>NW_024870681.1:3367500-4567500 GCF_019054845.1 Dipodomys spectabilis | reverse complement strand
AGAGCCTGACCATCTGAAGGCCTTTTAAACAACATCATATATATTTTTCTACCACCTCTTGATGCTATTGCACGTTTGTTTCCTATCAGTGTAGCAAGGTCTATGCAATGCCAGCTCTCAGCTGTAGATGGGTTTAGTTTTGAGGGTAGCTATAGAGTTCCATGAAATTTTGATCACAAGCCAGTTGAGATAAATAAACAAAGACCAAACAGAGGGTAGACTTCGATGAACTTAAAATTATCTCCATTGTTTACATACAGAAATAACTGTGAGCTTCATGCTGGCATTCATTAGAAAAGCCATCTGAATTCAAGATGCACATTTCTGATTTTGCATGAAACCATTGTAAGGTTTGCTCTAACTGGCATGTTAAAAGTTATGACAGACTTGTTATCAAATGATATTTATGTATGTGTACACACCTTCGTATCTGTCTGTATTTATCTTCTCTGCTTACTTTCCAGTTACTTCTTACATATCTTATTTCAAAAGCATTCTCTTAACGATTTCTACTATTAACACCTTGTACCAGACAGGAGGGAGCTGATTTAGATTCAGTCTGCTCACAAAAATGTACATCCACTTATTACATTCATCAGCTTTAGCTGAAAATTCATTTGTATTTCAAAGAAACTAGAGCTTTCGCAGGCCCTTAATGTGTTAATTATGGATAATCTACTAAAATGAGCATAGTCCAGTATCATCCATGGAGTGATTATAAAATAAAGGCGCTTTACCTTTTGTGGTTGAGTTCACAACCTCACTCTCCAATTGCTTATTATAGCTTACTTTGTATTTTATGGACACACTTGATTTTAATCTAGGAAAGAAGACCTTTTATAAGTATAGCAGCGAAAGGATTGAGAATGGCCAGAGTTAGTAGCTGTTCCTGCATTTAGAACTTCTTATTTCTCATACACACCTCTGTGCCAAAAATGTTCAGCCTCAAAAACAGAAAATACCATTCACGCTGGCCTAGAGACTAACAGGGATTTACTTTGTACAATAGGAAGCTTCTCTACCAAGGCCTTCTGGTTGTCTTCATTCTAAGTCTGGTTCCCCCTTGTGGTTGCAAGACTGAAGCTAACAATTCCAGCAGCTTTACCTCCTCTGTTCTAGAAGCATGTCAACAAGTCCTTGGTCAGTCACTCAGAAAAGTGAAATTTTTCCCAGAAACACCAGTAAAGTTCTTTTCATGCTTTATTGGCCTAAGTCAATGACTATAGTCAGGGAATAGTAAAAGGCAAAATGCTAAGAAATCTTTGGAAATTAATGAAAGGCTAGCTCATTTCACATACCAAAAAGCACTTAAGTCAGGTGCCAGTGGCTCACAACTATAATCCTAGCTACTCAGGAGGCTGAGATCTGAGGATCATGGTTTGAAGCCAGCCTGGATAGGAAACTCCATGAGACTCTTATCTCCAATAAACTACTCGAAAAAGCCAGAAGTAGTGCTGTGGCTCAAGTGGTAGAGCACTTGCCTTGAGCTGAAAATTTGAGGGACAGCACCCAGGCCCAGAATTCAGGCCCCACGACCAACAAAAATCAATTAATTAATTAAAATAACTGGGTTTTAATATTTGAATAACAATAAAATTGAAGCTGCTTGGTCATAGCAACAAAAAAGTTAATTCTTTATGCATGTATGCTGGTCCTAGCTTGAACTTAAGGCTTCCATGCTGTCCCTGAGCTGTTTTTGTTCAAGGCTAGTATTCTACCACTTAAGCCACAGCTCCACTTCCAACTTTTTTTTTACTTAAGTAATTTATTGGAGATAAGGGTCTATGGACTTTCCTGACTGGATTGGCTTCCAGTTGTGATCCTCATATCCCAGCCTCCTGAGTAGCTACGATTAAAGGTGTGAGCCACTGGCACCCAGCAGCTAATTCTTTTTTTAACTGCATAGTAGATTTTGGAAGTGGGTACTTTTGACAATACAAATGGGTTAGATTAGCAATCTTAGTTCTAATACTTCATTATAACTCACTTTTATACTAATTTGTATATAAATGCTTATTGTGTGTTACTTACAATTTCAGAAATTAGAAACCACCAATAAAATCTCACCGTAAGAGATTGGTTAACTTGTTTCAGATGTATGTGCCTGACTGAGTACCCTGGAGCCATTTGGGATCACATTGCATAAGGATTTTAAAGCATAAGGAGAAATAAAAGTCATGGCAGAACATTTTATGATTATTGTGTGGCTTCAGTTTTATATAAAAGATAGATATATATCATATAACCAGCAAAAGACAGGGCTGGAAGCAAGACTCAGGTAGTAGAATACCAGCCAAGCAACTCAGTGAGTGATTTCAAACCCTAGTGCCATCAATAATAACAACAACAACTTTTCATGCCAATCATCCTAACAACTTGGTAGTCTGAGATTGGGGCAATCATGATTCAAGGTAAATGATGGTAGAGGTAGAAGAATTATAGCCCCCGAGTTTAAGCCCCATGACTGACAAAAAAAGATTTAGCAATAATATGGTTGATTATAAAATTATTCATATTTCTATTCACATTCTTTTTAAGTGTATTCTTGTTACAAAATGAAAGAAATTTCAATTTTCAAATACTGTGTTACAAAATATTTGGGAAGAAATAGATGAGGCTATAGGACTTCTCAGATTTATAAGAACAAGCTTATGTTCTGAAAGGACTTTCAGTAATAAAGGACAGTGACAGCTGTGTGTGAAAACATAAAGCCTCAATATCACAGAGGAAAATCCATTATCTATATTTTGTAGAGTAGGGACATTTCTTTATTACCATGTTATCCTAGCATGAGCTACTGATTGCTCCAATTACTTCAGTTACTTGTTTGTACAATGAGCCATGTACACCAACTACAAAGTTGTGTTGCCCCTGAACACCATCTTTATTGTTGTCTTGTAATTGAGTTCTGACCAGTGTTGGTCCTCATTGGATCTTGGTGTGTTCAACTATTGTGTAAACTTGCACTGTCAAAGTGTCTGTTCATCATAAGAGTACACTTGCTTATCCTGTCATCCCCTTTTCTTTTTACAATCTAAGAAACAAAATGCAAAGAGAAGCAAATAAACAAGGAATCTTTTCTAGATTATTTCCTTCCCCCTAGATTCTGAAATCTGCTTCTAGGAATGCATGTTACCCTGCATTACTGTCATAGCCAGCACTAGTAATTGATGACATGCTGGAGTCCATGCTGGGGTACAGGGCTACACTGAGGAATATCGTGTCAACAAAAACTTGTGGCTCAGTCTTCCATTGCCTACAGCCATAGCCAGGTTACTAACAACTACTGCAAGCATGAATTGTGCCCTTCTGTAGAAAGAGGGCTCATAGGGATGGAAAATGACTGTTTCCCAAACCAATCATTTGTCAGCAAAGATACATTGTGGTGTGATGTAAAGAAACTGTCTCATGTGTTTCCTGCTTTTTATGATGAATTATCACTAAGAGAAATGTAACAGCATAGTACAAACATATGTCAAGAATAAGTGGTTATAAAGTACCCATTCGTCATGTAGTCTCAGTTCTCTATCATGAGGTATGAAAGACAGTAGTAAAAAGCATTTGCTCTGCCTTCCCTTAGGAGTAATAACAGTCATCAGACAAACATCAGAGACAGTGCCTATCAAGTCCATATGCACTCTGCACATCAGAACCTAAACATTTCAGTCTCAGTAGTTAGTGTATTAGAATGCTGGCATTTATTCTTGTAAATCATCTTGTGTGACATCCTCAGTTTACAGGTGAAGAACCTGAAACCTTCAAAGTTCAGCTTGCCCAATTCCCCTGTAGTTGGTGGGAAATGACAGCCTCAGCCTGCATAGTAGTGCTAGGCAAGGAGCTGTTCTTCTGAGCAGTGCTGAGCAGTGCTGGACTTCCTTGCCATAGCCTTACTCTGGAGACTGGGAATTCAGCCTATGAGGATATTTCATCTTGTAGCCTGTGACCAGATCTTTCATGTTAAGATATCAGTTATAGTTAGTTATATTTCCTATCACATAGGCATTGGGGATTTCTTAGGATATTCACTGTATTCTCTACACAAATCATGTACAGTAGGCATTTGATGAATGCTTATAGAAAGAAAAAAATTTAGGTATATTCCTAATCATTCAATGATGTCTTATAGAAACAAAAGTGAAAAAAGAAATGAATTCAAAGTACAAGGTTTTTTTTAAGTACAAAAAATACCTTAAAACTAAAAAAAATTATATAAAGCTAATGCTTGATGGAAATTTATGACAGGTCATGTTAAAAATGTTCTTACCAAAAAAAATAGCCACAAATCGTGGTACACTCCTGTAATATAGTGCATGTATATGTATGTATGCATGTGTATATACATACATATATGTAGATGAATGTTTAAAGTATCATTGGGCCTCTACAGTAATTAGCTCTTGTGTACTGCAATTATTTATCATTCATTATTAACATTAGTTAACTTTTTTCATGAGCATGAAACAAAAATAGCTATCATAGAGTCTTAATTATTTTGTATTGTTGAGATTGAAATCATGCTTTCATCCATCAAAAATGTTTTCACCAAAGTGGTTTTACTCTCCTCTGGGAAATGTGACTGTGTTTCATGTTCATGTAATTTTTCACAACTGTCAATAAAAAAAGATAATGAAGAAAGCCTTAACTAACCAGAAGAGATTTTTTTCTTTGTAACTCTGAGTAAGGTCAAATTTCTTGCAGTAGGTAGTTTGATGACAAACTATGCTCTATTTTTTAATAGGAGCCATAGCTGCAGTATAGAAAAACCATTTCATCTCTGTAGTCACATCTCTATCCCCTGTTAATGAGAGATCCACATAACTAAAATTATGTCATTGCTACTAGAAAGAGATAGTACTCAAATCTTGGTGATTTGGGTAATTGTCAGCCTTTACACGAATAATGTAGTAGAGGAACTGTGTTGTTAACCTCCTGTTAGAGGGTTTTTTTTTTATCAGTCTTGGGGCTTGAACTTGGGGCCTGGTCACTGTCCCTGAGCTCTTTTGCTCAAGGCTAGTGCTTCGCCATTTTGAGCCACAGCACTATTCCTACTGTTTATTATTATGGTAATCCTAGGTTTCTCATTCAGACAAAAAAAAAAGCAAATAATATGCATTGCAGTATCTATAATAGGCTCCTTAAAACATGGCGCCTTCAGGAGATACAATGATCAATTCGAACTAGTTGTGGCTGAGATTCAGTTTTATTATTTGCTGTACGATCCAGAGTATATCATCCACTGAATTCCAGATTCTTCCTATGTAAAATGATCAAAACATCTGCCTAGCTGCACTGTCAAGAAAATTATATAAGCTAGGATGTACAGATCTCCTGGTACTCCCTCCCCTTTCTTTTCCAAATCTGTCAGCTACTGCACTTAAGATAGTTCTCTTTATGCAAAGCCAGGAGTAAGTAAGGAGAACATGGTGAGTCAGATACTCCAATATAAAAACTAAGGAGGTGCAAAAAAGGTAATCAAGGTAGATATTGTCATGTGATATTTAAAAAAATAAAAATGAATGCCAAAAAAAAATCTATGATAGCCATACCTGTAAACCTAGCCCATACCTGTAATCCTAGCCATTCAAGAGACTGAGGTCAGAAAATCCCTGTTCAAAGCCAGCCAGGGCAGTAAAGTTGGTGAGACTCATCTCCAATTAACCAGCAAAAAGCTGGAAATGAATCTGTGACTCATGTGGTTGAGTACTGGGCTTGAGCAAAAAAAAACCTCTCAAGGACAGCACCAGGCCCTAAGTTCAAACGCTAGTAACACACGCGCACACACACACACACACACACACACACACACACACACACACACACACACACACACACACACACACACACGTTATGAAAAGGCCAGAACCATGTAATTGATTTTGATTTTTTTCTTTATTCATCAGGTTCTTGGCATTCTCTTTATATGTAACTCCAGAGTAGGTTAGCATTCTTTACCACATTTCCAACTTGTTTAACTAGCATGGCTTACATGGCTTTACATGCTCAAAAAATGCCTTTATTTTCAACATATATACCCACTAATATGTATAAAGTACAAACAGAAGTATAATAAATTCCTTACAGCAGTATTTCAATTTTTTAAAAAGAATAAGGATTAGTTTTTCTTGCATAAGATTGTTTTTTTTTTGTTGTTCAATTGTTAGTTTACCCATTCATTTAGTAAATAGTTAATTCTTATTCTTCTAGATGCTTGAGGATGAATATCTCTGCCTTTATGGAATATATGATATAGGTAGTCAATATAATGATTAAATTAAATAGTATGTCAGAACTTAATCAAAGTAGCTTGGGATAAGAGTGCAAGTGTGGGTTTGCAATTTGACATACGGTGAGTACTATGAAATGATGACATTTAATAGAGATGTGAAAGAGGTACTTGCATAAAAATTTTTTTTTAATTTATTTTTTTTGGTCCAGTCGTGGGGCCTGAACTTGGGCCTGGGCGCTGCCCCTCAGCTCTTCAGCTCAATGCTAGTGCTCTACCACTTGAGCCACAGCCCCACTTCTGGCTTTTTTTTTTTTTTTTTTTTGCTTATGTGGTGCTAAGGAATCAAACCCAGGGCCTCAGGCATACAAGGCAAGTGCTCTACCACTGAGCCACCTTCCCAGCCCGCATAAAATTGTTTAAAAAAAAAAAAATAAGAGCCAGCCGGGCGCTGGTGGCTCATGCCTGTAATCCTAGCTACTCAGGAGGCTGAGATCTGAGGATCGCGGTTCAAAGCCAGCCCGGGCAGGAGAGACCGTGAGACTCCTATCTCCAATAAACCAGCACAAAACCGGAAATGGCGCTGTAGCTCAAGTGGTAGAGCGCTCGGCCTTGAGCTGAAGAGCTGAGGGACAGCGCCCAAGCCCAGAGTTCAAGCCCCACGACCGACAAAAAAAAAAAAATAAGAGCCAAGCACTAGTTGCTCATGCCTGTAATCCTAGCTACTCAGTAGGCTGAGATCTGAGGATCGCTGTTTAAAACTAGCCCAGGCAGGAAAGTTCATGAGACTTATTTCCCAATTAACAAAAAGCTGGAAGTGGAGCTATGGCTCAAGTGGTAGAATGCCAGCCTTGAACAAAAAAAGCTAAGGGACAGTTCTTAGGCCCTAAATTCCAGCCTCAGTACTTGCACCAAAAGAAGGGGGCTGGGGGGGCTAATTGTTATATGTGTGTTTGCATGTATACATATGTATATGTGTATGCAAATTACATGTGTATGCAAATTAGACTTAATTAGCCTAGCATAAGTTTGATACCCAATGTTAGTTTCCCATAATTTTCTGATAAAATTACTTCATTACTTGAATAATTCTTTTATTTTTGCTTTAATTCAGTATTTTCTGAGAGGATAGAATCAAGTCATTTGGAAATTGTTTAGGAGAAAAACCTTTTTTCCTCTACTCTTTTACATTTACTTAATTTGGGACCTGTTTAGAATCAAACTGACAAAGAGAGATGAACAAGAGAAAAGATAAAAATTTTATTGATGCTAATTTTCTATATGCACAGGAATTTCACATAAAAGAACTTAGGTCTAACCTGGAGTAGTTATACTAAGAGCTTAGATGCCATATTCACAAAGGACAATAAAATACGGAGACATGACTAGACAAGAAAAGAGATTTTGTTCTATAGGATCAATGAATGATGGGAAAGTTATACAGATGTACAGAAGTATACAGAAGATAATGGAAGATAAAGCTCATTTTAGTAAGGCCTTTAAACAAACTCATCTCAGTGTAGACTCTTCCTGGACCAAAGAAGTCACCTTTCTCCTGGGAAAAAATGTTTAGCCTATTTTTAGGTCTGAAGATGGGGAGGGTAGAAAATCTTCCTGTATCCACGGTTTCCGAGTTTCTGTCAGCTCAAAATAATCCCTAAACCAGAGTGACCTGTATACAAAAAGTTATGTATATCTTTAAAATTCTGTTAATACTTGGCCAAGGTAGCTCAGGCCTGTAATCCCAACTACTCAGAAAGCAGATAATGGGAGGCTCAAGGCCACCCTAGGTGAAAAGCTAATGAGACTCACCTCTTATCTCCCAATTAACAACTAAAAAGCTAAAAGGGAAGCTATGGCTCAAGTGGTAGAGCACCTGAGCAAGCCGGAGGAGGTAGTAGTAGGTAGTAGTAGGTGGGAATATCAAGTTCTGAGGCTAGTCCCAGACAAAAAGCAAAACACCAGCTAAAAGGGCTAGAGGTGTAGCTCAAGTGGTAGAGACTTGTTAAGGCCCTTTATGATCATCTAATATGAGGATGTACTGAGACAAAGAGGATGTACTGAGGATGTAAAGAGACAAAGTTAAAACATGCTAGGTATCTCAGTGGATCTGCTCAAATGCTCAATCCTGTAGTTTAACCAAAAGCCTGTAGTTCTATACTTAAAAGCAGTTTAGAGATAGCCTTGACCTTAAAGATTGTGAAGGTGAATTATCAGTTTTGTGCCTTCTTTTTCAAAACAAAAGTGAGCAGGGGGGAGGATGGGAAGGGATGGGAAGGGGAAACAAAGGAGGAGGCTACAATGCTTGATAAGAAATGTACTCATGGGGCTGGGGAAGGTGGCTCAGTGGTAGAGTGCTTGCCTTGCATGCTTGAGGCCCTGGGTTCGATTCCTCAGCACCACATAAACAAAAAGAAAAAAGCTGGAAGTGGCGCTGTGGCTCAAGTGGTAGAGCGCTAGCCTTGAGCTGAACAGCTGAGGGACAGCCCCACGACTGGACCCAAAAAAAAAAAAGAAAGAAAGAAATGTACTCATTATCTTGCCCATGTAATTGTAACCCCTCTGTACAGTATGTTCACAATTAAAAAAAAAGTGAGCAATGTGTTCAGTACAGCTCCAGAATATTTACTTTTGAACGACTAAATCCTGAAAAAGGTCTATCAGAATTACTAAGCCTATTAGTTGGAGTGGTTTCATTCTCATTTTCCTGCAAAGTAATTGCAGTTGGGTTTTGATAAAGTTAATGTCAAGATGGAAAAGTTCTATTGCTTCCTGAAATTACAATTATAAGGAGATTGTTAGGTTTTGTCATCCTCATAGTGAAGAAATTATTAATGGGCAACAGTGATTGCATATACACTATAGAAAAGGCCATATATAAAATGTATGTGTCCTGCTGGAGGCATGGCTCAAGTAGTAGAGCACTTTCCTGGCATGTGTGAGGCCTGGGGCTCAATCCCAGTACCACAAAAACAAAAGTAACATAAAATATATGTCCTACAAGAAAATTTGTTAGTCAGCTAATGCAAGTTAGTCTCCCAGACTGAGTTAAGGCAGCTCAAGGTAGTCATTTCTAAGTTACATCCTACTAGGTATATTCCTCACCCTGCCACAATAGTTAAGTTCCTTAGGAAAACTTGAAATAATTACATTAGCTTTTCACTGCTTTTCTTTTTTCTTTTTTTTGGGGGGGGTGAGGGCGGGGAAGGTGTTTGTGCTGGTAATATGGCTTAAAGCCAGGACTTTATGCTTTTACTTAACATCTTCACTCCAGTCTGGCTCTGTACCACTTGAGCCACTCCTCAACCTCCAGTTTCTTGCTGGTTAGTTAATCCAATGTAAGATTCTCTCAGAGTTGTTTCACTAGACAGGTTTCAAGCCACAACCCTCATCAAATCCTAACCTCCTGTGAGCACCAGCAGCTAGCTTTGTTTATCTCTTTTCTAATACAGGGACATTTGCCTGTTGACTGAAGATTTGGTTATTTCATTGTTTCTTAGATTTTTTTTTCTCTAGGTCATCTCAAAATTTATTAATTTATCTACAAAAGTAAGGAATTTCGTTTCAGAGTTATGCTTTAAAAAAAAACACTATAGATTATATCCACTAGACCTTGTTTTTGCCATGGGCACTCACAGACTTTTAATCATTTATCCCTCATAGAAATGCTTGAGAGGAAGAGGAATAACAGGAATATTTTTCTGTGTTTGAGTCTTGCTTCAAAATAACTCTTGGAAGGGGCCATTGCTTTATTAATCATTATAGACATCCCAAATTGGATGCAACTTTTATATTCTAAATTTGATGGAGTATGTGGATATCAAAGACAAAGTGTTTGTTTTATAATTTGCTCAGAGTTCAGCCTCCTGTGTAAATAAACTCTCCTTATCCACACCAGTATCCTATTTAACAAATATATGGTGTCAGAATGCTACCAAAATAACTACATGGGAAATTTAAGGGTAGAAACCGGTAAAGAGATACTTCTAAAAACCATCCAAAAACATGGATAGCCTGGGAAGCTGAAATTTTGAGGAATTCTAGTTAAGAAAAGAATATCCAATTCTGAGGACTACAGAGCTGTGAGGGGTTGATTTGTACTGACAAGTCAGCCAGAACCCAACACCAGTGACTACAAACAAAACCCCATGGGGATCAGTGGGGGGTAGAGGAAAAAGGAAAGCCAGCCTGTGTTTGATTCTGAAACTCAACCGAAGATTCACAGTGAATCAGTAATGACTGCCAGATGGTGCTTTGAAACTCCTGACCACTGAGGAAATATATACCAAAAGAAAAAAATACGGCAGAATTAAGATGGCATAAAACATCTGGCTAAACATGACAGTCATGTTTATATCTATTCTCAACACCCCCAAAAGAGCAGTAAAGGAACAAAAATTGGGGAAAGCCACAAGGACAAGCAGAAGTGTAGTGCACACCACAGTGGACAGGAGGCATTAATGTATTTCTGGAAGTGAACAGTGCCAGCTCCCCCAAGCAGCTGGAGGCAGTACCTGACATCAAAGCACAAGACAGAGAGGCAAGCCAGTTCAGTCAACAACAGGACTATGAAGATTCTGGCAAGAGAAGACCAGGAGCTTCTGTAGAGGGCATACGGAGCGCAGCTGAAGGAAGAAGTAAATTAAAAATCTGTATAAAAAGGACTAAACTTCCAGGTTTCCTCTAAGATCTCACACTAAAAACTACCGGAGTCTCATTCTGACAGATGGCACAGTTTACTCTCTGAAGAAAGTAAACTAGAGGCATTACTAGAGGCTTTACTCAAGTGGTAGAGTACCAATCAAGCAAACAAACTGAGCAAGGGCAAGGTCCTGTGTTGGCACTCAAGTTAGGAAGGTGTTCAGTGTTCCTTCAGTGCTCATTTCTACCTTGGTTATTCCATCTGAGCCATTTGCATCCTTTGTTCTGCCTGAGAAAAGGCTCCTGGCCTTTCTTACATTGGTCTGCTCTCTACTATGTCCTGCGCTCAGCTTTACTAGGACATATCCTCTAGCCTCCTATATCAGTCCCAAGGCACATAGTACCCAGCTGACTCCATATCCAATCCATCTTTTTCCCATTTTCCTCTGTAGTTTTTTGATGCTGGTTTTTTCTCTGATGTTAAAAAAATAAATGAAGCATGAGAGATTTCAATAAAGTTGGTGATATAACTGCAGAATCATGGAATTGATTTCCTAAAACTTTGGAGTGAGAGTAAAAGATATCAAACGTTCAACAACAAAGAACATGCTATCTACTCTGAAACCAAGCAAAGGTTCAACTTCATGCTATAACTTTTGAGAAGGGTCATCTAGAAAATGGAAAATTGCACTAAATTGCCAAACAGTACTGAAAATTCAGTATATTCGAAGAAAAAAAATGGAACATGGGAAAGTACAAGGAAGGAATTCTGAAAAGACTTACTGCTTTTGAAGGGTTAGCATTTAGTATAGTAGTATCCAGAGGGAAAGCTCACACCACCCACTGCTTTGCTGGGGAACTTTTCTTCCATCAAGACAACTTCATCCCTAGGCAAGAAGGGTGAGCAAGGTTTACCATATCCCCTGCCTCTGATATATCTACAAATGAGCAAGAAATAATGCAAGCATTTGCTAACAAATGCATCTATGCCATGAAAAGGTCCACCATTAGGGGTTGGAGGAGTTGCTCAGTTGGTAGAGTGCTAGCCACTGAGTGTAAATGTTAGGCACTGAGTTGGAGTTAGGTCTCAGACCTAAAGAAAAGATCAGCCGGGCACTGGTGGTTCAGCCTGTATGCAAGAGGCTAAGATCTGAGGATCACAGTTCAAAGCCAGCCCAGGCAAAAAAAAAAAGTCTGTGAAACTCTTACCTCCAATTAATCACAGAAAAATCCAGAAGTGGTGCTATGGCTCACAGTGGTAGAGTTCTAGACTTAAGCAAAAGGAGCCCAGGGACAGCACCCAAAGTTCAAGCCCCAGGACTAGCAAAAAAGAAAAAAGAAAAGAAAAGGTCCACCTGATGTGGATAAAGAATACCAAGCCAAAACAAAAAGTACTCCCAGACTCAATGAATTATTTCCTTCATTAGAATTAAGGTAAAATCTAGCAGCAATGACACAAAGTCCCAGCTCCTTTACTTTCCTCTTGGGCAGCTGGAAGACTAGATACAACATTCAAACTATGGCTCATCAGTCCATCTTATAGATGGAAAAATAAAGTTAGGCCCAGTCTAGCACTTTTTGGGGGCAGATGGTAGGCTGAGAAAGAATGGTTCACATTCACTAAAGAATCTCTGGGGTTAGACTGAATCTAAAATTTGGCAAAAATTAGCATGAGATAGTCTAAAATAAAGCAGTTTTTTTAACCTTTACTGTTGTATTTGAGTATAAGTAAGCATGTACATGATAAATGAATACCAGTCCTACTTAGTATATGATGAGCCAAATGTACATATAATAAATAAGACATATAATATAAATATAAAATATATGTAATACATAATATAAAATGTACATATAATGTATTGTAATATTATATAATATATGTACATATAATACATAATATGTAAGTGTAATAAAAGCAATATAGTATATACATGTAATATATACATGTATAGAATAGCATATACAAATCCAATATATATTACCACTGATATATGTAATAATGTCTATAGTATTGACTTTTTTGGAATGATGATGAAACAGGGTTTCATTGTGTGGCCAAACTGGCTACACAATTTTTCTCATTTTTTACCTGGGCCTTCCTGGACTGAAAATTTCCTATTTATGCAATATAAGCATGAGCCATCTGTGCCCAACAACTTAAACTTTCCTATATGATTATTAGGATGATAGAAGTTAAATTGACAGTAAGAAAGATGAGTCTCCACTTTCTGTAATTTTGGTGGTTTTCTAAAGTTTCAACCAGGAAATAACAGTACATGTACATTACTTATAACTATGACAGTAAATACCAGAAGATACATCTAAAATAGCTTGTACAGAATGAGACTAAGAGGGATGAGGTAGGGTTAAATGGGTGAACGAAGAGTACTGTCTGATTATGAGTACCTTTGTACTATTTGATTTTTTTTTCAACAACACAAAACCTAAATAAACCAACAACACAGAAGAAATGTTAAAGACCATCCTTGAAAAGCACTTAAAAAATGTTTTGTGGAATCAGTAGAAGATTTTACCCAAGTGAGGCAGCAGTGGCTCACACCTATCATCCTAGCTAGTTACTCAGGAGACTAAGACCTAGAGAATTACATTTCAAAAGCAAAAATGTCCATGAGACACTATCTCTACTAGCAAAAAAGCCAGGCTAGAGGCATGGCTCATGTGGTAGAGCACCAGCTTTGAGCAAGAAAGCTGAGTTCAAGCCCCTGAGTTCAGCGGGGGGGGGGGGGGGGGGGGGGGGAGAATTTAGCCCCAAACCATAAGTGAGCCACAACCATAAATTTACCCTCCTATTGTATTCTTTCTGTTTTTCAAGATACTGAAAAGGAGGCCTTTATTTTAGCCCTTGGGTAGGTGCATAGCCCAGCCATCTGTACATTCAGATACAGAGAAGAGCCACTGTGACCAAAAGGCTTCAGTGCTGATGCCACCCGAGGCAAGGAATCATTTCTGTAGTACTCACTGTCTTTTTGAGTGCCCTGTTTATACATCAGCTCTGAATGCCCATCACAAATTACTTGTACGCCATGTCTCCCTTCTGTGTTACAGTTTTTCTTGGAGGGGCTCCTTTGGGGACCTCTTCCCATGTCATTTGCAAACCTGTGGGCACTGTGTCACAGGCTGGAAGAACAAACATGGCAAGCACATGAGGTGCTTATGGAGTCTGAAGAAGACTAACCCCAAGCAGCTGAACAAAAGAAGCAGTTCAAAAGTTCCTCAAAGGAAACTGATATACACAGATGGGGATTTAAGGAGACATATAGAAAGCCCTATGGCATCTGCAGAACTCATACTGTGGGCTTTGAATTAGAGGGTAGAAATCTTGGCTCTTTCAGGTCAGAGACAAGGGAGGAAGAGAATACAACAACCAAGCTGAGAAATGACATGGATATTTAAGCACAGCAATAACTAGAGGCTGGAACATAATGAAGGTGCTGTTTATCAAAGAAATCAGAGTAGTTTGGGGTCACAGAGGCTGTGCATCAGAAAGGACTCATATTAGAAATGTGGAAGGAATGCAGATTTAGGGATTAAGAGGCTGTGGGACCAGAGAGGAACTAAAGGTCACATCAGATTTTATACACATACACGCACACACACACACACACACACACACACATACACACACATATACATGTATGTATCTTGATTAGAAGCTTAAATTGAGACTTTTATATGTTGTCATCTATTTCTCAGCCCTGAAAATCTTAACAATCTATTCGTCTGATATTGATCATCTGTTTGGCACTTTTCCCAGGAATACCTCAATTCTTGGGCCATGTATATTGCCACTACAGAGAAGTGGTCCACAGGTTGTACATGAATCAGTTTGTAAATTCAGAGTAACATATTAGTGGCTAGTCTGGCAAATCTGCATAAGCAAGGTTTCACAAAGGAATGTGAAGTGCTTAATGGCTTTTGGCTCTGACTCTTCTTGCTTCTCTTCAGCTTTCCTGAAATCTTTACCTGCAAATACTTACATTGTGGGCTCTCTCAATTTTGTGACAAGTTACTATAAGACCCTACATCAAAACCAGCATGCACTCCCAGGATAGCAAGCAACTATACATTTGGAAGAGGAGCAGGCACAGTCATGAATGCCAGCGCCCTCTGTTGGTGGCAGGGAGAATCAGCACACTTTGGCTCTGGCTGGTCCTGTTGGTTACACAGGAGCTTCTAGGTCTGTAAACGTTTTCCTTTGTCTTCTTCTATTGTGAAGGTATGGCGGGGTACCCTGGCTCGCATGCGATACAAGAGGACCAAGGCAGCTCTGACAATAATCAGGCACTACCGGCGCTACAAAGTGAAGTCATACATCCATGAGGTGGCCAGGCGTTTCCAGGGGGTCCAGACCATGAGAGACTATGGGAAGCATGTGAAGTGGCCAACTCCTCCAAAAGTTCTGCGCCGCTTTGAGGAGGCCCTCCAGGCAATTTTTAATAGGTAAGAACTTGTTGGTAAGTGTCATATTCATTTTTGGCAACACACTTGACATAAGAAATTATAATGCCCGCACCAGGATGTTGGCTATGAGGACAGGCCTTGAGTTCTAATCCCAGGGGGAAAAAAGTTATTCATTATCTTTTTTTTTTTTAAAGAACACTTGGAGACATGCTGGTATGCTCCTGTAATTGCAGCACACAGGATGCTGAGGCAAGATCAAGAGTTCAGGCCAGCCTGGCTACACAATCAGACCCTATCTTTAAAAAAACAAACAAACTAATATATCTTGAATATAAAACAATTAATTTGGGGCTGGGAAGATGGTTCAGTGGTAGAATGCTTACCTTGTATGCATGAGGCCCTGGGTTCGATTCCTCAGCACCACATAAGCAGAAAAAGCCGGAAGTGGTATTGTGGCTCAAGTGGCAGAGTGCTAGCCTTGAGCTGAAGAGCTGAGGGGCCCAGAGTTCAGGCCCCACAACCAACAAAAATAATAATAATAATTAATTTGTATTTCTGTGCTAAATTAGATGTTACCCTTGTTAGGTTTTGGTCTCATATACATGGTAAAAGGTAAATAAAAAATACGAAATGATTCCTCATAAAAAGTAGATCAGCTGGGCACTGGTGGCTACTCAGGAGGCTGAGATCTAATAGGATCATATTTCAAAGCCAGCCCAGGCAGAAGAGTCCCCATGAGACTTGTATCTCCAATGAACCACTCAAAAACCAGTAGTGGAACTGTGGCTCAAAGTGGTAAAGTGTTAGCCTTGATCTGAAGAGCTCAGGGACAGCACCCAGGCCTTGTTCAAGCCCCACAACCAACAATAACAACAACAAAAGGCTAATGTAGAACTACTGAAAGCAGAAGTATCTCAACTCTCCATTTGCAGATACAATACCATAAGTGTTCATTTTCAGCTTTTTATGTGCAGCTGAAAGTTTTTTCATGAATGGTATTGGCAATGTACATTGTTACATAATTTAAATTACTTAAATGCATTGCTCACTGATTTTTTAAGTGAGATATGTAGAATATAAAGTTGAAACCTCCATACTGCTCTGTCTTCCCCAACAAACCTTTTGCATGAGAAGCATGGTAGAATGGTCAAAAACACAGGTCCTGGAGGCTGGGTTTATATTCTGGCTTTGCCACTGGCCTAGCTATGTAATATATGGCAGATTTCTTGGTGCCTCAGTTTCCTTCCCTGTAAAGGATCAAGTAACAGCATCTGTCTCATGGATTGCTGAAAGGAGTATGAGTAAATACAACTAAGCATTTTACATAGTGCTAGATACAGGCTGCACTATGGGCAGGGTATATACACAGCCACATACTATGTGGGCTTTTTTCTCCCTCATTTTTAGTTCTATGGCTTTACTTAAAAATAAGTCATGCCAAAAAATCAAGGGACAATGCTTGGTCCCTGAGTTCAAGCCCCTCCCTTCTCTCCCTTCTCCCTCCCTTCTCTCCCCTCTCCCTCCCTTCTCTCCCCTCTCCCTCCCTTCCTTCCTCCCTCCCCCCCCCTCTCTCACACACACACACACACACACACACACACACACACACACACGGATAGGGAGGGGTTGGGTTGGGCTAGGTGGGGGGTGAGGGGGGAAGATGAAAGGAGTGATATCAATCCAGATGCATTGTAGTTATTAACTGACTTGCTGAATGATAATGTCTTTGCACAACTAAAGTAATAAAAACATAATTTTTAAGTCATAGGGACAAGTCCATAGTGCATATTTTTAATGGCTACAGAAGACTAATTTGTTTTATTCTGTACTTTTAGCCCAAATAGTCTTTTTTATTATTTATTTGTACTTTTTTAGTAGTTATAGGGATTGAATCCAAGGCCTTAAATGTGCCAGGCAGGAGCTCTACCATTTAAGCTATGCTTTCAAACCCTTTTTGCACTGACTATTCTTCAGACAAGGTCTTGCTTTATGCCTGGGCCAGTCTGGCTGCAGTCCTCCTCCACGTGCCTCACCATGTCACTGGGGAGGACAAGCGCATTCCACTTTGTCCAGCCATTGTGCTTTCCTAGTAGCAGGGATAATAGGCTCATACCATGGGGCTCAGCCATTGGTTGAAACAGTACCTCAAAACTTTTTTGCCCGGGCTGGCTTCAAACTGCAATCCCCTGATCTCTACCTCCCAAGTAGTTAGAATTACATGCTTTAGCCACCACTTCTGGGTGAATAGGCTTCTTTTTAAGTTTTGAGATTTATTTATGGCCTAGAATTGTTCAATTGGTGTATTGTGTAAAACTCAATTTGCTCATTCAAAAAATATTTACTGAGTGACTGCTATGTTGAATGTATTAGTTGGCTTCCAAGGATATGGTAACAGACAGGAAAGGATGGGAAAGGTAGCCCCAGCTTCCTCAGGGATCAGAGTTGATTAATATATGTATTCATCTGGTCAAGAGTTGGCGAGCTTTTCCTGTAAAAGGCTAGTAGTCAATGTTTTAGGCTCTACTAGATATATATGGTCTCACATATTCTTGTTTTGGTTTGATTTTGGTTTACAATTGGAAGACTTGGCACAAGCTATAATTTACTCCTAAACATGATTTTTTTTCAATCAGAGTAACACCAAGAGAAGTGTGTTAAAGGATTCTACTGTTAACTGCGAATATTTTTTGTTTTTCTGGAACCTCTGTATATATCTAACTGTGTTTTAGGATTGTTCCTCTTCCTCACATTAATTCCTTTGTAATTGAGCCTGCTTCAGTGCTGTCCCTCCTCATTTCATTGAAGCTGTTGGTCTTCTTTATGGCTGCAGCTGTTCTTAGAGGCACATTGTTAAAGTTGGTAGAAGGAGTGATAAGGTTGAGGAGCACCAGCAGCTCTCTCTGGTACTTAATTTCCCAATGTGCTTTGTTATGGTGTGGGGGGGGGGGAACCTCTGGAATCAGTCAGGTGTAGGCCTTATCCTAGGACACACCTGAATGGATGATGAATCTATTATTTCTGTGCCCTTAAACTCAGGTTTGCATATTCTTTATCCAAAGTGCTTCAGAATTTTGAAATATTGACATAGACTTTTCAGTTGAACTGTGCTCAAGGAGTTTGGGGTTTTTGGATAAGGAATGCTCAATTTGTATTACAAGAGCTATGTATCACTAGTGTCTCATTGCTTTCAAAACACACAAATCACAAAACAGGTATTACAAAATATTTGCATAAAACTATTGCAGCCAGGCACTGGGGGCTCACACCTGTAATCCTAGCTATTCAGGAGGCTGAGAGCTGAGGATTATTGTTCAAAGCCAGCCTGGGCAGGAAAGTCCGTGAGACTCTTATCTCACAGAAAACCAGAAGTGGCGCTGTGGCTCAAGTGGTAGCCAGCCTTGAACTGAAGAGCTGAGGGACAGCGCCCAGGCCCAGAGTTCAAGCCCCACCAAAAAAAAAAAAAAAAACCTATTGCAATAACTTCTGTGTACATTTTGTAGGCATTTGACCTTTTTTTTTTTTTTTTAGCATAGTGTGCAATTACTTTGGTTTCATTTTATTTAAATTCAAGAATAAATGGGATCATCTTGCTAAAGCCTGTACCTTTTGTTTATTTGCTTACAGGTGGAGAGCAGCCAAGCTCATCAAGAGCATACCTGCTTCAGACCTGCCGCAGGTCAGGGCAAAGGTAGCAGCCATGGAAATGTTGAAAGGTCAAAGGGCTGACCTTGGACTCCAAAGGGCCTGGGAAGGCAACTATCTTGCTTCAGTAAGTCCAATGTGTAATCTACTACTCCTTTTACAAAGAAAGGAATTTTTTTCTCCAGAATTTAAAAAAAAAAAAAAAAACACTTTCTGAAAAAAGCTACGTCATACCACATGGATTAAGTAAACGCTGTAACCTGGCCTTAGGCCATTTTAAACCTTCCCTTGCATTATTCAGCAACTATTTTTAATTACCTCCTTTTATTATTCCCAAAGATCCATTCCATCCTCTCTCCCATTTCATAATTTTAAATTGTATAAGTCTTTGATGTTACAACCCTTTAGCAGCCTGACATCTGGGGTAAAGAGATAAAAGTATGCATCTGAAATATATAAGTGGAGTTCTAAAGCAGAATTCTGAAAGGTTGCCTCTGCACCTGAAATGCTGAGCATTCTCATTTCATTCTTTCCTTTCTCTTTCAGAAGCCAGATACACCTCAGACCTCAGGCACTTTTGTCCCAGTAGCTAATGAACTGAAAAGGAAAGACAAATACATGAATGTCCTCTTTTCCTGTCATGTCCGTAAGGTAAGGCAAGCTTGAAACAGACACTTAGGGGTGGGGGTGCGGGGGTTTAAAAAAAAAAAAAAGAACTGATTCAGATGAAACCCACTTACTTAGACCTGCAGTAAAACATGACAGTGGTATATAACACACTACCCCGTAAGTAAGCCACACTTTTCCATGCTGAATAGTGTTAGTGCTAGACGGCTGACAAGACTAGTTTTCGAGCTAGGCTGTAACGGCTTCCTGAGGAAGTAAATGTTTTGTTGTTGTTTTGTTTTGTTTTAATTTTATTTTTACCTTTAAGTAGTTGTGCAAAGGAGTTGCCATTCAACAAAGTAGTATATGGGAAAAAGGAATATTGATCAATACCCTCCCTTTCATCACTCTCATACCTCCCAACCTAATCCTTAATTTTCTCAATCTTGTTGGATATGCATTGAATTTTATGACTCTATTTTCGCCCCTTCCTCCATTTTCCACCTCCACTTTGGAGTACCTGATTCCTGGTATTTATATTTTTATAAGTTAGCCTTTCTAAGGTCAGTCCTGGGGCTTGAGTAATTAAGTCTCTTGTAATAACTATTTCTTTCAAAACAAGTTAGGAGGACATCCTTGAAGTCCAGTACTTCTATCTAACTGCTGTGTGTCTTTTGTAGTGCCTGTAGATCTTCTCTGTATTTACGTTCATTTAGTGCTTTTTTTTTTTTCTTTTTTTGGCCAGTTCTAGGGCTTGAACTCAGGCCTGGGCACTGTCCCTGAGCTTCATTTGCTCAAGGCTAGCACTCTACCACTTGAGCCATAGCACCACTTTCGGCTTCTTCTATTTATGTACTGAGGAATTGAACCCAGGGCCTCATGCATGCTAGGCAAGCACTCTACCACTAGGCCACATTCCAAGCCCATCATTTAATGCTTTTATTTATTTTTTTTTATTGTAAAGCTACTATACAGAGGGTTACAGTTACATGAGTGAGGTAATGAGTACACTTCCTCTTGAACATTGTTACCCCCTCCATTGTTTCCCCCTACCATCCCCTCCCTCCCTCCCTTCCCCGAGGTTCTTTTTTTTTTTGATTGTGATTAAATGATTACATAATTTCAAAGTCACAAGTTCATTCTAACTTCCCTGGAGCAAATTGTCTACCACAGTCTGTAATATATAACAGTGTTCACATGTTATATACCATATTTGTGATCAGCAGCATGGGGATATTTAGTAGTGGTTCAACCAGATGAGTGGGAGTTCTTTGTTTCTTAAGTCCTGTTAGTTTTGTCGTATCACCTAACCTTTTGGATTTAGCATCCACTTATCAGGGAGACCATGTACCGTTTGTCTCTTCGTTCTTGGCTTACCTCGCTCAACATGATTCCTTCTAGCTCCATCCATTTCCCTGCAAATGCCATTATTTTGTCATTTCTAATGGCTGCATAATATTCCATTGTGTATAGATACCACAATTTTTGGATCCATTCATCTGTGGTGGGGCATCTAGGTTGTTTCCATATCCTAGCTATTGCGAACAGTGCTGGAATAAACATGGAGGTGCACGTGTCCTTGTATATTGGTTCCTGTTGTTCAGGGTAGATGCCTAGAAGTGGTATGACTGGGTCGTAAGGGAGGTCAATCTTTAGCTTTCTAAGGACCCTCCAGACTGCTTTCCAAAGTGGTTGTATAAGTGTACATTCCCACCAGCAGTGTAATAGGGTTCCTCTTTCTCCACATCCCCTCCAGCATTTGTCGTTGGCTGATTTGTGGATGTGGGACATTCTGACTGGGGTAAGGTGGTATCTCAGGGTTGTCTTTATTTGCATTTCCTTCACCACCAGGGATGATGAACATTTCCTCATGTATTTCTTTGCCATTTTTATTTCTTCATTTGAGAAGTCCCTCTTTAGTTCCCTTGCCCATTTAGTAATTGGTTTGTTAGGTTTGGGAGGGATTAGTTTCTTGAGTTCCCTGTATATACAGGATGTTAACCCCTTGTCTGATATATTGCTGGTAAATATTTTTTCCCAATTAGTTGGTTGTCTTTCTAGCTTAGTTGCGATAGATTTAGCTGTGCAGAAGCTTTTTATTTTAAGGTAGTCCCATTTGTCGAGTCTCTCTCCAACTTGTTGTGACCCTGGGACTCTGTTCAGGAAGTTCCTTCCTGTGCCTATTAGTTCAAGTGTCTCTCCTACTCTGTCCTGCAGTAGTTTCAGAGATTCAGGTTTAATGTTAAGGTCTTTAATCCATTTTGAGTTGATGTTGGTGCATGGTGATAGGCTGGGGTCCACTTTTAGTTTTCTGCATGTGGCTGCCCAGTTTTCCCAGCACCAGCGGTTGAAGAGGCTGTGTTTCTTCCATTGTATGTCTTTGGCTCCTTTGTCGAATATCAGCTGGCTGTAGGCCTGTGGATTTATATCTGGATCTTCTATTCTGTTCCATTGGTCTTCGGGTCTGTTTTTGTGCCAGTACCATGCTGTCTTTGTTATTATAGCTCTGTAGTAGAGTTTGAAGTTCGGCATGGATAGCCCTCCCATATTGTCTTTATCCCCTAGAATTGTTTTGGCTATTCTAGGTCTTTTGTTGTTCCATATAAATTTTTGGACTGTTTTCTGTATTTCAGTGATGTACGTCATTGGGATTTTAATAGGAATTGCATTGAATTTGTATATTAGTTTTGGAAGTATCACCATCTTTACTATATTAAGTCGGCCTATCCAGGAGCATTTAATGCTTTTAAAACATGCATTATGGTTATTAGCATACTTCAATGTTACTAACCTGGAGGTGACACAAAGTGGAGACAGAGATGCTACGCAAAAACAGTTCGAGTACTTGTTAAAACAGACTGAAAGTAGGTTGTCTCTAGGGTGAGAACAACAGGTCTAGAACTTATTGACATTGCCTATGAGAAGTTATTACCATAGGCCCAGTCTATAATGCTGTGGTTTGGTCACCAGTGAGTCAGGAAATTCAGTTACAATATTTTTTCTGAAACTTGTGATCTCATCCTCCATTTTAATTTTCCTTTGCATTTCCCCATCACTACTACTAGCTGCTACCAGTCAGTTACTACACTCCATAGTCTAGTCCTGCACTTTGAGATCCAGAAACTGTATTTTATCACCTGTACCTAGAGCTAATCAAACAATCAAAAAAAAAAGGCTTTTGCTAATCACATTTACCCATCCACACAAAAAAAGTGTAAGGCACATTGCTTATGCAGTATGGTTGTAAACATAACAAAGCAGTGTGCCATTTTTGTAAGTCCTATGCCTAGTATCTAGTATCTGGTATTCCAGCTTTTTTTCTGGTTAAACGGAGGTAATCTCTCAGATTTTGCTGACCAAGCTGGCTTCAAACCTCAATCCTTAGCCACCTCTTTTCTGGTATCTAGATAACTGGAAAGTCAAATTACTAATCAGAACAATTAAAGAGGGTTGCATGGTTTTAAGAATTAGGTCATCAAGCACAGAAAATCCTGGTATCTCTTATTCACTGAGAATTAATTTATATCTGACCATTTTATCCTGGGTTCCTATGGATAAAAACTGAAAATTTCATGCTCCTGTGGTTCAAAGTTGAATGCAAAATACTCTTTCTTCCCACTATAGCTTAGATAATATCCTCTTTAGAATCTTTTAATACCAAAGATACACAAGGCCAACTTAATGCACTTTCACAGAGCCCTGTTCTTTATGCTTTGATTCTTTTTAAAACGGCCACTTTCCATTAACCACAGTTAAAAAGTGTTCTTTAAGGTGAGAGACTTCTGCAAATAGCTCCTCTCACCCACACTGTTTTCTCTGTCTGACTTTCTGGGGAAGCTTTGTCTCTGACCCCCTGTGGCTCTGACTAAACCTATAAACAGATCATTTGAAGTGTTTAGAGAAAATACAGAATGGTAAGAATTTTTTCTTGTTGAGGGTTTTAGCTTTGGGTAGAAGAAACAAGATGAGATGTTATCTAATACTGAATACATAGTCCAGTTTTTCTATTACTTTATGAATTTAAATGAGAGATGATGTTCTGTGTCATACTCAAATGTGGGGTTTACATATGTCTATCGGATTTTTTTCCTTCTTTTTTTTTTGTTTAATTTGTTTTGTTTTTGTGACAGTCTTAGGCCATGAACTCATGGTCTGGGCACTGAGCTTTTTTGTTTAAGGATAGCATTCTTACCACTTGAGCCATAGCAACACTTCCAGCTTTTTGGTGGTTAATTGGAGATAAGAGTCTCACGACTTCCCTGTCCAGACTAATTGAAACTACAGTCCTCACATCTCAGCCTCCTGAGTAGCTAGGATTACAAGCATGAGGCACTGGCTCCTTAGCTGTTTTGATGTAACTAAGTTCCACAACCTAAGACCTGATATCTTTCCTACTCATTTGATTCGTTTTAAGGATGATTTGAGTTTCTGAAGCAGAAAGTAAAGATTAGTGTTGTGTTCTCTTTAGACATTGCATTTTCTGTATATAAAATAACCTTTCTAAACAAAGCTTCAATATGATTGCTACTTTGAAGATTTTTTCATTTATGTTTTATTTAAATGTATTCTTCATGCTACAATACAACCCTTTAAAATCAATCAAATACATAGCATTAAAATGCTTTCTCAGAACTTATCCAATTTAAATGACAACCCACAATCACAGCTTCTAAACTTCTACAAGGCAGCTTCAATATCTAAAAGAACACAATAACAGAACTGGAATGAAATCCCATCTCAATGCAAATTTAAGAAAAGTGAAGAATATTATCAGACTTACCAAAATGTACTAAGATACTATTATTTAATATACCTACTTTTTAACTCTCTAAACTTGTTCCCGACACTGAGAAGGTTTGTATTTCTAATACCTGAAAGATTTTTGTCATTGCTTTATAGATTAGCTTATGTTCATATCATAGAAAGACATATGGGCATTCCATTTTGACTCTAGAATGACCTTGAAATTTTGCAATAGGGTTTTAAAATCATTCTTTTGCATCATATTCATGCATTTCTCAATTTGCTGCCATAAAAGATGTGGCACATTGCTTTTTCTTAGTACACAGATTCTGTTAAATGGTCTCTGCTCTCTGTTCTCAGATTGATGCAAATGGTGGTTAGTATTCTACAACATGGCTTTCACAGAACCAGTGTTTTGTTGAATATTAATAACTGTTTGTTGAAAAAGTTTCCATAAACTAAATACGTTTGAGAAAACTAGGTTTAAACATGCTGTTTAAGAGCCAGGAGGGCAAGAAAGTCTATGAGATGCTTATCTCCAATTAAGCACAGAAAAGCCAGAAGGTAAGCTATGTCTCAAGTGATAGAATACTAGCCTTGAGCAAAAAAGCTCAGGGAAAGCCAGGCACTAGTGGCTCATGGCTGTAATCCTAGCTACTCAGGAGACTGAGATCTGATTATCTCAGTTTAAAGCCAGTCTCCCTAATTAACCACCAAAAAACTGGAAGTAGAGCTCTGGCTGTGTGGTAGAGTGATAGCTCTGAGCAAAAGAGCTTCAGGCACTGTGTTCAAGCCCCAGGACTTGTATGCACGAATGTATACACACTCATATACACCTCCCCCCCCCAAACCAACTGAACCGCCTAACTTTTCTTTTTTTTTTTTTTTTTTTAATTTTATTTTATTTGAGAGCATACTGTACAGAGGGGTTACAATTACATGGGCAGGATAACGCATGCTGTGCAAAATGATTTAGGGAAGCTCTTTTTTTTTTTTTTCTTGTCAGTCATGGGGCTTGAACTCTGGGTTTGGGCACTGTCCTTCAGCTCTTCAGCTCAAGGCTAGCACT
This sequence comes from Dipodomys spectabilis, assembly GCF_019054845.1. Classification (NCBI taxonomy): domain Eukaryota; kingdom Metazoa; phylum Chordata; class Mammalia; order Rodentia; family Heteromyidae; genus Dipodomys; species Dipodomys spectabilis. The sequence goes on along the minus strand of NW_024870681.1, from coordinate 4,542,151 downwards.
CCACCACTTGAGCCACAGTGCCACTTTCTGGTAGTTAATTGGAGATAAGAGTCTCACAGACTTTCCTGACCCGATTGGCTTTGAACCACGATCCTCAAATCTCAGCGGTGCCCAGCTTAGGAAAGCTCTTTCACACACCATTTTCCCCTCTTTTGAAAAGCACCAGGCCTCTGCTGTGGCCAAAGAGATGCTATGTGTACCTAGTCATCAAGAACAGTAATTCCCTGACACACAGGCTGTTTCATACTTCATTACTGACACCATTTTCTGTCAGGTTGAAGATTAGGAAAATAGGCTTTGGATATAAACTAAATGTGTAGAGAATTGGCTGACTTCTAAAACTGCAGAACAAAGAATTTGAATTTTAGTTTCTCCTACCTATAGAAATATATTCTGTTAAATCTCATCCAGCCTGTCCTAATTTACTTATCTGAGTAGCTTACTGAAGATAACAATGTTTTCAAGTTCATCTCTAGCTTCTTTTTTTGTGGTTGTTATTGGTCGTGGGGCAGTTTTCTGGTGATTTATTGGAGATAAGAGTCTCATGGACTTTTCCTGCCCAGGCTGGCTTTGAACCACGATCCTCAGATCTCAGCCTCCTGAGTAGCTAGGATTACAGGCATGAGCCACCAGTGCCCTAACTTCTTTTTTACACTTTGGGTTAGAACTAGGGAGAAAGGGCAGGGGTATATGTGTATATACAAATATGTACACACACACACCCTGTCATTCCTTTCTTTTATATATGTATTATCTGATATATAACTGTATATAAAATATATGATGTATATGAATGTATATATGTGTATATGTATATACTGTGTATGTATGTATATACATATGTATAAACATATATATACATATTTATATGTAAACATATATACACATCAGAGGTCTCTTCTAACTCTAGTTGGAGACTTGTTTTTTCCTTCTTGACAGTGGTTTGAAAGTTTTTACTGATAGGTACATTGATTAAAATAGTACCTAAGTCTATGGTTGAAACATCCTAATTAACAAGTAGCTAGCTACTTGCTTCGAAAATGCCCTGTGATTAATTTTGTCTCTTAGAAAAAGTTTATCTACAAACAAAGAACATTCCCTACCCGCTCATAGCACTCTATACAAATACAAACCCATAGCTGCTCCCAATGTTTTGTGTGTGTGTGTGTGTGTGTGTGTGTGTGTGTGTGTGTGTGTGTGTGTGTGCGCGCGCGCACATGCCCACACGCCAGTATGCCAATCCTGGGCTTGAACTCAGGGCCTGGGCACTGTGCCTGAGCTCCTGTGCTCAAGGCTAGCAACCGACCACTTGAGTCACAGCTACACTTCAGCTTTTTGGTTGTTAATTGCAGATTAGAGTCTCTACAGTCAGACATCTCTTCCCCTAGGTGTTTCCAGACAGATAACTTGATTTCATTGTGCTGAATTGCTGTGGCTTATTATCATGTTTTCTTACAGGTAAATCGGTTTAGTAAGGTGGAAGACCGAGCAATTTTTGTCACTGACCGTCATCTGTATAAAATGGACCCCACTAAGCAGTATAAGGTGATGAAGACTATCCCTCTATACAATGTAAGTTCTTTTGAAGTAAAAGAATCTGTCTGTACCTGGGTTTTAAGAAGCCTAAGCATTCCTGACATTTTATGCTTTTATTTTATTGTGTTTTATACAGATGTTTGATTTTCCCTGGGAAAGATCCAAAGTTTCCAATAGATTAATTACAACATTTTTTAAAGTATGAATATTATGGATTCTGTCTCATCTTCATTCATTAAGTGTTTAAATGGAACTTACTGGCATTTAAAAGGAAATAGAATATATTATGAAAAGATTATTGCTTTTTTAGATTATAAAATATATGCAGCTTTCAGTTCTTTTCACCAATGTATTCTATACACATTTATTTGTTAGATTTCCAGTCTAAATCCACACCATTAATCATATGTTCAGAGTTTTCAAAAGTTTGTGTTCATTTTTTTATTTGAAATGTGAAATTTTATGCGTATATCCTTGAATCTCAGTATGAGATGATGATGTTGTTGAGGAGGAAGAGGAGGAGGTAGAGGAAGAAGAGGATACAGAGTCCCTCTGTTTTGTCCAGATTGGTCTTAAACTTGTAGACTGAAGTGATCTCCCTGTGCCAGACTCCTGAGAAGCTGGGAATATAAGCACAAACTACCACATCTGACTCAGATTTTTTTTTTCCTGTGTGGTAGTATCTGCTAAATGGCTATTCTGATTCTCCAGAAAGATTCTACTAGACAGCTAGATCATTTCATTTGCCAGTTGAGTTTTCTCTGCCTCCTACTTCTTAAAGAAGAAAGCCTGTGATTATCTAATACTAGGATATATGAAAAACACTAGTTAGAGTTTTACTTAAAATTATTTTTGTCACTGCAAAAGAGGTTGAGAAGAATAGTCTTTATTCATTTTATTTTGTTACATTAGGATCCTTTTGCTTTGTAAGGAACAAAGAAGGAAAACTGTTTCCTATCTCTTATTAATGATGCATGGACCTATGAATAATTGTGTTGAATAGGGAGTTGGGATTTGTTTTCACTACAGTGCCCATTACTCTCATTCCTCCCAACTACAAACTGTGTTCCTTTCAATCTACAGGTCAACAGATTGTAGGTAAGGAGAGATAATGTTCTAAGACACTTTTGATTGCATGTAGCTTTCTTAGCAAACAGTTGTAATCTTAATATGTCAGTCAGAGTTTAAGCCTAAAAACCCTGTTGTCTTATAACTAGAAAACAAATCACATTTTGTCAGTCTAAGGGAATGTGGAACCAACAAAAGTTAATTATGATATGCAGTTCCTTTCTTTATGTTAAAAGGAAACCCATCAAATGCATGATATAAATTCAATATTTTGACAATTCTTTGAACTAAAGCAATTTTCCCAAACTTCCCTTTTCATATTCAGTGGCTTACATGTATAATCACCATTTCCCATCATCATTGCTAGTGATTTAATGATTTTTAATGATACTGTGTAGTGTCATAAAATTTAATAATGCATACCTACTATAATAAGTTTCAACACCAAGCAATAAATACATACTATGTTTTAAGTATTCCACCCATGTCCTTTTTATCCTCATGCCATCTTTGTGAGTACCACCCTATGTCCAGTATCCAATATCTTTGCCAAAAGGCTGTCAGCCAAAACCCAACCTGCATACCCATCCCATGGAGGGCTGGAGGTGTGAAGAGTAAAGGGCAAAGGAGTTAACACCCCAGCCTATCACTCCTTCCCAGTGTGGCTACCTTCCCTTCCCTGACCACTTCCTTCTACTTGCCACCATTCCCAAATCAACCTGTGTATTCATCAGCTTTGCTAGGGTCTGCTTCTAGGAGAAAGCAGGTTAGATGGGAAAGGGGACTTCCAACTGTATCTGTAATATTTTGTCATATGACAAAATATGACAAATATTAAGCCTGAGTGATAAGGATGTGGTTATATTCTTCTGTATAATTAAAAACTTTTAAGAATTAAAAAGAAAGTTTAAGGCTAGAAACTTTAATCCCAGACACCTATGGCTCACTCCTGTAATTCTAGCTATTAAGGAGACTGAGATCTGAGGATGGATGTTTGAAGCCAGCCAGGACAGGAAAGTCCACGAGACTCTTAATTCCAATTAATCACAGAAAGAGCCAGAAGTTGAGCTCTGGCTTAAGTGGTAGAATGCTAGCCTTGAGCAAAAGAAGCTCAGGGACAATGCCCAGGCCCAAAGTTCAAGCTTCAAGACCATCACAGACATACACACTCTCAAAAAAAGTAAATCTCTCTGTAGTCTTTCCTTTTCTCATCTCTTTTTTTAATGCACTAAGCAAGTTCTAATTTCCCTTCAGATCCAGGAGGTTATAAATTATTCTAAGGAAGAAAAGGATGATGGAAACACCAAATTTAGAATCAAACTGTAAGGTTTTCAGAAATGAGAGTAGTCTCATTTGTTTCTCATTTCTCCTTCCAAGAGGAAGCCTTCTATGGTTTTTATGGCTCCCAAGGAACAGATTGCAACCACATATTGTCCTAAGTAATGTTTTCTTCTTAATAAGATGCATGTGTGGTAAGGAAAAGAATCACTTGGAACCCTGGGGAGTGCTGCCATTGGTTGGGTTTCAGGGCAGCTCTGTGAGACCATGGTAGCCTGCACCCTCACCAGCAACAGGAGTTATGGACAATCCAAGTGGCAGCCTTTCTTTTAGTCTCTGCTATTCCTTGTGCCTTCTTGCTAAACAGCATGGGCTAGCTCTAGTCCCATGTTGGAAGCAACTACCCAAGCCACCACTGGCATTTTCATCCTCTATAGGCTGAGTCTTTCCATAGCAACCAGTTCTAGATGGTCCAAATATGTGGGGGGGTTTTTTTGTTTTTTTTTTGGCCAGTCCTGGGGCTTGAACTTTGGGCCTGGCCACTGTCCTTAGGCTCCTTTTGCTCGAGGCTAGCACTCTACCACTTGAGCTCCAGTGCCACTTCTGACTTTTTCTGTGCTTAGTTGGAGATAAGAATCTCCTGGACTTTCCTACCCAGGCTGGGTTTGAATCCTCAGATCTCAGCCTCCTGAGTAGCTACGATTACAGGCATGAGCTACTGGCACCTAGCCAAATCCATATTTTTGTTCCTCATCCAATACTTCTAAATCTGTTATTTGTTTTTCCTGACTTTTTCTGAAGTGACATGGATAATTCTTTATTTGGGGCATGATTGATTTCTTCCCTCTAATATTTTTGACTATTATCCCACGGTCCATTCCCCACTGGACTTGGGTCACAGGTTCTGCTAAATTTTGGAGTGTGTCCTTATGTGTCCCTGTGATCAGGAGCGATAGCAAGAAGTGTGGCAACTAGGCCAGATTCATCAGGCACACTTAGGTCATCTCACTCTTTCCAGCCATCCCATCCTAATTGCTAGGATCTAATCTTTGTTAAACAGGCCTTACTTAAAATTATGCTCTTAAGGCCAGATGCTGGTGGCTCATGCCTGCAATCCTAGCTACTCAGGAGGCTGAGATCTGAGGATCACAGTTCAAAGCCAGCCTGGGCAGGAAAGTCCATGAGATTCTTAGCTCCAATTAACCACCAGAAAACCAGAAGTGCCGCTGGGGCTTAAGTGGTAGAGCACTTGCTTTGAGCTGAAGACCTGAGGGACAGCACCCCCACCCCCTGCCAAAAAAAAAATGCTCTTTAATCCCTTACACAATGATTCTGTTTCCTTACCTGCCTCCAGTCCAGGCAAATAGGTCTAATATTTGTTGCTTCCCTAATGCATCATAAAAAAACAATACCCAAGTGGGCATCGGTGGCTCATGCCTGTAATCCTAACTACTTAGGAGGCTGAGATCTGAGGATCTTGGTTCAAAGCCAGCCCAGGCAGGAAAGTCCTTGAGACTCTTATTTCCAATAAATCACCAGAAAACCAGATATGGCACTGTGGCTCAAGCAGTAGAGCGTTCACCTTGAGCTGAAAGCGCAAGAATAATGCCCAAGCCCTGAGTTCAAGCCCCATGACCGACAAAAAAAAAAAAAAAACCCAGTCAGACAAAATTAAGTTCATACTGATTTTTCTAATTCTGATCTATTATCAAATGGATTGTTCTAGCTCCCTTCCTCACCCCAGTTTATCTTTAAACTCCCAGTCCAAAGAGAAACCTGGTTCCCACAGTTTACCACCCACCTACCATCAGGGTTTATTCGCATGTCTAGCAGTATTCAGACTATCAGTCTATGCCCCTAGAGGCCCAGCTTCAGTTGGAGCACAGTGCTATGGACCCTTTCATTGGCCATGCACTTCCACACTTGTCTGCATCAGCACTTTTCTTTCCCACTACCTTCAGTGACATTGTCTTGTAACTTTTAACATAGTTAGGTTCTCTGGTCACATTCTATATTCCTTCTTAGAATCTGTCAATCTCCTAAATAATTTAAAGTGACCACATTAAGATTCATTCTTAGTGCTATAGACATCTATGAGATTTGGCAAGTATATAGTGTCCTATGTTCACAGTTACTCTTTCAGAATAGTTTAAGTTCTCTTAAAAATTTCCAGTGCTGTACATATATATAAATCTCCAGTCCCAGGCACTGGTGGCTCACCCCTGTAATCCTAGCTACTCAGGAGGCTGAGATCTGAGGATCATGGTTCAAAGCCAGTCGGGGCAGGAAAGTCCCTGGGACTCTTATCTCTAATAAATCACTAGATAACCGGAAGTGGCGCTGTGGCTCAAGTAGTAGAGCGCTCACCTTGAGTTGAAGAGCTGAGGGAAGCACCCAAGCCCAGAGTTCAAGCTCCATGACCTGGCCTGGGCCAAGTATAGTGATACATATCTGCAATCCCAGCTACTTAGGAGAAAGAGATTAGAATGATCACAGTTAAGGCCACCTCAGGCAAAACATTATCAAAATCTCTACCTCATCCAACAAGCCTGGTATGGTGGCACACAATTGTCATCTCAATTTGGCAGAGGAAAGGTGAAGATAGGAGGATTATAGTCTGAGGATGGTCCCAGGCAAAAACACAAAACCCTCTCCAAAGCATTACTAAAAGCAAAGACGGGCTTGGGAGTGTGACTCAAATGGTAGATCACCTGCCTAGGAAGTGTAAGGCCCAGAGTTCATATTTCCAGGCTTGCCTCCTCCAAAAAAATCCTCTATTAATTCTTTCCTCTCCTCTCTCAACACTTGCAAACCACTGATCATCTTACTATCTCCACAGTTGCTTTCTAATCTTCTCCATCATAGAATATGCAGTCTTTCCAGACTGGTTTCTGCACTCGGGAATAAGTACTTTGGCTTCATACTTATTTTTCTGTGGTCCAATCGCTCATGAGTTTACCAAACTAGTATATGAACTCTGGACTCCACACTTGATAAGCAGGCACTATACCCCTTGGCCTAGTACTTCCCACCGCCATAGCTGGGATGACGGGTACATGGCCACACACCCAGCTTTTTCTGTTGAGAAGTGTAGGGTGGTAGTCTCATGTCTGGCCTAGAACTGTGCTCTTTCTGATCTCAGCTGCCCATGTAGCTGGGATGATAGGCACATACTACCGTATCCAGCTGTTGATTGAGAAGAGGGTCTTAAAAATGTTTTCCTAGTCTCCACCTCCTGAGAAGCTAGGATTCTAGGCATGAGCCTAGCTAGCTCAAATTTTTTTAAGTCAATGAATAATCTAGAGGTACCACAGGTACCTTATTCTTTAAGGTTGCTTCCAGTTTGGGATTGTTATGAATAAAGCTTCAATAAACTTTTTTGTTGTTGTTAGTCATGGGGCTCGAACTCTGGGCCTGGGTGCTGTCCCTCAACGCTTCAGCTCAAGGCTAGCACTCTACCTCTTGAGCCACAGCACCACTTCCAGTTTTCTGAGTGGTTTATTGGAGATAAGAGGCTCATGGACTTTCCTGCCCAAGCTGGCTTTGAACCATGATCCTCAAATCTCAGCCTCCTGAGTAGCTAGGATTACAGGTGTGAGCCACAGGCACCTGGTACATTTAGGTTTCTTTGTATGGACACAGTTTTTAAAACAACTAGGTAAATATAGAAAAGTGAAATGCTGGATTGTATGATACTACTAAGTCATCCTTGGAGGAAGTCTCCATTTCCAGAGTCACTGTGCCTCTCTGCATGCCCACTATAGTGAGAGTTCCTGTTGCTTCACATTCTCACCACTATTTGATATTGTCAGTGAATATAATGGATGAACTTTTTCTATTTCCCTAAAATACATCTCAGTTCATCCAAGGTCTCTGTCTTTAACTACAGGAACCATCCAGTCTCTGTCAGTTTATGATCAGGAGATAAGGACCATGTTAACCTAAGTAAATAAAATTAAAAGATAAATTTGGCACTGCTTTTCCCCTGTGACTAGCAAGAATTATCCAATTAATTTGTCATTTAATAATTGTTCCATTCACTCTTCATAGGCAATACCAAAATAGGAAGTCATGGCAAATTTTTGAAGATATTTTCAGTAAACACTATTTTCACAAAGCACATGGTCACATAATTGCAAACAGTGATCAGAGAATGAAATGTTCAAGTCACAGGAGACCCCTGTTGTATTAAGTGAACTTCTATGTACAAATACTGTGTGTTTGGGCTAAGGTTTTTCAGCCAGCTGGAATCATCCATATTGTTGTCAAATTAGTATCTTCCCCTTTAACTCACTCTCTATGCTATCTTTGTATATTGTAATATCAAATTGAAGCATTACTTCCAATACAATTGTTGAGAAAAGTCAGAACTTTTGCAGGGGCAGTGGGGTTCAAATTTTAGTGCTTTTGTGAAACTGAGAGACATACAGTTGCCAGGGTTTGATTTGAAGAACAAAAGCAAGACATTGCATACATAATTTACAGTATATCCAAAGCTTCCTCACAACCTCTGACAGGGCACCACTGAGTTGGTGGAAAAAGCTTGCTGTCCCTGCAGAGGCTTGTTGCTTGAATAAATGCCCTTCTGCCATCAGGGTTCACATGGACATTGGTGCTCACAAAGCAGAGTGCCAAGATTGAGTGTAATTTGCGTAAACATGAAATCTGTTCCTGCTTTCGAGGTAGTCTGCATGAACTGAAACATTTAACCTGCCCGTAGCGAGAGTTTTTCTAGTCCTTTTGTTGGTGAATGTGTTAGTTTTGCCTAATGAATTGGCTTGAAGGATGTATGAATCTGCCCATTAATGTTGTTTTGATATAGTTCCTTTTATCAGTTTGGGCTGGATGGTTAAGGAGGTAGCCAATTAATTATACACATCCCTTCTTTAGTTCTGTGGAAAATCCAAAGCAAGCATGGGGGAGAGGAAAGAGACAGTTATCTGATGTGCCAGTTTCATAGAGGTAAATGGATTGTAATTATGCCAAGCTTCATGCTTTATTACTCTATTTGACGTGACTTGCTGGAAAGATACCATTCTGTTCGGAAGATGGATTGTCCTTGTAATGTGTATAGGGTGTGCTCTGTTGAAATCCATCCCCACCACCATTTCTAAAGCACTCTCCCCTCCTGGCTGCAGCCCAAGGGAAGGTGTTTCCATGGTAACCTCAACAGAGGCAATCAGCTGATGTCTGGCACTGCCTGAGTTGTGTGCACTAACCCCCTCCCCTCTCAGTTCTCTCCTAGCCTTTAAAAAATATTTTTTAATGATTTTTAACAGAAAGTGTATGATCCCTTGATGTCAGGCCCTAAGTAGCACTCTGGGGTGTGGGAGCTATATTATTTTGACCATCTTGTGCAAAAATATTTCTACATATAATAACAAAGATGTTGGCTAGCAAAATTAGATGATTAGAAATTCTTGTTCTTAGTTTTTAAAAACTAAAGTGCTGTCTGTATTTAAAAGAAATCTGGAGAGACAAAGGTGCTTTGGTTTCAATTTAGTTTTCCAAGAATTTTTTCTTACTCTGGCTTTGCAATGAAGCAGTCTTTCTCCTGTAATTTTTTAGGATTCAATGATTTTATCATTGGATTTGAGTGAGCTATGTGGTTTTAAAATACTTCTTTAAAATGTGACACCTAAAGCATGCACTCTCTTCTTTTTAATTAATATGAGAGAGATATCAAAATATCAGCACTTTCCTGCTAATTATTATCCTGGCATGTGTCCAGAAGTAAATGCCTTTTGTTCTGCTGCTTTGAGACCACTGGTGCTTATGCAGAACAAGACTAAGCAAGCCAAATGCAGGCTCTTTCTGACACAATGTAGAGTATTTTCACTAATTCCTTACTTGGAAATTTAATTTCAGATTTAAAAGATCTATCAAAGTATTATTTCAAAAGCAAGTCATCAGGGCCAAAATAGGAATCCTATAAGAAGCTATTTCGTTAAAGAAATACAACAAACCCCTTTAAAAAACTACAGTTTCAGAAAATATATATGTACCACCTTACTTATCCAGAAGTCAGATTGCTAAAAGCAACATCCTTGTAAACAAAGCCCTAAGGATGTGTATGTGTGTGTGCATAAATATGATCTCTGCATTTCAGAATAGATGTCACCATCATGCAGCAATAATAAGCTTTTTTATATAAATGCCTTATCAGGGGCTAAACATTTATCTTAGTGGTAGCACCCTCTTGTCTGGTATGCTTAAATCCCTGGGGTTTTATCCTTGGCTCTAGAAAAGAAGCAATAATCCGGGCACTTGTAGTTCATTCCTGTAATCCTACAAAGGAGGCTGAGATCTGTGGACCACAATTCAATGCCATCCCAAGGCAGGGAAGACTCCTATCTCCAGCTAACCACCAAAAAGCCAAAAGTAGAGCTGTGGCTCTGGTGATAGAGTTTTATCCTTGAGCAAAAGGGAAACTGGGTGCTGGTGGCTCACATCTGTAATCCTAGCTACTCAGGAGGCTAAGATCTGAGGATCATGGTTCAAACCCAGCCAGGGCAGGAAAATCTGTGAGCCTCTTAGCTCCAATTAACTACCAGTAAACTGGAAGTGGAGCTATGACTCCATGTGGTAGAGCACTAGCCTTCAGCAAAAAGTACTCAGGCACAGTATCCAGCCCATGACTGCCAAAAAGAAAGGGGGAGAGGGGAGAAGAAGAGAGGAAGAAGGAGAAAGCAAGGAAGGAAGCTCAGGGACAGTGCCCAGGCCTGGAATTCAATCCCCAGATCCAGTCATACATACTCTCCTCCCCCCCCCCCACCCCCACCCCCACCTTCACACACACACACAAACACACAGAAAGCAATAATTGTCTTATCAGAACTCTCTTCTGTTCATTGTTTTTGAGCAGCTACTCTGTGCTGTGTTTGGCAGACACTTGCAGTTCTATACCACACAGTCTGACCTAAACACCTTGCAGGCCTGTTGGAGAGACAGGGACAAGCACCATTTGGCACAGTACAGTGCCTAGGACATGTACCATGGCAGCCTTGTGTGATCATTAGGATGACTTGCTCCCCAGAGGAAACAGGCATTTGGGAAGGGAAAACAGTCTACCCAAAGCCACTAAGATCACAGACCATGGAGCTTGGCTTCATACTGCTGTCTATATGACCTCCTATGCAACTCAAATAACTTCTGATTTAAAATTTTATTTTAGCAAGAAGAAAATGATAACAAAACTAACATCTGTCTAAAACCAGCATTTTAAGGTGATTTAATCCTGCTATATTAATAGAAAAATCCTGACCAGGTGCCTGTGGCTCATACCTATAATCCTCAGTATTCTGAAAGCTGAGACCTGGAAGATTACAGTTTCTGCCAACCCAGGCAGAAAAGACTCCATCTCTAATTAACCAGAAAATGCCAGACTGGAGGTGTGACTTAAGTGATGTAGCACAAGAGCACGAGGCACTGGTACACACACACACACACACACACACACACACACACACACACACACACACACACACACACACACACACACACACACACACACACACACACACACACACACACACACACACACACACACACACACACACACACACGTATCTATATGTAGACAGAGAAAAGAGATTAAAACCTGCATAGCAAGACTTTCTCTCTAAAGGAATAGTATAAGACAAAAAGGCCAGCTGTAGCAGCTATTTGTGGAAGATTGTGGTTCTATACCAGTCCAGGGAAAAAGTTAACATGACTCCTGTCTCAACTAACAAGACAGGCATAGTGGTTCACATCTGTATTCCCATCTACATAACAAGCAGAGGTAGGAGGATTATTGTCTGAGCCAGCCCTCATCAAAAATGTGAGACTCTGACCAAAAAAAATAACTAAAGCTAAAGGACTGAGAGTATAATTCAAGTGGTAGAACAGACCTGCCTAGTAAATGCAAGGCTCTGAATTCAAATCTCAGTACTGCCAAAAAAATGATAAAAAATGGTCTTCTTCCTTTACAATGGAGAGTGAATATATTATCTCACTTGTCTCCCAACCCATCCCTGTCACAGGAGAAGACCGAGGCTGCACAGTAGGCATCAGATAAATTTGTTTTTTTGTTATTGATTGGTCCAGAACAAACTTTGCTTATGCAGGATTGTTATAATGCTCACTACACTACCAGAGAACCTGACTTTCCAAGTATAGATGTTCAAGGGTAAACATGGACATGCAGTGTGCCATGGCGTGAGCAGTTGGGATCCTCCCAACCTGCTCAATTTCTTGTTTGGCTTGGGATGGGAGAGGGGGAGAACAGACATTACTTCATAGGAAGCTACCTCAGCATCTGCCTGCCCTCCCCACCATTCCATCTCACAGCCTTTCATGATGCTGGTGGAATTTTAGACATACTCTGTATTGGATCCAGAGGTCATTACACTTCATCTGGTAAAGAAGAGAGGCACATCCCAGTAGGGTAGGGACATGGTGTATATGGATGCATCTGGGTCTGAAGTCATGCCCCATTTTAACAATAGCACCCCACCATGGAATGTTGAAGCCTGAAATAAAACACACGTATAGCACATGTGAAGTCCTAGCATAGGTCTCATCACATAGTAAGTACATCTGAGAAACAGGAAGAGGTCAGCCTTGAAGGCCCTCACTGTTGAGTCTCTCTGCTCCTTACTTTTGGTTCTACCTGAGTGTTCTCCCAGACAACAGGATGGCTCCCTTGAATCACCCAGATCTCTGCTCATCTATAACCTGAATGGGGTTGTCTACAACAATGCCTTCTGCTCTATCCTATCTTTCTCTCTGCCTTTTTCCTATGGCTGTGGTCTTCTTTACCACCTGTGACATCATATAGTTTTTGTCATTGGATAATCTTGAATGAGGCTCATTCCTCATAGATTCCATGAGGCAAGGGTCATGCCTGGACCCCCTCTTCTGTCCCCAGAGCACTTCCTCTCATACAGCAAGTTCTCAACAAATGGGTATTGAAGGACGAGTTGGAAGTCCATACTAGAAACAGGAAAACAGTTAAAAGGCTGATGCTGTGACCTGGTAAGAAATCACAAGGGCCTAAACTAAAGCAAGGACAAGAAAGAGAGAAAATTGGAACTCAAGAACTACTTAAGTGACAGAAACAAGGCCCTGGAGTAAAGAAAAGAGGCTACAATCATAGATTCCTTTCTAGACACTTGAGTAGATGACAGAGCTGGTTTCTTACCAATGTGGAAGTACAGGAAAAGAATCAGATATATTACAGGTGTGTAGAAATAATTTCAGTCTTAAGCAGGTTTTGTGTATTGTGGCTGGGGAATCTAAAATGGAGAGGCCTAATCAACAGTTGGCTTTCCAGAGAATCATCTAGTGTGGACACTTAGAGTCTGCTCATGCTCCTATATCAACATACCATAGACTGAATGCTTAAGGCAGGAGTTTATATGTCATAGTCTTAGAGGGGGAAAGAATGTTACCACCACACAGCTTTTTCTGTGCTCAAGCAAAAATATTCAGGAAATACCGTGAGAGAGCACAGAGGGGGTTGGAAAGGCTTTCAAAAAGACAAGGAAGGTTTTTAAAGAGTCTGTAAGTGCACTTGTGTGTTTTTCTGCACTGGACTCTGGTGAGCATTTTTCCTGAAAATTTTTGTTGCTATTCTGGTTGGGAGTTTGTATTGTTTGCAGTAGTTGAGTTTGAACTCAAGACCTCCCACTTGCTAGGCTGGTACCTTACCACTGAGCCATACCTCCAGTTGTTTTTCACTGGTTCTTTTTAGGATAGCGTCTCTCTTCCTGCTTAGACATGATTCACCTACTATAGGCTTCCCAATGTCACTGAGATCACAGCTATGTGCCACCGCATCCAACTTTTCTTCCACAGACAGAGTATCAAGGACTTTTCTGCCCTGACTATCCTGACACAATCCTCCCAGTCTCAGCCTCCTATGTGGCTTGGGATAATGGGCACACACCATCATGCCCAGTTATGGCTTGAAAAGGGTCTCCTTAACCTTTCTGCTTAGGCTGGACTCAAACTATGATCTTCTCATTTTTAGCTTTCCAGGATGCTAGCGAGGATTACAAACGTAAGCCCCTGATGCTCAGTTTCCAAATTCTTATGGTTGTTGTTGTTATAAAGATTTGTACAGAGGGGTTACAATTACATAAGTCAGGTAATGAGTATATTTGTTGGATAATGTCACCCCTTCCCTTACTCTCTCCCATTTTTTGCCTCCTATCCACTACCCACAAGTTGTATAATTCATTTTCAACATAGTGTCTAATGAGTACCACTGCTGCATTTGTTCTTCCTTCGTCCTTCCATTTCTGTGTCCAAATTCTTAAAGAGATATGTGTTCCACTACTTTTGGCAATGCAAAGTAGCAAGACTGAAATGGGAAGAGATGGTAAAATATAGTTTCAGAGACTTGAAATAATCTTAGTAGATACAGAAATGGAAAGAAGAGACAAGAGATTTCTGAGTCATCCTTAATTCAAGGTAACATTCTTTTGACTATTTTCTGTGTGTACTAATTTAGTTTCCTCATGTAGTAATCTAGATCATTTTGTCATTACTCCTATGAGATAAACAGTATTAGACGCCCACTTGCAATTGAATAAACTGAGGAATGAGCCTCATTCAGGATTATCCAACGACAAAATTAAGGAAAAGCAGTGCCAGGCTCAGAGCCCAGCAGGATAGCCACAGCCTGTGACCTTTCATGGCTGTATACTTGTGGTCACTTTGGGGCTTGGGAGATGGTGTGGCTTGTTGCACACCATTGAGAAAGCCCTGAGAAGGAAGAGTAGTTAGGCTAAGGTGATGAGTTTCTTTTGTCCAGGTCAAGTATGTGGTCCTCATGGGCCCTCCAGGAGACTCTGTGTGGTACTTTCCCTGGGCAAGTGCCTATTCCCAGAGGGAAGTTTGAGCTTGGCATTGGCATTTGACAATTTTAAAGAGAAAGTTGCAGTTAGCTTCTTCTCCCCAGCTGAGCCTCAAGCCTCCAACCACTATGAATAGCTTCTCCACTACACTATAAACTTCCCTGGGAATTAAGGTTTTTCTAATCTATATACACGCATAATCTAGAGCAAAGACCTGGGCCTTCCAGTTCAAATAGATGCATCTCTCCCTGTTCAACTCACTAGCTAGCTACAGCTAAATCCCTTGGACATCATATTATAAAAACAAACACAAGATGATCTGAAAGCTGTAGAGAAGAGGTAGACCAACTAGTGTTCTTGGTTCTCAAAACCCAATATACACTGAAGTCCCTGGGATTTGGGTAGCTCTTTCCAAATCTCTTTAAAAAAATTTTACCACCTATATATCCTGGAATGGAACATCAGGAGCGAAAACAAACAGAAGAAAAGCTTGTTTCCTCTCACCACAGAACAAGGAAGCAGCAAGGTAAGAGAAGAAGAAACCTCCAGCTCCCATCATCAAAAATTGAATGAAAGGGGTGGGAAGGTGGCTCAGTGGTAGAGCACTTGCCTTGCATGCATGAGGCCCTGGGTTCGATTCCTCAGCACCACATAAGCAAAAAGGAAAAAGCCGGAAGTGGCACTGTGGCTCAAGTGGTAGAGCGCTAGCCTTGAACTGAAGAGCTGAGGGATACCGTCCATGCCCAGAGTTCAGGCCCCACAAGCGGACCCCCCCCAAAAAAATATTGAATGAAAAAACAGCAAAAAGTCCCTTCTCCAAGACCCCTGTGAGAGTGTGCAGGAGTCCCAGGTGGATTCTAGGGTTCTGACACTACCCATTCCATTGACCAGTGGAGACTGAGCAAGACATCCAGATTCCCTTCCCCTCCTGGAGATTGTGAAGTTCCTCAGAAACCCACCAGGGCGGGCAGTGGAAGCCAAATTGGGAGTCTGGACTTGCACCAGCAGTAAAACAGTGCCTACCACTTTCCCTACTGACCCATTTTTAACAGAGAACTGCTAAAATAGAAGTTTTAATATGATCCAGTTTCATACTACAATATGATCAAAATGAAACTCATAATGCAATATGACCAAGATGCAATGAAAAAAAATCACACTTCACACCTAAATAAACAGGAGCCAGGGTACACAGAGTCAATTTGTTGGCAAATATAGGATAGGACAGTGAAGCTAAAACAATGAGTGAATAATCTTTTTGCATTGAGAGTCATTACTTTGTAATGTTAGAAAAAAAGTCAATTAGAAGACCAATAAGAAAAGCAGCTTAATTAAGTTGGTATTTTAAGAGAGAAAAAAATAAATTTAAAATCGAGATAAAACTGGATTCAATTAGTAAAACAATTATCTTTGCAAAATAGTAATTTGACTATCTAGGATCCAATTACCTCATAGTTTCATCTAAATCAATGGCTTTATACAATTAGAATCACTCAAGAAGCTTTTATAAACTGTATATACCTAGGCCAGTCCCAAAGCAAATAAAGTAAATACCCAAGTGACTCTAATATGTAGCCATAGCTGGGAGCCACTGGCCCAAATGAGCCACTATCAGAATATAAGTAGAAGGATGTGTACACTTTCTCAGTAGTCAGAGTAGATGTGACAGGGTTTAAGCACTAAACTTTGTGTGCTTTTTCTAAAGGAACACCCTCTTGGGCCATCTGTCTTATTCATGTACCCTGGTGATGAATTTGATTATCCGGTTCTCAAGCTTACAACAATAAATCTGAAGCAATAATTAAAAGGGAAGCGCTCTGCCACAGGCAGGCACATTGATGGTTGCATTATAATGGAAGCCGAAAGTGCCGGAGACTCAGAGATTTACTTCAATTCCAAGATGACTTGGTCTCAAAATCTAGTGTTTTCTTGAGCTATTTTCCTCAGAGCAGACTTTTTGCAATTAAAATTCAGTTTTTCACAAAACCATTGTACTGAATTGCAAGTTGTAAGGCAAATCCCCAATCCTAAACTACCTGATCTTCTACTAAAAAGACCTACAGTAGGCCTATCTAAGGTGTTCATTAAAAAGAAGACAATTTTCCATGCACTAGTAGATTCTAACCCCCTTTCTAGTAGACAAATTTAGTCTAAATATGGAAAAGCTAAATTTGCTTACTCCAAAGGAAGTACTTGCCATATAAGGAAAGATTCAAGCATTTAAACTAATAGAAGAGGTTATAGCAGACCAAGCTTCTGGCACCGCTCTCTAGAGGAATTTCTCTTTAATTTCATAAAATACAAAGTTCATTTGCAGTGAGAACATTATCTCAATTGTAAATTTTCTTGATGGTGCCCTTGATTCCTGCAAGGATGTGCAATGTTTAGAGGAAATTGAAGATGGATGTGAAGATGTTATTTATTCAGTACAGTGAGATTGGACTCAGAAACTTACTAAAGGGCTTTACTGAGTGGCTTTCATAAATTTGTTGAAATCAAGGGTTGAAAGGCCTTGTCAATCGACAATGTAAATTTAGCTCTTTAATCAGTTGATTACAATTACTTTCATTGACCTGAGTAATATTGATCTATATTACTAGACTCTTAACACACATTTATGTATAAAGTCGATTATGTTGGGTCTGAGGCAATTTTTTCAATATTGCTCATGGCCCTATGTTTTGTGCAGTAGGTTTTTATTTCACCATTAAGATGCCACATGCTTCAGACATAGTGTTCCTTTGGGAGTATGTGGTCCAGAGTGTGGTCTTTGGACTCCAGTGGCCCTGAAGACACACTGTTTTAAAGCATTTTTATGGATTACTGTTCATTACAGTATTTCTGAGTCCCTAAGAAAGTAAAATAATAACTTTATTCTGTTTAATTAAGTTGGAAAATATTTCCAAAATATAGGAGGTTGGTTTGTTTGTGCTGGTCTTGGAGCTTGGATTCAGGGCCTGGGTGCTGTCCCAGAACTTGTTTGCTGAAGGCTAGCACTCTACTACTTGAGCCACAACTACACTTCCAGCTTTTTGGGTGTTTAAAGTCTTGTGGACTTTCCTGCCTGTGCTGTCTTCAAACCACAATCCACAGATATCAGATATCAGACTCCTCTAAGTATCTAGGATTACAGGCATGAGCTACTGGTGCCTGGCCCAAAATACAGTTTTTAAAAGTGTTAACCTGGCATGTTAAAAAAAAAATGGTGTTGGCAATGTGGCTTAGTGGTAGAGTCTATTCCTCAGTACCACATAAACAGAAAAGCCAGAAGTGGTGCTGTGGCAAGTGGTAGAATGCTACCCTTGAGCAAAAGAAGCTCAGGGACAGTGCCCAGGCCCTGAATTCAAGCCCCAGGACTGGCAAAAAAAAAAAAAAAGTATTGAATGTAGTATGTGTATGAATACTTAGTTATCTCAAAGTGTTCATTCTTTCTATCATATATTTTTCAAATTAGGAGTACTCTTGGGCTGGGAAGGTGACTCAGTGGTAGAGTGCTTGCCTCGCATGCATGAGGCCCTGGGTTTGATTCCTCAGCACCACATAAACAGAAAAAGCCGGAAGTGGTGCTGTGGCTCAAGAGGTAGAGCACTAGCCTTAAGCTGAAGAGCCTGAGGGACAGTGCCCAGGCCCAGAGTTCAAGCCCCATGACCAATAAAAATAAATAAATAAAATAAAAATAGGAGTTCTCTATTGGGGCTGGGGTATAGATCACTGGTAGAGCATGTGCCTAGCATGTGTAAGTCTCTGGTTTCAGTCCCCAGCACCAAGGAAGTAAAATTTCTCTGTGATCTGGTCACTATTACTGCACAAGAGACTATCCCAAACTTATAAACACAAGCATTTTAGTGTGGCCATGGGGTCTTATTCTAGAAATTTGGAAAGAGAAAAGCAGATGGGTCTCTGCTTCCATATCTAAGGACTCATCTTGGGAGACTTGAGAATGGGGGCTCAAGGGCTGGAGGCCAGATTCACTGGGAAGCTCACTCCCTTCAGTAGCAGACACTGGGCTGAAGGGCATAAAGACTGCAACTGGAGTTTTCCCAAGGCTCTTAAAGATGCATGGCATCCTCAGATATAGAGACCTCTGAAAAGGCCCACTTTTTCCTTTTATTTTTTTGAGATAGATTCTCAATCTGTAGCCACAGCTGGCCTTGAACTTGAGATCCTCCTGCCTCTACCTCCCAAGTGCTAGAATTACAGGTGTGTACCTCCTGTATTTAGTATTTAGGTATTTAGTATCCTGTTGAAGTAAGTGGGTGCTGCTTTGCTTTATGAACTAACATTAGAATTTACATGGCTTCATTTCTCTTGTGTGTTATTGGATTAAAGCAAATATTTAGTCAGCCCTAATAAAATGGGGAGGACATAGGTCCTGTTCTTCAATGGGAGGAATGTCAGAATGTCAATTTGTGAACATGTTATAAATCCTCTACAGTCTACCCTGTGGTAGGTGGTTATTGGTAGGTAGGTAAGAGTGGCTTTGGTGGTAGAGCACCTGCCCAGCAAGCAAAAAAAAAAAAAAAAAAAACCCTGCAATTGCTCCCCAGTGCCACTAATTTTTTTAAATTTACATTTCTCTGATATTTAGAATGCATTCCCCCAGGTTAGAACTTAGTGCTGAAGGGGGGAGGGAAGCATGGGGCTGGTAGAGCATTTTCTTACCATGCATGAACCCTTGGGTCAACCCCCCTTTTTAAGGGTTAAAGTCATTTTTAAGTAACAGGTAAATTCAATTTGATGTGCTTCGTGCTCATTCACACATGCTCATAATTCCAGCACTCAGGAGGCTGAGGCAGGAGGATCTGACAGGGCTACATACTGAAACCCTATCTCAAAAAAAAAAAAAAATGTAATCCCTGCTCCTAAGATGCTCTCCAAAAGTCTGATTCCCTGATAATATCAGGTTCATGGCTGAGGGCCAGAATCTCATCATCTAATTTAGCCCAGGTGCCCTTCCTCAAGTAGAGCTCTTTAGTATGAAGACCTGTGAACTAAACTGACAAGTTGTCTCTCCCATAGACTGGGGCTGGGGAGGAGGGACATTCACAGTGGACAGCCCTGCTCACAGAGGGGAGGAATGGAAGGCACATCACAGTGGCTGGCCATCTGTGTTTGTGATCAGCCTTCCTGATCTGTGTCCTGCCCACAGAACCTGAATTCAGATTCCTCTCTGCATTCTGCAATATCTCTGTCCTTTTCACTCTGATCTAAAGTCTTTGGTCCACTCCTTTGAAACCCTGTGTATTTATAACCCGTTTCATTCCAAAAAATACACAACTCAAAATATTCTGCCTATGCCTTAAATTCCTTGTGAGCCACAGTGGACAAGACCCTCAAGACTGTGGAGCACTGTTGTCCATGGAGGAAACTCATAAAGCATACCCTGAAGATCTTTAGAGAGCCTTTCATCTTTCTGGAAGATTCTTTGAAGCAATGCTTTAGATCTTTCTGAGGGTGTAACAAAGGATCTTACAGTCCTACTCTGGATTTGATCCATTGCCCTGAAACCATTTCTTAATTTGAGAATCATTTGCCATCTGGAGAAGCTGGGAATAAGAAACAGCTTTATTTTCAAGCCCTGCAATTGCGGGCTTCTTTATATTTCCTCTAAATTTTGCATGAAAGACGAACAGTTCTTTATTAGCATCATCTCTTTCCTCTAATTTTTTTTTCATAGACAGCAAGAAGCCAGATGGTACTTCCATTATTCTGGCTAGAAATCTCCTTATCTGGATCATCACACTTGTTTAGTTCATTTCTTCTCTACCTTCTGTCAACAACAGTGCTGTCAAATTTTCTGGCCTTTCATAACCAGGGTACCATTTCCTCCAGCCTGAAATCACATTTTCCTCCCCTTCCTTGTGGCCTCCACCCTCCTGGGAACCTGTTAGATTCCCCCTGCAGACACAATACTCTTCCAGCTCCTACTTACTTCCCAAAGCAATCCATGTTTTCATTCTGGTTCCTATTGCTGTGTAACAAACCATTCCTGACTCATTGACATAAACAACCACCATTTTCTTGTGGTCACAGATTCTATGGGGCAAGAATGTAGAAAGGGCACAGTGGGTCCAGTTTGCTTCTCAATGTCCTAGATGTCAGCTGAAAAGAGGCTAACCCTACTGCTCAGCAATTGAGGGTTACTCAGTACTATGCTTTGAATCCATTTACCCACCTCTGAAACTCGCCTGGGAGTCTAATCCCCATTGTGAGTGTTTTAGAGGATGAAAGCATAATTGAGTATGATGGTTAAAAGCAGGGACTTTGGGAGATGATTATGACTAGACAAAGGTACCAGCATGGAGCCCATGTTGCAGACTGGTGCTTTTTCAGAAGAGAGAAAGACCAAAATAATGCTCACATACGCATGTACTTTCTCACCATGATAACACTGTGCTGTCTCAAACTCTGCCTGCAGGAAGGCCAACACCAGATGCAGCCCCAAAACTTTGGACCAGAACTATTAGAATAAACCTCTCATTTTTAACTTTCCCTGTGATGTTATGTTATTAACAACAGAAAGATGATTAGAATCATTGGAACCTCCTAACACTTGTCTGACATGAGACCTGGTAGGGCTAGAATCAGCCACTGACTGGAGTGTCTGTACATGTCCTCTCTAGGATGCTTATAGTGGAGACACTTTAGGCCAGTCAGCCTGCTTAATGGTGACCCAAGGCACTGGTTGCTCCTGAGTGCTGGTAGTAAAGAGATAGACTGTTATCCCAAACCCTGAGTTATTTTCATAATGACCTAGCACAGTTAAGTTTTCTGATTTATATCAAGTTGAAGCAGGGAATAATGAAGGAACATTTGGATGGAGAGAAAAGAAGGAAGCTGGAATGAGTCAAATGGATAGAGAACAGAAAGACAATGAGAAATAGTCACTGAACATCTTACAAAAAAACCAGTACAAGTAGATTCCAAGTTTCTGTATGGAAAACAGAATGAACAGAATATTTTCCTTTGAAAAGTGGCCAAATCAATTTGTTAATTAAGATCAAAAGAGCCCAAATATAACTCTGAAGTCAAGCCAAAGAACTGAAGAAGAGGGCTGGGAATATGGCTTAGTAGTAGAGTGCTTGCCTAGCATGCATGAAGCCCCAGGTTCGATTCCTCACTACCACATAAACAGAAATAAACACACAGTGCCCAAAATGGCACTGTGGCTCAATTGGTAGAGTGCTAACCTTGAGCAAAAGCAAGGGGGAGGAGGAAGAAGAGGAAGAGGAGGAGGAGGAACTGAAATAGACACTAGAAAATCTAAAACGGTAGTGTATATATCAAAACACACATAAGTTACCTGGAGAAATTAAATGACACTGCAATATCATGAAAGCCCATTGTGGTTCAGACATAGCTCTAGTCAGGAAAAAACCCCCAACTTACTGAAGGGCCTTAGACATGCAGCCAAAAGAGAGATGAGATCTTCTGACTAGAAAACAGAGTAAAACTGGACCAATGATGCCCCAAAGTGGGAAGGAAACACACAGCATTGTGAAAGAGACAGCTCTCATTCTGGGCCATCCTTGATGGCTTTAACGAAGCTGTTAATCACTTGAGGGATTAACTTAAAGCAACAAGAGCACATGGCCTATTCTATTATTAGAATCTTGTGTCAAACTGTCAAAAGCTTTTTCCTGTGGTTCACACTCTCCAGAAATCCATGGCTTCTTGAAACTGATTTTGAGGATTGAGGATTTGCAGCTGTCATTTTCTAGGCCCTGTTTTCATTGAAAGTGTGCCTATGGATACACAAAGACAGAAATGTAAAGGGGTGTTGGGGAACGTGAGGCAATAAAAGACAAGCAATGAGACATGCAGTTTCAATGGACTCTGTCAATCTATCATCCTAGCCCTGACCTTCTGTGATAGTGTACCTAAACACATAGTTTTGCAGCAATAGATAGGAACTAAGGATATGAATCAAGTAGTCTTGTTCTTTAAGTAGCATAAGAATTACCTAAGTACCTACTTAGGCTTTGAAGGTTTGCCTATGACAATATAATCTGTGCCTGGTGGTATGCTGAAAAGTGGTTTTTGTTTTTTTGTTGTTGTTGTTGTTTTTCACTTTTCTGTAAGCTTCCTTTTTGATCTATAACATTAAATTTATGGGTTTGCCTTGTGTTTTCCTTGATAACACTCTTGCCCAGGGCTTGTTTTTTTTGTTGGGTTTTTTTCTAAGAACTAGATCTTTAATTTATCAATGTATTTTTGTCTTTTTCATTTTATTAACTTCTTTCCTGCTTGATGTGTTGGGAGCTGCAGATGTAGCTGAATGGCAGGTAGAGTGCTTGCATAGTATGTGCAAGGTCTTAAGTTCAATCCTCAGAACTATCAAAATTAAACAAACCCAAGTGGGTGGATTTCTTTTTCAGGCCATATATATTTTCTGGATTTAGCTTTGGCTGTATCTTATGAGTATTGATCTATAAAATCTCTTATTAATATCTTCAATATCTATATTTGCTTGAGGAAGCAGGAGTTGCTTACAGAAGCAAGTTAGTTTTGTTTTCTTCTTTGTGCTGGTCCTGGGGCTTGAAGTCAGGGTCTGAACACAGTCCCTGTGATTTTTTTTGCTCAAAGATAATACTCTACCACTTGAGCCACAACTCCATTTCTGGCCTTTTTCGATAATTTATTGGAGATAAGAGTCTCACCAACTTTCCTGCGTAGACTGGCTTGGAACTTTGATCCTCAGATCTCAGCCTCCTGAGTAGGTAGGATTACAGGTATAAGCTACCAGAACCAGGCCTCATTTTTATTTTAATTGTCAATGATAAAGTTGTTTTCTTGTTAACCCTTTGTTGTAGATTTAAACTTTTACTGCATTATGGTTGTAGAATATAAGTGATGTATTACTTACTTGTAATTGGCAGGAAAGTGTTCCTTCCTACATAAATGTCTCAGAGACCATAGTAAATGTGAGCAGAATTCCATAACTCACACAACTATTGGTTATTCAAACTCACTGCTCTCATACCTTTTTATCCACTTGGACAACCAAAGTTCACTAAATAGTAAGCACAAAATGATCCAGTCTGTTTCTTGTTTTCTCACCATTTTTGCCTTATATATTAATATTATGGCATTTAATAAAGACTAGTGGCTTATAAAGTTATATTTTTGATAGTATAAAACATGAAAGCATTATGTCTTTTGACTTAGATTTTACTTTTTTTGTCAGTTGTGGGGCTTGAACTCAGGGCCTGGGTACTGCCCAGAGCTATTTTATTCAAGACTAGCCCTCTACCACTTTGAGCTCCAACTCCACTTCCATTTCTCTAGTGGGTAATTGGAGATAAGAGTCTCACAGACTTTCTTACCAGGGCTGGCTTCAAAACTATGATCCTCAGATCTCAGCCTCCTGAGTAGCTAGGATTACAAGTGTGAGCCACTAGGGCCTGACTGGATTTTACATTTTTTGTTACTATTCCCATCCCTCTTTTGAATGGCTGGTTGGTTTGCTTGCTTGATTATTTGTTTGTGACAAGGGTTCCATATGGTGCCCAGATTGGGTCTCAAACTCCAGGGCTTGAGGAATCTTCCTACCTCAGCTTCCCAACTTATCCAACCATCTTTTATTTTTTTATCTTTCATACCTTTTTGTTTTGACTACATATTTTACAGAGAAGAATGGAATTTTTTTGTTAAATTCATCTGTGTCTTCCTTCTATTTACATCTCAAAGAAACAGTATTTTTCTTAAATTTAATCATGTTTTTTAAATTTTATTTTTAATGTTATTTTTCATAGTCCCACATTGCTTCCTTAATTTTTCTAGGTATTAAATCAATTAACTTTTATTTATTTTCCTTTTACTATAGAGGGTTATATATTCTTAATTTAATATTGGTTCCGTTAGGCATTTAAATTGATATTTCTTTATCAGCGCCTACAATAAAATGAATTTACTTATCTCTTTCTGTAAATGATGACAAAATTAATGTTTCCTTTATCTCCCCTTCCTCATTCTTCCTTACAATTTCAGATAGAAGAAACATTTTTTTAAGGAAGCAAGTAAGGCTGGATGTGGTGGTCCTTAGCTATAATCTCAGCCATTCAGGAGACTAAGGAGGATTGAGGGTTGCAGATCAGTCTGGGCTACATTGCTAGACCCTGTCTCAAAAAGTAAAAAAGTAAACGAATTTTATTTTCCTATGTAAATAACTTCTTGTGCTAGATGTTTAAATATTTTTTTCCTGTCATTCTAGAAATTTGGGGGTTTCTTCTAGATGCAATTGAGGGCCTTTTATCTTAAAAGTCAAATCTTTCTGACATCAAGCAATCTAATTTCTTTAATTTTCTGTAGTATCTTATTCTATTACTACTTTCAGAGATATATTCAGTTTATCACAATTATATCTTTCAGAACCACTTCTTTTTTCTAATAGTGGCCTGTTATGTGCTCATTTCATAAATGTGAATGCAATTTAGAGATTTTTCTCTAGTGCACTCTGCTCCCTCACATGTACCCCCACATAATCTGCTACAAAGGTGGACACTATCACTCCTCAGACTTGTCCACTTGTATGGGATTTCAGTCCTCCTTTTTGAGAGAGTTGGGAGAACCAAGATGGGTTATAGTCAGAGACTATATACCCTGATGAACAAATCTTCAAAGGCAAAGAAAGAGGTTCTGATGGATCCTCACATAGCCCCCACTCCATAGACTGAAAAACAAGGAGGTGATTACTAGCAGTGGGTAGTTTTCTTTGTTCAGCAGAACTGTGTGTTGGAGCTGCCCAGAGATGTTGAGCGGCATCCCTTCCCATTCAGTATTTCCAAGTTTCTAACCCCTAACTTGTAAAGCTTGCTGTCCGTTATCTTCACTTAGAATGTAAACTCTTTGTAGGTCCAGGGGGGCGGGGGAGGATTTTGCTCTTTTTATCCTTTTTAGAACCTGAGCTACTACCATCTGACTCACACCACAATCCTGTGGGTAGTGAAGGCACCTGCTATTATCCTTCCTTAACAGAAGACAAGACAGAAGTGCCAGGATATTATACTTGACCTCATGTGGACTGAACTGGGCATCAAACCTAGGTTGCCTTTAACCCACCACTCTCCCTACTCACCATCTGCTCCAGAACAAAAGGAGCCTTCCCTGGCTCTGTGTGTCCTGCCTCAGGACAAAGGCGACCTTCCATTTTTGTGTAGAAGAGCAAATTTGGTATTGCTCTTTCTGGATTTGACATGTCCAGAGACCTGGGTTTACACATTAATTAAATCCTATCCACCACAGGTAAAGACTCACTGACAGGAATAGAGAAAGGAAGGAGGAGGAGCCCGCACCCTGGGGCTAGGTAGTGGCTGAGGAAGGGCTGTCTCGACAGTAATCCTCTGGTTTCAGGTTCATACCACCTCTCATACCACCTCCACTCCTCTCCCAGGCCCCAAGCTAACACTCCTGGGAGGCACTGGCAGTTACTGCTAGTATAATTCTCATTTTATTAGGCTTTAATCAAGCTTTCCCATGAAGTGCTGCATAAATTCAATTTTGGATTTCACAAATAAAGTAATCAAGTGAGAATGAAGCAGCTTAGGCATAAAATGTTTTTTAAAATGAAAATGATATTTTTAATTTAATCATAAAAATCATCTGGATGCAATACATCTAAGTGGCAGAAAAATTGCTATATTGTCTTACCAATGGCCTCAGAAAGCCCATGATCTACAGTGTTGATTTCCAATTTTTTAAAATTTATTCCATTCTCTCCATTAAGCACTGACCTTGACATTCATTAAAAGCAACCTAAGAACTCACTTCATATGGAAATCTATTCATATGAGTACTTATGTATGCAGCTTATATTCATTTACACATGATATTTGAAATCGAAAAAGGCAGTATGATAGGACAGGACTATAACTCAGTAGTAGCATGCTTACCTAGCTTGCATGAGGTCCTAACTTCAGTCCCCTATACCAAAGGTACACATGTATACAGAGAGAGAGAGAGTCTGGAGTAATAGAACATAGGTTAGTCCACAGCCTGATTTCTAGTTTCAAGGTAATTTGCCAATTAGCTAACCTTGAGCTGCAGTGTCTTTACCTGCAAAATGTGTGGCCTTCCAGTTATATAACAGTTTAAGTGTTCTTCTGTGGTTTGATGTTTTCTCTGCCACAAATCCAGCTGGATATGGATCCTTAAGAGCAAGATTTATATCTTGAATATCTTTGCTAGGTCCAGCCCCAACCCAGGTGCTGCACTGTGCCATTACCCAGTAGATACTTTGTCTGCATGTATTGCCTACCCTTCTGATGGCACCAGTAACAGGAGGTGGCGCTTTGGTATTTAATGTAACAGAACATGAAACTAAGATAAAACTCTCCAGCTTTTGTCTTCTGAGCCAAAGTATAATGTCTTGGGGCCAAAACAACTAGAGAACCATATCTTTTAAGGCTGGGGAGTTGGCTTAGTGGTAGAGTGCTTGCCTAGCATGCATGAAATCCTGGGTTTTCCTTGGTACTACATACATAGAAAAAGCCAGAAGTGGCACTGCAGCTCAGGTGGTAGAGTGCTAGCCTTGAACAAAAAAGCTCAGGAACAGTGCCTAGGCCCTGAGTTCAAGTCCCATGACTGGAAAAAAAAAGGAGAACAATATCTTTTAAATTTATATATATAAAGCCGGAAGTGGCGCTGTGGCTCAAGTGGCAGAGCGCTCGCCTTGAGCTGAAGAGCTGAGGGACAGCGCCCAGGCCCAGAGTTCAGCCCCCACGATTGGGCCCCCCCCCCAAAAAATAATAATTAATATTTTAAATTTATATATAATAAATACAATTGACTTTGTGAATGATGGTAGTATGCAAGTCTATGAGTCTTAACACATTGATTTGTAATAACCAGTGGTCACCAACAGGATACAAAGTAGCTCCAACATCTTAGAAGGCTTTCAGAGAAATTAAATCATAAGTATGTCACCTTCTAGGCTGGTCTGCTTTTACTCAACATAATGCCTTTGAGATTTATACATGTTGCATACTGATAATTTGTATTATTAAGTTCCTTTCTATTGCTGAATACCATTATCTTTCTAGATGTATCAGTTTATCCATTCACCTACTGATGACATTCAGATTGCTTCCATTTGGGAGCAGTTATAAATTAAGATTTGCTATATATATCCATGTATAACTTTTATGTCAGTATGCTTTGGGTTATTGGGGCAGGGGTTGGTTGGTTGGTTGGTTGAGACAGTCTCTCTGTCCTGAACTTGCTGTGTAGTCCAACTTGACCTTGAACTCAAGATACTCCTGCCAGAAATTGATGGAAAAATTATGTTAAATGAAATAAGTCAGGTTCAGAGAGACAAATGGCACAGGTTTTATCTCATATGTGGAAGTTAGAGCTAACTTATAAACATATATGAAAACACACACACATACACACACACACACACACAAAGATACTTGTGCTTCAGTATCCCAAGTGCTGGGATTTCAGGTGTGTACCACTGTGTCCAGTTTTGAGCTTAAGTTTCTATTTCCCTAAGATAAATACCTAATGGAGAAATTGCTAGGTCAAATGGTAATCCTGCAGTTAACTTTGTGAGTTAAATACCATACCATTTTCACAGTATCTGTGCCATTTTCCATTCCCACCCTTAATATTTGAGTTCCATTTGTTCAACATCATTGCCTCATTATTGTGATTATTGTGGGGGTGGTCTTACTTGTTCTGTTTTGTTTTTAGCCATTCTGATGGGTTTATGGTAGCATCTTACTATAGCTTTAATTTTCATTTGCATTTCTTTTCACATGCTCATTTGCCACTTATAGTCCTTCTTTGGTGAAGTAAGGTTAAATATTTATGTTTTCTTCTACAGGTTTTATAGCTTTACATTTCATATTTAGATCTATGGTCTGTTTTGAAATACATGTTTGTTTTGTTTTTTTGAGGTATTATTATTAATAATGGAAACAAAACATCTAAAACTAGAGCGTCTATACGAACCACTTGTTCTGTGTATGTGTATATGTGTATTGGTGGTGTATGTGTGTGTTGGTAATGGGGCTTGAACTCAGGGCCTGGGCACTGTCCTTGAGCTCTTTCCCTTAAGGCTAGCACTCTACCACTTTGAGCCACAGCTCCACTTCCAGGTTTTCTGGTGGTTAACTGGAGATAGTTTCAAAGACTTTCTTGCCTGAGTTGGCTTTGAACCACGATCCTCAGATCTCAGCCTCCTGAGTAGCTAGGATTACAGGCATGAGCCACCAGTGCTCAACCAGAACCACTTGTTCTTGTTGATCTTCTCTCTCTAATTTGACTCTGGTCTCCCATTGGTCCTTCTGAAAAATAGAACACTTCACAAATTTTCATGTCATCCTTACATAGGGGACATGCCAATCCTCTCTATATTGTTCCAATTTTAGTATATGTGATGCCACAAAGTAAGTACTTTTTATTTGTATTATATTTTAGTTTTGGAAGTGCTGGGGTTTGAACTCAGGGCCTTTCTCTTGCTAGCACTCTATCACTTGAGCCATGCATCCAGCCCAGTTTTTTGCTGGTTATTTCGAAGATGGAGTCTAGTGAACATTTCTGTCTGTACAAACCATGACCCTCTAGCTACTGAGTAGCTAAGATTGCAAGCATGAGCAACTTGTACCCAATAGTTTTTTGGTCAGTCATGGGGCTTGAACCCAGTGCCTGGGCACTGTCCCTGAGCAATTTTGCTCAAGGCCAGCACTCTGCCACTTAGAGCCATAGTTCCACTTATGGTTTTTGAGTGAATAATTGGAGATTAGAGTGTCACAGGGACTTTTTTTCCCAGGCTGGCTTCGAACCACAGTCCTCGGATCTCAGCTTCCTGAGTAGCTAGGATTACAGGTGTGAGCCATTGGCACCTGGCTAAATTGATTTTTTTTTTTTGGGTCCGGTTGTGGGGCCTGAACTGTGGGCCTGGGTGCTGTCCCCCAGCTCTTCAGCTCAAGGTTAGCACTCTACCACTTGAGCCACAGCGCCACTTCCGGCTTTTTTCTTTTTGCTTATGTGGTGCTGGGGAATCGAACCTAGGGCCTCAGGCATGCAAGGCAAGCGCTCTACCACTGAGCCACCTTCCCAGCCCCTAAATTGATTTTTTAATGGGTGTGACTTATACTTTTTTTTTCTGTTGGAATGTGGATGTCTAACTTCTCAAGTTGTCCAAATTATCATTTCTCCACTAAATTCTTGTTGTGCATTTTTAGGAAAGCCATTGATCACATTTGTGTTGATCTATTTTTAATCTATGATTTTATTCCTTTACCAATTACTGATTGTGAAACATTATGTAAAGGTAAAGGAATGAGAATAGCCACAGCAACTGAAAAAGAAAAGTAAGATTTGAAGAAAAGAGTAAGAAAAACATCAGTATCTTAAGACTAACCTAAACCTGTAGTTATCAAAAAAAACGTAATTAGTTGAGAGTATTTTAAAATTTTGTGGAAAATTACCACCTTAACATTGACTTTCCCAACTTGTAAACTTATTTTCTCTTCCTTTTTAGGGATTTTCCCCCCTTTCAGCAGCATTTTTTTTATTTGTTTTTGTCAGTCATGGGGCTTAAACTCTGGTCCTGAAAACTGTCCCTCAGCTCTTCAGCTCAAGGCTAGTGCTCTACCACTTGAGCCACAGTGCCACGTTCAATTTTCTGAGTAGTTTAATTGGAGATAAAAG
This sequence comes from Dipodomys spectabilis, assembly GCF_019054845.1. NCBI lineage: Eukaryota > Metazoa > Chordata > Mammalia > Rodentia > Heteromyidae > Dipodomys > Dipodomys spectabilis. The sequence goes on along the minus strand of NW_024870681.1, from coordinate 4,511,765 downwards.
TCTCACAGACTTTCCTGCCTGGGCTGGCTTTGAACTGCAATCCTCAGATCTCAGCCTCCTAAGTAGCTGGGATTACAGGCGTGAGCCACCAGCACCTGGCCCTTTCATCAGCATTTAGGTCCTACACATATTCTGTTATGTTTATATCTAAGTATTTTACAGGTGGTTTTACTTTAAAATTTCTATTTCCAGTTGTTCTTTGAGCGTACATAGAAATATGTTTTATATTGACATTGTATTCTTTGACTTTACTAAGCTTTATTATTTGTTCTGGGAACTATTTTTTGATTCCTTAGGAATCTTTAAATGTTTGGTACAGTTCAGTTATGAAATCATCTGGGCCTGGAGTTTTCTTTTTTGAAAGGTTTTTATCTACAAATTTAGCCTCCTCATCAGATATAGAACTAGTCAGTCTGTTTCTTTTAGATGGGTTTTGGTACTTTGTGGCTTTTGATTTCACTTAAGTTGTTTAATAAGTTGATGTATATGGAGTTTAAAATAATCCCTTTGCATCTACTTAAGTGTCTATGTGCTCTCTGGTAATAGAAATCTTCTATTCATGACATTGATAATAAAGTCTTCAGTGCATGTTCCTCTTTTAGGCCAAGGGCTTATCAATTTTATTCATCTTCTCAAAGGATCATCTTTTTGTTTTATTGATTTTCTATATTGTTTATGTTCCTAGTCGTGTTCATTTCTGCTCCTATCTTTATTATTTCCTTTTATCTGCTTGTTCCATGAAACTTGATAAACATTAAGGTCACCATTAGTGAGCCAAAATCATTACAAAATGTATTTTTTAATTCATCCTTTTGAGAACTATTCTAACAAGTTTTCATGTTTGTCTCTTTGCAGTTGACTGGTCTGAGTGTTTCCAATGGAAAGGACCAACTTGTAGTGTTCCATACAAAAGACAACAAAGATCTTATTGTCTGCCTTTTCAGCAAACAGCCTACACATGAGAGTCGAATTGGAGAACTTGTTGGAGTCCTGGTGAATCATTTTAAGAGGTAAAGTTTTAAATATACAAAAATTTTTTGAATAGTTGTAGAAAAGGGTTACAATTCCATAAGTCAGGTTATGAGTATAGTGCTTCTTGGTCAGTGTCACCCCTTCCTTCATTCTCCTTCTTCTCTCTTTCCCATTCTCAAGTTACATAGTTCATTTTTTACATAATGTACATTGAATATAATGACTACATTGCTCACCCCTCCCTCCAATTCCTGTGCCCCCATTGCCCATCCCCTAAAACACATTTCCACTTCCTGGGATTCATTTTGATAAGCAGTTGTTCAGAGGAGTTACACATTTGGATTCCTCCAAGTATACCCTCCTTTAGTCAGTTTGTTTGTGTATAAATGCTTTGGGCCCTATATAGGCTACCATGAATAGTTGTATTTTAGATTTAGCTTCCACATCTGAGAGAAAATATGTACCTTTTATCTCACTGAGCCTAGCTACTTCATTTAACATGATTTGTTCTAGGTCCATCCATTTTGCTACAAATGACATATTATTATTCTAATGGGCAAGTAAAATTCCATGATGTACATTACTACATTTGTATCATTCTTGATCCACTCATTGATTGTAGGGCATTTGGCTGTTTCCATAACTTGCCTATCATGAATAGTGCTGCAGTGAACATGGATATGCAAGTATCTTTATTCTGACTTATAATGCTCTGGGTAGATGCCCAAGAGTGGTATTACTAGGTCATATAAATACATGAAATTTTAAATCATACTACTAAACTTGTGTTATGCCAACTTGTCCTCCAAAGGACATATTAAATCATTTTCTCACAGAAGGTACAATTAGCATCCAGCCCCGGTTTCAAGATTAGGAATGATTTCTACTTTTCCAGCCTCTAGCTGAACCAGCAACAGATTTCCCTAATGGCTATTTCTTTACTGCCAATCCAAATGTAATTAAATCCAAACAATAGAAAACATTACTTTATATTCTTCTTGTCACAGCTTCTCATTTACCTCAAACATAATCATTATGTCTACTATGACTATAAACAAATTAGAAGGCAAATTTAAGATAACATGTAGGTCTATGAAAAGTAAAGAAATTCCCAAGGCAAGAAGTTTTTGCTGCAGAAACTTGGAAGTCGTGATGGAAAATGGCATATTCTGAGAATGTCACAGAAAGCCTAGAAAATGTGTGGGGTGAATGTGTGGGGTGTGATGACCAGTCACAGATATACAAATGGAATTTTGAGGATGGTGGAAACCAATGAATGAATCACTTTAAGCAGAAAAGTGGTTTGTCTGGCTATTTTAGAGATGCAGTTATCCTTCCCATAAGAGATCATGGAGTCTTAGGATAAGTGTGTCCCCAGTGTTAAATATTGTTGTTTTTTATTTTGATTTATTAAATTTATTACGTGTTATATGCTAGTCGTGGGGTTTGTACACAGGGCACGGCCATTGTCCTTGAGCTTCTTTTGGTCAAGGCTAGTACTCTAATACTTGAGCCCCAGCACCGCTTCTGGCTTTTTCTGTATATGTGGTACTGAGGGATCGAACACAGGGTTTCATGCATGCTAGGCAAGCACTCTACCACTAAGCCACCTTCCCAGCCCATTAAATATTGTTCTTATTGTAGCATATAGTCTTTGCCATCCCCACTCCGTTTTGATGGTGGGACAGGACCACTCCTCAAAACCAGTGACTGAGAAAGAACACAAGTAGTGACAGCAGCTCCTTTTCTTCCTGAAAGAAATGTATGCTAAAGCTGGGTGCTGATGGCTCACGCCTGTAATCCTAGCTACTCAGGAGGCTGAGATCTGAGGATCGCGGTTCAAAGCCAGCCCGGGCAGGAAAGTCCGTGAAACTCTTATCTCCAATAAACACCCAGAAAACCGGAAGTGGTGCTGTGGCTTAAGTGATAGAGCGCTTGCCTTGAGCTGAAGAGCTGAGGGATAACACCCAGGCCCAGAGTTCAAGCCCCATGACCGACAAAAAAAAAAATGTATGCTAGTACTAATAATAAAAGCAAAGTTGCAGCTGCCAACCAAAGTTTGTTGAGCAAAATGCTTACATAGCTACCGCCCAGAGGACCTGTGGCTAAGGAAATTTCTTCTTGGTACTGCTGACCCAAGTGAAGATGAAATATAGGCAAGCTAAGGGAAGAGGACCTCTGCCCTGAGCAGAGGACCAGGCAGTTTTGAGAAAGGATGATGTCAGGCTACAATCCAGACTGAACATATAGGACAACTCTAGCTGGATAACCTCATCTCTTCATAAAGTAGCTTTTCCCACAAGAGCAATGAAATTACAGAGAGAGAGAGAAGAAGGGGAAAGAGAGGGAGGGAAGGAGGGAGGGAGAGGAGGAGAGAGGAGGAAAGGGGAGGAGGGGAGGGGAAGGGGAAAGGGGAAAAGAAAGGAAAAACAGTATCCAGGTACTGGTGGTTCATGCCTGTAATCCTAGCTATTCAAGAGGCTAAGATCTGAGAATCACAGTTCAAAACCAATGGGTCAGGAAAGCCCATGAGACTTGTCTCTCCAATTAACCACTAAAAAGCCTGAAGTGGAGCTGTGGCTCAAAGTGATAGAGCACTAGACTTGAGCAAAAAACTCAGGGACAGAGCCCAGGCTTGAGTTCAAGCTTCACAACTGAAAAGAAAATAGCAAGAGAACTGTAAGTAGACTCTTCCAAAATAAGAAGTAAAGAAATAAGCAAAGGTAGATAAAGAAATATAGGGGAATAGATTTTATGTTTAAAAAAAAATAGGCTTGGGGCTGGGAAGTTGGCTCAGTGGTAGAGCGCTTGCCTTGCATGCCTGAGGCCCTGGGTTCGATTCCTCAGCACCACATAAGCAAAAAGAAAAAACCCAGAAGTGGCGCTGTGGCTCAAGTGGTAGAGCGCTAGCCTTGAGCTGAAGAGCTGAGGGACAGCGCCCAGGCCCAGGCCCAGAGTTTAGGCCCCACGATCGGACACAAAAAAAAAAAGAAAGAAAGAAATAAAAAAAAATAGGCTAGACATAGAAGCACACATCTTTAATCTCAGCACATGGGAGGATAAAACATCAGCATTTGAGTTCAAGGCCATCCTGGGCTACATAGAAAAACCCTGTCTCAAAAAAAGGGGAGAGGGGAAATAAAGTGAGCCATGCAATTATTCTATATCCTGCCTTTCAGGCCGTTATATACTTAGGGGACTCCAGAGGAACATGGTGGATTCCCTGAGCCAAGGTAGTTATGAAGAGTGTGGGGAGAGCCTAAGTCTGTAGATCAGAGTACCAGAGAGGAGAGAAAACTCTAGAGATCTGTGTAGAACCTCACCCCTCCAGCATTCCACAAAGTATCAATTAGTACATGAGGAAGGGAAAACTACACATGCCTAGGGAAGAAGGATCCAGCTAAGAGGACCAGAGGGAACAATTTCCAGCTCTTACACAACAGTATTAGCCTGGGCTCTAATTCACAGGGCATCTGGGTGAAGGACTCAAAAGCATTTTCACTCAGCTGGAGGAAAACTTCACCATAAAATAAATTCTATAGTAAATGCTATCTAATAAATCTTAAAAGCAAGACTCAAAGGATAGCATGGCTTTCAAGTAATTTATGTCCTGAGCAATGCTCATGAATATAAAAATAAAAAGATGTCCAGACCTAACAAGATAGAATTTATAATGCCTGACATCCTGTCAAAGATATACAGTTAGGCAAGAATACACAATCTATTATGAGGGAGAAAAATCATAGAAAACCAACCCACAACTGACAAAGATGTTAGAATTAGCAGACACAGACATTAAAAGCTATTGTGAATAAATTTCAAATGTTTATAAGTGAACTAGAGACATGGAAGATATTTTCCTTAAAAAAAATCCATTTCAAACTTCTAGATTAAAAAAATGCATCAATGTTTGAAATAATTTCATGATTTAAAGCAAAAAAGCCTATTGCTTTTCATGTTACCAAGTAAATTTCTCCTTATCACTACTGTTTCTTTCATGAACTACAACTAGGCCTTCCTGGTGATTCCTTCCATGTAAATCAACTATGTATAAATTAGTATCTTTCTCTTAACTTCCTGCAGACTTTACTCAACCTGCATCTATTTTTCTGCCTCCCAAAACACCCACCCATATGTTTAGTGTATTCTTAAACATCTGAAAACAGCTTTGTTTTTCCTCCCTGGTACCAGCATGAAAGTAGTTTTTAATAGATGACTCTCAGGGCCTCACACATGCTAAGCACATGTTCCGTACATGTTCTACCACTGAGTTATACCCCCATCCCTGAAGATTGCCTTTATATTCCGAATGGGTATATGTGTATACACACATATATATGCACATGTGTGTGCTTGCTTAAATGTTCATACATGTATATTCACATGTATGAATATTAATGTATATATACATATTAGTAGAAATATATACACACAAGTATATGTGAAGAAAATAATTGTATGTTACTTTTTTTGTTTTTGTTTTTTTTGTCGATCATGGGGCTTGAACTCTGGGCATGGGTGCTGTCCTACAGCTCTTCAGCTCAAGGCTAGCACTCTACCACTTGAGCCACAGCGCCACTTTGGGCTTTCTGAATGGTTTATTGGAGATAAGAGTCTCATGGGCTTTCCATGCCCATGCTGGCTTTGAACTGGGATCCTCACATCTCAGATTCCTTAGTAGCTAGGGTTACAGGCATGAGCCACCAGCATGTGGCATATATATATATATATATATATATATATATATATATATATATATATATATGTTAATAGATGGAAAGAATGATCTATTTTGTACATATATGGAAAGAGCTATCTAAATTATAGATCACCTGTATTCCACATCTCTCATTGCAATTTTTGTATAAATGACAATATGCTACGTACACCACTTTATATCTTTTTCCCCTACTTAACAATATATAAAGGAAGGCAGAAAAGTCTGTGAGATTCTTCAATTAATCACCAAAAAGCCATAAGTAGAGCTGTGGCTCAAATGGTAGAGCACTACCTTTGAGCACAAACACTCAGGGACAGCACCAGGCCCCTGAGTTCAAGCTCCAGGACCAACACACACACACACACACACGAATAAAAAAAACAAACTTTGGGGTTGGGAAGGTGGCTCAGTGGTAGAGCACTTGCCTTGCATGCATGAGGCCCTGGGTGGTTCGATTCCTCAGCACCACATAAGCAAAAAGAAGCTGGAAGTGGTGCTGTGGCTCAAGTGGTAGAGTGCTAGCCTTGAGCTGAAGAGCTGAGGGACAGCGCCCAGGCCCAGAGTCCAGGCCCCACGACCGGACCAAAAAAAAAAAAACAACTTTATAAGTGCATGGTCTGTTTTGTACACTAATCATACAATTGTGTCAAATAAAATCTCTTGGAATATCACAGCTCTGTATGGCTTCCTATCCATCACTTCCCATGTTGTGGAGACTGTAGTAGCCAGGCTGTTCTGCTTACAGAGGTTACAAGGATAGCAAACTTGATTCTTGGATTTTATTTCACTTTCAGCAGAGCTACCTGCTATAGTGAACTTTTTGGCCATCAGTAAACAGATAGTCTCACATTAGCTACAATAACCATGGAGTTATCGGCAACTTCGCAATATTAAACTCTCAAAGGACCCATCTGCCCTCAGCAGCTGTCCAAGCATCTGCCTGTTTGGATTCTAAAAACTTCAGTATAACCTCAATCTCAGGCATTGAGATTTTCTTGTTTTTCCTGTTCTATATCTGTGAGTGGAAGCCAATAAGTCAATGCCTCCTGCGTCTTGTTTCTCATAAGTTGTATATTAATATCTGCTTAACAAAAGGAACATTGTTACTGAATTTGAACATTTGACCCTCTTCAGTGTAGCTTGTTTAAGTTCCCTTGTCTCTCTCTCTTAAAGCCATGGGCAGACTCATATCAATTGTAGGCCGTTGGTGGATGTCTACACTTAGTTATTGCTGCCTGAAAAGTACAGATGAAGGGCTAGGAGAGATAAGGTTCCAAGACAAGGGGTGAAGGAAGCAGAGGAGGGAGGCCACCTCCCAGATGTCTCAGCTTTTGACCAATGTAGCTGCCGTGCCTTCCCCCCTCTCATCTGTGTCTCCGCACTCCTCAGTACATGTTTTCATGGTCCTTGACTTGTGTTCCCAAATGCCTGGCTACTAGGCGTAATAATTTATTCTAACTAAAAATAAATAAATAGGGTTGAAAATAACCTACATTCCCAAGCATGGAGGGTTGATTGATTAAATTTTGTTGCATATCATTGGAGTACTTGGGGATTTTTTTCCTTTTTTCAGTGTTTTTTTTTTTGTTTTCAATGTTGTTTTGTATGGTTGGGGTTGGGGGGAGTGATGTTGTTTCTGTAGCCCAGGCTGACCTTAAACTTGCAATCCTCTTACCTCAGCTTTCTAAGGGCTATGATTACAGACATTCACTATAACATCCAGCCTGGGCTATTTAAAATTGTAATTATTGAAGACATCTAATTTTTAATGACAGAAAAGTCAATGGCCACAGTTCACCCTCTTCCATTTTCCAGTAGATATACATGAAAACATAGAGAGAAATGCAACCTCATGATGTTGAAACTAGAAATACTGTTCAATGGACCTATTGACAGGGATGTCTTAAGCTCTGTGCTCACGTCTCACCCCATCAGCTCTTCCCTGACCATCCTACAAAGATGGTCAATACCCCCCTCTTCTCCAGCCCCATGGCTCTCATCTCCGAGACCATACCTTTACTTGTGAATTTGCATGAATGCCAGCTGAAATATAAGCTTCATGTAAGCACAGACTATTTCTACTCTTCACAGACATTTTCTGGTGTTTTTAACAGTGCCTGGCACACAGAAAGTTCTTTATAAATACTGGCTGAATGTTGGCTGTTCAATGGATAATTGCTGGCTGATAAGGGCCTATTAGTAGTAGGATGCTTAGGACCCTTCACTAATATAGGCAACTTGCCTTCCAGAATATGAAATCTCACCTTCCTCCCATATGAAAGAAAGATAGAACCCTTGTATGGGGTCCTTCTATTAATGAACACCTCTTTTACTGATTCCAGAATTACAGCTTTAAGCAATATAATGCAAGTGAGGACAGAATGATTAGATATATCCAAGATAGTATGTCAGAAACTAAAAGGCTTGTAGGCTGGAAGAGTCATGGGCATGTTATATGCTGAGATTTGCAGCTTTTCATTCACTTTTTCTTTAACTAAAGAACTGAAAATCATTTCAGACTCTCCTTGTCAGTGGGCTAATGAAGAAGCAGGATGTTGGGATTCCTGCTCAGATCAGCAGTTTCTTAATAAGTAAAAGACTTTGAAACCACAATTGGAGGCTGTGCACATAAGCCAGCTCTCCAACTTAAAAGCTGAGAAAGGGTTTCTAACTGCACACAGGTGGGCTGACTGGAAAAAGGCACCCCAAAGTCTCCATATGCCTCTCTTCTGTGAGAACCTTAGGACTGAAAAGAATGTCTTCTTATTATAGGGCCTATAAAGAAAGATAATAACAGTAAGAAAGATGTAAATAGTAAGATTTAAAGGAAAAAGGAAAAGCCTATTTCTGTTTATTCATATAGTACTGAGGTTTGAATTCAGGGCCTTGCACTTGCTAGGCAAGCGCCCTACCACTTTGCTCTATCTCAGCCACGTTTACTTTAGTTGTTTTTCAAATAGAGTTTCACATCTATATCTGGGCCAGCCTAGACCAAGATCCTCTTATTTATACTTCACTTCTCTTTACCAACTTCACTCCCAGAGTCATTCCTCCCCTGTGGCTGGATGTCTGCTAATAGCACTTCCCAGCCTTGTCAGGAAGTAAAGGCCACAACTGTTGGGATGTTGTCCAAAAATGTAAGAGAAGAATTCCCACTAATCCAATAACTATAGCCAGAGCAATTAGATTGTCGAAGCATGGCTAACACATCTGCCCCACTCACAGTCGCCTTAGCTTCCCAGAACAGTTTCCTGTAAGGCCAAGGGATGAGCATTGTTTGGAAGAAGGTAAGGCAAAGCTATGTGGGAATACCTGGGGGTGAAATGTATAAAGCCAAAACTTCCCCCAAGAAGCATAAGTGATGCTAGCTAGGGGAAACAAATATGAAATTGTTTAAAATTGTGAACACATTGAAACTCTGTGTAAAAATCAATGGAAATAGAAATGGTTAAGTGTACTGTAGAATTTTCATACAATGAAATAGCATAGTGCCATGAAGGGAAAAAAACAATGATAATCTTTCTGTGTCAGAGATCTTTAAATTGCACATTGCCTCTACATTGACATCCTCTGAGATAATTATTCAAGAAGCAAATTCTAAGCCCCATTCCCAGGAATGGAAGCATTACCTCCTGGAATCTAGACCCTTTGTAAGCTAGCAAAGCAGTCCCTACACACACACAAGTTTGAGAATCATTGGCGTCATGAGCACGCCAGGTTTAGATATGGCAAATTTGCTGAACCCACTGGAACCAAAGTCAAAAAAGTAAAACTACTAAAGGTTTATTACCAAATAAAGTGCAGAATAGATGATCTCCTATTGCTCCAGTGAACAAAAGTTAGGGTGAGGGGAGGACTGGGAGCAGGAAGAAAAGGAGTAAAGGAGCAATAGAGATTAGAAATTAGATGAGAACTGGCAGAGGAGCTGCTCAGTTGCAGAACTGGTCACAACTTCATCCCATCCCAGGAGGGGTCATCAGTCATCCAGAGCAGTGGGTTGTAGTTGTGCTGGCACTGGGGCTTGAAGTTAACAGTCTCATGCTTTCATTTGGCTTTTTTGCTCAAGGCTGGTGCTCTATCATTTGAGCCACATCTCTACTTCTGACTTTTTTGCTAGTTAATTGGAGCTAGGAGTCTCACAGACTTTTCTGTTTGGGCTGGTTTTGAACTGTGATTCTCAGATGTCAGCCTCCTGAGAAGCTAGGATTGTAGTCATGAGCCACCAGCATCTGTCTTGTGAAGTAGTTTTTAATTACCCTGAGAAGTCTGCAGTGAGGCACACCTGTTCATTCCCAGATAAGAAAACCTGTCTGCAAATGGCAGCCTTTCACAAAACAAGTTTGACCTATATGGGCATATGCTTAGACCACTGTGCACAAAGGAAGATAGAGAGAAAGGTTTTCAGAGAGACTAAGCCAGGACCAAAATCAAACAGTGGTGAGATGTAACAGCTGCTGTCTACTGTGAACAGTGTACTGTCTCCTTTTCTCTCCCTCTGCCCTGTGTCCATCAGCGCTGAGAAGCTGCTGCCTAGAACAGAGCTTCCCTAGGGGATATGCAGAACACACAGACATCCTCCACTTTACCTGCTTTTAGGATGGAGGCTTTCAGGGGGAGGTTTGTGCAGATCAAAGCTACTCATTTGCTCTATGACGTATATCAATGCCTTTCATGTTGAAAGAGCAAATCCAGAAAGTACTAGAAAACTGATCTTTTCACCATCTCCCCAGGTATACAATGTACATTTAGAATAGTCATATTACTTTTTATAAAGACCAGAGAACTAAACTTTATAATATAGGTTAAAATGGAGCCACTTGAATTGTTCATAAATTCACAATACACTGGTTTGTGCTATTAGTTGGATTTTTTTCTAAATTGAATGTCAGATATAGCTCTCTAGTGAGATTTTTTTAGTTTTCTTTGTTTTAGTTATTTAACTTTTTTCTGGTTGTATTGAACTTGGGGCTTTGTGCTTGCTAGATCCGTGCTCTAACACTTGAGCAACATCCCTAGCTCTAAAAGCTTCCATAATGAGTTTATTTGGGGCCTATCAGCTATATTGAAATCGGATTTGGGGTAACCACATCATACTTAACCAAATCCATTTTCATGGCATCATTCATCCTGAGTTCATGAAGTATCTCCTACATTTCATGCCTTGGGTATAGGCAGAAAATAAAGATGGATTACTCAGACCTTGCTCTTTGGACAGCTCTTAGTCCCATGAGAAAGACTATATGGAGGTCACCAGATGGGAAATGAGGCAAGACTTCCATGGGAGAAGGAAGCAGAAGATGCAAAAGGTTGGTAGAGAGGAGTATTGTGGTAGTGTGGAGAACTGGGTAATCACTGGGAGCCAGACAGACTGTAGCAAACAATGAGACTGAAATGAGTAAGAGATTGTATAACCTCATGTTGGCACATTTGAACTTTATGTAAGTAATAGGAAGAAAATACATATAAAGCATAAAACTACTCGATGAGGCAAAGCCTAACAACATAGATATCAATCTTCCCAAACATACTTGAGAATGCCAAACATCTGTTCACTTAAAGGAAGTGGGGTTCGCTTGTCATGTGTACACATCAGGAAGAGAAAAGCAGTACCTGTCATCAAGACTCAAAAGTTACCTGTGGGTCTCTCAGTCACATTCAGCACTGGGGTACAGTGAAGAGAGTGAGAGATCATTGTTTCACATTAACTTCTCTCCCCTGAATTTTCAGAGGATGAGGAGCATAGTATTTTCTAGAACATTAGATCACTGACACAGGCTCAATTATTTCTATATAGTATGTGTTCTTGGCCAACCCCTCTGTAGATTGCAGACTTCTCTAGTTCTTAAATTTAAGGACCATCCTTTGGCCTTTAAAAAATAAAATGAAAGTAATTCTCACCTTTAGCTCTGTTTAACACATAGAAAAATTATTCCTAGTCTCTTTTTCTTCAATATCTGAAACCAAAAGAATTGATATTAAAAGAATTAATATTGTTTTGGGTCTTTTATCTTTAAAAATACATGCAATGTTAAAGTTTCTGTAGTTGTCATACATTTTGTAACCAGAAAAAAAAATCAAATGTTATGAGATTACTTTAGACAGTCTTTTCTTCCAGAAACAAAGTAACTAGTTAATCAGTAAATTCACATAGTTCTCATAGTGGAAAGAAGTCAACTTGATCCATGGTAAGAGAGAATCTTACTAAATGAAGTAAAGTTATGCCCTGATGTTAGAAAGAGAGATGCCGGGGGGGGGGGGGGGGGAGGAAGGATTGGGACTGGGGGGGGGGGGACGGGGAGGCTGGGAAGGGATGTGAAGGGTAAACAAAGGAGGAGGCTGCAATACTTGGTAAGAAATGTACTCATTATCCTGCCCATGTAATTGTAACCCCTCTGTACAGTATGTTCACAAATAAAATAAAATATTAAAAAAAAAAGAGAGATGCCAGAACTAGAATATTATTTAAGAAAAAGCGAGGCTGGGTGCCATTGGCTGAGATCTGAGGATCATGGTTCAAAGCAAGCCAGGGCAGAAAGTCTGTGAGACTCTTATCTCCAATTAACCACCAGAAAACCCGAAGTGTCCCTGAGGCTCAAAGTGGTAGAGAGCTAGCCTTGAGCAAAAGAGCTCAAGGACAGCACCCAGGCCCTAAGTTCAAACCCCACATCCAACAAAAAAAAAAAAAAAAAAGGAAAAAGAGGGCTGGGAAGTTGGCTCAGTGGTAGAGTGCTTGCCTTGCATGCATGAGGCCCTGGGTTCAATTCCTCAGCACCACATAAGCAGAAAAAAAAGCCGGAAGTGGCACTGTGGCTCAAGTGGTAGAGTGCTAGCCTTGAGCTGAAGAGCTGAGGGACAGCGTCCAGGCCCAGAGTTCAGGCCCATGACTGAACCAAAAAAAAAAGGAAAAAGGAAAAGAATCTGACTAAGGATATAAGGAGAAAAGAAATTTAGGTGTAAAATAGGAAAAAGGCAGCAGTCTGACAGTACCAGATGATTCAGACAACTCCTTGTCAGATAACAAAAAGAAAAGATCAGGAAACAATTTGTTAAGGGCTATTATATTGCCCTGATGGAAAAAAAATGAAAAAAAAAAAATCCCAAGCCCAGCCTAGCTAAATTGTGCTTTTCAAAATTAGTAACTTTCCACATTTAAAGCTTCCCTGATACATGGCAGCTCTTTGTCTTCTGTAGTTATCATGTGCACTGAATTAACAGACTGCATAGGATTGAGTATTTGACAGGAAAACTGGCAGTGTGGCTTATGGTACCCCCAAACTACACTTAAGCTTTTGAGCACATCAAAATTTTTTGTTTCATGATTTATCTGAAACCATGATTTAAGAGTGAGATTCATTCCTGGTAAAACCATAAAATAAAGTATATGAACTAGTGGTTTCTAAGATACTTGGGTATCAGGTAGTAAAAGAGCAATCCCAAGGAGCAAGCAAATGAAAGGAACCCTAAATTTACCCCATATTACAGCCTTGAAACAGTATCTAGACCATGGAATAGTAAGGAAGAACCATAGCGTGGAGCCTGGTAAGCATGACAGACTAGGATAGTTTATAGTTTTCAGAACAGTATCAGAAAGCATAGCTGCGCAGAAACAGAACCCTGGATATTTGAAAGGGTTTTCCTATATGTTTGCAAGTATGTATATAGGAAAGCACATATGCATAAGAAAACTACCCATAATTGCTACTCAGGGAGCTAAGATCAGGAGGATTGTTGTTCAAGGCCAACTCAGACAAAAAGTCTACAAGACATCATCTCAACCAATAAAAGACCTGAGTATGGTGGCCCATATCAGTCATCCCAACTATGTGGGAAGTATAAATACTACAATTGTTGTCCAGGGTAGCCCTGAGTATAAACACAAGACCCTATTTGAAAAATAATGTAAAAAGGGCTAGAGTCATAGCTCTAGTGGCCTTTTTACCAAGTAAAGAAAAAGAAGGGGAGGGGCAGAGGGAGAAGAAGGAAGAAGAGGAGAGGACTCAGTGTGTCATAGCATACTCATAATCCAAACTACTTGAGAGGCAGATGATTCCAACTATGGGGCTGGCCTGGGTGAAAAGTTAGCAAGACTTCTCAAAGACAAAAGGCTTAGGACAGGGCTGGGAATGTGGCTCAGTGGTAAAGTGCTTGCCTAGCATGTATGAAGCCCTGGGTTTGATTCCACAGTACCACATAAATAGAAAAAGCCAGAAGTGGCGCTGTGACTCAAGTGGTAGAGCACTAGTCTTGAGCAGAGAGGCTCAAGGACAGTGCCCAGGCCCTGAGTTCAAGCTCCAGGACTGGCAAAAAAAAAAAAAAAGGTTTAGGACATAGCTCAAGTGGTACAATACTTTCCGGTCATGAGCACAGTCATGGGATTAGCCTCCAATACCCTGAAAAAAGAAAGGAAAGGAGGGAGAGAGGAAGGGAGGAAGAAAGGAGGGAAAGTAAAACAAAACCACCCAAGGAAGAAGAAAGAGCAATTCAAGCCAGGCATTGGTGGCTAGTGTCTATAATCCTAGCTATTCAGAAGGCTGAAATCTGAAGATCACAGTTCAAAGCCAGCCCAGTTAATCAGCAGAAAACTAGAAGTGTCTCAAAGTGGTTTGGGCCTCACAACTGACAGGAAAAAAAAAAAAAAAGCAATCCAAAAAGATTAGGGGTATCAATGTGTGGCAGCCCTAGGAAGTGAGAAATAGTACCCATTCCCGTGGATAGACTAGAAATGATTGATGGATCATGAAGTTTAATACACAGAAAGGGCTTGTTTTTATTGGGAAATTATTGGCCCTAGACTGAACACTGCTCTCTGACAAATCTTAACATCAAGGCCACAAAGAACTAAATCATTTCCAAGTACTTATAACCCAGAAAATGCTAAAAATATAGGAATACAAATTTGTCCATATCCAGATAGAGAAAATTCAGCATCTAGCATTTACCAAAACTTAATGGTCCTGCAAAAATACAGGAAACATGATAACTAAAATAGTTATCATGACTATGTTTTAGCAAAAAGTTAAATATGCAAAACATATTTTTAAAAAAATCTAATATGGCTTAGTGCTAGAGTGCTTGCCTAGCATGCAGGAAGCACTGGGTTCAACTCCTCAGTACTACATATACAGAAAAAGCTGGAAGTAGCGCAGTAGCTCATGCAGTAGAGTGCTAGCCTTGAGCAAAAAGCAGCTCAGGAACAGTGCCTAGGACCTGAGTTCAAGCCCCAGGACTGGCAAAAAAAAAAAAAATCCAATTTTTAGAAGTGAAAACTGACATGAGAAACAATGGCAGATGTTAATAGCATTTTAGACCTGTGGAAGTAAAGATTAATGAATTCAAAGTCATTGCAATCTATTTAAAATGTATTTAAATCTATTTAAAATGTAGTAGAGAAAAGAGAAGTTTGGGGGTGGGGAGAGGGAATGAACGGATCATCTTCTGTGAGACATCAAATTGCATAATACTCCATTCATTGAAGCCCCTAATGGGGGGACAGAAAAAATTTCTGAAGAAATAATGGCTAGAAGTTTCCTAGATTTGGTGAAACTTTATAAACCCACAGATCAAGCAAGTTTAGTGAAACAGAGACACACAAAAAATGATGAAATCTACACAAGCATATCATAATTAAATTGTTCTAAGCCAGTAATTAAAGTAGTTTTAAAAGTAGCCAGAGCTATTTAAAAGCACATTATATACAGAGGAATAAAGATAAGGATGAATCAGGGTATAATAATCTGTAATCTTAGCTAGTTAGGAAGCACAATTCAGGAGGATCATGGTTCAAGGCTAACTTCAGCAAAAAGTTCATGAGGCCCCCCCCCCCATCTCAGCCAATAGAAAAAAATCTGAGCATGGTGATATTTACCTGTGATCCTGTGTGAGAAGTATAAATAGGATCATGGTTCAGGCTAGCCTGGACAAGAATGTGAGACTCTATTTTAAAAATAAAAGCAAAAGTATCTGGAGGTATGGTTTAGGTAGTAGAGCACCTGCCTAGTAAGCAAATCCTGAGTTTGGATCCCAGTACTACCCAAATGAATTGGAGATAAGGATGGTAACAAGTTCTTACTGGGAACTACAAGGAATAAAATGGAGCAGCATCTATTAAAGTGTTAAAGGAAATATACTTGTCAACCTTCCATTCCAGACCAAGCAAAAATAAATACTTAAAAATAAATACTTACACACAGCAGTCTGTGAGCTCTTCAGCTCAAGGGGAACACTCAAGTCACTTGAGCCACAGCGTCACTTCCTGTTTTCTGAGTGGTTTATTGGAGATAAGAGTCTCATGGACTTTCCTGCCCGGGCTGGCTTTGAACCTTGATCCTCAGATCTCAGCCTCCTTAGTAGCTAGTATTACAGGCGTGAGCCACTGGTGCTTGGCTATGAATGCTATTTTTAGATACACAAAAAATAAAAGGTAATTTATTCTCAGAAAACTCACATAAAAAAATGTTGAAGGGGGGCTGGGAAGGTGGCTCAGTGGTAGAGCGCTTGCCTTACATGCCTGAGGCCCTGGGTTCGATTCCCCAGCACCACATAAGCAAAAAGAAAAAAAGCCAGAAGTGACGCTGTGGCTCAAGTGGCAGAGCGCTAGCCTTGAGCTGAAGAGCTGAGGGACAGCGCCCAGGCCCAGAGTTCAGGCCCCACGACTGGACCCAAAAAAAAAATGTTGAAGGGGGGGTGGGAGATGGGAAGGGATGGGAAGATGAAACAAAGGAGGAGGCAACAATGCTTGATAAGAAATGTACTCATACCTTGCCCATGCAATTGTAACCCCTATGTACGGTATTTTCACAATAAAAAAAAAACAAAAAAAAACAAAAAAACGTTAAAGTCCTAGGCTAGGGGCGGAAATCACACTGTAATCCTAGCTTCTCAGAGACTGCAATTCAGAGGATTACATTTTGAGGCTAGCCCACACAAAAGAGATTCTACAAAATAACCAGCAAAAAGCTAACCTGGAGGCATTGTTCAAGTAATCCAGTGACCACAAAGCCCTGAGTTCAAACTACAGTATAGGAAGAAAGGGAGAGATAGAGGAATACAACATGGAAATATAGATTTCCAAAAAAGTGAGTTATATACAACATGAAAATATAGATCTCTAAAAATGAAGAATACTAGAAATAGTTACATAAATACAATTATAACATTTGTCCTTGTTTATATTTTTTTAAAAAAATTTAAACCATAGTAATAGAAGTCCTTAACTCCCCATTTCCTGTATGTGGAGCAGGAAATTTTCTGCTTTTCTAGTTTTCCCTAATTCATCCTGTTACACTAAAATAAATCCTTACTAAACTTCAAGACAAAATAATATTAAAGTAATGAGGGTCAGTTCATAAAGAGAACATAAACATAAATACTTATGCCCTTAGCAAGAGAATTTCATTACAGTCAGCAAAATATGATAGGACTACAGGAAAAATGAACAAATGTATGATTACAGCTGGAAATTCACTACTTCGATCTTAATAACTGATAGAACAAGTCAACAGAAAATAATTACCCATGCACAAGACCTGAACACATAATAAACTGAACTGAGTTCACATACTTTAAAAAAACATCTAACTGCTGAGCACTAGTGGCTCATAGCCTATAATCTGGTAGCTACTCAGGAGTTTGAGATATGAGGATTGAGACTCAAAGCCAGTTCAGACAAGAAAATCTGTGAGATTCATGTCCAATTAACCAGTGAAAAGACTAAAGGGGCCTGGTGCCTGTGGCCCACGCTTGTAATGCTAGCTACTCAGGAAGCTGAGATCTGAGGATCGAGGTTCAAAGCCAACCGGGGCAGGAAAAAGTCCCTAAGACTCTTATCTCCAATAAACTACTCAAAAAACCAGATGTGTGGCACTGTGGCTCAAGTGGTACAGTGCTCACCTTGAGCTGAAGAGCTGAGGGATAGCACCAAAGCCCAGAGTTCAAGCCCCATGACCGACAAAAAAAAAAAAAAAGCCTGAAGTGGAGCTGTGGCCGCCTTGAGTAGAAAAAATGCAGGGATAGTACCTAGGCCCTGATTTCAAAGCTCCAGCCCAGCATAAAAAAAAATACAAATAAAAATTTACTTAACAACAACAGAATATACATTCTTTTCTAGTGCATTTCACCAAAGATCTGGGCCATTTCACAGATACAATGCCTCTTCCATAATATAATCAAATTAGAAATCAATAACAAAGATCTTGCAGTGCTGATTCCCCAATAAATGGAATCCTGAAGCTCCGCTGTTGGGTATCAGTGGTGGGTGATCACACACAGGGGCATTCTAACCTCTATTTTTCGAAGTTTCACTTCCTGTGTGACTGCTTGGCTCAGCTGCAGCTTATTGCACCTCTGGTTTGGGATTTTTTGAAGAAAAAATTAGGGCTACTCACAAAGGGAAAGGTTTGTCATCAAATAATTTGCTTTATAGAAACAAGGTTCCAGAGCCATGTACTGCTATCTTCTTTTATACAGTTTCTGCCAACCATTGTTTATGTTCCGAAACCAGCCGCTCTAATGGCTACCTTTAGGGTCTCTTTGAAACCTGTTTTTGAATCTTGACAGTCCCATCTATTGGATTCTTATTTAGGCTGTATTTTCTTTCTTTTTTTTTTTTGGGTCCGGTCATGGGGCCTGAACTCTGGGCCTGGGCACTGTCCCTCAGCTCTTCAGCTCAAGGCTAGTGCTCTACCACTTGAGCCACAGTGCCACTTCCGGCTTTTTTTTTTTTCTTATGTGGTGCTGAGGAATCGAACCCAGGGCCTTGAGCATGCAAGGCAAGCGCTCTACCACTGAGCCACCTTCCCAGCCCTAGGCTGTATTTTCAACTGTCACTAGTGGAAGCTAAATCACCCGCACTGTTTTGTGTGACTGTCCTCAGCAATCCTGGTAAATAAATGCAGCACTGTTGTTAGTTAAACCACAGCCATCTGTTCAGAAGAGCACTAAGCCAAAAGTATACCTTCAGCAAGAGGCAAGGATAAAAATAAACATCTGAACTTCTGACAAACCTTGGTGAACTGTTAAATATCACGTATTATCTCTGTTGTGAATCACGTCTCCTTTTTTAAAGAGAGGCAAAGCTGAGAAAATATGAATGCTTCCAGGTGTGGTGATGTATGCCTGTAATCCTGGCACTTGAGGGCTCAGGCAGAAAGACTACATAGCAGGACTCTGTAAAGGAAGGAAAGATGGAAGGAATGGAGGGGAGGGGAGAGAACAGAGAGGAAGGAAGTAAAATGGGCAGAAAAAAATACATTACCACAAAGCATGTTTCTTAGGCACATGAACTACCACCATGTCCTTTAGTCCAGTTTCGTATTCTGAATAGCATGTAATATGCTTTTGATATGTATTACAGATTTTTCTTTAAAGTTTCATAACAGCTCCAAAGCCTTTTTCACATTTTTATTACAGATAAGAGCTAGAAAGTCACAATTGTCCTCAGAATACCTTAGCAGGTAACACTAATGAAGATTCCTAAAGATGCCTCTCTCCTAGAGAGAGGATTAAAAAAGTCAGGAGACACAGGTTCCTTTAAATATAAAACCTGGTGGTTTTACAGCCTGCCATCAGTCATGGTGCTAGAAACCTAAATAGCAAATGGGGCAGAGGAGCAGGTTTGCCAGTTCTGCAGAGTTCTTGGGGAAGATAGATATTTTGACATCCTTCCTCTTCCTTCTCCCTGACTCACCCTGATCTACCTAGTGATGAGCTAATTTTATTGCAATTTAATTCCCAGCTTCTGTCAGTGGATTCTGTTTAGTAAGTAAAAAAGGACTATGTGGAAGGCTTCTTGTGGCTTTGAGGTTTCTGTGTGCCCTGTTTCTTCAGCCTCACTCTGGTTACATCCCCCTGTAAGTGTATCGATTCCCTATAAACCAAAACAAAAAGCTACTCAGATAGGAATCTACCTTTCAAAGCATCCTCCTTGGTTTTCCATTACAGAGTATGCTAACCACTTCACATTGATTGCTATTGGAGGTGGCTTTGCAGGAAACCATCCTGGAGATCCTGGAGCCTACATGATGAGTTTATTCCTAACCCCTTCCACTTAGCAGGCATTTCTCTGAAAGGCAGAATCCAGTCAAACCTAAAGAGAGCAAGAGGGGAAGAGAGAGGGGGGAGGGGGCAGGGGAAGAAAAGAGGGGGGAGGGAGAATGGAGAGGAAACTGTTAGGAGAAGTCAACCCCAGAGGAAATGATAGGAGCAGACCATGGTAGTCGGAGAGAGCCCCTGAGCTGAGAGGACTGCCTGAGCTGCTGACAGCAGGGAAATATTGAGGTCAATTTCTATAAGTCACCTCCTTTGTATATAATCCCGCTGCATATGTATTTAATATTTTACTTAGCTAAACAAAGTGTATTATAAATGGAATAAACTTACAATGAAACCTCATTCTATTTATGCTGGATCTTTCTACTTACATCATCGGTAAGTAGAAAGATCCAGCATAAATAGAATGGAAGAATTTGTAGCTTGAGGTTTCTGCCTGGTGATGTTTTTTTAATGAATTGAACTACACAGATGTGGTCAGTCAAGGGTCCTGGGATTGGAGCTACAGGAAGTATAAAGGCTATCTGACTGAGCCAAAAGGAGCCTCAGAGTTAGAGACTTGCTAATTAAGTACAGATGACAAGAGGTAAAGGTTGAGGAGGGGAATGCAAATGCTGAGGGCCTCTGGGTTTGTAGTCCAGTGCTGGAACACTTGCCTGGCATACATAAGGCCCTTGGTCCATGCCAAGCAGCACCAAGGGGGAAAAAAAAGGATTGGAGAGAAATTAAGGATATTAATGTCCTCACTTAAGAAAATGGGGAATGGAAAAATATAGTTTCTTAACATTCTTGTTAATGGAGCAACAATTAAAGATTACAGGTATGATGTGACATAATCAAGGTACTCAGAGGTAGTATGACTGTTAGATTAAGTTATGGGTGAGGAGAAAGGAAGGTCATTGTGCTAGAAGGTCAGATCTGTCATAAAAGGAACTCAAGGGCTAACATCAAAAAATGGTAAGTTAAGCAAAGGAAGTTATAAGCATGTTAGTGTTTAGAGCTAACCATAAAAGGGAGTAAAAATAGATGTAATTTAAACACGCATGGGAGAAGGCAGCAGTGGGTCAAGGACTGATATTTGTGTACTGCAGTCCTGTGTGTGGGTTGCTTTGCTGAGGAGTAAAAGGTAATGTTTTTAATTGCCTTGACAAAATCACATATTCTGGATGTCAAAAGGAAGTACTTTTTTTATTTTTCCAAAAGTAATTGAACAGGGAGGAAGAGAGTCTGAAAGTCTTATTTTTTTCAACATTACCACAAGAAATTTGTTTTAAAATATTCTGGAAGGCGCTAGTGGGTATGTTATCAACTGTCAGAAGAAAAGGTTAATTCCTTTCTTGACTTAAAGATGTTTCAGCATTTCTAATTTAAATCTTGCTCCCTCTCTTGCCACGTCTAGAGATGAGGGAATTACCATCTCAGCCCTGACCAAATGCACAGTTTTCTAGGTCACTGGGCAAACTTAATGGGAGAAAAGCTTGAAACAGGAAAGGTGGGTCAAAAAGAACTGAAGATCCACAGAAAAGGAACATTTAGAAAGTTCCATCTGAGAGCAGGTCTTATGAAAAGTTGACTAGAACTTTGTGGTCCATTTATTGACCTCTTAGCTACCAAAGACATTTTCTTTCTACCTCCCAGTTGCTATACACACACACCTCCCTCTCTCCACTGGGTGGGTCCTCTACACACCTGTCCTGGAAAACCTACTTCTACCGCTTCAGCAGTAGAAAGAACCCATGAAGAGCCAGGTGTGGTGGTGTACACTTATATTCACAGCACTTGGGAAGCTGAGGCAGGAAGTTCTTGGTTTAAGGACATAGGCTAGGCTAGGCTACATAGCAAGACATTGTCTCAAAAACAAAAGCAAAAAACTCTTAAGGTCTTTTCTAAGTACTGTTTAGAGTTATGTTTTGTTAGGAGAAATTCTCACCTATGTGTTTCTCCACAGTGTCTGCCTCACTGTTCATGGCTCCAACTTCTGCTTTCCCATTTACTCATGCTTCTCTGCTGTACCCCTTCCCACTGCTCCCTGCCATACCCCTTCCCACAGGAGGCAACCTTCCCAGCCTCGGGTTAAACCTAATGTGCCTCTTCATCCCCTTACCTTGTTCTTCAACAAGTTCCAGATGTGTATATGTACTGAGTGGCTTGGATTCATAGGAGATGGTTTACAGCACTAATGGATAACTTTAGGAGCTCTGTGTGTGTGTGTGTGTGTGTGTGTGTGTGTGTGTGTGTGTGTGTGTGTGTGTGTGTGTGTGTGTGTGTAGCTCTGTGTGTGTGTGTGTGTTTTACAAACAGGAATGTTATGTTAAAGAATTCCTTAATGACCCATTGTAACAATGAGATGTATAAGACACTATATAGAAAACAAACTTTAGGGGCTGGGAAGGTGGCTCAGTGGTAGAGCACTTGCCTTGCATGCATGAGGCCCTGGGTTCGATTCCTCAGCACCACATAAGCAAAAAGAAAAAAGCCGGAAGTGGTGCTGTGGCTCAAGTGGTAGAGCGTTAGCCTTGAGTTGAAGAGCTGAGGGACAGCGCCCTGGCCCAGAGTTCAAACCCCACAACTGGACCCAAAAAAAAGAAAAGAAAAGAAAACAAACTTTACAACTTGGCAGGGGAGGGGGAAGTTGGGGAGGTGGAAAGGAAAGGGATGGCAGGGGAAAAACAGAGGAGGAGGTAACAGTATACTCATTATCTTACTCATGTGACTGTAACCCCTCTGTACACTATTTTTACCAAAAAAAAAACAAAAAAACATTAAAAAAGAATTCCTTAATATTTAGCTTAATACCTCAAACCCTAAATCTTGACATTATGGAATCCATCCCTGAACAGATTAATCATATCAAACTAGGATTTTAGACAATCTTAAATCTGCTTGAATGTGACAGGATATGCCATTGAAAGGAGACCAGAGAGCCAAGCACAGTAGCTCACTCCTGTAATCCTAGCATCAAGCAAAGTTCAGGACCAGCTTGAGCAAAGTTATTAAGACAGTATGTGGGTCAATAAAATTGGGTGCCATAGAGTCCATCTGTAATCCTAGCCACTCTTCAGACATAGGTTGGAGTATCATGATTCAAGTCTTATTACCCCAGGTAAAAATATGAGACATTATCTGAAAAAATAACCTATAACATAAAAGGCCATGAATATAGCTCAAGTAGCAGAATACCTGTGTAGTAAACAAGCGTCACTAAATTCAAAACCCCAATACTCCCCAAAAATGGCTTTGAAAACATGAAGATTATTGCAAGAGTCTTAAGATATGTGGTGACCTCAGATTAATATATAAAGATTGATGGGAAGAAGCTACCTCGTTCCTTATCTCATAACCAGTGAATTTTGGTTACATGTAAGGACAAGCTTTTGACTGTCAGACTGATTAAATGATGGGTTCAGATATTTCTACTTTGTATCATTAGCAATCCATAAAATTAGAAGTGTTACATAGTTGATGGGTAACAGATCAAGTACTCCTTGAGGGCCCCCTAGTACTAGATTCTGCTCAGCTTTCTCTGGCAGAGAGGCAAAGGTATCTTAAAGATTCCCATCAACTTAGGACAGGGGTCAGAATTAAATAGAATTCATTTTCACTGTTTAATTACTGCTGAGTTTCTAAAGACCACCAGAGGAATGTTTTCCACAATTCCCTTAGTGGTTTATTAAACAGCTTTAAACATCCTGCTCAGGAAATCTGGTCTTATTTCTAACCAAAATTCCATGTGTTGTAGTTTTCTTCTGGTTCTCAGGAACTGCCGGAAATAGCTGTCCCCATCTAGTGACTCACCCCCATACACTCATCCTCTGACCTTTTATCTCCCCTTTATCCCCAGTGTTGTTTTCTGGTTGCTTAATAGATTCAAATTACGAATGCTATAGCTGAGAGGCTGTTGTGGTAAAATGACTACTGA
This sequence comes from Dipodomys spectabilis, assembly GCF_019054845.1. Classification (NCBI taxonomy): domain Eukaryota; kingdom Metazoa; phylum Chordata; class Mammalia; order Rodentia; family Heteromyidae; genus Dipodomys; species Dipodomys spectabilis. The sequence goes on along the minus strand of NW_024870681.1, from coordinate 4,488,108 downwards.
ATGCAGAGTCATCTGGATTATGAGAGTTTCCCAGTCATGGCTCACCTTCCCAGATTAATGCTTTGGGAAAGGACAATACTGAGAAAGGGAACTCAGTTTCCTGGGTGGCACCATTGCTCATCCAGTGGGAGGTGATGTTCTCTACTCAGTCTGGGGCACGGCCTTTCACTCCCCTGGGAGTCACCACTATAAGAAACAGGTTAGGTCGGATGAGCTGCACAGGAATTTCCCATGGTCTTCTCCGAAGTAGGTACTAATATAGAATTGGTGGTGCTTGTCTGACAGACCACATTTAAGTTAAAGTCTAGGAGGCCTGTAGCCCTTGAGCTGGGTAAGATTCAGAATCTTTGAGAGTAGTCACTGTTTAGCAGGGTCTGAGTTTTGGCCTAAAGCATAACTATCCAAGGTAAACAATGGAACTGAAGTTTACCTGGGCTCTCTTCACCTTATGAGAGCAGAATGTGTTGTATCTTCCATATGATGGCTTATGTGAAAGCCAACAGAATTTTCTGTGATACCAGGACAGTTAGAGGCTATGTCATGAAACATTTGTTTACAACACAGACCTTGTTGTCATTGCTTAGAAAGTGCCAAGTCATCTAGTCATGGAATTGTTTGTTCTTTACCAACTTACATTTACTGGCTCTTCTGCATATTTATATTTTATATTTACATATGCTCTTCTTGTTGAAAATAGCCAGCAGGATGATTTAATGCTCCCAAGCCTGAAAAACTCACAATTGAGATAGGGTAGCATGCATTTAAAAAGTAAAGATAACTGGGCACTGGTGACTCACACCTATAATCCTAGCTACTCAGGAGGCTGACATCTGTGGATTGAGGGTCAAAGCCAGCACAGGCAGGAAAGTCCCTTGAGACTCTTATCTCTAATTAACCACCAAAAAGCTGGAACTGGAGCTGTGGCTCAAGTGGTATAGCACTAACCTTAAGCAAAAAAGCTCAGGGACAGCACTCAGAATTGACACCAAAAACAGTTAAGAAAAAGAAGAAGAATGTCCCAGTAAAGTATATGAGCGTAGAGAAGCTGGATCTCAGCTCTGCCTTGGAACTGTCCAGGAAAATGAGTTCTTGCCCATCCAGCATGGGAACCCAGGAAGGATAGGGCCCCTGATCCAGGCTGCCAGGTACTTTCTGTTCAGATGACCAAGATCCTAGACTGCCAGGGATAGTCCTGGTTTCTGACTGTTGTCCCAACATAATTAATAAAGCTGCTTCCTTAATCTCTTAAGAGTATTCCAGACAGATGACAAATCCCATGGCCACCTAACCTATACATTATTCAAAGGGGACTGGTAGGCTATTTAAGGTGAGTGAAATAATAAGATTTATGTTCTAGAAAGAAGACTCCAGCAGCCTAGGGAAAGACAATTTGCAGGTCGACAAGACTAGAAACAAAATCTCCCCAGCAATTACATATCAATTGTCTTGAAAATTAACCATATTCTAAACCCAAACTTGTCTAAATGCTGGTTATAAGAATGTTTCCAATTATAATTAACTGCATCAATGTGCATAGCTATTCTGAGTGCATCTTGGCCTTTTAAGTTCTTAGTAAGTTTCTGAAATAGTACTAGCTGCCTGCTACCTATTTACCAACCTGACATTTTCCTTTTAAGATCACAGAAGAATAAAGAAGATTCTAAAGAATACTTGGTGGGGGGCATCTCAAAGCTTTCTGAGAAAAGGTCTTAACAATACAGAGGCACTTCAATCACCCAGGTTTGGATTAGAAATTTGTGTGATCTTTTTCTAGGACACATTGCTGGCCATTATTGTGACACACCTTTTGAATCATTTTGCTAGTCTGGCAAACTGGTTTTCTAAGCCACCCACACTTCTCATCCATCCTTTCTGAAACAAGTGAATGCATTTCTGAGACAGATGGCGTGAATCAGGGTGTAGTCTCTGAGGCCCAAAGCCTTCATTGGACATGGAAATGGAACTGGTTTACACAGGCACACTATAAAACACAACTTCTGTGTTCACCCTGTCTGACCCACTTGTGCCTGCTTTGGGGGGCTGCTTGAACTTGATTGCTAAGAAAACCCCATAGTGGCCAAGTCATTTTGAAATGGCTGACCATGGCTAGACCCCAAGTTACTGTCATGTTCATGCTTGGGAAGCAGTGTGTCATGAAAGCGGAGAGACAGGCAGTGGGGCTGGCCTGCATCCGTCCATTCTTGCTACATACTGGATACAGGGCCTTGGACATCCTACTCAGGCTTTATATGCATATTTCCTGACCTATTAAGGACAATAAACAGTTTTACATGGTTACTGGATTTGAGTTAAGGTAGACAAGCAGCTAACTCCAGTATGGCACATAGTAGGTATTCAGAGGATGGGTTCCTTTTGTCGTGATTATTACAGAATAAGTTCTGACCTCACACATTCACTCATTCACTCAACATACTTATTTCTTTTTTTAAACAATCACTTGCTCAGTGGTATTCTGTGCCCACAGGCTCAGCCATAAGCAAGAGCACCAAGATTCCTGTCTCAGGCTGCTTAAACAAATCCCCAGACTCAGCTCTTTTTTTTCATTTTCTTCTCACCACCACCTGCTCTGTGGTCCATTCTCAGAGTTGCCCTACCCTGTCAGAAACTGCTGTTTCCTCATAGGTTTTACCCATTAAGAGCCTTAAAAGCCAACAATCCAATCATCAGCTACTTTTACATTTCCTACCAGCCATGGCAAAGGTGTCTGGGTACTAGCTTTGGAGTCCAGCCCAGTTCTGTCACTTCCTGCTTCAGACATGGAACCTCACAGTCTTTGGCAGCATAATTGGAAAGATAAGGCAAATGTTCATCTGGTACTTGCCACTGTGTCTTCCTGGTTTGCTTAAAAAGTTTTAAAGGACAGCAGCCTAAAAAGTGCAGCTTGTTTGTTTGTTGCTTTGAGACAAGGCTCCTTATGTAGCCCAGGCTGGCCTTGAACATCCTCCTGCCTGTACCTCTCAAGTGTTGGGACTATAGGTGTGTAGGTGTGCTTCATGCCCAGCCTAAAAGCTACTTTGGGGGGGGGGGAGGGGCACTCCTGGGGCTTAAACTCAGGGCCTGGGCAATGTCCCTGAGTCTCCCTATGCTTAACACAAGAAATCTACCACTTGAACCACTTCTGGCTTTTTCTGGGTCATTCATTGGAGATCAGAGTCTCACGAACTTTCCTGCCCAGGCTGGATTCAAACCGTAATTCTCAGATCTCAGCCTCCTGAGTAGCTAGGATTACAGGCATGAGCCACCAGCCCCCAGCTAAGAGCTACTTTTTAAAGCACTTTTCAGAAGTTTGTATTTGAGGCTCCAAATAGGTAACTAATAGCAATTCTTTCTGTAATTAAGATGATAACCATAACTGTGTTCTTGTTACTACTGTGTACTGGTTCAATTTTTGGTCCCAATTTAATGGGTCAAAAAATACTTTGCCATCTATGACTAGGCCTCATTGAATTTCAAATCTTATCACTCACTGCTTCTTCAATGACTTAAGAGAATGTCTGAAATCATTCTCATGACCTACATGGTGTATCTCCATCTGTTCACCTTGGTTTTACCACTTCACCTGAGTGCTTCAGACAAGCCATGTCCCTCACTGCCTACTTCAGAGTAAGGACTGAACGCAGAACTATGTAGATGGGCCTCCATGGCTCTTTGCTACTACCGTGGTCACTGTTACTTTTGCTTGTTGTATGATCATCTGCCTCTCGACAGATAAACAAGTTCATCAACATTTCATTTATATTTGAATGATTTATGTCATCTAGCACCAGTAGGCAGCCAAGGGCAGCCATCCTGGTCAGAGAGACGGAAGATATGGAATTCACCATAGACATCCCCCTAACCACACTACTGATTGGATAGCCACTTAGCAAGAACTGCTAAGTACAGGGTGTTGGCTTAGAGGAAAAAAAGGAGCTGTGTGCTGGCCAGGATCTTTTTGGGTGACCCTGGGAGAAAGCTTATGTCATCCTCATTTCCAGATTTTTGTGAGCAATTAAAAACTTCCTTGGAAGGGCAAGAAAAATGTGCTGACAGCCCTCTACTCAGCCCATTTTGAGCAACTCATAAAGACAAAACAGGTGAGAGGTGTGAAGATCCACATGGTGAGTCCCTTGGGCAACAGCAGAATGCCTGTAGCAAAAGCACCTGTCAGTCATCAGGTCACAGGCAAGCAGTATTGCAGCATGGGAAATGCTCCTCCACATCATCTCCAGCAGGCAGGCTGGAGGCAGTAAACCCAAGCCTAAGCCCCACAGCTGAAACTAAGATTTTAATCCATTGTGGATATCACCTTGGAAGTTGCCCACTGATTGCTTAACCTAGCAAGAATTATTGTAAACCAAAATATTCGCAATCAAAAAAGGTGTAAGTGACCACATACATTAAACTCATTACTCAGTAGCTTATCTTAACAGAAACATAGCAGTGTGAGGTGCAATCAAATGTCACATGTGGGCTGGGAAGGTGGCTCAGTGGTAGAGTGCTTGTCTTGCATGCATGAGGCCCTGGGTTCGATTCCTCAGCACCACATAAGAAAAAAGCTGGAAGTGGTGCTGTGGCTCAAGTGGTAGAGCACTGGCTTTGAGCTGAAGAACTGAGGGACAGCACTCAGGCCCAGAGTTCAGGCCCCACGACCGGACCCCCCCCCCAAAAAAAAAAATCAAATGTCACATGTTCAGTGGAGGGACAGTAAAGAGACAGTTAATGCTATATGACCATTTAGCAGCTTCTGAGTGAAACAGCCTTCAGTGAATTGCTTCTGAGAGTTTGAAGTGGTTCCTCCTGGTACACATACTGGGAGCACACATCTGCACTTTCAGTCAACCTCACTGTGCACATTTGTTATTTATAGATTTAGAAATACCCACTGTTGAAAAGAAAGTGGGAAGTTGGGTTGGAAGATGGCTTAGTGGGTAGAGGGTTTGCCTTGCATGCATGAGGCCCTGGGTTCAATTCCTCAGCACCACATAAGCAGAAGAAGTCGGAAGTGGTGCTGTAGCTCAAGTGGTAGAGTGCTAGCCTTGAGCTGAAGAGCTGAGAGACAGCGCCCAGGCCCGTTCAGGCCCATGAGAGAGAGAGAGAGACACACACACACACACACACACACACACACACACGAAGGAAAGAACGAACGAAAGAAGGGAAGGAAGAAAAGAAAGGAAGGAAGGAAAGAAAGAAAGAGGAAGGAAGAAAGAAAGAAAGACAGAAAGAAAAAAAGAAAGGAAGAAAGATAATAGGCAATTAACTACCACAAAAAAGAGAGACACAGATGGCTAATAACCATTTGGGGGCGGGGAGATTAACTTCTTGTTTTTTTTTTGGCCAGTACTGGGCCTTGAACTTAGGGCCTGGGCACTGTCCCCAAGCTTTTTTCTCAAGGGTAGCGCTGTACCACTTGAGCCACAGCACCACTTCCAGTTTTTTCTGTGTATGAGATTAACTTCTTTTTTTTTTTTTTTTTTTTTTGGGTCCGGTCGTGGGGCTTGAACTCTGGGCCTGGGCGCTGTCCCTCAGCTCTTCAGCTCAAGGCTAGCGCTCTACCACTTGAGCCACAGTGCCACTTCCGGCTTTTTTCTTTTTGCTTATGTGGTGCTGAGGAATCGAACCCAGGGCCTCAGGCTTGCAAGGCAAGCGCTCTACCACTGAGCCACCTTCCCAGCCCCGAGATTAACTTCTTAAGGAAACAATAAGGAACTTTTTTCCTCAAGGCTACCACTTTACCACTTGAGCCACAACTCCACTTCCAACTTTTTTGGTGGTTAATTGAAGACAAGAGTCTCATGGCTTTTCCTGCTCAGGTGGGCTTTGAGCCACAATCCTCAAGTGTCCACCTCCTGAGTAGCTAAGATTACAGGCATGAGCTACCAGCACCCAGTTATGGAAATATTTTGTCTTTCTTTTTTGTCAGTGTAGTTTATTTCAGTGATCATAGTCTATATTCATGAGGATGCAGTAAAGTGGTAATAGTATTTGGCCAACCTGAAGATCTAATATAAATTGTGAGTGTATGCCTGCACACACACATTTTAAGGCACATGGTGAACACATGCAGATGGTAGTAAAAATTGCTAGCACTCAGTTTTTGCTCCCTCTGCTCAAAGCACTATACCTGCCTTGATTCATACAAACCTTACAGCTCTCAAAAGAGCATCTTATCCCCATTTTATGGTTGTAGAATCTGAGGCATAGAGAAATTAAAGTCAAGATCACTACTGATCAGTAACAGATAGGACCCAGGAGGTCTGGCTCTAGCACCCCTGTCCCTGTGTCCTGTGTCCTGTGTCCTAGACTGTGCTGCCTCTCAGATAGATGATTCTGGTATTACTCAAAGCCGGAGGAGTTAAATACTTTGAGGGGAAGCACATTTTAACATAGAAAATGAGAAGGAATGGGCTGGGAAGGTGGCTCAGTGGTAGAGCACTTGCCTTGCATACATGAGGCCCTGGGTTCAATTCCCCAGCACCACATAAGCAAAAAGAAAAAAGCCGGAAGTGGTGCTATGGCTCAAGTGGTAGAGCACTAGCCTTGAGCTGAAGAGCTGAGGGACAGCACCCAGGCCCAGAGCAGACCCCACAACCGGACCCAAAAAAAAAGAAAAAAGAAAATGAGAAGGGAAGAAGAGACAGGCCTCAGAAATGGCTTATAGTTCCTCTCATCTCCTGGGAATCATCATAGAGGAGCCCTTTTCTCTTGGAAAGGAAATACTTGTCTGCATTTTCTCATTGTTGGCAGCTGTGGTATTTGACAGAGCCCTTGAATGGGAAGCAGTTTGTTTGCTGTGAGCATGTGATGATAGCCCTGCATTGTTTGCTTTCTCTTTATCCTCACTAAGAAAGCACTAATATAATATGTGAAATAAAACATTTTTAACCAAAGAATACTCTGCTTCTGAGGCTGCTCCATCATAAGTTAGATGCTGTCTTGTACCCATCATTCCTCCAGAACTTACTCTTAAACTCAGTGACACTGTGCCCAGGCCCTGAGTTCAAGCCCCAGGACTGGAAAAAAAGGAGGACATAAGTCATTTAAAGTTGAAAAATTTCAAGTTGAGAAATTGAATGCGGACCCCGAGGTCTGCACAGAGGAGGGGAGATTGGAAACCATCTACTCATCCAGCTACTTATCTTTCAGGCACTATCTGAGATGTTATCCCCATATATGAGCAATCCATCCCTTCCCAAAATTGTATGATTCAGACATTTCCAAGGAGACTTCCTAGCAACAGAGAAATTACTAGTTCAATATTTACTGGGACCATAAAGAGCCTATAGTATGCTTCTTTTAAAGTCTTGCAGGTTTTTTGAACAAATCATGCTGTTTTTCTTTCTACCATTCTGAATGTTAACTTTGATTAATTTGAGTGTTAAATGTTTCCAATTGCATTTCATAAAGCCTGGTTCTCTAGCAAGCTTCTTCATCTTTTTCCCATCACTTACCAGAGCATTTTGCTGAGCAATCAAGGGAATTTGAGCCCCAAGCTTAAGTTTGTATACATGTATCTCCCACCAAATCATACCTCCACTGCAGAGGCCTCATCATCTCCAGTTCCCCATCCCTAGTGCCCATCATAGTACTTAGGATGTGGTAGGCATCTTTGTACACAAAAGGAGCGGTTGGAATAGCAGATTAAATAGATAAAGAAGGGGCTGGGAAGGTGGCTCAGTGGTAGAGTGCTTGCCTTGCAAGCATGAGGTCCTGGGTTCGATTCCTTAGCACCACATAAGCAGAAAAAGACAGAAGTGGCACTGTGGCTCAAGTGGTAGAGTGCTAGCCTTGAGCTGAAGAGCTGAGGGACAGTGCCCAGTCCCAGACTTCAGGCCCCACGACCGAAAAAAAAAAAAGGAAGCCAGATGCTCATGCTTGTAATCCTAGCTACTCCTGAGGCTGAGATCTGGGAATCGCAGTTAAAAGCCAGCCCTGGCAGGAAAGCTAGTGAGACTCTTATCTCCAGTTAACCACCAGAACACCAGAAGTGACAGTTGCCTTGAACTGAAGAGCTCAGGGATAGGGCCCAGGACCAGAAGTCAAGCCCCATGACCGACCAAAATAATAGATCCATAGATAGATTGATTGATAGATAGATAGATAAAGGAAGAAGGGAAAAGGTAATTGATTAGATGGATGGATGGAACTGAGAGCTGTAGGGATTACAAAGGTTAAAGAATAGCAGGAAAGAAGGTCGGTGTGTATAAACTACCCTTAAGAAACTTGTATGTTAAGGTATGATGAGAGACTTGGGATAACCATGGGTACTTTACTTTCATTTGAATTGTATATGATTTCAACGTGACAATAGTATAGAAGGATGATATAGGCTTTTCAGTATACTATTTAATGGAAGAGATTTGGACATGATTCAAAGTTTAAAAAAAAACAGTGGAAAGAGTTTGAAAATATGTATGCCTTTAATTGCCTCAAAAAATATTTGTTGAGTAGCAGGCACTCTACCAGAGAGTTAGTAAGACATACTTAAGTTTCAGTGGCAAGTAGCTTTCATTCTAATGGAAAACACAGAAGGTAAGGAAGGAAATGACTATCATCTGAAATACTGGTACTTTCTCAGTAAAAAAAAAAAGTATTTTAATGTTAGGCCAAGTCATACAGTTATGGAGATGAGATTGCTGAAGAAAACCTACATGTGTGCCAAATCCTGGAAGTGTGCATGTATGTGTGGGGGGTGTATGTATATGTGCATATGTGACATGGAGAACAAGCCAAGTGAACTTGCCAGAAGCATTTCTCTCCCATGATTCAAACAAGGTGGTGCTTTCCGGATACAGAAGCTAGACTGGCAGAAAAAGACATGGTTGAGCCTTTGTCTAGCCAGCTAGCCCTTTCTGGTCCTTATATAGGTGAGTCATTATCTTTTTGTATGGTTTTCTTAATGTACTCTGCATAAAACTGGCTGTTACATCTAATAACAACAAAATGTGTGATCTGCTCATGCTCTACAAATTTATTTGACCCACTTATTAACTGTATTTATCCAAATTTTCTTTGAGTCCCATAGTTAGGGCTCATTTTCCACAAACCCTCCTACCTCTGGAGGTATTTATTACCACATACCACAGCTGTTCCATGTTTAGTGATGGCAAAGAAAATATTTTTAGTGTCAGAAACTATAGCAATCATTTGTAATCCCAGATTATTTTGTAGATGATACTAAGAAGAAATGGCTGTGAATTGGATGAAACAATTAGTTTAAATTATTTGTTTCTATTTATTTTATTATAGGTAATTATTTGTTTGTTTTTTTGTTTTGGGTTTTTTTTGCCAGTCATGGGGCCTGAGCTCTGGGCCTGGGCGCTGTCCCTCAGCTCTTCAGCTCAAGGCTAGCACTCTACCACTTGAGCCACAGCGCCACTTCTGGCTTTTTCTGCTTATGTGGTGCTGAAGAATTGAACCCAGGGCCTCATGCATTGCAAGGCAAGCGCTCTACCACTGAGCCACCTTTCCCAGCCCAAACCTTTTGTAATTTAAAACAGTACATTCACAAGAACATTTTAAAATTACCTACAAAATAAATCTACAAAGTATACAGACATTGGACTCTAAATAACAAGCATTTTTTGTATGTTTGTTTTTTGTCAGTCATGGGGCTTAAACTTGGGATCTGGGCACTGTCCCTGTACACTTTTTGCTCAAGGCTAGCACTCTTCTACTTTAAGCCTCAGTTCCACTTGCAGTAGTTTTCTAGTGGTTAATTGGAGGTCAGAGACTCATGAACTTTCCCTGCCCAGGCTGGCTTTGAACTATGATCCTCAAATCTCAGCCACCTGACTAGGATTATAGGCATGAGCCACCAGAGCCTGGCTACTTAAACTTTTTTTTTTTTGGTCAGTCATGGGGCTTGAACTCTGGGCCTGGGCCCTGTCCCTCAGCTCTTCAGCTCAAGGCTAGCGATCTACCACTTGAGCCTCAGCTCCACTTTTGTTTTTCTGGTGGTTTATTGGAAATAAGAGTCTCACGAACTTTCCTGCCCTGGCTGGCTTTGAACCGAGATCCTCAGATCTCAGCCTCCTGAGTACCTAGGATTACAGGCATGAGCCACCGGTACCCAGCCTGCTTAAACATTTTTAATGGTATAGTACTACAAGGATCTTCCTAATCCTTTGTGATTACTGTAGAAATTTTTGCTTTAATTTTTACAACTGGTTAGATCATGAGACAGTGAACACTAATTTAAAAAAATAAAACTGCACTGTACCACTGAAATATTACTTAAATCATTGCTTAAAGCCTGAAAATTATTACCTGATAACACTCATTATAAAAAGAGATTTGGCCTAATATATTAGCAATATTGAGCTCTTTATTAAATTGGTTATACTTATGAATTTCAAGTCGGGTGCCAATGGCTCATGCCATTGTAATCCTAGCTCCTCATGAGGCTGAGATCTGAGGATTGCAGTTCAAAGCCAGCCTGGGCAGAAAAGTCCCCTAAGACTCTTATTTCCAATTAGCCACTCAAAAACCAGAAGTGGCACTGTGGCTCAAAGTGGCAGAGCACTAGCCTTGAGCAAAACAGCTTAGAGATAGTGCCCAGGCTCTGAGTTCAAGCACCACTACTGACAAAGAATTTGAGTTGATAGAACAATTATATTAGGCCCATTTCCATAGAACTTATTTTTCAGAGGGTTTTAAACTTTACATTCTATTCCCCCTTCACAATCCTTCTGAAAGTAGGTAATGTAGAAAGTACAGTTAACATGTCCTTCATTTGACGGAGGGAGGAAATAAGGCACTTGGATTGAAAAAAATGTGTTAAGAGTCATTGACACCTTGCCACCAAAGAATTCATAGTCTAAAGCTGGACATATGACATTTATGAGAAATCTCCTAGCATTGCATCTTACTCATGGAAAACCCTCTCCAAATGTTAGTCATGTATATTTAAAATTGCAAGCTACACATAATGACACATACTTGTAATTCTAGCACTTGGTAGGCTGAGACAAAAGAATCTCAAGTTAGAAAATAACCTGGGCTATATAACAGATCTTGTTTAAAAAATAAAAATAAGTTGGGCTTCAATGGTTCACACTGTAATTCTCAGGAGGCTGAGATCTGAGGATCACAGTTCCAAGCCAGCCCAGGCAGGAAAGCCCATGAGGGTCTTATCTTCAATTTACTACCGAAAAGCTGGAAGCAAAGCTGTAAGAGTGGAGTGCTAACTTTGAGCAAAACAGCTCTCATGAACATCACCTATGCCCTTAATTCAAGCCCCTGAACTAGCACCAAAAAATAAAAGTCTAAAATTATAATTATCTTAAACAGACTGAAGTAACATTAACACCTTAAAAAAATTGAGCTTTAGCTGGGCGCTGGTGGCTCACGCCTGTAATCCTAGCTACTCAGGAGGCTGAGATCTGAGGATCGCGGTTCAAAGCCAGCCCGGGCAGGAGAGACCATGAGACTCCTATCTCCAATAAGCCACCAGAAAACCGGAAGTGGCGCTGTAGCTCAAGTGGTAGAGCGCTCGCCTTGAGCTGAAGAGCTGAGGGACAGCGCCCAGGCCCAGAGTTCAAGCCCCACGACCGACAAAAAAAAAAAAAAAAAAATTGAGCTTTATAAATTAGAAAGCCAGTCAGTGTATGCCCCTCATCTGACCTTCCTAACATTTTCAAAAGGTAGCCAGGAATCACTGCTCTCTACCAATCCTTAATTTTTTTTATTTTTATTTTTTGGTCAGTCATGGGGCTTTAACTGTGGACTTGGGCGCTGTCCCTGTGCTCTTCAGCTCAAGGCAAGTGCTCTACTGCTTGAGTCATAGCACCACTTCCAGTTTTCTGGTGGTTAATTAGAGATAAGAGTCTCATGAACTTTCCTGTCCAAGCCGGTTTTGAACTGTGATCCTCAGTTCTTAGCCTCCTGAGTAGCTAGGATTACAGGCGTGAGCCACCAGTGCCAGCCAGTCCTTAAAATTTTAAGCTGAAAAGGTTATATGTATAGCATATCATAATGAAACTCCTTTGTACAATTAATATATGCTTATTTTAGAGGTTATACATTGTTGTCTGTGTGTGTGTGTTACAAGGTGATACCAAATTTTTAAACCCTGCATCTCTTGGGGTTTTTGTTTGTTTGTTTTCTTGGGGGTTTTTTGGTTTGGGGTTTTGGGTGTTTTGTTTTGTTTTTTGGTCAATCATGGGGCTATCAATTCAGAGCCTGGACACTATCCCTAAGCTCTTTTGCTGAAGGCTAGCATTCTACCACTTTGAGCCACAGTCCCACTTCCAATTTTTGAGTGGTTAGTTGGAGTTAAGACTGTCACAGGGACTTTTCTGCCTGGGCTGGCTTCAAACTGCAATCGTCAGATCTCAGCCTCCTGAGTAGCTAGGATTATAGACATGAGCCACCAGCACCCCCCTCAAAATCTTGCATCTCCTATCCGGAGTCCCTCCCATCTGCAGCAGTGCCCTCCCACCCCACCCCTGTACTAGGGAACAGGAACTTTTTGCACATGGGCAAATAATGATAGAGACAATGGTCTGTTGAGATAATCCAGCTCTCACAAGCCTCTTTTGTCTTCCCTCTCTCCCTTCCATACCTAGGTAGTCTAGATGATAAACTCAAAGCCATACTTCTCCAATAGCCACCTTAATGATGCTGTCTCTTCGTTCACCATAGCAGTGATCTATGGAGCTTGTGAACTGGGCCACAATGCTTTTGACAGTGAATTCTCTGTCACTGGAGATATTCAAGCTGAGACCAGAAAGTCCCTTGAGGATGTTGTAGAAGGTGTTAATTGGCCAGACAAGATAATCAGGAGAGACCTTTCCTAATCAGTGCTTTTATAATTTCAAAGCTGAAGAAGTCACCTTTATCCTGGTGGTCACAGCAGGCAGAACATGTTAACAGCTATGTAAACTCTCTGGTGCAGTCTCATACTGTGTTGAGCAACTGATGTTATGTTTGGTAATTCACAGTATATCATGTGTTGTAACATAAACTGAAAAGGCCTGGGTGCTGCTTTGAGCAAGGCAAGTTCTCTCTTTCTGGTCATGTGGTCGGTCTTCAGTGATAGAGCAGAACTCAGTGAAACCTAGATGCACAGAATACAGTAATCTTACTCTGCTTTTTGGGTTGCATCTCTCAACTTGCTTTGTAGCATGACTGGTCTGTCCACACTTACTTTGGGCTTTAGAAGCTGTGAACTAATGAAATTTTGGATTCATTTCTTGGGGCCTCTCCTATATGGAACTCATTTTTTCCATATTTGGAAGCACAAAGATTTAAGGAAGCTATAGGTTCTCTTTTTTTTTTTTTGGGGGGGGGGGGTCCGGTCGTGGGGCCTGAACTCTGGGCCTGGGCGCTGTCCCTCAGCTCTTCAGCTCAAGGTAAGCGCTCTACCATTTGAGCCATAGCACCACTTCCGGCTTTTTTCTTTTTCCTTATGTGGTACTGAGGAATCGAACCCAGGGCCTCAGGCATGCAAGGCAAGCGCTCTACCACTGAGCCACCTTCCCAGCCCCTATAGATTCTCTTTAAAGGAATATTCTCCTCAAAAAGTTCCTTTGTCTGCTGCTTAGGAAAAGTGCTGGGAAGAAGCCAACATGTAGGAATTTAAAAGACAACTGGTACAGAACAGAAATGTGTGCTAAAAATACTAAAACCAACAAGGATTCATCATCTGAAAGCAAAATAGACTCTGTATGCCCCTGCTTCTGGACCTGCCTGCACCATGATGGTTCTGCACTATTCAGGGGTGACAGTAATTATGGAGCTGGAGTGCTCCTTGGCACAGACAAAGCTTGGAGCACTGGGATGGTTTCCATGGCAATGGCATCAGCATCTGAATGACTTCCTGTCACAACAAGTTGGTGATTTAATGAGTTCATCACTTAATTCCAAAGGAAAGCCAAGGAGTGGATGCAGTACTGTTGAGCCCTCAGAGTAGCTCAGCCTACAGTTGGGGACCCTTTTCTCCTAAGTGCAGCATCAGTTAGATAAAGGGCTCAGGGCTGGCACACAGGCAGCCAGGCAGACACAAAGGGGAGGAATATGTAATCTCATGGTCTAGGAGGACTCAAGGGCTGTTATTCTGGGTGTGTAAAAATATCATGAGTCCCCATTAGAAGTTTACTCTGACTCAAACGTAAGGAAATACCTTGAATGAGTCACAGGAGTTGAGTTTGGGGTGTTAGGTAAACATTCCTGAGTACCCCCAGGACCTTTAGAAAATAACCTAAGAGAGTCAAGCGCTGGTGGCTTACGCCTGTAATCCTAGTTACTCAGGAGGCTGAGATCTGAGGATCACAGTTCAAAGCCAGCCCAGGCAGGAAAGTCCATGAGACTCTTATCTCCAATTAACTACTAGAAAACTGGAAGTGCTGCTGTGGCTCAAGCAGTAGAACACTCACCTTGAGCTGAAGAGCTGAGGGACAGTGCCCAAGCCCAGAGTTCAAGCCCCATGACCAACAGAGAGAGAGAGAGAGAGAGAAATAGACATTAAGTGCTAATCATGTACAAACATAAGGAAAAGAAGGCATGTCAGCTTACTTTTATTTTTCTTTTTTTGTATATATTTTTTATTGTTAAAAATACTGTACAGAGGGATTACAATTACATGAGTAAGGTAATGAGTACATTTCCTATCGAGCGTTGTTACCTCCTCCTTTGTTTTTCCCCTACCGTCCCCCCCCTCCCCAACTGCACCTTCCCCTCCCCCCCAAGTTGTAAACATAGTGTCTTGTACATCTCATTGTTACAATGGGTCAACCTGTATCCTTATTTCAGCATTTTGTTATTTCCCTTCCTCTCCCCAAATTAGAAAAATGTATATACAAGAGGCAGGGCACCATAATCAAATACAGTGCAAACAGGGCTTATACCATGGGGGAAGAACATACAAAAGAAACAAAAAAATCACATGATATATAAATACATTAAAATACTTACTTGCCTTGCATGCTTGAGGCCCTGGGTTCGATTCCTCAGCACCCATAAGCAAAAAAAAAAAAAAAAAAAAAGCTGGAAGTGGCGCTGTGGCTCAAGTGGTAGAGCACTAGCCTTGAGCTGAAGAGCTGAGGGGCAGCGCCCAGGCTCAGAGTTTAAGCCCACGACTGGACCCAAAAAAAAAAAAAAAATACATTAAAAACAACAGCAAGAAAGATAAAACCACTTGTTTCTCTATCTTGGGATTCATTTTGCTTAGCATCATCTTATATGGTCATATGTACATAGCTTTTGAGCTTTTCTACTTGTCCTAGACATTTACTAGTTATTGCAAATATTATTTTTCAACATAGTATAGAACGAAACTTTATATGGAATCATGTGAATACCTTCTGAAACGGTGAAGTAGAGGTGAGAGGTAATATATCACAATAGGAATACATCACAATTTACCTTTCTTGCTTTCCTTTGTTTCCTAATGGAGATCTACCATCAGTGTGGTAGAACTATATAGCCGTAGCTTGATGGATTAGCTTGGTGTGTGAGGTGGTATTCCTTTCCCAGGAGCTCTTGTTAGCAAGGATTAGAGTGGCATTCCACTTCTCTCATGTCCCTTCCCCCATTAGTTTGGTCAATACTAGATCCCTCAAAGGATTTACTAATAATGAGGACAGCAGATTCTGAAGGACGCCTCAAATAGAATAATAATGAATAGAAATTAAGTCGCTGCTTCCTGGGTGCTGCCAGGAAGCTGCATGCTTTATGCACATCTCTGTCATTTAACCTTGTGAAACACTACAAGATGAGTAGTGCTCCCCTTTTCCAGATAAAAGACCAGGTCCTAAAGCGACTGTGTTGCCTGCTGGAGGTGCCCATGTCTAGAAAATAGCACAATCAGGATTTCAGCCCTATTCTCCTTAAGTCTCTTCAGCCCATATTCTTTCCCACCAAAGGTGCATGCATGCGGTGGAGCCTGGGAATGTGGGGAAATGCCCCTCCTCACCCCCTCCACACCAAGCAATGACCCCTGGCCATTGACTCTCGATTATTATTTATAAGGCAGGTGGATCAGAGAAAATTTAGAAAGGAGAAAAATCATAGGCTACTGAAAACATTCGCTTTATCTTCTGTCAAATATTTTACCAAGGTTTGATTTTTTTTTTTTTTTTGGTCAGTCATGGGACTTGAACTCTGGGCCTGGATGCCGTCCCTGAGCTCTTCAGCTCAAGGCTAGAGCTCTACCACTTGAGCTATAGCACTTCTTCCGGCTTTTACTGTTTATGTGGTGCTGAGGAATCAAACCCAGGGCCTCATGCATGTGAGGCAAGCACTCTACTGAGCCATCTTCCCAGCCGTAGGTGTGATTTATGTTAAGCATGTATTTTTATGCCTACAACAACATAGAAGGGAAAGGTGTAGGTGTAGGGTATGTGTACAGATGTGTGCTCAGTGACCAGTGTCCTTTTCTGTTGTTTTATATTTCTTTGTTTTGGGGTTTTGGTTTTGGTTTTGATTTGGTTTGATACCAAGACTTGAATTCTCGGCCTACTGCTAGCTTGGCATGCTCGTTTGAACTAGTGCTCTGCCACTTGAGCGACACCTCCAGCCCTCTTTTTGTTGCTGGTTTGAGAGCAAGGAGGTTGTCTTGTTTTGTTTTTTATTTTTTCAGAAATGGAATTTCTCATACTTTTCTGTCTGGACTGGCTTTGAACTTCAAATTCCCCAATCTCAGCCTCCTGCATAGCTAGGATTACAAGTGTGAGGCACTGGTACAGACTCTGCTTTTAATAAAGATAAGGAAAAGCAGTCACCTGGTTGATGTGGCATTTGCAATGAACATGAATTTAGTTTCATTTGACTGTATGCAAATGTGCTGACCTTCAAAACTGGCTTCAGACATATTTTCCTGGGATTCCAGAGTTATTGGACTATCCTTCTTTTCAAACCCTGACAGTAGGGGACAAGAAAAGGTTACCAGTATTTTCTAAAAGTACTTCCTAAGAAATAAAGTAATTTCTGTTCTCTGCAGTATAGTATCACATACATTCACATTATCACACATACAGGACTTGAGAAGTGGATAGAGAAACAAAAACAGCATAAGCAGTTTTGTTTTGTTTTTAACAAAGTCCAGAGTAGATTATGTACTCTTGAGTCATTACACAGTGTACCAACATGAACCATCAAGTGATTTATGCTCCCAACCGGTTAAGCAATGACTCTACTAAAGACAAGACATAAAAACTTCTAGAGGCAGAGTACTGTTTCCTGAAAATGGATAATTGGATGGATGGATGAATTGATGATGGATGGATGACCAATGATGGATGGAGAGAAAACTGAGGATCAAGGTTCAAAGCCAGCCCAGGCAGAAAAGTTTATGAGACTCTCATCTTCAGTTAATCACCAAAAATCCAGAAGTGGAGGTGGAGTTGTGGCTTAAATGCTAGAGTGCCAGCTTTGAGTGACAAACCTCAGAGACAGCACTCAGGCCCTGAGTTTAAGCCCCAGTAATAGAATATACATGCATGCATGCATGTGTGTGTGTGCATAAACACATACATATAACCTTAGGAATATATTTGTGTTTATGTATATTCCTTGAGGCATTACTTTTTTCTTTGTGGTGCTGGGATTTGACCTCAGGACTCATGCTTGCAGTAACCTTATAGCTGAGCCATGCCTAGAATGCCAGTGCACAAATTGTTTCTGTAAAAAAGACCGAAAAAGTGATTTTTCAAGAGACTCAGTACATTATGCTTTTAGGTGAAAATCCAAAGACAAAAGGTTGGTTGCTATGACAATAATAGATAAGACTGCATATGTATGTTAGAGGTCAGGAGAGGCCATGAAAAATGTAAGTCATTCTACTTAAGGTTTTAGTTTTTGGTAAAGTTTTAATAAACCTTTAAAACATCTCAGTGACTGATACAAAATAAACATAGGTATCAAGGGTTTTCTATACTTGGTTTAGAATTCAGATGTGAAAAACCATCTTCACATAAACCAAAATAGTATCAGATCCTACTGGTTGGGCAAGCACAGTCCAGTATGCAAGGGGTTTGGAAGTAGACACAGTGATTTCATTATCTATGAAGACTTAGTGGGCCACCTCTTCTGGCTCTACCGTCTAGACTCTGTACCACCCACCTCTCACCTAGATCTAACATGAAGTCAGTCCTCATATTTTAAATAACTCTTACCAGATTATCAACAAACTACTTCATAATCATAGATCCCAGGACTGGAGTGAAGCTAAAGATATGGGACCCAGTTTCCTCCAGGCTGAACTCCCCAGAGAGTCCCACTCTTGATAGCAATGTTGTTTACGGGTTTACTGCTCCTAGGCTTGAGTGTGTCTCTGTCACAAGGCCTCATTGGATTAGACTGTGCTTAAGACATGGAGGATATTTATAAGTTATTCATTGCTTTGCTTTTTGTTCCCAAACTGTTGGCTTGTGTGTTGCCTCCTACAGAGTCTGCCAGTGCATTGTCTATGAGCCACAAGGTGTAATCAATCACACTGATTTTGCTCCTAGATGTCCCTTCCCTTTAAGTCTACATGCCTGGACATGAGGATCAATAAAGTGTTAATAAGCTGATGAGGACACAGCTGAAATAGGGCTTGCCTGGTGTCACAAGAGAGGCAGTGCCTCACCTCCTTGTCATGCTATGGGAAGCAGGCAGTGGGCAGGTCAGCACATGTGTGCATGTAAGACAAGGCATAACAACAGCTGTCCCAGCTCCCCAGGAGAGAACCAAAGGACATTAGTCTGGACAATGAGAGAAAAATGTTTGTTCCTTTTTCCTTAGAGTGAGTTTCCTGTACTTCTGGCACCACAGCCATTCTCCTAAGGCCCACTGATTACTTACTACCTCTATTTCTTCCCTCTTTTGCTTTGTGAGGCCCAAAGCATGTACAAATGAAGGAGACAGGAGGCAGACAAGGCAATGCCATGAGCATATCAACAGCATGTGTTTCCAGAGCTCAGGGTCCTCCCACAAAGAACTGGAAGGGAAGGACTGTCTTCCGAGCTGTCAAGGAAGAAAAGAAAAATTAGCCAGGTTGAAGGCCAAGAAGGAAGTGTTCAAATAAGAGAGAGTGTGCTGGAACCACTTCAGGGGAAGCTAAGAGTTAAGGATCTGTCTGTAAGAGAAGGGAGGGATAAGAGTAATGAAAAGTGTCAGCAATGGGGGGAGAGGGAGAGGGCAAGTAAATGATAATATGTAATGTGGAATACTGTGCACAGGATTTGTAAGCAGATTCTTTTTCATGCATCAGAACATTCTCTTGGAGGTGGGATTGGACTAAAGACTGTCTACCTCTATGTCTTTTCAACCTAGCTAACTATATAAAGAGCTTTACTGAGACAGAATCCATGTACAGGTCACCCATTTAAAGCACACAACTCAGTGGGTTTAGTATATTCAGAGTTGTGCAACCATCATGATCAATCTGGACATTAGTAGTTATCCCTGACCCCCATCAGGGGACTTTAACTCCCATTTCCTGCTCCATTTCTTCCTACTTTATATCAGTTATGCTAAAATAAATACTTGCTGAAACATTCAAAATAAAATGTAAAAGTAAACCCCTACCAACCTCCATGGAACTATAAAATTTATTTTCTGTCCCTATAGATTTGTCTACTCTGAATATTTTCTGTGAATGAATCATATCAAATATGGTCCCTATAACTGAGCACTTTAATTTGCACAATGTTTTCAAGTTTATCCATGTTGGAGCATATATCAGAACTTTATTCTTTTTGATTGTCAAGTAATATTTCTTGGGGGGTCCAGTCGTGGGGCCTGAACTCTGGGCCTGGGCACTGTCCCTCAGCTCTTCAGCTCAAGGCTAGCACTCTACCACTTGAGCCACAGCGCCACTTCCGGCTTTTTTTCGTTTTGCTTATATGGTGCTGAGGAATCGAACCCAGGGTCTCATGCATGCAAGGCAAGCACTCTACCACTGAGCCACCTTCCCAGCCCTCAAGTAATATTTTATTGAACAGATAATACCACATTTTGTTTGTGTTTGTCAGTGAATATCTGCAGTGTTTCTTTTTGGCTATTATGAGTAATGTTGTTACAAACATGTATAGGTAAATTTTTGTGTGGCCATGTTTTTATTTTTCTTGAGCTAAATTATTGGGTCACATAGCAACTGAATCTTTAACTTTTGGAGGAACTGCCCAGTGATTTTTCAAAGCAGGTGCATCATTTTTTTATATTTCCACTGACAATATAAGAGGGTTCTAATTTCTGCATTCCTTGCCCCAACATGTGTTACTATCTGTCATTTTGATTCTTGCCATCTTAGTTGCTTAGAGCATTTCTCACTGTGGTTTTGTGTTACATTTCTCTGATGACCGTGTATAGCATCTTTCCCTGGCTTATTGGCCATTTGTATATCCCCAAACATATAGATAGATAGATAGATAGATTCTCTGTCCTTCTTAAGAAATTTCATTAGCACATGTTAACTGTGTAAAAGTTTCATTATGCTATTTACATACCTACATATAATATAGTTTCATCAAATTCACTCCATCTATGTTACCCTTTCTATATTATTCCTTCTCCCTCCATTTTTAACAGGTTTTGTTTTGTTTTGTTTTTTGGGTTTTTTTGTGTTTTGTTTTGTTTTTGTTGGTCGTGGGGCCTGAACTCTGGCCTGGGCGCTGTCCCTCAGCTCTTCAGCTCAAGGCTAGCGCTCTACCACTTGAGCCACAGCACCACTTCCGACTTTTTCTGCTTATGTGGTGCTAAGGAATCAAACCCAGGGCCTCATGCATGCAAGGCAAGCACTCTACCACTGAGCCTCCTTCCCAGCCCCTTTAACAGGTTTTAATAGGTTTCATGAAGCTGTTTGCATACATGCATATAATGTATTTCTATCATATTCTTCCCATTATCATTTCTTTTCCTTCCCTTCCTGAAGATTCCTCCAAAACATCTCCCTTGGAACATTCATGTCACAGTGTTGGGTTTTTTAGATCTACATTCCATGTATGAGTGGAAACCTGCAATGTTTGTCTTTCTGAGATTTCTCTGCCTGTTTCTTAGAGCATTTGTCTTTTTATTATTGCGCTCTTAAAGTTTTGGGGTTTTTTTTTTTGGCCAGTCTTGGGGCTTGAACTTGGGGCCTGGGTGCTCTCTCTGAGTCTCTTTTGTTCAAGGCTGCACTCTACCACTTGAGCCACAGTACGACTTCTGTTTTGTTTTGTTTTGTTTTTTCTGGTTTATTAGAGATCAGCATCTCACAGACTTTCCTGCCCAGACTGGCTTAGAACTGCAGTCCTCAGATCTCAGCCTCCTGAGTAGCTAGGATTACAGGTATGAGCCCTCAGTGCCCAGCTTCTTAAAGTTTTTTATATATTCTAGATACAAGTTTTTTTTTATCAGAAATATGATTTATAAGCATTTTCCTCTTTGTACTGAGGAGTTTCATTTGAGATTTGAGATACATACTTTTTTTTATTTTAGTGATGTTCCATTTATCTGGCTTTTTTTCCTTGTGCTTTTGGTTTAAGACCATTTTTAGTCAGTGTCAAATTATGCATACACAATGTATGGTAGAGCGATAATGGCTTCCAAAGGTATGTCCATGACCCAGTCCTCAGAACCTGTGAGTGTATGCTTATTTGAAAAAGAGGGTCTTTGCAGTTGTTAGTAGGTAAAAGATACTGAGATGAAGAGACTATCTTGGATTATTCAGCTGGGCCTTAAGTACCATTTAAAAATGTCCTTATAAAAGAAATGCAGCCAAGCAAGGTTGGAGAGCAGGAGGATTACAGTTTAAAACTAACCCAGACAAAAGTTAACAAGATCTCTCATCTCAGTCATGCTCTGGACATGCTTATTTGTACATGTACCTACAGTAGGATGGTGGTTTAAGCCTGGGCCTGGATAAAAACATGGAACCCTAAAAATCATTTGTTTATTTAGTTAGCTTTGCAACACAAAATACTGTGTCATAAACTGGTTGTAGTAATATGTACCTATAATCCCCACTGAGGCAGGAGGAGGATCTAGGCCCTGGACTTTCAAGACCAGTCTGGGCAATTTAGTATCCATTCCCCCAAAATAAAATACTACATAGAATCCATGAAGCCATCTATTATAAATGTACCATGATTTTGCCTTGCACTAAAGAAAACTCTGCTGGTTATACTTTTAAGGTATTTTCCACAGTAAGTAGCATTCTGATTCAAAGAGATTGATGAATGAAAAAATATCGGCCTCAAAACAGGGAAACACAGCAATACATGGAATCTTTTCCATGCTAACTCCATTTCAAATGTCTTCAGACTCACTACAGGAAGACTGAGGGTGGACATGGCTGCTTTCCCCCTCACTGGTCCTTTTCTCTCTCACAGCTTTGACATCTATTGCTTTACTTTTACGTTATTAGTAATAATATTTACATCGTTTTCTACTTTGACATCAATTCTAAAGCCCAACCCCATTTCTTTTTTTTTGGGGGGGGGGGGGGGCAACGGTCGTGGGGCCTGAACTCTGGGCCTAGGCACTGTCACTCCACTCTTCAGCTCAAGGCTAGCGCTCTACCACTTGAGCCACAGCGCCACTTCTGGCTTTTTTCTTTTTGCTTACGTGGTGCTGAGGAATCAAACCCAGGGCTTCATGCATGCAAGGCAAGCACTCTACCACTGAGCCACCTTCCCAGCCACCCCCCCAACCCCATTTCTATTACTGTAATTTTACAAGCATTGCGTCTTTCAGAGCCATTGGGGTACTAGGATCACGTTGCCTTTTTAGGAATTGCTTCTTTTCTCTGTGGATCCTGACATACTTAATGGCCAACCCTCAGTCCAAATCATTTATTTCATACTTGAGTCGGAGTTTTTGAGACAGGGTCTCACTATGTAGCCTAGGCTAACCTTGAACTTACTATGTTGCCCAGGCTGGTTTCTCAGTTCTCCTATTACAGCCTTAGAAATCTGGGATGGCAGACCCTCTCTTTAGTTCATCAATCTCTCTTCTAGACTTGAGGTCAACAATTTATTGGTGGTGGTGGTGGTGGTGGTGGTAATGGTAGCTCTACCACTTTGAACCATAACACCACTTCTGGTTTTGGGGCCCAGATAATCAGCGGGGCCCAATTATCAGCGAGGCCCCGTGGCCCGGCCTGCTGGAGGGGGCGGGGCATCCAGAGGGGAGCCTCATGGCTCCACAGACCTGGCCATGTGACAGAGCAGGGCTTTGAAAGGCTGACATCACCACCATAGAAGAAAAAAGCCCCTAAACTTCTTAAGATGTGGTTAATATGGGTCATCTTAGAGCCTTGGGAGGAAACAAGCCTACTGAGATTGTACCCTTCACATTTCTCCATTTCATGAGCAAATCAAATAAGACAGAGCAGAGAAGCATCTTTCATCAATTACACATTTCTAGGTCAAAGGTGACCTTTCAACTCCAAAAATAGAATTTCTTCACCAAATCCACTTCCTGCTGACAAGAAGTGTGAACTCTTGGATTTCTAACTGTGAAAGACTGCAATTCATGGGACTTTTTTTTTCAAAGTACCAAAATAAAGTCATAGGCAATAAACTTAGAAGGAGTCAGTAACAATTGTTGGACAGTTGTCAGTGTTTAAGGGTGTCAAATGAAAAACTCCAGATTTACCACCCAACTCAGATTCCAAGAGATAAGCAAACTTTAAAAGTGAAATAAATACTGCATAACATTTTCTTGTGGTCAATTTTTCCCTAGTCTCAAATCAAATTTCAAGAAACTAATCAATTGGCCTTGCTTGTAGAAGATCTACTTACAAACCTGAAAATTAAACCATCTCAATAAGAGCCATCGTTCATGTAACCTAAACTTTGGCCATATGTAGGATTTATTTTAATATCCAAACTAATAAGAACCCACTCACTTTAGTCAACCATATTCATAAAAGCTAGTTTGTAATTTAAGATGGCTGATATAATAGGGTCTTGTTTTCCCTTATCAATAAATGACTGTGGTTCACACTGTGTTTTTCCCCCAGACCTGAAAAATTGTAGAATCAAGTGTGTAGCTTAAGGACACTCATAGCTATCTTCTGTCCCCTAAGCCTCTCTGTCCAACTATGTTCTACCTCTCTTCAAAAACAGAATTCAGCATAAAAAAAAAAATTTACTTTTCTTCCTCAAGTTACTGCAATAGTGTTTCTGCAGGGAAAATACTCCGAGACCTTCAAAAATAGTATATAAATGTTCATGTGTTTTATATAAAGATTATATAAGCACAGTATAGTTTTTCTCCCTTATCAAAGATATTGAAATCTGTTTTAAATGAATTTTTAACAGTTATTTACTGATGTGCTTTGCAACAAGTACTATATACTTGACTACAAAATGAAAACTTTGCAATTATACCTTAGTGAGTTAGAGACTCTGTTTTCAGTTGTGTTATACATTTTTGCATACACTAAAAGATTGGTCTCATTTTCCAAAAATACGCCTTTCAAATTGCTTATGGATTAAACTCTCAATTAAACTAGAAAGAACTTCTAGTGGGAAATAGCACACGTTTGGTTTGATGAGTCCTCTTGTATGTGATATTCTCATCTCAGGTCTCACTAAAATGTCTGTATCACTTTGCAAAGACTAACAAATCACAGACAGCCATGGGATGCAGCTGGATGATTAGCTGAATGATTTTCATTTTTCAAAAGAAAAAAAGTGTGTTGACTTTGCATTCTCTGTTCATACTTGGGAATGCAGCATGAGTGAGTTTAACACCTGTTGCTCACTGCTGACTGAAGCACAGCAGCTGTGGGGTCTTGAGATTACCCCATACTGTGTTCACTCAGTTAGACTCCTTGTAACCCTCCAGCTGGCCCTCAGTGCCAATCATGGGCCCTTCTCCACAGGGGGTAGAAAGGGATTGATTCAGTAAGAAAAACGCATATCCCTGAAGTGAGGAGTTAATATTAGCCCTAGCATTTGTCAGGAGAGCAATAACAGAAACTTCCTCCACCCTCCTCAGCTGTTCTTCATACTTTACCCTTTGCAAGAGATTACTACAGCACTCACACCTAGGTATTGTCCCTGTTATGGATGTATATGTCTATCCAAAGCACTCCTCCCTAAGAAACAGAACCTTTGCTTCTTGCCTACATTTACCCTCTTACTACCTTGTTCAGGAACTGTCTTCTTAAAAAAAAAAAAATAACTATGAAAGTCATTGTGTTCATGGGGAAATTTTGAAGAACATAAGTAAAAAAAGAAAAAAAATTACCTGTAATCATGCTGTACAGAAATA
Source organism: Dipodomys spectabilis (assembly GCF_019054845.1). NCBI lineage: Eukaryota > Metazoa > Chordata > Mammalia > Rodentia > Heteromyidae > Dipodomys > Dipodomys spectabilis. The sequence goes on along the minus strand of NW_024870681.1, from coordinate 4,462,917 downwards.
ACTACTGTCCCTACCTTGAAATCTATGACATTGTGACAGAAAGCAATTTTTATACCTTGTGTCATTTAATATACCATGAGGAATTTCTCATAGAAATGTCTGTAGTCACTGAAAAATCTGTTAGGATATCTTAATAATTCAAAAAAGAATTTTTGGTCGGTCATACGGCTTGAACACCAGGCGTAAACATTTTTTTTTTTGCTCGAGGTTAGCACTCTACCACTTTGAGCCACAAACTTCACTTCTGGCTTTCTGGTGGTTAATTGTAGACAAAAGTCTCAGACTTTTCTGCCCAGGCTGGTTTGAACCATAATCCTCAGATCTCAGCCTCTTGAGTAGCTAGGATTACAGGGATGAGCCACTAGCACTCAGCCAATTTTCTTTTCTTTTTCTCTTTTTTTTTTTTTTGTCATAGGGCTTGAACTCTCAGCCTAGACACTGTCTCTCAGCTCTTCAGCTCAAGGCAAGCAGCGCTACTTGAGCCAAGAGCTGCTTCCAGTTTTCTGGTGGTTAATTAGAGATAAGAGTCTGACAGAATTCCTGCCCAGGCTGGCTTTGAACCATGAACCTCAGATCTCAGCCTCCTGAGTAGCTAGGGTTACAGGCATAAGCTACCTGCACCTAGCATAACTTTCAAATTTTTATTGTAACTTATGTTATAATGAGCATCCTACAATTGAATGTATTTCATTTCAGATTATTTCATTTAGATTAATTTGAAGTGTGAAATCCAGAGGTTTGTGGAGAGTATGGCACAGACTAAACTTCAGTGAGGAAGGGCAGGGCCAAGGGGATTGGCAAGTAACCAGAAACCTGGGAACTGGAGGATAAACAGAGCACAGACAGCAAAACAAGCTTAGGCTTTTCCCTGAGGGCACTGAGAAGTTAAAACAAACCGTTTAAGACAGAGATGAGACTTACACCTTAAAGATGAGTATCCAGAAGAGCACTACTCTGAATACAGCTTGAAGAATACATGGCAGTAAGGGAGACTAAAGAGGAAGCTATTGTCAAAATGTTTCAGATGAGAGGAAGAGATTGCCTTCCTGGCAGAAAAGAGAAAAAGAAGTGTGTGTGTGGGGGGGGGGGGGGGGGTCAATTTAGGAGATACAGTCTCCAGGACTTGGTGATGGATCACCACAAGTGAAAGGAAGAAATTAATGTGCCATCATAAAGGATCCTTAGGCTTCCGGCTTGAGCTGGTAGGCAGGTAGATGGATAGTAAACCCAGCTGCTTCCCTTCTAGGTAGAGATGCCAGGAGGCAGCTCAACCTAAATTTGGAGATTTAGATCTGGAGGTACTGGACAGAACTAGGAGATACTAGTAAACAAGATTATCTGAAGCCATAAAAACAGAAGAAGAGGCAAGAGTAGGAGACAACAGGAATAGTGGAGGAGGAGGAAGGGAAGAACATGTGCCATGGCAGCCATCAGAGAGAATGTTCTAAGTGCTTCAGGGAGGTTAAAGAACAAGAATGAAGACAGAAAACCAGTTACTGTCGGAATTTAGTGATTTGAAAAACCCAAGCAAGCAAAGTGAAAGAATGAAGTGTGATGGTTCAACTTGACCTCAACTTGATTAGATTAAGAAATGTCTGCCTGGGCTGGGAAGGTGGCTCAGTGGTAGAGCGCTTGCCTTGCATGCCTGAGGCCCTAGGTTCGATTCCTCAGCACCATATAAGCAAAAAGAAAAAAGCCAGAAGTGGCACTGTGGCTCAAGTGGTAGAGAGCTAGCCTTGAGCTGAAGAGCTGAGGGACAGCGCCCAGGCCCAGAGTTCAGGCCCCACAACCAGACCCAAAAAAAGAAAAAAGAAATGTCTGCCTAAGCCCGGTGCCGGTGGCTCACTCCTGTAACCTAACTACTCAGGAGGCTGAGATCTGAGGATCAAGGTTCAAAGCCAGTCCAGGCAGGAACATCCATGAGAATTGTAACTCCAATTAACCACCAGAAAGCCAAAAGTGGCACTGTGGCTCAAGTGGTAGAATGCTAGCCTTGAGCTGAAGAGCTCAGGGATTGCACCCAGGCTCAGAGTTCAAGCCCCACCAAAGACAGAAAAAGAAAAGAAAAAAAGAAAAGATCTGCCTAGAAAATGTAAAGGTGTAAAACACACCTCCAGGTGTGTCTATGAGGGCATTCCAGAGGCCACCAAGAAGGCTCTGACCCAGTGAATGGATTCATCCCGTCATGGGTTCTTTGTGGCTTTTTAGGGAAGTGGAGAAAGGTAGGAAGGAGGTGTGGCCTAGTGAGAGGATTTTAGTCACTGAAGACATGTCCTTGGGGTGTATCTGTGTCTGGGCCCTTCTTATGAGACATTCCCCCCCACTATACCACCCATCACCACACAGTGGAGCACATCACATGCTGACAAAACCCCAAAGCATATGTGGCTAGGCAACCACGGGCTAGACCCTTTGTAACCATGAGCCAAAATGAGGAATTTCTCTTTAATGTTATGTTAGATATTATTGCCTTGGTGCCTTCTCAAAAATGATAGCTCTCATTCATGGTAACCACCAGACAAAATTAACTTCATGTAGAGAAATCCAAATACAGTTGTTTTACAATTACAGTGGAGGGCCTCAGTTCTGCTGCAGCCACATGGACAAGTTGGTGTCTAAATACTCTGAAGACCAACAGAATTTTTAGTAAGCCTGTCTCCCTAATGTTGGTTCTCTGCTACTACCTTTTTTTTTTTTTTTTTTTTTAGCTTTTGGAGACAGAGTCTTGCTATATTACCCAGACTAGCCTGGAACTTGTGATCCTCATTTTCTCAGCCTCCTAAGGACTGAGATTAATCAGTTCTCTGCTACTTTTAATATCCTTCCTCCCCCCCCCCCCCCCAAAATCTGTGCTTCTTAGCACGTAAGTCATCATAAGATAATGGCACTATACTGTTAAATCTCCTATAGTCTTAATTTCTGAATTGGTAGTGTTAAATCAAACCTCCTTACCTTGCAGATATGAATTTGTATAGAGGTTCAAAACGAAGCAACTTGTATATAGTTGAAAGATAAAAGGAGGATGGAGCTCTTCTGACTCATAGGGCATTTTTATCCTCTTTTGGTCTGGTGCTTGATTCAGAGACTTCACCACTTCAGCTAGAAGTTGTCAGTAGATTTCTTAGCAACCAATCTGGAGCCATGAATGGAGCCAGTGCAGTACTTTAAGAATGTCTTAATCTTGTTGCACAATGGATAAGATTCCCTTCTCATCAGGTTGCTGCTTTGTAGATGGTGATGTAGCCATGAAGAATGAGTGCTGTTTTGTGATTCCTGATACTAGTGTTCCTGTTCAGTAGGCAAATAATGTAATACTCTAGAAGCTTACATGTCAGCATCTCTCCATCTCAGCATTATTGTCTTTGAACTCCCCTGTGCTGATCATGCTTGTAACAGAATAATCTAGACAAACATTTATTGACTGTTTCTCCAGTATTCTAGTATTCATCATTATGCATGCCCATTTGTGTTTGATTCACACAAGAGGCTAATAATGCTTTGAACCAGGTTTAGAAAATTGGGAAGTAATGTCTCTACATGCTGAGCCATTGTCCTTTTTTTTTTTTCAAGAACAAGAGTAACCTTTATGGAATCTTTCCAACAAAACTTTTTTTTTGCCCTCCAAGTTTTACTTGGTATTGCAGAATAAATTTAGTATGTAAATCAGCATGTTTCTGATAACATGACCTGGTAAATTCAAAATTAAATGTCTTGGAAGGAGCTCCAAGTTGTAGGCCTCAACTCTAAGCACTATAAGGATTCAATCACTCCTGCACTACCGAGACCCTTTTGCTCCTTCCATCTGTCTCTTCTCACTTTTTCTATGTATTGACTTCACCTTGCCCTACTATATGCTCTGCTCAGGGGAAACCTTGGTCCCAGGCAGCCTCAGGCCTATGTGTATTCAAATGTAATACCAAGTTAGCAGCCTAGAACCTTTTCACTTCAAATATGTAAACCCCAAATAAAGTAGCTGTCCCTGTGTGGATCACATGCCATCCACCCAACCTTGAATGTACAAGCCTAGGGATTAGAGAGGGTCCTCGGATTGGTAGACCCAGATCAGATTCATCCATAAGGCCAGGAAACAAGATCCTGCGATGGGCAACACCCCCTACAGTTGGAAAGGGAAGATCAAACTTCCATAGGGAATGAATGAATATAGAAAATTGCAGAGAGAGAGTCAACAGTGATGTCAATATTGAGATGTTCTTTTCTCTTGAATCATATTTTTCATTCTTGTCCTAGAGTCTCCTGATGAGTCACCTTACATTATATAACATTCTCTCGTTTAATTCTACAACATCTAAGCCATTTGTTATTCTAAACATACTTTAAAGATAGCCAAGAAAGGGCTGGGAAAGTGGCTCAGTGGTAGAGCGCTTGCCTTGCATGCCTGAGGCCCTGGGTTCAATTCCTCAGCACCACATAAACAAAAAGAAAAAAGCTGGAAGTGGTGCTGTGGCTCAAGTGGTAGAGTGCTAGCCTTGAGCTGAAGAGCTGAGGGACAGCGCCCAAGCCCAGACTTCAGGCCCCACGACCGGACCCAAAAAAAAAAAAAAAGATAGCCAAGAAAGGTTTTATGACTTACCATCACACACAGAATATATCTAAGAGGCTAGGTCTGAACAAATCTGGCTCCCTTTTCTCTTCCCCTGGTGTCAGTAACTCGAGTACTGGTTGCCTGTGGTTTATATTTGCATTTGTCTGGTTGTCCTGGATTATATTTACTGCAAAGCTCTGTAGACCTCCTCTAGAGCCTTGGACCCTGAGAATCCCATAGGAGCACAAAGCCACATAGCATCTACACGAAGACTCCAACAGGAGGCAGCAGGGGCTTTCTTACTGTAGGGAGAAGTGTCTGGTGAGCACCTAGCATTGTTCCATAGCTTCCAGTCTCATTTAGGGGCTCACTTGCTCCCTGTGCCCCTTTCTCTCTCTCTTTTCTCAGAGACCTTAAAACCAGTGAAGCAAGCTTAAGCCCTCCCTTAAGCCAAAGGCTCCACTCCACCACAAAATGCTGTAGAGGCCCATGCCTACCATCCACTGTCAGTGCCTCCTGAGCCCTGTCCTGTTCACATCCACAAAACACCCCAGTAGTTCATTGTCCACTGTAGTCTTCCTGCTTAAATCCTACACACATGTACACATGCACAAGCAAGATAGTGACATCCATTCTGAGGAGTTCTAAAAAGAACAGAAAGTGGGTCAGGCATCCCTCATGCCCTGTGTTTCAGGGGCAGCAGCTTCTCCCAGTTGCAGAATGCTCTCAACCCCTTGCCTATCCATGGCAATCTTGCCCTTCCTTCTGCCAGGACTCCTGCTCCTCTGGAGCACCTCTTCATGCCCTTTGAGACCTGTCTGACTGGGCAGGTCCCTTGTGGTTTTTTTGTTTGTTGGTTGGTCATTGGGCTTGAATTCTGGGCCTGGGCACTGTCAGCTCAAGGAAGTACTCTACCACTTGAGCCACAGCGCTACTTCCGGTTTTCTGGTGGTTAATTGGAGATAAGAGTCTCACAGACTTTCCTTCCCCAGGCTGGCTTTGAACCATGATCCTCAGATCTCAGCCTCCTGAGTAGCTAGGATGATAGGCGTGAGCCACTGGCACCCAGCAGGTCCCTTGTTTGATGGTCCTTTTTCCCAGCTCACATCTAGCTCCCTGTCCCCAGGTACCACTCTTAGAAATGACTGCAGAGCTAAAAGATCAGATGCTGGTTCAAATCCAGGGGCAGGGTAAATGCAGACATGTCCAAATGTGTAGGCAGACCTTAGACATTAGCTTTCCATCTTATACATAATGATATGAAATGCTTGTTTTCTGGGACTGAACTGGAAGTATTACCAGAGATACCATCTACCTATCTGGGTTAGTTTCCTATTGCCACAGATTTGGTAGCTTAAAACCACAGAAACTGTCCTCTCACTATTCTAAAGGGCAGCAGTCCCAAGTTGGTGTCACTGGGCTGATTTTAAAGTGTGGCCCCTGCAGAGGTTTTAGGGAGGGACTGTTTCTCACCTCCTCTGGCTTTCGCTGTCTCCCTGATCCTAAGCCTTCTGCTCTGCTGCTCTGGTCAAACCTTCCTCCACTCTCTGTAGGGATACCTGTGATGGTATCTAGAGTCTACCTGGATAATCTAGAGCCATCTCTCCACCTCAAAGACCATACATAGTCATATCTACAGGCCTTTTTGCTATTCTTAGATCCTAGGGTTTAAAATGTAGAAGTCTCTGGGGCCATTAGTCAGCCACACATAGCTCCTTTCCCATAGTCTCCCCTCTGCACTTCAGGGCCAGCTCCTGATACCTCAACTTCCTCACCAAGAAACCAGCTTCCTCATACTGCCCTCCTGCTCCCACCTCAGTGTCTTGCTTCAGTTCCCCAGAGGCTGAGAAAAGCTAGACATTTCCTCCAACTAGGCTTCCTTCCTCCCTAAGGCCACTGGCCCAATGAGGCAAGAGGATAGATGTCACAGGAAATAACTTTGCTACCATCACAAATTGTTGTTGTTGTTTTTTAATAGCTTTGATTAGTATGGCAAAGGTCTTGCCTCTGTCTTTTAGTCAGAATATAATTTAAAGTCAGTAAGACCAGAGAGTATGATCTTGGCTAGTTCACAGGGCCACCATGGCCGGGTGGCACCTCAGTATTGTCCTCTGGTGGACTTTTCATAGACTTTTCACCTCCAGTGGTGAACCACCATCACCTCAGCACCCAGGGCAGACTTGGCTACACCAAGCATAGCTTTGGACGCCCTTAGATTGTTTCTGAAGCTCTTGCTTGGATGGAGGCTTTATGTGTCCATTATCATAGCTGAAAATTATATCAGAAACTATGATGGTAAAGGGCAAGGGAGAAATTCCCATTGTGGTCTCAGTGAAAAAGAGAATGTAGCAGTAGTGTACATGTCAGCCCATTATTGCTAGCCCTTTGGCTTTGGCTCCTATCTGGCATGGCAGAGGCTAAGGTGGGAAAGTTAAGAAACAGGGTGAAGGCTGTCTATAACTATAAATCTCCTCCGTACTATAAGAATTCTGTTTTTATAAAGTACCTTTAAGTAGTGGTACAAAGGAGTTTCAACATGTATGTTTGGGAAAACAAGGCATATTGATCAATTTCAGAGAAGAATTCTCTTGAAAGGGAATAAAAGATGTCAGAGAGTCAGGGATCTGACCCAGGGATCACCTGAAGAAACAAGAATCTTAGCAACTGCCTGCCAAGAAATGCCAAGTAATACCAACTAGAAATCAAACCATAGCAGCTGCTTTCCACAGCTGCACTCCATGTGGTAGTCTCACTCAAGAAGTTAGTGGGGACTAAAAATAATCAGAAACTAAAGCTCTGTGAGCCACAGAAATCCATGTGGGGGAGAAAAGAGGAGACGAGTGTCCTGGAGCTGCTGTGTGAGTGGTCAGAGAAATGCCAGTAATAATAGCACCCTTTAGCCCTTCTAATATATGGCTGAATCAACCTCATGCTGTCTCCCCACCAAAAAGAAAAAGAAAAGCATGCTGGCTTTGCCTTCTTGAGGTGCTGGGGATGGAACTCAACGCCTTGTGCATACTAGGCAAGGGTTCTACCATTGAAGTTACAGTGTGAGAATTCCTTACACACGCTGAGGATTCCTAATCTCAGCTACAATCCAAGACCAAATGACTGCCTAAGGAAACCAGTTGTGAAATGCAGAAATGATGAACTTCCATTTCCATCCTATATCTGGACCAGTGAGCCAAGCCAGTGAGTGTGAAGCATCTGCAATGTTCTGCAAAAAGCAACTCTGTTTTCAGTTGTGAAACCGAGATTGGGGCTTTCTCATTGATAAAGAAAAAAGGTGAAGTAGCACCAGAAGGAAGCATGCTCCACCAAAGACAAAAGCAAGAGGACGCTTTTTATATTGTGGGAAATACATACTCATTTGGCCCCCAGACAGATCCACTTTCCCATGCTTGTAAAAGTATCAACACATTTTTGCTGCATTTTTCTACTAAGAAAACCTAATTGGGCTGGGAAGATGGCTCAGTGGTAGAGTGCTTGCCTTGCATGTTTGAGGCCCTGGGTTCGATTCCTTAGCACCACATAAGCAAGAAGAAAAAAGCTGGAAGTGGCGCTGTGGCTCAAGTGGTAGAGTGCTAGCCTTGAGCTGAAGAGCTGAGGGACAGCGCACAGGCCCAGAGTTCAGGCCCCACAACTGGACCCAAAAAAAAAACCTAATTGACCCCTGATGTAGCAGCTCTGTGGTTATCATGGTAATCCTTAAGGAGTTCTTTATGATACTCAACACACCACACTGTCAGAGTGGCTGCCCTCAATGGTTCTTTTTTGATCTTCACAAGATCTGCGTTCTGTCATCCCCAGATCATTGTCCAGGAAACTGAGGTTAGGAAACTGGTTCTGGTTCTTACAGCTTATAAGCCTCCAGGGCAGGTAGGATTCTCCCCACCCCCAGCCATTCTCACTCTGAAACTGGTCCCCTTGAGCTGAAATACCTCAGGTACTTTTTGTCATAAAGACAGGATGAAATTAATTGTTTTTTGACCGCCTGAGTTTCCTGTGAAAAGTTTTTGTTTCTGATTTGCATTATGTTCTTGCAATACATAAACTTTTTTCTGTGCGTGTGTGTGTGTGTGTGTGTGTGTGTGTGTTACTGGAGTTTGAATTCAAGGCCTAAACTCCTTGAGACTCTTACTTCCAATAAACCACTCAGAAAACAGAAAGTGGTGCTGTGGCTCAAGTGGTAGAGTGCTCGCTTTGAGCTGAAGAGCTGAGGGATAGCGCCCAGGCCCAGAGTTCAAGCCCCACGACCAACAACAACAACAAAAAAGAGTTTCACGGACTTTCCTGCCAGGGCTGGCTTCAAACCATGATCCTCAGATCTTAGCTTCCTGAGTAGCTAGGATTACAGCCATGAGCCACTAATACCTGGCTTGAGGGATTTTTTGAGACAAAGTCTGTGTAGCCCAGATTGGTCTCAAACTCAGGATCCTCCTGCTTTAGCTTCCTGAATGCTGGAACTGCTAACAAGTTTACTATACCTTGCTCAAGTCATAATTTCTTTAGGTCTGGGTTCTCATCTGTGAGAGGAAGATAAGCAGTACATAGGACTCCCAGAATCCGCCTACTATGCTAAATACTTGCTCTTTTTCCTACTTCCTTCCAGGCCACTAGTAAGCACTGGCCCTTCCTGATCTTTGTGTATGGTAGGCAGACTGGCAATAGTGCCACCACTGTACTGCTAAGTGGCTGCAGGACACTCTAAGGTAGTAAGGACATAGGCTGTAGATCACAGCGCTGCAGCCTTCCTACCTGTGCTTCCATTCTTCCTTGTCCTCCCCGTCATTGGGTAGGACATATTGTCCCTTGGTTTCATTCCCCCCTCCCTTTGTGCCAGGCCATCCTAACTTCTCCAATCCCCCATCTTAGAATCACTTTTCACCATCCCCCATCCCATTCTCAGAACTCTGCTTGACCGTATGTCCTGTCCACCAAACATCTTTGCCAAGTGTCTTCCAGGAACTATGATGCATTAACTTATTTTAAGTCAACATCCAACCTTTAAGAGAGCCTTCAAGAAACCAGGATGGTTTGAGACAAAATTCTCTTACTCTGACCACGTGAGGGACCTATTTTTTGGGAAAAGACTCCTTGTCTCTAAGCTTAGTGTTTCTTCTCAGCATTAAGAGACATACCAAGCTCTAGTGGAGACATAGATAGGGAAGGTAAGAGGGGTGATAGCTCATTCCTTGATTATCATTTCTAGTTAATTCTTCCTTTAATTGCAGAACATACAATTACTTGCTCCTGGAGTATATGAAATTTTATTAGGGATGGATATTTAAAATAAGTGAGAGGGCCGGGCACCAGTGGCTCATGCCTGTAATTCTAGATACTCAGGAGGCTGAGATCTGAGGATCATGGTTCAAAGCCAGCTCTGGCAGGAAAGGCCATGAGAGTCTTTTTTTTTTTTTTTTAACTATTTTTTGTCTTTTTTTTTTTTTTTTTTTTGGTACTGGGGACCGAACCCAGGACGTTGCACTTGCTAGGCAAGCGCTTTGCCACTGAGCTACATCCCAGCCCGTCCATGAGACTCTTATCTCCAATAAACCACCAGAAAACAGTAAGTGATGCTGTGGATCAAGTGGTAGAGCACTTGCCTTGAGCTGAAGAGCTGAGGGGCAGCGCCCAGGCCCAGAATTCAAGCCCCACAACCGACCAAAAAAAAAAAAAAAAAAAGTGAGAGGAACTGAAGTTGGCTGGTTAGGGTTGTGTGAACCCATAGGTGATCACCCACGCAGATCTCAGCAAATCAGTATTTGCTTACATCTGGTAAGTCATTGGTCATTAGCTTTTGTATTTAGATATTCCCTAACTCTTTAGCTACCAAATATTGGAGGAATTTATATGAGGAATTAAAATCTCCTTTTTTTTTTTTTTGTAAGACTGATCTTGTTAGGCTGGCCTGGAATTTACAGTTCTTCTGCCTCAACCTACCAAGTTCTGGGATTATAGATATACAGCCATACCTACCTCAAAGTTCTTCTTCCTTAGAGATTTCTGTCTGTGCATGATCATGTGGATCTTTGTCCCACACAGTCTGCCTCTAAAAGAAGATTGCTTCACTATCATAGCATTCATTGTATGCTACACAAACGACATGCTGGGGCCTTCACAACCCTATTTTAGGTGTGTTTCTAAGGAGTAGGTGGGTTGTCATGGTTTATGGAGACTGTCTTCACTGTCAGGCTTTAAGAACACTTCAGTAGGCAGCTGAGGGAGGCACAGGCCATCTGTCTCCAAAGGAAGGGTCTTTAGGAAATAAATAGCCACTGACCTCAAAGTTGTTGCTATGTCTTTTCTCAAGGCTCTGCTCTAAAATCTGAAGTCTCCAAATTGAGATTTGGTCCTTTAGGGTAGATTCATTGAATGGACTTACAGAAAGATGGTGTTGCCTATCTGCCTTGCTGATCAAAGGTGCTTAAGTTCCCTGGTCATGTTCTCAGCCTTTCCATTCCCTATTCATTGCCCATCCACTGCCATTCCAAACACCACCTGCAAAAAAGGTAAACTTTTCTCAATCTCTCTTGTAGGGCTGGGTTCAAGAATACAGGACTCACCGAGTGCTAGTGGCTCATGCCTGTAATCCTAGCTACTCAGGAGGCTGAGATCTGAGGATTGCAGTTCAAAGCCAGGCCTGGCAGGAAAGGCCATGAGACACTTATCTCCAATAAACCACTCAGAAAACAGGAAGTGATGCTGTGGCTCAAGTTGTAGTGTGCTAGCCTTGAGCTGAAGAGCTGAGGGACAGCATTCAGACCCAGAGTTCAAGCCCCATGACGGACAAAAAAAGAATGCAGGACTCATAACAGTGCATGCATGTTATTCATACCCCCTGGTTTTTCTGTTCCCATGGCAAGGCCTAGGTGAAAAGGATACTCCTCTACTATGGGTGACCAGAGTGGCTTCCACGATGGTCCAGGAGCACATAGGACAGCCTCTGTCTTCATAGAGCCAATGCTAGTGGTTAGGAAATGGCACTGCTGGCAAACCCAGTCTCCTCTTACTCCTGGGAATCCCACAGCAGCTGAAGGCAGAGCAGCCAGGAGCCAGCTCCGACAGCCCACGCCAGCCTGCCGTACCCTGCACTCATCGATGTGCCTCTTTACAATCTGACAAGCCATGGCACTCTAGGCCCAGGAGACATGTGTCATAAAGGAAGACTTTGCCTGGTGGGGAAAAGGCATATGCTTTCCTGCTCACTATTTGCTGTGCTGAGTTTTCAAAAACTCCCCAGCCACACCCATTGGTCCTTTTGTCTGACTTCACAGAAAGGATTCTGGGCTAGGTCCTCTGCACCGGAGAGGCTGACCCTGCAGGCCCAGGTGGACTGCACCTGTGTCCACTGGCAAGGCTGTGCGCCGGCCTGTGCCTGGCTGGCACCACCGTGGATGGGCAGAGACCTGCTTCCACCTTCCAGTTTCACAATCCTTTCCTTACTCATGCTGAAAGCATTTGAGGGAAAACCATGAAGTTGGGCTTCATGTCAAAAAAAAAAAAAAAAAAAAAAGCCAGATTGCTTTTCTTTTTCTGGAGCAGTAAAATCGTCCTATGAATCTGCTACCACAGGACGGTCCCCCGTGGGCCGCCAGCCTCCAGGGTTTCCACTAATCCTGCTGCACGTGTCTACCTTTCCTGTGCGCCTCCGCTATTTATAGCGAAGACGTAGCTCTGGTCTAAAAAAGCAGCAGCAGCAGCAGCAGCCAGCCTGCGTTTGCCCAAATCTCCCCAGCCCTCACACCAACCGTACACCCCGAGAACAGGCCCCAACCCCTACTCCCCCTTCCCTTCCAAGAGGACCCAGCCCCAGCTCAGCGCCTCCCGAAAGACAAAGCCGGCCGGAAGGAGGGGGCGGCGGGCAGAGGCGCGGGGAGCCCGGCGGGCCGCGCGCGCGCTCGGCGCAGCCCCCGCGGTGGGCGTGCGTGTGTGCGCGCGCGCGCGCGGGCTCCGCACAGTGCCCACCCACGGCCAGCGGCATTTTAATGTCAGAGGGAAGCGACGGGCCCGTGTTGCCATGGCGACCACGGAGCCGCGGAGCTAAAAGCAGCAGCCCGGCGTCGCGCTCGCTTTCCGCAGCAGCCCACCCTCCACCCTCGGCAGCCCCGCCGCCCGCAGATTCCCTTTGTCTCCCCTTCCCCGCCACGCGCCATCCTCTCCCTGCCCCCCCTCCCCGCCCGCCCCTTTTCCTTTGTGGCTCCCCAGTGGCAGGGCTCCGCTGCTGCCTGCAGGTGCGGGGCCGCTGGGCCAGCGCCCTGGGTCCACACCCCCCCACCGCCTGCCCGACCAGGCAGCGCCCTGTGATGCTTTGGGGACCCAACCTCTCACTTGAAACCAGTCTTTTAAGGGGATTAAAGGTTGAAGCCGCTGGCAGGAACTCTTCTTCCCTCACCTGAACATCTGCCTCTGTGCTCAGTGTCTGGCTCTGGTTGGCTGTGGTCTTCCCGGTGTGAAAGCCTGGGCATGAATGCCCACCTGTCCCCCGTCTGGACTGTCACCTTGCCCTGGGCTGTTTCACACTGGGAACTAGAGCTGCAAGTCAGAACAACTGTATGCAGGATCCCAAAAGATTCCCTGAGGATGTCCCTTCCCTTCCCTTTTCACTTGGTGAGAATCAGCAGGGGGGGAAGGGGTTTATGGTAGGCAGAATCTGTGCCTGGCAGTGCTTGGGGGAGAGGGAGCTTGGTTTTGCCCAGTACTGCTCATCAGAGGTCACTTACCTTATATGGTTTCAGAACTCAGGCCCCTACCTAAGCTTTTTTCTTTTTTCTTTTTTTTCTATTTTTTGCCAGTCCTGAAATTAGGACTCAGGTCCTGGGCACTGTTCCTGAGCTTCTTCTGATCAAGGCTAGTGCTCTACCACTTGAGCCACAGCACCATTTCCAGCTTTTTCTGTTCATAGGGTACCGAGGAACCAAACCCAGGGCTTCATGCATGCTAGGCAAGCACTTTACCACTAATCCATGTTCCCAGCCCTGCAAGCTTTTCATCTAGATGACATTGCTTGTCCGGGGTAGAATTCTTAGGGCCACCAAAACGCTAATTCTTGATTGTTCTATTCTGTTGCTGTTAATCTCTTATTGTACCTAATTTATAAGTCAAACTTGATCGTAAGAATATACGTATAGGAACAATGTGTTTTACAGGATTCAGTGCTGTTGGTTTTAGGAATCTGCTGGGGGTCTTGAAACATGTTCGTAGTGGATAAAGAGGGACTATTGTACAGGTTCCCCGTCTTTTGCTAAACTAGTTCCCAGGCAGGTAATTGGGGCATTTACCTGAGGCAAAACTGGCCAGGTATCCTCTGTCCTTCCCAGGGAAGGTGATGCTTTGGCAGTCTCCTGCGGAGTTGCTGTGAGCACACCACTTGCAGACCCAGCCCCTGGGGAGTGGTGGCCGGCTGTTTTTAGGGCCACTGCTTCAAATGCGTCTCAAGTAATTTTGAATGAGTAATTGAGGTAGAGGATTGTTGCCTTGTAGCCTCCCAGAAACAGAGACAAAGAGGAACTGGGTGCACTCAACAACACCCACCAAACCCAGAGATTTGATTCTAGCTGCAAAGCTATTGCCAGTTCACTGCAGGCAGGACAGCAGAGATTATTTACGGCAGCCCCCTTCGCGTTGCTTCTGGAGGGCTCAGAGCGCTTTGTCTTCAGAGCCTGAGGGTCCCCTCCTGTGACAACTGCTGAGCATAAACATGGGACTGTCTGATCAGACTCACCCAGGCAGCATGGCCTAAATATTACGCAGGGTGTCTGACGTCCAACCCCAGAGGAACCGTGGATTTGGTTTGATTGTTTTCATGCTAATGAAGTTAGGCCAGTAATTCAAAGTCACCACCAGGATGATTGTGTCCTTTGGTCCTCTCAGTTAGCTCTTTAGACAGCAGTAATATAGGATTTTTATTATATTCACTTTCCAACAGACCCACTTGTATACCCACTCACATTTGTTGTACCATTTTTTAATTGAGAGAGATTAAGTGAGCAGGAATGGAGGGGTTGGTGGAAGTGGCTCCACCCATTTATGCCAGCCAGCTATATACCAAGTAAATCATTGGAAAATATGACTAATCCACTTAATAGATAAGGGCATATAGCTAGTGGAGGGGGGGGCAGTTGTTCTGCTCACCCTCCCAGATGACCCTGCAGGCAGTCAATAGGCTTGCATTAAAAGGCACTAAAGGCTATGAGCACGCAGCAGAGAAATGGACCTAAATTGCCCACTGAGATGTCAGATGCAAGTGGCTGTGGACCAGAAGTGTGCACTCAAGGTCACACTAAATTTGGCGAGGAGCCACACTTCGCATTGAAGTCTCTTGGGAGACTCTGGGCAGGTAAATGAAGGGCACTCTCAGACCTTTAAATCAAGCTAGTGACCATGGAGAAAATGGAAACTATTCCTGGCAGACAGGAAAAGTGAAAATGTGGCCTGAGAGAACCCACACACTGATTTCTTGGCCAGCAAGCTTCAGCCCAGAGCTAAACAACCCATTTCTGGGAAGTTAAAAAAAAAAGTAAGAGTGCAATCAGATGGACTTGTGTCCCTGTGGGGCCTTTGATGTGTCCACCATAAGCAGCATGGTGAGTGGCTTCTGTGATGTGGGATTCCCAAGCAAGAATGACTGGACCCCTGCCATCAGCCCCATCCCTCATTAGAGGGCCAGAAATAGATGCCCCAACCCAGGAAAAAGGAAGTAAGGCTGTGTGGAATGTTTCATCTGTCGGAATATTGTTCTGCTCTGCCTGACAAGATTACTGAGTTCTCAGTTCTGCAGCAGAGGCATTAAGTAAGAATCTGAAAATTGATGCATTATGTACTTGCTTAAAATAGCAAATGCAGAATAGAAAAAGCAGAGCTGCTAGGCAGTGTGCAGAATATACTGATAGAAAGGCGTGCCTTGCCTCTTTTTTTTCCAGCGTGGAAGTGTGTGTTGAGGCATTTACAATGAAAAGCCTTGGCGTGGTACAGGCTCATTTGCCACAAGGAGAGGAGGGTGCATTTTGTAGCTAGCCTAACTGAGTGTAAATCCTTCTGATCTCAAACAGGTGGTAGGAAGTAGGCAGTTTATCCCAGAAGTTGGTTTAGGAGATGGTCACCTCTGTTCAAACTTCCAGTTGCTGGCTACCTTATCAGGTACTCTCTGTGAGTTACAGTTGTCTGGATAGGTAGCAAAGTTTAGTGACAGTAAAATGGAGATGAATTTAAAACACATATACAGTCATCTTTTGTCCACTGAAAGAAATTTCAGAATACTCCAGAACAAGTCAAAAGGGCCTTTTGGAATCCACAAGTGTTCCTAAAGCAGCCCTAGAAAAGGGCAGAGTTGTTGTTAGGAGGCCATATGTGGTTGAGGAGGAGGCCTGAGAGGGAGCGCAGGGGCCTTTCAGCCAGCATTACACACCTGAGCGCCTCCTGCATCAAAGTTCTCTACTCCATTAACAAAGCCAAACTAGGACATTTGTTGGGTGCCAGGCTCTGTAAAAACTACTGTGCATGCATTTTCTGCTTTAGTTCTCACCAGAACTCTTTGGATAAGAGGTTCACCCTAATTCCTGCAGTTAAAGAAACTGAGTTGAAAAGATTTTGCATACTGTTGCCCGTAGCCATGCCACTGCATTTGAGCCCTGGAGTAGCTAACTCCAAACCTCAGGTTCTGCCAGCCGAGCCCCCAGGGCTCCTCTGATAAAGCCACATTCCTAGAAATACACAGAACCTGGAAGCCCCCATCCCTATTGCTTCCGCTCTCAGCTGAGTTATGACTGAAGTTCCAGAAGTTCACACCTGAGAGAAAATATATCTTTTCCAGTCTTAGCAATTCTGATGTGATAGTAACCATAAATAGTGACTCAAACTAATGTTTTGGCAAACCATAATTGGCAGATTGCCACTGGACATTGGCCAGTTTCCAAATGCATATTAGTTACCACAACTCAAGATAGCTGAAAAGCAAGCTTCTTCCAGGTGCCCTGTGGTGCTAGGAATGGTGCATACCCCCCACCCCACCCCACCCCACCTCTGCCAATTTGACTGTCCTCCTGCTTCCAAATGCCTCCATGTGTTTTTGACGCTACCTGTATCTTCTCTTTCAGTTCTTCATGCTAGCTCTTTTATTAAGTGTCTGTTGTATGCCAGATACTCTTTCATCACAAGGGATGCATACAGGCTCCCCTCCTCGCACGGAGCTTCCTTTGGGGAGGCAGTAGGAGTCTCAGATAGTGGTGAGTGAAGTGTAGGAAACAAGGTGTTCTTTCTTCTCGCCTCAAGAATACTCCCGGCTTCCCCACTGCCTACAGAATTCAGCCTGGACTCCTTCCTTGATGTCTACCAGTCACCTACTGTCCAATTCTGCTTCCACCACACTCTCCCAAACACATTGGAATCCTACCATCTGCCATTTGAGACTGCACTCATCTTGTCCGAGTCCTCATCTTCCGGCCCGCAGTTCATCCTCCTTACCTACAGGGTCTTGGTGATGGGGGGGGGCGGGGGGGAGACTAGTCAGACTCCAGGGAGGAAGGACAATTAGAACTTGAGGGGCATTATTAACAGAAAGATAGACACTGGCTAAGTGGGTGAGTCACTGCGGGCCCTGGTCACCAGGCTTGCTCTGTTCAATGCTGTTTCTATGGTTCTGGCCTTGGGTCCATGCCTGTGGGGCACAGGTAAAGCAGACTTCACAACCCATTCTGTACCAGAGTGCTGAGAGCCTACATTGTTGGGAAGATACATCTGCCACCAAAGCCATAGGCAGCACCAGAGCAGAAGTCCTAAGCCTCTCTTAGCATATCTTTTTTTTTTTTTGAAACTGGTACCTGGGTTTAAACTTGGGGCTTCAGGATTACTTGGCTTGCTCTACTCTCTTAGACCTGCTTTTTTCTCATTATTTTGGTGATGGAGTTCCACAGACTTTTCTGCCCAGGTCAGCTTCCAGTCTAGATCTTCTGCTTACTGAGATCTTCCACACTCTTGGCCCTATCGTGCCCTTATTCATCTGCTTCCCTCCTCAGACTGAGCTTCTGGAAAACAGAGGCTGTTTTGTTACTGTGAATCCCATTGCTTCCCTTGTGGATGCTCCATGTATAATATATGTAAAGGCCAAGGCAGGAATTCCCAACCAACAAGGCATGGTGGTGAGCACCCATAATCTCAGTTACACGGGAGGCATAGATAGGAGGATCTCAGCTTGAAGTTACCCTGAGCAAAACAAACAAGACTTTACCAGAAAAATAGGTAGAGCAAAAGAGGACTGGAGATGTGGCTCAAGTGGTAGAATATCAGGTCCTGTTGGCAGAGACCAAGATCCTGTTAGCTCCTGCATCCTGTGATCTCCAGCCACTTGGCACACGCAAGCCCTGATGCTTCTGGACAATGGTGAGCTGCATATGCGGACCCCTCACCGTGCTCCTGACAATCCTCCGAGTCATCTGTTCAGAGGAAGGTGTGGGTGCCCGTCATGTTTCACTCAGTCTTATTTAGCACCTTCATTAACAATGTGAACAGAAAATAAACACCAGTGTGCACAGATGGTACTAGCTGTGGAGGTGCTGTGAACAGAAGTGTCAAGAGAGGAGAAATAGAAACGCAAGCAGGAAACAGCAAAGATGTTTTAAAAAAAAAATACAGCAAGAGGGGGAAAAAATCAAACAGATACAAAATAAGGCCCTGACGACATGAGAGCAAAAAGCATAAAAAGATGAGAAGTGAGAGGAGGGAAGAAAAGGTTTCTGCTCAATGCTCATGGACAGGAGGGCTCCGAGCCCATCGCTGCACCTTGTGAGTGAGACTGAGTGGTCTCATTGGGGCATCACACCCTGCTCTGAGCCATACTGCTCTGCTGCTGTCCCATTTGTCAGTGGAAGAGGTTTTGTTTTCTTTGTGGTGTGTCCTGTCTTCATATTTGAGAGAGCTGGTTTTGTTTAGTTTGGTTTTGGAAGGTTTCATTATCCCTAGTATAAAGCATTCATTTGGACATTTCGGGAGAGGCAGAGGAATGAGCCTTTGGTCTCCAGATTCCAAATATATAAGGCAAAGGGGTGTTCCAACCACTCTCCTTTCTGATGTTGGTGGCAGGGAAGTCAGAAAGCCACGTGGCAGCCCTCAGGCCTCTCACCTCCAATACACAGAGGCCCTGCCCTCAAGCACCCTTACCAGGCAAGAGCTGCTTAGGCACAAAGGATGGGAAACAGCAACCCATGGCTCATACTTGTAATCCTAACTATTTGGGCAGCTGAGAGCAGGAGTATCAAGTTTCAGGCCAACCTAGACACAAAAGTGGTGGCTCATGCCTGTAATCCTAGCTACTCAGGAGGCTGAGCTCTAAGGATCACAGTTCAAAGCCAGCCCGGCAGGAAAGTCCATGCAACTCTTATCTCCAATTAACTACCAGAAAACAGGAAATGGTGTTGTGGCTCAAGTGATACAGCACTCACCTTGAGCTGAGGAGCTCAGGGACAGTGACCAGGCCCAGAGTTCAAGCCCACAACCGACCAAAAAAAAAAAAAAAGTGTGCAAGACCCCTTCTCAACCAATAGCTGGGTATGGAGGCATACCTACCATCCCAGCTACATAGGAGCAGAGATCAGAAGCATATTAGCATGTTCCTCTCAGCTATGGTAGGAAGTAAAAAATAAGAGGTCCAATTGTATAGTCCTGGCAGGAAACAAGAACATATCTCAAAAATAACCAGTGCATGAGCCAGGTATCAGTGGCTCACACCTATAATCCTAGCTACTTAGGAAGCTGAGATCTAAAGATCCTGGTTCAAAGACAGCTCAGGCAGAAAAATCCATGAGACTCTTTACTACTAAAAAAGCTAGAGGTAGAGGGCTGGCTCAAATGGTAGAATCCAGCCTTGAGCAAAAGAAGCTCAGGAATAGTGCCTAGGCCCTAAGTTCAAGCCCCAGGGCTGGCACCAAAAAAGTACAAAAATGTTTGGAAGCATGGCTCAGCAATAGAGTGCCTGAGTAATTACAAGGCCCTGAATTCAAACTCCAATACAGCGAAGGAAGGAAGGAAGGAAGGATGGATGGACGGACTAGAAATCACCCCTCTCCACCAGCCACTCCCCTACCCCCCAATCCCCCATCCCATCCCTACCCCCTAGAACCCCCCACCCCATCCCCACCCCGACCCCCGCCCCCACCCCCCCCAGCCGGGGCAGGAAGGAAGGAAGGAAAATAGTGACCAGGAGTCTCCATGGAGCAATGGCTTCATTCCTTGGGGACCCCACTTGGAATGTCAAGACAAAATGTACCTTAAAATGTACCTTGGGGCATAGTCAGGATTGCACGAGTTCTGCAAGCAGCATCAAAAGATGCCTCTCTCTGACAGCCCAGCAGACCTCGGGGTCTTCTGGCTGGATGGAGGCCAAGGCTGGAAGGAGCAAACCTCAGGAAGAACAAGGAGGAGTGAGTGGTGGTGTCAAGGCTGTGGCCCAGGATGTGTAGCATCAGCAAGAGATGTCAAGTACTTTTTCCTATGACTCAAGCAGTGCTTGGGGTAACAAATTCCATGTTCCATACTAGGCTAGAACAATATTTCAGTATGGGGACCCAGTGGAGAGGAGGTAACATGAGGTAGAAACCCAGAAGCCGGCCCAAGCCTCGCCATGTTCTATCTGTGAAATTATTTGGCCTTTCCCCTCACCAAATGAGCATAATTACAGCTGTGGAAAGGATTCGATAATATGACACATGGAAAATGTTTGGTACAGGCCCTACTATATGGTACATTTTCAATAAATAGATACTGATTTGCAACTCTCAGCACAGTCCAAGACCCCTTAACCAGCCACACAAGGCATGCTGGCAAGCAGCCCAGCCAGCTGAGTGAGCTCCAAATCACTAAGGAATTTGCATAGAACCAATATCAGCTTCTAGTGTTGTATTATTCTAGTTTTTACTTATATTTTTTACTACACTTCAGAGACAGAAGATAGTTTCTATATGATGCTAATTGCTAGGTTCTTATTGAACTTTCTTTTATGGTCTATCTAGTCCATGTTCTCTATGTCCTATAAAAAGGACTCAAACACACACATGCTTATTACTTGCGTTTCCAAATTTATGTTCATTTAATGTTATAGTCTGTGGGTCTACATTTTTGAGAAAGGTGTGCTTTGCATATATGCAATGTGTGTGTTTATAATATATATAATATAGTTTGATATTATATAAATATATGAATGACAGATGAGAGGATCTTCCTGTTGAACTACTATACAATAATTATGTAATGGCCTTTTGTTCTAGCAATGCTTTTTGCCAATTGTCTTTTACTTAGTATTTGACTCATATCTTATTCCATCTTTCTTAACTTTCTTGTGGCCTGTCATTGCATTTAACAATTTGTACATTTAAGTTTATGGTACTGATTTATATCTAAGCTTAGGGGTATATATTTTCTCCATGATGGTCTACACTTTCTGGCTCTCACATTCTGCTTTGCTTCTGTCACTCCCCTTCCCACTGCCCATCAGACGGGGCAGCTCAGTGTCTTTCTCTACCTCTTTAAAAACTGTACATTACAGCCTGCTGTTCTTATGTCCAGTCCAGTAGGGTTTTCTTTTCCCTTCCACATCTGTACTTGTCTGAAGGAAGCCCATCCGATTCCCTTCCTTCCTCCTAGATGGGACAAGGACAGTCATGTGTTCACTGGGACACCACTTGTCTTCCCCCCTGCCATCCTAACAGTCACGGTGACACATCATTGCCTGTGGTGAAGGTGAATGACTTCTCTGTGCGTGCAGTTTACCTGCTTACTTGCTCTGTTACACCTTCCTTCTGAATCCAGTCTTGTCCCTAACGCTGTGTCCCATAACGGTTGTCCATGAGAGCCAATCCCAGTCCACTTTCAGAGCCCGTCCTCGCTCTCAGACGACTGACTGGGCGTGGAAGTCTCTGCTGATGGTTCTCCTCCCCATCCTTTGGAGTGGATTTTCATTATCTCTGCACTTGACGAGGCCACAGTTCCTTTGCAGTGAGCCTTTCCGTCCGTGTCCCTGAGTGATCTGCAGTAGATTTGCTTTTCACGAAGTCAGGGATGAGGAGAGATGAGAGTTTATGGTTTTCACAGCAAATTGCTTGTGTTCCCACCTGGTTATTCTTTGCCAGGCTAGAGGTCAGACTTCTTTAATGGTGTCCTAGTTACAGACCGGACAGCTTGGAGAGGACTAGTCATCTGCAGAGCCCAGTCCTGTTCCCTTACATGTGGCCCTGACTCCACTCAAGTGAGCACTTCCACTGACCTGCTGCCGGCTTTGGTCCCCTGTCCTCCATCCTCCTGCCACCTGGAGGTTATCCTTTCTTTTCTTTAATGTCCCTGAGATTTTTTTTTTTTTTTTTTACCAGTCCTGGGGCTTGAACTCGGGGCCTGGGCACTGTCCCTGAGCTTCTTTTGCTCAAGGCTAGCACTCTACCACTGGAGCCACAGTGCCACTTCCGGCTTTTTCTGTTTTTGTGGCACTGAGGAGTTGAACCCAGGGCTTCATGCATGCTAGGCAAGCACTCTACCACTAAGCCCCATTCCCAGCTCTCCACTGAGGGTTTTTTTATGTTCTTTATGAGTAAAGCTTATCTGTCCTTCACCGGGACCAGAGGCCATGGTGGAGTGAACACCGCTTCCCTGGGGCCAGGCACGTGGGGATCTGGAGGTGACAGGGGGAACAGCATAGGAGCAGTAAGCCTCTGGGCACCTGTCCCGGAATCTGGTGACAACACAAGGGTGCTGGGTGTGGGCAGAGGGAAGGAAGAAATCAGTTTGGCTACAGCAGCAACTGGGGGTGGCTGGGGAAGAGGAGGAGCAAACTGCACCAAGTCCAGGCCTGGTGGCCGCCATGAGCATGGCGCCTCAGCTGTCACAGGCTTGCCAAGAGGAGGGAAGAAGCCAAGAGGACACGTGAAGACTGCTGTCTCGTCTAAGAGGCGGCCAGGAGCATGCCCTTGGGTCTCCTGCTCGGGTGAGGACAGTGACTGGGCCTGTGTGGCACCACTGTGGGATAACACAAATGAAAAGAACTGAACGCACAGCTACACAGAAGGGAGAAAGAAAAAGACAAATGCTCCTGCAAGAGTCACCCTCATTTGGAGATGAGTCTGGATGTCACTTCCTCAGCCGCTGGCAGGGCTCCCCTCCACAGCCTGGGTGCAGCATGGGACATGAGCACTCATCACCGCCGCGGGGATGCGAGTGCCGGGATTGGGCCTGCGCACTACTCAGGTACACTCTGAGGATGACACCTGGCCTGCGGGGCGCTCCGTGAGGAGCTGCCAAGAGAAAGCCAGTGGGCAGAGAGGGGTGGCATTTGATGGCCTGAGGACAGGGTCTCCCATAGGAGGCTTCCACACAAGTGTCACAGACACAAATGGAGTGGGTACAGATCCACCACCTGGCCTAGGCCCCAGGGTGTCCCTGTTGCTACTGCACAACTCAGTTTTCTCATGATAGGAAAAAAGAAAATTTTGAACTAGCGGTGTGGCTCAAAAGCCACTGAGCCAGAGCATGAGGCCCAGAGTCCAAGAAGAAAAGGAAAGAAAATTAGTTTTTCTAAGTCAAAAATTGTTTGCCTCATCTCCTACCAGCTGCAGGCCCAAAAAGGACTCAGTAGACAGGAAGTGCAGCCGACCACTCCTGGGCCCTGGCCCTGTGGTCTCACTTAAATTGGCTGTGGTACAAGTGTCCATTCAACCCTGACAAAAACAGACGTAGCATTCCCCACAGCGGACTTTTGAAAGTGATGGCTCTGCGGTCCTTGTCACCAGAGGGACTGGCCTCAACGGAGGTGAAAGAGAAAGGATCCAAAGATACGATGCTGGACCCCTCAGCCTGGGGCTTGTCCCCACACACGGGCCCAAGTGACAGCCAGGTAGACAGCCCAGGCTTGGCTCGGGCTTGCCACGACACACCGAGGACATGTTCACAGCGTTGCAAGCATGTGTTTATTGCACACCCATGTGGGTGCTAGGCCAGCTTCTCCTGTTGTATCCTGTGAGCAAACACAACAGCATGTTGAGCCAGCCACAGAGTTCTCAGGAGGCCCTCACCATACCCCGAGTGATGCCCTTACCGAACCCCCAGGCTGCACCCCACCTCCACCACACTTTTCTTCAAGGGGAGCCAAAATCAACCCTATGACCATTGGCCTGCTATTGAGAATGGCAAGTGCCCCATCTACTGCAGCTGCTGGCAGAGCCAGGGCTGCCTGCAGTACCGCAGGCTGCTTGCTTGGTTGGCGTTGGTCTACAGACCTGTGCTGCCCAGCTGATCCAGCCCAGACACAGGCAGGCTGTCCAGGGAGCAGGGCTTGTCCGTGCATGCCTGGCACGGACCTGAGGCTGTCACACTGGTCTCATTTACCCACAGGCTCAAAGGAAAGTGATTTGACAAAGGCTGCTTGCCTACAATGATTGCCGGGGACAGATGACAGGAGACTAAAGTCTCTGAATTCCACAGTTGGCCGAGCTACTCGATCCTGTAACAGAAGATGGCAGGACAAGACCCTCCCCGTGCAGCCAGCCTCCACCAGCAGCTGCCGTCTGGCCTGGCGCACCATCAGAGGGAAGCACTCTGGCTCTCTAAAGACTCCCATGCATTGTGAAGTTCAAGCCAGAGCCAAGTCACCAAGCACCTAGAATCCAGCTGGAGCTGCACTCCACTTCCAGAACAGCCACCTAAACCTCCCGCAGCTCCAAAAGCCACTTTGAACTTGAAATGGGAGACAAAAACACGGTTTCAGGTCAAGTTCCTACTTCTTTCCTCTAAATCAACCCACTTTAAAAAAAACAAACAAGGACTACAGTAGCCAGGCGCAGGTGGCACACACCTGGAATCCTTGCTACTTGGGAGGGTAATGACTAGAGCTGGGGGCCATGGCACGTGCCTGGCTTCCTAGCCACCATGGGATAAAGCAGACCCTGTCTCAAAATCCACACAACACTGCATGACATATTAATTAGGGCATTACAATGTGTGACCATTACCTCTCTCTAGTTCTAGAATATGCTCATCATCCCAAAGGAAAGCCATAACCCCTAAGCCATCCCTCCACGCCCCGCTCCCTGCAGCCCTTTGCAACAACTACCTGTTTTCTGCCTGTAGATTTTCCCAGTTGAGATATTTTATACAATTGGAACTGTAATGCGTGGCCTTGGTGTAGCTGTCTTCTTCCAGGAAGCAGTGTTTTCAAGGTTCATTCTGTTGTAGAATGCATCATGTCCCTTCCTTAATAAATCACTCAGGGAAACTGAATGGAAACATTGCAATGAATGGACATACCACAGCTCACTTACCAAGGAACCACCAAGCCGAATCCACATTTTCTTCTCTTGTCTGTGGATGGTGTATAGGTGGCACCGCTGGGCATTGCTTAGTTGATCCCTTCACAACAGACTGGCCATCCTCCTGCCTAAACCCCCAGCAGCGCCATGCATCTGGGCTGGACTCCAGCTCAGCACTATACCAAGGAAAAGAGCGGGAAACCAGGGTGGCTGGTCACTGAAAGTGACAGTGTAGCATGGTTCTTTGCCACTCCCAAGAGGGACCCTCCCCTTTCAAAGACAATGTGGCCATTTTGCCTTTAGAATAACTGCCATGCATGGACCTAGAAAATGTGTCCAATGTGCCCCCCTCATTTAGGATGCTTCCTTCCCCATGGTGGTCACCCAGCCCTCAGATGCCCACTCTGACCCTAGGAGAGCCCCCTAGCCCTCCTGAACTGTGGCTTGTAACAGTAGAAAGCAATGCATATGGTGTGGACTCTGTGTGCTTGTCTGATGGGAATAGCAGTACAGACTGCCTGCAGGAGGCCAGACTTCCAGGAAGGGGCTGTGCCAACTGGGCATGCCCATTTAGTCTATGAACTATGGGAAAACAAGGAAGGAACATAAACTGAGTCTGTAATAACAGCTCTCCGGAGCCATCTCTTTTGGAGGTTCTTAGCACTTAACTGAGAAAGAATGACATTTCCTCTATGAAGCAACTGACCACATTTCACACAGCTGGCGCTTCTAGCCTCCCGCCCCGGGCCACATCCACTCCCCACACCGCTGAGCCGGGAGCGGCAGGCTGGACACTTGTTTCCTGTCCTCTGGGGCCCAGCTCAGTGCTGATGACAGGCTGAAGGCAGGTGGCTGCGTTGCTGATGGGTGAAATAACCCACTCCATTTGTCTTCACCATAAAGTAGACAAAGCAAATATTTCTTATGTGCACTTGACAATAATAAACGACTTGCAGGGGCCTGAGAGGGACTTGAACAGGTTACGACGACCGTGAGCCGACAAGGCCAGGACACAAATCCAGACCTCCCGTGCCCCCTCCCCATTGCAAGACCTCAAAAAAGCCCCAACTCTGCAAGGAGAGAGAAAGCAAGACCACATAGCAAGCAGGAGAGATCACACATGGATGGAGAGGGAAAGCAGGACGCCACTAAATATCCCCTTCCCTTTCCTTCTCTGCTGAGGGCCATGCTGGGACGTGGGAGTTCCGTGCTTGCTACAGACCCAGAACCAGGAGGGGAGGAGAAGGGAGATTGAGCCCCTGTGATATGTCTGCACAACCTCTGCTGGCCTGGGGCTCCTCCACACAGAGGAGGGCAGGAGCCAGAATCACTCCAGCAAGCCTATTGAGTGGGCGCTGGGCCAGCCATCCTCTCCTTCCCGCAGCCACTGGGAGAGCCAGCCTGGAACCTCCCCCCACCCCCAAGATCAGAGCAGCTACAGTGACACAGGAGAGGAGGGAAGGGGAGCAGCCCAGAGCCACCTGCAGTGAGACCCCGTGCTTTCTTCCTGCTGTTCCCGGAAGACCTGCATTCAGCTGGGGGCCTCAGGGAAAGAGGGGAAAGGAGGGAGCCCAGCCCAGCCACTGTTTATGCCGGCTGCTTGGACTGGAAGCTCCCCCAGCAGGGACTGTCCCCTCTTTCCGCTGGTACTTCCTCCACGTGCCCACTGGCTGGGACAAACTGTAAAAGGAGAAGAGCCATAGAGCAGGGCTCTGTGTTGTTCCCCTGGGGTGCTCGATACCCCTTCCATGTTCCCACCAACCTGTACCCCAACAACAAGACTGCAGATAAGACCCTGGAGCTACACAGCCTAAAAGGAGGAAAGGCCAGAGGCAGTGGACAGGGCCCAATCTGTTGACCCTCAGGCTGGGACGGGGGCGCATAACTACACAAGCACAGGAACGTGGGAGGTTGGACTCTCTCCCTCTCCCCCTCTCCTTTCCCTCCCTGAGCTAATGAAGTCTGGAACTCATTGTGTGCACATTGTGTCCCACACTCCAAGGGAGGCAAGGGAAGGGAGGCTGTGGGGCTCAGGGAAGGAGAGGGTTAGGAGGCCAACTCCTGCATGGAGGCTGGTCCCCAGAGAACCCTAGCCCAGTAGAGAGAGACCCAAAGACCATTCTAGGTCACAATACATCCCCAGGGGTACACAGATACCTGCAGAGTGGCCCTGATTCCCAAGGGAATGAGAGAGGCCCTAAGTCATTGCCTCTGACAGGCTCTGCTATTTTATGTCTAACTCTGGTTAAAAATAGCTGCCTAAGCCAAGGTTTTAGCAGCAGCTGACAAGATATTAAGTATTAGATACCTAATGCCCACAAGTGATCACCACAGGTCTCTGCCAGTGTCCGCATCTTGGCTAATGGGAAGCAGGTAGGAAATGGCTGGGAGAAGAGCCCCAGCAGCATCTCAAAGTACTTCCCAAATGTTGGAGCCTGCTGTGGGGTGTGCTCACTGAGCACTCTTGGATGCAAGTCCCGGGGCTCTAAGGGAGCCTCTGGAGCTGACCTTTGGGGAGCCACTGCATATGCCGGCCCTTCTGTTGGCATGCATCTGAGCAGCTGTGTACCAGGCCAGCCAGTGCCTTATGTACAGCGGGCCCAGGAGTCACTGGTCCAGGCCTGGTGCAAACCAGAGGCTGCTGGCTTCTCCCCTGTGCAGACTGGACAGCTTGGCCTTTGCCCTTCACCTCAGAGCTACCTGAATCCAGCAAAGTGTTCAAGGGGGCTTGCTGTCCACACCCCCATAGGAGGTCCCGAGAACAACAAAGGAATCGCAGAGCAGAGCAGCCTTCCGCCTGCAAGCTCAGGCCAGCATTCCAGTGCAGTGTAGGAGCGGGCTGCTATGTGTGCATGGACATTCGCTGCCAGCCGGTCTCCACAGTGCTTAGCTCTTCAGATAAGTTCCGCACCAAGCAAGAAGCTGGAGGACAGGGCATTCGCAGCGGGAAAAGCAAGGACATGCTGGCCCCTCTTGGGGCCTCCTCTGCTCCTGGCCGAGACCTCCCTCCAGGCCAGACAGGGAGACCCCCACGTTCCCACTGCACGGCTTTCCTGGTGGCACCCAGATGGACACCCAGTCCCAGCTTCTCAGCCACCAGGACTGTGGGGACCATTAGCAGAACCCCAACTCTAGCCCTAACATGAGAGCAGCACCACAGGGCTGTGGGTCAGTTCAGAGCTGCCCCCAACAGCCGGACTTGGTGACAGACAGGGGCCAGCTGGGCTCATAGCTGACATTCCTCTCATTTGGGTCTCCTGACACAGTCAGAGCTGAAACATCATTGTGAGTCAGGACTCCCAAGGCCCAGGGGACTCTGTCCTCAGCCACCACCATGGACCTGGGGTTATGGCTCAGCCACATCCACCCCACCTCATCCAGCTGCAGACACGGAGTCTCTGGCGCTAAGCACCAGCCCTCTGCTTTGCCAGTGGCTGGGCTGGAGGCTTTCCTCAGGTACCCCAATTCCACCTACTCCTCACCATCTGTCTGGGTCATCTGGACCCCCATAGGAAAGCAGGCCAAACCCCTACCAGCCCAGGAGGCCTGGCGAACAGCAGAACCCTGGAACAGCCCCCACTTCTAAGTCCGCCTGCTAACCGCCTGCCCGGTCTCTTTTTGGTTTCCAGTGAAAAGCGCCACCTCCAAGTGAACGTCACCAACCCGGTGCAGTGCAGCCTGCACGGGAAGAAGTGCACCGTTTCCGTGGAGACCCGCCTGAACCAGCCCCAGCCTGACTTCACCAAGAACCGCTCCGGCTTCATCCTCAGCGTGCCAGGGAACTGACACCCCACCCGCAGGAGACCCCCGGGCGGGCAGCCCGGCCCCCAGGTAGCCGCGCCCTCGCTCAGCACCCAGATTCCGGTCTGATCGCCGCAGCCCCACTAGATTCACTCGCAAGACTCCACGCCCCGGAGGCCTCCGGGAGGCCTGCTTTCTGCCTTTGGCCTCCATCTACTATCTCAACTTCCCACAGTCCCTGATGCCCATCACAGCCCGGGCTGACATGCCTCTCCTCAGGGTGTTCCTTGAATGGCCAAGTCAGGGCAGTAGGCCTTGGCCAGCGACCAGCGGCTGACCACAGCATGGGGGGGAGGGAGTTGGAGAGGGCCACAGTTTCCCTTGCCAAAGTCACACTACCCGAGGGGACCTGGGGAGGTCTCGTGGCTGTGAGCTAGGGACGCAGCCCTGCCTTGTAAACCCCCAAGGGGACCCCAGCCCCCAGGACCAGGCTTAGAATTCCAGTACCCCAGCAGTCAGCCAAAGCCACAAGCAAAGAGTTTACCTGCAAACCCAGTCCCTCAGCCACACCCAGTCAGCGGCTCTCCTTCCCCGGAGGCTGCTCCTGGGACTCCCCTTGCCTCCAGGGCCCCGGGCTGGCCTCTGGCACATCTCTGGAGAGTGTGATGATGATGCTCCAAGAATTGTCTTTCCCATTGCTGAGGTGGAACTCGAGGCCTCAGACGTGCTAGGCAAACGTTTTACCACTTAAGCTACACTCCTAGTCCTTTCGTTTGTATTTTTTGGATCTCGCTTCACTTTCCCAGGGCCAGCCTTGAAGTCACAATTCTCCTGCCTCTGCTGGATTACAGACATGTGCTACCAAGCCTGGCCTCAAGGATCATTTTGGAAGTAACCTGCAACCTGTGTCCATCTTTCACTTGCTTTTGCAGTCTGCAGGGTTGTAATCAAATATTACTTCTGCTATAACCATAATGTCTAGTAAGAAGATGCAGGTGCCAGCACACTAGGTTTGGCAGCTTCTTCTAACTCCCCTAGCTATGTTCCCTGCTTACCCAAGAACTAGGACAGGGGCGGGGGCCGAAACACAAAGGAACTGCAGGACGTAGAGCAAGGCAGCAGTAGAGAGAGGGATCCTGGCACTGCAGGCCAGGCCAGGGTGCCACCCTATGCTGTGAACCTGCCCTGCTGGAGCCTGGCCCTTGAACCTTCTGCCAGCCGAGTGCTGCCCACTTGCCAGTGTCTGCCCAGCAGAAAAAAAACATGCTTCAGCAGCCTTCCAGAGACACCCTCCCTCCCCTGGCCTCAGCTGCTGAGAATCTGAAGACGTGGAAGCTGGGGTGCCCAGACAGGGCTGCTGGTGGGGAGTCTTACAAAGAGAATCCCAGAGCACACAGTGCAGACAGCAAGGGCCAGGCCCCCAGAGGAGCTTGTAGCAAAGTTAAGAAGAAGGGCGGGGCTGAGGTGTGCTTCACTTCCTGCCAGATGCCACCAGCAGAACTCGAGTGCCTGCGTGCCACTCAGGTGCCTTCCAGGACCCCAGGGGGCTGCCTGGCCTCTCCCAGGGTCTCTCACATACACACCCTCCTCCCCTGACGAGGGCTCGCAAACATTTGCACCACGTGCAGTTCACAACCAGGAATCCTGACCACATCCTGCCCTCCAAGGCTGCTCAGCCACCTGTGCCACGCAGAGCTGCGGCAGACCAGTCTCAAGGCGATAGTGGGCTTGCCAATCACCGGTGGACACTAGCAGAACCATCTAACTGGAACTTCTCTCTCCTTTCCACCCATGCCCCAACCTGTTGCTTCACATTAAACATATGCAGGTTCACGTTTTAAGCACACCAAAACAGTTCATGCCAAATGGGCAGCCTGTCAGGCTGAAGTGGACAGAAGGGTTTGGACTCCATTCCCTTCCACATAGCCTGGGGCTCCTGCAGAGGACACAGACGGCCCCGTCCACAGACACTGACCTACACCTGCACGTGACAAATGAAGGGTCAGGAATGTAGGGTGACGTGCCGAGGGGAGGAGGATGCTGTGATTGTATGCAATGAAGTGAATTCCCCTTGATTTAATTAAACACGGTTCTACGGTTTGGTGCATATATTCCTATTCCCCATTAAATTAACTTTATTTCTAAAGCATATTTTGATTTACCTAAGAGCAATAAAGCATTAAATCTTATTTTTAAATGTGTTCCGCTTATCTGTCGTTAATTTAAATCATGAAATCCTAACTCATCTAAAGTCAACTGTCATCCCACATGATGGGAGAATTAAAAACACCAATGATATAATAAAATGGAGGATCACTTGCCTGGGGCTTACGCACAGAAATACTGAATAGTGAAAAACAGGCTGTGGAAGTAGGGTGGGGGGAGGCGGCCACGGGGTTAAATCCAAACACGGTCATTTTGGCATCAAGAGACATGTTCAGTGAAAGGAACACATGTGTATAAAGGACAGGCACCGAGCCCCTTGGCAGAAGTCCCAGGCCAGGACAGCCTCCTAGCAAGATGGCTGGTTGGAAAGGAGGGAGAAAGGGGAGCCAGCTCTCAAAATCTGCAGGGGGGGGCCTTAGTAGGGAGCCATAGGGCCCCCCCTCACCCCAGTACCCAGGGCCCAGCGGCTATAGGGCACTGACCAGTCATGGGCAGGAAAGTGCACACAGCTGTGGCTTCTGTGACCCTGTGGACGCTGCTGTGAGGCCTAGGGCCAGCAGAGAAGCACATCCTCTCTAACCTTTCCCTGTGGCTGAAGTTGGTGGCAAGCAGACTTCTAGGACACAGATCCTGGATGAGCCAGCCTGGATGACATCTAGAAATACTCATGGGCTGGGTAGCCGCTTACCTGGGTCCCAGGAATGGACCACATGGACATCAGTCCACCCTGCTGGTCTAGGAGCTCCCAGCCAATGAGTGCTGAGCAGGGCCAGGCCCAGGGACACAGGAGAGCAGCAGCCTGGGCCTCAACACGGTAGGCCTATAGTTTGGTTCCCATGCAGGACCCACTTGCCTGCTCCAGCCAGGCCAGGGCCTGACCCTCCTGGGCTCCAGATGCCCACCGATCGCCTCCATGAAGAGCCTTTGGGGAGCACCTATCCAGCCACTAAACCAAAGCCTGCTTAACCTCATTGCTTCCTAAACCACCTTAGTGTACTCGGCCTGCTCTCCAACTGTCCCCACAACACAAATCCAATTTGTTCTAAGTGTATGAACCGGGTATTAAAGATGCCTCCGGCCTGCTTACAAATGACAGACCCACAAAAAAAGCTCAATGTAATGGATGGTCAGTGCATTTTATTGAATCAGCACAGTACAAAAATAAATAAAAATAAGGGGCAGGGAATTAAATCACAGCCAAACTGAGCTTCATGACTGTCAGATTATAAACCACACATCCTCACAAACACACAACACATACATACAAAATGAGACAAGTATAAATTAATATTAACAATACCCACAGTTTGGTCAAAGAATAGCTACGGAAGAAATTGCACTAAAAAAAAAAAACCAACATACACCACATGTGTATAATTAGCGCTTTCAAATACACAGCTATGAAGAGTTCTGAGGGAAGAAAATGGCACATTTTCTTTTCATTCCAAGTTGAACTGTTGGAACAAAACTAAATTCTAATAACTGCATGGAAAGAATATATCAACCCTTCTGGCTTACAAGAAAAAGAGAAAAACCAAATCCTGAACTATTATTCCTGTGGCTTGTTCTCTGCATGGGTGTAATTTTCACAGCCATCTGTTCTAAGATTATTTTTAAGACACAAAATGCTCCTGGTTTGCATGCACAGTATCACTGTAAAAGCAACGATTAAAGAATAAAAGGGTTTTTGTAAGTTAGTTTTTTTTTTCCTTTTTTTTTTTTTTGTTGTTGTTCTAAAAGTAGTCTTCGTAGCAGCATGTCCGATGGGTTCACCGCTTGGACACTCGAGTGTGTCAGCTGTTCCTTTACACAATACTGGTGGACCAGTGCGTGGGGAGGGACCCACAGGCCTCTCATGGCTGGAACGACGAAGTTGTTTCCTTGGTCCCCAGCCACTCTTGAAATGTGCACTTTCTCCAAAAAAAAATAATAGAGAAGGGAACAGACCCCCAAACTGGATTCCTGCGGATGCAACCAAATGGCACAGTTCCAGGTCAGGTTCAGCCAAAGCTCCTCCCCACGCCACCAGGGCCGGCTTTCCTGAGGAGCTCCTAGCTCAGGTCGCATATGGCAGCAGGATCTGACAACAGGCTGCGGTGAGTCTGCACCAGTGGCCACAGGCCTTCCAGCGCTGCGGAGGGTCATCTGACATCCCGGTTGGCTCAGCATGGGCCTCACAGCAGCTGGGGAAAGGCTCCAGCCTGGGCAGGACCTCTTCTCCATCCTGGGAACACTAGGCCAAAAGGCTCTGCTCCAGGCCAGGAGGGCCTCAATTTCACAGCTTTCTCTTTTTTTAATGTGGATTTCAGTAGTGCTTGTAGAAAGTTGCTAGCCACCTAAAACCTACTCCTATGTAAAATGACCTCTGTCAATCCACCCGGATCCCCAGTTCCAGCAACCCCCAGGGACTGGACTGGAAGAGACTCCTCTGTAGCATCTTCACATTGTCCTTTGTTCCCCAAAGCTGGGTTGGGGCACTTCTATTGGACCTCTCCAAGCCACCAGTCTGGGAGAAAGAAAATTGGGGGCTGGAGGTGTGGCTCAGCAGTAAAACACCTGCCTGGCAAGTGCAAGGCCCTGAATTCAAACCTTAGCACTGCCAATTAAAAAAAATAATAATAATAATAAAGAAAAAACAAAAACCAAAAACAAAGTCTGTAAAGTCCACATCATGTGTTCTGCAGCCACTAAGGTAAGCTGGGCACCAAAACCAGCAGCTATGAGTCGTGAAACTGCCACACTTCCAGAGCAATCAGGAGTCACACTCCATCTTGTGATAGTCTCCAAGATTCAGCTGAGCCATGCCGCGCAAGGCTTTCTCTCCAGGAGAAACTGGACTGTTTGGGAACAGCTTTAAATTAACAAGGGTGGGGATGGAGTATACCATTACCACATCACCCCTCACGTGGTCTTATTTCCCCCAGCCCTGCCGGACAAATGTCCCGTGCACCAGCAAAAGGCCTTAGCACTTAGGTGGGCACTGGTTTGACTGCAGGCATAGATGCTCCCAGCCTGAAAAGCAGGCTGTGGCTAGCGGGCACCTGCTGCTGTCCTGGCTTTCCCCACAGTGACTAAGCTGCATTATTCAAATGACAAATTCACCCACGAAAGGAGCCATCCCAGCTTTACCCCACCTTTAGCTGGGACCCAAAATGATATAATCTATTGAGGCCAACCAGCTCATGGACCAACACTAGCGTGGGAAGCTGGGAACAGTGGATGAGGAGAAAAGAGGTAGGCGATTCCAGTAAAGGAAAGCCTTTCTCCCTAAAAGAGGAGACCGCAAACTAGGTCCAAGCATGGTCAACAATGGAACATACGCTTTGCATGAGCCAGGCTCAGCCTTCCTGATCGAAGGTGCCCCAGGGCGGTGGACATCCTGCCTCCTAACCCACTTCAAGGCTTAGTCAGGGCAGCTGTCTCCAGAAGCCCCTGGGAGAATGAATCACCCAAAACAGTTGCCTTTCAGGAAAGGGCCGGCCTCCAACCAGAAATCCCAACTCCTCTCCTGGGCCCACGGGCCAGAGGCCCCTCTCTCCAGCCCAGCCCAGCCCAGCCTGAGAGCAGTGGGCAGCCTCTCCCACCCTGGATCCTACAAGGCCCCAGGTGGACAGGGGGTGGGACAGTCCCTCGAGCTCCCCAGAGTGAGAGGTCTGCGGCCAGGATGGCTCTGAATGCATCCTCTGGCTTTGCACAAGGTTCATGAGTTCAAAAGTCCCCAGACTCCTTGACAGGACTGGGGTTGGGGGAGGGAGGAAGGGAGAGGATAAAACAACAACAACAACAACCAAAAACAAAACAAAAAACCCAAGGAGAAAACTATAGGAAGAGAGAGGCCCTCGGTGGCTTCGCTAGACACATACTGTACACAGAACTTGATTTGTCTCAGTTATAAATTTTTAAAAGTGAATGGAATCCTTGAGCCAGGCCGTGGGCTCCGGCGCTCACCGATCCAGCCCCAGGAGGAGGCGCTTCTTGTCCTCCTGGCCGCTCTCGTTCTTCAGGTCGGAGAACACCTGTGTGAAGTAGTGTGGGTCGGCGTTGATCTGCAGCATCTTGGCGCTCATGAGGTTGATGACGGAGAGGCAGCGGTCCCAAAAGGCCTCCTTGCAGCTCTCCACCAGGAAAGGCTTGAGCGGGTAGGAGATCTCGTTGCCCATGTAGGAGTAGGAGAGGTACAGGCAGGTCAGCAGGACGGCCTGGAGCTCGCGGTCCGAGCCCACCTCGGAGGAGATGACATCCCTGCAGAGCATGTAGAGGAAGACCACGTTGGCCGGCGTGATGAAGCCCTGGTCCTGCCAGCCCTGCAGCAGCAGCGAGCGGTCCACGCTGCGCAGCCAGATCACGGGGTCCGTGGGGGACAGGTGCTTCAGGCGGTAGCACCGGCGACAGAGGAACTCGCCCAGGCAGCGCAGCAGCTCGCTGGTGGACGCCTGGACGATGACCCGTTTGGGCGTCCCCGCGGAGCTGACCACGGGGTGCGGGGCCTTCTTGACGGAGGAGGAGGAGGAGGAGCCCCCGGTCTGGGAGCCCGAGAGCTGGCTGGCCGGGGGCGCGGGCGGCTGGGCCGGCGGGGGCTGGGCGAACGTGGACAGGTTGGCGCACGACAGCGACTTCTTCAGGTTCTCATTGTTGAGGTGCGTGATGTTGTTCTGGTAGCTGCTGTTGGGCTGCACCTTCTTGGAGTTCTTCTTCTTGGCCGACACGGCCACGATCCTCTTCCAGGGCAGCACGGAGATGATGGAGTGCCGCTTCAGGTTCTTGTCCTTGGCGTTCTTGCTGTTCTGCACCGCCGTGTAGTGGCCCACCGTGGCCGCGCCATCCTCAAACAGCGTGGCCTTGCGGTAGCTGGGGGACAGGGACAGCACCGTGCCCATGGTGCCCCTGCGCGCCCAGCCTGCCGGCCGGGGGCGGACAGCGGCTCACCGAGCCCGCGGCGGCCGGGGGAGAGGGGAGGGGGCGCTGCCCACGCGCGCGCGCGCGGCCCCTCCGGATCTGCGTGGAAAACAAGATGGTGCTCAGCCCCGGGCGGGGCCCCCGCGCGGCCCCGCGCCCCCTCCCGCGCCTCCGCGGCCCGAGTCTCCCCCCGGCAAAGCGCCGGGCCCTCCCCGGGGCTCCGCGCCCCCCGCCGCCTGGCCGTCTCCACCGCAGCACCCGAGCCTGGCGCAGCCGGGTGGGGCCCGGGCACCCGCAGAGGCGGCTGCGGAGCCCGCCTCGACGCCCCCCCCCCAGCCCCCGGTCCGGCCCCGGCCCGAGGGACAGCGAGTGGCCGTCCAGCTCAAGCTTACCGGGCAGGCGACGGCTCCGGGCCCTCCGCAATGCGCGCCGCGGCTCGCTCGGCGGGGCTCGGCGGGGCTCGCGCGCGGCGGCGGCGGCGGCGGCGGCGGCTCCGGAGCTTCTGTCCAAGGTTCTGCAGACGCCGCGGGCCCGCCCCCCGCCCGGCCGCCCGCCCGCGCCCGCGCTCCGCCGCCGCGCTCGTGCCCGCGCTCGCGCCCCCGCCCCGGCGGCTCGCTCCCGGGGGGGCGCGTGCGCCGTCCACGCGCGCCGGCCCCGGACGGCCTAGTGTCGCCGCGGAGCCACGGCCACGGCGTCCTCAGTCCGAGCCACGCACACGGTGCGGCAGACCCGGCCGCGAGCCGGAGGCGCCTTTACTCGCCGCACCCCATCTACGGGGCGGCTCGGGCGTTGGCGGGGCGCCCGCCCCCCCCCCCCGGGTGCCGCCCTCTCCCGCACCGCCCGCGCCCGCGCCGCGCCGGCGCCCGCACCGCCCGCGTCCGCACCGCACCGCACCGCGCCGCGCCGCCGCCCAGCAGCAGCCCAGCCGGGACACTGCTCCGCCGAGCTCTCCGGCAGGACGCGGCGGGGCGGGGCCGCTCGGGGGCGGGGTCGAGGAGCGGCCCCGCCCCGCCCAGACACGTGCCGCCTTTGTTCCCGCCGCGCCGCCCGGCCGCAGCTGGGGCCGCGGGGCGCTCGGGGCCGTCGCCCGCCCCACCCGAGAGAACGTCGGCGAGGCAGCTGGGGGTCGACGCCCCAACCCCAGCCCGGAAAGGAGGGCGGCCCGGGGCTCCCTAGCACCGCGGCGGGGACAGGACCCCTGGCGCCGGCGGGGCGGCCCTGAACCCGTGCGACCTTGAAGGCTTCCCTGGCCGACACTCAAAGCAGCTGCGCTTCCCCGCAGCCTCCCGCCCTCAGGATCAAACGCTGCCCCCTCTTAAGGATATGCAGTTGGAAAACGTAAGGCTGGTGAAATTACTATGTAAAATTCGGTGTACAAGCCATGTCGGATTCTGGTTAGAGTCGTTGCGTGTACGGACACGAATCCAGCCGGATCCTTTGCAAAGACCTCTGCTCGAGTATTTAGTTCGTTTTGGCATGATTCTGGAGATCAGTTCGAACCTAACCCAAACACGGGACAAGCAGCAAACCGAACCTTAATCCAGATGACCATTTTCGAACCAAAAGACTGGCCACGCCAATCCACTGGAATGTCCAGTTGCTCCAATCTGGCCAGGGGGACAGGAAAGGAGTCTGATGTCATTCAGGACTGCCACCAAGTCAGAAAATGCTAGTCTGTGTACACCAGAGATTTCTGGCAGCAGTGACAACAGAAAGCTTTAGAGACCTTCCTGACCACGGTGGAAAGTGCACTGCTCTGTTACCAAAGGGCTCTCTCCCATCAACAACCACAGGGCTGGCAAGGCCCTTCAGAGGGAGGCTAGGCAATGACCAGTTTAGCTCAATGTGCCCCTGCCTCAGATGTCCCTCACAGTACAGCTTTAATTCGTAAACATAGCACTTTACACCAGATAATCTGTAAAGAAAATAGATCTGTGTAGCTCACGGTTCTGGAGGTCCAAGATCCGGTGACAGAGTATGCCTTCAGGCTTCAACTCAGGGTGGAAGATCCAGAGTAAACAAGAAGTCTGAGGCCAGGTGCCCACCCACTCATAACTACCCACCCAGGTGGGGAATACATTAAGCCATGAGGGTGGGGCCTTTCGTGACCTAATGCTTAAAGGTCCCACCCCCTCTCAGCCCTGTGAGGGCCCAAGTGGTAGGAGGCCAACTATCAGCCACCATACCTCTTCTTCAAATGGAGTTTCCTCACTCTTTCTTTCCCACAAAGGAGCAGGAAGTCATTTCAGGGTCCTTCAGGCAGAGCTGAAAGCCAACCTGTTCCTCCAGCCCCCTAATGGAACGGTTCAGCTCCTTTAATTGGCCTGATAAGTCACACATTGTCTTATGTATGCCTTTCAAGTCTAGTGCTAAGCAAAGGTTAAATGTTTCCCATTTCCTATATTGCACATAAATTCCCAAGTTTTATAATCCACTCCTTTAAAAAAAAAAAAAACAAACCTAGGGGCTGGGAATGTGGCTCAGTGGTAAAGCGCTTGCCTTGCATGCCTGAGGCCCTGGGTTCGATTCCCCAGCACCACATAAGCAAAAAGAAAAAACCCAGAAGTGGCACTGTGGCTCAAGTGGTAGAGCGCTAGCCTTGAGCTGAAGAGCTGAGGGACAGTGCCCAGGCCCAGAGTTCAGGCCCCACTACCGGACCCCCCCCCCAAAAAAAAAACCTAAGCCTGTCGCACTCCAGTGGCTCCCGCCTGTAAATCCTATCTACTCAAGAAGCTCAGATCTAGGATCACAGTTCAAAGCCAGCCCGTGAGACTCTTAGCTCCAATAAACCACCACAAAGCAGGAAGTGGCACTGTGGTTCAAGTGGTAGAGTGCTCACCCTAAGCTGAAGAACCAAGGGACGGTGCCCAAGCCGCGTTCAAGCCCTACAACTGATAAAAAAAAAAAAAGAGGCTGAGATCTGAGGATCAAAGTTTGAAGCCAGCCCTAGCAGGGGCAGGAAAGTCCTTGAAACTCTTGTCTCCAATCGACTACTCAGAAAAAGCCTGTAGCAGCACTATGCCTCAAGTGGTAGAATGCTAGCTTTGAGCAAAAGTGCCTAGGCTCTGAGTTCAAGCCTCAAGACTGACCAAAAACAAACACAAGACCAAAACAAAAACCCCCAAGCCTGCTCTATTACTAGTAACTGAATTTCTTTTTTTGTTTTTTCTGTGCCAGTCCTGGAGCTTAAACTCACGGCCTAGGAGTTGTTCCTGAGCTTTTGTTGCTCAAGGCTAGCACGCTACCACTTGAGCCAGTTCCACTAATGGCTTTTTGTTGGTTAAATGGACTTCCCACCCCAGGCTGGCTTTGAACCATAATCCTCAAATCTCAACCTCTTCAGTAGGACTGCAGATGTGACCCACTAGCACCTGGCTTGGTCACTAAATGTATACTCTATTACACTTTGTTGTGGACAGTGGGTTCCATTTCACCATTCCCAACCCAAGGCAGCACAGCACATGTTTGCATGGGCCTTTCCCAGCCCATCTCTTCTTGCTTTGTCCTTACCACCTTCAAAATTAGCTCTCTCAATTTGGGGGGCTGGTAGTTCATGCCTATAATCAGCTATTCATGAGGCTGAGATCTGAGGATCACAGTTCAAAGCCAACCAGGGCAGGAAAGATGCGAGTCTCAAAGTGGTAGAGCACTAGCCTTGAGCAAAAGAGCTCAGAGACAGCATCCAGGCCCCATGACTGACCAAAAAAAACACCACCAAAAACAACCTTAACCGGTGACTCATGCCTAAATCCTAGCTACTCAGGTGGCTGAAATTTGAGGATCACAGGCAAGCCAATTTGGACAAAAAAAGTCCATGAGAGGGGCTGGGAAGGTGGCTCAGTGGTAGAGCGCTTGCCTTGCATGCTCGAGGCCCTGGGTTCAATTCTTCAGCACCACATAAGCAAAAAGCCGGAGGTGGCACTGTGGCTCAAGTGGTAGAGCGCTAGCCTTGAGCTGAAGAGCTGAGGGACAACGCCAAGGCCCAGAGTTCAAGCCTCATGACCAACCAAAAAGAAAAGAATGAGAAGGGACTGCCGGCCTTTTATTGCTGAAAGAGGAGGTTGTGAAGGAACTGTACAAGAACACACTTGCTAAGCCTGGCTAAGGGCATCCACAGCTCTGCTGCACACACTCACCACTACCTCTGTATTCCCGTAACTGCTCCAACTGTCAAGCAAAGGGCAACAATCTGTCAAAAAGGGAAGAATCCAGAAGCCAAAAGGCACCTGCAGCTAAATGGTGAGGCTGTTTTCTTCCCCACTCTCTTCATCAGCTCGAGGGAAGGTGTCCAGTCCCCACCCCAGCAGCCTCTGCTATACCCCATCTCCAGCTGTCTCAAGGACCAGCATGCTAGTTAGCAGCCTTGATGGGCTCCGATGCTCCTGCAAAAATCTCCCACTCTGCATACCCCACTTCCCATGCTACCCTGAGGCAGGAAGGCCAAAGCAGCAATCAGTTCCAGCTTCTAGAAAGGGTTCCAAATACAGCCATGCTGAGCCTTTGTTCTTCTAGGCAACAGAGCAGCATCTAGTGGCCCATCTGGGTAGCACAGATTACATAACTCCAGCACACAGCAGGGCATCAGAGCACCAAAGCAAGCCCTGGCACCATGAAGATTAGTACCTAAAGGAGAGCCTCAGAGAACCAGTTCATGCATGGCCAACTGGCTCAGTGATGCCTAGACTAGCTCTTTGAAGAGATACAATGGCACAACTGCTGTTGTAATGGGATATTCCCAAACAACCACATTAAATTGGTAAAAGGGAGCCAGGCACTGGTGGCTCACACGAGTAATCCTAGCTACTCAGGAGGCTTGAGACCTGAAGATCGCAGTTTGAAGCCAGCCTGGATAAGAAAATTCCATGAAAGTCTTATCTCCAATGAATCACCAAAAAGCTGGAAGTGGAGCTGTGGCTCAAGTGGTAGAGTGCTAGCCTTCAGCACTTAATTGAGCAAAATGGCTCAAGGATAACACCCAAGCCCCCGAGTTCAAGCCCAAGAACCAGCACCCAAATAAAAGTGAAAGGAAAGAGGTAAATTTCATTTTATTTAACCTTAAACTCAATATACCCCAAATATTTCAACATATATAAATATTAAGATATTTTACACCTTCTTTCATACTAAACCTCCAAAGCCTGGCTTGTGAGTATGCTTAAAGCACGTGTGAACTAGTCACACAGGGCCTGCCAGCCACGTGTGATGAGGGACAATGAGGTCTAGCTGGAGCTATCAGACAGACAAGGGCAGAGAAAAGAACTGACTACTGTTTGGCCCCTCAAGCTTGTCCTAAATGTAGGAAATCCTCTCCCCTCCCCTCCAGCTCCAGGACACTATGAAGTTTGTTTTGTTTTTTTAATCCTTTGTAAAAGTAAAACTTCTGCAAGTAAAATTATATACAGAAACACAAGGCTAAAACTGAGTAGCAGAACTGCTTAAACTAAAGAGAGGTTTGGCAGGCCCCCAAAACACCCTCAGAAGACACATTCCTGGGGTCTGAGAGCAGCAGATTTGAAGATTCCAAAATGAGACCAAACTAAACCACAGCTGGCTTGTCAGGAAGTGCAAATGTCTTCATCTGACCCTCACATCACAATAACCTACCATAGGAACACCTTCCTTATTGCACAGCTGAGGAAGCGGACTTGTAGGATCACCACCCAAATCCACAGATCCTAACTGGCCCACACAGCACTGGAAAAAGATACCTTATAGACCAAGTTTCCTGCCAAAAGTCCTCCAAATTTGAACTCCAAATTCAGCTACTCCCTTAACACAAATGAGAACACTTTGGCCCACTGAGAGAGCTTCACTACTGTTGGGCCACAGAGAGCTAATTGAACTTTTTTAGAAACCCTCCAACACTCAAGAAAAGGACACCTTTTGAAAAAAAAATTATTTTTATTGGAACTCATCTGAACATCAGATATACCTGGTGTTGGTTAGCAAGAACCGTTTGTACATTTGATATTGATGGTGCCAAAACCAAAACAGTGACTGGACATGATGGGGAGAGATGGTGAGAACAAAAACCTGATTTTGGAGAGGAAAATTAAAGCCAGTCAGATTCAGAGAAGATGCAAAACCTGGTACAACAAAATCCTTTTACAAAATATAAATTTATTAGGAAAACCTGGAAAGGTCATTAGAGAACAGTAAAGAAAGAGAAAAGGAGGCCAGCAGGAAGAAGGCAGAAGGAATGGGAGAAAAAAAAGAGAAGACGAAGATGAGAGAAGAAAATATAGTGGAGCAAAAGTGCAGAAGCTTACCTGCCCGAGTGGCATCAAAGCCTTGCTATGTAATCGCATCAGGAAACAAAGCATGCTGAAACAGTGCTCTACCTCCCATCCATTTGAGTTCTAAGAGGTAAATAAAGAAGTTCCCTGGGAGGGGGGGTGGGGGACAAGAAGTTGCTCAAAACCCCAATGGGGGAGGAGCAAGGGTAGGAGAGGGAAGAACACCCCACAGTCTCATTTCCAATGTTCACTGTTTAAAAAAGGAATAACCCCATCTAACAGCGGGAGGGGAGGAGCGGGAGAGGGAGAGAAGTGGATGAAGACAGCCCGACTCCTCTGAAGGGGAAGAAGGAGGAGGAGATGGTGTCCTGGCTAAGAGGGAAAGAGGAGAAAGAAGAGCAGAAGAGGACAGGAAAGTAGAGAGAAGAGGGGCAGTTAAAACACTGACATCTAATCTAGTTACTATGTTTAAAAAAAAAAAAGCCACATGCACAGCAGGCCCCCTGGGGGCTGAGGGCCCACACTGCTCTCCGTGTGGCCGTGGTGGACACTAGCTCCTGGCCGTGTCCCTGTTCCTTCACAGGTTGGAGCAGAGCCGTGCAGGTACTGCTGTTGCTGCGGCGGCGATGGCGGCGGCGGCAGGACCTTCGGCTAGTCTGCTGGAACCAATGTCGGGGGGGAGGGTAGACAGGCCAAATGGCAGAGGAAAGAACACCAAAATGCCTCATTTCAAATAAAAAAGAAAACAGCAGTCTATACACAGTTGTTTGTTTTGGTTCAGTACAAACAGAATAAAAAGTCGTTGCCTTTGATGGTCAGCAAACACCCAATTCTGAAGAGGAGGAGAGGTGACACCAGCAGGTAGGTAAGGACCCCAGTGGTTGGCAGGGCTCCTGGCTTTGTGGCCCTCTCCCAGGAGGCAGAGAGCACAGCTTTAGGTAGTGTAAGCCTTTTTTCCTTTTATTTAGAATAATCTTTTTTTTTTTCTTTTTCTTTTTTTTTAAGCAATTTCCCCACTCCCAAGTTGGGCCAGTAAAGATTACATGAAAACTGGCACACCTATCGGCTGGAATACAGATGCACCAAATTAGGGTTTAAAAACTTTCCGAGCGAAAAGTAGAACAAAAAAAAGAAAATCTCCTAGCATTTCCCCCAAGGTTTCACTCTCCCGCCACACACACTCTCCAAAGGACCGCTACAGATCCAACTCTGCAAGAGAAGACAGAGCAGTGTCAATCGGCAAGCCAGGAGGACACCAGGAGGAGGTTTGTAGTCTTGACAGGCAGAAGACAAAGCTGCCGTGCCCCGGGTCCCCGGGCCAGCACTCACCTATGTTAGTTTCTTGGCTTTGTTGTAGAGGGAGTCCACTACTTTACTCATGTTCTGAATTGTTTCCAAAGCAGCTTCATAAGTTTTATCTACTGGGGGTTCATCGAAAATAATCAGGACACCCTCCCCCTGGTCCAAAATCCCTGCAAGAAACACAGGGGCAATCCATACAAAGAAGAAATTAGGCATAAAAAGCAATTATGAAGCTTCCTAGCTGCCTCACTTTCTCCAGAAAAGGGAAACGGACTTTTCTCCCTGTCTCATTAGTACATTTATTTCACTTATCACAAGGAAGGAGGCCAGGATCCCAGATCAAAAGAAACAAAGGTTTATGTTAGGTACACCTGCTTTTAAAGCTATACCTCTCCAACCATCGCCTCCAGCCCACTTGCCAGTATGACTGTTACTACTCACCATGAAACTTCTTGTCAAGAATCATCTGTGATAATTTCCTTTCCACGTCGGCCTAAAACCAAAACACATGATTAAAGGGACCAGTATCCCTTAGAGATCACACTGAGACGAAAGCTTCATAGAAAAGGTGTTAGTGCAAATGAATTGGAAACAAAACAGCAATAATGCAACTCCAGCTGAGCTTGCATTCCCCATTCTCTACCAGGAAGCCTGGAAACTTCCTAGTAAGTCTATCAGGAGCAAATGCCACACACACCCTTCCCCCACCACCCAGATGGCCTGAAAACTACTTACCTTGGAGAGTTTGATGAGGCTAGATATGTGTTCAATCTAAAAGGAAAGGCAGAGAGACACTAACACTGAAAGTTTAACTTTTTTTAACTCAAATAAGAGAAGCAGGGAACAGAATAATTTCTCTCTTGAACCTGATGAATGTTGTTAAAGGTCAAGATTTCCTTGCCCCATGCTTGGGATGATGCTCTCCACTTGCCAGGCCATCACTATACACAATACACATTCCTGCCCCACATACCCAATAGAGAAAAAGTTTACCACACGTGCAATGAGTAAAAAGAGAATTCTCAGAACCCAAGCCAAAGGCTTTTTCACAAGCTTCTACCCACTGGCATCGACTCGTTTCCTATTAAAACTAGACCAAGTTTTGGCCTCTTGTCCACCAGGCATACCCTTGGAAGTCAATTCCTACTTTGGACAGATATAGAAAGGGAGGTGCCTACAATAAGAAGGCATGCTAGAAAGAGTCCTTAGGAAGTCTTACCTGTACTCGGGAAAAAGGCTCAATGACTCGAATCAGATTCTGTTCCAGTAAGTTATCATACAACTTGGCCAAGTGTGTGCTGATGATTGGATCATCCCGAAGCTCTGCCCGGTAGTCTGTCAGAGCCTGCCAAAAGAGCCAGTAACAGAAACTGGTACACCTTAAAGTCACATTACACATTAAAGTCTGATCTTCCTGAACAATCTGCTGGCCCTTGTTTACTACATGGTTGAATGAAGTTCCAGGAAATTCAAGGAAATAAAAGCCACGACAGAAATTAGAAGAAAAAGACAAGAACTTAAGAGGGATTAGACATAGCTCAAATGGTAAAGTGCCTGTCTAGCA
Organism: Dipodomys spectabilis; assembly: GCF_019054845.1. Taxonomy (NCBI): domain Eukaryota; kingdom Metazoa; phylum Chordata; class Mammalia; order Rodentia; family Heteromyidae; genus Dipodomys; species Dipodomys spectabilis. The sequence goes on along the minus strand of NW_024870681.1, from coordinate 4,418,190 downwards.
AGCACACACACACACACACACACACACACACACACACACACACACACACACACACACACACACACACACACACACACACTACCTCAAAAGCTTGAGCCACTATATTTTTGTCCAAAACATTCATGTCAGGAGGGATGGCTTAGTAGTGATAGAATGCCTGCCTAGCTAGTATGATGCCCAGAATTCAAACCCCAACAACACCAAAACTCTCATGTCAACAGTTCAAATCATGTAAATGCCAAGAACAGCTCCACTTCTAAGCCAAATTAATTATGCAAGCATTTTTCAGCATGTATTTTCAAGAATCCTGAGGTTACATAATGGGAAATGCTTAACTATGCAACTAGCTCTTGGAAAGTTTGGTTAAAAAAAATAAAATAAGGGCTAGGAAGGTGGCTCAGTGGTAGAGCGCTTGCTTTGCATGCATGAGGCCCTGAGTTCGATTCCTCAGCACCATATAAGCAGGAAAAAAAAAAAGCCGGAAGTGGCACTGTGGCTCACAAGTGGTAGGGCACTAGCCTTGAGCTGAAGAGCTGAGGGACAGCGCCCAGGCCAGAGTTCAGGCCCCACGACTGGACCCCTCCCCCCCCCCAAAAAATAATAATATAAAATATGGCTCTGGTAAAATAAAATACAGAATATTCCAAGTTTGTTTGCTATTAGTGTTACCTGAATGTCTAAACATAGAACTCTTTTCAAAAGAACCACTTAGAATAAGATTATTACATCAAACATCTCAGATTTTGGGATTAAATTACTTAAATTGCTTACACATATATGTGATGTATTTACCTTCAGTAATGGCTTGAATATCCTAGCCTCACATTAGCTGTAGACAAAGTTATTAAAAGAAGCAGACAGGCCGGGAGTGTGGCTTAGTGGTAGAGTGGTTGCATGCATGAAGCCCTGGGCTCGATTCCTCAGGACCACATACACAGAAAAAGCTGGAAATGGTGCAGTGGTTCAAGTGGTGGAGCGCTAGCCTTGAGCACAGAGAGGCTCAGGGACAGAGCCCAGACCCTGAGTTCAAGGCCCAGGACTGGCAAAAAAAAAAGAAGACACCTCAGACCAAGTAGTTGAGTATTCCTGTTACTTCTTACTTGGAGGCAGGAATAGGCAAGAATGCTTCACGAAGACGGCAAAATCTTGACAACAAATCAGAGACCTAGTCTCAATTAAATCCATTTACACTGTTCTTCTTGATAGATCATGTTTGTTTGTCTGTTTTGGGTGCCAGTTCTGGGGCTTGAACTGGCCCTGGGTACTGTCCCTCAACCTTTGTGCTCAAAGCTAGTGCTCTACCACTTGACATAGCTCCACTTCTTTTTTGGTGGTTAATTACAGGTAAGAGTCTCATAGATTTCCTGCCCAAGTTGGCTTCCAACTCTGTTCCTCATCCCAGCCTCCTGAGTAGCTAGGATCTAAGTTTCTTTCTTTTTTGTTTTATTTGTTTGTTTTGTTGTCATGAGGCTTGAACTCTGGGTCTGGGGCGCTGTCCCTCAGCTCTTCATCTCAAAGCTAGTGCTCTACCACTTGAGCCACAGCACCACTTCAGGTTTTCTGAGTGGTTTACTGGAGATAAGAGTCTCACGGACTTTGCTGCCTGGGCTGGCTTTGAACCACAATCCTCAGATCTCAGCCCCCTGAGTAGCTAGGATTACAGGCATGAGCTACCAGCACCCAGCCAGGATTTAAATTTTGATTTGAAGTTGGTTACTATATTCAGATTAAGAGTTTAGAAAATAGGGCTGGGATGTAGCTCAGTGGCAAAGCACTTGCCTAGCAAGTGCAACATCCTGGGTTCTATCCCCAGTACCAAAAAAGAAAAGACAAAAAAAAAAAAAAATACAGTTAAAAAAAAAAAAGAGTTTAGAAAATAATAACCCCTCTAAAGTTTAGAATAGTGTGTCTATCATTTTGAAACTTCCCAAAGCATAAGGCACAGGTGACAAAGAAAATTTAGAACAGTATCAAAGGCTGAATGCATACATCAAAACTTTGGGCTGGGAAGGTGGCTCAGTGGTAGAGCGCTTGCCTTGCATGCATGAGGCCCTGGGTTCGATTCCTCAGCACCACATTGAGCAAAAAGAAAAAAAAAAGCCAGAAGTGGTGCTGTGGCTCAAGTGGTAGAGTGCTAGCCTTGAGCTGAAGAGCTGAGGGACAGCGCCCAGGCCCAGAGTTCAGACCCCACGACCGAACCCAAAAAAAAATAAAAAAATAAACTTTGGTTTTAGCCAGGTACTGGTGGCTCATGCCTGTAATCCTAACTACTAATCTCGCCTAATTCAAGTGGTAGAGCACTAGCCTTGAGCAAAATAAGCTTAGGGACAGTTTGCAGGCCCTGAATTCAAGCCTCAGAACCAACACCAAGAAAAAAGACCTGTTTTGCCAAGTAACAGTGATACTTGATGTCTATAATCCTACTCAGGAGAATGAGATTTGGAGGATTAAGGTTCAAAGCCAATGAACAGAGAAATCTTAACACTCCATTTTCAATTAACCAGCAAAAGACTGGCTGAAGGCAAGACTCAAATATTAGAGCACCAGTCAAACAAGCTGAGTAATACAAGGTCTTAAGTTCAAACCTCAGTACCAGCAAAACAAAACAACCACAGAAATGACTTTTTGAGAGGTGAAGAAATACCTACAGTTGTGCTGAGTCGAATAAGCAGTAGGCCTAACATCAAATCACTCTGTATTACTGGCTGCATGATTTACAACATACACGGAATGAAGGTAATAGCTTTATTGTGGAAAAAAAAAAAGATGACATAGAATTTTTTTTTTTTTTGGGTCCGGTCGTGGGGCCTGAACTCTGGGCCTGGGCACTGTCCCTCAGCTCTTCAGCTCAAAGCTAGCACTCTACCACTTGAACCACAGCGCCACTTCCGGCTTCTTTTTATTTATGTGGTGCTGAGGAATCGAACTCAGGGCCTCAGGCATACAAGGCGAGTGGTCTACCACTGAGCCACCTTCCCAGCCCGACAAAGAATTTTTTGAACTGCAAAGTATTACATGTACACGATACTTACAAGATCATCTCAACAACCTTCATGTACAAAACTAATGACCTATCTCTTGGGTTTGATACTGTACTGGGTGAAGGATGTATGGGGTTGCCTTACATTATCTTTACTTACTTCAAAACTTAAAAGTCCCTCTCCTCCACCCATTCCCTACCAATCAATACCATACTCACCTTTTCAAAATCTGCCAGCGATCTGTTTTTGCTAGCCTGAGCCACACATTTTAATGCTTCTGTCTAAGAATAAAAAGATAAATCATGAAAGTGATCTATTCAGTGTACTCACATACACCCAAAACCTCCTAACAGTTTGGTATGTCCACACAAAATCTGCTATAAAGAATCCACCCCACCACCATTCTTTTTCAGAGACCTGAGAAGAAATGCAAGTATTGAATATGATTACACGCAAACCAGTTTCTCTTTGAGACATGAAGTGACTTAAATGGAAGATTTCCAAAAAGGCAGACCTTAATATAGCATTCTCCAGCAGGGACAAGCTAAGAGAAAATGGCAGAAGAACTGTGATTTTCTTCCCCTTCCTTCAAGAATCCTTATCTACATACGCACCCAACTATTCCTACCCCAAGACCTACTTATACTTTATTTTTTTTTTTTGGAGGGGAGGGGGGTCTGGTTGTGGGGCCTAAACTCTGGGCCTGGGCACTGTCCCTCAGATCTTCAGCTCAAGGCTAGCGCTCTACCACTTGAGCCACAGCGCTACTTCTGGCTCTTTTCTTTTTGCTTATGTGGTGCTGAGGAATCGAACCCAGGGCCTCATGCATGCAAGGCAAGCACTCTACCACTGAGCCACCTTCCCAGCCCCAACGTACTTATACTTTAATCAAGATTCATTCTACTAGACCTGATATAAGGCACTGTGAGATCTATTTTTATTATATTGGAGGCATTAATATTCTATACATTACACTTGAATAGTATAACTCTGAAGTGTTAAGAAGTACATAAGGGCAATATCTAAGCTCATTATAAATAAGACACACAAGCTATCAAATCTCCACTCAGCAAGAAATGTTAACACCCATATTTCTAGATTAGCCTAGCTCCTGCTTAAAACCGGTCATTGAGGTACAAAGGAGTAGGAACTTCTCTGTGTTGGTCTACATACTTAAATAGAGCTGGTATGTAGCAACCCAAGTGGTAGAGTGCTAGCCTTGTGCAAAAAAGCTCAGGAACAGCACATACACTGAGTTCAAGCCCCTGGACAGACACCAAAAGATTTAAAAAAAAAAAAAAAAAGCATTAAGGCCAGCTCTAGAGAAGGAAGAAACCAAAAAGAAATCATCTTTTATGGCATTCCTACACAGTTATAGTAGGAAGGCCGATCTGTCAGGTTAGAGACAACAACATGTAAAATTCAGAAAGATCTTTTTTTTTTTGGTCAGTCATGGGGCTTGAACTTAAGAGCCTCGGTGCTGTCCCTGAGTTCTTTGGCTCAAGGATAGTGCTCTACCACTTTGACCTACAGCACCAGTTCCAGTTTCCTGTTGGATAATTGCAGATAAGAGTCTTGAGGACTTCCCTGCCCAGGCTTTGAACCATGATCCTCAGATCTCAACCTCCTGAATAGCTATCATTACAGGTATGAGCCATGGGCACCTAGCCCCAGAAAGATTACTTAGCTAGTGTTCATCAAGCAAAAGGGGATAGTACAGACATCTGAGTCATTACCTTCACAACTGCTTTTTCTCACAAGTCATACTCATATACCTACCACAACAAGGACTGTAAATCATCAAGGGTCTCTTTTTGTACCATACTCAAAACTCAAAACATGAATAGAAGTATAGTGAGCTGAGAAATCACTGGAATAGGTCTCAAAATATATTTTCTGCATCAAGTAATCTAACCTCTCTAAAGCAACCTGTGCATCAGATCTAATTAGGCTCCATACTCAAGAATCAAGATGTGGGTCTGGGAAGGTGGCTCAGTGGTAGAGCGCTTGCCTTGCATGCATGAGGCCCTGGGTTTGATTCCTCAGCACCACATAAGCAAAAAGAAAAAACTCGGAAGTGGCGCTGTGGCTCAAGTGGTAGAGCACTAGCCTTGAGCTGAAGAGCTGAGGGACAGTGCCCAGGCCCAGAGTTCAGGCCTCACGACCAGACCAAAAACAAAAAACAAAAGAGGGGCTAGGAAGGTGGCTCAGTGGTAGAGTGGCTCAAATGGTAGAGTGCTAGCCTTGAGCTGAAGAGACAGCGCCCAGGCCCAGAGTTCAGGTCCCACGACTGGACCCAAAAAAAAAAAAAAGAAGATGTCATATTCTTCACAGGTTAAATTTGCAAGACAGGTTCATGGAAGGTAAATAGATATTCTAGTCAAAGCTAAATGCTACCAGATTTATACCACAGTTCATTTCTATGCCATCCATAAGAGTGCCAACTAACTATCTGGGACCAGCATCTAACAGTACAGGAAACACACTGGAGGGGTTCAGGGTAAGAAAGCAAGAAGGGGGAGAAAAGGGTAGAAGGGAGATCTGAAGAGCACTCAAATATGATTCTGACAAGTTGGTTGCAGAGCAGAACTGCATTTATGGTATTCCATACCTGCCTCCCTGCATAACGAAGTGCAAGCTTTCCGCTCACCAAAGCCTGGACATCTTCTGGGCTAGAAGAAAAGAAATACTTGGTCAGTGACTCCAGTTATGATACTAAGCAAAAGTTTAGGTAAATTTCTTTTTACCAGAATTTCACTGTGAAGGCTACCCATAGAGAAAATACTTGGTCAATGGCTCCAGTTATGATCCTAAGCAAAGGTTTAGGTAAATTTCTTTTTACCAGAATTTGACTGTGAAGGCTACCCATAGAGAAAATCAGCCCAAATCCAAAACCTATAATTGCAGAAGCGAGGCCTTTTTTTTTTTTCTACTCTAGACTACAACTTAGCAATAAAAAGCAAAAAAACAGAACACTTAAAAGTTAAAAAGGAAGCCCAACCAAACCTACCAAAAGCAACAGATCCAATAAGACTTTAAGAACATTCAAGTCAAAAAAAAGAACATTGAAGTCAAATCCCGGTCTAAAAAGTCTTATTAAAACATACCTGGGTGGGGAGCATATCTCAGTTGATAGAATACCTGCCTATCCTGTGTAAGGCTCTGGGTTCAATCCTCAACACTGGGGGTGGTGAGGAAAACACAACCCCTAATCCAAAGATTTTAAGAGCCCCAGTCCATTAGATTTCATTTATCCCCAACCGAATTTGAATGAGTCAATAGAACTCTTAATAATAAGACCTGTCGTATTTTTTGTCGTGTACTTTCTCAAATATCTTAGTTCTGTCCTCCCCGCCGTTGGTGGCCCACTTGGCACTGGTCTATCAGCTGTTTCCTGACCTGAAGAATGAGCAAATTCTCTAAGAGGGGCTAAGAAAGGAATTTCCAAAATTCATCTCCCAGAATCTGAAAGATTAGCAAATAAAAATGCTCTAGAATTCCTTTGAAGCCCCTACTCTAACTCAGCCAGCTCCAACTATAAAACTGGCCAAATTTCTTTCCCAAGCCACCTCTGCCATAGCAGACAGACTTAATCGAAGGACTAGAGCTCATATATGCCAGAGTTAATGTGCACCTACGTGTTGAGCATGATTTTGCACAGCAACATGTACTTCAGAGATGTGATGGCCTTGGGGCTATCGATGGAATCATAGCCCTCAAATGCCTCATAGAAGTATGAGTATGCAGTTTTCCAGTCCTTCTCCTCTGCTGCATGGATAATACCTGGGCATTGAAAAGAAAGTAGTAAGAACCATATAAAACAACAGAACCATAAATGATCAGCGCTGGGAGCTGGGCACCAGTGCCTCATGCCTATAATTCTAACTACCTGGGAAGTTGAATTTAGGAGTATTGTGGCTCACAGCCAGTCCAGGAAGAAAAGATCAAGAGACTCATCACTACCCAACTAATAGCTAGGAGCAATGATGCATGCCTGGCATCCCAGCTACATAGGAGGCTGAGATTGAAGGACTGTGATTATACCTTAACTCAGACAGGAGTCTAATCAAACTCCATCTCCATAAAGAAGCTGGGTATGGAGGGAAGTAGAGAAGGGAAGGGATAGTAGGAGAAAAACAAAGGAGGGGGTAAAAATGCCCAACAAGAAATGTATTCATTACCTAATGATGTAACTGTACCCTCTCTGTTCAGCACTATGCTATCATTTCAGTAACAAGAAAAAATACTAAAATAGGTGGATAATAGTTCAGGCATGTATATGCTAGCAGAAGCAAGACCCTATCTCAAAAATAGCCAGCACAACAAAAAAGGACTGGAGGCAGGGCTCAGGAGTAAGAGTACCTGCCTAACAAGCAGAAGACCCTGAGTTCAAGCTCCAAAACTATAAAGGAGGAAAAAAGAAAAAAGAAGAATTAAAAAAAAAAGATCAAGCCGGGCGCTGGTGGCTCACGCCTGTAATCCTAGCTACTCAGGAGGCTGAGATCTGAGGATCGCGGTTCAAAGCCAGCCCGGGCAGGAGAGACCGTGAGACTCTTATCTCCAATAAACCACCAGAAAACCGGAAGTGGCGCTGTAGCTCAAGTGGTAGAGTGCTCGCCTTGAGCAGAAGAGCTGAGGGACAGCGCCCAGGCCCAGAGTTCAAGCCCCATGACCGACAAAAAAAAAAAAAAAAAGATCAGAGCTGAGAAGTACCTTAGAAATCTTCCCCAACTGATGAAGTCAAGTGAGGATAAAGGAACTGCCAAACTCACAGCCAAATAGTAGTAAGTGCTAAGATTAGAACCCTCTCACCTCAATGTTATATTCTAATATTAAATTCCCCAAAGGGTTCAGAGTCTCAAAGGGGATGCTAGAAATAATAACTATTACTATAATCCACAGTATAGCTGGGCATGATACCTAAAGCCTGTAATCCCAATTATTTCAGATGAAAATGAAAGACTGTTTCAATGCCAACACCAGAGAAAGAGCAGTTCTCAAGACTCCATCTCAACCAACAGCTGGGTGTAGTGGCACACTGGAACACAAAAGTTAACAGGATCATAGCCCAGGCCAGCTCTGGAATAAACCAAGACACTATCTTGAAAATAAACAATGCAGCAGGGCGCTGGTGGCTCACGCCTGTAATCCTAGCTACTTAGGGGGCTGAGATCGGAGGATTGCGGTTCAAAGCCAAAGCCAACCCGGGCAGGAAAGTCCAGGAAAGTCCGTGAGACTCTTATCTCCAATAAACCAGCTCAAGCAGTAGAATGCTCGCCTTGAGCTGAAGCGCGCCCAGGCCCAGAGTTCAAGCCCCACGACCGACCAAAAAAAAAGAAAAGAAACAATGTGGAAATATGGGTTGGAGGTGTGGTTCAGGGGTAGTAGGGTAGTGCCTGCTTAGCAAGCATAAGGCCCTGAAATACACCAAAAAACAAAACAAAACACCCAAAATGTAGTATAACACCCTTTCCTCATGCTTCTTCCCATAATCCTACTCTTTGCTATCACTGGAGCCCTTGGAAAGGGTCATGTTTACCCTTAGACTGCTTGAATGACCTATTTTAATAACAATAAAAAAGTTTTTCTAAGTTTGGCATTTTAATGCGGAAGCAACTCTAACATCTTTTATTTTTACTTCAAATACTTAGCATTTATGGGTATGCTTCTTTTTCTAGAAATAAACAGTGTACAGATCTCACATAATACCAAATCCATAAACTTAATGATACATAGCTAAGTAGGGTTCTTTTGTTTTATGCCAGTCCTGGGACTTGAACTCAGGGCCTGGGTGCTATCCCTTAATTTCTTTTGCTCAAGGCTACTCTACACCTTGAGCCATAGATCCACTTACAGGGTTTTCTGGTGGTTTATTGGAGATAAGAGTCTCACAGACTTTCCTGTCCAGGCTGGCTCGGAACCTTGATCCTCAGATTTCAGGCACCTGAGTATCTAGGATTGTAGGCATGAGCCAACTGAGTATCTAGGATTATAGGCATGAGCCACTGGCACTTGGCCCAAATAGCATTCTTTTATTTTATTTTATGGCAGTGATGGGACTTGAATTCAAGGCCTAATGCTTTCACATAGCTTTTATGCTCATGGCTAGCATTCTACCAGTTGAGCTACACCTTCAGTCAGGTACTTTGTTGGATAATTGGAGAAGGGGGGTCTCAAAGATGTTTCTGCCTGGGCTGGCTTCAAACTGAAATCCTATAGGTCTCAGTCTCCTGAGTAGCTACTACTTAGTATTTCATTAGAACGGTACCATAATTCACCTCACTAATCCTCTCCTGTTTATAGACACTGCATTGCTCACAATGAGTTAACTCTAAATGAATGTATTACCTGAGATAATATAAAAATGAACATTTCAGCTTGAGAGGCTAAGATTTAGTACATCTGAATTAAACTCTAACTCTGTCCTGGCTCCTTCTCAAATTAGACACATTGTTTCCCAATCTTCTTCACATCAAGGTACACACAGAAAGTACACAGCACACAATAGAACTAAGCTCCTTACCCATTATCCCAAGAAGTCAATATTTAATCCACCTGTAGCAAATTTGTGGCAAATGGCATGCCAGTTGCGAACTTCTGAACCAATAACCAAGTTAAGCCCTTTTACCCTGCCTTTGCACAAGAGCTCTCATTTTGAGACTAATCAAATCCTTTTGTTCTACTACAGTCCTTAACTAAAGATGCCTGGTGGAAAATGTGCACCTTTCTATAATCAAGAAAAGTTCCTTTGGGCTGGGAAGGTGGCTCAGTGGTAGAGCGCTTGCCTTGCATGCCTGAGGCTCTGGGTTCGATTCGTCAGCACCACATAAGCAAAAAGAAAAAAGCCAAAAGTGGCGCTGTGGCTCAAGTGGTAGAGCACTAGCCTTGAGCTGAAGAGCTGAGGGACAGCGCCCAGGCCCAGAGTTCAGGCCCCACAACCGGACCCAAAAACAAACAAACAAACAAACAAAAAGTTCCTTTAAGATCCTACAAACTGCCGGGCGCTAGTGGCTCACGCCTGTAATCCTAGCTACTCAGGAGGCTGAGATCTGAGGATCGCGGTTCAAAGCCAGCCCGGGCAGGAAAGACTGTGAGACTCCTATCTCCAATAAACCACCAGAAAACCGGAATTGGCGCTGTAGCTCAAGTGGTAGAGCGCTCACCTTGAGCTGAAGAGCTGAGGGACAGCACTCAGGCCCATAGCTCAAGCCCCATGACCGACAAAAAAAAAAAAAAGATCCTACAAACTATTAATGTTGCCCAGCTAAATGAGACATAACTTTATTTTCCCATTTTTCCCAGCGAGGAAAGAATTAGCTACAACCAAAATAACCAGTTAGAAAAGGGTTAAAAAAAAAAAAGTGAGCTGGAATTGGTATAGCAATTAGGAAGTTGAGGCAGAATTTAAAGTCTGAAGTGGTTCTACACTACATAGTGGGACTAGGAACTAAGTTTGTTGGGTGGATAGGTGGTGGGTTCGGCAGGCCCAAAGGCTGAGACAAAACTTTAATGGTTTTTTTCAAATGCATTAGTAAATAAACAATACAGCAGCACTAGGAATATCATGGTTGTTATATGAGGTTTATTTTTTAAAATAAAAACTAGAATGTCAGCTGACTGCCAGTGGCTCACACCTATAATTCTAGCTACTCAGGAGGCTAAGATCTGAGGATAGAGATTTTATTTTTATTATTTTTTTCCCATCCCAGGGCCTGGGCTCTGTTCCTAACTAAGCCTCTCTGTGCTCAAGGCTAGTGCTCTACTACTTGAGCCACAGCGCCACTTTTGGCTTCCGTTTATGTGGTACTGAGGAATCGAACCCCGGGCCTCCTGCATGCTAGGCAAGCACTCTACCACTAAGCCACATTCCCAGCCCTGAGGATAGGGAATTTAAGCCAGCCAGGGCAGTAAAGCCCATGAGGCTCTTATCTCCAATAAACTTTAAAAAAAAAAAGCCATAAGTAGAGCTGTGATAGTACCCAGGACCATCTCACACACATGCACATACACTAAACTGTCACTAATTCAATCCAAACATTAATGAGAGCCTGCCATGTGCTAAGTAAGCATGGAAATAACTACTATACAAAACAGACATGGCAATATCTCCAAGAGCACAGAGTTTGGGGGAAAAGATGGTCACTAAAGCAGAAGAGATGAGTACCATAATGAGCATAAAAGAAAACATCTTTGGTTACTAAGTTCAAAAGCAAAACAGAAAGCAGAAAGAAAGGTGCTCAAAGGAGACACCTAAGCCAAATGCAGGATACACAGGAACTGGCCGAGGGAAAAGGGTGAATGCAGAATTTTAAGCAAAGAAGATAAAACATACAAAGAAACAGAAGTAGGGTATAACATAGAGCATCCAGAGCATAAAGTCAATTAATGACTATGAGTGAAAACCAGAGATGAAAAAGAAAAGGAAAGGACATACTCCATGTTAAATTATTAACATTTAGATTGGGAAACATGAAAACCATAGGAAATTTTTTACATGTTTTTTTTTCATGGTGTTAAGGATTGAACCCAGAGCTAAGCAAAGTAGCTCTTGCTACTTTCTATGTTTAGTGTTGAATATATTGGGAATTAGACCCACCAGTGGAGAATTTTAAGAGTTACAAGTTTATAGACTTTTGTCTCAAAAAAATGACACTGCGGGGCTGGGAAGGTGGCTCAGTGGTAGAGCGCTTGCCTTGCATGCATGAGACTCTGGGTTCGATTTCTCAGCACCACATAAGCAAAAAGAAAAAAGCCGGAAGTGGTGCTGTGGCTCAAATGGTAGAGTGCTAGCCTTGAGCTGAAGAGCTGAGGGACAGCGCCCAGGCCCAGAGTTCAGGCCCCATGACCGGACCCAAAAAAAAAAAAAAAGACACTGGAAGCTAAATGTCAGTGGCTCAGCCCTGTAATCCTACCTACTCAGGAGGCTAAGATCTGAAGAGCACAGTTTGAAGGCAGCCTCAGAAGCAAAGGCCTTGAGACTTTTATCTCCAATTAGCCACCAAAAGGCCAGAAAGAGAGCTGTGGCTAAAGTAATAAAGCACTAGCTTTGAGCACAAAAAAGGTCAAGAATAGCGCTCAGGCCCTGAATTCAGGCCCCAGATCCTTATTTTTAAAAAAATAAAGCTGGGCACAGGTGGCTCATCCCCATAATCCTAGCTACTCAGGAGGCTGAGATCTGAGGATCACGGTTCAAAGCCAGCCTGGGCAGGAAAGTCTGTGAGACTCTGATCTCCAATTAACAACCAGAAAACTGGAAATAGTGCTGACACTCAAGTGGTAGAGAGCCTGCATTGAACTGATGAGCTCAGGGACAGCACCCAGGCCCAGGGTTCAAGTCCCAGGACCAACCAAAAAAAAAAACCACTGGAGTCAGAGAAAAGAATGGATTAAAAATGTGGTTAAGGACAGTTAAACCAATAAAAACAATTTCCAATGGGCCTTAATTAGAGTGATCTGTAGAGACTGATTGATATGAAACTGATCAGGTAGGAGGAATGACTGAGAGAAGTCAAAATTACTCCCCAAACGAAAAACTATCAATATTGTAGTAACTATCAATATATTTTACTGCAGTTAGGGATTTAGCTCAGTGGAAAAGCACTGAGTTTAGTCCTCAACTCTGGGGGGGAAAAGCTATAAAATATATTTTACCATGTTCTGACAGAATAAGGATGATATGTATGAGCTTTCCAGAAGTATTTATAAACAATATAAAAATTGATTTTAAAAAAATAAAGAAAGAAATAGCTAGGCACCAGTGGGTCATGCTTGTAATCCTAGCTACTCATGAAGATGAGATCTGAGGATCACAGTTTGAAGTCAGCTTGGGCAGGGAAGTCCATGAGACTCTTATCTCCAATTAACCACCAAATAAAGCTGGAAGTGGAGCTTGACTCCAGTGGCAGAGGGCTAGCCTTGAACACAAGTTCAGGGACAGCACCCAGACCCCCCTCACTCCCCCCCCCCCCAAAAAAAGCTTAAAAAAGCTCTCAAAGAGTTGACTGACTTGAATTATGTAATTCTGAAGAGAAATGCTACCATTCTAAGTGACTAAGAGGTAAATGAAGACAGACTTTTAAGCCTAAGGTAGACCTCTCCAATAGTCAGGTTGCCTATCAAGCACTGGTAAGCATATTCTTTTCCTTTTTTAATAAGCGTATTCTTAATATATTTCAGGAAATTAAAAAGAGAAGCTGAAGACAAGCACTTGTAGCTCACTCCTGTAATCCTAGCTACTCAGGATGCTGAGATCTGAGGATGTTCAAAGCCACCCAGGCAAGAAAGAGACTATCTCCAATAAACTACCAAAAAGCTGAAGTATAGCTGTGGCTCAAGTGGTAGAATGCTAGCCTTGAGCAAAAGAAGCTTTAGCAGGCCCTGAGCTCAAGCTCCAAAAACCCTTTCACCAGTAAGATAACCACTACAAAAACATCCCAGGAATAATAGTATGAGAATACATACATCATATGCTATATCCTACATATATACGATTCTACATGATGTATGAAAGGAATAGCTATGACAGTTACCTGACTGCATGTCCAAAGTGGCTTGCAATTTAGGGGGGCAGTAGATGGCATTTGCTGTGGTTCGAGCAGAGGTTAAGGCAGCTCGGGCTTTCGGCAGATTACTCAATGCATGGTATGTTTTGCTTTCTAAAAGCTGTACTTCCACCAAAAGGGCTTTATCGTCCATCTTTTTCAACTCCCGAAGCAGTTGAGAGCCTGAAAAAGACACAGACATCTATGTTAGCCATAGTCTTTTATTGATGTATTTATTTTATTTTTAATTTTGGTTAGTCATGGAACCTGAACTCTGGGTCTGGGCGCTTCCCTGAGCTCTTCAGCTCAAGGCAAGCACTGTACCACTTGAGCCACAGCACCACTTCCAGTTTTCTGGTGGTTAATTGGAGATAAGAGTCTCACGGACCTTCCTGCAAAGGCTGGCTTTCAACCGTGATCCTCAGATCTCAGCCTTAGTAGCCAAGATTACAGGCAGGAGTCACTGGCACCGGAGTTAGCCATAGTCTTAGTACTATACTATAAAAATCTCATTTGTCCACCCTTAAAACACTCAGGATTATGAAACCTGCCTGAACTCAAAAAAGTTACCTTTAGGGTCCTTGTAAGAAGTAAATATTCTTCTAATATGCTGTCTTCCCAAAAAGAATCATATATTTTATTATTACTATTATCTTCAGTTGTACAATGGGGTTTTATTTGTTTTTTTTGGGTCCGGTCATGGGGCCTGAACTCTGGGCCTGGGCGCTGTCCCTCAGCTCTTCAGCTCAAGGCTAGCGCTCTACCACTTGAGCCACAGCTCCACTTCCGGCTTTTTTCTTTTTGCTTATGTGGTGCTGAGGAATCGAACCCAGGGCCTCTGGCATGCAAGGCTCTACCACTGAGCCACCTTCCCAGCCCCTACAACGGGGTTTTAATTCAAGTCAGATTATGAGTACAGAGCAACTTGATCACTGTCACTCCTTCCATTCTCCCCCCCATCCCTCCTAGCCCCATCCAGGCTCTTTAAGTCGCATGGTGCCATTTTCACATATGTACATTATGAGTATCCACCTGTCCTTCCTCTCGCCGTTCTTCTGCTCCCTTCCCTTGAACCTTTACACCCTTCCCCCACTCCTGCCAAATCATGAAATATAAATGTTTAAGCTTTCCTTCTTTCTAAGGACAACACTAGAGCCAAGAGCCCTATAAGCACTTTCCTAAGATTTCTGCTGAAGGTGTGGATAGTGGTAGAGCAACAGCCTAATAACTGAATCCCTAAGTTCAAACCATAGTACCTTGAAAAAAATAAGATCTTCTTGGCTGAGTGCCAGTGACTCACACACATGATCTTAGATATTCAGGAGGCTGAGATCTGAGGATTGTGATTTGAAGGCAGCCCAGATCAGAAAAGATTCATCTCCAATTAACCATCAAAAAAAAAAAAAACCTGGAAGTAGAACAGTGGCTCAAGTGGTAAAGCACTACCCATAAGCACAAAAGCTCAAGGACAGTGCCCAGACACTGAATTCAAGCCCTATGACCAACCAAAAAAAGAAAAAAAAAGAGGCTTTGGAATGTGGCTTAGTGGTAGAGTGGTTGCCTAGCATGCATGAAGCCCTGGGCTCGATTCCTCAGTACCACAAAAACAGAAAAAGCCAGAAATGGCACTGTGGCTCAAGTGGTAGAGTGCTAGCCTTGAGCAACAATAGCTCAGGTAGCCAGGCCCTGGTGGCTCACTCTTGTAATCCTAGCTACTAGAGAGGCTGAGATCTGAGGATCGTGGGTCAAAGCCAGCCCAGGCAGGAAAGTCCATAAGACTCTTATCACCAATTAACCATCAGAAAACCAGAAGTGATACTGTAGCTCTAGTGGTAGAGCGCTAGCCTTGAGCTGAAGAGTTGAAGGACAGCAATGAGGCCGAGTTCAAGCCTCAGGACTGTCAAAAAGAAAGAAAAAGGAAAAGAAAAGAGATTCGGGCAGGCGGGGGGGGGGGGGGGGGGGGGTAGGGTGTTGCGCACATGTGCATACCAGTACTGAGGCTAGAAGTCAGGATCTGGGTACTGTCCCTTAGTTTGTTTGTAATCCCCATGTGTCCTGGCACTTGGGGATAGAACCGGCGAACAAGAAGTTGCTAGTACCAAAGACATGACCCCAAGAAGGCTCAAGCCTTTTCCTTCTACATACCCAGTCCCTGCTAAGAAATGAAGGACTGTCCCTTAGTTTTTTCATTCAAAGATACCATACCACTATACACTTGAACCACAACTCCAGTTCTGACTTTTTGGTGATTAGAGATAAGAATCTCACAAAGGGCCAAGTGCTGATGGCTCATGCCTATAATCCTAGCTACTCAAAACCATTCTAGATAGGAACCTGACCTTACTCTCTCCCTGTCTAGCAAACACAAGACTATAATAGAAACACTAAAGCCAGGCATGGTGGTATGTATTTATACCTATATTCCCAGCGCTCTGCAGATGAAGGTAGAAAGAATATAAATTTGAAGCCACCTGGACTAGATGTAAACAAGATCTTGTGTCAAAAAAAGTGAATAAGCTATGTGCCACTGGATCACACCTGTAATCCTAGCTGCTCAGGAGGCTGACATCTGAGAATCGAAGTTCAAAGCCATCGTAGGCAGAAAAGTCCCCAGGAGACTCTAATGTCCAATTAATCACTCAAAAAACAGAAGTAGGACTGTGGCTCAAACTGGGTGAGCACTAGCTTTAAGAGAGCTCAAGGACAGCATCCAGGCCCTGAGGTAAAGCTCCACAACAGACAAAAAAATAACAATAAAGAAATACTTAGAGGGCTGGGAAGGTGGCTCAGTGGTAGAGTGCTTGCCTTGCATGCATGAGGCCCTGGGTTCGATTCCCCAACACCACATAAGCAAAAAAAAAAAAAAAAAAAAAAGCCAGAAGAGGCACTGTGGCTCAAGTGGTAGAGCACTAGCCTTGAGCTGAAGAGTTGAGGGACAGCGCCCAGGCCCAGAGTTCAGGCCCCACGACCGGACCCCCCCCCAAAAAAAAAGAAATATTTAGAAAAACATCAACTATTTCAATACAATAGATCTCTAAATTTAAGGGGATTTAAGAACAGATTCTAAATTTAACAGATTTAACTGTAGGGCTTTTTGTTGTTTTTTGTGGTAGGATGTGAACCGAGGGATTCACACTTACTCAACAAATACTTTATACCACTGAACTACACCCCATTTCTCAAAAGTTCAATTATCACTTTGCAATGACAAATTCTATAAAGGTAAACCATCTGAGATCTTTCTTAGAGGTAGATAGACTACAAATGATTAATAGATAATTAGCAAGAATAGTCGTTTAGAATATATTCATTTAGCTGGCTAAGATGTCTTACTAATGTCTACCAGTTTACTTACCCAAATGCAATGCTTCCTGGTACCTCTTGGTATCAAAGTACAAAGACACCAGTCTTGCCTGGGAAAGAGAAAAGGCATTGAATAAAGAAGACCAAAAAAAAAAAACCAGAAAGAAATCAAAGATCATCAGTCACAGAACTGTTACTGTTGAATGTATGTTCCATGATAACCTCAAAATCAGCACAACAAATGATTTAGTCCACAGTATTGTCTCCTACTATTATAGACAATAACTTGCTGTAAACTTTACCATGTTGCTGCTTATTTCTCTGCCCAAAATAGCAAATCTGTCTCAAAACTTCAATCGAGGGCTAGGAAGATGGCTCAGTGGTAGAGTGCTTGCCTGCATGAATGAGGCCCTGGGTTCAATTCCTCAGCACTACATAAGCAGAAAAAGCCGGAAGTGGTGCTGTGGTTCAAGTGGTAGAGCGCTAGCCTTGAGCTGAAGAGCTCAGGGACAGTGTCTAGGCCCAGAGTTCAGGCCCCACAATGGACAAAAAAAAAAACAAAAAACACTCAATCAAACAATTCTCCTAACTGGGAGCATTATCACAGTCTTTTAGTGACTGTATAATACAAAGTTGAAGGTACTTTTGATCAGGATGGCATTATTTACATTCACAATCTAACACCTCGATGCCTAAAATCAGTGCTAACGTGGGTACATACCTCCAAAGCTTGGCGTAAGAAAGTTCTTTTCTCTGATTTGGCCCATTCGATGCACTCTAAACACAGCTCAACCTAAAATAAGGAGAGACACCAGTTCATGTAACACATGTCATTACATTCTTCCAACCAACTAGGCCTTAGAGAATAAAAAAGTTTTACTGTTTTCCTTCCATATTACACATGTTGCTCTATTTGTTGCCAAGTATAACAATCTATAGTATCTCAGTAAGTAATCGTTATATCATAATGAAAAATCAGCTCCTTTTATACACTCCAAGTCTAGGTTAAAATTGTGTTCTTTTGGAAAAGATCTTCCTCTTTGAGAGTCTACCTTTTCAAGAAACATGAATAAGTTCATGATATGAATGGAAATAAAAATATTTTGGTCAGTGTTTTTACCAAACAATATAATAGAAAACATGAGTCCCACATAATCGGCTAAGAAATACTCATCAGTTTCTACCCAAGGGAAATTAAATATTGAAAGTTTAAGATGTTTTGTTGTTATTGTTGTTTTATTTTTAGAGAGAAAAATAGAGGCCTGCCAGGGAAGGCCCTGGACTGCAATCTTCCTCTTTATGCTTCCTACATAGCTAGGAAACAGGCAAAAGCCATTGTGCCTCGTTTTTTATGGGTTGATATGGGGTCTCATGAACTTTTTTGCCCAGGCTCGCTTCAAACTACAATCATCCAGCAGCTAGGATAATAGGAATGAGCCATCAGTGCTCAGCTGTAAGGCTTCTCAAAGTGTGCTATTAAGATTTTCAGTTAAGCCAGGAACCAGTGGTTCACCTGTAATCCTAGCTACTCAGAAGGCTGAGATCTGAAGATCATGGTTCAAAGCCATCCCAGGCAGTGTGACTCTTATCTCAAATTAACCACCAGAAAACTGGAAGTGGTTCTGGGGCTTAAGTGGTAGAGTGCTTGCCTTGAGCTGAAGAGCTGAGGGACAGCGCCCAGGCCCAGAGTTCAAGCCCCACAACCGAGACACACAAAAAAGCTTTTCAGTTAAGCAGACCACAACAATGGCTTCTCATAGGCAATTCCTTGATGCCTAGAAGGAAAGGTTTACTATTTGTAAGGGTCTGGGTTCAATCTTCTTTCTCTTCTCTTTACCCTACATTTCCACCTACCTCATATTACCAACCACTCCTCCCTAGCCCCACCACTGTCCACTCCCTTTCATCTCTGCTATCACTCTTTTTTTCCTTTTTCTTCTTTTAGTCAATACCAAGGCTTGAGTTCAAGACCTTTCTTTCACTTGTGGCACTCTACAACTTTGGTCACACCTGTGGTTCAGATTTGTGCTGGTTATTTTGGAGATGGAGTCTCACAAACTTTTCTGCCTGGGCTGACTTTGAATCACAATCCTCAGATCTCAGCCTCCTGAGTAGCTAGGATTATAGGTGTGAAGCACAGGTGCCTGGCATTGGCCTTCACTTTCTAAACTCCAAGCCATAGAAATGAAGATCCTAATGGGAACTATACCATCTTTAGGACTATATCAAGTTGAAGATTTTTTTTTAATTTTTTATTTTTTTGTAGGTCATGGGTCTTGAACTCTGGGCCTGGGTGCTGTCCCTGAGCTCTTCAGCTCAAGGTGAGCACTCTACCACTTTGAGCCACATCACCATTTCCGTTTTTTTTGGTTTTTGTTTTTCCCATTTTTCTGGTGGTTAATTGGAGATAAGAGTCTCATGGACTTTCCTTCCCAGGCTGAATTTTAACCTCCATCCTCAGATCTCAGCCTCCTGAGTAGCTAGGATTACATATGTGAGCCACCAGTGTCCAGCTAAGATTGTTCTTTAAATGTATGTGACTTAGACAAATTGTTTAAAGCCAGCCCAGGCAGTAAGGTCCAAAAAGATTCTTTGTTTTGCCAGTCCTGGAGCTTGAACTCTGGGCCTGGGCACTGTTCCCGAGCTTCTCTTGCTCAAGGCTAGCACTCTACCACTTGAGCAGCAGTGTAACTTCTGGCTTTTTCTGTTAATGTGGTATTGAGGAATAGAACCCAGAGCTTCATGCATGCTAGGCAAGTACTCTACCACTAAGCCACATTCCCAGGCCCATAAAGATTCTTTTTTTATAAATTTTTCTTTGTTTTTTGGGGGGTTATTTTTGGGGGATCCAATCCTGGCACTTTCCAAGCTTTTGTATTCAAGCCTAGTGCCCTACCACACGAGCCACATCTCCACTTCCAGCTTTTGGATATTAGTAAGAGAAGAGTCTCATGGACTTTCCTGCCCAGGCTAGTTTGAATCATGATCCTCATCAGACTCCTGAGTAGCTAGGATTACAGGAGTGAGCCACCTGTGCTCAACTAACCTTAGATCTTTTTTTTTTTGCCAGTCGTGGGGCCTGAACTCTGGGCCTGGGCGCTGTTCCTCAGCTCTTCAGCTAAAGGCTAGCGCTCTACCACTTGAACCACAGTGCCACTTCTGGCTTTTTTTGCTTATGTGGTGCTGAGGAATCGAATCCAGGGCCTCATGCATGCAAGGCAAGCACTTTACCACTGAGCTACCTTCCCAGCCCTTTAAGATAACTCTTTTTTTTTAGGGGGTTCCAGTTGTGGGGCCTGAACTCTAGGCCTGGGCACCGTCCCTCAGCTCTTCAGCTCAAGGCTAGCGCTCTACCACTGGAGCCACAGCACCACTTCTGGCTTTTTTCTTTTTGCTTATGTGGTACTAAGGAATCGAACCCAGGATCTCATTCATGCAAGGTAAGCATTCTACCACTGAGCCACCTTCCCAGCCCTAACCTTAGATCTTAAAAGTATTTTCTGAACATTTACCACGGAAAAGACATAATAAACTCCTTTAACAAGTATTAGTATATAATTCCTGGGAGGCAAACTACTCTAAATGCCAGTGACTAAGCAGTAAGTAAGACAAAGTAGCTACCCTTATGGAACTTTTATCCTAACCAGGAACAAGTGCTAAACAAGTAAACAGTAAGAAAAGTAAAGCAGAGATTGGGTACTTTGGATAAGGTGATCAAAGATTTGAGATAATACAATGAGGGGCGGGCAGGGGGATGCCCCCCTCTCCCCCTCGGGCACCATGTTAAGATCAAACTGAAACCCTGTATCACTATTTATAGTGGTCTTGTAGTTCACCTTGGCAATAGGTGTGTTGCCCTTGTATTATTTTACTGTACAGTCAATCAGTATATAAATTTGAACTTTATAACTTTGTAACATTTTAAATTATACTTCATTGTATAAAATGAAAGAACTGTATTGAGTAAGTTTAGGATTAGAATGTAAGAAAAAAGATCAATCTGAACAACAGATAAAAAATGTCCCACTGCCAAAATACAAGAGTTATGACACACAAGCCAATATACCAACTATAAGGAAAGTGAAAAACAGCCAGGCAGCAATGGCTCACATTTGTGATTATAGCTACTCAAGTGGCTAATATATATCTCTTTCATGCCTGTAATCCTAGCTACTTAGGAGACGGAGATCTTAGGAGCATCCTGGGAAGAGTCCATGAGACTCTTATCTCCAACTAACCACAAAGAGCCAAAAGCGAAACTGTGTCTCAAGTGGTATAGCACAATCCATGAGCAAAACACTCAATGGGTTCAAGTCCCAAGAGTGGCACCAAAAAAAAAAAGTAAAACTGGTAATAAAATAACAAAATACCTAATAATATTCCCTTTTTTCCAGGAAGATAGGAAAAAGAAGAAAGTTCACTGGTTGACAAAAATACAACATTCAATGAACAATGGCAATGTACAAAGGTAGTAAAAGGGAGAGTCTACCAGACATGAGGCCATATAACAAAGGCCAATAAATCCCACTAATTTTTTTTTTTGTCAGTAGTGGGGCTTGAACTCTAGGCCTGGGCACTATCCCTCAGCTCTTCAGCTCAAGACAAGCGCTCTACTACTTGAGCCACAGAGCCACTTCCAGTTTTCTGGTGGATTATTGGTGATCAAAGGCTGGCTTTGAACCGTGATCCTCAGATCTCAGCCTCCTGAGTAGCTAGGTAGTTAGGATTACAGGCATGAGCCACCAGTGTCCAGCTAAATGCCACTAATTTTAAGGTAGCATCAAATAAGAGTTGAGTATACTTCTACAAAATAAGAGAATTTATCATTAGACAAATGAGGTTCTACCCAGGAAGTAAGCTTTATATTATAAGAAGGAGAAAATTCTGAGACTTCAGTGTACAAAAGATCACCTCAAATAATTACTAGAAAAGCTCCAAGTTAGTTTGCAACTTTAGTCAGTTGCTCATGCCTGTTACATAACCCTAGCTACTAAGGAGGCTGAGATCTGAGGATCAAGGTTCAAAGCTAGCCAGGGCAGGAAACTCCATGAGACTCTTATCTACAATAAACCACCAGAAAACTGGAAGTGGCGCTGTGGCTCAAGTGGTAGAGCACGTGCCTTGAGCTGAAGAGCTGATAGACAGCACCCAGGCCCAGAGTTCAAGACCCATGACGGACAAAAAAATAGAAATAAAAAAATAAGTAAGCAGTTACTGTGTGTTTTTACAACTGTACCCTAGCATCCATACCAGTGCCTAATGCACAGCAAACAGCTTCAAATCACTACAGTATAACTTTCTTGAATCTGCCATTCTTTACTGAATAATTTTTAATTTTGTATGTCTCTTCCTGAATTAATAGAAAATACATCTATCTTTGAAAAAAAAAAAGGAACAGAGGCAGTCATTCAAACAGCTCAAGATCTACTTTGAACTTGTAAATAACGTGAACAGAAACAGAGTCACTTCCGCACATAAGACAGAACAGATGGATGCTCACCCTTCAATAAAGGCATGTACACAATACAAAACATGCCAAGAAAGGATGCCATAAGACTTAATTAGTGCTCATAAGGAGCTCTGTGACACAAGATGAAAGGTACCACAGACACAGAAAACATTACAAAGGTGTGGCAATACAATACCTCAAAGACAAGAATCAGTTTGTGACCCTGATGTAATGAGGATTCCAGGGACCACTGACAATCTCCACTTACAAAGCAAAGCATGGAACAGACTCAAAGTATCAAATGCCCTGTAACAAAGAGAAACTGACATGATAAGTCCTGAGCTGTCCTCCCAGCTGTCTCTCCTCCATAGTACCACAGTGAAGCAGGCAACTGTGAAATAAACTTTGTTCCCTATTATCTACTTTCTGTCATTAACATAACTTACCTCCTGTCCAGTAGCTGCTTCCATATCAAGAAACAGATCAAGAAGAGATCGAACCAGACGAGCTGCTTTAGCCTTACTGATGGAATTCAAGAAAGGGCGTACATACTTCAGGAGTCCTCCAAGTTCTGTGAGGAAATTAATTCAGAAAAGAAAAGTAAACATAATATTGGGACAAAAATACGGGTTTGAAAAACTGACCTACTACCATAAAAAAAAAATCAGTATTAATATCACTGGAATCAGTTTAAATAAAACTTAGAAGTGTTTATGGCATTCCAAGCAGATCAGAGAGTAGCAAAAATAAGTTAAGTATCATATACCAAATTTGTGTGTGTGTGTGCGTGTGCGTGTGCGTGTGTGTGTGTGTGTGTGTATTCCAGTACTGTCTTACAATCTTGCTTGGTTATTTCTGCTCAAAACTGGCCTCACCTTCACTTCCAGCTTTTTGCTGGTTAATTGGAGATAGAGTCTCTCAAATTTTGCAGGCTTTGAACACTGATCCTCAGATCTTAGCTTCACCAGTAGCTAGGATTAAAGGCGTGAGTCACAAGTGCCAGCCGCCAAATTTATATTCTATTCCCCACTCAGCCCTGGACTGCTAGAGTATCAATGACCATGAAACACTCAAATCTATTCCTCCTTATCCATCCTATTGAAAAATAAACAACAAAGTAATTTCTAGAACATGCAACATGCTCTGCTCCTGCCCACTTCTTCATAAACAAATATGATCTGGTTATAAAAGTTTATGAAAAACAAGACACTTTTTATTCCCAAATCTGTCTTAGCAGTCAGTGTTCCTTAAACAGATTTTCAATTGAAGATTCTCTTCTTTCCTTTTCAAAGTACTCTCCAGTTCAGCCTTAAAAAAGTTACATTATTTTACCCTTCAGGCTTTACTATTGCCTTCAACAATTCCTCTTGTATCTGCAAAACCTAACCTTAAAACAATTAATGAAAAAGATGTTCCCTTTTTTGTTGTTGTTGTTGTTGCTGCTGCTGCTGTTGGTCGTGGGGCTTGAACTCTGGGCCTGGGCACTGTCCCTCAGCTCTTCAGCTCAAGGCGAGCGCTCTACCACTTAAGCTACAGCACCACTTCTGGTTTTCTAGTGGTTTATTGGAGATAGGAGTCTCACGGTCTTTCCTGCCCAGGCTAGCTTTGAACCGAGATCCTCAGATCTCAGCCTCCTGAGTAACTAGGATTACAGGCATGAGCCACTGGCGCCCAGCTCCCCTCTTTTTTTTTTAACTGTATTTTTTTCTTGGGGGGGGGGGGGAGGGAGTGTACTGGGCAAGTGCTTTGCCACTAAGCTACAATCCCAGCCCTGTTCCCTCTTTTAGAAGGATAACAAAACAAGAATTACAAGAAAGTCATATTAACAACAAATGAAAGATGTGTTTGTCAAATTAATAAAAATTGGAGGGCTTGGGGCTGGGAAGGTGGCTCAGTGGTAGAGCGCTTGCCTTGCATGCCTGAGGCCCTGGGTTCGATTCCTCAGCACCACATAAGCAAAAAGAAAAAAGCTGGAAGTGGCGCTATGGCTCAAGTGGTAAAGCGCTAGCCTTGAGCTGAAGAACTGAGGGACAGACCCCAGGTCCAGAGTTCAGGCCCCACGACTGGACCAAAAAAAGAAATAAATAAATAAAAATTGGAATGTTTCAACTAAACAACTAAGGAATTATTTTTGGAATTTAGGTTAAAATTACCTTTGTGCTATTATCCCTTCAATAATCTCCAATTGTAGACTCATTCTCCTGAGAACTCTAATTCAGGACAAGCAAATCTTGCCCTCCTGAGAACACCAATCCAGTATCCTAAAATGCTCAACTGCTCAAATAGTCGGAAGATCCAAGAAACTGTGTCAGGTACTAAAGGAACCTAAACAGAGGATAGAAGTTCATCTTTTGCCCTTCACTACTCAGTACTACCTTGGACTTCCTGTGTGTGAGACATTTTCCTATTCTAAAGTGACTCTTCTCCTTAAATTCTTTTTCATATCTATACAAATTTCAATTACAGAATCATAAAACTCTTCTATGTATGTAAAGATGTGTGTCTACGTGAATGTTTTGCTGGGACCAATGAGCTACACCCATCCTACCATAGCTACTGCTGCTTTTTTTTTTTTTAAACCAGTCCTGGAGCTTGAACTCAGGGTCTGGGCACTGTCCCTCAGCTACTTTTGCTCAAGGCTAGCACTCTACTATTATGCCACATTCCCAGCCCCTACCACAGCTTCTCAATAGTCTGATGTAATGTCCCTTTTCACATGGCATTTCCTACTCCGTTTGAACAATTGTGACTTTTTTTTTTTGGTCGGTTGTGGGGCTTGAACTCTAGGCTTGGGTACTGTCCCTGCGCTCTTCAACTCAGGGTGAACGCTCTACTGCTTGAGCCACAGAACCACTTCCCGTTTTCTAGTAGTTTATTGGAGATAAGCGTCTCACAGAGTTTCCTGCCAGGGCTGGCTTTGAACCATGATCCTCAGATCTCAGGCTCCTGAGTAGCTAGGATTACAGGCGTGAGCCACGGCATCCCGCTCAATTGTGATTTCTAGTAGCACAAATAACTCAGAAAACAGCCTATTCTAATGTCAGTCAAACCAAACAATTCTTTTTTTGAAATACAATCTATATCTCTTTCCACATGACTTCAAATATTTAAAAGAAATCTATCACTTATCTCTATAATTTTCCCTTACATCAGGCTAAACATCTCTAGCAACTTAAATGTTCCTCCAACGTTCCAATTTCTAGATTATTGAACTCCTCTAAATATGCTCTAGAGTTTATGAAAGTATATATGATATGTGATATCTAAGACTAAAGAAAATGCTCTAAGGGCTGGGAAGGTGGCTCAGTGGTAGAGCTCTTGCCTTGCATGCCTGAGGCCCTGGGTTCGATTCCTCAGTACCACATAAGCAAAAAGAAAAAAGCCAGAAGTGGCACTGTGGTTCAAGTGGTAGAGTACTAGCCTTGAGCTGAAGAACTAAGGGACAGCGCCCAGGCCCAGAGTTCAAGCCTCATGACCAGACCCAAAAAAAAAAAAAAAGAAAAGAAAAAGAAAAAGCTCTAGGGGCTGGGAAGGTGGCTCAGTGGTAGAGTGCTTGCCTCTCATGCATGAGGCCTGGGTTCAATTCCTCAGCACCACTAAGCAGAAAAAGCCAGAAGTGGCGCTGTGGCTCAAGTGGTAGAGCACTAGCCTTGAGCTGAAGAGCTGAGGGACAGTGCCCAGGCCCACAGTTCAGGAGCCACGACCAAAAAAAAAAGGAAAAGAAAGGAAAGGAAAGGGAAAAGGAAAGGGGAAAGGGGGAAGGGAAAAGGGAAAGAAAAGGTTCCAAGAAAGTTCTTAACAAGAAAGCAAGAAAGTTACATGTAATGTAAGATAGAATATATAGTTTTTGTTTTGAGACAAGGTCTCCAGATATAGCTCAGGCTGCCTGAAAATTCATGACCCCCTATCTCAGCCCCTTGAGTGTTGAGATTATAGGCATGCACCCATGACTGGGTGATATGTTTCAATTTTTCCAGTAGCATCATGCTTTAGATTAAGTCCATTAGGTCTTTTTTGCATAGACAGGTAATTCCTCATCTTCCTATTTTGATAAAGATTTCAATATAACCTTATACTTATCACAACTAATTTAATCTCCTGCTTTGGCAGTAACTGTGAATCTTAACTCTGTCCTCTACTGTACTGAGTCATCCACAAAAATAAGCCTGCCTACTGAAATGGT
Source organism: Dipodomys spectabilis (assembly GCF_019054845.1). Taxonomy (NCBI): domain Eukaryota; kingdom Metazoa; phylum Chordata; class Mammalia; order Rodentia; family Heteromyidae; genus Dipodomys; species Dipodomys spectabilis. Next base: position 4,391,733 of record NW_024870681.1, on the reverse strand, counting down.
TTTAATCATGATGCCAGATGCTGACCAGAAAAACAAGAACAGATTCCTATGATATGACAATACAAACTTGTCTTCAGGTTGACAAATGACAGATTCAGCATGCTTTGGAAATTATTCTACTTTTTGTAAATTAGCCAACTACACCTGTTTCAGCCTTGAGATAAAAAGCTAAATAGAGCCGGGTGCCTGTGACTCACACCTGTAATCCTAGCTACTCAGGAGGCTGAGATCTGAGGATCGAGGTTCAAAGCCAGCCTGGGCAGGAACATCCATGAGACTATTATCTCCAATAAACCACTAGAAAACCAGAAGTGGCACTGTGGCTCAAGCAGTAGAGCACTTGCTTTGAGCTGAAGAACACAGGGACAGAGTCCAGGCCCAGAGTTCAAGCCTCACGACCAACAAAAACAAAACAAAAGACAAAAAAAAAAGCTAAATAGAGCTCAAGGCCCAGAGTTCAAGTCCCATTGCTGGCATGCATGCATGTGCACAAATTACACACACACACACACACCATCCCACCCCCACTGAAATCTACAGGTTTTTTTGTTTTGTTTTTGGAGGTCCGGTCATGGGCCTGAACTCTGGGCCTGGGTGCTGTCCCTCAGCGCCACTTTTTTTTTTTTCCTGCTTATGTGGTGTTGAGGAATTGAACCCCGGGCCTCATGCATGCAAGGCAAGTGCTCTACCACTGGGCCACCTTCCCAGCCCGCGAAATCTACAGGTTTTGAAGTGAGTTTGGAATAGTCTGTTCATAATAAATTAAAATCAAACAAAATCATCTGCCCTAGAACTTCAACATTTCAGTTAGTAATGTCAATATCTAATTTCTTCATTATGTTTTCATTACCTTTTGCCTATCCTCAGTTTCCTTCTATTTTTCTACCCTCCATGATTCCATAATTATTCACAGAATAAGTGGCTAGGACTATTCTTTGGATATTAAAGGACAGAAATTGCCAGAGCCTAGAAAAATGAACTTATTGAAAGAGACTATCTGCTCTCTTCTCTCACCTACCTTGGCTTTAATTCTCTCTTTCTGATGTTATTTCTATCTTTTTCTCTTTGAAAATCATTTTCCTTCCTAGAAAAGGCAGAAGTGAAACATGAGCTAAGCAATCTGCCTTCCTCTCTAGTCTCTGCAAGCATTACATTTTCTCTAAACACTGAATATTCTTCTTCTTAACACAACAAATTATCTTATTGCTATTTTACAAAATAATTCATGTTTCATCTTAGTCTGTTTTATATTCATTCTTAAGATATATTCCATTTCTTTCCATTTTCACATGTTCTACATTTTTTAATTTCCATAAAATCATAGTGACATCTTTTTCCGATTCTCATTGGTACTCTACACAATTATATGACCACAATCCTTCTTAGAACCTAACAGACTTCAATAGATTTCTTTTAAGATTTTCAGGTTACATAAAATCTACAGATTCTGTGTCTAGACATCATTTCTGGAAAGCCATTACTTTCTTCTTCTTTTTTTTTTGCCAGTCCTGGGGCTTGGACTCAGGGCCTGGGCTCTGTCCCTAAGCTTCTCTGTGCTCAAGGCTAGTGTTCTATCACTAGCCACTTCTGGTTTTTCTGTTTATGTGTTACTCAGGAATCAAACCCAGGGCTCCATGCATGACAAGCAAGCACTCTACCATTAAGCCACATTCCCAGCCAGTACTATTTCCATCATTATCGCACATCAGACTACTGTCTTATTCATTAATCTCCAAGTGATCGATTTTAGTCAGAGACCCTTATTAATAATATTTTTGAGCACAATGCTGAGCATATATTAAAGGTATGATAATGCAAAATTGAAGGTAAATACAATGATGTGTTTTGTGATCTCAGAGTGCAAAAATCAACGAGAAAAAAAAATATGAACCTATCAATTATTAACAGCTAAAATAGATATACGAATACAAGGCCCCAATACTATGTATACACTACCTGTATTCATCAAACTATCTTAGAAAACAATGACAAGTATGCTATAAAAGTTTTTAAGCCGGGCACTGGTGGCTCACGCCTGTAATCCTAGCTACTCAGGAGGCTGAGATCTGAGGATCGCAGTTCAAAGCCAGCCCGGGCAGGAGAGTCCTATCTCCAATAAAACCACCAGAAAACCGGAAGTGGTGCTGTAGCTCAAGTGGTAGAGTGCTCGCCTTGAGCTGAAGAGCTGAGGGACAGCACCCAGGCCCAGAGTTCAAGCCCCACGACCGACCAAAAAAAAAGTTTTTAAAATTTTGGGCTGGGAAGGTGGCTCAGTGGTAGAGCGCTTGCCTTGCATGCCTGAGGCCCTGGGTTCGATTCCTCAGCACCACATAAGCAAAAAGAAAAAAGCCAGAAGAGGCGCTGTGGCTCAAGTGGTAGAGCGCTAGCCTTGAGCTGAAGAGCTGAGGGACAGCGCCCAGGCCCAGAGTTCAGGCCCCACGACCGGACCCAAAAAAAAAAAAAAGTTTTTAAAAACTAATAATTCACTTATTAAATCCCAAGAGGTTTATAGTATATTTCTCAACTAATCACATGCTGAGTCACAAAATAGTGAAGGCAAGGATTTGAGAAAATAAGCATGAAACAGGAATTACGAGCAACAAAGTAAATTTCTTTTTGCAGGGGGCCAGTCCTGGGACTTGAACTTGGGGCTGGAGCACTGTCTCTGAGCTGCTTTTGCTCAAGGCTAGTACTCTACCACTTAAGCTACAGTACCACTTCTGGCTTTTTCTGTTTATGTAGTACTGAAGAATTGAACCTAGGGGTTCATGCATGCTAGGTAAGCACTCTATCACTAAGCCACATTCCCAGCCCTGAATTAAATTACTGAAATATATATATATATATATATATATATATATATATATATATGTAAATATGGTATGGGTTTGGTGTGTTGTTTTTTGTCAGTTGTGGGGCCTGAACTCTGGGCCTGGGTGCTGTCCCTCAGCTCTTCAGCTCAAGGCTAGTGCTCTACCACTTGAGCCAGTGTCACTTCCAGCTTTTTCTGCTTATGTGGTACTGAGGAATAGAACCCAGGGCCTCAAGTGTTCAAGGCAAGCACTCTACCACTGAGCTACCTTCCCAGCCCTTAGCATGGTTTTTAATGATTCATTCTACTGGAAGGTAACAGAAAGTTAGATATTTCAATGACCCAAAAAAATCTTAAATCACCTGGTGCTGGTGGCTCATGCCTGTAATCCTAGCTACTCAGGAGATGGAGATCTGAGGATCAGCTCAAAACCAGCCCTAGCAAGAACATCTGTGAGACTCTTATCTCAAGTTAAACACCAAAAAACTAGAAATGGCATTGTGGCTCAAGTGGTAGTGCACTTGCCTTGAGCTGAAGAGTTCAGGGATGGCATCCAGGCCCAGAGTTCAAGCCCCACAACAAACAACCCCCTCCCAAAAAAAAAACAAAACCATAACATTATTCCATTCATCCAGAAGCCTAAAGTGAAACTACAAAGATTCAAATCCACCAGAATTGGTTATTTGTGCTACGTTTCCTCATATGTAATATTGTTAACAGTACCTACTTTCAAGTTGCTTCAAGGACTCAACAAGCTTAACCACATGTACACTAATAAGAGTAACTAGTCTGTTAATACTCAAAACACATTAGGTATGTACAGTTCTTTTTTTTTTTTCTTTGAAGTACTGGGTTTTTAATTCAAATCCACCAACTTGGCATTGCTTGCCCATTTGAGCCATGCCTCCAGCTCTGCTTTTCCTGATTATTTCAGAGATGGAGTCAGTCTAACAGACTTTTCTGCCAGGCTATCTTAAAACCACAGTTGTCTTTTAGTTATTTAAAAATCATATTTTAAGCAACATGGATGAGAAAATCATCAAGGAAATGGAAATTGTGAAATATATACATATATGCATGCATGCATATATAATACATACATACAAGCAGAAATGCCAGATGTGAAAAAGTTAAGCACAGTATAGAGCTGAGAGCATGGCCTGGTATGTTGCACCAGCCTTGTAAGCATAAGGCCCTGAGTTCAAGCTGGGCGCCAGTGGCTCACGCCTGTAATCCTAGCTACTCAGGAGGCAAGATCTGAGGATCATGGTTCAAAGCCAGCCCAGGCAGGAAAGTCCGTGAGACTCTTATCTCCAATAAACCACCAAAAAAAAAAAAAAAAAAAAAAAAAAAAATCATATTTTAAGCTGGGTGTGAGTGGCTCACACCTGTAATTCTAACTCAGGAGGCTGAGCTGTAAGGATCATGGTTCAAAGCCAACCCAGGCAGAAAATTGGAGATAAGAGACTCTTATATCCAATTAACCACCAGAAAACCAAAAGTGGCACTGTGGCACAAAGTGGTAGAACACTAGCCTTGAGCAAAAGAACTCAGTGACGGCACCCAGACCCCAAGTTCAAGCCCCATGACCAACAACAACACAAAAAGAAAAAAAGAAGAAAAGAAAGAAAAAACTCATATTTTAGCCAGCACCAGTGGCTTATTCCTATAATCCTAGCTACTCAGGAAAATGAGAGCTGAGAATCGCAGTTCGGTGCCAGCCTGGGCAGGAAAGTCTGTAAGACTCTTCTCTCCAATTAACCACCAGAGGGGCTGAGAAGGTGGCTCAAGTGGTAGAGCGCTTGCCTCACATGCACAAGGTCCTGGGTTCCATTCCTCAGCACCACATAAGCAGAAAAAGCCGGAAGTGGCACTGTGACTCAAGTGGTAGAGCGCTAGCCTTGAGCTGAAGAGCCAAGGGACAACACCAGGCCCAGAGTTCAAGCCCCACAACCGACCAAAAAAAAAAAAAAATTAACCAGAAAACTAGAAGTGGCACTGTGGCTTGAGCGAAAGGGACAGCACTCAAGCCCTGAGTTTAAGCCCCACAACAGACAAAAATAAAGACTCATGTAAATACATCCTTGGAATTTCATGCATATGTATTCAAATTTTATTGAGCTGGTGATTAATGTTAGTCTGAACTACAAAAGATTTTAACCTTCAAGTTCAAGAAGTTTTTCTAAGTTATCCATCATTCTCTTGGATAACTACATAATTTGAAGGAAAGTAATTCATGAGGTCATTTACCCAGAACTTAATCCATTCTAACAAAATATACTCTAAATTTGTTTTGTTTTGTTTTTTTGGGTCCGGTCGTGGGGCCTGAACTCTGGGCCTGGGCGCTGTCCCTCAGCTCTTCAGCTCAAGGCTAGCACTCTACCACTTGAGCCACAGCACCACTTCCAGCTTTTTTTCTTTTTGCTTATGTGGTGCTGAGGAATCAAATCCAGGGCCTCATGCATGCAAGGCAAGCACTCTACCACTGAGCCACCTTCCCAGCCCCATCTAAATTTGTTTTAAAGTTGACAAATATCACCCATTTTAACATTAAGCCAACTTCTCCTGAATACTATTACTTTATTGGTCAAAGGTCCTTTCTGGTCAACAGTAGTCTCTCCTCATTCCAAGAACACACCCATCATCAGATTATCATGTCAAGCCTAGCTAGCCAATGTAATTAGACATTCAGTTACAATTAGAATGTCTAAGCAGCCACATGTACAATCATAGCTACCATTGGAACAATCTTAGGAAGTCACCATTTAATGTCTAACTCATTCTGTATCAGAAAAAAATAAAAGTGACTCACTTGGATATAAAAATCCAGTCATTAGGTAGGTCATTAGGTAACTTAAAGTCATTACCCTTGAATACATCAAAGTACTTCGTAAATGATGGAAGATTACTGTCTTCATATGCAAGGAAATATTGAGAATTCAAAAACCAGAAACAAATCATACTACTATATCCCAACAAAAACAGTATTTTTCCTCACTTTTGGAATAAAATTCTACCACTAAAGAACTATGTTTAGGTCTAGGAAGTTGGCTCAGTGGTAGAGTCCTTGCCTTACATGCATGAGGCTCTGGGTTGGATTCCTCAGCACCACATCAGCAGAAAAGGCCAGAAATGGCGCTGTGGCTCAAGTGGTAGGGCACTAGCCTTGAGCTGAAGAGCTGAGGGACAGTGCCCAGGCCCAGAGTTCAGGACCCACAACCGACAAAAAAAAAAAAAAAAGAACTATGTTTAGCCTGGTACTGGATAAGATCTAAAGGCTCTTGGTCTAAGGCCAGGGCAGTAGAAAAGTTTTCAAGATTCCAACTTAACCAAAAAACAAGGGCTGGGAAGGTGGCTCAGTGGTAGAGCACTTGCCTTGCATGCTCGAGGCCCTGGGTTCGATTCCTCAGCACCACATAAGAAAAAAGCCAGAAGTGGCGCTGTGGCTCAAGTGGTAGAGTGCTAGCCTTGAGCTGAAGAGCTGAGGGATAGCACCCAGGCCCAGAGTTCAGGCCCCACAACTGGACCCCAAAAAAAAAACACAAAAAACAAAGGGCTGGAAACATGGCTCAATTAGAACATCAGGTTAGTAAGCACAAAGTCTTAAGTTCAAACCCAGCAGCACTCAAATTTTAAGAAAAGAACTAAGTTTAACCAGGCTCCTGTAGTTCATTTACCATTTTAACTACCTGGGAGGCTGAGATTGGAGGATAGCCCAGAATAAAAACTCAAGAGACCTCAGCCAAGAGCTGGGCTCTGGTGAGTGTCTAGACACAAAACCAGGAAGAAAGCAAGTCCCTTAACCAGTGAAAAGAAGTTCTTCAAGTATAGCATAGTGCTAGAGTGTCTGCAAAGAAGCATCTGGACCCAAGTTCAAACTCCAGTACAGCCAAAACAACAGCAACAGCAAAACAAAAACAAAAAATTTAAAGACCACTTAACTTTCTGCTGAAAAAACTGAAGTTTAACAAGCTGCCAAGAAAATAAAACTGAATTATACCCAAATGAGTTGGCTGTATATATAAAATTCCATGTTCCTTTCCTCTAATAACAACAACAACAACAAAAAACCCACAAAAATTCCATCTGTCATTTCAGGTACAATCCTTTCATTGCACTTACCAGCAGCTTGTCCAGTCTTCGCCAGGAGAGACCCCAGTTCAAGGATACTCTGTTCTTTGACCTGTACTGCCTCCTCATCATTTTCCTGAATATCACGTTTCACTGTGGGAGGAAAATAAAAATTTTCTTAAATTTTTGATTAAAAAAAAAAATCTTAGGTGAGAGAAATTCACCCTTACCAAACAGACCATTATGAACTCAACCATGTTTACCAAAATACAAATTCTAATCCTAAAACCCAACACCCCCCCACCAAAAAAACCTCCAAATAAGAACAAAATTAAATAACCATATATGTTCCATGTAAATCAGATAAATGATAGATTCCTCTCTCTGATTTTAAGGATGCCTCATCATTCTATCCATTCGAATTTCCCTTACCCACAGACACTGAGGTTTCTGCTGTGGTCACTTGGTTAAAGCAAAATTGAAAAATTCCCTCATACCTATGGTACATGTTGTTTATATGAAGATGCATAAAACATGCCTATGCTTTACCTGCCACAAACTAAAATCAAATGACCAAATTATTGAAAAATCGAAAAAGTCTTTTCAATAAGGTCAGTGGAAGCTAAACTTAAGCTGACTGTGTGTTAGAAATAAACGGTTCTATAAAGCCCTACTAGAAAAACAACCCCATCAAAGTGTCAGTGATTCTAAGCAATTACACTTAAGAGAGACTGCTGCTTTTTAATGGACTCTGATTTGGCTAAAATAACTTTCTGCTACCTGTCCCACTTTTAACTGTAAATAATTACTCAAACATTTGACCATCAAATAGCCTCTCCAAGTTTGTAGTGTTAATTTTAGTGATCATTACTAGTTGCCACTTCACTTACAAAAGCATCATGACTTGACAAAAACCAAGATTTTGAGATTCCATAATGGAGTCTGGAAAAAGTAAGACTGTCAAGCACCATGACTCAAGCTTGCTCTAACAGGAAAGCTTTCAGGAAACTCTCTGCTAGTATAGTGGACACACAAGAAGTACTCTAATGGTAATGTTTGTCATAATGTCAACTTTTGTGGCACCACCACAAAATAAAATTAGTATGTTCTTCACATTAGTTCTAAATATTAGTGTATGTTCACAGAACAAACACACGTGTGTAATAGTGAATTAGACAATGCTGGTTCTGTATAACTGACTTAAGATCAGCACTTCAAAGATAGACATCCTCTATCAATATCATTCCTTCACAGATGCATCTTAACCCTCACTGTATCCTCTCTAGTATTCCCAAAGATAAGATTTTTCTCATTGTCCTTTCTCCATCCAAGTAAGTCTGAAGCACCAAGATCCAACAGCTTACAAAGTCAACATAAACATAACATCCTGGAAGTCACAAGCACACGTGCATTCTCATACTACTTGTTGATCCAATTCGAATCTTCTCAAGCTACATCTAAAAGATCACATTACGACACCTGCAAGGAAGAGAGAGGAAGCCCAATGCCCTAAGTAAAACTTCCACAAGTGAACATTAAAAGCCTCTCTGTCATAGTAAAATTATTTTCGTTCAAACCTGAATTCCACTAGAAAGCAACTGGCTGGGGCTTCCACTTCCACTTTCCTGTCGAGTGCATGTGTGAAGACAATCAAACCACGGGGTGAAGAGAAGAAATTCTTCCACTCCAGCCCTGTGCAGCCGGCGGGTCCCGCAGAGTTCCCACAACTCCGTGGCTTGACAACCAACTCCCAGAACTTAACTTCCAACCCTCCAGGGGAGTCGGGGAGGCTTAGTCACCTCCTCCAGCCTGGCGGTCCCAACACGACACTTCACCCTCACCCTCTACACGGGACAGAGGGGCATCCCGGCCACCTCCTCCACCCAATGGCAATCCGGGGTGTGTGTGTGTGTGTGTCACTCCCGCATTTTCCACCTCGTTTTCCGCTGAGGGCTGGGAAGTCAGACAGCTCCCAGCGAAGCGTCCCGTGGAAGAAAACTCCAGGAGAAGCGCTCGCGCTCCCACCCCAGCAACCTGTGCTGATAACAACGGCGGGAAATGCCGATCCCGTGGACCCGCTCATCCCGGCCTTGCGGCACCGCACTCTTAGACCAGTTTAGGACCGGCCCGCCGACCGGCACAGCTCCCGGTCCCGGGCCAGCTCGCGCGGGCCGGAGCGGGAGACCAAGCCGAGGAGACCTCGGGGGCCCGGCTGGGCCCACTCGCCCACCCCGCGGTGCATCCACCGTGAGTCAGCAGCCAGCAGGTGGACGCGCGGGCTGCCCCGGGGTTTCCCGCCCGACTGGGACCCCGGGAACCCCGAGCGGCCTGCGCCCCCGGCCCGTCCCCCTCACACACAGTGAGTCAGCAGCACCCGAGCCGGCTAGCCCGGCCCCTCTCGGCTGCCGCCGGCTGGCACAGGCCGAGCTAGGCCGGCGGAGCAGCAGGGACGGCGCGGAGCCCTTTACCGATGGAGTGGAGGATGTCGATGGAGGCCTCCCGGTCGGTGCTGAGTAGAGACTGGGCTCTCTGGAACTCCACCACCGCTGCCGCCGCCATCTTACCGCTCTCACACCGTCCCCGGCCGCGGCCGCCGACGCCGGAAACATATACCCGGAAGGCCCGCCCTCGCGTCCCTCCCCCCCTCCTCCCGCAGCGAGACCTCCCGCCTCCCTCCCAAAGAACGCTGGGAGTTGTAGTCTGTCCACCTGGCGGAGGAGACGGCGAGGGGTGAGGGCTGGGGCACCCGCTGGTGGGCTAACAAGTTGCAGGACACAGCTTCACCAGACCAGACCGACGGCGCCTAGGTTAGTCACCCCGAAAGGGACTTCAAACCCAGGGAAGACCTTTCATGAGTAGTTGGCTAAGTATTCTGTAGGGCCTTCCTGGTAGTGTCCATGTTTAACCGTGCATTTAGGGGCACAGAAGATCTTAGGAATTGCCCCGCATAGGCATTGGACAGATTCAAGCCGGGCGCTAGTGGCTCACGCCTGTAATCCTAGCTACTCAGGAGAACCTGAGGATCGCGGTTCAAAGCCAGCCCATCTCCAATTAACCACCAGAAAACCAGAAGTGGCGCTGTGGCTCAAGTGGTAGGGCGCTTGCCTTGAGCTGAAGAGCTGAGGGACAGCGCCCAGACCCAGAGTTCAAGCCCCACGACCGACAAAAAAAATAATAAAATGAAAATATCTTCATTCATGCAGTACTTGAGGCAGACAGCAACAGTATTGGGGACCTGAACACAGGACTGATGAGCTTGCAAGGCAATTACTCTGCCAGTGGCACCACACCTCCAGCCCAATAATACTGAGCTTAAAACAAAAAGTCTCACCTAAGCTTCTTACTTTAAATAATTAAAATCACATTTTTCTTCCTGTACCTCCAGGATACATTGCTTTAGTGGGCACTACTTTAGCTTGTACTTCTGTTTTATTGCCCCTGTTTTATTCATTTCTCCTTTTGGGTTTAATACTCTCCCACTTCACTTTCATTTGATAATTTGTACTTCCTCAACAAAAATCAGGTATCTGTGAAGATGTCAAAGAAAGGGAAGAGGGGGCTGGGAAGGTGGCTTAGTGGTGGAGCGATTGCCTTGCATGCATGAGGATCTATTCCTCACCACATAAGCAAAAAGAAAAAAAGCCGCAAGTGACACTGTGGCTCAAGTGGTAGAGCGCTAGCCTTGAGCTGAAGAGCTGAGGGACAGGGCTCAGGCCCAGAGTTCAGGCCCCACGACCGGACCCAAAAAAAAAAAAAAGGGAAGAAATAAATGGTTGCTAAAATGATTAGACATAAGGAAGATTTTTTGGGAGGTGTGGGGGCAGTTCTGGGGCTTAAACCCAAGGCCCAGTCACTGTCCCTGAGCTTCTTTTAATCAAGGCTAGCACTCTACCACTTGAGCCACGGTGCCACTTCTGGCTTTTTCTGTGCATATGGTACTGAGGAATCGAACCCAGGGTTCATGCATGCTAGGCAAGCACTCTACCGCTAAACCACATACCCAGCCCAGGAAGATCTTTAGGTGACAATTCAGAAATGGAAATGCTATTTTTTCCTGTTAGTCATGGTGGGGCCTGAACTCTGTGCCTGGGCACTGTCCCTCAGCTCTTCAGCTCAAGGCCAGCACTCTTATCTCTTGAACCACAACATTACTTCCATTTTTCTGGTGGTTAATTGGAGATAAAAGTCTCAACAGACTTTCTTGCCTTGGCTGACTTTGAACCATTATCCTCAGATCTCAGCCTCCTGAGTAGCTAGGATTACAGGTGTGAGGCACCTGTGCCCGGCAGAAATGCTATTCTCTAAAAGGACTTATAAGTGGGACCGACATTGTACTCCTCTATGACTGGATGAGGCAGTTAGTGTATCTATCTCCTTTATTCTACCAACAATGTTTGTTGAAAACAGTACTATTTATTCCCCTTTAATATCTGAAGAAAATGAGTTGGGGTAAGTGATTTAGTGCAGTGCAAATAGTAACTGACAGAGCTGAAAACAGAGAATGTGTTCCTAATTCTTGGATGTGTTCAAGCCAAAAGTGGATAATGTCTCATCAGGTTTTTTTAAATGAGACTCGTGACTGGAAATCAGACTGGAAGCATGGCTCAATGGTACAACAGCAGCCATGAGCAAGAAAACAGAGCAAGGGTTTGAGTTCAAGCTCCAGTACCAGAGTACATGTGTATGCTTAACGTACACATGCATGCATGTACAAATACACCCCCCCTAAAGATAGACAGATGATAAATAGATGAATACTGATTGACTGGTTTAGGAGATTTTCCCATGGTGTCATCCAGGCAAAATCCTAGAGCATTAATATACTTTGTACCCTCACCAAGTCCCTCAGTATATATAAGTCAATGTAGGCTAGAAAACTACCATAGGGCTGGGAATGTGGCTTGGTGGTAGAGTGCATAAGGCCGTAGGTTTGATTTCACAGTACTATATAAATTGAAAATAAAAATGAATAGGTAAAAAAAGAAAACTATCATATACTGGCTAATGCATAAACAATAGAAATTTATTTCTCATGGGTCTGGAAGCTTGGAGGTCTAAGACCAATGACTTGGCAGATTCAGTGTCTAGTGAGGGCCCATTTCCTGATGCACAAATGTGCTTTCTCCTTGTACCTTCACTCAGTAGAAGAAGAAAGGCAGCTCTCTGGGCATCTTCTAGATTCATGAATGCTTTCCCCTAGTGATCTACCCACCTCTCAAAGGGCCACATACTAAATAACATCAAATTGGTGACATATCAGCTGGGCACTGGTGGCTCATGCCTATAATCCTATCTACTAAAGACACAGGGGATTGTGGTTCAAAGCCAGCGCAACAGAAAAAAAAAAAATCCCTGAAACTATCTCTAATAACCAGGAAAAAAAAGTCTGAGGTATGGCTCAAGTTGTAGAGCACCCAATGTGTGCAGAAAGTCAAGCAACACCACCCACCCCTGAGCACAAACCCTGGTACTGGCACAACATTAAGATAATTCAAACTTTACAATTCTTATGACGTTTCATGAAGGTAAAAAGAGTAAAGTAACATGACATGACATGATCTAGACATGAGACTGCACTTGGATGGGTGATCAAGGGAGATTTTTCAGTGGTGGAACACGTTTCCTATCAAAAAGGACCTAAAGTTGATCCCCAAAACACACACACCACTTTATGACTGCATATTGATGTGAATGTACTAAATAATACAAAACTAGCATTTAAAAATATTTAATATGGGCTGGGAATCTGGCTCAGTGGTAGAGTGCTTGGTCTAGTATGCATGAAGCCCTGGGTTTGATTCCTCAGTACCACACACACAGATAAACCAGAAGTAATGCTGTGGTTCAAGTGGTAGAGCACTTACCTTGAGCACAGACAGGCTCAAGGACAGTGCCCATACCCTGATTTCAAGCCCCCAGGACCGGCAAAAAAAAAAAAAATCAACTTTGCAGAATTGTTGAAGTTTAATTATTATTATTTTTATGCCAGTCCTTAGGGACTGGGAATGGTCTCTGGCTTTTTTTTCCCCTCAAGGCAAGTGTTCTACCACTTGGGCCCTAGCTCTGCTTCCAAATTTTTGGTAATTTATTAGGGAGTTTCACAAACTTTCCTGCCCAAGCTGCCTTTGAACTGCAATCCTCAGATCTCAGATTCCAGATTAGCTAGGATTACAGCCATGAGCCACAGGCATCTAGCTGAAGTTTATATTTTACAAAATATACTAAAACACTTCAGCACTATGACTAATACAAGTAAATGTTCAACAAATTATACTTATTAAAATTGTGATTGTTGATTGAATTACCTGATTAACTGACTACTTCCCTCAGAGGGAGCCAGACAAAAGGGACAAACAGATTTTTTTTTTTCTTTGCCAGTCATGGGGCTTAAACTCAGGGCCTGGGCACTGACTCTGAGCTTCTTTTGCTCAAGGCTAACACTCTTCCACTTGAGCCACAGCACCACTTCTGGCTTTTTCTGTTTATGTGGTACTAAGGAATCGAACCCAGGGCTTCATGCATGCTAGGCAAGCACTCTACCAGTAAGCCAATGTGGCCAGCCTGCCAAACATATTTTTAATTAGTGATTTTTATAGTAATTGAAAAGCAATCAATTGTCCTTCCTGTTTACATCTTAGACTTCCTCACAGTCTTGTCTCCCTTTCCTGCTTATCATGCTTCTGTCACCACAGCACCCTCAAAACTGGATACCTCTAACCTCTCCTGTGCTACCCTACATACAAACAAAAGGAGGAAAAATGTCATTATTGAAACCCTTCCCTCAAATACTGCCCCCTGCTGTCGTTTGCTGTCCAGATACCTGATTGTATTTGTTGGATTTTGTTGTGGTTCTTCTTTAATGAAAATGTGATAAACTTGTCCTTGGCTGAAAATGTCTTTACTGTCCTTGAGGATAGGTCAGCTGATTATAAAATTCTTACCCTAACACTTACTCTCATTCTGAATTTTAAATAAAGGTGAATACTTTTGGTCTAAATTTCTTTTATACTCAGAGTACTAGAGTTGCCTGTAGTCCCAACTATACAGACAAGCAAGAGCATATTGCCCTGAGTTCAAATCCCAGTACCAGCACAAACACATATAAAAAAATAAGTACATGACTGGGAATGTGGCATAGTGGGTAGAGTGCTTGCTCAACATGCATAAAGCCCTGGGCTTGTTTTCTCAGTGGCAGTGTGGCTCAAGTGGTAGAGTATTAGCCTTGAGCAAAAGCAACTTAAGAACAGTGCCTAGGCCCTGAGTTCAAGCCCCAGGACTGGCAAAAAAGATAGTTTAATGAATCGTATGAGACTCTAAGAAAGTGACATTTAAGCAAAGACCTGAATAGAGAGGAATGCTCTAGGAATTAAGAACTCTATTGCTTCACAATGCATTTGTTTAATTATGTCATTAATAGGGTGATCAACAGCCATTTGGAGATAATAATGATAATTACAGACTTTTCTGTTCTTTACCTGAAAGGCTTCCATTTTTGTTGATATGCAATTTGTTTCATGCACTTCAAGCACTGATACTCCCAAGAGTTGTCATGTTATTTCTGTCCATCTTTTTCAGATCTAAGAATAACAGCAAAAACCTACCAAGTACTAATCATCCAAAATATTTCTAAAATTTCACTTTGGATGCAAAGGTCCAAATTATGCACATAAATTAATCACTTTTTCCATAAATAGTGTCAAGGAGGGTTGTCTAAGTTGAATGCACTAATGTATCACACAGGTTTATCAGAAATTATAACTGTGGAAAATTTAATTTTCAAAGTTTATCACACTGTCTATGTAAATTGTGAAACAATTTCAAAACACAAAAACATATTTATTCTTCCTAGTAAATAAAAATATACAAAGAATTAAATACCATCACCACCTATCATTACTGCATCCATTATCTGGATCAAACATCTCCCCCTTTTTTTTCATACTTATAGTACTGGTTGTATATCTCAAAGTCATCTGTATTACCTGAGATCAAGATCCTTGTCTTATCTGTGGTTTTCCAAGAGCTATAAATGATCATCCATTTTAAAAAGTTTCAGATTTGAGTGAAATAATATACCTTAGAAATTAGAGTCACAGGGCTAGGAAGGTGGCTCAGTGGTAGAGTGCTTGCCGTGCATACATGAGGCCCTGGGTTCGACTCCTCAGCACCACATAAGCAAAAAGAAAAAAGCCGGAAGTGGCGCTGTGGCTCAAGTGGTAGAGCGCTAGCCTTGAGCTGAAGAGCTGAGGGACAGCGCCCAGGCCCAGAGTTCAGGCCCCACGAACGGACCCCCCCCTCAAAAAAAAAAAAGAAAGAAATTAGAGTCACAGCCGGGCGCTGGTGGCTCACGCCTGTAATCCTAGCTACTCAGAAGGCTGAGATCTGAGGATCACGGTTCAAAGCCAGCCCGGGCAGGAGAGACCGTGAGACTCCTATCTCCAATAAACCACCAGAAAACCGGAAGTGGCGCTGTAGCTCAAGTGGTAGAGCACTTTGCCTTGAGCTGAAGAGCTGAGGGACAGCGCCCAGGCCCAGAGTTCAAGCCCCATGACCGACAAAAAAAAAAAAAAAGAAATTAGAGTCACAGGCTGGGAAGGTGGCTAAGTGGTAGAGTGCTTGCCTTGCATGCATGAGGTCCTGGGTTCGATTCCTCAGCACCACATAAGCAGAAAAAGCCAGAGCAGCACTGTGGCTCAAGTGGTAGCTTTGAGCTGAAGAGCTGAGGGACAGTGATCAGGCCTAGAGGTCAAGGCCCACAACCAACAAAAATAAATAAATAAATAAAAGAAATAGAGTCACACAATAGATTAGCATAATAGCACCAGAGAACAGCATCTCACTATTGGCCAACACCTGTTACTGGCATATATAAATCAAAATATTAGCACAGCACCAGTGGATCACCTCTGTAATCCTAGTTTCTTGTCAGAAGGCTTACCCTGGAGGATCCCAGTTTGAAGCCAGCCCAGGCAGGAAGGTTCAAGAAACTCTTACCTCCATGTAACCAGCAAAAAAATCAAGCAAGAACATAAGGCCAGGAGTTCAAACAGAATGGAGGAGGGAGGTTGGGGGAGGGGAGAAAATTAATCACTACAGGACATATCATACATAGCTCAATTTGATTCATGTTTAGTCTTCACCTGGCATTTCTACTTTTTATATTATTATTATTTTGGTGCAGGTACTGGGCTTGAACTGAGGGCCTGGGCAGTGTCCCTGAGTTTGCTAACTCAAAGCTAGTGCTCTACCCCTTGAGCCACAGATCTACTTCCAGCTTTTTTGTTGGTTAATTGGAGATTAGAGTCTCATGGACTTTCCTGCCCAGGCTAACTTTGAACCTTGATCCTCTTATTTCAGCCTCCTGTGTTGCTAGAATTCCAGGCTTGAGCCACCAAAGCCCTGCCTATTTTTTGAGATTAGGTCTTGCCATGCATCCTAGGTTAGTCTTAAACTTGCTGTGAAAGACCAGGATAGTATAAAACTTTATGATCTTCCTGCCTCCAGACCTCCAGAATGCTGAGACTGCAAACATGAACCACCAAGCCTGATACTCTAATGTGTAACCACCATCCATTTATTCATTAATTCAGTAAACATTCATTGAGTGTCTATGCTGTGCTGGGCATTGTTGTAGACTGGGAAAAGAGCAAAAACCAGACAAAAAGTCCAACCTTCAGGAAGCTTAAACTAGGTGAGGAAGCAGACAATAAGCTAAAAAGTTACATGGTACAAGAGGTTATAAATGCTGGAGAAAACGGGACAGCCAGAGTAGTTTTTCCTGAGATGACATTTGGGTAAAGATCTAAGAAAACTCATGTTAAATTGAGGGAACCACTGATGCAATATTTTGTATTGTGACAATGGAGAAATTTGAGGTAAGGAGTAATATATTGCTAATTTCTCACATTCCTAGAATAATCATTTTTTGTTTTTGCCAATCCTGGGGCTTGAAGTCAAGCTCTTCACACTGACCCTGAGCTTCTTTTGCTCAAAGCTAGCACTCTACCACTTGAGCTATAGTACCACTTCTGGCTTTTTCTGTTTATGTGATACTGAGGAAATCGAACCTAGGTCTTCACACATGCTAGGCAAGCACTCTACTGCTAAGCCACATTCCCTGCCCTCTAACATCCTTTCTTGAACTTCCCTTGATTATTCTTACTTTAAGGTTGTAACCTTGCAACAAGTGCCATGTTGCCAATATATATATCTCCATTAAGTTGACAATGTATATAAAAATAATCTTAGTTTTTATTTTCTAGTACTAGAAAGTGAACTCAGGGCCTTGTACTTGCTAGGCAATACTCTACTACTTGAGCCATGCCCCTGACTCCAAAATGGTTTGAATATTAGTAAGCTATTTTTTCTTCTTTTTGTTTTGGGTCCGGTTGTGGGGCGTGAACTCTGGGCCTGGACGCTGTCCCTCAGCTCTTCAGCTCAAGGCTAGCTCTCTACCACTTGAGCCACAGTGCCACTTCTGGCTTTTTTCTTTTTGCTTATGTGGTGCTGAGGAATCAAACCCAGGGCCTCAGGTCTGCAAGGCAAGCACTCTACCACTGAGCCACCTTCCCAGCCCCTTTTTTCTTGTTTACTGTACCAGTTGTGATAAAGGTGCATCAAAATGTCCAATGAATATGTTTCTCCCATGAATCTATTTTTCCTCACAGACCTGTCAATGAAAGTGCTGGGAAAAGGCATATTTTTGTATCTGGTAGACAACTTCTTTTACCACTAGATAATGCCCATTTTATCATATTCATTTTGCCTTATTTTGTCTGGCAATGATATTGCTGTACAAACTTTCTTTTAATATTACCTGAGTTGTTTTTTCAGACACATTTGCACTCTATAACTTGATTGGCCTTTTGTTTGTAAGCTGTGCTGGTCTTGAATTAAAAATCCAACTGCCCCAGCCTTCCAAGTACCAAGTTTATAGGTATACCCTACCATACCTGGCCAGTCATTTTCATTTCTTTAAATGCGCCTTGCAGCTGGAAAAATGTCTTAATGGTACAGTGCTCACCTAGCATGCATGAAGCCCTGGGTTTGACTCCTCAGTACCACATAAACAGAAAAAGCCAGAAGTGGCGCTGTGGATCAAATGGTAAAGTGCTAGCCTTAAACACAGACAGGCTCAGGGAAAGAGTCTAGGCCCTGAATTCAAGCGCCAGTACTGGCAAAATAAATACATTTGGGTTTAGCCCTCTTTTTAGACAACAGATTTTTAAAAATCCGATAAACTATTCTTTTACAGAGAAGGCAAATCACTGTGATTAATAGTTTGACTTATTTTTCCATTGTTATTGTCTCTGTAATTCTGTAATTGTTTCCATAAAACAATCCTTCATATGAATAAGCAGATTTCTTTATTCCCTTTATTACCTCTGCTTGTTTGAAAACTATAGATGTGGGGAAGGGTTAGTAGTCACTTATTTTTTTTTCTAATTTTTTTTTGTGAAAATACCAGAGTTAAATTCAGGGCCCTGGAAGTGGTGCTGTAGCTCAAATTTTTTTTTTTTTTTTTTGGGGGGGGGGGTCGGTTGTGGGGCCTGAACTCTGGGGCTGGGCGCTGTCCCTCAGCTCTTCAGCTCAAGGCTAGCACTCTACCACTTGAGCCACAGCACCACTTCCGGCTTTTTTCTTTTTGCTTATGTGGTGCTGAGGAATCGAACCCAGGGCCTCATGCATGCAAGGCAAGCGCTCTACCTCTGAGCCACCTTCCCAGCCCCTGTAGCTCAAATATTAGAGCATTAGCCTTGAACAAAAAGCTGCTCAGGGATAGCACCCAGGCTCAGAGTTCAAGCCTTGGGACTGGCAAAAATAAATAATTAAAAAAAAGCAGGTCTCCTTTTCACTCAACTTTCTTGCTCTTCCTTGGCCCTACCAATTGACTGAAGTTTCCGGTCCATTTAATGGTGGAAATTCCAAAGGGATACACTTAATTTTTAGTATAAATGTTCTGCAGCTATGTGTTGTCTTCCTCCTGTGAAGTTTTTTCTTTTCCTGTGTATGTGTGTTCATGTGTACATGGACTAATGGGGCTTACACTTGTATTTTTTCCTTTTTCACACAAGACTAATGCTCTACCACTTCAGCCACAGCTTTACTTCCAGCTTTTGAGTGATTAATCGGAAATAAGAAACTTCTGCTGGCCGGGCGCTGGTGGCTCACGCCTGTAATCCTAGCTACTCAGGAGGCTGAGATCTGAGGATCGCGGTTCAAAGCCAGCCCTGGCAGGAGAGACCGTGAGACTTCTATCTCCAATAAACCACCAGAAAACCGGAAGCGGCGCTGTAGCTCAAGTGGTAGAGCGCTTGCCTTGAGCTGAAGAGCTGAGGGACAGCACCCAGGCCCAGAGTTCAAGCCCACGGCCAACAAAAAAAAAAAAAAAAAAGAAACTTCTGCTGGGCTGCATTCAAATCACATTTCTCAGACCTCAACTTTCTGAGTAGCTACAATTTTATCTATGTATCTATCTATGTATCTATCTATGTATCTTTATTTACCGGTCATGGGCCTGAACTCTGGCCTAGGCGCTGCCCCTAAGGCTCTTCAGCTCAAGGCTAGAGCTCTACCACTTGAGCCACAGCGCCACTTCCGGTTTTTTGGTTTTTTTTTTGCTTATGGGTGCTGAGGAATGGAACCCAGGGCCTCAAGCATGCAAGGCAAGCGCTTTACCACTGAGCCACCTTCCCAGCCCCAGTAGCTACAATTTTAGATATGAGCCACTACAACCCAGTTTTGGTTATGCATGTGTAATGTCGAGTTGTTTGGAACTCAGTCTATACACATGCAGAGCATTCATATAAACTAGTTACATCTGTTTTAAAGTAGCTCTGGAAGCTTGTCAAGTAATGAAAAATGGCCTAGAATACCAAAATATTTCAGGGGAAAAAAATCCCAAAACTCTGAACACTGGCAGCCTTGAGATGAAGTTGAAGAACAAATCAATAAGGCTGGGCACTAGTGGCTCATGCCTGTAATCCTAGTTAGAAGGCCGAGATCTGTGGATATTGGTTCAAAGGCAGCCTGGTCAGGATAGCTTGTAAGACTCTTATCTCCAATTGACTACAAGACAGGAAGAAAGAAGGTAGGCAGGCAGGCAAACAGGCAGGGAAAGGAGAGAGGGGAGGGGAGGGGAGGGGAGGGGAGGGGGAAGGAAAGGAGCAAGGGATGAAGGGAAGGAGGAAGAGGAGCTGTGGCTCAAGTGGCTGAGTGATAGCCTTGAGCAAAAAAGCTCAGTTTAGTCCCCAAGCTCAAACCCCAAGATTCACACCAAAGGAAAGAAAATATACTTAGGTTGGAGAACTCCACGATTTACAATTGAGGAGATAGTGTAGAAAGATGTCATTAACTAAGTTAAAGTTACAAGAGATTAGATATGGATCCATTCAGTGCTGAATTTTAAGAGTGCCTGCCAAAACCAGGAGAATGTAATCCTAATTAGCAGGCTGTGATGTTTAAAGTTCAAAGCCAACACAGGCCAGAAAGTCCCTGAGAATCTTAATTCCAATTAATTACCCCAAAAAGCCAGAAGTACAGCTTTGTCTCAAGTGGCAGAGTGCTAGCTTTGAGCAGAAAAGTTCAGGGACACACTCAGACCTTAAAAGTGCCTCCTAGTTCCCAAAGGAATACAGGGTCTTAAGGATACAGATACTATCTTGGCCTTAAAGTCATTATCCTTCATCTGGCTTTTTTTTATTGTGAAAATGCTGTACAGAGGGGTTACAATTACATGAGCAAGGTAATGAGTACATTTCTTATCAGGCATTGTTGCCCTCTCCTTTGTTTCCCCTTCCCATCCCCGCCCCCTCATCTGGCTTTTTAATGTCTAATCACCGACAGCTTTGAAGCATACTTAATGTCCTTTAGTGATCTGATTAAAGATTAAGAACAAAATAACTATACCCATCCTGGAGAAATCAGATTCTGGAGAAATCAATAGAAAGTGAATTTAGACACATCACAGTTACATGGGTTTTTGTTTTGTGTGTGTATATGTGTGTTTGCTGCTAGTACTTGGTGCTTGAACTCAGCCCCTAGATGCTGTGCCTTAGCTTTTCAGTCAAGGTTAGCACTCTATCACTTGAGCCACCGATTCAGTTCATTTTTTGGTGGATAACTGGAGATGTTTCAATGGACTTTCACATCTGGGCTGGCCTTGAACTTCAATCCTCAGATCCCAGACTCCTGACTACCTAGGATTATAGCTGTGAGCCATTTCTATCTGGAAAGATTCCAAGGAAAACAAGTTCTAAAGTATAGAGACCATCTAAAAGATACTAATGTGGATTTTCATGAACAAAGCTGTTGTAAAAAGCAGTCAGGCTTAAGATTTCTGAATCCTCCCACAAGAGAAGAGTGGCAAGATTTTGTATGTGGTGGTGATGTCTTTGAGTGCTACTCAAGATTTAAGGGATCAAGGGTTGGGAAGGTGGCTCAGTGGTAGGCCCTGGGTTTGATTCCTTATCACCACATATGCAGAAAAAGCTGGAAGTGGGGCTGAGGCTCAAGTGGTAGAGTGGTAGTCTATAGCTGAAGAGCTGAGGGACAGCACCCAGGCCGAGTTCAGGCCTCACGACCAACCAAAAAAAAAAAAAAAGATTTAAGGGATAAAAACTAGAGCATTGTTAATGCTGATTAAAAACTCGTATCTAGGGCTGGGAATGTGGCTTTTTGCCAGCCTATCATGTTGAAACCCTTGTTTGATTCCTCAGTACCACATAAATAGAAAAGGCCAGAAGTTAGCACAGTGGCTCAAGTGGTAGAGTGCTAGACTTAAGCACTTGGGGACAGTGCCCAGGCCCTGAATTCAAGCCCAGGACACACACACACACATACACAATCAAGAAGTAATCTGTATTTCTAACATAGTATTAAATTTAACTCTCAATTCCACTTCACTCATTGAAACTTTATTAGCATTTACTATGCAAAATGAGTTTGTGCCGGTCCCTGAATTCAAGCCCCAGGACACACACACACACACACACACACACACACACACACACACACACACACACACACACACACAAATCAAGAAGTAATCTGTATTTCTGACATAGTATTAAATTTCACTCTCAATCCCACTTCACTCATTGAAACTTTATTAGCATTTACTATGCAAAATGAGTTTGTGCCGGTCCAAGAACCTATCTCAGGGACCCTAAGCCTTTTTGCTCAAGGATAGCATTCTACCACAGCTCCGCTTAATTTTGGTCATTACTAGAAAGTAAGCTGAGTCTAATGGATTTTTTTTTTTTTTTTGCTGGCCCTGGGGCTTGAACTCAGGGCCTGGGCACTGTCCTTAAGCCTATCTGTGCTCTACCACTTGAGCCAGAGCACCACTTCTGGCATTTCCTGCTTATATGGTACTAAGGAAATGAACCTAGGGCTTCATGCTTACTAGGCAAGCACTCTACCACTAAGCCACATTCCCAGCCCCTCTAATGGAATTTTGTGTGTGCCTGGTTTGGTAAATAATCCTCAGATCTCAGCCTCCCAAGGAACTAGTGTCCAGATCACACACTGTCCTCAAGTTCCTTTTGCTCAAGGTTAGCACTTTACCACTTGAGCCACAGTGCCACTTCCAGCTTTTATTGTCACAGACTTCCCTGCTCAGGCTGATTTCAACTGTGATCCTCAAATCTTAGCCTCCTGAGTAGCTAGGACTACAAGTGTGAGTCACTGGTGCCCTGCTTTCATTGGGTCTTCTATGCAGGCTTACATATATGTATTTTCTCACTCACACAGGCCTGGATACATAAAACCATACTGGAGAATATAAAACAAAGGTTACAACGAACTTTTTTACCCTTTGGGATTGGTACTGGGGCTTTAAGACTCTCCAGGCTCACTATCCTCAGATCTCAGCCTTCTGAATAGGTACAGGTGTGAGCCACCAACGCCTGAATAGGATCATGAACTCAGGCAGACAAATCCTAGATGTCTTATCTCCAGTTAACCACTGAAAATCAGAAATGGCACTGTGGCTGAAAATGGTAAACCGTGTTAGCCTTCAGCAAGAGCTCAGGATCAGTAACCAGGCCCAGATCGCCTGCCTCTCCAACCTCCCCCAACTAAAACAAAAAACAACACACACACACACATCCCCACAACACAAAAACTTCTTGCAAAGATTGGTGGCTTCTCAATTCCAAGGCCCCTTCTGGGTTATCTACACCTAACAGTAGCTACTAGATGTAACAGGCATATATTTCCTGTATCTGCATTTACTAAGCCTTTAGGTTTTCCATAACTGTGTGTCTTATAACACCAGTAGCTTGATAAGTTATTCTAAATGTATTAGTTTGTTCAGGAGCACGTGTCTTCTTAGTTGGAGAATACTCCTAAAGTGCTAGGATAGTCTACTATTTTTACACATAATTTTTGTGTCACAAACTTGGAAGAACTTATTCATTTGAAGAATAACTTGTTCAAAAATCTCATGACTAGTATATGGTAGAAAAGCATGTGTTTGATAGCAAATTTTATGCTCTAAGTCACTATGACTCAATGATCTAGCAAACTTCAATTTGTACATTATCACACAAAACATTACTCACACTGCCTATACTTTCTTCTCCTTATAGGCATTAAACATTTTTAAAGTAACTGCTTTCTGGTTACCAGGGCACCAAAAAAAAAAACCTTATAATCCACTTTTTTGGTCAGTTATGGGACGTGAACTCTGGTACTGGGTGCTGTCCCTGAGCTCTTCAACTCAAGGATAGCACTCTACCACTTGAACCACAGGACCACTTCGGTTTTCTGAGGGTTAGTTGGAGATTAGTTTCTTTGACTTTCTTGCCCGGGCTGGCTTTGATCTGCAACCCTCAGATCTCAGCCTCCTGAGTAGCTAAGACTGCAGGTATGCACCACAAGTGCCCGGCTAATCAATATAAGCTGTTCTGGACACAAAACAAACTCAGACAAGTATCATAAATAGTAATTCAAAGATTTTATTGACTTTTGAGATGGAAGGTACTGAAAGGCTTGTTAATGATAAATCCCACTATTTCCTAATACTGCAGAAGCAAAAAACAATTTATGAAAATAAACTAAAATTCACTAGAAAAGCACCATTCTTCAAACAGTAGCTTGGACTAGCAAATATTCCCAGACTTCAAAAATAAAGTAAGCTTAAATGTACTTTAAGTATTAAAACATAATATGGCTACAGGCGGATAGACAATTCTCCACAAATCCTAACAGTAGAAAAACAGTTAAAACTTGACTATGTACTGTGAGCCATTTCAATTTATCCATATAGCCTTCCAACTATTTAATAAGATGACAAAACACAAAAATATTGTACTTATAAAAACTATTCAGAATCTGTGTATAATTTTTATGCTAATAAACATAATCATGTAATTCCTAATAATTAGCCATGCCACCACTTAAACATACTGTTCCTTGTATGCTTCATTCAGGTCCTTAAAAACCATATCGCTCAAGAGATATGGCTCTTCATTTCATTTCAGTACACACCTGAAGATTGGAGTAAAGCCTGGAAATTAAGAGATAAAAGCTTCCCCTTTTATAATCCAATTATCAAAATAATACAAGACTAGATTCCTATTTCTCAGAATAAGTCATTCCTGTTGTAGCAATTAAACACTTCATTTAAAATTTTTTGGCTGGTCCTAGGGCATGAACTCAGTCCTGGGCACTGTCCCATTGGGCCTTTTCACTTAATGCTAGCACTCTACCATTCAAACAACAGCTCTATTTCCAGCTTTTTGGTAGTTAATTAGAGATATGACTCTTGTGGACTTTCCTGCCTGGGTTGACTTTGAACCCCAATCCAGAGCTCAGCCTCCTGAGTAGCTAGGATTATAGGCAGGAGTCACCAGCCCACGGTTATCTATTCTGTTTTGATTAGTGATGGAAAGAAAACAAAAGACAAGTAAATCAAAAGTCATTACTGAGTATTCTAAAAGGTCTTTTAAGTGATTCTTCTTGATATTAACAGCCATTTATTTCTACCCTGAAACAGTGTAAAATATATATACATATACAAAAACATTAGTACTTAAATATTATACAAAAAAAGCAGACAAATGTGTAAAGTACACTGCAGTTTAATCATTATGCACACATATTTGTGACAATGTTAATACATCAAACTGAAAGAGAATTCAAAAATTCTTTAAAACAGTATCTTAAAATTGTAAATTTGACAATTTACTCTTATCACTACCACATGCATTTAAAAGTACATACTTACCAATTTTCATTTTCTGCTTAGCCCTGCTAGGAAAGGACACAGGTTCCTTAGAAATTGACTTCACTTTAAATTTCAATGCAAATGAGAAAACCCTTAACATGTATTTGGGATATGGCTAAAAAATAAATCTCTTTTTACTTACAATTAAACAAGGCACAAGTACACATAGGGGGATATATGAAAAAAACAATCAGTATACAAAGTCTCAGAAATCAGTGCTTTTTTTGGTTGGTAACGGGGTTTGAACTCAACTCAGGGTCTGTGTACTGTACTGTCCCAAGGCTCTACCACTTTGAACCACAGTGCACCACTTCCAGTTTCCCAGTGGTTAATTGGAAGTAAATCTGTCTTTCCTGCCCAGGTTGGCTTTCAACCTCAATCCTGAGATCTCAGTTAGGATTGCAGGCATGAGCCACCAGCACCTGGCAGAAATCAGTAATTAGGGCAATTTAAAAATAGCACTCACGTGTGCGTGTGTCATGGGGCCTGAACGCTGGGCCAGGGCACTGTCCCTCAGCTCTTCAGCTCAAGGCTAGCATTCTACCACTTGAGCCCCAGCACCACTTCCAGTTTTTTCTGTTTATATGGTGCTGAAGAATGGAACCCAGGGCCTCATGCATGTAAGGCAAGCACTCTACCACTGAGCCACCTTCCCAGCCCCGATCCTGATTTTATACCTATGCAATGTAGGAACCAAAAACATCTTGCATCCAAGCTCCACTTACAGCACTTTTAGTGGTTAATTGGGAGATAAGAGTATCATGGACTTTCCTACCCAAGCTAGCTTACAACCTCAGATCTCAGCCTCCTGAGTAGCTAGGATTATAGATATGATCCCTAATGCCTGGCCAAACATTTTAGCTTATAAAAACAATTTGTTTCAACGTTAGATATACTTTTCAGTAAAACTTCCAGTTTCATCAAAAGAAATGACTTCTGTTTTAATGTCTACGAGAAAGGTCAGACCAAAGTAAATCCATAATTGTACAGAAATGTCTGTTGGTAACCATCTTAATATTTTGAAAGTGTAAGTAACATGAAGAAATGAAGAAATTCAGACTGTTTGCTTTTGGCTGGTGTACCCTTTCAATTATTTTTAAAAGTAAAACTGTGACATAAAAGTATAAATATGTACTCACCAGAAATGCAGCTATTAGAGGTTGTTTTAAGGAAAACATTTGTTATCTACATTTCTCGTACAGATTAAATTGTAAAGGCAATAAAAGTTAAGCCCTATGGCAATTTTGAAAAAGTGGTATTTCACATGTATTTTTATTATCACTTGATAATCCAGGATTTGAAATTTTAATAGAACACACGACTTCTAGACTAAAATAAAGATGATCTACGTTCATGATGGATCAGTGATTACACTTAAGATAAACGGGAGGAAGCCGTACATTCCAGTGTCAATGCTACAAATTAGAAGGTGGTCCAGGATTGCTCAAATTAAGTTTCATTCTGTTTTCAGTTAACATTAACAAAAAAAAAAACAGTATTTAAAAGTTACAAATTGTTTTTCAAGAATGGTCTGAATAATGAACTGAACTCTGCTAAAATGAAAAATAGTAAAAATGTTAACACATCTGGTCACATCCCCATTGCCCATTAAGATTATTACAATTACAAAACTGGCTAGGTTTCCCTCTTTTTTTGTGCTGGGTCTCAGGCCTGGGCACTATCCCTGAGCTTTTTTTGCTCAAGGTTAGGGCTCTACCACTTGAGCCACAGATCTATTTCTACCTATCCTAGTTCTTAAATAGAGATAAGGAATATCATGGGCTTTCTTGCCCAAGCTGGCTTCAAACTGCAATCCTCAGATGTCAGCCTTCTCAGTAGCTAGAATGACAGGTGTGAGCGAGCTACTGGCACTTGGCTTTTCTTTTTCTTAACAGGGTCTTACTATATAACCAAGGTTGGCCTTGAACCTGTGGATCCTACTTGCCTCTGCTTCCACAGTGCTGGAATACAAACATATGCTACCACACTACTACATCGGGCTCTAGCTAGGTTTCCTGATGGGCAGAGTCAGCTTTCATAATGCTTCCAGTATCAAAAAGATAAAGAGTACTTCTGAACAAGTCTTATGTTAAAAATGAGATTTAAAAAGCAGTGAAATATTCTAGCTTGACTGTACATTACTTTTCCTTGCTAAAAAATCTGCTTCTACTTAGGATAATCCATACTGTAGATATCTGAAGTGTAAACTTCACAAACCATTATGATGTGTCTTAAGGAGACCATGGACTCCATTTTATACACCAATAAGGGCAGAATAAAAGGAAATACTTCCCTTTTCATGTATAATGTATCTACTTACATTTGCTCACAACCAGATAAAGGAGCAGTAATACACCTTTATTACACCTGACATTAGCGAACCTAGAGCTACACGGGCCCAAATACTGTTTGAAAGTGTCCAATGGGTCTATTAGTTATAC
The DNA here is from genome assembly GCF_019054845.1 of Dipodomys spectabilis. Taxonomy (NCBI): domain Eukaryota; kingdom Metazoa; phylum Chordata; class Mammalia; order Rodentia; family Heteromyidae; genus Dipodomys; species Dipodomys spectabilis. The sequence continues at coordinate 4,364,177 of NW_024870681.1, read as the reverse complement.
TCACACTTAAATAACTACACAGCTTTCTTCTTTTTGTGTGGGTTATGAGTATGTTTTTGGGGAGAAAAAAAGGAACATCAAGTACTTACAGATTAAACTAACCTGTACTGGCAGGGCTGTGGGATTTTTCTTCTCTACCAGTAAGTAGCAAATGCTGAAATTCTGCTGCTAGTTAACAAAAACACAAATTGTATTAAACTGAGGAGTTCCATCCACTTTAAAAAGTCAATGTGCATTAATTTCCTCAGAGCCTGATAGTAATACATTTAAATTTTGTCCCTAAGTTTAACAGAAGTTACTTTATGTTAGCTATTAAACTTGAGTGTCAAGAGTATCTCTTAAGACACACCTCAAATTTAATAATGTATGCCAATGAGAATTGTGTTGGAAAATTTGGAAGCCTAACAGGGAGTCTATCTTACACATATAATTTCTGAGAATTAAACATATAAACATATTTCCAAAGAGACCAGTCTCATAAAGTGATTTCACTAACAATTTTCAAAAGAAAAGCCCCAAATTAAGTTTTATTACTCCTTCCCAAAGAGTATCAGCAAGCTAAACAACTAAAAGGTGTTGGTTTAAAAAAAAAATAGATTACCTGCTCAGGCTGGCTTTGAACAACAATCCCCAGACATCATCTCCTGAGTAGCTAAGATTATAGGCATGAATGACAGTGCCTGGCACATTTTAGGTTCTTAAATCCAATACCCAAGATTGTCTCCCTAGTAATCACTATTGGTTTGTGTGTTAACTGGGGAAACATATTCTTCACTTATTTTTCTTTTTGTGGTACTAAGGTTTGAATCCAGGGCCTTGTGAAGTATGAATTCTACTACACAGCTATACCTACAGCTTCATCAAGTTAGACACCAATTTCATTGTTAACTCCTCTAATTTAACAAAAGTTGAAGACCCACAGGTTCTTTTAGAGTACTAGCTGAAAAGGGAGAGAATCAAGAGAACAAATTGTCAGTGGATTCAACTTCACCCTCACAGAGGTTCAGATAATTCCTTACCAAACACATTGTACATTAGCTGAAACTATGCCTTATCACACCATTGTAGCTTTTAAAAACAATGGGTGGAGTCCAAAGAGTCAACCATTTTGATAGCATACTCACAAGTTTCTCCTCATTAATCTCACCAAAATCAAAATACAAACACAATCTTACATGCAACCTAAAGACCCTAACCATAGTAATTTCCATCTAATGAGTCAGTCTTGATTTATTAGAGCTCCATTTGATTCACAAATTTGATTCAAATTAGCTTCAAAAGAAGATTCTTCTAGGCTGTAAAATTCTACCTTATGAAAATAGAATAACAGATTTAATGAGAAATGCCTCAAGACTTTCAAACTAATATTTATTTATTTGTTGGTCATGGGACTTGAACTCTGGGCCTGAATACTGTCCCTCAGCTCTTCAGTTCAAGGTTAGTACCACTTGAGCCACAGCACCACTTCTGGTTTTCTGAGTGGTTTATTGGACATGAGTCTCACGGATTTTTCTGCCCAGGCTGGCTTTGAACCACGATCCTCAGATCTCAGCCTCCTGAGTAGCTAGGATTATAGGCGTGAGCCACTAGCGCCCAACCATTTCAGTTTATTTTTGTCAAGAGTTGACATATCCATTTCAGACCAAATATTATGCGGAGAAGGTATAATGCTTATAAAAAGCAATTTTATAGTGAGCCTTACTAAAGAGCTTTCTAAAAATGTTACAGTAAGCTATTTTAACAAAAATGTCAAGAAAGAACATTTTAACAGATGGATGCTTTTTAAGGCTTAGACACTTAGAAGACTTTCTCAGAAGTACGTGCAATTGTTTGTCAATTCTTTAGACAAAAAATGGTGCTATTTTAAAATATTTATACTTCAACTTATTGGATTTGAGTTATTAGGAAGCTCAAATTTGTGTCTTGCTTTCTCTACTTCCCATAACTCATACTAGGAATCAGTTGGGAAAATCTAAGAACATATTATAGTTAGGAAAACTCAACTTTAATTTTAAGATTTTAAATTTATCACTGCTCACTGTATTGTTCTTTATATACAAAGAAATGTCAGTTAACTGTTAATATAAAAACTAAAAAATTGTAATATCCACTAAGATGACAGAAAATATTAAAAAAGCATTTTAAAAAGAGGAATTAGGATATTTACTAACAAAGTCAACCTTTCTTTTGAAGGACTCTTTCACGAAGTTACACAAGTTTCAGTTGGAAAGGTTTTTCCAAAGAATGCTCAGCATTACCTGTGTTTTTTTTTTTGGTGGGGGGGCAGAGGAAGGAGGGGCAGAGGGGCCTTGGTTTGCAATGAGTGACTGAGCTACAGCTTCACATCTGGCTTTTCAGTCATTAAGTGGAGATAATTCTTGTGACATTCCTTCCATGATCTTCAAATCTCAGCCTCCTTCCAGAGCAGCTAGGATTATAGACGTGAGCCACTCGGCTTACCTGCATCTATTTTTTTTTTTTTTTGGCCCGTCCTGGGGCTTGAATTCAGGGCCTGGGCGCTAACCCTGAGCCTCTCTGTGCTCAAGGCTAGTGCTCTACCACTTGAGCCACAGCGTCACTTCTTGCCTTGCCTCTTCACTCAACCCTAACGCTCAACCACTCAAGCCACAGCTCCACTACCTGCCTTTTGTGATTAATCAGAGACAAGAGTGTCTCATACTTTCCTGCCCACGCTGGCTTTAAACCTCAAACTTCAGATCTCAGTCTCCTGAGTAGCTAGGATTACAATTGTGAGCCACTGGTGCCTGCTAAGTACCTTCTTTGAAAAACACTAAGTACCTTCTTTGAAAAACACACCTGATCTTTAGAAAATCAAGGTACAGGCTTAACATTTATCCTCTAACAGATACAACTGTTTTACGTACTCAATTACACCAGTTTATCCAAAACATCTCATTTAAGTGAGTTCAATGGTTCTTTTCACTTACAACTTTTTTGAGTGCAGGTTATGGACATCTGCAAACTTTTATATGATTTTCAAACCTTACTTAAATTTGAACTGCAAAATTCCAAAGATACCATTATATAACTACCATCATCTTCAAATTATGTTACCATTAGAAAATATCCTCTCCATCTACTACTCACAAAAAACCTACTTCAATTATAATGTTAAGAATTAGGTCAAGCAACTTACTAGAGATCTGAGTGTAGAGAATGGTAAGTGTAGGATAAAAGAATAAAAAAAATTTTTTTGTATGTGTAGCTTTAACTTATAAAGTATTCCATTAAAATATTTTGTCATGAAAGCAATGAATCTGATTACATGAAAACTATGAAATAACCCCAAGGTTTGCTCAATCCTTTACTCAATGTTACTGTTCAAAAACAAAATGCTATCTGGGTAGGATGGTGGCTCAAACACAAGGAGGAACAAACATAACCCAGATTTGTGTTTTGGCCTCTTTTTCAACTATCTCATCCCTACAACAGACATCCATACATACAATATTCTCACCAAAAATAAAAGCTAATTTTAAATGGAACCAAACATAAATATTACTCGTGTGGCATAAAGCACCATTCAATGAGGCTGAAAATAAAATTCAAACGTCAAAATTCAGTTTAACATTAACTGACCCAACTTAGCGTCTTTAGGTGAAAATTAGTGGTCTACTCATGCTCACAGGTAGGTCCAAACCTTATCACATCACACCTGTATAGTCTACACTTCACATATTACACAAGCACACAGACACACCACCTTCCCACTCTTCACAGGGCTCTACATTAACATTTGCTCTAGTGTGGTGAGACTTAAAAATATAAAAATCAACAAGCATTTCTAGATGACTTTACAACCTTGATGTACAAATGTGTAAGTTTGGGATTAAAAATATAGATTTTGGTATCCTGTGGCAATTACAATTAAAACTTGTCTTGAGGTTAAATCTTAGTTTGAGAAAATCAGTATTAGTTTCCTAAAACTGAGAAATTTCAAACATTCAATGCCTCCAAATAAAGAACATCAAATTGTCGATTTACTAAGGTTCAATACAAGCTTTACTGAAGCTGTTAAATATTATTTAATAGTTATTTTTAACACCACAGTCAAACGTGAATATTAATATAGAGCCTTCTCTGCCAAAAGAATATAAAAATCCTAAGTTTAATTAAATTTAGGGGCCTTCACCAAACTTGCTGCAAGTTTGGGGACATAAATATCCAACAGCTATAAAGCTGTGAAAGCCCCTATAAGGAATAAAATAAATCCCACTTGCCTCAGACTGAACAGGGCAACACTGAGACTCAGCCTCAGCCTGTCCTATGGCAGGGCTATAGGAAGAAGAAAATTTTAATTTTAGAAAAACATTACCCAATTAAATAAAAAGACATGCATTATTTTTTTTAAATCCCAATGACCAAGCAAGCAAAAGAAAAAACGCAGCTGTCACTACAATTGTATTCTGTGCCTGTATTTGTTTTTGTTAGGGATTCCCACCCCTGTAAGTTTAATTAAACTGAGTTGAAGTTCAATAAGTAACTCTATCAGCGGAATAGGTACTCTTCCCACATAAACTTGCAAATGTGTGAAATTAATAAAACACTATTTAAATCAAAATACTTCTAGAAGGCACTCAAAAGTTGACTTTCATCTGCTATTTTTGTTACCATCAATAGTAACTTACAAAATAAAAACTAGTATCAGACAAAATGTTTTAAACTGTCTTGTTTTCTGAAAAGGTTATATATGAAAAGTTGTCAGGAGGAAGAGCCAAAATTGCCAGCCTTAATTAATCTTACAAGTTCCTTTAGTGCCCATCTCAAAATCTCAAATCCTGAAAGTAGTCTGTAAGGACTAACTTGAAGGGGCTTAAGTAAAAAAGGCTATTTTACATAATTTTTTCTCTTGATTCATCCACAATATGGACCTCAGAAGCAGTTAGGTAAAAAGTATAATCTAGAAGCTTAATATATGCTTGGATGCATGCAAAAACAATGTTTTCAATGCACCAAAATTGGTACCCTACCTCTAAGCAATATAGCCACAAAACAAAGGAAATCATGTTAAGTGCCATGCATGTAACTATCATTTTTCAATTCCTTGCTTCAGACTTCAGAGAGGAAATCTCTTGCTTCCAAGTTAATTGTGAAATATTAGTAGTCTATGCATAAAATGCAAATAAAGCTTTCTGTAATTTTTGAAACCGGTCTACCAAACCTTTACTGTTTGTTGGTAAACATTTAGGAAATTCTTAAGACATTCAGACCTCTGTTTTGAAGATCATTTCCTATTTAATCACTCTCAATTTAGTCATGCCATTTTTACCTGGATGAGTCTGAGTAAAGATTTTTCATTGGCAGTATAAAAATATATACTGCCACATCTAGTAAGTACGCACAATGCCAAACCTATTCAAATCTAGGCGAGCCTTCAGTAGAAGTAATATTATTGGGACCATGCTGCTTGCAAATAATAGCAATTGTGGATTTTTGCTCCTCAAAAGCAACACAGCAAAGCAGTAATAAAAATCAATGAAACAAAATACCACATTTAAAAGTTTTTAGTCTTAAGATATTTCCATACATATAAATGTATGACTTTTAGCCATTCTGTAATAAAATGTTTTCCTCCATATTTTCCTACAATGTTAAAGCCTATTTTCTTTTAAAGCTTCAGATTTTACATATTATTTACATATCTTCGTATATACTAACCACCTACTTAGAAATATTAACACTATATTTAGAAAATCTCCAGTTCATTTTACTGATAATTATTTGGCATGGGTCACTTAATACTGATTTGAGATTAATTTTTTTTCCCTAGTCCTAACACTGAACTCAGGGTGTGGACAGAATCTGGATAGCAGGCTAACAGTTGAGCCACACTTCTACCTCTGGTTTTTCTGGCAGTTTATTAGAGATAAGTCTTATACTTTCCTGCCTCTGGCTTGAAACTGCAATCCTTAGATCTCAGCCTCCAGAGGAACTAGGCATGAGCCATCATCTCCTGACTTAGGTTTTATTTAATCTTAAAACTACCCTGGCAAAAACTAGAAAAGGGGCTGGGACGTTGGCTCAGTGGTAAAGTGCTTGCCTCGCCATGCAGGAGGCCCTGGGTTGGATTCCTCAGCACCACATAAACAGAAAAAGCCGGAAGTGGTGCAATGGCTCAAGGGGTAGTGCTAGCCTTGAGCTGAAGAGTGCAGGGACAGCACCCAAGCCCAGAGATCAAGCCCCACAACTGACAAAAAAAAAAAAAAGATTAGAAAAACACTTAGAAAATAAAATCAGGGACTTGCAGCACACAAAACATTGAGTAATAATCACTTCTATAGGGAAATTCTCTATAGCAACAGTACCATTCAAAATTTCTAAAGATAAAAAGCTTATAAAGCTATGTAGGCTTTAAGCACAGAAAGAACCTATTAATCAAGTAAGTGATGCCAGAATCACCATAAAAAAATTACTATACATGTCAGCCATTAAATCATCCTAAGAGGCACATTTAAAACATATACCAATCTATTAACAGCACAAAAAGCTATTACTGCATGCACCTAAGCTTCTAGAAGTTTGCACCTGAAAAGCTTCTGAGGTCCATGCAGTACTCACTTGTCAAAAATAAGTCAGAAGGAAATGAACAGGTCTGGCACTAGGCTCTAAACATCTCAGCAGGAAGAATTTAGGTTACACTTTAATTCCTATCACATCTGATGATACCAAAGGATATGCAAAGTGACACAATATAGGCTTCAGACCCAGTACATGATTCACATATATCTAAATTTTTTTGGTTGTTGTTGTTAACTGAAGCATTAACATGCAGCTAAGAAACAATCTACAACTCAAGAGGACCCAATGATATATCAAAAACTGCATTGGTAACTGAATTTTATTATGTGGACATCTATTGTAGCATGCATCTGTACAAACCTTTCAGGTAGTGGTCCACAGCTGGGTTATGAATAAAAAGGCATAAATTTTTCTTTCATTTTATTACAATGAAGTTTAACAGTACAGAAAAGTCACATGACCATGGTGGGTCAGATTTCTTATACCCTGCAACATGAGGAACTCTAAATACATTAAATAGTTACACATTCAGACTTCCAATGTACAGGTACTTGGAAACAGTTACAGCCCTCACCAAGCTAGGTTGGGGACATGGAAGTCCAACAGCATCTGAAATGCTGTGAAGGCATAACTTTACAAATAGCAATGTAAGCTTACAGAACTTGCCTTTATAAAGGTGGTATGTTCCAGCGCCTTCACAATTTAACGAACCAAATTTACTATACTTCACTTCTAAAAACCTAGATGAAACATGAAAAAGAAGCCATACAGTATAAATTGCAACTTCAGGAAAAGTTCCTGCTTTATTATTCCAAATAATTTTTCCCATGTAAAATAAATGTCCAATAGTTCCTGGTATGTGGGAAGATAATGTTTGTTAAAAGTCACAATGAAGCCTTATTGACGGAAGCTTGGCTATATAAACAGCACAAGTTGAGAAAAGGTTTAATCTCCAAACCTATTAGATTGGATGAAGTAAGATCAGTAACGGCCACCTTGCGACATTACAGGAGGTCTCATTCCCATTGGAGGTCGAGGAGGCCCACCTTGATAAGGGGGTACCATTGGCGGTCCCTGCCCATACGGTGGCATAGCCCCAGGAAGGTAACCTGGCATGCCTTGATGATGACCACCATATTGACCTATAACATTTAAAGACAGACACACACACACACACAAAAAAAAAAAAAAAAAAAAAAGGTTAAGTGAGTCTATGCATTGTAACTTTAAGCACAATGTATTTCACAGATATACTTAACATACATGCACAATCAGAAAATTCAGAACACACAAGACATTTCATAAATATAACAAAAAAGGGACTAATACCATGAGGCGGCATTGGTGGTCTCATTCCTTGTTGTTGTGGGATGCCTGGCTGTGGTGGCATCATACCCCCAATTGGTCCAACTGGTGGGTTACCAATTGGGGCCTGTCCTGGCCGAGGAAGATTACGTTGATATTTAGGTAACTGTGCCCTTCTCTCTTCCTGAGAATACAAATAAGCACAAAATAAATGATTACAGAAGCTTAATAAACATAAAAGCTCCTAAAATCTTGTAATAGAGTTAATTTTTTTACATTTACACTTGTTACTAATTATTCCTATACCCACAAACCAGTCTAATACATAAAATCTTCATGCCTTAAAATCTCATCGTTTTTATACTTGAAATAGGGTTAGCAACTAGGAATTATAAACTTTCAGCAAGACACAATCTTAGCTTGAGTATGTAAGCATAAACATGCATTCTAACAACTGGGGAGAGGCTGAGGGAAGCAGCTACTCAGCTCTCTCTCTATATAATATATACACTAAGAACCGGTCTCAAACAAAAACTATAATTATCAAAATTCTAAATATTCACTCTAGTTAATAAACTCCTCTATATGACCTATAGGGGTATAGGGGCTCTTCAGGCTCTATTTCTTTAAGCAGTACATGAAAATTTATGTCTAACGAAATCACTTTATAACAGTAAGAATCTAACTTACAGAAGTGGCTAAAGCACAGTAACTTAGGCCTGTAATTCTAGCTACTCTGGAGGCTGAGATCAGGAGGATCTTGAAGGCTAGAGAAAAACATCCTAACCACCCACCTCAACCAATACAAATCTAGGCATGATATGAACCTGCTATCCCAGATACATGGGACACATAAAAAATAGTAAGAGACACTTGGTATTAAGAGCTCTTAAGACCATTTAAATACATTAAAAAAAAAAAAAACCCTACTACTAGTGAACCATTATAAACAACTTACCAGTGATATATCCTCATCTGGATGGATCAACTTACTGGTTGCACTGGTGGTTGTAAGTGTAGCAGGCTTACTTGTTATTGAAGCTGCTGGTTTTGCTGCAGTACTATTTGTTGTACTTGTGGTTGAAGCGGTAGACTGTGTATAAGCAGGGAATGTAGGCTTTGGGGGCTCTGTAGTTGTTGCAGGAGTATTATTTAAGGGCTTGAAATCAGTACCAACAGGTCCTTGGACAGCTGCCTGAGCCTGCAAAATATAATCCTTCATCAATGAAACTTCAACACACAAAGTTGACTGTACCAACCAGTAGATTATTTTAAAAACAATATAGAAAAATGAAATAAAGGACTAAACTTCAAATGTAACGAAAATGAAGTTAACATATATAAATGCTCTATCAAAATTTCCTGGATGCAAATGACATATTATAACAAAGGAAACATCCCCTAACTCCTCCTTACCAAAAGTTTAATGTTCTGTATGTTCCAGATTACAGAACCATAAATTCAGCCACAAAGTATAGCACAAAAAAATAGCATATGAAGATACATAATGAAGAAAATAACTACATAGTAACACAACACCTTCCAAATTACTAACGGCTAAGGATGTCTTGGACAATAATTCATTTAGGAGGCTCTCTCTTGGATATGTGCCAGTACCAGTACTTGAACGCAGGGCTTTTCTGCTCATATCTGGCACTCTACAACTTGAGCCACATTTGTAGCCAGGGTTTCTGCCAGTCCTGAGCTCCTAAGGAGACTCCTGAGCAAGGACAAATGGGAGTGCTAGAACCTGGCTTAGTAGTCTCTTAATTAAGAAGTTACCAGTAACCTTTTTATTTTTTTACAGTACTGGGAGTTGAAGAAGTCTCAAACTTGCTGTATGCATTGAATTACCAGTTGAGCTATGTTCTCAAAGCAAATGAGTTGTACTTTTCATAATACAAGTATCTAAAGCATCAACTAGGTCAACTTTAGAATCAAATGCAGAGTACTAAAATTTCCTTACACAGGACATGATGCATTAAACTGAATAAACTTAAAACTAACTTAACCATGCATCAAGCTAATCACTGGCCACTATAATGCATTTACTGCTCACATGCTTTAACCCTTTAGAACCATGTATGGGGTACACTTTAGGCTTTTGTTTTTGGTTGTTAGTATGAGTTCAAATATCACCTGATTGTTGATTAACATAATCTTATTTTTAACATACTAAACAATATATATTTTTAAATAATAAAGATTTAATTTTAAAGTAGGGTCCAAAGGGTTAAGTTATAAAGCCATTTTAACAATTTTAAACTGCAACTTCCTGCGTACTTGTGCTGTGCTAGGAAACAGAGCTTTAGAAGATGCAGACAGACTTTCTGAATTGGATGAAGCTGTACTTGAGCTTGTGACAGGTGTCCCCATCTGTAGCATAAAAGAAAGGAAACAATGAAAAGTCTCCAAACAAATGGGTGAAAAATAAGCCATGTGGCAGACTTTCAGTACAGATTGCATTTTTATAAATGCAAAATTTAATGCAATCAAATGTCATTATTTAGAGGCAGACAACTAATGCATTTACAATAACAGTGAAAGTGTGAGCCTCAAAACCTTTTACGATTCAGTACCAATAAACCTACTTAACCCCCATTTCTTTTCTAAAACTAGTATGTTTCACATTGTCGTATTAAAAGAATACTTTAAACTGAAGATGATACACTAGTGACATTTCAATTCTATTATCAATGACTTTCTACAAAAGATCAATGCCAAATTTAACATTTCAAACCAAAGTTCCATCCAATCACAAAAGCATTGTCAATATGCTTAATGGTAATATATATTTGGTTTAATATATACACTTCTGTGGCCTTGAACTCAGGGCCTGGGTCTCTGTCTGAGCTTTTGTGCTCAAGGCTAGTAAGCTACCACTTGAGCCACAGTTCCACTTCTGGCTTTTTGGTGGTTAACTGAACATTAAGAGTCTCACAGATTTTCATACACAGGCTGGCTTCAATTATGATCCTTAGATCTCAGTCTCCTGAATAGCTAGAATTACAAGCTTTAGTCACTAGTGCCCAGCTTAAAAGTAGTAATTTTAATGAAGCACCCATAAGCAGGAAAGCTTAAAAAAGTAGCATTTAATAATCTAAAAAAAAATGTAAATCCTAATAATCATAAGCACATTTACTAATGCTAAATGTAATTGAAAAAAAAATCAAAGGTGTTGGTCATTATGTGTACATTACATGTTAACAGAAGCATCTTTCAGTATATTTTGCAAAAGATTTTAAAAGACAAGACCACTAAGGAACTCAGTTTGACCAAATTAAAAGCCATTACATGATTATCTCCCAAAAGAACACAGCACTATTCTACATTGGAGAAAATTCCAGGAATTATTTTGCTAGTCGTAAAGACATCTTTGGCTATAGCCTCATTCCACTTACAAGAAAGAAGCAATGACATCTCAGCATTAGGTATTTAAAGTAACAGAAATCTTTCATTTATAGCTTACAACCAGGATGACATATTAACTATTCATGTATCTTCACACTTCATGACTAGACAATCAAGATATGTAAAAATGGAAAAGGATTGGCTACTTATTTAACCTGTGGTACCTCCAAAGGTTTCTTCTGTAAAGACTTTACCTTAAGTATAAATGAAGTCCTTTTTAGGGATTTTACCTTACCTGTCCAGCACTGGGGAAAAGAGGCTTGGTAACTGGAGGCTGTGGAGCAGGTACTGTTGCTGCTGGTGCAGGTGGTCTATTAAGAATACCTGGTGCTGAAACAGCCTGTGCTTGAGTCATTGGAGGAATTCCAGGGCGTGGAACTGGTGGAGGCATACCTGCAACAGAAATATTGGGGGAGGGAACTCAAGTCAAAGCAACATTTTTTTTTTGGGGGGGGGGGGGGGGGGGAGTGTCCAGTCATGGGGCCTGAACTCTGGGCCTGGGCACTATCTCTCAGCTCTTCAGCTCAAGGCTAGCGCTCTACCACTTGAGCCACAGCGCCACTTCCAGCTTTTTTCTTTTTGCTTATGTGGTGCTGAGGAATCAAACCCAGGGCCTCATGCATGCAAGGCAAGCACTCTACCACTGAGCCACCTTCCCAGCCCTCAATGCAACATTTAGCCAGTGACTCATGCCTGTAATCCTAGCTAGCTACCCAAGAGGCTAAGATCTGAGGATCATGGGTTAAAGCAAGCTTGTGCAGTCTGTGAGACTCCAATTAACCACCACAAAATCAAAAGTAGAACTGTGATTCACGTGGCAGAGCAGTAGCCTTGTACAAGAGCTCAGGGACATCATCCAAACTGAGTTCAAGCTCCAGAGGGAGTGCCCTTCCCTTCCTCCCCGCCCACGCAGCAACGAATAACTCTGTAGTTCAGGAACTTAGGCACTTGCTCCTGCCCAAAATCACACCTCAAACTTTTCCTTTCTTTGTAGTACTTTAGAATTTCAATGTGAAAAAATACCACTGTACCCTGAATATGGATAAAACAGTACTAAAGCTTATAGACATTAGAAACTCAGAGGCAAAGTGCAATGTTCTGAGTTCTAGCCCTAGTAACTCTTCTCCTTTCAAACAAAAAAGCTGGGCAACGATGATTATAGCCTGTAATCCCAGCTACAGGGAGGCTGAGATCAGAGGATCACAACTCAAAGCAAGCCCAGGCAGATAGTCGATGAGACTTCTCTCCAGTTAAATCAACAAAAAGCTGGAAGTGGACCTGTGATTCAAGTGGTAGAGCCTAGCCTGCAGTGAAAAGGCCAGGGGACATGCTCTCCCAGGCTAAGTTCAAACCAGTACCACAACCTCCTAAAGAATTGTTTAACAAGCCAGGCGCCGGTGGCTTATGCCTGTAATCCTAGCTACTCAGGAGGCTGAGATCTGAAGATAGCGGTTCAAAGCCAGCCTGGGCAGGAAAGACCGTGAGACTCATATCTCCAATAAAACACTAGAAAACCCGAAGTGGTGCTGTAGCTCAAATGGTAGAGTGCTCACCTTGAGCTGAAGAGCTGAGAGACAGCACCCAGGCCCAGAGTTCAAGCCCCATGACCAACCAAAAAAAAAAAAAAATTGTTTAACACATCATACCTGGTGGCATTCCAGGCATCAGAGGAGGTATTCCAGGTCCAGGTGGCATCATTCCACCCATTGGCATCATTCTATTAAAAAGCAAATTTCAATAAGAAATATTAACAATATAGACGATAGGAAAATGTTTTGGCTATAGCCTGAAACAATAAAGACTTTTAATTCAATCTCAATATTGAAACAATCAAGCTGAAAGAACCAATCATATACTACAAATAATTCTATCAAAATAAATCCTCTAAAACTTAGTAAAGATTCTGTTTACCATAAAATGAGGAAAATTGTCTTTCTTGACAAAACAAAGTCACTGATAATATCACTTATTATGTACAGATTTCATCTAAAATGTGACGTTTTACTGGAAAGCAAAATCTTTTGTTCCAATTGTCAAATATCCACAATTAGAAAAACTGCACTTTAGAGTTGTCAGAATTTTGAACAGAAAAAAAAAAAAGCTCAATGTGCTAGCCTAAGAATTTTTTGTTTTAGAAGGGCAAATACTATCAAAATTAATCAGAAGTAAACTCAAGACTCCATAATTTTTTTCCCCTTAAACTCAAGCGCTTGGACACTGTCCCTGAGCTTTTTGTTCAACGTTAGCTTTCTGCCACTTTGAGTCATACTCCACTTCTGGCTTTTTAAGAGGCTCAGACTTTCCTGCCGGGACTGGCTTTGAACTGCAATCCTCAGATCTATCTCCTGAGTAGCTAGGATTACAGGCGTGAGCCACCAGGGCCTGGTCATCTGATTCTATAGAATAGACATATAACACCAAATCATGATCTAAAAATACCTTTTCTTTTTTTTTTTTTGGGGGGGGGGCAAGGGGTGGGAATCGGTTGTGGGGCTTGTACTCTGGGCCTGGGCACTGACCCTTTGCTCTTCAGCTCAAGGCAAGCACTCTACCACTTGAGCCATAGCACCGCCACTTCCGTTTTTCTGGTGGTTAACTGGAGATAAGTTTCTCTCTGCCTGGGCTAGCTTTGAATCTCGATCCTCAGCTCTCTCAGCCTCCTAAGTAGCTAGGATTATAGGTGTGAGGCACTGTCACCCAGCCATGATTTAAAAATACAACCTAAGCTTATCAAGCTTTCTGCTAGAAAAAGTTGACCTTCACATATTAGTGTCCAATTTAAAGTTTGTCAATACCTAGAAGGTTTTTTGGTGTTGAGGACTGACACCAGGGCCTGGGGTACACTAGCCATATCCTCTTAACACTGAGCTACTCCAAAGTCCTATATCATGGGGTCATCAGAAGTGTAACTTCTATATATCATTTCTAATTGAAAGAGGACTCAATTACAATCTATAATAAAGCATGATGAATTTAGTAAATTATGCTTATCAGTTTACCAAGTCTCAGTACTTTTAGCAGTTTGAGGAAGTATCAACACAATTAGAGAATAATTTTAATGGTCAGTTTCCTCAAAGATGTTTAAATTTCCCTTCCTTAAGAAACCTGTGTCAATTAACTTGCAAATTTTCTAAGTTTTAGTGAGGAAGATTAGAATATTCCTGAATTCCACTAAATAGCTATCATTAAACACACACAAAATGACATTATGATCATATACCTCCTAAATTACATTATGAATGAAATGCTTACATGTTTTCACCGCAAAATGACTGGGTGTATTTTCTCTGATGATGCAATCTGTGAAAATGTATGACAAAATCAAAATCTAACTGTGATTTTCAAAATACAGTGGGAAAGTGTATCGTATACCTCTCATAGCACAAAATCCTTAAGTAAAAGTGATAGGCACAAGTACCTCAGATTCAGTACAGTTTTCTGATTTAGAAATTAAGAGTTTGTTCTCTTCACAACTAGAAAGTGTGATGGGGCAGTTCTGAATCTCAAAAAGTCAAATCTTCAACCAATTACTTCAATTACAGCAAATGCAACAGAAGCAGATGGTTGCTTAATAAACATTCTAAAACCCAAAAACACTATTATTTTAAGGTAAATTTACACCTTAAATTTATTGGCTGACCCATTCTTAGGGAAGACTTTCAGAACCCATACTTTCTAGAAGCAAAAAAAATGCAAATTAATGCTTAATTCATATTAATACCCAAGTTGAGAAAAGATCATTAGCCAATTAAAAATTTTCTTACCCAGGTGGCATGCCTGGCATAACTGGTGGCATTCCTGGCATCAGAGGAGGAACACCTGGCATTAATGGAGGTATGCCTACAAATAAAGAATTTCAACCAAAGAATTACAAATTAAATTACAAAATTAAGTGTTATAAGGACAAAATATTTTTTAAGGGTGGGGTAGTATTGGGATTGGAATTGAGCCATGTCCAATGCTCAGGAAGTAATACTTTTTTGTTTTGCAGGTCATGGGGCCTGGGGCACTGTCCCTCAGCTCTTCAGTTCAAGGCTGGCACTCTACCATTTGAGCCACAGCGCTACTTCCAGCTTCTTCTGCTTACATAGTGCTGAGGAATCAAACCCAGGGCCTCATGCATGTGAGGCAAGCACTCTACCACTGAGGCACCTTCCCAGCCCCATCAGGAAATAATTCTTCTATGGTCTATCAATAAAAACCTTAAAATGTTACATTTTAAGCAACTTCATGTGCTACCTGGTGGCATTCCTGGTGCTCCCGGAACTGGTGGCAGTCCTGGCTGCACCATTGGTGGGATATAACCTTGTTGAGGTTGAACAGGCTGTGGCTGAAAAGAAGTTGAGGCTGCAGACTCATCATCATCATATTCATCAGAATCATCTTGTTGTTTCTTTTTTTGACTCTCTGCCAAAAAATGTTTTGCACAGTATCTTAAAAAACATTCAAAATCTATACTCTTTCAAGGTTAACAACCTTTCGGTATGTTATTTAAAGCAAAAATAAATGGTGCTGAGGAATCAAACCCAGGGCCTCATGCGTACAAGGCAAGCACTACTAAGCCACCTTCCCAGCCATTGTAAATTTTTTTCTATGATCTGAACAGTGTAAAGTTCAAATACGTTGTCAAACACCACTACTAAACATAAGACATAAAGGAAAAACAGTACTCAGTATTACAATTCTGAGCCGTGCATGGTAGTATGCATCTATAATCCCAGCTACTCAGGAAGCAGATTATCTAGACTCCTTTACACCAATGGGGGAAGACTTCTAAATCTACCATCGAATTTATTTTTGAAAACAGATCTATTCTCGCTAAAATTAAGCTTTATTTTACAAAAATATCACTTTACAGTATTTACCTTGTGTTTTCTGTTCAAGAAGTCGACGTCTTTCATCCATGTCTTTTTCTGGAATACCTTCCATACCATATATTTCCAACTCTATATCTGTTCTCCCAGGTATTGCATTTGGTACAGCATCTATTGTCTCCTTATGCACCTAGCATTAAAAAATGAAACTGGAATTACACAGACAAAAATCACTTTATAGAAGTGTTTTTAAGTGGCTGGGAAGGTGGCTCAGTGGTAGAGCACTTGCCTTGCATGCCTGAAGCCCTGAGTTTGATTCCTCAGCACCACATAAGCAAAAAGAAAAAAGCTGGAAGTGATACTGTGGCTCAAGTGGTAGAGCACTAGCCTTGAGCTGAAGAGCTGAGGGACAGCACCCAGGCCCAGAGTTCAGGCCCCACGACCGGACCCCACCCCCACCCCAAAAAAAGTGTTTTTAAGTAATTTTAGGCCTGGGAGTATGGCTTTAGAAATAAGAACATCAGCCTCACAAGCTTGACGCTAAAAGCAGGCAAAAGAACAAAACTTAATACTTCTTGGTTTCTCTTCAACTACTTCAAGCTTTCACTGTTATAATGCAACCTCAGTCAACTTACCTCATCAATCCAAGTTCTTTGAAACATTTCACTGGCTTATAGAGTATGCCTCTCAGTGTCCTTGGATGGTTTTTACAAATCTTACCATTGAAGTGGTAAGAATGAAGTGAAGGCTAGGAATGGCTTATGGCAGAGCACACTTGCATCCACTTTTCTATCCACTGTATAACAAGGAATATACTCCCATGTACATGTATTACCAGAACTTAAAACATTTTCAGAACTTAGAATAGCTATTCTAGCACATGCATGTGTTTGTGTGTGCATGTACAAGCATGCTGGTCCTGGGGTTTTAACTCAGGGCTTGGACACTGTAACTGAACTAGTTTGCCCAAGGATAGTTTGTGATCTACTTGAGCCACAGCTCCAGTTATGTCTTTTTGAGGTAACAGTCTTCTGAACTTTCCTGTCAGGATTGGCTTCAAACCACAACCGATAGATCTGTCTTCAGAGTAGCTAGGGCTACTGGTATGAGCCTTAGGAGCCCAACCAAAGCAGCCATTATTATACTATATTCTCCTCCTTCATTCATCTCCAGACTTGTGTATCATTGTGCTTTTTTTTTTTTTTGGGGGGGGGGGGGGGGGGGGGTCCGGTCGTGGGGCCTGAACTCCGGGCCTGGGCGCTGTCCCTCAGCTCTTCAGCTCAAGGCTAGCACTCTACCACTTGAGCACCACTTCCGGCTTTTTTTCTTTTTGCTTATATGGTGCTGAGGAATCGAACCCAGGGCCTCAGGCATGCAAGGCAAGCGCTCAACCACTGAGCTACCTTCCCGCCCATCATTGTGCTTTCTTAAAATCAATACAAAACCCTTTTTTTGTTGGTCCTAGGGCTTGATTCAGGGCCTGAATATTGTCCCTCAGCTGCTTTTTCTACCACTTGAGCCATATGTCCACTTCTGACTTTTCTGATAGTTTATTGGAGGCTCACAGACTTTCTTTTTTTTTTTTTGTCGGTCATGGGGCTTGAACTCGGCCTGGGCGCTGTCCCTCAGCTCTTCAGCTCAAGGCGAGCGCTCTACTGCTTGAGCTACAGCGCCACTTCCGGTTTTCTGGTGGTTTATTGGAGATAGGAGTCTCATGGTCTCTCCTGCCCGGGCTGGCTTTGAACCGCGACCCTCAGATCTCAGCCTCCTGAGTAGCTAGGATTACAGGCGTGAGCCACCAGCGCCCGGCTCACAGACTTTCTTGCTTGAACTGCATCAAACTGAGATCCTGAGGTTTCAGCCTCCTAAGTAGCTAGACAACAAGTATGATCCACTGACTGGAACTTGGCTCAAAACTATTTTTGACCACATCTCTATCCCTGTTCTTCTTGCAGCTTGCAATTCCATCTCAATACAAGGGATTCTTGTTGTTGTTCCAGTCCCAGGACTTGAACTCAGGGACCCAGACACTATTCCTGAGCTCTTTTGCTCAAAGCAAATGCTCTACCATTTGAACCACAGCTCCACCTCTGGTTTTTTGGTAACCAATTAGAAGAGTCTCAGATTTCCCTTCCTGGACTGGCTATGAACCAAGATTCTCATATCTCACTGTCCTGAGTAGCTAGGATTACAGATATGAACCACTAGTACCTTACAGAAAGACTTTTTTGGGGGTCATGGGGCTTGAACTCAGGGCCTGGGCCCTGTCCTTGAGCTTTTTCGCTTGAGGATAGCACTTTGAGCCACACCATCACTTCCCATTTTCTGGTGACTAATGGGAGATAAGAGTCTCAAGGAGTGTTCTGGCCAGGTTGGCTTTGAACCCAGATCCTCACATCTCAGCCTCCTGAATAGCTAGGATTACAGGAGTGAGCCACCAGTTCCTGGCTCAAGAGGATTTTTTTTGGTTGGTCATGGGATTTGAAATGAGCCTGAGCGCTGTCCCTGAGCTCTTCAGCTCAAGGCTAGTGCTCTACCATTTGAGCCACAGTGCCACTCCTAGGAAGTCATTTTTAACATGTACTATCTATTAAAAACATTTTGGTACCATTCTCAATCCCTTACTTTTTCATATCCTTCATCAAATCTACCAGCAAACTTTGGTCTGTCACTATCACCTAATTGTACTCCTGAAGTATCCTTTAAAAAAAAATTAAAAAGGGAGGAAGATGAAAGTGGATGTGTGACTCAAGTGGTAGATCAAAAGAATGGAGCAAAAAACAAAGAGGCAGGGCTGGGAAGGTGGCTCAGTGGTAGAGCGCTTGCCTTGCATGCCTGAGACCCTGGGTTCGATTCCTCAGCACCATATAAGCAAAAAGAAAAAAAAAAAAGCCGGAAGTGGTGCTGTGGCTCAAGTGGTAGAGCGCTAGCCTTGAGCTGAAGAGCTGAGGGACAGCGCCCAGGCCCAGAGTTCAGGCCCCCACGACCGGACCAAAAAAAAAAACAAAGAGGCAGCACTTAGGCCTTGAGTTCAAGTCCCAAAACTGGCACCAATAAAAACTAACAAAACCCACTGGACTGAAGGTTTGCATCAATTGGTATAGTTCCAACCTAGCAAGCAAAGGTCCCAAGTCCAAACCCCAATACCAACAAAAAAGAAAGTTGCCAAGCTCCAGTGGCTCAGGAGTGTAATCCTAGCTGCTCAGAAGGCTGAGATTTGAAGATCATACTCTGAAACCAGCCTAAGCAGGAAAGTCCATGAGATCATTATCTCAAATTAACCACCAAAAGACCCCGAAGTAGTAGAGCACCAGCTTGAGAAAAAAAACTCAGGGACAGTGCCTAGGTTCTCAAGCCCCAAGACCTGTGACTCCCCCCACCCAAAGGGTGTTATCTGTGTTTGATATCTCTTCAAATCTATTTCATTTGAAATAAAAAGTAGCAGTTGTGCTATAGTCCTCTCCCTTGCCATTCTTTGTATACTACTTCTCAGAGTTTAATCTCTTAAAAGATATGAGCTTACTGTTTTAGTTTTCTTTTACTTTTTTTTTTTTTTTTTTGGGGGGGGGGGGGGTCAGTCAGGGGCTTGTACTCTGGGCTTGAGTGCTGTCCCTGAGCTCTTCAGCTCAAGAGGAGTGCCACTTCTGGTTTCCTAGTGGTTAATTGGAGATGCGTCACATGGACTTTTCTGCCTAGGCAGGCTTTGAACTACAATCCTCAGATCTCAGCCTCCTGAGTAGCAAGGATTACAGGCATAAGCCACTGGCGCCTGGCATTACAAGTTATATTTATGTAAATTATTTTCCTTCACAATATAAAGCAAACACAATGAAGAAACTTGTATTCACTGTTACATACTCAGTACCTAAAACATGTCTAGTACAAAGCAACTCCATAGGCATTTTCTGTGATTTAAGGAAACACAGCTACTGTTCCTGATTTCAGGTCACCTAATAGCCACAGGTAGCTACTGAGAACTGGAAATGTGGGTATGTGACCAGAAAACTGAATTTTTAATTTACTTAAACAGCTATATGAAAGTAATGGCTGCTTCAGTAAACAGCTGAAATCTATTATGTAATAGACTCTCTTTGGAGCACTAGGATTACTACTGATCTGTACCACAAACAGCTTTTGTGTGTTCATTTCATTCATTTGTTAGCTTGTTTTTGTGTTGGTACTAGAGCTTGAAACTCAGGGCCTAGGTGCTATCCCTTAGCTTTTTCACTCAAGCCTAGCACTCTACCACTTCAGCCACAACTGTCTTTTTCTGGTTAACTGGAAATGAGTCTCAAGAAATGGCTTTGAACTGTGATCCTCAGATCTCAGCCTCCTGAGTAATTAGGACTTACAGGCAGGAGCTACCATCATTGGTTTTGATGCTTTCAAACAAAAGCTAAATTATTAAGCTAAACTATGACAATAACGCCCTAGAGTGAAAACCATCTATCCTGAATTTGAGCGAATAGAATTTATACTGAACTTACTTTTTTTTTCAGTAATGGAAATTTAGCCTAGAGCCCAACATTTGCATGGGTAAATGATCTATGGCTAAGCTACACATACATCCCAGCCTTCACATAAATTTTATTTATTTATTCATTCATTTATTCATTAGGGTCCGGTCGTGGGCCCTGAACTCTGGGCCTGGGCGCTGTCCCTAGCTCTTCAGCTCAAGGCTAGCGCTCTACCACTTGAGCCACAGCACCACTTCCGGCTTTTTTCTTTTTGCTTATGTGGTGCTGAGGAATCAAACCCAGGGCCTCATGCATGCAAGGCAAGCACTCTACCACTGAGCCACCTTCCCAGCCCCACATAAATTTATTTTATAACCTGGTAATGTCTCCCTTCCTCAAACTTGTTGCATTTCCTCTGACTTGCTCATTTTATATCTCAGGAGTCTCATGTACCAAACACTAAGGACAAGCATGGTGGGACAGGCTTATAATCACAGCACTCAGAAGCCTGAGGCAGGAGGATTAAGGTTTTGAGACCATTCTGGATTTATCAACCCATTCTCAGGCAAAGAAATGTACCATTCAATATATAGAATAAGCCCAGCCCCAACAGATTATAACAAATCCTTAGTGGCAAGGAGTTGTGCCTATCAACTCTTAATCCTATGGTCATACTGCTCACAAAACTTAAATCACTGATCCTTGTTCTCAGCCCCAGGTATTTAGAGTATATTTT
The DNA here is from genome assembly GCF_019054845.1 of Dipodomys spectabilis. Taxonomy (NCBI): domain Eukaryota; kingdom Metazoa; phylum Chordata; class Mammalia; order Rodentia; family Heteromyidae; genus Dipodomys; species Dipodomys spectabilis. The sequence continues at coordinate 4,342,914 of NW_024870681.1, read as the reverse complement.
ATTATCTCAACCTAGTTGTTACCTACCTGTAATTTAAATATATACAAATATATCCTCTCATTAAACACTAAAGTCAGTTTAGGTAACTCACACCTGTATTCCTAGCTACTCAGATCTGAGGATCACAAATGGAGGCAAGCAGTGTCAGGAAAGTCTGTGAGACTCCTATCTCCACTAAACTATCAAAGAAGTGGAGTTGTAGCTTAAGTGGTATAGTGTTAGCCTTGAGCAAAAGAAGATCAGGGACAGCACCCAAGTCTGAGTTCAAAGTCCCAGGAATGGCATGCACACGTGCATGCACACACACACAAAGCTCAGGTTATCTTCTTGATATTTATACATACTCAGTGGTAGTTTGTGCACAGATATATTCAAGCATGGTAATAAAAAGAGATCTGGTTTAAACTCGTGTTTTCAAGCACTTTTTTGCTAGGGCCTTGCTGACCTTGATCCTTCTATCTAGGTGGGAAAAGATATGCATCCCATTCCAGCTTGTTCTTTAGAGGCAAGGTTTCCAGTAACATTTGTCCCAGTTTCTCTCACTTTGTCTTCCTCCCAATATAAACAAAACCATAAAGCTAATTATTTTCAAATGAAAAGGAGACAAACATACAAAAAAAAAAATCCTTACCTGCATGCAATGAATGGCTAAGCCAGGTCCTGTATATAATTTCTTATGACATATATGGCATTTAAAATGCTTGGCTTTTTGGTGCTGTATCAGGATCTTCTCATCATCAAAATCTCTATTGCAATACCTAATCAAGAGTGCTAAGGTACAAAACATAATGACTTTGTCCACAATAAAAACAATCTGGAGGAATGGGCACAGTTGTGTGTGCCAGTCCATAAACCCAGCAGTTTGAATCTGGAGCATGTGAGCCTAGATGTGAGGAGAAACTTAATATAAAGTAACAGTTGGTGTTAATCAACTTTTTTAATTTAAAAATTTTTAAGGTTGCTCATGCTTGTAATCCTAGCTACTCAGGAGGCAGAGATCTGAGGATCCAGCCTGGACAGGAAAGTCCCTGAGACTCTCATTTCCAATAAACCACTCAGAAAACCGGAAGTGAGCTGTGGCTCAAGTGGTAGAGTGCTAGCCTTGCACTGAAAAGCTGAGGAACAGTGCCCAGGCCTAGAGTTGAAGCCTCTTCCTCCCCCTCCCCACGCACAAAATAGGACTTCATCTGAGGATTATAAATGATGCCAGGTAGTTCCCCTATTTTCAATTCTCCAGAAACCTCCACCAAACAAACACAGCACAATAATCCAAAGTATATTGGTCATATTCTTGTGCTTAATAGAAATGTTAGTATTTGAATGCTTCCAAATGCACAAGGAAAGCGTTCCATATAAGTTTGAGTCAAATTTAAATACCAAGACATAACTCATTACATACAAAAGTGACAAAAAAATCGAAATATAAGGAATTTACAAAAAGATTAATTTCGTGGCCAATATTTCGATTCAGCAATCCAGAATTGCTTACAATTTTGATACTGTCTTGGGAGATTAGGTACTTCACATTAACTTTCACCGTTAGGAAATGTAAAACTCACAGGCGAGCAAAATCTACAATAGTAAGAACTGTTAGCTCACTATCCCAGACTTTCCTGCAAGCACATTACAAAATTCGTGACCCAGGTTGTCATTTTTTTTTTTTTTTAAAGTACAACTAAATGCAGCCCCGCCACAAACCATTTGGAAGTAATAAAAGCAATTTTTCAACGTAAAGTACGTTATCGCCTCTGGGAAGAGTATTCCCAAAGGCTGCCACATTCTAACCAATTTCCCTTCTAAGAAGCTTTTTAAAAAAATTTTGAAAAAAAAAAAAAATAGAGTCCTACAAAGTTGGCTAATAGAATCGAGAAACCCCACCCTGTTTAAAAAAAAAAAAAAAAAAGATCGCTTCCTGAAGATTAAGGCGCCTGTGGGTTAAGACGCGGAAGCTAGTTCTCTGCCACGCACGGGGGGAGGGGGGGGGAGAGAGAGAGAGAGAGGAAAAAAGGGGGAGAGAATCAATAGCTCCAAACCTAAGTGAACTCCTCCTTCATTAAACCATCCATTTCCCGCGTCGTCGTCCCCCCCCCCTCCCCCGACCTCTCCCCGCGGCCTCCCCGAGAGACAAGAGACTGACTTCGGAAGGTTCTTCCTCCATCCTCCACGGAGTCAATTAGCCTGTTACTAGAGAAGTCTCTCCCCACCCCCCCACCCCGCCCCCGGGGTTGGATCGTCACCCACACAGCGGGCGCGGGGGCCCTTCGGGGCCTGCGCCCTTGGCGGCGGGGTCCGGGCCTCCGCCCGCCGGGCCGGCCGTCGCTCGCACTCAGTCCCACACAACTCCCTCGCCTGAGGGATTCCGTTTTCCCGGAAAGCCTTCCCGAGCTCTCACGCCACCCACCCCGAGGCCCCGAAGGCCGCACGCTCCGCGCCGTAGGCCCACACACCCGCCGCCCCGGCCCGGCCCGGGCCTTCTTCCACCCGCACCCTCCGCGGAGCCTCGACCTCAACCCACAAAGGATATCAACACCACGGCTTCAGCTGCTTCTTCTTCTTGCGACCCATATCTGCGCTCTACCGACGAAGTCAAGGGAAGCGGGGAGGGGTGGGGGGAGAGGACGGGGGTGGGGGGGGAGAGGAGAGAAAAGAGTAAATGCAGGAAAAACAAGGCGAAAAAAATCGCCTGCTTTCCCGAGCCAACGGCCACCACCGCGTCCCACACGAAGCCGACACAAAATGGCCGACACCGTCGTTCGTTCTCCGCCTCCCGTCAGGCACTGCGGCGGCGGAGGCGGGGCCAGGCCCGGGTGTGTGTCACGTGACGCGGGCCCCCGGCTCTCCTCGGGGCCTGTGTCCAAGCCTTTGGCTTCCCCTCCCTCCCTGCTTCCGGTGGCTGAAGCCTAGGGAGTTGTTTTGTCAGGGAGTTGGCCTCCGGTGCTAGCGAATTGAGGAAGAAAGGAGGGGGGGGTGTGAAAAAAAAAAAACAAAATGAAAGGATTGCCAGTATAATTAAAGAGAGGTTCGGCGCCCAATTTTTAAACTTCGTGTCAGTTACCGGATAAACCCGTTGTGCGGTGTGGGTGTCTGGGCCTACCACGTGCTAAGGCAAAAGTGACACTGGGCCAGGCGACCGACCCGCCAGACAGACAGACAGGCAGGCGAGTAAACAAGGCTGAGGGGTTCACTGAGTCATCGGAAGGGGGGAAGTGAAGGGGACTGGAAAACCCCAGAGGGAGGCCTAAAACAGCTTTGTTGATTGTGGGGATGTCCTGAGGGGCTCCTGAGCATGCTAGGTGGGAAGTGCACTCAGTGCCTGTCCCAGCACTGAATTATTGCCCCCCAGAGTTAAGAAACCACCCTGGGCAACGCAGCCAGGTCCTGTCTCAAAAGTACAAGCCTGTAATCCTTAGCTACTCAGGAGGCTGAGATCTGAGGATCGCAGTTCGAAGCCAGGCCGGGCAGGAAAGCCTGTGAGACTCTTAATATAAAAAACTACTCAGAAAAAGCAGAGATGACACTGTGGCTCAAGTGGTAGAGTGCTAGCCTTGAGCACGAAGAGGCTCAGGGACGGCGGTGCCAAGGTTCTGAGTTCAAGCCCCAGGACTGGCAAAAAAAAAGTTCAAGTCTTTGTGGCTAGGAAGACAAAAAAAAAAAGCACCGTAAGGCTGTAACTCATAGTGAAGGTACTGGTGGCAAGAACTATTCCTGGAGAGGCTTCCCTAGAAGTAAGTCCTGGAAATCCCTAGAACATTCTGAGATTGGTGAATTACAAAATTGGTGAATTCTGTTTCCTTGTAAGAAAAGCAGGTTTGTGTTTCCTCTGAGTTTTCTAAGAAGCTAGAGAAAAGTTTTAAGATGGAGACTAAAGTATTTTATTTGTTTTTTCCAGAGCTGAGGCTGAGGACCAAACTTAGGGCCTTGGGCTTGCCAGGCAGGCGCTCTTCTGCTGAGCTAAATCCCCGGCCCCAAGAAGTGGTTTGTAGAGCTGGGTACCAGTGGCTCATGCCTATAATCCTAGCTACTTAGGAGACTGAAATCTGAGGATTGCAGTTCGATGCTAGCCCAGTGAAGAAAGTTCATGAGATTTTTTTTTTAACTTTTTTTTTCTTTTTTTGGTTGGTTGGTTGGTTATTGGGCCTGAACTCTGGTCCTGGGCACTGTCCCTCAGCTCTTCAGCTCAAGACTATTGCTCTACCACTTGAGCCACAGCACCACTTCCGTTTTTTTCTGCTTATGTGGTGCTGAGGAATCAAACCCAGGGCTTCATGCATTCAAGGCAAGTACTCTACCACTGAGCCACCTTCCCAGGCCTTTTTTAAACTTTTTGTTATTATGAAGGTGATGTTTAAAGGAGTTACAGTGACATAAGTCAGGTAAAGAGTATAAGGTCCGCTCCTGGATGGCGAGCAGACTCCACCCTCCTTGCAGCAAAGTCTCCACCCAGTACCTGCGTTACCTAGGCAACTGGGACACCTGGAAGAGGCTACATCTGCATCCGCTGAGGTCACATCTGAATTTGATGTGGCCACACCTTTCTCCGCCCATACCCTAGATAAGGCCTAGCCCAGGCCCAGACCCTAGCTCACTGCTCTATTCTAGCTCTCTCTGTTCTCTCTGCTCTCTCTCTCTGCTCTCTGCTCTTTTCTAGCGCTCTCTGCTCTTTTCTAGCGCTCTCTGCTCTCTCTCTCTGCTCTCTGCTCTTTTCTAGCTCTTAACTCTCTTTCCCAGCTCTCTCTCATTCCCAGGCCTTTCCCAGCCACGTGGAATGCCAACCTTGCCTGGTCCCAGCAGGTCTACTGAATAAACCTACCCCTTACCTGAATACCACGTGTGTGGTGCAGTTCTTACTCGGCTACCTCTTTTTAAAAACCTAACATAAATGGTGCCATCTACCTCTTTTTAAAAACCTAACAAAGAGAACATTTCTTTTTGAACAATGTTACCCCTTCCCTCATTCTTCCAGCTTTCCCGGTGAGGCCCTTATCTCCAATAAACCATCAAAAACCAGAAATAGAGCTGTGTCTCACATTGTAGAGTCCTAGACTTGAGGGGAAAAGCAAAGGGACAGTGCCAAGCCCTGAATTCAAACCCTAGTACTGGCATGCGCATGTGGTACCCACATACACAGTGACTTCGAGTCCATTCTTAACTTCCATCTGGCTGGGCTTAGAACCATTTGTATTGTAGTAATAGCTAGTAATATGAACTATGTATTTAAGGTGGAAAATACACCAGATGTGGTGACATGCTTGTAATCCCAGGTACTCAGGGGACACCAGGAGGATCAAGGATCTGACTCCACCTAGACAAAAAGTGCAAGACATTGCCTGAAAAAGCAAAAAGAGTTGGGAGTATGGCTTTAGTAGAAGAGCACAAACAAGAGCAAATCTGAGTTCAAGTTCTTGTAACCTTACCCCTGCCAATACAAATTTTTAAAAGGTATTGTCTGTGGAACACTGAACTGATGGGTTGGTGTAAAAGCGAACAGGGAATTTCAGCCTATGCAGCTTGTAGACAGAAGGATAAGCTGATATGCCAAAACCTAACTATCCAGAGAGCAACAAAGAATGAGGAAGAAGAACAGAACTGTACATCTTCCATGTCACACAACTTACAGAAAACAGAAACCCATCAATTAGAAAGCCATCTAATTCTCACTATTACCCAAGGCCAAACAGTGATAATGAAGTTTGAGACAGTAGAAATGCGCTGAATTACTGTCTTCCCCATGGCATACCTATTCCAGATGTGCTCTTTTTCTGCCATATTTTTTTCCAATAAACCCTTTTATCTTTTATTTCTTATGTCTTACCTGAATTCCTTTTTGCCAGATACTGCATCTAGCCAAGGTTGTATAGCTGCCCTAAACTTTCTGGTAACATGTTTGGTGTACTGGCAGGGAAGTTAGGGATTAAGAATCTCTGTATATCTTAGATTCATTAAAGTTACATTACTCTATTTTAGGCACTGGTCTAGAAGCCTGTGAGGTAGATGCCGTTATCAACAGGTTAATATACATGAGATAAAAGGAGTGGAAAGAGAGGATAATTTACCCAAAGTCAAAGAGTAACACTAGATTTAAGTTTGAAAGAGATCCCCTTCTCCCAGGCACTAATGCTTATAATCCAAGCTATTCTGGAGGCTGAGATCTGAGGATCCAGGTTGAATCTAGCCTGGGTAGAAAAGTTTTCAATGAGATTCTTATCTCCAATTAATTAATAGCCAGAAGTGGTGCTGTGGCTCTGTGGTAGAGCCCTAGCCTTGAGCACAAAGAGGCTCAGGGACAGCACCCATGCCCTGAGTTCAAGCCCCACAAATGACAAAAAAAAAAAAAAAGATCTCTTTCCCTGATGTATGTAGACAGTGTAATATGAACAGTGAGTTGGCAAAAACTAAAAGAAAGGCAAGTCTAAGTAAGGGAGGGGGAGTGGAGCACAAATGGGGACATGTGACCTTTACTAGCTACATTTCCAGCCCAAGTATTCTACCACAAATGAAAACAAAGCCAGAGGCACAGATTCATTACTATAATTTTAGGAGATTTGGAGACTGAGATGGAGTAGACCTCAGTTTGAAGGTAGTTGGAGTAGAAAAGTCTCAAGAGTCTCCATCTCCAAAATAACCAGCAAATAAGCAGGGCTAGAAGCATGGCTAAAATATTTAAGTACTAGCCAAGCACGTAAGCGGAGCAAGCCAGAAGCCCAGAGCTCAAACCCTAGAGACAACAAAAAAGGAAAAGAAAGTGTAAAGGCTGTGTACACATGGAATCCTGGGCTACTCATTAGCTGGAGGCTGGAAGGTCTTGAATTCTGGGCCAGCTCAGCAAAGTTAGTCTCAAAACCAAAATACAAACAAAATAGCTAGGGATAAAGCTCAAGTGGCTGGAGTGCCTGTGTTGTAGCAGGCATGAGACCCTGAGTTCAAATCCCAGTACCACTAAAGGGGAAGAAAAGAAAGAAAATCCACGTGACTAGCTAGTTCTACCATCTTTACCACATACAGATCATCAGAGGCAGCAAAGTGAGTTCAGAAGACCTGGCAGAGGAGAGGAACGCGAACAGGCCAGCTTCCTCTGCCCTAGGGCCCAGGAAACCAGCGGAACGCAGGTGTGCGAGGGCGGGGATCCGGACGAGACGGCACACCGAGGACTGTCCGGTGGCGGCGGGGGAGCGGTTTAGCGGAGACACCGGGTCGCTCGGAGGCCGGCGCGATGCTCCCGTCTTTGCAGGAGTCGCTGGACGGGGAGGAGAAGGAACTGGAGAGCAGCGAGGAGGGCTGCCTCGCCGAGGAGCGCAGACCCGAGCCGCCGCCCAGCAGCCACTACGGCCTCTACAGCTGCCGCGGAAGCAGGTGCCGGCGCCCGGCCGTCCCCGTGGGCCCGCCGCCCGGTCCTGCACCCCACCCGGGCGCCGGGGCCTGGCAGCTCCCAGAGGCCACCTTCTCTCCCAGCCAAGGTCTCTGGCCCCGGAGGGCCCTTGCGACCACACTCTTCCTCCCAGCTCCTCCCCTGGAGTTCTAAGATTGGCTCACTCAACCCTCTGCATACCCCGGCCCCCAGGTCCCCTCAAGCCCCTGCCGTGTGATGTGCGGGGTTCTCCTCGAACGCCCCCACAATTTCAGTTGTGTCCTATGCCTCTGATCATTCATCTCTTTCCCACATTTCCGCCACTCACTGACACCTTCTGATCCCCTCTGTGCTCCCTGCCTCCCCCCCCCCCCCCCCCCCCCCGGCTGGGAGAGGCCAGAATTATAAGGGGGCCTCTCCTGGCCCTCTGAGGTCTGTTTTTTGTTATTGTTTTAGTGGGTTTTTTTTTTTTAAAGAGTTTCCATGAATCTTCTGGATATTAAGCCTTTCCCCTCCACCCCTTAGGTAATTTGGAGGGAGAAGGGGAGCTCTTGTCTGCACCGCTCTATTTGTTTACCTATCATGAGGGTAAGGGATAGATAACCTATATAATCTCACTTTGCAGTTGAGGGGACTCCTTGCCCTTCCCCAGCTTGCCAAGGCTCCTATACGCTGCGTGATTAAGAACCCATAATTGATAGCACTATTGTTTTTGTGGCTTGCAGATTGGCACAGCAACGAGCAGACAGTGATGAAGGCACAAATTCAGAAACTCCCTCTGGTGATGATTTCAGGTAAAAACAGCTTAACCGTAACCCAGACCTGTACTTTTATCTTCTTTCTGTGCTTTTCTGGCCTGTAGATGTCAGTGAGTACAGTTTCCCCTGAGCTATCCATAACCCACAGTCTATCCCCTAGGAAGCTCTCTTGATTTCCTCATTGACTCTATTCTTTCAAGTTGAGACAGATCCAAATACAGACAGTCCTGTATGATTTGAGTTTCTCGGTTGGAATTGCAGTAAATTATCCAATATCACACGCTATAAAGATTTCAAGTTAAGTGGAGCACTGATGGCTCACATCTGTAATCCCTCCCAACTACTCAGGAGGATGAGGCCTGAGGATCTCAATTTAGAGCTAGCCTGGGCAGACAAAGACTCTTACCTCCAATTAACTACCAAAAAGCCAGAAGTAGAGGTGTAGTTCAAATGGTAGAGTGTTAGCCAGGAGTGCAAGCTCCAGTACCAGCATTTATGAAAGTATATATAAATACATACACATGTGTGTGTGTGTCCTGGGGCTTGAACTTAGGGCTTGGGTGCTGTCCCTCAGCCTCTTTGTAGTCAAGGCTAGCGCTCTACCACTTAAGCCACAGTACTGCTTCCGGCTTTTTCTGAGTAGTTTACTGGAGTTAAGAGTCTCACAAACTTTTCTGCCTGGGCTGGCTTTGAACCACAATCTTCAGATGTTAGCCTTCTGAGTAGCTAGGATTACAGGTATGAGCCACCAGGACCCATTAAAGATATAAATTTGAATTGTCTCCTTTGAATGTTTTAATTTTATAAATTAGTATATGTTATTTGTGCTAAGGTACATTTTCTTTTTTTTTTTTTTTGGGGGGGGGGTCCAGTCGTGGGGCCTGAACTCTGGGCCTGGTCACTGTCCCTCAGCTCTTCAGCTCAAGGCTAGCGCTTTACCACTTGAGCCACAGCGCCACTTCTGGCTTTTTTCTTATGTGGTGCTGAGGAATTGAACCCAGGGCCTCAGGCATGCAAGGCAAGCGCTCTACCACTGAGCCACCTTCCCAGCCCTCCTTTGAATATTCTTTAAACCACAATCTTCTAGGTCTCAGACTTCTGAGTTGCTAAGATTATAAGCATGAGCCACCAGCACCTTACTAATTGATTCTGAGACAAGATCTTGCTACGTAGTACAGGCTGGCCAGGAACTTTCTATGGGCCCAAACTCTTGGGCCCAAACTATGGGTCTGGGCCTGAACTCTTTTTTTTTTTTTTTTTTTTTGCCTGTCGTGGGGCCTGAACTCTGGGCCTGGGCGCTGTCCTTCAACTCTTCAGCTCAAAGCTAGGCTCTACCACTTGACCCACAGTGCCACTTCCAGCTTTTTCTGTTTATGTGGTGCTGAGGAATCGAACCCAGGGCCTCATGCATGCAAGGCAAGCGCTCTACCACTGAGCCACCTTCCCAGCCCCCTGGGTCTGGAACTCTTAATCCTCCTATTTCAGCCTTCCAAGTACTGGGATTACATGCATGTGCCACTATTAGTAGAAATGAAATTATTTTTATTTTTTAGTCTCAGTTCTGGGGCTTGAACTCAGGGCCTGGGCACTGTCCCTGAGTTTTTGTGCTCAAGGCTAACACTCTACCACTTGAGCCACAGCTCCACTTCCAGTTTTTTTTTGGTAGCTACTTGGAGATAAGAGTGTCACAGACTTTATTGCCTGGGCTAGTTTCAGAATTGAAAACTGTAATCCTCAGATCTCAGCCTCCCGAACAGCTAGGTTTATAGGCATGAAACACTGGCACCTTTAATTTATAAACACTAGGTGTTTATTCATGGATAAGAAGTAGTTGGAAGGTTGAGGAAGGAGACAGGAAATAATGATGTATGAGAATCTGTGAGAAAATGTACCAATAACTAGTAAGTAAATAGGACCAACCTGAGGCTAGATCACTTGGATCATTAACTAAACAGGAGGCTCAGCAACAGGTGTGTAGGGTTTCATCCAACCACATTTTATATGCAGAGGTATTGGTGCAGGGTAAATGGAAAGCTAAACTGGTTTTGCTAAGCAAATGCAGTGAGATAGAAACAGCAAAGCAGTTAAAGGAGATTGTGTGCAGTACTCAGTTTCTATATGACAATTATTCCTCAGTGAAGCCAAAAGAAAGCAAAACAAGAGTGAGTGCAAGGGGATGATTATACAATGAAAAATGGCCAGTGCAACTCTAATACTGGAGAGAATAAGGTGGAAAGATAGGAATATTTTTGGTAAGGTAGGTCATACTTGGTAAAATATATTACTAGAGGTACTACTTTGTTAGCTTTCCATTGCTGTGACAAAATATCTCAGGTAGTCCTTAATTTTTTCCATTCTGAGTATGGGACCCAGGGTCTTGAGAATGCTAGGCAAGCCCTCTACCACTGAGCTGTGTCCCCAGCGGAGCTAATGCAAATGAGTTTTTTTTTTTTAAACTTACAGCTTAGGAGGTTTTAGTCCATGGTTCCTGTTCCCTTTAGGCCCGTGGCCACATATGGCAGGAGCATGTGGCAAGGGAGCCCATTTATCTTATGGTAGCTAGGAAGTGAAAGAGGAAGGAGGAAACCAGGGTCTCAATATCATATCTAGTACCTCCAATGACTTAACTTCCTCCCAAAAAGCCCCACCTCCTATAGAACTCACCAGCTTACAATAACACCATGGGTTAGGGTCAAAAGTCAAAGCTTTCAGCCAGGTGCTGGTGGCTTACACCAGTAATTCTAGCTACTCAAGAGGATGAGATCTGAGATTGAGGTTGGAAGTCAAGCCCAGACAGGAAAGTTTATGAGACTCAACTCCAATTAACCATCAGAAAACTAAAAGTAGAGCTGTGGCTGAAAGTGGTAGAGTGCTAGCCTTGAGCAAAAGAGCTCAAGGATGGTACACAGGCCCTGAGTTCAAGCCATACAACTAACACCCCGGCCTGCCCTCTCCCTCCCCCCCAAAAAAGCTTTCAATACATGGGCCTTTATTTTTTTTTTTATTGTAAAGCTACTATACAGAGGGTTACAGTTACATGAGTGAGGTTATGAGTACACTTCCTCTTGAACATTGTTACCCCCTCCATTGTTTTCCCCCTACCATCCCCTTCCTCCCTCCCTTCCCCGAGGTTCTTTTTTTTTTTTTTTTTTTGATTGTGATTAAATGATTACATAATTTCAAAGTCACAAGTTCATTCTAACTTCCCTGGAGCAAATTGTCTACCACAGTCTGTAATATATAACAGTGTTCACATGTTATATACCATATTTGTGATCAGCAGCATGAGGATATTTAGTAGTGGTTCAACCAGATGAGCGGGAGTTCTTTGTTTCTTAAGTCCTGTTAGTTTTGTCGTATCACCTAACCTTTTGGATTTAGCATCCACTTATGAGGGAGACCATGTACCGTTTGTCTCTTCGTTCTTGGCTTACCTCGCTCAACATGATTCCTTCTAGCTCCATCCATTTCCCTGCAAATGCCATTATTTTGTCATTTCTAATGGCTGCATAATATTCCATTGTGTATAGATACCACAATTTTTGGATCCATTCATCTGTGGTGGGGCACCTAGGTTGTTTCCATATCCTAGCTATTGCGAACAGTGCTGCAATAAACATGGAGGTCCACGTGTCCTTGTATATTGGTTCCTGTTGTTCAGGGTAGATACCTAGAAGTGGTATGACTGGGTCGTAAGGGAGGTCAATCTTTAGCTTTCTAAGGACCCTCCAGACTGCTTTCCAAAGTGGTTGTATAAGTGTACATTCCCACCAGCAGTGTAATAGGGTTCCTCTTTCTCCACATCCCCTCCAGCATTTGTCGTTGGCTGATTTGTGGATAATACATGGGCCTTTAAAGAATATGGTACATACAAATTATAGCACTCATCAACAGGCAGCCATCTTTCTTAAGTCCTTAAGGGAAATGCTGCCATTGATGATACCATTCTGTCTAACTTACGGGTGTGAATGCACTTATCCACTGGTAAAGAATGTGTGTCTTTCATTGTCAAGCCTCTCCTTGGTGGATACTAATCTGCCATCTGAAGTGGAGCCAGAGCTACGCAGTTTCATTGCTAAGCGTCTTTCGAAAGGAGCAGTCTTTGAAGGGCTGGGTAATGTTGCATCCGTGGAGCTGAGGTAAGTGTTAAATGTGCTGTGTCTTGAGTTTTTGTTTCTGAGCTAAACATGAGAACTGACAAGAAACTCTAAAAGATCTAGGCCTGCAGAGTTCATTTTTGTTTTTCAGCAGCTGAAGCACCAGGCTTCACACAGAAACATGTGGTAAAGAATGGCAAATGAATGGTAAAGACACCGGCACATGGGTTAATTTTGTTCTTAGGAGAAGAGAGTTAAGGGTTCAGTGGTATAGCACTTGCCTAGCATAGCAAGGGCCTGAGAGTTTGATCCCCAGCACTAGACTTTTATCCCCGTCCCCTGAAAAAAAAAAGTAACTATCTAAACTAAAGTCATATAGTTTCTTTTTTTTTTTTTTTAAAGTCATATAGTTTCTATAGTTAGAAAAGTGGTTTCATAAGCTTTGATGAAATTCTTTTTTTTTTGGGTCCGGTTGTGGGGCCTGAACTCTGGGCCTGGGCGCTGTCCCTTAGCTCTTCAGCTCAAGGCTAGCGCTCTACCACTTGAGCCACAGTGCCACTTCCGGCTTTTTTTTCTTTTTTGCTTATGTGGTGCTGAGGAATCGAACCCAGGGCTTCATGCATGCAAGGCAAGCGCTCTACCACTGAGCCACCTTCCCAGCCCCTTTGATGAAATTCTTATTTCCATTTTAAACTGAGGAAATCAACTCAAGGAAGTTAAATGGAAGCTGGAAATGTGGCTTAGTGGTAGAATGCTTGCCTAGCATGCATGAAGCCCTGGGTTTGATTCCTCAGTATCATATAAACAGAAAAAAGCTGGTAGAGGTGCTATGGTTGAAGTGGTAGAGTGCTAGCCTTGAGCAAAAGAAGTTCAGGGACAGCACCTAGGCCCTGAATTCAAGCCCCAGGACTGGCCAAAAAAAAAAAAAGAAAAAAAATTAAATGGGATGCCCAAGGTCAAAGGGCTTGTTACTTTTTTTTTTTTGGTCAGTCATGGGGCTTGAACCCTGGGTGCTGTCCCTGAGCTCTTGAGCTCAAGGCTAGTGTTCTACCACTTTGAGCCACAGCACCACTTCTGGTTTTCTGATTAATTGGATAAGAGTCTCATGGATTTTCCTCCCCGAGCTGACTTTGAGCCATGATCCTCAGATCTCAACTAGGGACATGAGCCACCAGTCCCTAGCATAGGACTTGTTACCTTGTTGATGTTCAGGCTTAAACATGGGTATCGTTAGTTCAATTCCACCCATGTTCCTGTTATACTCCTATTGTAGTGCACTTCAGACCATGAAGTTGAAGTTGGCATTAAGGGCTGAAGATTATTAGGCTGTGGCACGATGATAAGGTCACAGGATAAGCCTGGCACATCTCCCTGCAGCATCCATGCTTTATGAGGGTTTAGGAAGATGGGAAAACGTGTACTTACTCTGGTCAAGAGGGAAACTTGCATCTTTTCACATAAGCAGGACAATTCAAAAGTTCACCTCTGTTAGAGGCAGCTTTAATTACCCTTCCCCCCGCCAGGGTGTGTCTCCATGTCTCTTTGCTGTGAGGAGTAAGTTGATAGGAAGTCTGAGAAGATCTTAAATAGTTTATTCCAAAGTTTTGCCAGATCAAGACTACCAGGGCCCAGAGCAGAGCACAATGAAATGCTTTAGTGCTCAAAACATCTCAGTTTAGGGGGGGAGGGGGAAGGCTGGGAAGGGATGTGAAGGGTAAACAAAGGAGGAGGCTGCAATGCTTGGTAAGAAATGTATGCATTATCCTGCCCATGTAATTGTAACCCCTCTGTACAGTATGTTCACAAATAAAATTAAATTAAAAAAAAAAAGAAACAAAATGCCAAATAGGCATGTTATAAATACTCTTGAAAATAAAATTAAATTCATCAATGTTGGGCTGCAACATATACTTGCAAGAAAAAAAAAACAAAAACAACAACAACAAAAAAAATCTCAGTTTACTTTCACTTTACTGTTTCTTTTCTAGAAGTCCAGGTTACCGAGTTGGTTGTTATTACTGCCTTTTCCAACAAGAAAAATTGCTTCCTGAAACAGCAACAATGGGCTCTGAACATAACCCTTCAGAATATGTGGTCTGTTTTTTAGGAGGATCTGAAAAGGGCCTCGAGCTATATCCTTTCATTGGTCTTTGAGGGCAGCAAGGGGGAGGATCTCTAACACTCTCCCTATGTGTCTCTACCTTTAAAGGTGTGTTTGAATTTTGTGTCTTCATATGGCATTTGTCTTGGCTACTTTTAATTTATAGTTGACATTATTTGGAAGACCCTATATTTCCTGTTAAAGAGATAAAACACTGACTTGATTATTCATCCTTTATTACTTCCTTAAGAACACACGTTCAGGCTTGAATTGGACAAGTACATTCAAGGGCTGAAAATTAACATGAATTGTGAGGTAAGATGACTGACTTAAATTTCATAAGACTGAACTGCTGTTACCTTGCAATAATTAATCAAGTCAAATAGATAGCCACAAACTTGGCTAAATTCTAAAAATTTCCCTTGTGGGTTAGCAGACTGGTGCTGGAGTTTTCTTGTGTGTGGTGGTGTTTTTTTGTTTGTTTGTTTTGTTTTTTTTAATGGTACTGGAGTTTGAACTCTACCACTTGATTCATGCCTTTAGCTCAACTTTTTGTTGGTTATTTTGGAGATGGACTCTTGGAATTGTCTCCCAGGCTAGCTTTGAACTGTGGTTCTAAGGTCTTACTTAGTTTCTTGAGTAACTGGGATTGTAGGTGTGAGCCAGTGGCATCCAGGTAGACTGTAGGATTTTTTTGTTTTTGTTGTGTGCCTGTACTGGGGCTTGAACTCAGGGTCTGGGCACAGTTCCTTAGCTTTATCCACAAAAAGCCAGTGCTCTACCACTTGATCCACAGTTCTACTTCTGGCCTTTTGGTGCTTAATTAGAGGTAAGTCTCATGGACTTTCCTGTCAGGGCTGGCTTCACACTGTGATCCTCAGATCTCAGCCTCCTAAGTAGCTAGGATTATAGGTGCAAACCATCAGCACCCAGCCCAGACTGTATAGTTCTCATGAGTGCTGCAAGTTTCACAGGGCTGCTTTTGATGAATTGACTCTATGAAAAATTCTATGTACTGAGTTCAGTGACATGTCTGGTGAAGAAGAGAATGCTCTTTTTTTTTTTGTTGATTGCGGGGCTTGAACTCTGGGCTTGGGCACTATCCCTGCACTCTTCAGCTCAAGGCAAGCGCTCTACCACTTGAGCCACAGTGATACTTCCGGTTTTCTAGTGGTTTATTAGAGATAAGAGTCTCACGGACTTTCCTGCCTGGGCTGGCTTTGAACCATGATCCTCAGATCTCAGCCTCCTGAGTAGCTAGGATTACAGCCGTGAGCCACCGGCACCCGGCCCCTTTTCTTATTTATAGGCACATCACATTTGTACTTCGGTTAGAATTAATGGTCCACACAGTCGCTGGCACCAGAAATATGCTGTGCAACATTATAACTGCCCTTGAACTTATCAAAGATTGAAGAAGTGTACCATTTTTATTCATCAGTCCTTTATGAATTAGATATAGCCATATTGATTAAATTATCCAGACCTTTTAAAAATTGCTTTCACCGTGCACATTGTTACAAGTTATAACTCTTATAAATTACATGTGGTAATGGTTCTTTTCCCTTGTCACAAACAAGATAATGAAGGAAAGAAAAGGATGAAGTCAAGAGTGAGCCAGGGGGACTGGGCAGGTGGCTCAGTGGTAGAGCACTTGCCTTGCATACACAAGGCCCTGGGTTCGATTCCTCAGCACCACATAAGCAAAAAGAAAAAAAGCCAGAAGTGGTGCTGTGGCTCAAGTGGTAGAGGGCTAGCTTTGAGCTGAAGAGCTGAGGGACAGCACCCAGGCCCTGAGTTCAGGCCCCACAACCGGACCCAAAAAAAAAAAAAAAAGGTGAAGATTATAGTGTGGAGGTGCTACCCTCCCTGATAAGAGGTCTTCTTGTGCGACACTGGTCCCTAGAGCCACACACCCTAAAAAGCCTTTGGGGGAACGTGACAGTTGGATTCAGCCTCAATACTTTTTTGTTGTTCGGTCATGAAGCTTGAACTCTGGGCCTGGGTGCTGTCCCTTAGCTCTTCAGCTCAAGGTGAATGTTCTACCTCTTGAGCCACAGAGCCACTTCCGGTTTTCTGAGTGGTTTATTGGAGATTAGAGTCTCTCAGCCTTTTCTGCTTGGGCTGGCTTTGAACTGTAACCCTCAAATCTCAGCCTCCTGAATAGCTAGGATTACAGGTGTCACACCTGCCTGGCAGCCTCAATACTTTGATGAGTCACTTGTATCCTTCCTTCTTTTCATTTTCAGTACAGATTTTGTGCATTTCTTTGGGGAGTGGCTCAAATGATAGAGGACCTGCCTAACAGGAGACCTTGAGTTCAAACACCAATAACACCAAATTCTCTGCATTTCTTCAATTGTTCTGTAGTCAGTAAGCTTGAGTTCTGTGTATTTCAGACACACTGCCAGGTACTGGGGAGGTGAGAGTGAACGGGAACGATGTCTGTCCCAATTGACTTTAACACCAAGGCTACAATTAAGAATATGGTGTCCACTAAGGTTTATATGGTCTTAAAGCAAATGACATTCTCTCTTGATGTAGGAAAGTGGCCTGGAGAACCAAGTAAAGTCCTATCTGAACAGCTGGTTTGAAGATGTTGTATGCCCAATTCAAAGGGTGGTTCTTCTCTTTCAGGAGAAACTTACCTTCCTGCTGCATGCTGTAAGTGTCACCCAAACAAAGAGTAGTCTCTTAATGGTGAAGCACTTTGGCAGAGTTTGTGTTCATTTTTCTCTGAACATTCATTTAAGTTATGCTTGCTGTCAAGATAGACCACACTATTTACTCAGAGCTTAATAGTAAGTAGAATTGAATGGCAAATGCTAGTGGAGGTTTCCTAATCAGATAAAATGTTTTAAAATAATTACTAGTTGAAATAATCTCAGAGATGTATAATTTCCAAAACATTTTGAGAAAACAAACACAAAACACCAAAATGGTCTTACCTATTTAAAATGTCAACAAGCATTCTTGAACACAGCTCTGGAGAACTCATAGGCAAAAAGGTAGAGTTTAATCCTAAGTGGCTGCTCATGGAAAGATGAGAAGTATGTATCAATCATGTTTTATTTTTCTCTTATAGGCTTTGAGTTATACTCCTGTTGAGGTTAAAGAATCAGATGACAAAACAAAGAGGGACATTAACAGGTAATGAAGATTGTGCAGCAACAAGCTTTTGTACAGCTAGCCTGATTAAGTTTTTTTTTTTTTGGGCCCAGTCATGGGGCTGAACTCTGGGCCTGGGCACTGTCCCTCAGCTCTTCAGCTCAAGGCTAGCGCTCTACCACTTGAGTCACAGCGCCACTTCCGCTTTTTTTTTTTTCTTTTTGCTTATGTGGTGCTGGGGAATCGAACCCAGGGCCTCATGCATGCAAGGCAAGCGCTCTACCACTGAGCCACCTTCCCAGCCCCCTGATTAAGTTTTTAACCCTGCAGTGCAGGATGAACTTTCTTTCTTCCTTCCATTCTGCAATATGTTTGTGGAAAAGGACTTGCTCTGTGTGGCAGGTTTCTGAGTGTGGCCAGTCTCGAAGGACTCATTCATGAAGGCACCATGACATCATTGTGTATGGCCATGACGGAGGAGCAGCACAAGCCTGTGCTCATAGACTGCAGCGGTTCCCAACCTGAGTTCCACAATGCAGGTGAGTGGACTTCCTGGACCTCTTGTGAGTCTTGTCTTTGTACTTTGAACACATAATACCTACATATCCCCTTGCAGTTTGTTCATGTGCATGGAAATCAAGAGAGGCCTAGGGTCCCACTCTTAGGCATATAAAGAAACACATAGGCTGGACAGTGGTGGCTCACACCTGTACATCCTAGCTAGTCAGGACCCTAAGTTCCGAAGATGGAGATTCAACATTTGAAGCCAGTCTGGGCAGGAAAGTCCATGAGACCTTTATCTCTAACCAGAAAAAGGCAGAAGTAGAGTTGTGGCTCAAGTGGTAGAATGTTAGCCTTGAGCAAAAAAAAAAAAAAAAGCCAAGAAAGAGCAAAAGGCCCCGAGTTCAAGCCCCAGTACCATCACAAAAAGAAAAAGAAAAAAGAAAAAAAAAAGAAAGTCATGGCTGTACACAAGGAGACAAAAAGAAAAAATGCTCATAAAGGCATTATCTGAAAAAAAAAAACAAAGAATTGGAAGCAACTTAAATGTTTATCAACAGGAAACTGACAAATTGCTAATTCATGCAAGGGAGCAGTCACAACTGTGTTAGTACAGCTCTCAAACATATTATCTAGTAGATCAATCATTAAAGAAAAATACATAAAGGTTTTAACATGTGTGAAATAATACTGGTAAAGCGTAACAATGCTAAGTTAGGCAGCAGAGGTTTAACAAAATATATGGGAGATGTGACTACGGACAGACCTATGGGGAGTGTGGACCACTGTGGTATTTTTTTTCCTTTTGTGATCGTCCTGGGTCTTAAATTCAGGGTCTGGGCACTGTCCCTTAGTTTTTGTGCTCAAGGCTAGCCCTCTAGCATTTGAACCACAGCTTCCTTTCTGGTTTTTTGGAAGTTGATTGTGATGATAAGAGTCTCTCACAAACTTTCCTGCCCAGGCTGGAACTGCAATCCTCAGATCTCCTGAGTAGCTAGGATTATAGGCATGAGCCAGTGGCACCATGCTTACTCTGGTATTTCTTAGCCATGTGGTAAGGTACACTCTCTTTTTAGACCACAACACAAGTCTTAAGCAGTTGTGTTTTTTAAATAACTTGTGCTTTGTAGGGTTTCATTTTCTTTTATTTCTCCAAAATATTTTATAGGAAGCAACCGGTTTTGTGAGGACTGGATGCAAGCTTTTTTAAATGGTACTGAAGGGGGCAACCCTTTTCTCTTCAGACAAGTACTGGAGAACTTTAAGCTAAAGGTAATTAGTTTATTGGCTAACTGGCAGTCTGTCAAGGGCCACATACAATTTTAATCTGTACCAGTGATAGAATAACAAATATGCTTTCCAGCTGTTTTGTTCATTATTAAATGGGCCATCTCTAAAATATGAATCATAAGAAGGTATTTATCTTCATTTTTCAGTAGCTTCTACATGTAAATAGTTTCATTTCCAATAAATTGGGTTGAATGGTTATTTATATTTAAGGGACCTCAAGCTTTCAATTTATGTTGTACCTTAGTTACAAAGCACAAGACAGGGCTGGGAAGGTGGCTCAGTGGTAGAGCGCTTGCCTTGCATGCATGAGGCCCTGGGTTCCATTCCTCAGCACCACATAACCTAAAAGAAAAAAGCCAGAAGTGGCACTGTGGCTCAAGTGGTAGAGCGCTAGCCTTGAGCTGAAGAGCTGAGGAACAGCGCCCAGGCCCAGAGTTCAGGCCCCACGACCAGACCCCAAAAAAAACAAAAACAAAGCACAAAGCACAAAGCACAGGCAAGTAATTCAGACTGAGGCTAGAGTCATGCCCTGGGCACAGCCCTTATCCTGCCTGGTATGCTAGAGCTCTCAGAGAGAACCTGCTGGTCTTGGCTCGCTGGTGGGAGTAGCTGTGCCCCCATTAGCGTCTAGATCAGAAACACGCCTCTATGCATCCTAGAGCTTTAGTTAGCAGGCCCCTTTCCTCATTACACTTAGGGAGCTGCTATCTGGTATTTACTATGGCATACTCAAATGTTTTACAAAAAAAAAAAAAATACAGAATTCTAATAGGGATAGGTCCTCACCTTAGCAAAAAAAAAAATTTTTTTTTGGTGCCAGTCCAGGGCTTGAACTGGGACTGGACATTGTTACAGAACTTTTTTTGCCCAGGGCTAAGCACTCTACCGCTTGAGCCACAGTTCCACCTCAAGTTTTTCGTTGGTTAATTGGAAATAACGAGTCTCACAGACTGCCCAGGCTGGTTTTGAATCTCGATGCTCTGAGTAGCAAGAATCACAAGACTGAGCCACCTGTGCCCAGCTACGTTTTTAATTTCACTGAATTTAAGTAAAACTTTCATTACACCAAGGCCAAGGCATATTAGCAATAAAGAAGATGGAAACATTTATTCTTAGTAGTTTATTCTTTTTGTTCTTTAATTTTTTAAATGTATCGTCAAGTAGTTGTACAGAGGGGTTTCAATTCAATATGATAGAAATATTTAAAAAGCTAACATCTCACAGCATGTTCTCAACTGGATAGGAGGTTATTTTTTTTCCATTATTTCACTAAACACTTATTTAACCAGGCAATCTGTTTCTAGGCCATACAAGACACAAACAATTTGAAGAGGTTTATACGGCAGGCAGAAATGAACCATTATGCTTTGTTCAAATGTTATATGTTCCTGAAGAACTGTGGGAGTGGAGATGTCCTTTTGAAGATTGTGAAAGTGGAACATGAAGAAATGCCTGAAGCTAAAAGTGTGGTAGCTGTCCTTGAAGAATTCATGAAAGAGTCTCTTCCCCGAAGTTTTTGATCATGTTTTGAAATAACTCTTCATGAAGTTGTATATTTGTTTGAATCATCAGTTGTCATTGTTCATAGAGTTACTGTTTAAGGCGATCTGAAACCTACCAGATTCTTTCTTTTTACACTTTTGCCATTTAACTTAATTAAACATAACAATCTGAGGAATGTCTTCACTGAATTGTAGATAGGTCTGTGTTAGAGTTGTAGAATTTTAAGTATATTGCTGGACCTATTCTAAACTTCAGGAATTTATTGCCTGAGATTATACAGCAAATGATCCATTCCAGAAAAAGCACAGTACTTGTCTCTTAACAGATTGAATAATTTTCTTAAAAAATGTAACCCCAGCCGGGCGCTGGTGGCTCACGCCTGTAATCCTAGCTACTCAGGAGGCTGAGATCTGAGGATCGCGGTTCAAAGCCAGCCTGGGCAGGAAGGACTGTGAGACTCCTATCTACAATAAACCACCAGAAACCAGAAGTGGCGCTGTAGCTCAAGTGGTCGCTTGCCTTGAGCTGAAGAGCTGAGGGACAGTGCCCAGGCCCAGAGTTCAAGCCACACGACCAACCAAAAAAAAAAAAAAATGTAACCCCAGCCAGGGGAAGTGGCGTATAACTGTAATCCCAACACTCTGGACCTAGAAGCAAGTCAGTCGCAAGTTGCAGGCAGTCAGGCTAGCCTGGGATCTACAGTGAGATCTTGCCTCCAAACATAAGTAATCATAGTCAGGAGATTATCACGGTGATACTATTTCAAAGAGCAATTTATGCATCCTGAGTGTGCTTGATACCTTTTTTTTTGTCTGATTGATACTTGGCATGGATGATGAAGCTAGCTTTTAAGTCAATATGCAAATAAATCATGAGTATGTAAGAAATTAAATGAGCTTTAAAAATAGATGCACTAGCTTCAAGATAAAACATTATGCGTAATGGAAAGCTACTGCAGAATTGGCCCCCATCACCACTTTATTCATTTGTTTACAGGTATTTGTTGACAACAGGTTTTTGTTTGTTTTTTGTTGTTGGAGGTACTGGGGTTTGAACTTGAGAGCCTTGAGCTTAGATTGTTATTTTTCAGATATGGTCTCAGCTTAGATTGTTATTTTTCGGATGTGGTCTCACACTTTACTCAGGCAGGCTTGGATGGTGACTCCTACTTATGCTGTTTGCATAGCTGGGAATAGAGGTATGAGCAACACCACCTTTTTGGGGGGGGGGGGAGGGCGGGGAAGGGTCCCAAAACTAGGGCTTAAACTTATCATGCTCTCACTCAGTTGTTTGTGTATGTGTACGTGCATGCATTTGTGTGCGTGTACACCAGTCCTGGGCTTGAACTCAGGGCCTGGGTACTGTTCCTAAGCTTCTTTTGCTCAAGGCTAATGGTCTATTTGAGCCAGAGTTCTGATTTTTGGGAGGGTAGTTTAGAGTTAATAGTCTCACAGACTTTTGAACAGCAGTCCTTAGATCTCAACTTCCTGAGTAGCTAGGAAGACAGGCATGAGCCACCAGTGCTTAGCAACCTCTCTGAGAAATGAAAATGCTGGGATTTTTAAGGTGTTTAGGAAAGAAACAATACAAACACATTTCATAAGCAAACCATAACAAGGAATTCAAGTCTTAGCAGAGTTAGTGATTTTAGGTTTTTTTGTACTTTTGTTATCAGCCTGTTTTACTCTGAATCAACTGAAAGTGCCCTCGTCTAATAATTTATAATTCTCAACTGTAGCCACATACTCTACATAGCTCTTTAATAAATTCATTTGATAATGATTTTTGTTTAGAAGATCAGAAGTCCTGTGTTCTTATTGCCTTTAGAACTCTCCAAGGAACACAGACTCTAAAACAGAAATCCTCTAACTGCTCTAAGTTCCCATCAAGTTCTAAATTTTAACTTCCCAAATGACTGCTTTCTCCTTTATGTAAGTCAGACTAGAGACATGATTCACCAGCCTTTTCCTTTAATGAGAAATACAATTCAGGATCTTTGTGAATGCTTTCATATGGTTTTAAAGTTTAATAACTTGGATTATAGGCAGTGTAGAAAAGAAAATCTAAACATCTTTTATAGCATTCAGGATGACTATGAGAAATTAGCCATTTTATGACACTATTCTTGAATCTAGCCTTTTTCTAATGCACTTAATTGCCTACTTGTAATTTTTGTTTGTTTTAAAATGAGCAACATTAGGACATCAACATTTTGAGTCTGGAAAACATTTTTCACTTTCAGATGTATATGCCAATGATCCAACGATGTATGTTTTAAATGATATTTTAAAAGCAAATGTAGCTGGGCATGGTGGCTCACGCCTGTAATCCTCAAGAGGCTGAAATCTGAGGATCACCGTTGAAAGTCAGCCTGGGCAGAAAAGTATGAGACGCTTATCTCCAGTTAACCATGAGAAAACTGGAAGTGGAGCTGTGGCTCAAAGCGGTAGAGATCTAGTCTTGAGCAAAAGAGCTCACAGATAGCGCTCAGGCCCTGAGTTCAAGCCCCACAATTGACAAAAGTAATCATAAAGTAGACAAATGTATTATCTGTGTTAAATCATTTGTATATATAGGCGAGGTATAATTATAATTTTATATATATATATATATACTTTTTAATGTAGTCTCACTACATTAGAATAGGCTTTTTTTTTAAGTCTATGACAAAGTATCACTGTTCTAGAGAAGAAAAATGTGATGGAACTGAATATCTTGTGGGTCATGAGACAAGTAAGAACTCATGACCAGAAGCATATAGGATATTCAGATTTTAGTAAGCTAATGCGTTTTTAGTTTTAAGTCTTTGTTCATTCAATAAGTGTTTTATGTGCATGCAATAAATACATAGGAAAATGTGTATTTGTCATGTATTCATGATTTGCTCATCTGCATATTTGTAATAATAAAGCATAGCTTCTAATCAAAGCAAGTAATTTTTACCTAATTTCGCTCTTTCTTTTTTTGGTCATGGGGTTTGAACTCTGGTTCTGGGTGCATAAGACCAGCAATCTACTGCTGAGCCACCTTCCCAGCCCCATCCTCTCATTATTAGCCTTACCAAATGTTTGTCTTCCACCTCAGGATCACTTTGCCAGATGCTTTGAAAGCCTGAAGGCTTCTCAGAAGATTCAGTTACTAGGGGGCTGGGAAGGTGGCTCAGTGGTAGAATGCTTCCCTTGCATGCATGAGGCTCTAGGTTCCATTCCGCAGCACCACAAAGCAGAAAAAAGCCGGAAGTGGCACTGTGGCTCAAGTGATAGAACACTAGCCTTGAGCTGAAGAGTTGAGGGACAGCGCCCAGGACCAGAGTTCTAGCCCATGACTGACCAAAAAAAAAGATTCAGTTTCTAGGACATTTTCCTTGCCATGTCTTCTCAATCGAAGGAAACCCCGGTGTCTTGTTTTGTGTTTTGGGTCCGGTCATGGGGCCTGAACTCTGGGCCTGAGCACTGATCACTCACCTCTTCAGCTCAAGGCTAGCACTCTACCACTTGAGCCATAGCACCACTTCTGGCTTTTTTCTTTTGCTTATGTGGTGCTGAGGAATACGAACCCAGGGCCTCAGGTATGCAAGGCAAACGCTCTACCACTGAGCCACCTTCCCAGCCCAACCCCAGTGTCTTCAATGAGTCTTACCACTTGGAGGTCTGAGAAGGAAGCTCAGTTCTCCAACTGCCTCACAGACTGACGACTTGGCATAAATACCTAGATTCTGGAAACCAGGATGAATTGGAAGTAGGAATGGGTTGACATCTGTTGAGTTTTTGTAAACTACTTCTGGCAGGACTCACAGTGAAGAGTCTAAGTGAACTCTGAGCAACTGTCCCAAAGTTCATTATTGTCATAGGATGATCCTGTGCCTGATGCCATGAGACTGGCTCTTTTAACAAATACCCTGACAATGTCTACATGTTCAGTGTCCTTGAGGTTTTGTGTAAATATCTGTGGTCCAAGATATTTTTATGTAAATGATTTTGTGCTTTTTTAATGTGATGAGCAATCATACCGCACAAAAGAATTCAGTGAGTCAGGACAGGTGAAGGACCACCAAATCAGGAAGACTGGTGCCAAGCACTACTGCCTCCTCTATTTCACAGATCACCCTTCCCCCTACCCCCCATCCTGACCCAGGTGTAGAGGAAACAGGCTCCCACTTCAGCCCTTCAGGACGCTTTCTAAAGAACCAGTGACAAAAACACACACACAAAAACAACCTTTAATGGAATTTGTGCTCAAATAATATATTACAACAAAAATATACAGAATGTACACAATACAAAAATATTTAGAAACCAACATTGCAGCTTGTGTTTTGTTCTTCCCACTTAACAAGGTCCTCAGAGGGGCAGTTCACAATGGGGCACTGTTTTTAAGGCAGAGGAGAATGGGTGCTTAGTGCTCAACAGCCAGCCCTGAGAGCAACATGAATGATGCAGAAAGAGCTCCCACTGTACCAGGCAATCTACATTATCTACAAACCGAATTGGATGCCTGAGGAAAGATCTGGGTTTAGTGAGCAATGGCTCCCCTAATCCTTTGGGCAAGAATGGTTTGCATGGAAATTGAGAGTCTCATTAGCTGGCAAAAGAGCCTCATTTGGGAGTGTTTCCTAATTACAAAAGGAATGATAGATGGTGCTGTTAAAGTGAAATTTCTCCTTTGAAGGCCTATTTTTCCCTTCTCCATTTTCTGTGGTTTCTCTCCTGTTTAAAGACTCTAAGGCTGTCCTGTGGATAAAAGGCCAACCTACCTCCATTGGTCTTCACATCCCAACATCCTGGCTGGCAGCCACATTTGAGAAAGGAATGGGATATGTGAACAAAGCTAGAGGCCTGGTGTTCAAGTGCTTCTAGAAATATACAGTAGGCTTCCTTGCTTTTTGCAAGGAAACCTACTGAGGAAAAGGCCATACACCAAAAAGCAGACCTTTCTGTTAAGTGACTTTATTGTCCCTATTATGGCCCTGCTTAGGAGGGATGGTTAGGAGAGGGTGGTAGAGATGGGGCCTGAGATGTACAGAGGACTTGCTTCCAGCATCCCAGACTGGAAGAAGAGACTTAACAGGGTAGAAGGTGAAATCCTAACCAAGGCTGGCCTTCTAAGTACCAAACTTGCAGTAGAAAGAACTTGGCCCTTTCCTGAGGAATTGTGGAGTTTCTTAGTTCAAAGCCTGCTCAGCTTGTTCCAGACCATACAAGATAAAAACATCCCAGCAGTCCCTGCTGCCAAAATAGAAGTCTAGAGGGAAATTCCCTGCAGGGCACTAGCGGCTTCCCTTCACCCTAGAAAGTAACAGCACTCTCTGGCTTAGCCAAGGCTGCAGCCTAAAGGAGAAAGTCCTGGCCCCCTTGAACTTCACGGAAATCTTGGCTCTAACTGCAGAGCCTCAGTCTCTTCTCCCAGGAATCTGATTCCTCCATATACATTCCTTGTCTCTTCCAGGCAGAGAACAGCAAGCCAGGAACAGAAGTCTCCAGCCTGATACAGCTCAGCCAAAGGGGCCTCAGCGTGGTATTGGCTCCAGTGTAGCAGGACCCTTATATTGGGGGCAGGGCAACCAAGTTGTGGGCAAGGATCAGGGAGGGGTTGGTAGACAATGTGGCGAGTGGGCATGTTCCTGGGTAGAAAGATCCTTTCCATATCCATGTAATCTCCAGGCCAGAAGGCTACAGTGGCCATCGTTCCCAATGCCTGGCCTGGCAGACTCCAGATCTCATCACACAAAGGGCTCTGCTGGGAGTAGTGCTGGTGGAAGGCAGTTCCCACATTCCTGCACTTGCTTCTGCATGAACTCTGTCCCTCACCTCCCAGACCAGCAGTTTTATCAAAGGCTGAGAGCCACCAAGGAAGTTGTAAGGGAATATTCTGTCATTGACATATTCACTCTGGGCTTGCAGCAGCATCAGCTAGTGCTAGTTGGAGCATCCCTTCTCTTCCTAGGTGGGAAGAGGCTGCTGGGGATCCTGCTGGGAGTCAGAGCTTTCCCTCCAGACTCCTACCCTAACACCTGGGGTTGCGGGGATATGGACAAGGTCATTCCCTAAATTTCCTGCCTGTGACATGAAGGCAAGGGTGGACTTAACGCTAAGCACTTGAGTCTATGGGCTGCTCTCACCTTCGACAATTACCCAACGCCCAACAATGCTCCAGAGCAGTTATCTACATCCGTTAATTTCTTTTACAGCAGCCTCATT
Organism: Dipodomys spectabilis; assembly: GCF_019054845.1. Classification (NCBI taxonomy): domain Eukaryota; kingdom Metazoa; phylum Chordata; class Mammalia; order Rodentia; family Heteromyidae; genus Dipodomys; species Dipodomys spectabilis. The sequence continues at coordinate 4,316,014 of NW_024870681.1, read as the reverse complement.
TACAATATGGCCTTGGTAGTCCTGTCCCAGCCCCTTTGGCATCACCCCCCAAAAAAGTCCCTTCGATGGGAGGCATTTTTGGATATAGGACCATCCCAGAGGGAAACAGGAGTGGAAAGCAGCTGAGAGGTTTCCTCCTAGCAGCCTAAGAGTCCTTGGTAGGGTCCAACATCTCCCTTCATCAAGAACAGTTTTCTTATACCCATCATGTTCAGGGCAGTGTCTGGAAGGGACAGGAGATGGGAAACACAAGGGCAAGCTGTGCTAAAACAAAATCCAAGACATTGGGGATACATCCCACACCATGGCTCAACCTTCCCAGTATCTTCTCTCCTCCTATATGGATGCCCCTGGATGCCCCCCAATGTCTCCCCATGCTCTTCCTGTGTAGGCTCCAACTTGCCTCATATTGTCTTTGCCACTACACAGGCACACACACACATAGGTGTACACACACATAGGTGTACTCTCTCTCTCTCTCTCTCCATGCCCAAAGGAGAGGCACCAAGTAGAGTCAGGCAGCAGAAAGGAAAGAAAGACCCTGAAGTCTACACAGGGCACAGATGTGGGTACTAGTGTGAGATACCAGCACTTTGGATGGCAAAGAGGGAGAAGTTTAAAAATTGGCTCCAGGCTTTCCTCAGAGGCAACTTGATGAAGTTTACTCCCACCAAACTGGGCCCTTTCATAGACCATACTGGCCTTCAGTATCCTTCTGCTATGTTCAGCATAAGCCCTGAAGATCATGTTCCAGCACTCAATTGCAGGCCCAGGAGGAAACCCTGGTTCCAAGGTCAAAGCCAACATAGCCTCCACCAGGCAGGCCTCCTTCTCATCCCAGACTCCTCCAAACCCCAGGCTGTGGAGGGAAACACTGCCTGGCCTGCCAAATCTCTGGGCTGGGGAAGAGCTGCCTGGCTGTAGCGACTCTCAGGGCTTCCTCGTGTCTTTAGGGGGTCTCTGAATGTGGAAGATGAGGGGAAAGGAGTATGTGGAAGCACTTGGAACATGGAATCCAGCCCTGGGCATGGTTACTCTCACCCTACCCCAAGCATTCACACTGGCCCCATGTCAGAGCAGCCTAGGAAAATATTGACAACACCTGTACTTTGCACCTCCATCAACACCTTTCAGGTGAAAGTCTCCAGTGTCTGCCCAGTATAAACACATACCATAGCAGCTCAGTCTTCATGCTGGCTTTCTCCCTGGCCTCGCTGAGCTGGTGATAAGAAACAGACACAAGTGCTCCCTTCTAGATGCTGCCTCCCCCACCCAGCCCAGTCCTCCAGCCCCTCAGGGGGGCGGTGGTAGTTTCAAGTCCAGCAGAGTGTAGGCAAAGATGTTCCAGAAGACAGCGAACAGCACAAAGATGGTGTACATGGCCACAAAAATCCACCACAGTGACTGGTCTTGCAGCCTTTGCTCATAGTTCCTCAGGACCACTACGCCCAGAGTGATGCCCACAGCCACGCCACCCAAGTGTGCCACAAAGCTAGGGTGAGGGCATGGGGGATAAGCCGATGGGTGGAAGCGGAGCCACACAGCCCGTCCAAACTCCATACTCACTGAAAGGAGAGGAAGGGTAGAGAAATCACAGGAAGGCTTGAGACAGGGGCTGGGGAGGGGACCACACTCTGGCCATTCTACCCCCACCCCCCTAAATTAATTCACTTTCATGAGGCCAAGTGCCACACATGCACTGGAAGAATGGCAATCAAAGGGACAAACTGTTCTAGAACTGGCTTTAAACCAGTAAATGATGACTTATATGAGATGATTTCTACAGATACAGGGGAGATGGGTGCTGTAAAATCAATACTGGTATAAGGAAGGGGATGCTTCACAGAGTAATGTAGAACAACTCTACCCCCCTTACTCAAGACGTAACATGTGAGTTTATCAAGAGAAAACCTTGAGAGGGCACTTTTTTTTTTTGGTGGTGGAGGGGGGTTGGTCTTGGGATTTGAACTCAGGGCTGGGCTCTGTTCCTGAGCTTTTTTTGCTAAAGGCTAGTACTCTACCACTTTGAGCCACAGTACCACTTCCAATTTTGGGGTGGTCCATTGGAGATAAGAGTCTTGCCACCATTCCTGCCTGGACTGGCTTTTTACTGTGATGCTCAGACTTCAGCCTCCTGAGTTGCTAGGATTACAGGCAATAGGCATGACCCACAAGTGCCTGGTGAGAAGGGCATTTTTTTTCTGTTGGTTGTGGGGCTTGAACTCTGGGCCTGGGCACTGTCCCTGAGCTCTTCAGCAAAAGCGCTCTACCACTTAAGCCACAGTGCCACTTCTGGTTTTCTGGTGGCTATTGGAGATCAGAGTCTCATGGACTTTCCTGCCTGGGCTGGCTTTGAACTGTGAGCCTCATCTCAGCCCCTAAGTAGCCAGGATTACAGCCATGAGCTACCGATACCCAGCTTGTTTTTTTCTGTTTTTTTTTTTTTTTTTCTGCTTTCTTTTTTTCTTTTGTCAGTTGTGGGTCTTAAGACTCTGAGGAGAAGGGCATTCTTGATAGAGGGCACAGCTCTGCCCAAGGGCCTTTTGTACCTCTATGGCAAAATTGAATCGTGGGGACTCAGTTTCCTCATCTGTCCATTGATATAAAGTCTCAGCCTCAATGTGGCAGACTGCACTAGTCAAACATAATTCACAACTGCCTAGTACATGGCAATCTATAAATTGTTTCCGTGTATTATCTCAGAAACCCTGAGATCAGTGCTTCTGTCCTTGGGAGGGAGGGGTGAAGGGCTACAAGGGTCAAAGCAAATAGAAATCAACTAACTCTAGCCTCAGCCCAACAAAATTGTAGAATTTCTCTCTTATTCAACTCTAAGATACTGTCAACTTTTTTGTGTGTGTTTTTGTACCAATACAGGAGAGCTTGAACTCAGGGCCTGATCTCTCAATCTCACTCAGCTTACCTGCTTGGCTGGAGCTCTACTACTTGAGCCATGCTTCTAACATGCATTTTTGCTAGTTAATTAGAGATATAGTCTTACAAGCTTTTCTGCCCAGGCTTTCTTTGAACCATGATCCTCAGATCTGAGCTTCCTGAGTAGCTAGGATTATAAGCATGAGTTGCCAGTACCCAGAAAATTATTTTTTTTTCTTTTCTTTCCTCTTTTTTTTGGTAACTAGGGTTTGAATTCAGAACCTACTGAGCTACACCTTAAAGCTTTCTGTGAACTTTTTAGGGTCATTCAACAAAATAAGGATGAAGGTGGTTCCTTGAGAGAATGAGTATTCATTCCCCATTCCCTAGGGAGCACTGACAGTATCTATACTTACCCCATTTCACATACAAGGAAACCAAAGCAAAATTGCTAGATTGCAATAAAGCCCTTTGAGGGAATGCTGTAACCCTTAATTCACCAGAACTTCTCCACACTAACCTTACAAGGAGCCCAGAATTCCCAGGGACCTTATTTTCCTTGGGGCAGAGAGGTATCTTCCACTTCCACTTTAACTGCAGGATGGCCAATAGTCAGTGAAAAAGTTCTCCAACCCCAGTTCAGACTTCTCAGTGGGTCCAGGGTCAACAAAGGAAGTATAAAAGACAATGGTTCCCAACACCAAACCAGAACTTTAGCCTTCATGATACTTAAGAGTTAGCTTTTAGGGCTGGAAAGGTGGCTCAGTGGTAGAGCGCTTGCCTTGCATGCCTGAGGCCCTGGGTTCAATTCCTCAGCACCACATAAGCAAAAAGAAAAAAGCCGGAAGTGGCACTGTGGCTCAAGTGGTAGAGCGCTAGCCTTGAGCTGAAGAGCTGAGGGACAGCGCCCAGGCCCAGAGTTCAGGCCCCACGACCGGACCCTAAAAAAAAAAATTTTTAAGCTGGCCGCTGGTGGCTCACGCCTGTAATCCTAGCTACGCAGGAGGCTGAGATCTGAGGATCACGGTTCAAAGCCAGCCCGGGCAGGAGAGACCGTGAGACTCCTATCTCCAATAAACCACCAGAAAACTGGAAGTGACACTGTAGCTCAAGTGGTAGAGCGCTCGCCTTGAGCTGAAGAGCTGAGGGACAGCGCCCAGACCCAGAGTTCAAGCCCCACGACCGACAAAAAAAAAAAAAAGAGTTAGCTTTTATAAATAATGAGACACATACTTCTCCTTCCTTCCAGGAAATCAGATAAAAACCAGAGTCTGAGCTGGGCATTGGTGGCTCACACCTGTAATCCTACTCAGGAGTCTGTGATCTGAGGATCATGGTTCAAAGCCAGGCCAGACAATAAAGTCTGTGAGACTCTTACCTCCAATTAACCACCAGAAAACTGGAAGTGGCGCTGCAGCTCAGAGTAGAGTGCTAGCCTAGAGCAAAAGAAGCTCAGGGACAGCGCTAAGCCCTGAGTTCAAAGCCCATGACTGACAAAAAAAGTAAGTAAAAAAATAAAGAGTCTGAACAGACAGACATGGAAGCGCTACTCACTCCCACCTCCTTCTCTGTCCCCTCCTTTCCCCTGCTGTCCTGGCTCAAGAGTCCCTAGGTTTTAAGGCTGGGAAAGCTTCTCTGTTACTAGAGAAACATCTAGAAAACATATCCAGAGCGCTCCACAGTGGATCAGGGACAGAGCTGGTTAGTTTCCCTGAAAGCTATGGGCTGAGAGACAAGGAATGTTGAGGCAAAAGTTGATCCCTCACAGAACTGGACCTCCATCTGCCAGACTTCGTCTTATTCACAAAGCAAGTGGCTTACCCAGGCTGGTTCTAAATTCTGTCTTCATTTCCTTTTAACTGAATGACCTTCAACAAAGAACTTAACTCTTTGACCTTGCAATTCCCTTCTTGCAAATTGAGATAATGATACCCTATTTCATAGGCATGTTTTGAAGACTAAAGAAGAGGATGTGTTCTCTTTTCTTTTCCTACGTCGGACGCTCTGTCAGACTTACCTCTTACCTTTCCAAAATGAGCCCTGTGGCCTCTTATCTCATCTCTACCCCTCACACCTCCAGTCCTTTTTTTTTTTTTTACGGGGCATGGGGGGGTCAGTCGTGGGGCTTGAACTCTGGGCCTGGGCACTGTCCCTTAGCTCTTCAGCTCAAGGAGAGAGCTCTACCACTTGAGCCACAGCACCACTTCCGGTTTTCTGGTGGTTAGCTGGAGATAAGAGTTTCACAGACTTTCCTGCCCGGGCTGGCTTTGAATCATGATCCTCAGATCTCAGCCTCCTGAGTAGCTAGGATTACAGGCATGAGCCACCAGCGCCCAGCTATAATTTATTTTTAAGATAGGTTCTTGCTAGCTAACTTTGTCCAGGCTGAACTCAAATTCATACTCCACCCTTGTCTCTCCAATAGCTGGGATTACAAGTATATACCACTATGTTGTTTATCTCTCATTACAGCTAAACACAGTCCCAAGCTCCACTCGTCAGTTTTACTAGTCCTCTTGCTGGCCATGCCCACTCATGTACCTTTACTCCTGCTGCGCCTTTACCCAACATGCCCTCTTGTACCTCATCTGCCTATTGAACATCTGGCTGTCTTTCACATTCAAACAATCTCTGTAACTAGAACCTCTCCATCCAACCTCCCCTTCATACCCTGTTTGGTAGGATTCATGGATTAGAGTTTATAAACCTGCTAAACTCTATTTTTATTTTTTATTTTTTGCTCTTACCAGGATTTGACCTGAGAAACTCACGCTTGCTGGACTGGCACTCTACCACTTGAGCTACATCTCCACGTTGACATTTTGCTGGTTAATTGGAGATAAAAATCTCCAGGGCTTTCCTGCTCAGCTAGCTTTGAACTATGATTCTCAGATCACAGCCTCCTGAGTAGCTAGGATTATAGGTATGAGCCATAAGCACCTGGCAAAAATGTGTGCATGCAGGTATACACAAGTACCATACAATATACACATATTCTGAAGAGATTTCTGAGTTCCACGAGAGAATCTCAAAAGTATCACCTCTATGACCCAAAAAGTTGTTTTCCTTGATATTGATGCTAGTGAATGCATAGTTTATGTCCATAACAAGATGAAGAAAGGGCTGGGAAAGTGGCTCTGTGGTAGAGTGCTTGTCTTGTATGCATGAAGCCCTGGGTTCGATAACCAGAAAAGGCTGGAAGTGGCACTGTGGCTCAAGTGGGAGAATGTTAGCCTTGAGGTGAGGAGCTCAGGGGCAGCTCCCAGGCCCAGAGTTTAGGCCCCATGACTAACCAAAAAAAAAAAAAGCTCCAAGAAATGAGCTGAGAAGGTGACTCAGTAGTAGAGTGCTTGCCTTGCGTGCATGAGGCCCTGGGTTCAATTCCTCAGCACCACATAAGCAGAAAAAGCCAAAAGTGGCACTGTGGCTCAAGTGGTAGAGTGCTAGCCTTGAGCTGAAGAGCTGAGGAACAGCGCCCAGGCCTAGAGTTCAAACCCCAGAACCAAAAATGAATAAATACATAAACAAACAAATAAAAGATTAAGGTTTAGCAGCAGTGTGGAGGGATGGCTTTACTCAGAGCATCCCTCCTTGTCACCCATCACTAACATGCCTCTCGGCCTTTTCTTGACCACAAGCCCCTGAAAGACAAGTGCAGTGGCATTTCTGTAACCCTAGGACCTGGAGCCAGGATTTTCCCCAGCCTGCTGTCTTAGTACTTACTACAGATCAAGGCCACAGCCATCCGAAGCAGCTTGAACTGGCACTTCATACCCGACCAGTTCTAGAGAAAAAAGAAGAGAAGACTGTTAGTTTCAGATCAGGCTGATCCTCTGCATGTGTGTCCTTACCAACACCTGACATTTAAAGGAATCACCTCCATGAAGTCCTGAATGAGAGTGTTGGGGCTTAGTAAGTGGAACATGACTCAAAGCATGACTGAGATCTGAGGCCATGTTAAGTGTAGCCCAGTCACGAGCTTGAGCTGCACTAACAGCGTCAGACAGTCTAGATCTAGGGAGATGAGAGAATGTCTGTCTTCCTCTCTGAACTACCTGAAAGTTGCATTAAAGGTTGTGTCCTTCAGGTAACAGGGCACGTAGAACAGCACACTAAGCAAAGTTAAATCAGAACCATTAGGGTGATTAAAAACAAAACAAAACAAAACCCTCAAAATCCAGCTGCTCAAACACCTGTAATTAATCCTAGCTACTCAGGAAGCTGAGATCTGATAGGAAACTCTGAACTTCCAAGGCAGATAAATAAAAGTACGATTATTTGCCTAACATAAGGATTCTAAACTTCACAAGAGAGTTCATCCCAGGACTTGTTGAGGAGCACCCTTGTGGTATATTCCATGCTGGGTGCCTGTAATCCTTACTATTCAGGAAGTTGAGATCTAATGTTCAAAGCCAGCTTGGGTAGGAAAATCCATGAGACTCTTATCTCCAATTAAACACCAAAAAGCCAGACATAGTGCTTTGGCTCAAGTGGGAGAGCACTAGACTTGAGCATAAAAGCTCAGGGACAGTACCCAAGCCTTGAGTTCAAGCCCCAGGACCTATACAATAAATAAATAATCCATTATTCCACTTATAAAGACGCAGGGACACACTCAGAGCCTGGGACCTTCTTGGAACATATCAGCTTCAAGGAAACAAACTACTAGGCACAGCCCAGGGACAACTATTTCTTCCCACCCACCCAATCTGCCCTTGCTGGCTGCCCCTGGCACTGCTCCAGAGCACAGCTCACTCTCCTTTGAGGTTGCAGCAACACACATAAAACTTCACAGAGGCTAGGGTGACTTCATTCCTGTTACAGAGATATCAATGGAGCAAGCAGGGCATGGGAAGTTTCCAAACAGGGAGGAATCCTTCTTGCCTACTTCCTCTTCTTCCCTCATTTTACAATGACCAACAAGCCCCTCTTGACAAAAGGTGAAGTGGGTAATGGGCAGTCCAATCTTTGCTTGCTGACATGTTGGGTGTTAGAAAGCAGATGGCTGGATAATGCTGTTCTGGCTGGTGTCTGTCCACAGGGGAACCTCACCAAGAGGCAGGGAAGAAAATGGAGCCTATGCCTCCCTTGGATCCAGCAACCAGACAGAAGGGTGCTAGAGGAACCTGGGCAATCCCTGATGAGCTACCATTTCCCAAAAGGGATACTAGATGCCAAGTGGCCTGCAAGATGCCCCTGTAGTCCCTGTGAGGGCCTGGGGAGAAGGCTAGGAAGGGCTCTTGTGACTGCAAAGTACTTCCTGATATTGTTATTCAAGCTGAGCCTTCTTGTACTTCCAGGCTCTTCTCCCCCACCCCTTATTTGAGATGGTATCTCTCTTGTGTTGTTAAAGCTTTCTTGCCTCAGCCTCCAGTGTAGCTGGGACAAGGAAGGGGGAGAGGGAGGGAAGGGAAAAGGAGGCAAGAAAGACAGTAGAATGGTACCTGAGCTTCAGTGGCTCAAGTCTGTAAGCTGAGCTACACAGGAGGCTTAGAGGGACTGGGAAGGTGGCTCAGTGGTAGAGTGCAGGCCTTGCATGCATGAGGCCCTGGGTTTGATCTCTCAGCACCACATAAGCAGAAAAATCTGGAAGTGGCACTGTGGCTCAAGTGGTAGAGCACTAGACTTTTTTTTTTTTTTTTTGGGTCCGGTCGTGGGGCCTGAACTCTGGGCCTGGGCGCTGTCCCTCAGCTATTCAGCTCAAGCTAGTGCTCTACCACTTAAGCCATAGTGCCACTTCTGGCTTTTTTCTTATGTGGTGCTGAGGAATTGAACCTAGGGTCTCAGGCATGCAAGGCAAGCGCTCTACCACTGAGCCACCTTCCCAGCCTTAGAGCACTAGCCTTGAGCTGAAGAGTTGAGGGACAACGCCCAGGCCCAGAGTTCAGACCTGACGACCGGGGGGGGGGGGGGGGGGGGGGGGGGGGGGGGGATGATAAAAGCGAGAGAAAGAAAAAAGGAGGCTGAGATAAGAGGATGGAGGTTCAAAGCCAGTCTGGACAGTAAAGTCCATGACTCTTATCTCCCAGTAAACATTCAAAAAGCCAGGAAAGTGGGGCTGTGGCTCAAGCGGTAGGGCACACCAGCCTTCAGTGAAAATACTTAGGGACAGCACCCAATCCCTGAGTTCAAACCTGAAGACTGGCACAAAAAAAGGGGAAAAAAAGTAGAATGGTGGTTGTTAGGGATTGGAGGAGGAGGTATGGGGAGTTGGCATTAATAGGTATAGAATTTCAGCCTGGGAGGATGAAGTTTTAGAGAGTCATTTGACTAGTAAGTATGCCCTGGATGTGATCCCAGCATTACAGAAATAAAACTGTCCCTTAGCTTTTTTTTTTTTTTTTGGGTCCAGTCGTGGGACCTGAACTCTGGGCCTGGGCGCTGGCCCTCAGCTCTTCAGCTCAAGGCTAGCGCTCTACCACTTGAGCCACAGCACCACTTCCGGCTTTTTTCTTTTTTTTGCTTATGTGGTGCTGAGGAATGGAACCCAGGGCCTCAGGCATGCGGGGCAAGCGCTCTACCACTGAGCCACCTTCCCAGCCCTTAGCTTTTTTGATCAAGGCTGTCACTCTATCACTTGAGCCACAGCTCCATTTTCTGTTTTTCAGTGATTAAATGGAAATAAGAGTCTCATGGATTGTCCTGCCTGGGCTGATTTTGAACCAGAATCCTCAATTCTCAGTTTCCTTAATAGCTAGGATTACAGGTGTGAAACACTGGTAATTTTTTTTTTTTTTGGTGTGGTCTTGGGACTTGAACTCAGAGCCTGGGTGTTGTCCCTAAGCTTTTCCACTCAAGGCTGGTGCTTTACCACTTGAACCACACCCCCCCTTTTAGCTTTTTGAGTATTTATTGGGGATAAGCATCTCATGGACTTTCCTGCCTTGGCTGGCTTTGAATTGCAGTCCTCAGATCTCAGCTACCTACATACCTAAGATTATAGGTATTAGCTACTGATGCCCAGGCAAGGTAATTTTTTTTTTTTATTGTGAAAATACTGTACAGAGGAGTTACAATTACATGGGCAAGATAATGAGTACATTTCTTATCAAGCATTGTAGCCTCCTCCTTTGTTTCCCCTTTGGTATTTACTTTTGAACTAAGGGCCTAGTGCTTGCTAATTAGGCATGCTTACCTACCACTTAAGCCACTCCATCTTTTTAGTTTTAACTGTTTTTCAGGTCGGGAGGGTCTTTTTTTTTTTTTTTTTTGTCGGTCATGGGGCTTGAACTCTGGGCCTGGGCCCTGTCCCTCAGTTCTTCAGCTCAAGGCCAGTGCTCTACCACTTGAGCCACAGCACCACTTCCAGTTTTCTAGTGGTTTATTGAAGATAAGAGTCTCATGGACTTTCCTGCCTGGGCTGACTTTGAACCGCAATCCTCAGGTCTCAGCCTCCTGAGTGGCTAGGATTATAGGCGTGAGCCACGGGCGCCCAGCAGGTCTTATGTTTTTGCTTGTGCTGGTCTCAGACCTTAATCCTTCTACCTATACAGCCTTCCAAGTTGCTGGGATGACAGGTGCACACTACCACTTTGGGCCTGTTCACTGGGAGAGGTTTTGCCAGGACCCTGCCAATCTCGACCTACAGAGTAGCTAGATTACAGGAGTAAGCCATTACACCCAGCTTAAGATGGTAAATCTTAGGTTATATACACTTATACAATTACAGACATAAGTGATATATTAACATCTTTTTATTTTTTTTTTTGGTTAGTCATGAAGCTTGAACTCTGGGCATTGGCATTGGCATTGTCCCAAGCTTTTGTGCTCAAGGCTAACAATCTACCATTTTGAGTCACAACACCACTTCAGTTGGTGATAAGAATCTCATGGACTTGGGCTGGGAAGGTGGCTCAGTGGTAGAGCGCTTGCCTTGCGTGCCTGAGACCCCGGGTTCGATTCCTCAGCACCACAAAAGCAAAAAGCCGGAAGTGGCGCTGTGGCACAAGTGGTAGAGCGCTAGCCTTGAGTTGAGGAGCTGAGGGACAGCGCCCAGGCCCAGAGTTCAGGCCCCATGACGGGACCAAAAAAAAAAAAAGAATCTTATGGACTTTCCTGCCCCAGCTGGCTTTGAACCATAATCCTCAGATCTCAGCCTCCTGAGGAGCTAGGATTACAGGTGTGATCCACCAGTGCCCAGTTCTAATACCACTTCTAATATCCCTTTTCCTTATAAACTCAGCAAATACCTCAGGTGAAAGCAGTATCACCTTCTATGCCCTGAGCACTGTATCCTAAGTCACTGTAAAGCAAGGTAAGTAAGAATGACACAGCTGCCACCCCTTAGCTTGGGGTCCTCTTGCCTCTGTGCAGAGATTTTAAGATTGATCTGGGAACGATCTTAAGAAACCCCATTCATACTTTTGGCTTGGCATAGCCGACAGTGGGATGGCTCAGCACTCCTTTTTTTTCTAGTGTCCTCATGTAAGTATTTGAGATAATAGTACCTATGTCAGTCACCTATCTTACCAGGCATTCTGAGGGTGAAATGAGTATTAATATGTATCAAGTATCAGATCCTGGAACATCAGTCATATAAGGGTTTCATAGTACTATCTAGACCAGGAGCAAAGATGATGGGTTCACTCTATAGAATGTCTTAAAAAAAAAAATTGGAATCCAACCTCAGGACTGACTGGTGGTACATGCTGGTAAATAGCAGCACTCAGGAGGCAGGGGCAGGAGGACCAAGAGTTTGAGGCTAGCCTGGGCTACTTCCAGTCAGTCTGGCCATGAAAACATGTCTCAAAAAAAAAAAAAAAAAAAAAAAGGAATCTAAAAGACAAAGCCAAGGAGCTCCTGTTTTATCAAAGCTCCTTGGACAGTTTCATGAGTTTACAAACAAGCCTGGCCCTCTGCCAGAAGCACCGAAGTGCACCAGGCAGATCCAGTCCAACACCCTCTACCCTCACCTCAGGGAAGAAGAAACAGAGGATCCAGCAGAGCTAGTTCAAGGTCAGAGTGAATCTGACTCTGTCCATCACCCTTCAGAGACCCATGCTGTCTACTAAGCTGCCCCCAGAGCTGACTGCATATAACTAACAGTCTCCCAGCAGATGAGGGGTTAAACTAGAAAGTCACTCCTTCCCACCAGCTGCCTCATTTCCCCTGAACCACCATTCCCTCCAATAATATGAACCACCAAGAGAGAAGAAAAAGAAGAAATCACACTCAGCCAGCACTACTGCTGCTATAAATGTGGAAGCCTGCAGGCCCCAGGGGAATGCAGACATTTTCCAAGTCCTTTAATTTTACTCTTTCCCAGATCCTTGAAGGGTGAGATAGTAACTCAGCCACAGCAAACAAGTTGGTAACCAGTCACCTGGCATCTTGCTAACTAGATCAGTTAGGAACTCAATAGTACAGTGTTTGCCTAGCATATCTGTGAGGCTACTAGAAGGAAGGAAAGAGGAAGATATAGAGAGACAGAGAGAAAGAGAAAGAAAGTAATAAAGGGAGAGGAAGGAGATAAAGACAGACACAGAGAGGTAAGAGGCAGGAAATAGGGAATTTTTTCATTCTAATATATCATGCTATACCCCTGGTAGAAACCATTTCTTTCCAAGAAACTCAAGAAAACTGAACACAGGAAATATGAAAGCATGACATAGGTAAATCAGGAAGTGATTATCCTACAAAAAGATTTTCATCTAATTATATAAGCCTTGTAAGAGATCGTTGGTGTCTTTTAAACAACTATCATTCCTTGTGCCTTGACAATATGATACAATTTGCAAAAATTCAAATCTCAAATATTTTAAGAAACCATCTAACAGACAAAGGAAAGTATAAGTAAATATTCTGCATATTTTAAAATGGAACTCTGGTCTATGGAGTCCAGTAGGAGGCAACTAATAAATTATTCAATTAAGTGGATCTTTATATTTCCAGTGTTTAAAATAAGAAATCTTGATTGCAGGTCTTTTTTGCAGCCCAGATATTTGGTCAACCTTAATTCTTTTTTTTTTTTTTTTCTTGTTTGTGTGGTACTGAGGAATTGAACCCAGGGCTTCATGCATGCTAGACAAGCACTCTACCACTAAGCTACATTCCCAGCCTTCAACCTTAATTGTTTGATATAAACTATCAGCTTTTGAAACTTTTTTTAAAGAAAAAAATAAGATGTTTTTGCTAGGTGTTGGTGGCTCATGCTGTAATCCTAGCTACTCAAGAATGTGATCTGAGAATCAGGGTTCAAAGCCAGCCCAGGCAGGAAAAAGACATAAAACTCCCCAGCCTTCCCCAGTATTGAGCCTTTGAACTCAGGACCTTGTGCTTGCTAGGCAAGTTCTCAACAACCTGAATCATGTTCTCAATCCTTTTGCTTTTCAGCTTAATTTTCAGATAGTATATCAAGTTATTCTTGTCAGGGCTGGCCTTGAACCATGATCTTCCTCTAGAATACCTGATGATTACAGATATGCACCACCAAGCCTAACAATCTATCTTTCTTTTTTTGGCTATACTGGGGTCACAGATAAGCCTTTCTGCTTTTGTTATTTTTCAAGTAGGGTGTTTATGCACAGGCTGACTGGCCCACAATCCTACTTACACCTCCTGTTTGGCTGGATGACAAATGTGGTTGTTCACCACATTGAACTTTTATTGATTGAGAAGGGGTCTTGGAAACGTTTTGCTCAGGCCTGGAAGTTTAATCTTCCCAATCTCTGCCTTCCAAAATGGGCAGGATTTAAGTGAGAGCCACCCTACCTGGTTTTCTGTTTGTTTGCTTATTTGTTTGTATTTTCTTTTTTGCCTGTGCCAGTTATGGGGCTTGAACTCAGGGCCTAGGTGCTGTACCCGAGCTTTTTCATTCAAGGCTGGTGCTCTACTTCTTATGCCATAGCTTCATTTCTGGCTTTTTGTTGGTTTACTGAAGATAAAAGTCTTTCAGTTTTATCTGCCTCTGTTGGCTTTAAACTGAGATCCTCAGATCTCAGCCTCCTGAGTAGCTAGGATTATAAGCATGAGCCACTGGCAGCTGGCCATTTGTCTTTTTGAGGCAAAATCTTGACAGAGTCAAGCTTGGCATTAAACTTACAATTCTCCTGCTAAGCTTCCTGAGTACTGAATACAGGGGTACCTTACCATACCCAGTAAGACATATTTTCATTTAGGGTAGCAAAATGTCTCATTTAAACAGTTCTGAGAACAGAAATACTAACCACTTTTTTTTTTTTTTAAATCATGTATCTGGAGCCATAAAAACAACAGATTTTTTTTCAGTATAGACATCAGGCAGAATTTATAGCTAAAGGAATTCTATATAAAAACACAGCCAGGGGGCTGAAAGGCTGCTCAGTGGTAGAGTGCTTGCCTTGAATGCACGAAGCCCTGGGTTCGATTCCTCAACACCCCATAAGCAGAAAAACCAGAAGTGGCACTGTGGTTCAAGTGGTAGAGCACTCGCCTTGAGCTGAAGAGCTGAGGGACAGTGCCCAGGCCTAGAATTCAAGCCCCACGACTGACCCAAAAAAACCAAAAAAACAAAAAAGCACACATAAACATGTATGTGTGTGTGTGTGTGTGTGTGTGTGTGTGTGTGTGTGTGTGTGTGTGTGTGTGTGTGTGTGTGTGTGTGTGTGTGTGTGTGTGTACAAGGGGGATCTCACAGTTGTATGGTGATTTGCATTCAAGTCTACTATCCCACATCTTAACAACTGCCTTGTGAAGATGAATTACAGATGAGAGCAGCTAGGCCCCACAATTGTGTGTGACCCACCCACTCAAATATTAAGATGGTGACTAGGTTCTCAAATTCAGTTCCTCTGAATATTTAATTCATAGTTTTTCTGCCTTCTGCTCTGATAAGGTTATGTTTGTACATAACACTCTAAATCTTCATTCTAACGAACTTAAGCAACTCAAGAGCAAAGATGGGAGCAAGGGAATGAGAGGGAAAGAAGGAACAGCTTACACTAAACAAAAGGGAGTACATATCACCCAATGTAGGAGAAATAGTTGTACTGTCAAAGCTCATAGAGTTCACAAACATTATAGACCATGATGATAATTTGCCTCATGAAGGTTAAATGTGTTTTTGACGTTAAGTATCACTATCTCACAATACAGTGAAATTTATATAACCACTTAATCTCAGTAAAAATATTTTTAAATATAAATAAATAAATAAAAATCTTCATTCTAGAGTTAAAGACAATTTTAGGCTGATCCATATGAAATTGCTGACATTCAAATGTTTCTGGGAGCTCAGTGACAATGGCTCATGCCTATAATCCTAGCTACCCAGGAGGTTGAACTCTGAGGACTGAGGTTCAAGGCCAGCCAGAATAGAAAAACTATGTGAAATTCTTTTCTCCAATTAACCACCAAAAAGCTGCAAGTAGAGCTGTGGCTCAAGTGGTAGAGTACCAGCCTCGATAAAAAAAAAAAGGTAGTGACAGTGCCCAGGCCCTGAATTCAAGCCTGGGTACCTGACACATACTAGGCTACAGAAATGTCTATTTCATATGGTTAGTTCAATACATCTCTGAATGTATTGACAGTGACTTTCCTAATGAGAAAGCACCACACATATTTCTAGAGAAGGTTATACACCCGGAAGCCTGCCTACCTCTCAGGAGGCAGGGAAAGCTGCTTGCTTCTGGGAAGGCACTGAGACAGGGAAGGGCTCAGAAGGACTGCTCGTGATCACCACAGCCACAGGTCACGGGCTACTTGTCAGACCAAAGCATGAACTGGAGCAACACTGTTTCCACACCTCCCCTCTGTCCTGATCCTCAGCCTTAGGTAGACTATCTGTCCACTGAGAATTTCTGGGACATCAGGGCTATTTCCTATGAGATTAGGAGGGTGGGACTAGGGCATCTTCCGGAACTTCTCTTTCTCCCTTCCCATATTCTTGATCTGTGGCATGTGTTCCCCCACCCCATTTGCATCCACATCTTGGAGGAATGGGAAGGAGGAGGTCAGTCCTTCCTTTCCTACAGAGAGGAATTGGGGCAGGGGGAGGGGGAATGGAGGAGGAGGAATTCAGAGGAAAAGCTGTGTCTGGGGAAAGATGTGGCACTGATACAGAATGACCCATTTAAAAGGGCCATGTGAGGTAACGTGGGCTCACGGGCTTTCAGCAGACTGAACTTGTGTGTGTGTGTGTAGTATACATGGATGAACACACATTCCACCTTCACATTCACACATGCAAACTGTACCCATAGTCACTTGAAAGTTGCCAAAAAATTCAGGCCAGGAGCAAGTGTAATTACTCAGTGTCTGCCTACTCCATTTATAAAGGGGACATTTGGGAAAAGAAAAGGGGTGTGGGGTGTGTGTGTGTGTGTGTGTGTGTGTGTGTGTGTGTGTCCAGTGAGAACTGGACTGCTCAAGAAAATACCAGTACTCAGGAGGCTGCTGCAAGAGGACTGTAAGCGAGACTCTGTACAATCAAACAGTGCCACAAAAGCCACGTGGGGATAGACAGGATAAGGAGGGGTGGGGAGGAGGAGCCTGCCTACTTGTCCTCCCTTCCCTTCCCTTCCCTCCTCTCCCTCCGTCCCTTTCTCTTCATCTCTCCCAACCTCCGTCCTCTTAAGTTAATGGGCACCATTGAGCACAAGAGCAGCCCTAGCTAGGGAGAGTGTCAGGCCTATAGGCTCCTAGGCCAGGAAGAACTTGAGGTAGGGCAACCACACCAGACCAGACTCAGATTTCCTCCATACTCAGACTTCCATCAAAACAGGTGGTGCTTCATCATCCCCCATCAGACTCATTTTTTTTAAAATTTTCTTTCTTTCCCTCTTTCTTTCTCTCTCTCTCTTTCTTTCTTTCTTTCTTTTTCTTCCTTCCTTCCTTCGTTCCTTCCTTCCTTCCTTCTTTCCTTCCTTTTTTTGCCCTGAAAGGTTCCACACTTGTGCTTCTATGAGGAGTGGGAAATTAACCTTATACGGTTATGTTCATTTTCTCTCACTTACTGCCTATCATTCATTTTCACAGATTTAGAAACTGAGGCACAAAACAGTAACTGGTCTAAGGTCACCCTTTAGGAAGTGGGCTGTATAGACCATACTCCTACACTGCCCATCATTGTATCCCACCATTGTGAGGGGCTGGTGCATGGGAACCACACTTGAATGGCTGTCAGAACATGTCAACTAAAGTCCTGATTATATATAACCTCAATGTGAGTTTGGGTGATCACTTAACTCCTCAAAGCCTCTTTTTTTCTACTTGAGAATTTGAGAGAGGTAATCTCTAAGGTCTTCTTATTTAACCATCTATGGCAAACAAGGAATTTCAATGACACGCATACCAGTGGCCAATTTTTTTGTGTGTCAGTACTAGTATTTGAACCCAGGGCATCATGCTTATTCAGTTAACTTGTGCTCAGCTTCTAATGACTAAATATTAACATGTTTTAAAATCACCAAGTAGGAAATAGGTAGAAGAATGAGACAGATATATTCATAGGCTATGCCATGATTAGAGAACATGTGGACAGGTACAGGAGGGTCCCAGTTAGAATAGGCCTGCAGAGGGGGAGGAGTACTTGTAAACAAGCAGGTCTGCCTAGGCTGGGCCAGCTCCAGTAGTGTAATGGTCAGGTCCAGCGAAGACAGAGAAGAGGCAAGGAAGAGAGCTGTAGGAACAGGAATGACTCACCATGACAATGTTGGCCAGATGGGCAGAGACGAGAGCATACACCCCTCCAGAAGAGCCCACAACAGGGGCAGTCATGTCAGCCACAGACACAGCCAGAGACCCTAGTATAGAAAAATGGAGAGTTGTCAAGAATATGGGGCTCAGCTATACCTGAGTGGGAAGACTCCACAGCAAAAGCCTCCATCTCTTCCTCCTTGTTTTTTGTTTTTTGGGTCCAGTCGTGGGGCCTGAACTCTGGGCCTAGGCGCCGTCCCTCAGCTCTTCAGCTCAAGGTTAGTGCTCTACCACTTGAGCCACAGCGCCACTTCTGGCTTTTTTTCTTTTTGCTTATGTGGTGCTGAGGAATCAAACCCAGGGCCTCATGCATGCAAGGCAAGCGCTCTACCACTGAGCCACCTTCCCAGCCCTCTCTTCCTCCTTTGATACCAACGTTGCCTTGGATTTCCCAAAGAATTAGTTTATGGTAGAAATTAGCACTTGATTCAACTTTCACACTTTACACAAGAGAATGCAAGATTTAAAGAAGGAAAAAGTGAGCCAAGAGTGGGTGGCACACCTGTATTCTTAGCACTCATGCAGAAGGATTATGAGTTTGAGGCCAATCTGGACTACAGTCAAGCCCAGTCTCAAAAGAACAAGGAAGAAGGAAGGAGGAGGAGGAGGAAGAGGAGGAGGAAGAGAAGAAGGAGAAGGAAGAGGAAGAGAAGGAAGAGGAAGAGGAGGAGGAGGAAGAAGAGGAGGAGAAGGAAGAGGAGGAGGAAGAGGAAAAAATGTGTGATTTGCTCAAAGTGGGTCCTGAGTTATAACCTAGATCACCTGCCTCTCTACCTGACATTGCGCTGGTACAGGGTTCTGAAGTAGAAACAACAAAAACAAGTGGCAATAGTTACCCAGAAAGAACTGGCTACACACAGGCAGTGCATGGAAGACACTGGGCAAGCATTTTACATCCATTCCTCCCTTCCACCCTCAAGCAGAGAAAAGAGAAGGATCTGAGCCAAGTATCCTGGAAGTGCTAGAAGTAGGACTTGAGTCCACTCTGCCTGATACAAAACTCATGTTCTTTCTTTCTTTTTTCTTTTTGGATAGAACCCAGGGCCTCATAAATGCTAGGCAAGTGCTCTACTGCTGAGCTACATCCCCAATCCAAAATGTGTGTTACTGATCAAAGCTCTCAAAAGTAGGCACCCTCTATACAGGCACTTCTACCACTGTCCCCTTTACACAGCTGTATCTAGAAAGCACCATCACTCCCAATCACCCTGTAGTTGAAAAAGCACAAAAGACCAACAGGATCCCAAGTGGGGACTTTTCTGGAGGAAAAGACTGTCCTTGAAAAGTCCTTAGGAAGATACAGATGATGTCATACTCTCTGGGGGGGAAAGGGAGGCCTATGGCTTTTGGTCTAGGGGATGACAAAATTTTGCTCTGGAAGGAAAGCTGGGCAGAGAGGAGATGGGAAATTTATTGTTCTGGTCTTATTTAAGTGTGATCAATGCTTTGGCTTCCAGGGCAAGACACAGGAGACTAAAAATAACTGGGAGGTAGAGCCCAGGGCAACAGAGGGTGAGCAGTGGCTGGCCTGGGTGAGTGAGCAGAAACAACCACTGGAAAATGCCTGCAGGCTCTGGAGCCAATTAGCCATTGGAAACGGGAAGGACAGGCAGAGATCTGACTTCTGCAGGCTCAGGGGTGAGGGATCCACACCTTAGGAAGATGGTCAGGAACTCTGACCTTCTAAATCTGGACATGGAGAGTTCCCCTATAGAATATCAGCGTGTCATTGTCCATCTGCCTCTCCCTAATCCCTTGTGAGCACTTTTAAGGAAGAGATTCCCCACGAGAAATACTTAAGTGTCAATCTCTCAGAAGAAAACCCCAAACTGTTAATGAACTGGGGACTCCCAAAGTTCTTCTCCCCTCCCAGAGCATCTATAAATCTTTCTGTACCTCTTTCATGCCTTCACTCTGGCTTTAATAAGGTATTGATCTATTGTCAGATAACTTTCTTTTCTTTCTTTCTTCCTTTTTCTTTTTTTTTTTGATGACCCAGCCACAGGGTCAGCCATATATAAGAGAAAGAAAAAACTCCCAGGGTGGCACATACATAGGCAGAGATCTGCATGACAAAGGATTCCCACGCTCTCCTGGCGGGTTGTCTGAGAAGGCTGCATTGCAGGGCTGTGCAGGGCTGGCTGCCCAAGCCGCTCCTCATTAATTACCATTTGGACAGAAGAAGGCCCAGCCTCTCTGGCAAGGCAGCTCCCACTTCCCACTCCAGCATCATCCACCAGGGTAGGCTACAGGCAGCCTGCAGGCAGGAAAGAGTCCGTGGCAGAATCAACTTGAACAACACTGACCTTTCCTTCACCCTATTCATGATTCAGTCTTGATTCCTAGGGCAGGGGCCAGCTTTGGTCCATAGACATATATAGAATGGGGTGTGTATGTGGCTAGACTGTTATATGACCTTGGGCAATTGCCCCTGAATTCTTCAGGCTTCAAGTTTTCACATCTACAAAATTAAATCTAAAGTTTTCCAAATTCTGAGCAGTAAAACCACCTTTTCAAAGGAAACTTGACCAGAACCTTCTACCTACAGAGCAGAGTGTGGCCCTACTTGAATTGGGGTGTGGGGAAGAGAAAAATCTTACCATCCACACTAGAGGGGACCTCAAATGTTTCTTCTAGAGGAATTCAATGATCCCTGGCTTGGCCTATGACTCAGGGGCTGAGGCCTAGATCCTGGTTCTAGAATCCTGAGGTTCTAGAAACCTGGACCACAGGCTAGACTTTCCTGCAAATGAGCTGGGGGATGAAAGGATTGGATGGGCTGAACACAAACAAGAGATATGTGTATATAGAGTACCAAAGGCTATCCTAAGACATGACCTGAAATACAGGCCCAGCAAGATCCCCTCACCAGCTAGGAACCTCGGGGATGACAATTTCGTAAGACCAGTATGAATTCTCACAGAGATTGTGGGACACCAGACGGGGAGAGAATGGCAAACTGTAGTGATGGTAAACCTTACTTCCACTCAGTGGTGGACCAAGGGGCTGGTTCTAATCGGGACTACAAGGGACTCCAAAACACGCTCTGGGTCTATTCCAGAAGTCATCAATTGGGGACCTTGCTATGAAGCACAACTTTCCGTAGTTTTAACTTGGAAAGTTTTAAGGCATAAGGCATTTTTCTTTCTTAGCCATTAGCAAAAATCCAAGTAAAAATTGGCACAACAACTGCATGTAAGCAATGTAACCTTATTTATTCATGTCTTCTTTCATGCATTCTACTAATATTTATTACCTAAAAGGTTCTAGGCTCTGGGAATGCATACATGTCTTATAATCTATATAAGCTATAAGAAAAAAGGTTGGAGGCAAAGCTCAGGTGGTAGAGCACCAGTCAATATGCAAAAGCATCACTGAGTTCAAATCGTGGGTCTCAGAAAATCAAAAGAGCTGGGTGCCAGTGGCTCACGCCTGTAATCCTACCTACTCAGGAAGCTGAGATCTGAGGATCTCAGTTCAAAGCCAGCCTGGGCAGGAAAGTCCGTAAGACTCTTATCTCCAACAAACCACTCGAAAATCAGAAGTGGCGCTGTGGCTGAAGCAGTAGAGCGCTCGCCTTGAGCTGAAGAGCGCAGGGACAGTGCCCAAGCCCAGAGCTCAAGCCCCATGACCGACCAAAAAAAAAGAGAGAAGAAAAAGAAAAAAAGATTAGTGATGCACTTAAGATACTAGTTTTAATTGACTAAAGTATGATATACACAGGAGATTTCATGCTGTAACCTATTTAAGCTATCAACAGACAATTTAACAAAACAAATACCAGAAAGCTAAAACATGTCTTCACTGGAGGTACAGGAACTAAAGGGGGGGGGACAAGTTAATGGAGAGAGGACTGATGAATTTATACAGTCATAGCACTGAATATACATACACGAAAATGGAACTAGAGAACTTGAGAAGGATGGGGATGGGAAAGCATGATGGATGGAAGGAGTGACTGATAAGGATGCATTGTACACATAAATGGATAAGTTAAATTGAAGCCTCCTTGTACAACTCTTTGAAGACATAATAAGAAGAAAAGATACTGGCTTTTAAAGTAGTTACACTGTTAATAGCTTACACTGTTAGTTGTCATGAGTGAGTTGCCTATTGGCATAAATGTTGATTAGAAGCACAGGGCTCACTGCAGTTCAACTGGCTGATTATATCACCTCTCTAAACTGCCTGTAAAATGGGTGTTATAGCACCCACATCACAGAACTGTTGTGATGCACAACGTCTTGGAGCCCTGTATCACACTTCTGGAAACTATACACACAGTAAGGGTGAGCCATTTTTGCTATAAAATGTGATGACGTTGGATAAGCAATACTTTTCTTTTCTTTCTCTCTCTTTTTTTTTGGGGGGGGGGTAGGTTGTAGGGCTTGAACTCTGGGCCTGAGTGCTGTCCCTGAGCTCTTCAGCTCAAGGCTAGTACTCTACCACCTGAGCCACAGTACCACTTCTGTTTTTTTCTATGTGGTACTGAGGAATTGAACCTGGGGCTTCATGCATGCTAGGCAAGTACTTTACCACTAGGCCACATTCCCAGCTAGCAATACTTTCATTAGGCAGGAAATCAGAAAGTAGGCCTGACACCTATCATGTCTCCCTTTCTTTATGATAATAAATAAAGGCACAAAGACAAAAACCTACCTCTTGGTCATCTTTATACTATGGTAATGTGTATGGGACAGTTTTTGGGAACACAGTATGAGTGTGAGCCCAAATCCATCACATCTGAGCTGTGTCTTCTTCTCAAGTCAATTGTTCCTATAAGCCTTGGCTTCTGGCTCTGTTTATGTGTGCATGTGTAGGTGCTGGAGATTGAGCCCAGAGCCTCCCACATATTAAACATAAGGCCAGTATTAAACACATGCTACACCACTAAACTACATTCCCAACCCCAAAGTCTTAGGTTCTGTTACTTGTACCAGGTAGAAAACAGCAGTAACTGCCACATGGGATGGTTGTAGAGGTTAATTATAGCGGTACAAGGTAGCTCTTCCCTCTGGTCTGGCTGTCAGTAAACAGGCTTAGGAGATCAACTGACTCAATCCCGAAGATCAATGGCCTGATATGTGGTGACCAGAGTGACCTCTGTTCTGACTCAATGACTCAGACAGCACAGGGCTTGCTCTTGGCTGGCAGGTTGCTACAGCCCTTCATCCACCAATTTAGGTGATGAATCCCACTTGTGTCTGTACTTCCCACTCCATGCTGACATCACTGGGAGTGCTACCTGCCGTCTCCCGACTGTGTCATCTGTTCTGACTGAGGGCTGAGTCATTCTGGATCTTATTGCTGTCTTCCAGGTAATATAGCACCCCCATCTAATTGACTACTAACTGCAAGTGTTACGAGCATCTTCCCCGTTCCCCGCCATTTAACATCTGGGACTCTTGAGTGTCTAGGTATAGAAAATGAAGCTATAACTCCCTAGATGTAAGGACTCAGTGGTGTGTTGGAGGCTGAGAAAATGGGGTACAAAGAGGTGCTTTTCCCTTCCTCCTTCCCTCCCTCTTCTTTCTTTCTTCTCTCTCTCTCCCTCTTTCCCTCCCTCACCTCCTTTCTCTCTCTTACACAGCACTGGACCTTCATCACCCTATACCCTCCCCCTCCCCCTCCCTGCCCCTTCCCCCCTCCCCGTTTTTGCTGGTCCTGGGGCTTGAACTCTGGGCCTTGGCACTCTCCCCAAGTTCCTTTTGTTCAAGGTTAGTGCTCTACTGCTCGAGACACAGTGCCACTTCTAGCTTTTTCTGTGATTAATTGGAGATAAGAGTCTGATGGATTTTTCTTCCAGGCTGCTTTGAGCTATGATCCTCAGATCTCAGACTTCTGAGTAGCTTGGATTACAGGTGTAAGCCACTGGTGCCCATCTTCTTTTGATCATTTCTTTCTTTTTTTTTTTTTTTCTTTTTAGCAGTTATGGAGCATGAACTCCCTAACAGGGCCTGGGCACTGTCCCTGAGCTCTTTTGCTGAAGGTTAACACTCTACTACTTTGAGTCGCAGCTCTACTTCCTTCATTCTTTTTTTTTGGGTGTGGGGGGGTCGTCATGGGCCTGAACTGTGGGCCTGGGCGCTGTCCCTCAGCTCTTCAGCTCAAGGCTAGCGCTCTACCACTTGAGCCACAGTGCCACTTCCGGCTTTTTTTCTTTTTGCTTATGTGGTGCTGAGGAATCGAACCCAGGGCCTCATGCATGCAAGGCAAGCGCTCTACCACTGAGCCACCTTCCCAGCCCTTTTTTTTTTTTGTATGTGTGTATGTGCCTATCCTGGGGCTTGAACCTAGATAGAGCCTGGGAGTTATCCCTAAGCTTATTACCACTTCTGCTTTTTTGGTAGTTAAGTCTCATGACTTCCTGCCTGGGCTAGCTTTGAACCTTGATCCACAGATCTCAGCCTCCTGAGTAGACATGATTACAGGAGTGAGCCACCAGTGCCAGGCTCCCAGACCTTTCTTTTGTTGTTGTTGTTCATGGGGCCTGAACTCTGGGCCTGGATGCTGCCACTCAGCTCTTCAGCTCAAGGCTAGCACTCTACCACTTGAACCACAGTGCCACTTCTGGCTTTTTCTGCTTATGGGGTACTGAGGAATCGAACCCAGAGCCTCATGAATGCAAGGCAAGCACTCTACCACTGAGCTTCCCAGCCCCTTGTAGACCTTTCTTTCTTTCTTTCTTTTTTTTGTCAGTTACAGAGCCTGAACTCTGGGCCTGGGTGCTGTCCCTCAGCTCTTCAGCTCAAGGCTAGCACTCTACCACTTGAGCTACAGCGCCACTTCCAGCTTTTTTCTGCTTATGTGGTGCTGAGGAATGGAACCCAGGGCTTCATGCATGCGAGGTAAGCACTCTACCACTGAGCCAACTTCCCAGATCTGGTCGACCTTTCTTAAGGACACAGTAGGTGGGAGATTCTAGGAAAGGGTTGTGAGGGCACAAGGTCTAAACTGGTGACCACAGATAGAAATAACAGGAGAATCTTCTAGGTCAAGGGTTTTCCAACTAGCAGACCAGTGTCGCAGGGGTAGGGTGGGATCCTTCCCTTTTATATTTGAGACCAGTTTAGTGGCTACCAAGGGCCCCTGCCTGGATGGTATTTATAAGGCCAAAGCTGCCCAGCTCTCTGATGATAAGTTTAATGCCACTCAGAAAGGATTAAGATCTCACTTAAACATACACACAAAACTCTCTTGGGTACAGCTGTCAAGCTGAAGAGCTGAGGTAGCAAACCTTGTAAAAAAATTTTTTTAAGAAAA
Source organism: Dipodomys spectabilis (assembly GCF_019054845.1). NCBI lineage: Eukaryota > Metazoa > Chordata > Mammalia > Rodentia > Heteromyidae > Dipodomys > Dipodomys spectabilis. Next base: position 4,291,204 of record NW_024870681.1, on the reverse strand, counting down.
AAAAAAGAGCAATAAAGTTGGAAACATAATGAGGGAGGATCCCTGGTGCGCAGAAGCTGGGCTGGTGAGACTTTTTTCTGCAGAAATCAGCTCTGCTCCCCCAGCTCCCTTCTCTACTTCTTGCTCCAGGGAGAAGGATCACTTGCCACAGCCACACCTATGCAGGTGTCAGGCTGACACACCCCTCCACCCTCAACTTCTCCACTGTCTCCTAGACCAGACTCCTCTTGTACTCAGAGGGTCAATCAAGGGGACAATGGTTAGTTTAAGTAGAGGCAAGATCTCCCTGTGGGTTCAGCTGCTGCTCTGGCCAGGAAGATACATAGGTTTGGGCCCATGGCTGCCCTACGCAATCTCATTCACCCTGCATTTTTTTTTTTTCCTCAGTCATGGGGCTTGAATTCACGGCCTAGATGCTGTCCTTGAGCTCTTTTGCTCAAAGCTAGAGCTCTACCACTTTGAGCCACATTGTCACTTCCACTTTTTCTGATAATTAATTGGAGAAAGAGTTTCACAGATTTTCTTGCTGGGCTGGTTTTGAATTGTGATCCTCGGATCTCAGCCTCTGGAGTAGCTAGGATTACAGGTGTGAGCCACCAGCACCTGGCACCCTGCACAATTTACTTTTTTTTGGGGGGGTGGGGTGGGGTCAGTTGTGGGGCTTGAACTCAGGGCCTGGGTGCTGTCCCTGAGCTTTTTGTGCTCAAGGCTAGCATTCTACCACAACCTGCACAATTTAAGCAGCACCGTTTTCCTACCCACACAGCTCTTACATCCCTACAGAGCTTGTTAGTTCCTTCTTCAGGCATGACAGGACCAAGACAGAGGTTAAAGCATTTTTCCAAGCTCATAGAATGTAGACACTGTCAATCTGCCTGTTCCAAATTCTGTGTTCTGCCCCACTAAGCCTCACACATCTTCCTGTCTGGGCTCCAGGGAGGTGGGAGATTTGCCTGGAACCTTGGCAATGAGAATTCCATGTGTGACCTGGAAGCCTAGTGCTTGTCCCACTTACAGGCTCTCCCTCAATCCATCCTGGGAAGGTTCATCCCTTGGACACAGGGCCCTCCTTCCTACCTGCCACAACGCCGGCCACATAGACAAGCCCGATGCGGGTGGCTCCATGTACCATCTCCAGGGGCACCCCTACTAGCAGCTGCAGCACGACATTAAGTCCCAGATGTTCTATCCTGTAACAGATCATACTCATTAGTTCACTTAACAAACACCATGTGAAGAGAGGCTGAAGATTCAGGAGTGAGCAAGACTCTTGTCCCTACTTCTGAGGAGCTCCTGGTATGTGGGGGAGAAAGACAATGCAGCCAGACTACTTTGGAAACAGCCTCCCAAGTGTTCCAGCCAGGACTGAATTCACAAACAGGGCCCGGGTGGAGACTAGCAGTATCTGTCTGCCACTGTGAGCAAGACTAAGCACAGTCAAGAAGACAGAACAGTGTCATGGGTTCATATGCACAAAGCCAACGTTCAGAGAGGGGCACGGATTGACTTAAAGTCACATAACTAATCAGGGGCCTAGCTGGGGATCTACCTGACTTGCTCTATCCTCTGGCCTTGAGGTTACCAGAGCACTCTAGTATATTTATAAAAACTACTGATGCTGAAAAACAAAATGTTTTTTGCCAGGTCTGGTGGCTTATGTCTATAAATCCTAGCTACTCAGGAGATTGAGATCTGGAGGAACTACGTTTAAAGACAACCTGGGGCAGACAGTGCACGAAATTCTCTACTCCAAGATAACTGGAAAAAAAGTGAGGCTAGAGGCATGGCTCAAATGACGAGTGCCAGACAACCAAGCAATCCAAACAAGTATGAGGCCCTGAGTTCAAACCCTGCCTGGTACTGGCAAAAACACTTGCCAAAAAACAAAAGATATTCTCAAAAACACAGCAAGCATTAAAGAGAATACCTATAACTTAATAATTTCAAGTTTTCCTTTAAGTTTCATCGAGGAAACTTCTCCTTTGTAGTATGAAAATGTACCTGTTCCTCTCCAAAATTCTCAGGGCAAAGAGAAGGGATAGTAGGCTTTCTTACCCTGTGAACCTCTACCTTTGTATAATACAAGTCATCTGGTGCCAGATCTTGTCCCTAAATGTGTGGTGTGTCTAAGCCAAGTTTAAGTATTACCAGAAAAGATCGTAAGGTTACTACTGCTATATTCAATCAATATGGGGCTCTCAAGTTTACAAAGCACTTTAAAGTCCATTTTCTCATTTAAACTGAGCTTGCAGACACTGAACAGCTCCCTGGGGTTGGGAGGGTGTTGAAACAAAGAGTCGAGGTTTTACTCTGGGTAATGGCTCTAGCTTGGTCAGCAAGGCCTTGACTGGAGGCTTACTTGGGCTACAGAGCTGACACATGAGCACCTTCAAGGTAACTTGGACAAATTGAGCTGTGTCCTGAATCCTCACTCTGCTGGAATCCTCTACCTTTTACTGCCTATACTAGCAAAAGGATTCTACGATGAGAAATGTTAGGAAAATTCACTGGAAAGGTTGAGTGACAATGCCATGTGAGACCTTAGAGGCTTTCTGCGCTTATGCCCTTGAAAAGACTAAGAGACTAGCCCAGTGCTGATGGCTCATGCCTTTTAATCCTAGCTCCTGAGGAGGATGAGATCTGAAGATCATGATTTGAAGCCAGCCCGGGCAGGAAAGTCTGTGAAATCCTTATTTCCAATTAATCACAGGAAAAGGCCAGAAGTAGTGCTGTGGCCAAGTTGTAGAGCACTAGCCTTGAGCTAAAAAGGAGCTCAGGGGTAGCACCCAAACCTAGAGTTTGAGCCCTAAGACCAGCAAAAAATGAAATTAAATTAAAAAATAAAAGACTCAGAGACCAGATGAGGAATAACCCAGAGCTCCTGAGTTTTGCTTCTCTACCACAGCAACTTCTGGATTCCTAGGCACACAGCATAACAGTTTACCTTGCTGGGCCCTCCCTACATGTTGGCTGTCTCTGTCCCTCCAAACCTCAAACCTGGAGAACCTTCCCAGGCACTCCAAGAGCCTTAGGGGTCATAGCTCAGTGGCAGAGCACTTTCCTGGGATGTACAAAGGCCTGGATTCAATCCCAGGCACTTAAAAAAAAAACTGTATGTATATGTGCATATATTTTCAATTTTAGATGATCCTGACCACTTATCAGCAGGGATTCTTGGTAGAAAGAAGACAGGTACTCACCCTGCATGCATAAAGATGTATGTCAGGTAGCGCCAAGCCTGAGCCCGGAGCTGGGGATGATAAACCAGTGAGTTCTTTAGGTAGTGTGGATGGGTCACCTGCAGCACAAATTGATTCAGCGATACCCCATTGTAGAGGAAAAAAGCAACCTGCACAGAATGGAGTGAGAAGACTTGTTCATTGCTAGGCATGGTTGCCCAGAGATATCCCTCATGATGACCAGCAGTGGAGTCCCTACAGGAGGCTGTCATCCTCCCTTCTCAGAGAACAAAAAACATCACACAGCCAGTGTCCACCCAATGCCCAGCCATCCCTCATCATCCTGCTGTGAGTGTGTATGTGTGTGTGTGTGTGTGAGAGAGAGAGAGAGAGAGAGAGAGAGGGAGGGAGAGAGGGAGAGAGAGAGAGAGAGGGAGAGAGAGAGGAGGAGGAGTTAATTGGATATGAGAGTCTCACAAACTATCCTGCCTGGATTGGCTTCAAACTGTGATCCTCGGGCTGGGAAGGTGGCTCAGTGGTAGAGCGCTTGCCTTGCATGCTCAAGGCCCTGGGTTCAATTCCTCAGCACCACATAAGCAAAAAGAAAAAAGCCGGAAGTGGCGCTGTGGCTCAAGTGGTAGAGCATTAGCCTTGAGCTGAAGAGCTGAGGGACAGTGCCCAGGCCCAGAGTTCAGGCCCCACGACCGGACCCAAAAATAAATTAAAAAAAAAAATCAAACTGTGATCCTCGGATCTTAGCCTCCTAAATAACTAGGATTACAGGCATGAGCCACCAGCATCCAGTAGAGGTTGATTTCTTTCTCTCTTTTTTTTTTTTTGTCAGTCCTGGGCCTTGAATTCAGGGTCTAGATGCTGTCTCAGATATCTTTTGCTTCAGGCTAGTGCTCTATACTTTGAGCCATAGCTCTACTTCCCATTTTTTTGACTAATTGGAGATAAGAGTCTCATAGACTTTCCTGCCCAAGCTGGGCTGGCTTTGAACTGTGATCCTCAGATCTCAGCCTCTTGAGTAGCTAGGATGAGGCATGTTGATTTCTTTAACAAACAAAAAAAATATTATGGTAGAATACATATAAAATTCACCACTGTAACCACTTTCCAGTGTTGAGTTTAGTTTGTGGCATTAAATATATTCACATCAGGTCACTGTCACCAATGTCCTTTCATCTTGCAAACCTGAAATTGTGTTCCTGTTAAACAATAACTTCCTGTTGCCCCTGCATATAACAGGAATCACCCAGTCATTCTCCTGTTGTAACTGGCTCATTTTACTTAGCGTATTTTCCAGCCTGTAGTATTTTTGTGTTGTAGCATGTGTCAGAATTTCCTTCCTTTTAAAACCTAAATAATATTCCAGAGTTTTCCTTTTAAACCATTCATCTGTCTTTGGACACTTTGAGCTATTGTGTTATGTTGCTATAAACACAGTGTGCAAATATCTTTTCTAGACCCGGCTTTCATCTCCTTTGATACACACTCAGAAGTGAAATTTCCGGGTCATATGCAGTTCTGTTTGTTTTTAACAAATACTAGACTTTTTTTTCATAGTGACTATACCTACACTTACATAAAGGTCTGGGTCCCTCACATCTTCACCAACACTCCATACAAATCAGTTTTGTAGAAGACAAAAGCCTAAAATGTGGATTTTTTCTTTTTAAAATAAAAAAAATTTGTATTTGTGTGCGTGTATGCGCGCGTGCGCATGCGCGAGCGTGCGTGCATGTGTGGGGCTTGAACTCAGTTCCTCACATTCTTGCATGGCTGGTGCTCTACCGCCTGACAGTTCCAGTGTTTTGCTAGTTAACTGAAAATAAGAATCTCTCAGATTTGTCTGCCTGGGCTGGCTTTGAAAGGAAATTCTCAGATCTCAGACTTCTGAGTGTCTAGAATTATATATGTGACCCACTGGCACGCAGTCTGTCATAGCATATGCTGAATTTCCTAAGTGCTCTTGTGCACTGAAATAGTGAGCTACCCTAAGTGGTTTGGGGCAGTATTCTGTAGGTATGGTTTAGGTCAGAATGTTACCCACTCAATCCATCAGGGACTCTGAGTGATACACAGACATCCGGATCACTTTATCAGTGTTTGCTTCCAGAGTGGTCAGGAAGCTTAAAAGTGATAAAGTAATATGAACTGGAGGCATGGCTCAAGTGGTAGAGCACCAGTCCTGAAAAGAAAGCCAAGTAAGAGTGTAAGGCCCTGAGTTCAAACCCTGGTACTGTTAAAAAAAAAAAAAATACCAGGTGTCAGTGGCTCACACCTGTAATCAGGAGGCTGAGATCTGAGGATCGTAGTTCGAAACCAGCATGGGCAGAAAAGTCCATGAGACTCTTATCTCCAATAAACTACTCAGAAAAAGCCAGAAGTGACACTGTGGCTCAAGTGGTAGGTATATCACTAACCTTGATGGTAGAGCACTAGCCTTGAGCCCAAAGAGGCTCAGAGACAGTGCCTAGGCCCCAAGTTCAAGCCCCAGGACCAGCAAAAAAAAAAAAAAAAAGAAAGTGATGGCAGGTTCCTATAATCCTAGCACTTGAAAAACTGAGGCATGGGAAATAATAGTGAAACTCTGTCTCAAAATAATCAAATGAAAGTGAGAAAGTACAGAATCATCCCTATGCCCATTACATGCAGAGGAGAAAGCTATAATTAGTGTGAGGTTAAGACTTTTTAGGCTAAGTCTGGACTTGGCTTAGGCCCCTGGTGCTGTATCCATGGGCTCTCTGAGAACCTGTTCTGTCCACTTAACACCCTGTGGGTATCCTGGCAGCGCATGCAGCTTCCAAGGCAATGGCATTGTTGTTGGTCCTCAAACAGAAGCTAATAAATAGACCAACACAGTAAGCACTTGAAGAATGAGTCCAAGAATATCTCAGGGAAAAAAAACAACACAACTTTCACAATCTGTGCTTGGACAAAGCCGTAACAACAAACAGACGAGCTCTGGTCGGCAGAGCAGATTATTTCTGATTTCGCAAAAGCGAAGGAGAAGGTGCCTCAAAGCTGACAGATCCTGCCGTTTGATTAGGCAGGAACTTTATAAGAACATATGCGGAGGCAGTAATTAGGCCTGTGGCTTTGGAAGAAAAACAGTGGAAGATCGTAACATGCCAAAGGGAAGTGAAGCATTCACTCAGGAGCTGGTGGGGTGTGCTACACGGGTTCCTGGGTCAAACAACCAAGAGAATTGACTTCCATCAAGTAGAACCTTCCGATTCTGGACAAGATGTATGGCTGACTCCCTAAGGGGAGAATATTCTTTAAAAATATGTTAAGCCCACATTTACTTGCTCATAAACACTTTCCCAGAGGCATTTGTGTGATACTTTTGTGTTCAGAAAGCAATCCAAATAGAGACAATCTTCTAGGTCTGGTTGCTTCTACATTACAGGCAGGAAATTAATCCTGGGAAGCCATTGCCTTACCCATACACACCTGGGGAGGAACCAAGGTAAATTCATTTTACCGAGTTTTCCTGGCTAAATCCCCAAATCAGGGAATCTACTGGCTGTTTCTATTGCTGTTGTTGTGGTAGCCGTGGCCATATTGGAGACTTGGCTATAGCAAAAATTGCTTCAAGTAATCATCTTTGGATGTCTCCTCACATTCAGGGATAGAACCACACCTGCATTCATTACAATCCTGTCTGACTTGCAATGACAACTGCTATTTGATCCTAAACCATTATCCTTTGGGGGAGGAGACTGTCCCGCTCCTGCCATGATCTCTGAGATCCTCTTGGCTCCTCTCCCCAAGCACCCCTCCCCCAAAAATGAGCAGCCCCTGCCCCACCCTTGTCCTTGCCTCCAGCAGCGTGACCATGATCATGAACCAGGGTGGGGGACAGCAGGTGTAGCTGTCATAGTACCACTTGCGGTCAATCTCCCGGGGCAGGGTTTCATAGGCCACATGGCGAATCAGCCGCTGCGACAGGCTGAGCCCCTTCTCCTCCAGCAGAGCCTTGCTGCTCAGCCTGCGGTTGCCTTGCAGGATGGCCTGACGGAAGCTGTTGGAACGCTTGTTGCTCATCTGTCCAGGAAAAGGGATGAAGAAAGAGTCAGAGCTGTGGCCTCAGGGGAACCCTACACCCACTTCCCAGCCAGTGTGTTCCTTAAGAGTAGGCTGAACCCTATATAACCTTTTGTTCTCTAATAGTTAAGCTCTTATGTGATGGTAGAGTTATTCTGAGTACCTCACATATGTTAGCACATTTGATGTTCACAAGTCATCTGTTAAATAAGGGCCATGAATAGGAAACTGAGGCACAGTGTTAGGAAGCTACCACATTCAAATCCAGATCTGTATTTGTATTCCCTCTACCTTCCTTCCATTTACTCATCTAACACCTACCTATCATAATTTACCAAGCAACTAAGTATCAAGATAGAGAAGTAACCAGCAGTTGCAGGTCAGAGTAAGTGATAGCTGCCAAAAGAACACAGTGCTGGGCACTCACTGATGGCTCATACCCATAAACCTAGTCTCTCAGGAGGCCAAGATCTGAGGATCGCAGTTCAAAGCCAGCTCAGGCAGGAAAGTAAGACTCTTATCTCCAATTAACCACCGGAAAACCAGAAGTGGACCTGTGGCTCAAAGAGGTAGAATGCTAGCCTTGAACGAAAGAGCTCACCAGGCATAATAGCACCCACACCCTGATTTCAAGCCCCCGTGACAAAACAAACAAACAAACAAAAAACCCCACCAACACGCAAGAGGTAGGCCTATCTGTTTCCAGGTGGTCAGCAAGACCTGGAAGAAGTGCAGGCTGGGTGGGAGCTGAAGGCTAAGTAGCTATACATTCTCAGCCAGAGCTGGACAGTGTATGGAAGACCTGACAACCAGAACCTAGCCAGGACTGTGCTGTAGAAGCCACTCCTATGTGCCTTTGGGACCTGTGACCTTGGGCAAGGGCAAGTGGTGGTGTTCCCCTTGGCAGCCTTGGCATGTTCTCAGTGTAGCCCTGGCTGCCTCACCTAGCAGTCAGCCTAACTCCCAGACCAGAGGGAGCTTTACTGACCTCAAGCTTCCAGGAGCCTGCAGACCCCACTTCCCTACCAGGGCTGTAATACCCCACAATACCTGTGGAGGTGAGGAGAATCCCTAGAAACATAGCTCTCCCTACCGTGGTGCACAGCTACTCTATGGCTACTGGAGTGGGATTGGTCAATGGACTTGGGGGCTATGAGCCAGCAGTGGGATGTCAAGACCAAACCTGATAGCAGAAGCCAGACAGGGCTGGCAAGGCCTGGGGATTGAGCCCTGTCAGAGGAAGGCAGCTGGGAATGGATATGGGTTCAGTCAGGTCCAAGTAGTAGGAACCTGTCCTCAGAGCCCTTCCTCAGTACTGAGCCCTGCTGTCTCTCACCTCAAAAATCTGGCATCAAGCCTGCATACTCAAGTAGACAATCTCAAAGGAAACTTTCTGCCATTCCACCCTCATCCCAGTGGCACAGGCGTTGTGCAAATGCAGGCAGGAACAGGGGCTCACATTAGCCCCAAATGGGACTCTGTTGTTATTTTATAGCTTTTCTCTTCATGCTAAGTTCACGGTAGGTAGGTCCACCTCAGGAAGATAGGGACCTGAGCTTTGCAAGAATTAATCACTTCCCCATGGACCCTAAGTAAATTACATGGGCAGAACTCAAATCCAGATCTATTTGATTGAAGTCCACACTAGCCTATATAGGATTTTTATGATGAGATAGATATAGGAACCTCTTTTTCTTTTTCTGGCAGTCTTGGGGCCTGAACTCTCGGCTTGAGTGCTGTCCCTCAGCTCTTCAGCTCACTTGAGCCACAGTGCCACTTCTGGCTTTTTCTGCTTATGTGGTACTGAGGAATCGAACCCAGGGCCTCATGCATGCACTACCACTGAGCCACCTTCCCAGCCCAGGAACCTCTTTTTCTAAGGCTTTGGTGCACTCCAGACTAGGTTTGAGCTCCTATTCATCCCTCAATCAGGATTCTTGTGTATAGTACACAACCTGCACACCCGTACATGACAACCCTGTCTGCTCAACTGTATACAATGTGGACTGTGCTACTGAGGCCTAGGAAAAGCACAAGAGGGGCTCTGGCTAAGGATAACATGTTCTGCTTGGGCTGGGCCAGGAGAGATCTCACAGAAGATGCAGGGGCTTACCTGGAAGAACAACAGTATGAGACAAAACTTTCAAATAGAGTCCTTTATCAGAGTCAATCTTTGAAGCATCCCTGAATAAAACTTTGGATTCAGTGTAGAGAGAGGACATCAGAGGGCCAAAGGCTCTTTCTCGGTGAATGGCAAAGGCATACTGAGGGGCTCAAGGCCCAGGTCTGCCTAACTTTAGGCCCTGAGCTCCCCACCTATCCAGAACTTCCTCCCTGGTCTATTTATTGGGTTTCCAGAGCAGCCCAGCTCACATGAATCCAGACTGTGGCTGGAAGTTCCAGCCAGAAAAATCCTGATAGTAGCATGTCACTCTCTTTTGGAGAGCTTTACTGCTAACTCTCTAGCTCAGTATACTCTCACTGGGCCTTGAGACTGGGCAGGAATATTGCTGTGTACACATGCAGGGACTAGGCTGGTTCAGACCCATGCCTTGCTGGGCTCCAAGTCACTGAAACTCATCTCCACCATCTGAACTGTGAATCTCCATAACCCTCAAATCCCCCCTGTCAGCTCCACTCCCTCAGGAGCTGTGCTCTCTGGGTATGCTCTAAACAGAAGACGATTCCTCCATCCCTAAAGCCCAACCACGACCTATGTCTGGGTCACGGAAGCCCTTAGCTGAGGGACTCTTACAGCAACCTACTGCCTGGACACCCCTATCACAGACAGCTAGTATGCTATGATGATGGCTGTGAGTGGTGAGGGCTCCCCAATGGATGCCTTTGGGTTGTAGAAGACTGGGTAATTCATACAGGCCATTTCACACTCCCTCCATCCATGTGTGACATGATTCACCTCCATAACACCAACAGGGAAAGCAAGGGAGACTATCAGTCTTGCATTTATCTTGCTAACTCTTGGAGCTTCTACTGAGGAATTCCTGTCCACTCACGGTGAATCTTGCCACAGCAGTCCCTGCAATAGCACAGCATTAACCCTCAGAAAGGAAGAAGTCTCCACCCGAAAACACCAGACTCAGGAACCTTCCATCTGCAGCCCCTCTGCCGACCCTAGACATCTGCCAAGCTCTGGCCTCCACCGCTCCCACATGCTGCACCGCTCCCAGGAAAGTCTGATCTGTCCTAGCAACTTTTACTAGCAACAACTCTTACTCTCAGTCATTTTGGTGTAGCTGGCCCCAATCCAAGTTTTAGGGTTGGGCACTTGTTGAGATTTGAGTCTGTTAGTACATCCAGGCTAGGCCAGTGGAAGGGAAGAAATCCCAGGCTTTGTGCAGGAGCCCCACAAGAATTGAATCTCGGTATGATATGGTCTGAGGATGTGAGGGTTGGAACAGTGCAGCCACCTTGCTACCACAATGGGAGGGTCTGGAGCTTCTTTGAAGAAGGCAGAGCTGAGAGATGAAGACAAATCAGGTTCTGAGTGGTATCCTTTCACTGGCTGAAGCCTGGACCTCTTAATGCTGTGACCCCTTTATCTAAATCTCTTCCATACATATCTAAGACACAACCCCCACACAGGCCCCTCTGAGGCAAGGGCCCCAGAGTGCTCACCAGGTTGACAAAATCCTGGTAGCAGATCTGCCCATCTGCATGGCTGTCAGCGAGAGCCAGGAGCACCTCTTTTTTGTGTGGGTCCAGCTTGGAGCTATGGCTCTCCAGGAGGCTTCGGAACTTGCCTGTGCTGATGAAGCCCGTGTTCCCAGGATCAAACTGAGGAAGAAGCACAGAAAGCAGTGGAATCAGCAGGGCCCTCCCCCATCTCCCAGCACTGACACAGGGCCCAGATTTCCACCATCACTCACTGAGGCCTGGCCCCACCTTCTGCCCACAGAGGACAGGTGGTATCTGGGATTGTTCAGTATCACCCAATCCAACTGTCTAGCACAGAGAAGGAGGCAGACTCAGAAGTATTAAAGCATCTTTCCTTCACCTTTAATTCTGACAGTGGACCAGGAAACAGGACTTAAGGGATAACGGTCAGCAGGGAGAAGGAGTTCCCTCTAGGAGATCTGATGACAGGCGAGGGAGGAGCTGAGCTAAAGCACTAAAGTAGGGATGCAGAGTTCTCCCTGAGCAGAAGGTGTACCCTGGAATGTCCTGTATACCTTGGATACAGTCCACCTGCCCCCACAGGGCCCAACTAACACCCACTCAGGCCAGTTTACGTTGGGGAGGTATATGTTCACACTATTTGGGGGTGGGGAGGGCTGGTTGTGGGGCTTGAACTCTGGGCCTGGGCACTGTCCCTCAGCTCTTCAGCTCAAGGCTAGCACACTACCGCTTGAGCCACAGCACCACTTTCAGTTTTCTGGTGGTTTATGAGAGATAAGAGTCTCATGGACTTTCCTGCCTGGGCTGCTTTTGAATATGATCCTCAGATCTCAGCCTCCTGAATAGCTAGGATTACATGCATGAGCCACCAATGCCCAACTCACACTATTTTCTTTTTGTGTGTGCATCCACCAGTATTGGAGCTTGAACTCAAGGCCTTAATATCTCACTTGGTTTTCTTGCTCATAGCTCTTGCTCTTGAGATGCAAGTCTAGTATCTTGCTGGCAAATTAGAGATGGAATCTTGTAGCCTTTCTGCAGGGGATGGCTTTGAACCAAGATCCTTCAGGTCTTGGCCTCCTGAGTAGCTAGGTTTATAGGCTTACCTATTTCCTTACCTTCTACAGCTTTGCACATGTAGGTCCCTCCAATTAAGATTGCCTTTCCTCTCTCTTCACCCTGGGACTCACTATTCCCCACTACGCTACCATCCTCTTTTCTCCCCCTCACAAACAGCTCTGTATGACTGTTTCTCTGTGCCCTGGATAGACTGTGCGCCTCTTAACCACACTGTCTCCAGCTACTTTCTGCCTCCTCATTGGACTTTAGCTCAGCAAAGACTGGCACTGCACCCCAACACCCTAATGTTTAATGCACAGCTCCATTATGGGCACTCAGATTTGTTGAATGAGTAGATGGGATGTGTAGATAGACAGGCACTAATTTTCCTTGGAAAGTTGTATGGTTTCAGTTAGCAAAAGCAGGAACATATTCATCTCTCCCAGAGAAGCTCTTAACCTTTCTTGTCCCTCCTTCACCCAGTGCCCACATCTACCCTCACATGGACCCTACCAAGAATGTGATAAGAACAAAGGGCTCTCCCCTTGACTCCAGAGAGACTCCAGAGACTCCAGAGTCTCTCTGGATATGCTGCTATAGGTTGTTTAGATTTTAAAAGGCAACAGATGGAGGTCAGTGATAGAGCACTTGCCTAGCATGTAAGAGGTTCAATCTCCATTATGGTAAAATAAACAATAAATAAAAAGACAACAGATATTAGGGATATATTATCTGGGGACAAGGGAGTTTACAAGCCTAAACTCCCTCCTTCTTTCCCTCCCTTCCTTCCTTCCCTTTTTTTTTTTGGGTCCGGTCGTGGTGCCTGAACTCTGGGCCTGGGTGCTGTCCCTCAGCTCTTCAGCTCAAGGCTAGCACTCTACCACTTGAGCCACAGCGCCACTTCCAGCTTTTTTCTTTTTGCTTATATGGTGCTGAGGAATTGAACCCAGGGCCTCATGCATGCAAGGCAAGCACTGTACCACTGAGCCACCTTCTCAGCCCCCCTTCCCTTTTTTTGAGATAGGGTCTGTCTCACTATGTACCCTAGGTACATCTCAAACTCACGATCCCCCTGCCTCGGCCTCTTGAGTGCTGGGACTGCAGATGTGTACCACCACAGCCAGCAGGTCTCCCTCCCCTTTTCCTAGATAAGGTTAATGAAGGCTATTTTAGGAAAGCAGGTTCTGTGTGGAGCGTTTCTAAGACAATATAAGAATAACAGCGAGGAGTCACAGTCATAGATGACTTCAATTCTCCCCAGAACTCCCCAAGAGGACATTTTTTTTTTTGGGTCCGGTCATGGGGCCTAAACTCTGGGCCTGGGCACTGTCCCTCAGCTCTTCAGTTCAAGGCTAGCACTCTACCACTTGAGCCACAGCGCCACTTCCGGCTTTTTTCTTTTTGCTTATGTGGTGCTGGGGAATCGAACCCAGGGCCTCATGCATGAAAGGCAAGCATTCTACCACTGAGCCACCTCCCCAGCCCCCAAGAGGACATTTCTAAAGAAGCCCATTTTAAAATCCAGATATCCTAAGCTCCAGAATGATCTTTGACATCCTATCACAGTACAGTAGACCGTACTATGGTCCTTGTATTACTGAAGAGAAAGGCAGAATCAGCATAGAAGTGACTTTCCCAACAAGCCACAGAGGCAGGATTCCACACCTGGACAATTTAGTACCACTTGAAGTCACCGCCCTTCAGCTCCAAGGTCTGCTTTGCTGCTTAAGATTCAAAACTGAGAGACTACAAAGTTGAGCACAGTCTCAGACCTAGGCGAGGCAGGGCTTCTTCCAAGATCCTATTCTAAACAGTTTATTTTTCAGCAGAAAAGAACCACTGTTTTGCCCACCTTATTGCTCAGATGCAGAAACACAGAGCCTAGAGAAGAGCAGACTATGGCAATAGCTGGCAGGGTGCAGCCTCTTTCATCCCTGAGGGCCAATTCTCCAAATCCATCATGGGGAATCACTAGCCAGCCTCCACATGCTCTCATGTGGGCCTTGGTGCTGTGTGGACAGTTTGGAGACAGGGGTTGGGGGCACAGGCCTGGGAAGACCCCTAGTGGGCCCTGCACGGGGGGGGGGGGGGGGGTTGTAGTACAACATATAGTCTCTCTTGGCCCAGCAGTAGGAAGAAGCCCAGTGGTTTTGCATATGCTGGGAGCAGGGACACCAATCCCTTCCCAGGGGCCTCTGGAGGGCAATGGGGTAGGGGGCTGGGATCAGGCAACAAAGAGCCACCTGCTCTCCTCCTGGCTCTCCCTTGTTTCAGGCTCCCTGCTGTTGTCCTAGTGACAGGGGATGCCCTGTGGCTCCCTGGCCCCCAGCCCCCACCCCAGCCTGCCTGCTCTGCCCCAAGCACATTACAGACTCTACACTGCAAAGAACAAGCTGGAATCAGGCCGAGCCTCCATTCTCTGCCAAAATTCTACCTTTCATGCCAGGGCCAGACAGGCTAGACAATGCAGGGGAGGGAGGGGAGGGTCACTGCAACCCTAATAATGAGGCTTCAGGGACTGGAGGATGACTAGAGGGGATAGAGATGGGGCGGGCTGACTGGGCTCCAGAATGCATGCAGGATACCTTTCCATCACCACCCAACACCTGGGAAGATGAAGAAAAGGGCAAAGGCTAGTGTGGGAGTAAGGCACAGGATGAGGGGAGTGGGGGCAGAGAGAGGAAGAAAGGGACAGAGAGCCAGAGGGAGGGAGATCAACCGCAGAGAAGGCAGAAGGTACCATCACTTCAGAATGAGGTTGGGGGCTTCTAAGTAAGGCCATACCCCTCCAGCAGGGTAACAAGGAGCCAGGTAAAATCAGCCAACAACTAGAGTTTGTATCATTTAAGGTAAACAGCTCTAGCCCCAAAGGCTCCATTTGTGGAGTGGGCAGAAGCACTCCCAGGGCCTGGTCTCACTTGCCTCATATTTTGGGGAGCGGGGAGGGATGGGTTTGGTTATGGGGCTTGAACTCAGGGCCTGAGCACTGTCCCTGAGCTCTTTTGCTCAAGGCTAGAGCTCTACCACTTTGAGCTACAGCACCACTTCTGGTTTTCTGGTGTTTAATTGGAGATAAGAGTCTCATGGAGGGCTGGGAAGTTAGCTCAGTGGTAGAGTGCTTGCCCTGCATGCATGAGGCCCTGGGTTCAATTGCTTAGCACCACATAAACAGAAAAAAGCAGGAAGTGGCACTGTGGCTCAGGTGGTAGGGCACTAACCTTGAGCTGAAGAGCTGAGGGACAGCACCCAGGTCCAGAGTTCAGCACCCATGACCGACCCCCCAAAAAAAAAAAGTCTCATGGACTTTCCTGCCTGGGCTGGCTTTAAACCTCAGATCTCAGCCTCCTGAGTAGCTAGGTTTACAGGCATGAGTTACCAGCACCAGACTTTCCACTGGTGTAACTTGAATGAATAGAGGGGATACCTTTTCCTACCTACCCTTGGCCTCCGTCTGCCCTGCTGGGGGGGTGGGGGGTGGGGGGCAGGGAATGGCAATGACATCACACTAGCACTGTGGTTTGGCGTTCTGAGGGGAAAGAGCTCTGTAAATGCAAGTTCCCTGTTAATAACGTGCTGAAGCTCCTGAATCAGCCCGCCCTCCCTCGAGTACTGCATGGCCTGGATTGGCCCACTTAGTGGGGCACTTTCCTGGTGAGGTGGGGCTGGTCTGGCGGTGGTCATGGCAGCTGGTGGGCTATGAATAGGGCTGGTCCCAGCAGGGAGTCAGGCGCTGGGGAGGGTCCTGAGCTCCCTCTAAAAGAGGGTCTGGTGTGGTCTGTGGGAGGTTGGAGGTGTCAAGACCACATTCAGTCTGAGTGCAGAACGGCAGAGAGAGAGAGGGGTCGGCCCTCCCACATCTCCCGCCCACCTGCCTCAGGCTTGAAAAGAGCTTCAAGAGGCTCCAAGGGGACTTTTAATCCCACCAGTGCCCAACCCCTAATCCTCTAGGTCACTAGCTGTCCCCAGTCTAAGGCTGGCCACACACACACACACACACACACACACACACACACACACACACACACACACACACACACACACACACACACACACACACACACACACACACACACACACACAGTCTCCCTTCTCCTCTGCTCTGCCACCTAGTCTGGGGAAATTACCCACAACATTTTCTCAGCGTGGCTGCCTTCTGGAACTTCTTCCCACTCCCTAAGACAAAGTGGGGAAGAAATCCAGCATCCTCAGCTGCTGTGTGCCATTTGAGACAATTCATTCAACCACACCACCTCCAATTCTCCATCAATGAAGCAGTAGGAGTGCTCCCTTGGGGAAATGGAAGGTGGGCATATCCGTCCATGTGGACAGATACAAACAAATTATATGTTAAAAAGGGGCTGAAGAAGAGAAAGCCCTAGCCCATTCAGCGTGGGAGGGCAGCTGATCTCTCTTGCATCCTGGTACAGCCAAAAGGCAGATGGGAAATTTGGGGTCAAGATGAGGTATCTCCATATGGGGAATGAGACTTGTGCTATATCAGAGGGACCTAGTGGTACTAGAGACAAGGGGCAGCAGGTTAAGAACTCATAAATCAGAGGCCAAATATTTAGCAGGACCTCAGTGACTTTCAAACTATGCTACAGAGCTCTAGAGGCTGTGGGGCTTCAAAGGCCAGCAGCAGAATCAAGGAAATTGCTCAGCAACTCTGAATCTGTCTGCGGACTGGCCCTCATCTAGGGCCCAGGTGAACAACAATGTAACATCTGTGAGATATCTGCTATGTTCAGGTGCTCACTTAAGTCATTATCTATCTTAGTTTTCCTGGGACCTACATGGTTTACAACTTTTCTCCAAACACAATTATTAATAGCCTCCCTTGATTCTGTGTCCTAACTTGGCTAGCAAGTAATAGAGTTTCCCCCCTCCCCATTTTAAGCCTCACAATGACTCTGTGAGGTAGAGACTATGAGCAGATCCATGGGGGTGCAGGGAATGGGGGATGGAGCCACAGCTACGAGTAGAATTACTCAAATTTGATCAGATGGTAACTGTTTCCAGTTAAAATTCATGCCCAGGCAGAAAAGCCTGGAGCCCAGCCCCCCTCTTCTTGTGACTAGGATCCTGCAGTTAAAAGGAGTTTGAGAGACCTGAGTCCAGTCCTATCATCCATCCATCCAACACCAGCACACTTATTCTGTAGATGGGAAATAGACGCAGAGAATAAAAGGAGTGAAAGAAAACAGCTCAAGGTCAGAAAAGTGAGTTAGTGGGGTTAGGATAGAGATAATTTGCGGTCCTTCCACTGGGCTCACTGACTTCAGCCTTTCCTCTTTTCTTTCTCCCTCTTGTTCCATTGTATCAAACAAAGTCCCTGTGTGTGTTGTGGAACTTGAGGCCCAAGAAAGTATGTGAGGTAAGGGTTCTGTGGGCCCCTCTTGGAGGGGTACAGTGCAAGAAACCACAGTGAGGGCTCTACAAGGCATTTGCAGTGGAGAAACCTGTCTGCTTTCGTTCAATCCAGCATCTGACCAAAGTGTCTTTTCACACAGCACACTTCAAGGAAAACTCTTCAGAAGAAATGACAAATCCATAGTAAAGACTTGTTTCCCTTTTTGTGAAACCTAGCCCCTTTGTCAAAAGGCTAGGACCCAGCCTTTTGCCTCCAGTTCATGAATAGCACAGGCTCTCAAGGTAGCTGACAAAAGCTGTATGCTGCAGTCTTCCAGCAGAGGTAGAAATCTGTGGGATCCACAAGGTTGACTGGGGACACCTGGTCCCAGGAGAGGCTGAGTAATCAGTGAGTGGCCTAATGGGGCCAGTGAGCTGAGCTCTCCGGGAAGGAACCCTACTGGAGCTGGGATTTGCCTGCTCAGCACCCAGGACAGCAGCCTTGCTTCTCCCCTCCCGGCTGCAGGCCAGCAAATCTGGCCAGCAGCAATGAAGCATAAGAGGGGGAAACTCCGTTTATTTCCTATCTATTATAGATTTGTGACTTGCACAAGCTGTATTTCCAGGACAAGACAATATCTGCTTCCTGCTTCTAGTGCTTGAATTCTCTCTCTAGAGAAAATTCTTTCCCCCTCCTGCATCCAGAGAGTCCCAGGGTCCTCAAAGAAGGTTGTGAACACTGGAAATGAGGCAGAGGCAGCTCCTGGAACTGTCATCCTGTGAAGACTTCTGGGTTCTGGGAGGAGAGAGACCTAACATTGGGGACAGCCTCCCATTCCCACTGTCTCCTGTCTGTCCACCGAGGCCTGGGAAAGGAGCACAGGTTGCATGCTAGGGCAGGGTAAGGTGCCGAGCCTTGTTGCCATGACTCATCTGCAGGCTCCTTGCATGGTTACTCAGCTACTGAGCAGAGCAGAACTAAAGAGGCTGCCCAGGGGTTTATGACTCAGTAGAGCTGTCCCCACCCAGCAGCCAGAGCCCACCAGGGAGCCCTGGCCCATTCATGGATATTTACAGCCCCATAAATTAGGTCCAGGCTGCAGCTGCTGAGGTCAGGAGGCACTTGGAAGGGAGCAGAGCTTTCTCTTCCACTTTTCCTTCCTTGCAAATGAGGATGCTAATCCTCCTCAGACAAATACCATTCATACCCTTCCCTTGACCTTCTCCCCCCCACACACACACACTTTGCAAAACGTTTTCACAAATCTCTTTATTTTCATTCTCACACCAACCCTAGATTGTGTGACTAGTGCCACAAACAGGTAAGGAACGGCTATCCAGGTGAGAACAGGCACTGAGGAGCCTACTCCTGCTCTGACATGAACAAGGAGTGAATTCCCAAAGGCCTGAAGCCCCCTTGGGAGGGGAAGGGCAGTGGTCAGAAAACTACATTCTGATCTGGCCTCTCCAGATGGAGGCACAAGGGGCCTGGTGCTCCTGTTCCCCTGAGGTTTGGCTGGGCTTATTCAATGACTCCCGGCTGTATTACTTCTGCTCTCCCAGATGCCAGTGACAGAGATTCAGGACCCACAAGGGATTTGTCTCAAGGCCCCAAGCCAGGCTCTCAAGCATCCCTCCTCCTACTGAACCCCAGGGGTTAGAGCTAGCAGGCCAGTTAAGGACTCAAATCATTCTGCCCAGGCAAAGAAGGGGGCATCCTGGATTGAATCCAGGCTGGTTGAGTGGCTACACAAAGCATTTCCAGAAACCTACCTACTCTCCCCCAACACTTGAAAGAGGAGAAGGAGATTCAGACCTTTCTCGAATGTGTGAAGATGAGACAAGTGGGTACGGAGGGGTGGAGGTCAGCCTCCCTCCCCACCATGCCCTCCCCAGAAAATCCCATTTCCCTCCCTCAGTGCCATCCTAAGGCCTCCCAAGCATGAACAAAGCAGCAAGCCCTGAGGGGAGGTGGGGGTTGTGACTCAGAGACAGTTCCTTTGGGTACGAGCAACAGATGTAGTGCCCAGTCTGACTCATCAAGCCCAGCTTGTCAGGGCCCCCAGGGCCTGAAGACATAAAAGTTTTGAGGGAGCAGCAGAAAGGGAATGAAGGAAGTAGTGGTAGTAGGTTGGAGTGGGGAGGGGAATCTGATTATCTGCCAGGTCTTATCCCATTAGCCTCAATACTTGTCCCCCTGTTGCCTCTCCTGGAAGCCCCCAAAGGTTCAGCTAATCCCTCAATACAGAGAAAGGCAAGAGATCCAGGAAGGTGGTAGGGAAAAGGAAGTGGGAGAGAGCCCAGGAGTAGACAGGCAGAATAAATGGTCTTAGACCATCTCTTCACCTCCTGTGGACTTGCTACCTCCTGCTAGAAGACACTCAGAAGTCCTGGGGACAAAAAAAAAAAAAAAAAAGAAGTCCTGGGGACAAGTGCATCTGCTATAGAGGCTCCTTATTGTTCTGTGCCATTGGGCATCTCCTCAGGCCCTAGTTTCTTCCTCTGTAAAGAGAAGGCACAACACCTCACCCTGAAGGGCCTCTGAGAAATCCACACACACAATGACAGATGGATGGATGTGCCAACAGTAGACACTCCGTGTTTGCTCCCTCT
This sequence comes from Dipodomys spectabilis, assembly GCF_019054845.1. Lineage (NCBI taxonomy): Eukaryota > Metazoa > Chordata > Mammalia > Rodentia > Heteromyidae > Dipodomys > Dipodomys spectabilis. The sequence goes on along the minus strand of NW_024870681.1, from coordinate 4,271,312 downwards.
AAGAAATTTTTGTGCCTGGCGCTGACGGCTCACACCTGTAATCCTAGTACTCAGGAGGCTGAGCTCTGAGGATCGCAGTTCAAAGCCAGCCCAGGCAGGAAAATCCATGAGATGCTTATCTCCAATTAATTATCAGAAAACTGGAAGTGGAGCTGTGCCTGAAAGTAATGAAGCACTATCCTTGAGAAAAAAGAGCTCAGGGACAGGGCACAAGCCCAGAGTTCAAACCCTATGACTGACAAAAAAAGAGTATTTTTTAATGTGTGCTGGTCCTGGGGTTTGAACTCAGAGCCTGCTTTTACTCAACCACTTGAGCTCTCAGAGCTCTACTTCCAGATTTTTTTTTTTTTTGTCGGTCGTAGGGCTTGAACTCGACCTGGGCACTGTCCCTCAGCTCTTCAGCTCAAGGCTAGCACTCTACCACTTGAGCTACAGCGTCACTTCCGGTTTTCTGGTGGTTTATTGGAGATAGGAGTCTCACGGTCTCTCCTGCCCGGGCTGGCTTTGAACCGCGATCCTCAGATCTCAGCCTCCTGAGTAGCTAGGATTACAGGCGTGAGCCACCAGCGCCCAGCTACTCCAGCTTTTTGGGGGGGTAGTTTATTGGAGATAAGAGTCCCACCACTTTTCTGCCCAGGCTGGCTTTGAAGCATGATCCTCAGATCTCAGCCTAGTAAGTAGCAAGGGTTACAGGTATGAGCCATTGGCACCTAGCCCCTCAAACAAAATTTTACCCACTCAGACCTATACCTTGCTTCCAAAAAAAAGTTGAAGGGCTGGGAAAGTGGCTCAGTGGTAGAGCGCTTGCCTTGCATGCATGAGGCCCTGGGTTCGATTCCTCAGCACCACATAATCAAAAAGAAAAAAGCCGGAAGTGGCGCTGTGGCTCAAGTGGTAGAGCGCTAGCCTTGAGCTGAAGAGCTGAGGGACAGCGCCCAGGCCCAGAGTTCAGGCCCCACGACCGGACCCAAAAAAAAAAAAAACAAAAAAAAAAAAAAGTTGAAGACTAGACATGATACAGAGACTGTAATCCCATCACTCACAGAGGCTGAAACAGAAAGGTCACTCTGAGGGCAGTCTGGGCTATGCAGCAAAGGCCCTGTCAAAAACTAAATAGAGAAGGAAGAAGGCTTAGGGGTTAACCCTCGCTCATTTCCATAACACAAAACAGGGCCCTAGGTCCAATCTCACCATTGGCCAGTAATGAAAGGTCCAGCAGGAATTGCCAAATGGGAGGCAGAGAAGAGGCCTGGCCCAGCCCACCTCAAAGGCAAACACCTCATTCTTACTTTCAACCTCTATGAGGCAGGGGGACAAGTCAGGAAAGCAAAGGAGTATCACTGACAACCACACTCTCCAGGCAACTTTCATCCAAAACCTCCTCTCCTTTGCCTCAGGAAAGTTCAGGTGGGAGGGTGGTTCCCAGTTTCTGCCTTAGCAAAAGCAACTTAGTTTCCCAGGAAGGAAGGAAACTAGATTGAGATATGGACACTGGTTCAAGATCTGGGCCTATGAAATCCCCATGACCTTGTGGAAACAGTGTTTATTTGATCCCAGTAACATGTGGCAATATTGGTCAGGTGCTCACAACCTACTGGTCCAAATACTATGGTATATATGGCCTAATCCTCACAAGGCTCAGGCAGGACTTATCCTAGACAGTTACAGGGAGATATCTGAGTCTTGCGAGGCTGCCTGGTTTGCCTACCGTTTGACACCTAGTGGGAGCAGGGTGAGAACTCAATTCAGACTGTCCTCCTGACCACCTCCTTCTTCCTCCTGCCTTTCTTGGTCACCACTCAAGGTGGTGTAAGCAAATAGGAGTGCTGGGCCGGTGACAAGGACACAGGAATCTCTGATACTCACTCTGGACCTTTCATTAGTGACCAAGTCACCTCAGAAGGTCACTGACCTTTACTTATTTGCAAAATGGACAGACTGGACAAGATGTTTCCACTGGCCTTCTAATAACCTATGATTCTTGAGGGGTCAGCAGCCACAGTATAGGGGAAGGACAATATGAGCCTGACAGCACCATGGCCAAGGTCTGCTCCTGGAGAGGCTATTTTAATCCAAGATGGCACCTGCAGGGCTTAGATCAATCTATCATTCACTCAAATTTGTGTGGACCTAACGTGTGTCAGGCAGGTAGTATACAAGCTCAGATCCCTTGGGCACCCTGCTTATGGCTATTTTGTGTCAGTGGACAAGGATAGAATTATTTCCAGCATGGCTGATAGGGTGGCTCAAATAGAAGCCAGCAGGGAAAGCTGGCTTTGTGGTACAGGGAAGTCCCTGGCTTCAAGGGTCCTAGAGGCCACCTGTTTAAGGGGTTAGGGGTGCAGAGCTGGAGGAAGGAATTCCAATTAAACTCATGGCTTTACCCCTCTTTGGGAATCCTACTCCATTGGCTAATCACATGTTTTGGGAGCTATGGTCCATGCTGTTATCTCTGCGCAGGTGTTTTCTCTATGGCTGCTCACTAATCCATTCAGCAGTTTCATCTGAACCTCTCCTTGGCTCCCAGAACTCCCCCTAAGTCAGCTTACAGGAATTTTATGAATAAGGTAGGTGTCAGGGCCAGGCCAGCAGAAGATCCCTCAGGCTATAGGGAAAGGGAGCTGGATAGGGCATATGCTGGGGAGAAAGAAAGCCAAAAAATCCTCTGGGCCCAGAAGTGGCTCTCTTGCTCAGCGGCCTTCTCCACAAAAGTCCAGGTGTCTTTTCTAGGAAAGAAGGATTCACAGTCTACCAGGAGCTAATGTTCATTAGGAATCAGATACTGCAAAGAGAGTTTCCACATTCAGTTAATTCTCAGTCACCCTGGAGTTAAAGATCACCACCCCCATCTTACAGGAGAGCAAACAGGCTCAGAGTGAGCCTACAATCGCCTCAGTTACAAAGTTGGTAAGACTGGAACCCAGATCCAAAGTACTGCCCCAATAGCCCATCGAAGCTTCCCCATGCTCTGTCTGCAGCATAATATAATAATGTCATTGGGAATGTCAATGCAGACTTCCTGTGGGTGGGGATGGGGGGGTAGAGGGGTGGGGGTAGGGAAGGGACTAGCAAAGTTAGAGTCTCCTGGAGTCTGGGAAATTCGTGTTCCCTAGTGGGAAAGGGACACAACCAAATGATTTCTAAAGGTTTCCTTTTCTCTCTTACTCTTTTGAGTTCAAAAGCAATTGTGCTTTGTTGATTTAACAGAACTCTGCTCTAAACCCTTCTTCTTCTTCGTTAAATCCCACCCCTACTCCCCTCATTTTTAGGCTTTGAACTCAGGGCCTTGGCTTGCTTGTTTTGTTATGCTATTGTGCTACAATAACAGATTTAATTGATAGCAACTTTATCATTACTGTTATGATGAAGTGATGAAATAGAACCCAGGGCTTCCTGCACACTAAGCCAGTGTTCCACATATCCACCCTATGACAACTTTAAGACCTAAATATTTAGGAAAAACCATGAAGATGCCAAAGATAAGACCCTTTAAGGAGAAGCTGGGCAACAAACACATGAGACACCTGGGAGACTCGCTGGTGGACTTTGGGTTTCCCGCCTGTGCAGACTCTGCAGCCCACAGGGATGTAAAAGAGAAGGAGTGGCATGGATTGGCCCTGTTGCATCCCGTTGTGAGCAGACCAATGCCACAATGACTGTGGGGCCAGGGGCACTTCTGAAGTGCTGGCTCACCTGCTTTTCTCAATTCCAGTCACCACAAAAGACATGCTAGAAGGATGACCACCTAGGTATAGTTTCTTTCTTAGAATTAATTTTGTCTAACCAGAATGACTTCTAGGTTCTAGTCCTTGGGGTCCAGTTAGCTTCATAGTAGACAAGGCTATATGAAACACAATGAAGAACCATAGAGCCTGGAAGAAGTTGGTCCAATCTCTTCCTTCCCAGGATGGAGAGGGAGGGCATGCCAACTGGTTATAGTCTCCCAGGCCACTGACCTCTGGAAGGTGAACTCGAGTACTAGGCTTGTGATGAATGTCCTGTCTCTGTACCACTGTTCCACCATCGAGGAAGAAATGCTGAGAGGACTGACTGCATTTCCTTTCCTGTGTGCACTCAACTTACCTTTGCCAAATCTTACTTTTAGTCAGACTCAGAAAAAGAGGCGGGAATAACATGCTGTCCTGAGGCACATGCTACTTGAGGGTTCATACGTACTCTTTCTTGAGCTCTGTGAGCTGTCAAAAGAGCAACATTTGCCAGAGGTGAAAGTCATGCTCAGGAGCAGCTCGCCTCAAACACAAAGCACCAATATGATTTCTGAGTGGGCCTCTCCAGAAGCAAGGAGATGCCCTCTGCCATACCCTAGCACCCCTGCAGCTAGATTTTATGGACCAACAGCTAAATATTGAATGCCTCACATTCTCTCTGCTTGGAATTGCTCTCCAGATCCAAATTCTTCCTGCTAAAAGTTCTCCATTCAACCAAATGGTTTCTTTTAAAATGTAAACACAGGGGCTGGGAAGGTGGCTCAGTGGTAGAGTGCTTGCCTTGCATGCCTGAGGCCCTAGGTTCGATTCCTCAGCACCACATAAGCAAAAAGAAAAAAGCTGGAAGTGGCGCTGTGGCTCAAGTGGTAGAGCGCTAGCCTTGAGCTGAAGAGGTGAGGGAGAGCACCCAGGCCCAGAGTTCAGGCCCCATGACCGGATCCCCCCCCCAAAAAAATGTAAACACACACACACGAACTGGCCAAGGAAATTAGCCAAATGTGAAAGACATAAAGAAAAAGCATGATACACTTTGTTCTAAGTTCTGATTCTAAATTTGGCAGGAGGTGTGAAGGGCTGGCTGCTTGGTCGTAGTGGCAGTGTAGCTCCCTCCTGCCTCAAGGCATCAGGCCAGGGGTTGCTGGCCTTCGTTGGGGGCCAGAGGGAGAGTGGGTGGCATTAGAAACTAAGAGAGATGCTCTCTCTTGTCAGGACAGTGATAATCAGTGCTCTATAGCCAGCCCTCATTCAGAGCTAGCCCCAAATTCTCAGCTGAGACCTGCTGTGTCTTTCCTCCTGCAATCCCAGGTGCTCAGTCTCATTCAAGCCTTTACATCTAGCTGGCTCCTCAAATTCAACTTGTCTGGAGCCAGAGGTTGCTTGCCAGCCCTTCCCCCACTTCTACTTTTCCCTTTCCTGGTAAGTTCAAAATCTGTTAGATATATGGTACCTCTCAGCTAGCCAGGTCATTAACTATCTTCCCATTCTCCTTTTTCTACACTTTTTCTTTTTTTTTTTTTGGGTCTGGTCGTGGGCCTGAACTCTGGGCCTGGGCGCTGTCCCTCAGCTCTTCAGCTCAAGGCTAGCGCTCTACCACTTGAGCCACAGCGCCACTTCCGGCTTTTTTCTTTCTGCTTATGTGGTACTGAGGAATCGAACCCAGGGCCCCTGGCATGCAAGGCAAGCGCTCTACGACTGAGCCACCTTCCCAGCCCTTTCTACACTTTTTCTATCTTTACTTTTTCATGATCACCTTGTAAGTCAAGGTATCCCATGCCTTGGATAAGTGTCTCCCAAAAGTTAACATGTTAAAGGCCTGCTCCCCAGCTTGGAGCTATTGGGAATCAGTGAAAGCTTTAAGAGATGAGGCTAAGAAAGAAGTCTTTAGACCACCAGGGGTGTATCCTAAAGGAGACTGTGGAACCTTAGTCTCTCCCTCTCTGCTGTGGCCGTAAGGTGAATGACTTTTGCTATATCACAAGCCTCTGCCATGATATGTTCCTTTGTCACATGGCCAAGCAACCACAGATTTAAACCCCCAAAGGTATGAGCTAAAGCAAACCTTTCTCTTCATAATCTGTCTCAAGTGTTTATTATAGTCACAGAAAGCTGACTAATACAAGATCCGTCTTTCCATTCACTGCAACAAGCCCCTGGCTAGCTTCTCTCATCCCTACAATCCCCAAACAACTCTGCTAAAAACCTTTCAAAGGCTTCCCTTGACTATAGCAGAGATCTGGATCATATTTTCACCTTTTTTCATATTTATCTCTCTCTGTAACCCAACACCTTCTACTGGTCCAAATATACTGATAATCTTACAGCTGCACAAAGTTCGTGGTACAATCATTCCCACAGCAGGACTGCAGTGTTCACTATTCCCTCACACTTGGATATCTCCTACCTCTCCCGTTCCTGCACCATGGGTTAAAGAGTGCAAAGGAAATACAGAGTAGCACCTGAGAACCAAAAGAGTATCATTTCCTTGGTGAAGGTCAAATGTCCACCTCTGGCTCAATGCCAACACATGGCACTCCCAATTCCATTCCCTACATTAAGACTCCAGGCACTGCAAATAATCACATGGTATTTTTCACTTGTAACCTCTCAGCCCTCCCCATTTTGGTAGCCCAGAACTAAAGAAACAAAATCAGTCTTTAAAGCCCAAATCAGCTCCTCTACCCCCCACTCAAGGATGGCAGAGATTTTCCACTTCAGTGATGGCCAGGGACCTTCCATGGTGGAGGTAGGTAGAAAGACAGGCAGCTAGATGGTTAACCTAAACCCATCCCCCACCTCTCCAGCTTCCCTCCTGCTGCAACAGAAAACTTCCTAGGCATTCAGTACAATTTCTACATTGTGTAAGCCCAGCTATTGTACAGCAGGAGTTGTGAGGAGGGAGGAAGGGATTCTCTCAGAGGAGCCCAAGGCCTCCTCCTGATACCTGGAGCACAGTGTTGCTCAGCCTGAGATGCACCAAACCACGCCCCCACCTGACGTCATCATTTCAGGAGCACAGAGCTAGGGAAGCCCACGCAAGCAGGGAGACTGAGACTGATTTCAGGGAGGACTGGAGGGGGGGGGGGGGGGGGAGAGGTTGTTAACTGCTCACATACCTGATCAAACAGGACTTTCCAGTGCTGGTAGAGAGGGAGGCCATGCAGAAGAGAAAGAGAAGAGAAAGACACATATCACCAAGGTCTCTGCAGCCCCTTAAGGTTTCTGACAGCCTCCCAGCTGCTGCCTAGGAGTCAGAACTAGCCTCAAGGATGGGCAGCAAGAGCCCAGGGAAAACCCGGGGGGAAGACCCCCTCCTCCAAATGAGCAAAGACAGGGAACTCACAGTAGGGGGTTGGAATGGGAGCTAGCCAGCTGAGTGTCCCTGGTGGGAGGCAGTTCCTTAGAGGGACAAAGATGCTTCTCAACAAAGGCCAAGGAAAAGGCCTGCAACTGGTAACTTCTGCGTTCAAAAGCTCAGGCCCTCTGTGGGGCCAGGAACTCACCCCTATACCTAGGGGTTTTTGTTTTGTTGTAGGAGTGAGGAAGGAAGTTTCCCAATTCTTTTCTGACGCTAAGTCTAAGTGGTGAGTAGAGGAGAGTCTATAGGGCCGGAAGGAAGTGATAGGTTTAACCACAGAAGCCAGAAAGAGGTGAAACTCCCAGCCCCATCCAGATTTGCTGGCTTAGGTTTTGCAGGTCGGGTAGCCCTGGTTCCACTTCCATCTCTCTCCACTGAAGGAGGGAGAGGGCAGGGCAAGGGGTCTATGCCTAGTTTTGCCACCCATACCTGCTGGTTAACCCAGGATGGGAGAAGCCTAAGCAACTCTAGCTCCCACAGTTTGCCAGTGCTGGATCCTTGGACTCCAGGACCGGCGTGTCGGAGACCCCAGCGGCAGATGGCAGGAAAGCCCTCTGGGGGGAACCCCTCCTCCCTCCCTCCCCTCCCCTCTCCTCCCCCCAGGGCCCCGTCCGAGGCAGCAGCGCTGAGGTCTCGATGGAGCGCCCGAGCCTTCTCCAGGGAGCAAACCAGCTCCCCACACTCCAATCCCTGCCCGGCCCGGCGGAGGGATGGGGACCAGTTTGAATTCCAACCAGTGTGGCGTCAGGGCAGGTTGCCCGGGGCGGGAGCTGATGTGGGAGCAGGGAAAGGGGGGTCCCCAGATAGGTCTGCGTAGCGGGGGGCGGGGGGGGGGGAGCTCTGCGGCGGCAGAGCTGGGCTGGCGGAGTCCGCAGGTCGCGAGGGGGAGGGCAGGGGAGCCACGGCCGTGACGCGGCCGCCTCTGCAGGCAGGCGCCGCGTCCCGGGCACTGCACCAGCGCGGGGAGGGGGTAGGAGCGCGGGGAGGGGGGGCAGCAGCGCGGGGAGGGGGGCCAGCAGCGCGGGGAGGGGGCAGCAGCGCGGGGAGGGGGAGTAAGCGCGGGGAGGGGGGCAGCAGCGCGGGGAGGGGGCAGCAGCGCGGGGAGGGGGGTAGGAGCGCGGGGAGGGGGGCAGCAGCGCGGGGAGGGGGGGCAGCAGCGCGGGGAGGGGGCAGCAGCGCGGGGAGGGGGAGTAAGAGCGCGGGGAGGGGGGTAGGAGCGCGGGGAGGGGGCAGCAGCGCGGGGAGGGGGAGTAAGAGCGCGGGGAGGGGGTAGGAGCGCGGGGAGGGGGGGCAACAGCGCGGGGAGGGGGCAGCAGCGCGGGGAGGGGGACAACAGCGCGGGGAGGGGGGTAAGAGCGCGGGGAGGGGGGCAGCAGCGCGGGGAGGGGGTAGGAGCGCGGGGAGGGGGGGCAGCAGCGCGGGGAGGGGGACAACAGCGCGGGGAGGGGTAGGAGCGCGGGGAGGGGGGCAGCAGCGCGGGGAGGGGGGTAAGAGCGCGGGGAGGGGGGGCAGCAGCGCGGGGAGGGGGACAACAGCGCGGGGAGGGGGTAGGAGCGCGGGGAGGGGGGCAGCAGCGCGGGGAGGGGGTAGGAGCGCGGGGAGGGGGGCAGCAGCGCGGGGAGGGGGGTAGGAGCGCGGGGAGGGGGGCAGCAGCGCGGGGAGGGGGACAACAGCGCGGGGAGGGGTAGGAGCGCGGGGAGGGGGGGCAGCAGCGCGGGGAGGGGGGGGCAGCAGCGCGGGGAGAGGGGTAAGAGCGCGGGGAGGGGGTAGGAGCGCGGGGAGGGGGCAGCAGCGCGGGGAGGGGGTAGGAGCGCGGGCCCACAGGTCCCGGGCTCCACCGCCGGGGCTGCGTCCCGCAGGGGAAGCCCGGGCGGGGGAGGGGAGGCGCGCGCGTGCATGTCCGGGGAGCCCGGTGGTCCCCAGCCCAGCCTCCCCGGGCTCGCCGCGAGGACCCGGTGAAATCCCCGGCGCTCCCGCATCACCTTGAAACCTCTAAGTTACCGGGTGCGGGGAGCCGGGGAGGCTTCCCACCTGGCGCCCCCCAGAAAGTTTGCGCGGCGCGGCAGGGGGGCACTCACGTCGTCGGGCGCCGCGGGCAGCCGCTCCTCAGCCTCGGGCTCCAGCTCCTCGATGCGCTCCGCCTCGGCGCCGGCGGCCACGGCGGGGCCGGGGCTGGGGTGCTCGCCCATGGCCACGGGGTGGGGGCTCCGGCGCCGGCGGCGGCGGCGGCGCTCGTCCCGGGGCGCCGGGCTAACTTTGCGCCGCGGCGGCCGCGCCGCTCCGGGAGCTCCGTGCGCGCCTGGCCGCCCCCGCGCCAGTCCCGCCGCCCGCGCCCGCCCCCATGGCCCTGGCGACGGCCACCGCGGGACGCCGGGCCCGCCGCCGCCAAACTTCGCGCTCGCCTCGCCGTACGGCGCCGCCGGCCTCCGCCTCCGCCGCGGCCCCGCGCCTGGCTCTGAGGCGAGGGCGCCCTTGGGCCGGCCCGGCCCCGCCGCTCCCCGCGCTCCCTTCCCGCTCCGCGCGGCCCCCGCTCTGCGCCCGAGTCTCCACCTCCCCGCGGACTCCTCCGGGGCGGCGCGCGGGCGGGGGCGGGGCTGCTCGCGGGGCGCGGGGGGCCCCCGCCCCACCCCACCCGGACGCCACCGCCCGGGCCCGAGCCGCGCTGCCCGGGGGAGGAGGGAAGGAGGGCTGCGGCGGGGCTGGCGGGGCGGGGGGGGGGGGGGGGAGATGAGGGTGCCCGGCCTGGGCAGGGGTGGGGACTGCGTTGCCCTCCACCCCATTACCATTCGCTTCCACTGCCGGGGTGACGATCGCGATCGCCCCGAGGCAGCGGCAGTTTGAGTATTGGAGGCAGAAGCCAGGTTTTCACTCTTTGGCAACCTCAGGGTTAATTAACTAGGAAGGATTCGGGGCGGGATGTTGTGAGGATTGGGTTCCCCACCACCACCGCTCCTGCCTCTGTTCACCCAGATTCTGGGAGGTCCAAGGAAAAACCTAGATACTGGAGAAGTCAGATAAGGGGGGAGGGAGGAGATCTCTCTGAGACCCCCAAACCCTAAACCTTGCCCTTCCTATAACCCAAAGGCCTGAGACTCTGCCCAGGCTTCCGTCGGACCACGTGCAGCCCAGGAGAGTGCCCAACCGGGGGGAAAGGGCGATGTAGAAACTAAAAACAAAAACCGCTTAAGGGATCTTTTACATCCTGGGAACGCTGCCCCCCCACTCACCCCCTAAGCAGAGGCTCTGCCTGTAACTGGTACCAGTGGCTCACTGGGACAGGTGCCCCTTTCTGCATGGAAGTCTCAGGGTCTCACTCCTGGTGAGATCTCACAATCAGACCCCCACCCTTGATGAACCCAGCCCTCCCCGCCCCCTGCCCCTTCTGCCCCTTCCAGTACCACCTGGGCCTCTCTCAACTTCCTGTCAGAAACGGGCTCCTTCTGTTTGCGAAAGTTGTGATGCATGCTCTCGGCTTTGTCAGGCAAACACATAACCAACACAGTCCTGGGATCCAACCTGTGACCATCTCCCCCAGCTCTGACTGCTCCCCTTGAACACAGAAGGAAATTAGCTCCATCCTAATTAGGTGAGTTCTTCGCTACAGACACCAATTTTCATCTCGGTTTCTGAAAGTGTGATCATTTTAACTATTTTTATTTCTCACCACCTTCCCTCCCTTCCCTACTCTACTAACAAGTCAAGATCCTGCCAAGATTTCCTTGTAAATAAAACTGTCTGCATGGGTGTGATTTTGAAAACAGCCTTCAGGGGACAGAAGAGAAGCTGGCTTCTTTGGGGGGGGGGGGAAGCCCCGGAGGATGAGGGGCAGCTGGGGGACGCTGAGGCCATGTCATTGCCTTTCCCACCTCCTACCATCATTTGCATAATTTGGCTGAGTTCTGGCTTTGTTCAAATCAGACCATTTGTTGTGGAGTGGTACCCCAGGAAGCCTGGTTCTGGGGAATTGAAGGAGAGGGGCATCTAGAAGCAGCTGGACAGCCTTCTGACTCCAGCTGCTCTCCAGATTCGGTTTCTTCTCCAGCCTGGGGAAGGGACTTTAGCAGACTCAGTTAAACTCTGGATCATTTATTGAGCGCTAAGACCCTGCTCTTTTAAAACAGTTTGACAAGGGAGACAACGATGTTCCAACAAAGGTAAATTCCGGATTTCAGAGGATAGAGAAGCTGCAGATTACAGAGGATAGAAGCCTAAATACATGGATCCAGGAGGTCTTTCAAAAGGATGTACTCCAGAATAGACGGACCAGAAGGGACGAAAGCAATAAGAATGTTGAGCAATTGGGCTTGGCTGGAAATTATAGCAAAGCACCAAAGAGCCCAGCCTGGAGGCAAGGGTTGTGTGAAAGAGTTGGGATTTCAGCCTAAGGGAAATGGGGAGCCACTTGAAGGACTATGAAAGGAAAGCAACTCCTCCCCCGCATCCTCCCCAGGTACCAGAGCTTGAACTCAGGGTTTCATGATCTCTTGGCTTGCTTGCTCATGACTGGCACTCTGCCACTTGGTCCACACCTCCAGCTCAGCTCTTTGCTGTTTAATTGGAGATGTAGTCTTTCAAAGAGTTCTGCCCAGGCTGGCTTTAAGGCCATTATCCTCCAAGTCTCTGATTCCTGATTATATAGGATTATAAATGTGAGACACCCCCCTCCCCCCCCCATAGAGTAACATTTAAAAAGATCTCTCCTAGTTGTGTACAACGGTACTGGCCTGTAATACCAGCTATTTGGGAAGTTGAAGCAAGAGGTTCACTTGAGCCTAGGAGTTAGAAGCTAGCTTGGGCAACATAGACCCCATCTTAACATACCCTCACAAAAATGTGCAGTGGCTCATGCCTACTTACTCAAAAGGCTGAGATAAGGAGAATCAGTTCAAGGCCAACATGTAAAAACATTCACTAGACTCCATTTCCAAAATAACCAGAAAAATGCACAAGTGGAGGCATAGCTCAAGCAGTAAAACACCAGCTTAGAAAGTATAAGGCTCTGCATTCAAACCCCAGTACTGCAAAAAAACTAATTAAAAACATCCCATGATGGGTACCAGTGGCTCATGCCTATAATTCTAGCTATTCAGGAGGCTGAGATCTAAGGATCACAAATCAAAGCTAACCTGGGCAGAAAAGTTCATGAGACTTTATCTCCAACTAATAACCAAAAAAGCCAGAAGTGGAACTGTAACTCAAGTGGTAGAGAAGCCTTGAGCACAAAATTTCAGAAACACCACGGAGGCCCTGAGTTGAAGCCCTGGGATCAGCAGATGCAGCACACACACACACACACACACACACACACACCCCTGAGTTGAAGCCCTGGGATCAGCAGATGCAGCGCACACACACACACACACACACACACACACACACACACACACACACACACACACACACACACACACACCCTCTGCCATCCAAAGAAACCACACGTGCAGTTAGAACAAAGAGGAGAGGAAGAATCTGAGACTTTCCAAATCGTGTCTTACTCTTCCATCTTCCAGCTGTTCGTTAGGAACAGGTGCCTACCTTGGCAGACTGTGTCCTCAGAAGCCTCCTAGGAAAGAGTCCTTGCCTCTCCCCAGAATCTTCGTTGCCTCTCCCCTCCAGACCCCGGCTGAAAGGAAGATGGCCATTAGGCTTGGACACTACTAGGATGAATTCTGACACCCAACAGCCATGTTCCCAGTACTAATCAGCCTCCACAGTCAGCCTATCCCCCTCTCCTTGGCCCCAAGGTAATCTGTAGCTAAGAAAGATTCCTGCTGCTCCCCAGTAGGCAGTGAGACATGGGATCTGTGACCCAAGGCCTAGAGAGACCTCCGAGGGATGGGAGTGGTCAGCTACCTGCTAGTTTTTGGACCTCTAAAAGACAGCCTAAGACAGCCTCAAGTGTGGTACATTCTGTGCCGCAGAGGGGAGAATGGTCAAGGTGTCTGCTCACTTTCATTCAACAGCCACCATGGTCAGGTACTCAGGCTGCACACAGCCACCCTGGGAGAGTGTTTGGGGTCTAGTGAGAGACAACAGTGAAGAAGGCAAGTAGGCTGATTGATCTTTATGTCCCACTCTTCATTTTGTCAACACTCCATACCTATAGCTTTTTTGGTTTTCTTCCTCTTTCTTTTTTCTTTTCTCTTCTGGTTCTGGGGATCAAATCCAGGGTTTTGTGCATGCTAGGCCAGGGCTTTGTCCTGAATTATATCTCTAGCCCCACACCTCTTTTGAAGTTCCCAACAAGATACTCTAAGACAATGCAGAACAGGATAATGGGGTGGACAGGTTAGCTTTCTATCACTCTAGTAAGATACCTGAAATAAAGAGAAAAGGTTTAGTTTGGTTCACACAGTTTACAGGTTTGAGTCTGTGGGCCTGTGCAATACAGCAAAACATGGCAGGAATGCGGGGTAGAACACAAATGCTTACCTCATTGTGCTGTTAACAAAAGGGAGGAAGAGGAAGAAATCAAAGTCCCACAACCCCTTTCAAGGTCTCACCTCTAAACATCTAAAGACCTCCCACTAGATCCCACCTCCTAAAGTTTCTACCTCCCAATTGCTCCAAGCTGAAGACCAAACCCTTAGCACACAGACCTCTGTAGGATACTACATCTAAACTCCCTAACTCTAAGGGACCAAACCTCCATTCAGAGGGGATAGGAGCTAAAATGTGAAGAAAAATAAATGGAGCAGAACCAGATATTGGTGGTTCACATCTATAATCCTAACTTTTTTCTTTTTTCTTTTTTCTTTTTTTTGTCATGGGGCCTGAACTCTGAGCCTAGGCTCTGTCCCTGAGCTCCTCAGCTCAAGGCAAGCACTCTACCACTTGAGCCACAGCACCACTTCTGACTTTCTGGTGGTTTATTGTAGATAAGAGTATCACAGACTGGGAGGTGAAGGGTAAACAAAGGAGGAGGCTGCAACGCTTGGTAAGAAATGTATGCATTATCCTGCCCATGTAATTGTAACCCCTCTGTACAGTATGCTCTCAAATAAAATAAAATAAAATTAAAAAAAAAAAAGAGTATCACAGACTTACCTGCTCTAGCTAGCTTTGAACCGTGTTCCTCAGATCTCAGTCTCCTGAGTAGCTAGGATTACAGGGTTGAGCCACAAATACCCAACTAATCCTAACTTCTTAGGAGGCTGAAATCTAAGGATCATGGTTCAAAGCCAGCCCTAGCAGGAAAGTCAGTGAGACTCTTATCTCCAAAAACTACTCAGAAAAAGCCAGAAGTGACGCTGTGGCTCAAGTAATAATAGAGTGTTAGCCTTGAACCCAGAAAGGATTAGGGCATGAGTTCAAGCCCTACGACTGGCAGGAAAAAAAAAAAAAGGAGCAGCCTGGGCAGGAAAGTATATGAGATTCTTATCTCCATTTAACCAGTAGAAAACCAGACATGGAGCTGTGGTTCAAAGTTGTAGAGTGCTAGCCTTGAGCAAAAGAGCTCAGAGACAGTGCCCAAGCCATGAGTTCAAACCCCATGACCACCAACAAAAAGGATTAGCTTTAGGAGATAGCCTGGAAGGTTTCTGCAGGGAGGGAACCACTGGCAAAAGCAAACTACTAAGTGGCTGCACCTGAAGTGAGGATGGTAAAAAGGCTGGGGAAGACCTTGTAGACAAAGTCCTTGAGTGCCAGTCTAAGGTTGAGTCTGGCTTGGCGGGTGATGGAGAGTGAAGATGGTTTCTCACTGGTAGGGCATTTTAGGAAGATTAAATTGGCAGCAGCTCAACAGCGCCATTCAACTAGCGTGATGTGAGTGTCCCTGATTTGCCAGACCCTGACCAAGGTGCTGAGACTACCAAGGGTTAGATAAGAGCCAAGCCCTGGCCTTCTGGGAGAAATAAGATAATCTAATTACAGCTCAATGGGATAACTGGATGGTAAGAGGGAAGCGCTTTGACAGGGGGTGGGGGGAATGTCTCCCCAAAACAGACTCCAAGAGAGCAAGATCTGATGTTCAGAGCCTGGGAGTTTCAATAATAGGGCAGCCATTGAAAAGCCAGGAGCAGTTTGTTTGTGGATACTTTGAGCTAATGAGAAGTTGGGCAAAAACATTAAGGCTATAATTATTGCTCTAAGCAAATGGCATCACCCAGAAAGGAGGGGAAAGGGGATGCTTTGGCAACAGAACCTCTTTTACTTGGTCCTCTTACCTCCCTCAGCCAAGAACATACCTTCCAGGGCTCCTTCTGTCTCCAAAAGCAAACCTAAGCTGACCTTCCCTGCACCTGTAGCTCCAAACTTCTGAGAAGCCAGCAAATCAGCCCTGGGCTGCTGCCTTTGCCTGCCTGCCTGCCTAAGATGAAGACATAAGTTATTTTTGACTGAGATCCAAGCCTCGGCCCTGAATTCTTTTGTCTTCCAGGAATCCCCCAGTCATGTTTGAAGTCTGCAAGTCCAAACAGCAGACAGTAGCTCTGGGAAGAGAACGCCACTTGGAACCCAACCACCTTCTATCCTCTGCTCCAGCATTCTTCCATTAGTGCTGGCTGTCGGTGAGATCAAACAGAACAAGGCTGCTAAATGGATTTTTTTCCCCTCCTTTCCTTTCGTCTCTTCTTTTTACTCCAGGGCCCCCCATTTTCTGAGCAACTTAAATCATTACTGAAAGATGTCTAGGTTCACAGACACCAAACCCTTTCAAAGAGAAATATAGGCACCCAAAAGTTCAGCTCAGGAAAGGACAGAGGAAATTTACCCAATCCCAAGAGTTAGCCAATTGTTGCTGAGCACTATTGGCTCATGGCTGTAATCCTAGCTACTCAGGAGGGTGAGATCTGAGGTTCAAAGCCAGTCCAGGCAAGAAAGTCAGTTAGACTTTTATATCCATTGAACCACCGAGAAGCCAAAAGTGGAGTTGTGGCTCAAGTGATAGAGCACCAGTCTTGAGTAAAAAAGCACTAAGGGGTACTGACCAATGCACACACACACAGGTGTGCATGTGCACTGGAGTGTGTGTGTGTGTGTGCACACACGCGCACGTACACTTTCTTCTTCTGACCTAATACTAGGATGTGCATTCTTTGAAGGGGAGAGTTATAGCTGATTCAGTTTTGCATCCATCACATTATACAACACTGCACATCACACTGTAGAAGCCAAACCCATGCCTGTCTAATGAAAAACAGAGTGAGCCTCTCTTGATCTGACATGAAGTCTAATTACATAGTTATTGCTCTCAGCCCCCAACAAAAGACAAGTTTTATGTTATGGAGAAAAGATTGTTTTGCATAATAACGACGAGGCACTTGTGTGCCTGCTGCCTTTATTTCAAAATACCTCCACATTTGTCATTTCATTTTCATCCTCAAATGGCAGAACAGAAACAGTGGCCTCCGTTTTATAAATGTGGTTCCTAAAATCTCTCAGGAGATCTAGAGGAGGTTTGCTTCTCCATTCCTCCCACCAAATTTCTTATTCTAAGAGTATAATGCCACTGGGCACTCCTGACTCATGCCTATAAATCCTCGCTGCTCAGGAGGCTGAGATCCTAACATCCCAGATCCCAGTAGGCAGCTGACAGTCTTTTTGGGTCCCCTCCTCCCCAACCCCACAGGAATAAGGATTAAGCCCAGGGACCTCCCCCAGGAAGTGCTCTACCACTTGAACCACACTCATATTTTGTTTGAATTTTGTTTTTGAGACAGGGTCTGATCAACTTTGCCTGGGCTTCTGATCCTCCCACCTCCATCTCCCAAGTAGCTGGATTGCCTGGCTCTGCCTTATTGTTGTTTCTTCTTTCTTCTTCTGCTAGTTCTGGAGCTTGAACTCAAGGCATGGGCACTGTCTCTGAGCTTTTGTTTTCCCCCTCACACCTACCATTTAAGCCACAGCTCCACTTCCAGCTTTATTGCTGATTATTGGAGATGAGAGTCTCACGGACTTTCCTGCCTAGTCTGGTTTTGAACCAGAACCCTCAGATTTCAGCCTCTTGAGTAGGTAGGATTACAGGTGTGAACCACTAGTGCCTGGCTTTGCTTTGTTTCTTTCTAAGTGGTGTATACAGTGTCCCTAGATAAGAGGGGATGATTTGCTAACACTTGATACCACAGAAAGCCTGTAGATGCAAGGAACTGGGAGATAATGATTTTCACCTGAGATAATGTTTTCAGCAGCACATGGTAAGTACTTTAACTAGTTATTAAAAAAAAACAATTAGAAAAGTTAAATATATAACATTTAATTTTCTTTCATCCTTGATTATCTTCCTTTAGTACTTTGACAAATATTTATAAAGACTTGTGTTAAATGAATGTGATATAATAAAACCTAACTTACCTGGAAGGCTTAGGAAATGAAATATTCTGATCATTCTCAATAGTTAAAAAATTTCCAGCTGGGCATTGGTGGCTCACACCTGTTATCCTAAGTACTCAGGAGGCTAAGATCTGAGGATCATGGTTCAAAGACAGCCTGGGCAGAAAAGTCCATGGGGCTTGAACTCTGGGCCTGGGCGTTGTCCCTCAGCTCTTCAGATCAAGCT
Source organism: Dipodomys spectabilis (assembly GCF_019054845.1). Classification (NCBI taxonomy): domain Eukaryota; kingdom Metazoa; phylum Chordata; class Mammalia; order Rodentia; family Heteromyidae; genus Dipodomys; species Dipodomys spectabilis. The sequence continues at coordinate 4,253,731 of NW_024870681.1, read as the reverse complement.
AGTACTCTACCACTTGAGCCACAGCACCACTTCCAGTTTTCTGGTAGTTTATTGGAGATAAGAGTCTCAGGTCTTGGGCTGGGAAGGTGGCTCAGTGGTAGATCGCTCGCCTTGAATGCTTAAGGCCCTGGGTTCGATTCCTCAGCACCACATAAGCAGAAAAAAAAAATCCGAAAGTGGCGTTGTGGCTCAAGTGGTAGAGTGCTAGCCTTGAGCTGAAGAGCTGAAGGACAGCACCCAGGCCAAGAGTTCAGGCCCCATGACCGGACCCAAAAAGAAAAAAAAAAAAAAAAGAGTCTCAGGTCTTTTCTGCCCAAGTTGGCTTTGAACTGTGATCCTCAGATCTCAGCCTCTTGAGTAGCTAGGATTACAGGCGTGAGCCACTGGCACCCAGCTCATGAGACTCTTATCTCCAATAAACTAGTCAGAAAAGGCTGGAAATGGTACTGTGGGTCAAGTGGTAGAGTACTAGCCTTGAGCACCAGGAGGCTCAGGGACAGCTCCAAGGTGCTGAGTTCAAGCACCAGGATGAGCAAAAAAAAAAAAAAAAAAACCCAAAACCATACAATACCTTCATAGGTTCTCATAGAAAAAGAAAAAAATCAACAAATGGGCAAAAATCATTTGTATACCAATCATGGGAACCCATTCTGCAAACATATTACATATATACACATCTTCTTGAGGAAAGCATATTGTTTGTAATTCTATTTTTGTAATTCTATTTTTCTTTTTTGGTTGGTTGTGGGGCCTGAACTCTGGGCCTGGGCACTGTCCCTCAGTTCTTCAGCTCAAGTAGCTAGGATTACAGGCATGAGCCACGGGCGCCCGGCTCAAGTAAGATTCTTAAACATGTAGTACACTGATAATACCCGGTTTGTGTGAGCTAGGGTAAGAAAAAAAAACCAGCTCTAATTTTTACTAATCTCTAAAAACTTAGAATTCTTTCTTATGAATATAGACACAAAACAGTAGTAGTTGCTAAACAAGAATCTGAGAGGGCGAAGAGCAGTTAGCTACTAGGTCCATAGTGAACTTTATGTTCACCCAGTTCTCTAGCCTCCTTTGGAGGAGAAAGTCACTGCAGCCCAGCCTTTGTTCTGGGGAGGGTTGCTGTGAAGAACAGCTGGAGGGCTACACGATGGTAGCCCTGGGACTGAGGAAGTGGTGGTAACAGGCAGAGCATCCTAGAGCTCCCTGTTCAGTATGGGAGAGAACCCTGGATCGTAATGCAGGAGTAGGGGCAGCAGCAGCAGCAGCTGCCTGGCAGCATCAGAAGGAGGAGTGAGACAGTGGGCAGTTAAATCTGTTTTCCTCCATCTCTCAGCCACACAGCCCAAGTGAGGCTGTGGGAGAACTTCTCAGTACACATTGTAAATACCATCTGTCACACTGCCTGCCCAGACGTGGCCTTCCTCTCTGCAAGAGGAGCATTTATTATTATTTATGCAGAATGCACACTACATAAGTGTTGTGCCACACCAGGAAAGGGAAAGAAAAGCCTGGAAAAGCCAAGGACTCCAGGGATCTGTCCTTCAGATAATAGCTGGCCAAGAAGGCTCAGAATTATCTTTCTGGGATGAGAGGTTAACTTGATTCTCCTGATCGTAGCATGGACCTAGACATTAGGAGGCGTACAGCTCCAGCTTGGCTCCCTCACTAGCTGGCACGTGACCTTGGGTTGTCACTTCACTCCCAAGTCCTCCATTTTCTCATCTGTAAAGGCCAAGGTTAGATTAGACCATTCTGAAATTCATTTGCTACTCTTCCAACCCTCCTTCCTCCTGCACTGGCGCAGAAGCTCATTCATAGGAGCTTGTTTATTACCCATCAGCCCCTTTTCCCAGGCAGGACACAGGAAACACAGCTCAGGACGCCATTCCTTAGTCCCTGACAACAAGACCAGGAGTCAGCAGAGGCCAGCTCTTCACACTCCAAGGAAGACAAAGTTTCCTAATTTTCAGTTTGTGTCTTTTGCGAGACAAGTGAGAGGGATCAGGAAGTAGAATCCATCTTTAAATTCTGTGATATGGGGCCTTCCCTTTGGAAACACGCATGATAAACATCTTTATGGACAAAGTGTCCAAACCCTGAGGCTAAGGAGAATTTTATTTCTACCCTCAATGATGTCTACATGAGGTGGAAAAGACATACTGAAACAAACACAGGTATAACATGACAGGTACAGAGTAGAAGACGTGGATGAACAAAAAAAAGGTGGAGGCCAAGTATGGGGTAACTGAAAGGAGGGTCTATACAGGTCATGTGCAATTGAATTTTAAAAGATTATGTAGCCAGGCCCTGGTGGCTATCCTAGCTACTCAGGAGACTGAGAACTGAGGATCGCAATTCAAAGCCAAACCAGGAAGGAAAGTCTATGAGACTCTTATCTCCAATTAACCACCAGAAAACCAGAAGTGGAGCCGTGGCTCAATGTGGTAGAGCACTAGCCTTGAGCAAAAGAGCTCAGGGACAGCACCCAGGCCCTGAGTGCAAGCCCCAGGACTGACAAAAGAAAAAAAAAAAAGCCATGGGCTGGGAAGGTGGCTCAGTGGTAGGAGTGCTTACTTTGCATGCATGAGGCCCTGGGTTCGATTCCATAAGCAGAAAAAGCCAGAAGTGGCGCTGTGGCTCAAGTGGTAGAGTGCTAGCTTTGAGCAAAAGAAGCTCAGGGACAGTGCCCAGGCCCTGAGTTCAAGCTCCAGGACTGGCAAAGAAAAAAAAAAAAAGAAAAGAAAAAAAAGCCATGTAGGATTTTGTCAAGTAGATGAGACTTGATATATTTAAGACAGAAGAACTGCATGTACAGACAGGAAGGTGTGAATTTGCATAGAAACTGCTTGGGTGATGGTGACATTCTGGGCGTTTGCACTGACTGCTTCCTCTCTCTTTACAATCACCCAGTGAGGACTGGGTTGTGAATGAGGGCAGTGATGGTGGATGGCTCAGTCTACGAAGCACGTCGCCACGGAGATAAGTGCCTCCAAGAACAAATCTCTTCTTCCATCTCCTTGTCTGTATCTGCTCTCTGAATCAGAATTAATGATGCAGGCTAGAATAAGAGGCCTGGCCTTAAATGGGCCCAAGGTGACCCATAACTCTCCAGCTTTGTACACTATTAAGCCAGGTTAGAGGAGGTACATGGCTCTGTACAATTGCTATGGACAGTTTCAGTTTGCTGGGCATCCTCTGTCTGGTTGAAGCATGTGATCTGTCCTACAGCTGTGGCAGCCTGTTGTGGCTCTTCAGGGAGCTGTCCAAGTGCTCCGCAGAGACATGGAGTTAACCTGCCCCTTCTCCGTGAAGGACGTCCTACAGCGGAAATGCGCTTTGCACAGCTTCTCCATCTGCTCGCTGCAGCTCTGGTCTGCAGCTCCGATGCCTGCTCTGCATCCTTCAAAACGCATAAGAACAGTGGAGAGGGCAGATGCATGCATCCAAGACCTTGTTAGCTGTGAGCAGCTCTCTAAACTGTGAGCCATGGGGGTTAACCAGGCTTAAGGAAAGCCTGGGGAGCACCACTAAGCAGTGTGCTGGCTCTGCTTGCTGCAACCATTTATTTCCAGAAAAAGAAGGGGCCACAAGTCAGGGAAGGACTAGGATCACTGAAGGAGCGAGCTCGATTGCCAGATGGCTACTGGGAGGGCACAACTGTATCTGTAGAGGGACTGTCTACGGAGGAGGAGGTCCTTTTATCTGAACGCAGGGAGAAAAGGCGCTGGCAGAAGGCTCATTCATTATCCTAGACTCCTTTGGAGGAGGTTGGTGGCTTGGAACACTCCCACGCTCGCTCGTTCTCCTCTTCCCAGAGCCTCTGCTGTGACTGCCTGCAGCAGAAGAGGCTTTGAGGATTGGGCTTCTCCAAACACTCCTGGCTCTGTTTTGCAGACACCTGCCACCTGTATGTTCTTTCCCAACTTAAACCCGCCAATCCATCCTCCCCACTGCCAGCTGTCATTCTCTTTCCAGAATAACCGAGATTACATCACAGGTGGTGCTCTGGTGACAGGGATTCAATTGTGTGGTCAGGGCTGACGTGGGAGACAGCAGGAACGAGGCCGAGACTCGATTAAGTGGATTTGAAAATACCAGTGAGTGGACAGGCCTTTTTAAATGTACTGCATTCACAGAGAATTTCTAAGAACTCATTGCCTTTGTCCTGACAGTGCATGTGTCTTTGTCTTCCTTCATGGAACTACAGATTCAAGCAATAGGGCCGAGGTCTGGCTGAGGGTCATAGCCTGAATCATGCCCATGCCCCCCACACTATAGACCTGGGGAGAAGGGATGAGTGAGTGAGCCATCAGCACAGGAGCAGAGCCCCAGGGATGCCATATTGGTGGTGGGGGCCAGTGTCATCACAGTAGAGGAGGCCTTGTGGATGGAGGCAAATGCCTTCACTCACCCAGGACTCACTTAGGGTCCAATCATGTTGTTATCACTTCTGTGTCATATCACGACCTCTTGAAGGACCAAGTTTTTGTTGTTGTTGTTTTTGAATAACACCTCACATTCTCTGCATCCTAGAACCACCTCAGTGTGGCATAGGTGGTTTAGTAGAAAATACATTCACTCATTTACCCACATTTCTTTATGCACCTGACCTTTAACAAAAGAGGTAACCTCAGTGAGCTTGTTTCCGTGTATTCATTCATTCATTCCTTCATTTTTCTGGTCCTGAGACTTGAACTCAGGACCTGGGCACTGTCCCTGAGTTTTATTGCTCAAAGCTAGTGCTCTACCACTGAAGCCACTTATCCATTTCAAGCTTTTTGGTGATTAATTGGTGGTAAGAATCTCATGGACTTGGGTTGGCTTCAAACCTTGATCTTCAGATCTCAGCTTCTTAAATAGCTAGGATTACCAGTGTGAGCCACTGGTGCTAAACTATTATTTTATGTATGTATGTATGCATGTATGTATGCATGCATGCATGTATGTATGTATGTATGTATGTATGTATGTATTTAGTGGTGTTGTAGATCAAATCCGGGGCTTTATTCATACAGGCTAGGCAGGTGCTCTAGCCCTGGGCTGCACCCACAGGCTGGTATTTTCCCTGGATTTAATACTATCCTACTAGGAAACACGTAGAAAGGGGAAAGGAGAAAGATGTGGTATAGAGTAGCTCTCAGTAAGCTAGGGCTCTCTTTCCTTCCCCCTGGATATGGTGTTGAAAGCATAAATTATTTCAGAGATGAACATACTTTGGCATCTTTGCTGGATATATGCTCAACTTAAAAAATTGTATATGTAAGTGGCGTTGTAGCTCAAGTGGTAGAGCGCTAGCCTTGAGCTGAAGAGCTGAGGGACAGCGCTCAGGCCCAGAGTTCAAGCCCCACGATCGACAAAAAAAAAAAGAAAAATAAAAAAAGAAAAAATTGTATATGACTTTCTTTTTTTTTTTAATTCCAACCAGGTAACCAAAACTGCCGTTTATAGCAGGAGGCATCCACCCTATGGAGGGCTAAAATAGTTTCCAGCAGATGATAAATTTATGTTGTTTTTTATTTTTATTTATTTTTTGGGGGGGGTCCAGTCATGGGGCCTGAACTCTGGGCCTGGGCGCTGTCCCTCAGCTCTTCAGCTCAAGGCTAGCTCTCTACCACTTGAGCCACAGCGCCACTTCCGGCTTTTTTCTTTTTGCTTATATGGTGCTGAGGAATCGAACCCAGGGCCTCAGGCATGCAAGGCAAGCACTCTACCACTGAGCCACCTTCCCAGCCCCTTGTTTTTTATTTATTTATTTTGTCGGTCGTGGGGCTTGAACTCTGGGCCTGGGCGTTGTCCCTCAGCGCTTCAGCTCAAGGCGAGCGCTCTACCACTTGAGCTACAGCGCCACTTCCGGTTTTCTGGTGGTTTATTGGAGATAGGAGTCTCACGGTCTCTCCGGCCCGGGCTGGCTTTGAACCGTGATCCTCAGATCTCAGCCTCCTGAGTAGCTAGGATTACAGGCGTGAGCCACCAGCGCCCGGCTTGTTTTTTATTTTTAAGGGAAATACACAGGAACTACGTTGGAAACAATAACACAGGGATTTGTTTTTCTGTCCTTGCCATAGGAAGCATATAGTTGGGGCTTAATAAATGCACACTAAAGGCTTTGCCTCCTGAGAAGGCTGGCTGGGAGCCATGTAATGTTCTGGAGCCACAGTGTCCTCTAGTGGAGAATGGTAGCCATAGCATCCCAGAGAGCACACAGTGCCCAAGGGTGAGTGGGTTCCCTGAGGTGCACACTCCAAAGCAGACTTACGGAAAATGGCTGTTTCCAAGAAATGCTCTTCTACATGTATGACTCAGAGACTGCCACTGCAGTCACATTTGTGCCTTAACACTCAGGTGTCAGTGGGGCAAGTGATCCAGGCAGTGACTGCCGACAGACACTGCCTCTGATGGAAGAACACAGCACCATCTGTGAAGTGATCTTAGCTTACAAAACTGCACCCGATTCAGATCACCAAGTTTCCAAGTCACAGGAAATAAGTTGGCAGTTAATGAATAAATAAATGTACAGAATAATATATTAAATGATAATGAAGGGATACTGTCAGAAAAGACCTGGTTTCTTCAGCAGTAACTTGTAATGGATTGGGTAATGAGATGAATCATGTAAAAAAAATTTTTTTTTATTTAAACGAACCATTCTGAGAGGGAAAAAGTTGCTTAGACAGTTGTGGAAATCTGAGGATCATATATTTGTGGTGGTACCAAGGTTTGAATGAGAGTGTCATGTTTGTAAAGCAGGCACTTAAGGTATTCTACCAGCAGCTTTTCTTTTTCTTTTTCTTTTTCTAATTTTTTTTTGGGGGGGTCCGGTTGTGGACCTGAACTCTGGGCCTGGACACTGACTGTCCCTCAGCTCTTCAGCTCAAGGCTAGCGCTCTACCACTTGAGCCACAGCGCCACTTCCGGCTTTTTACTTTTTGCTTATGTCGTGCTGAGGAATCGAACCCAGGACCTCATGCATGCAAGGCAAGCACTCTACCACTGACCCACCTTCCCAGCCTTCCACCAGCAGCTTTTTATACTGGGTGTTTTCAAAATAAAGTTTTGCTTTATGCTTAGGCAGGCCTGGACTGTAATCCTCCTATTTCTACTTCTCTTTGTCACTGGGATAAGTACTGTGCCCAGGTCTTGATTGATAGTCTTGAGAACTTTTGTTCTTGGGTTGGCCTCTATCTATACTGAGCTCAGTCTCTCAATAGTCAGGATTATAGGCTTGAACAACTAGCTAGCTAGAAACAGTTGTGTGTGTGTGTGTATGCATGCACTTGTGCACATGCCCACGTGTGCTTTTTGGTGGTTAATTGGAGATAAGAGTCTCATAAGCAGGGCACTGGTGGCTCATACCTGTAATCCTACCTACTCAGGAGGCTGAGATCTGAGGATCTTGGTTTGAAGCCAGACCAGGCAAAGAAAGTCGATGAGACTCTTATCTCCAATTAACCACCAGAAAACCAGAAGTGGAGCTGTGACTCAAAGAAGTAAAGTGCTAGAGCCTCGAGCAGAAAAGCTCAGGGGCAGTGCCCAGGCCCAGAGCTCAAGCTTCATGACCAAACAACAAATAAAACAGTCTCACCGACTTTCCTGCCCTCAGATCTCAGCCTCCTGAATAGCTAGGATTACAGGCATGAGTACTAGCACTTGGCAAAACAGTTCCTTTTTTAAAGTGCAAAGAGTGTAGTTGGCTTTTGTTTTATTAAGATTCCTTGTAAGAATGATGAAAGGTGTGTCATTGATCAAGGTGCATTGTATTCATAAAGTGCTTTGTTGATTGGCAAGTCTTTTGTACAACTACTTAACGATAATAAAAATATTTTAAAAGATTCCTTATGCTTTGGAGATACAAAATAAAATATTTCCAGAGGAAATAAATGTTCTATTAGGATTTGTTCAAAATAATTGAAGAGCAGGTAGAAGAACAGGTGAAATAATCCATGTTGAAAATTGTTGAACCTTCTTTACACTATTCACTCAAATTGTGTGGTTTTTATTTTTATTTTTTTGGTTTCTGTTTTGTCAGTCATAGGGCTTGAACTCTGGGCCTGGGCACTGTCCTTCAGCTCTTCAGCTCAAGGCTAGTGCTCTATCACTTGAGCCACAGGACCACCTCAAGTTTTCTGGTGGTTTTTTTGGAGATAAGAGTCTCATGGACTTTCCTGCTCTGGCTGGCTCCAAACCATGATCCTCAGATCTCAGCCTCCTGAGTAGCTAGGATTACAGGCATGAGCCACTGGTGCCCAGCTTGATTTTGTTTGTTTTGGTGCTGGGCCTAAGACTTGACCTCCTGGCCTGGACACTATACCTGAGTTTTTTTGCTCAAGGCTAGTGCTCTACCTCTTGAGCCACAGGTCCATGTCAGGCTTTTGGGTAGTTAGTTGGAGATGAATCTTTTTTTTTTTTTTTTTTTTTTTGTCGGTTGTGGGGCTTGAACTCTGGGCCTGGGCGCTGTCCCTCAGCTCTTCAGCTCAAGGCGAGCGCTCTACCACTTGAGCTACAGCGCCACTTCCGGTTTTCTGGTGGTTTATTGGAGATAGGAGTCTCACAGTCTCTCCTGCCCGGGCTGGCTTTGAACCGCGATCCTCAGATCTCAGCCTCCTGAGTAGCTAGGATTACAGGCGTGAGCCACCAGCGCCCGGCTTGGAGATGAATCTTACTGACTTTCCTGACCAGTCTGGCTTTGAACCATGATTCTCAGATCTCATCCTCCTGAGTGGCTAGGATTACAAGTGTGAGCCACCATGCCTAGCTTCAAAATAATAATAATAATGATGATGATGATATATATTTAAAAGCCTTATTCAGAAGCTTCCAGAAGACGCACTGGATATGTGGCAGCTGCTGTAGGATGGGGTGTTACAGATGGCTTTCATCTACACACCTAAGCAATGTGCTTAAAAATCAGGTGACCTGCTCTGCTTTACAACCACTTGAAAAAGGCGTTTGTTCTTTTATTTTCTCCAGGATAAAGAGACCAGGACAGACCTTTCAAGGGCCTGCTTTGACAAGGGCTATGACTCAGGGAGCCAGGTGCTCCTGTGCTGTCTGGAATTTCCAAATGATCTACAAACCCCTCTCTTTAGCAGTAACTCCTGACTTGCAACTTCCCAACAAAACATGCTGGATGTCAGAGCCTCAACAGGCAGCAAACACAGAGGTGGGTGATGCTCCTCCTGCCTCAGAAGCCCTCACATTCCCCTCTGCCACCAGCTTACATAAACACAGCTGTATCAGCAGCCCTCCAGCTGCCAACTCTCCTAGAAGATATTGGGCGATTTTCCTCTCTTGGCTAAAAATAAGTCCCAGGCTCTCCTGGGCAGCTGCAGGTGGTGTGTTCGTGCTGCATGCTAGGGATTTCTCAGGCTGCTCTAAGTCAGAAATGTGGCACTGCCTATATCATCAAGTCCATGGCCGAAGCTCTGCTCCTTCCTCAGGGAATGGTCACAAGTAAAATCAACATGAAAGCCTTTCTCTGGTCCCTAAAGGCCTTTGCTAACTGGATACCAACCTCTGACAAGCTACTGCAGGGGACAAGGGCTCAAGTTCCAGTCCCATGGCCTCACTGGCCTGTGATTTGTTATTCAAACTCCTTTAGCCTCAGTATCACCGTATTTATAATGGGGATGACAATCATATCTATGCCTCTTGGTAATAAGAACTCACTGGTACGTAAGAAGGACTTTGGAAACAGTTATATAAAATGGGCTAAGTTGCTGGACACTGGTGGCTTACACCTGTAATCCTCGCTACTAAGGAGGCTGAGATCTGAGGATCACAGTTCAAAGCCAGCCAGGAAAGTCCATGAGACTCTTATCTCCAATAAACCACCAGAAAACTGTAACTGGTGCTGTGGTTTAAGTGGTAAAGCACTAGCCTTGAGCTGAGTGCCCAGGCCCAGAGTTCAAGCCCCACAACCACCACCACCACTACCAACAACAACAACAAAAGAAGAATAAAAAAAGGAAAAAAAGGCTATTTTTCTCTCTCTGTGTGTGTGTGTGTGTGTGTGTGTGTGTAGGTACTGGAGCTTGAACTCAAGAGCCTCTCCCTCTCCTTTGGCTTTCTTCCTCATGGCTGGAACTCTGCCACCTGAGTCATGTCTCCGGATCAGTATTTTGATGGATACTTAGAGATGGAGTCTCGAAGATTTCCATGCCTGAGTGTCTTTGAACTATGACCCTTCAGGTCTCAGCCCCCTGAGTAATTAAAATTACAGGTGTGAGCCACTGGTACCTGACTAGATTTTCCTTACTACACTCTCCTACCTATCTGCTTTATATTAAGAGACTCTCATGTAGGTCTTTTACCCAATAAATATTTAAGTGTCTGCTATGTGCTATGAGCTGGAAATATAACAGAGAAGAAAGGAGAAAAAAAATCAGGGAGCTTAGGAGGCAACAATGCTTGATAAGAAATGTACTCGTTATCTTGCCCATGTAATTGTAACCCCTCTGTACAGTATTTTCACAATAAATTAAAAAAAAAAAACAAAAAACCAGGGAGCTTTAGGAGACTAACAAACCACAAAACTGATTATATATACAAAAGAATATAGTGTAGCTGGGTAACCTAACACTGTGGCAGATGCCTCTATTACCAGCACTTGGGAGGCAGAGGTAGGAGGAATATGAATTCAAGGACAGCCTAGGATACAGAGTGAGACCCTGGCTCAACAAAAAAAGATGAAAAGCACTAAACAGAAAAGTAAAGCAAGGACATTCATTCAAAATGAAGCAATGCTCTGTTTCTGGATGATGGAGGCCTGAAATTTAAGGGAGGGAGGACCTCACTGAGATGACATCTGTATAAGCGTCGAAGGAGATAAGGGCTAAGGCATATATACATATATGGGAGAGGAGCATTTCTGCCAAAGGGGAAGCAAGTGCAGAGGCCCTGGAATAGAAGCACATCTTGAATATGTACCCCTACCAAAATAAGGAGAGGAGTGAGGGCAGGAGATAAAATCAGAGTGGCAATGGATGAAGTCAGATGAAGCCATCCAGGGAAAGGGTTTTGTCAGCCACTTAATTGTCTTTTAGCTGGGTGATGAGGCTAACACCTGTAATCCTAGCTACTCAGGAGGCTGAGATCTGAGGATCATGGTTCGAAGCCAGCCCACATAGGAAAGTCCATGATACTCTTTTTTTTTTTTTTTTTTGCCAGTTCTGGGGCTTGAATTCAGGGCCTGGGCACTATCACTGAGCCTTTCTGTGCTCAAGACTAGCACTCTACTACTTGAGCCACAGCACCACTTCTGGCTTTTTCTGTTTATGTGGTACTGAGAAATTGAACCCAGTGCTTCATGCATGCTAAGTGACATTCCCAGCTCCTCCATGAGACTCTTTTTTTTTTCTTCTTCTTCTTTTTTGGGTCCGGTCATGGGGCCTGAACTCTGGGCCTGGGCGCTGTCACTCAGCTCTTCAGCTCAAGGCTAGCGCTCTACCACATGAGCCACAGCGCCACTTCCAGATTTTTTCTTTTTGCTTATGTGGTGCTGAGGAATCGAACCCAGGGCCTCATGCATGCAAGGCAAGTGCTCTACCACTGAGCCACCTTCCCAGCCCATCCATGAGATTCTTATCTTCAATGAACCACCAATAAACTGGAAGTGGAGCTGTGGCTCAAGTGATCAAGTACTAGCCTTGAGCAAAAAACCTCAGTATAGTCCTGAGCTCAAGCTCTAGAACTGGCATGCACATATGAACACACACACACATATATTCTCTCTCTCTCTCATATATATATAATATCCATTCTACATATTTTTATTTAGATAATTGAAAAAATAAGAATACTTCTCAACTAATTCTATGAGAATTACCATAATACCTAACCTAAAAGGTCATTGTAAGAAAAGAACACCATAGACTAGTGCATTTTGTGAATACAGTTTCAAACATCCTTAGGATTTAACAAATCAACTGTAACATATATGAAAAGGAGAATACATCAACGACTAAATGGAACAATTCCAAGGGATGCAAACTTGGCTTAAGATTTGAAAATCAATGTAATTTACCATTTTAACAGACTGGGGAAAAACTATATGACGATATTAATAAATGAAAAAAATTGCCTGACAAAATTCAACATCTATTCAGGATAACAGCTCCCAGGCGACTGTTCTACTGAGAAAAGCAGGAAGGCAGGCACAGGGGAAAGCAGGGAGAGTAGGAAAGCGTGTTCCAACAATCCTGCTAGAGAAAGATAACCTAGTCATGCATGTGGTAAAAGTGGCTGTGCTCTGGTTATTCTGAAGTGAGGCCCATAAGGATTTGCTAATGGAACGGCTGTTGGGAGTAAGAGAAGCCAATAAGGATGATATTTTTAGCCTGAGCTAAAAATAAAGTGTGGTTAATAATGAAGGGGAAGTTGGTGAGAGGAGGAAGTTTTTGTGGGCTGGATCAAGTGCAATCTTGGACATGTCACATTTGAGATGTACATTCAACATTCATGTTAAAATATCCAGGAAGCCTCAGATATAAATCTAAAGATGAGCTAATACGTAGGCTCTACTCTGGGAATCTTTGGTATATAGCTGGTGTTAAAATCTTGAAGAGCAATGAAATCACCAAAGTCTTATTAAAGAGAACAATGCCAGGCACCAGTGACTCTAGCAACTCAGGATGATGATGAGATCTGTGGATTGAGGTTTGAAGCCAGCAGGGGCAGGAAAGTCCATGAGACACTTATATCCAATAATCACCAAAAAACCAGAAGTGGAGCTGTGCCTCAAGTGGTAGAGCACTAGCTCTTAAGTAGAAAAGGCTAAGGGACGGGCTGGGAAGGTGGCTCAGTGGTAGAGCACTTGCCTTGCATGCATGAGGCCCTGGGTTCAATTCCTCAGCACCACATAAGCAAAAAGAAAAAAGCTGGAAGTGGCACTATGGCTCAAGCAGTAGAGTGCTAGCTTTGAGCTGAAGAGCTGAGGGACAGCGCCCAGGCCCAGAGTTCAGTCAGACCCCATGACCAGACACCTCCCCCCCCCCCCCCGCAAAAAAAAAAAAAAAAAGAAAGAAAAAGCTAAGGGCCAATGCCCAGACCCTGAGTTCAAAAGCAAAATACAAACCAATAGCAAAAGAATAACTTCAATAAGGGGTGCCATGGTGACACCACTTAGCCACATATGCAAAAAATCCACACACAAAAGAATGTTGTGGGCTCTCTAGCTCATATGAGGTGTGAAATTAACTCAAAGATCCAAATATAAGAGCCAAATCTCTAAGAAGAAAACAGGTATAAATTTTGGTGGCTTTGGATTGGGCAATAGCTTCTGGGATATAACAAAATCACAAGCAACAAAAGGAAAAACTAGGTAATTTGGGATTCATCAAAATAAAAAATGTATGGGATTGGAGTACATCTCAGGAATAGATACATGCTCAGCATGTGAGGCCTTGGGTCCAATCACCAGCACCAAAACAAATCAAAACAGAAACTTAGGTGCTTCAAAAGTCATTATCAGGGCTGGGAAGGAGGCTCAGTGGTAGAGTGCTTGCCTTGCATGCATGAGGCCCTGGGTTCGATTCCTCAGCACCACATAAGCAAAAAGAAAAAAGCTGGAAGTGGCGCTGTGGCTCAAGTGGTAGAGCGCTAGCCTTGAGCTGAAGAGCTAAGGGACAGCGTCCAGGCTCAGAGTTCAGGCCCCACGACTGGACCCCCCCACCCCAAAAAAAGTAATTATCAGGGGCTAGGAAGGTGGCTCAGTGGTAGAATGCTTGCCTTGCATGCATGAAGCCCTGGGTTCACATAAACAGAAAAAGCCACAAGTGGCGCTGTGGCTCAAGTGGTAGAACGCTAGTCTTGAGCTGAAGAATTGAGGGAAAGCACCCAGGACTAGAGTTGAGGCCCCATGACTGACAAAAAAAAAAAATACACTTAAAAAAATCTTTATCAAGCTGGCACCATCCTAGCTACTCAGGAGGCTGAGATCTAAGGATCACAGTTCAAAGCTAGCCTGGGCAGAAAAGTCTGTGAGACTCTGATCTCCAATTAACTACTAGAAAAACAGAAATGGCACTGTGGTTCAAGTGGTAGAGCGCTCACCTTGAGCTGAAGAGCTCAGGGAGAGCACCCAGGCCCAGAGTTCAAGCCCCATGGCCAACAACAACCACAACAAAAGTCACTATCAAGAAAATCAAAGAAGTAGCACTTGTTTGTTACTTTTGTGTGTGTGTGTGTTTAATTTGTAACAAAACCTTACTGACAGATGCAAACAGTAAATCCTCTTTTGCAATCCAGAACTCATTGTTGAGTATGAGTTTTTGGTACATGTAAGAATATGGGCAGACACCAGTGGCTCCTGCCTGTAGTCCTAGCTACTCAGGAAGCTGAGATCTGAGGATTGCGGTTCAAAGTCAGACACAGCAGGAAAGTCAGTGAGACTCTTATTTCCAAATAACCACCAAAACACTGGAAGTGGCGTTATGGCTCAATGTGGTAGAGCACTAGCCTTGAGCAAAAGAGCTCAGGGACACCCACGCCCTGAGTTCAAGCCCCTAGACCACCACCACCAACAACAGAAAGAAGGATTATAATTCCTACAATAGTTGGTAATGATGGAGCTTGTTAACTCTGCAGGTTGGCTCTGAAAATAATGTTGATGTAAAGGCAAAAAACAAAAAAACAAAACTTCACAAAGGAGAGGAAAACCTTCCTTTGTCAAACATGTATCCTGGGGTGTTCTAATAGCCATGTGACTGAGCCATGTTAGAAAGGGATCCTCCAGTTTCAGTGAAGCTTCCAAATTACCACAACTCAACCAAGAGCTTGCAATCTAATGAGAGATTCTGAGGCACAGCATCTAGTTAAACTTTTTCTATGATGAAGAGTACAGTTTAATGGTAGACCATTTGTGTAGCAGGTGTGAGAACCTAGGTTTAATTCCCCAGCACCACTGACTCCTCCAAAATACACTGTACCTAATTCCTGACTCATAGAAACTGGGGGATAACAGAGGCAGCATAGGATGAGACAACAAGGAACTTAGAAATAATGAAAGAATCTTTAAAGAGTCACAGTGAGGAAACTGAGAGGATTAGGAAGTGAAGCTGAAAAACCAGCGAGGGTAGCAAGCATTTCTCCCATCACCCTCCTTTCTTAGAAGCAAAGTGCGTTGCAATCTCACAAGAAGAGTCATTTAGTTTTAGAAAGAAAGGGCCCAACGACTGTACCCATGGTCTCCATGTTTTGAGTAATAAGAAAATCCATCCTTGCCCTCATGGTTTGGGGTAATAATCGACCTATCCTATTATCTCCATGTTTGGGAATTAAACAAAACCAGAGTTTCCTAGGGAGTGACGTCATATCCAGATAAGGATTTAAACTGAATCTGAGCTCAGAAGGTATAAATATACCTGGGGAAAAGACTGACATTTTGAGTCCCTAATAGGCAGGGAATATTCTCTCCGTTGACTTCTCCCTACTTTGTCCTGCTTGGCTAAATAAATCTTTGCTGGGTTTCCATTATAAGCATCTTCCTCTTTATTGTGTGAAGCCCCTCAAAATGATTTTTCTTGTGGATTTCAAGTGATGGTGGTTTGTGTGGAAATCTACTTGGGGATTCCCCCTTTCCCCCTTTTCTTCTGGTCCTGGGGCCTGAACTCAGGGCTTAGGCTCTGTCCCTGAGCCCTCTGTGCTCAAGGCTAGCGCTCTACCACTTGAGCCAGTGCCACTTCCAGCCTGTTCTGTGTATGTGGTACTGAGGAGTTGAACCCAGGGCTTTATGCATGCTAGGCAAGCACTCTACCACTAAGCCACTTTCCCAGCCCATTCCGCCCCCCTTTTTTTTTTAAATTGGGGAATCTTCCATATTTCTTTCTTTTGTCTGATGATACAAATATCTCTTATTTTAAGCTGCTAAGTTTGTGATAGGTAACATAATACATATGCAACAGATAATTCAAATGTTGAAGGCAAATATATCTCCTCCATCTTTCTATTTCAATACAATCGACCCTTTGCCTGCCACAAAGCATGTCATGAATACAGAGCACAAGGCTTTCTTGTCCCACTTTCTCTCCCCACCTTCTCTGATGTGATCAGCACACATTTCATTGTTTTGCATGAGATAGTATGGCATATAAATATCTAAGCCAAGTCTGTGCTGGTTCCATCTCATGTGCTGTCACTTCATTTCCTTGAAGAAGCTGACATTTTCACCAGTGTTTCCAACCAGCAGATCTTTAGGTGAGTGTCAGAGCCATGGGATACTAGGTTTTTGAAATGCTTCCACTTTAGTCAGGAGTGGAGTCCACTAAGAACCAAGTCTGGCTCTCTGGACCTTTCTTGTCTGTTCCTGATTTAGGCAGCCCTCGCAGCATTATGGCAAGCACCTGTCGACTGTACTCTGAGCACAATTTGAAAAGGAACTCATCTCTTCCCTGCAGTGGGAGGGCAGCTAAGAGCATTCAGATATTTTGAGATGAAACTGTTACCATGGGAATGTTGCCATACCTCTCCCTTACTAATGATGGGTAGAAACAATGACTAGTACAGCTCTCAGAATCTAGAAATAGAGGAAACAAGGAAGAAAAACTAAAGCTGGAAGAATAGGTTCCCAAAGAAAGGCCTGCTTAGTTGGATTCAAACTCTACCCTTCGGGGCTGTATTCTAGAATGTGAGGTCATGCCAGCAGTTTTCCCACAAAGGTCAAGTTTCCCATGTGGCCTTGAGATAGGTGGTCCTGAAGTGAGTGGGGATTCAGCAGTACTGTTGACAAGGGGTCTAAGTCTGGTATTCCCTTCCCAGGCACTGTGTGTGTGTGTGAGGGGGGGGGGGGGGGGGAGGGAATCCAGATGTTTTTAAGTACATCCCCAGGATCTCGGTCAGTCTCCTGAAAGAAGCAGCATTCTTCTTTCCAGAATTTCCTATGCTGTGCTGCCCAACAGAGCTTCTTAATCAAAAGAGAACTTCCCCTCCACCCAGAATGAAGTGCTGTAGCCCCCATCTTATCTCCCCCACAACACCAGTGAGCTCCTGTATCTACAGAACCTTAAAAGAAGCAACACATGACTTCAAATAATTTATCTTCAAAATAATGTGTCTTCTCAAATATGGTATATAACATGTGAACACTGTTATATATTACAGACTGTGGTAGACAATTTGCTCCAGGGAAGTTAGAATGAACTTGTGACTTTGAAATTATGTAATCATTTAATCACAATCAAAAAAAAAAAAAAAAAAAGAACCTCGGGGAAGGGAGGGAGGGAGGGGATGGTAGGGGGAAAACAATGGAGGGGGTAACAATGTTCAAGAGGAAGTGTACTCATAACCTCACTCATGTAACTGTAACCCTCTGTATAGTAGCTTTACAATAAAAAAAAAAAATAATGTGTCTTCTGTGACAAGCACAGACAAGCTTTTCTAAACAAGTACCCAGTGAAATAACGTGGCTGACCCTGTCTATTGCATGATCCAGAACCACACTTTCTTTCCTTTTTGGGGGGAGGGTGGGCAGGGGGGGGGGGCCTGGGCACTGTTCCTTAGCTTTTTCACTTAGTAATGAGCCACAGATCTACTTCCAGCATTTTGATGGTTAATTGGAGATAGGAATCTCACTGACTCTCCAGCATAGGTCCACTTCATACTGCAATCCTCACATCTCAAACTCCAAAGTAGCTAGGATTCAGGTGTGAGCCACCAGCACCTGGCAGAATCCCATATTTTCTGTGCTAAAGTTTATGATCCACTAAGGAAATATATTTTATATTTGATCTGCCCAAAACATAAGATCAGCAGAGGGAATACAAGAGTGAGTTCTAGCCTGGCACTGGTGGCTCACACCTGTAATCTTAGCTACTCAGGAGGCTGAGATCTGAGAATGTGGTTCAAAGTCAGACTGGGCAGGAAAGTCCGTGAGACTCTTATCTCCAATTAACAACCAGAAAACCGGAAGTGGCACTGTGGCTCAAAGTGGTAGAGTGCTAGCTTTGAGTGAAAAAGTTCAGAGACAGTGCCTAGGCCCCAAGTTCAAACCCCACTATCGGGGAAAAAAAAAGTGAGGGAAACCACCCAAGGCAAGCTTCTTCCTTGGCACACTTCCCAGTCCCTTGGCATTAGGTTCTCCATGGTCCTGGCATGTAAGACACTACCTGTGACAGGCATCTCTTAATTATTTCTTACTGGTTGCTGGCTAGGCAGAGCTTTATTTGGACTTGGTCATTTTTGGCATCACTCCCCAGATGTGGCTGGATCCTGATGCCAATGGAAGGTGATATTATGTCTGCACATGACTGGCAGCAGTTGTAATCTGCTATGTTTCAGCTGCCACTTAAACATAACAGCTGAACACAGCTTCCATGCTGCTGGGGATGAACACCTATTCTGTTCCAAGCATATCATTACACAGTATACTTTCCAAATTCAGCTGCTACTTTGACAGATTCTTGTAGAAGTGTGTCTCACGTTTTATATGCCAAATTGAGGCGATTCCTTTTATGAAACAGTTACTGAATTCCAGCCACAGAAGATACCTGAACTTTTTTTTTTCTTTCTCTATACTGGCACTTCAACTCAGAGCTTCCTGTTTGTCAAGCAGGAGCTTTACCACTTGAGCCACAGCTCTAGTTGCATCAGTTATTTTCAAGCTAAGTTCTTGTTTTATGGCCTGGCAGGACTATGGACTGTGATCCTCCTATTTGTGCTTTTTCTGTGACAGGTGCATACCACTGTGCTCAGCCACTGATTAAGATGGAACACCTCAAACTTTGATGCCAGGGCTGGCCTTAAACCTCAAACCCCTATCTCCACCTCCCACATAGCAAGGGTTATAGACCTAAGTTTTGATGCCTGGCTTGAGTTCTTTAGCCCAAATGAAACTAACTACTCTTTATTATAAATTACTCAGGACATAAATTGAACATGAACTCATCAGAAAGATTTCTAAGATCTCCTCAACTGGAGAAAATCTCTCATTGTTTGAATCCCTTTGCACTTGATCTTATCTTCTACAGTTTGATCACAGGGTAGATATTTATGTACATATTATCTCTCAATTTGGTAATGGAAGATCTTTGAATCAGGCATTTACCTGTAACTATTTCATCTTTACTTCCTACGATACCAGCCCAGAATCTTACATAAAGGAGATTTCAAATACACATTTCTGGAGGGACAAATGACTGAGTAGTGCAGAATCGCTATTGATAACTGAGTATAAAAGGAAGTGACACTGTTGAGGAATATAAATGGGGAAAAATGATGCAGATAAATAGGGGAAGCCAGGAGCATTGGCTCATGCCTGTAACTGTATCTACCACTTGGTGCTCTAAACATGTTCCAGATGAGAACCACTTACAAAAGGAGCGTTCAAGGGCTGGGAAGGTGGCTCAGTGCTAGAGTGCTTGCCTTGCATGCACAAGACCCTGGATTCAATTCCTCAGCATGACATAAACAGAAAAAGCTGGAAGTGGCGCTGTGGCTCCAGCGGTAAAGAGCTAACCTTGAGCTGAAGAGCTGAGGGACAGCGTCCAGTCCCAGAGTTCAGGCCCCATGACCGACCAAAAAAAAAAAAAAGCATTCAAGTTGGTGGCTCATGCTTGTAATCCTAGCTACTTAAGAGGCTGAGATCTGAGGATCACAGTTCAAAGCCAGCTCTAATTAACCACCAGAAAACCAGAGGTGGTGCTGTGGCTCAAGTGGTAGAGCACTAGCCTTGAGCTGAGAATTCAGGGACAGCACCCAAGGCACAGAGTTAAAGTTCACAATTGGAAAAAAAAAAAGGAGCATTCACCTGGGTGCAGTGACTTATGCCTGAGTAATCCTACTCAGGCAGCTTCGATCTGTGAGAGTCGTGGTTCAAAGCCAGACTGGGCAGGAATGTCTGTGAGGCCCTTATCATGAATTAACCACCAAAAGGCCAGAAGTGGAGCTGTGGCTCAAGTGATAGAGTGTGAGCCTTGAGCAAAAAAGCTCAGGAACAGTACCTAACCCCTGAGTTCAAGCCCCAAGACCAGCCCAAAATAAAGAACGTAAATGTGGAAAAGAAGACGTTTCCTTTACAATATAATTCATTCAATCAAAGCAGGAGGAATAAGTGAAGTAGGAAATTTGGTAAACAGTATAGGAATAATTATTCTGGGTTAAAATCAGCAATGGTTAAAATTACAAGACGATTCCACACTTACTAAAATGATCACTTAGGGGAAAAGATATCTAATGGCAAGTGTTAGCAAGGATATGATGAAAACAGAAATTGATATGCTCCTGATGGAAATATAAAAATAGTGTGGCCACATTGGAAAATAGTTTAGCAATTCTTCAAAATATTAAATAGGATGAGAGGTGTGGCTCATGTGGCATAGACATATGTTATCATATGTTGTTGTAAACAAGAAAGACAAGACAGAGTTTGAGGCCCTGAGTTCAAGTCCAGTTACCAGCACACACACACACACACACACACACACACACAATATGACATCATGATCCAGCATTTCTATTCCCAGGCATATATACTCAAGGGAAATGATAACATGTCTACACCAAAACTTGCACATTAATGTTCATAGCAGCGTTATTTGCACATAAATGTTCATAGAAGCATTATTCATACCCATAAAAAGAAAAAATATTCAAATATCAATAAAGAATATGAAGCAGTGAAGTATTATCCAGCAATAAAAAAAAATGAAGCAGGGCTGGGAAGGTAGGGTAGAGCGCTTGCCTTGCATGCATGAGGCCCTGGGTTCGATTCCTCAGCACCACATAAAAAGAAAAAGCCGGAAGTGGCGCTGTGGCTCAAGTGGTAGAGCGCTAGCCTTGAGCTGAAGAGCTGAGGGACAGCGCCCAGGCCCAGAGCTCAGGCCCCACATCTGCCAAAAAAAAAAAATGATATAGGCTGCAATGCAAATAAACCTTGAAAACACTTTTTGTTTTGTTTTGTTTTTGTTGGTCCTGGGGCTTGAACTCTGGGCCTGGGTGCTGTCCTTGAGCATTTCAGCTCAAGGTGAGCACTCTACCATTTGAGCCACAGCACCACTTTCAGTTTTCTGGTTTTTAATGAGAGATAAGAATCTCATGGACTTTCCTTTCTGGGCTGGCTTTGAACTGCAACCTCAGATATCAGCCTCCTAAGTAGCTAGGATTACAGGCATGAGCCACTAGTGCCTGGCCTTGCAAATACTTAAGTGAAAGAAAGCAGTCACATTGTGTAATTGCTTTTATTAAAAATGCCCCAAATATAGACTTACTAATTTTGAAACTATTTTTAAAGTTTCAAATTAAGTTCATTTTAAGTTAAAAAAAGTTAAGATACCGAATAGAATCATGTAGGGACAAAACACAGATAGAAATGACTCATGGAAAAGATAGATTAAGGTATACATCTATAATTTCAGCTACTCTAGATTTGGAGAACAGCAGAATTTTAATTTGAGCCCAGTTGGGCTGGGAATGTGGCTTAGTGGTAGAGTGCTTGCCTTGCATGCATGAAGCCCTGGGTTTGATTCCTCAGTAGCACATAAACAGAAAAAGCTGGAAGTAGCACTATGGCTCAAGTGGTAGAGTGCTAGTCTTGAGCAAAAGCAGCTCAGGGACAGAGCCCAGGCCCTGAGTTCAAGTCTCAGGACTGGCAAAAAAATAAAAAGTGCCCAAGTTGTCATTTCAATCAATGGCTAGGTCCAGTGGTACACACTTATCATCCCAACTATGTGGAAGGCTGTAACTGGGAGGATCACGGTTTCAGGGAAACCTGAGGAAAAAATGTTCGTGAGACTGTGCCAATAGACAAAGCTGGAGTGGTGCACACCTATCATTTCAGCTACAGAAGAAAGCATAAATAGGAAGACTTCAGTTTGTTCTGGCTCAGGAAAAGACAAGACCCTATTTCAAAAAATAATCCAGGCAAGAGCTGAGGGAATGGCTCATCGATAGAGCACTTGCTTAGCCAAAGTGAAGGCTTGAGTTCAAACCTTGGTACTTGAAGAAAAAAAAAAAAAGCATTGAAGAAACTAGAGACAAAATTTTGGGGATACGCTAACATTTTAGAGTTTGAGCAGAAAGTTCAATAGCCAATAAAAGACTAGAAAGTAGCCAGTAAAACAGGAAACTCAGCCATCTGTGCTGCCAAAAAGGGACAACTGGTTGGCCCTTCCTATTATCTAAATGTTCCCGCTCAAAATTCTGTGTTGAAATACTAACCTGCAAGGTGAAGGCATTAGGAGGTGATTAGACCATGAAGGCTGAGTCCTTTTAGCTGTGTTCTTACCAAATAGGCCCCAAAGAGCTTGTTTCCCTTTCCACCAAGTGAGGAAAGAGCTAGACGGTCCTGTCTATGGAGCAGGAAATAGGCTCTTAAAACACCAAATCTACTAGCACATTGACCTTAGCGTTCCCAATCTTCAGAACAGGGAGAAATGAATTTCGGTTGTTTACAAGCCAATCAGTTCCAATATTTAAGAGAATGGAAATACTTCTCAGACACACTGAGAATTGCAGTTCAAAGCTAGTTCTGGCAGGAAAGTCCGAGACTCTTCTCTAATTAAACACATACACACACACACACACACACACACACACACACCACACACACACACACACACACACACACACACACACACACACACACACACACACACACACACACACACACACACGGGGCCGGGCACTGGTGGCTCACACCTGTAATCCTAACTACTCAGGAGGTTGAGATCTGAGGATCACAGTTCAAAGCCAGCCCAAAGTCCATGAGACTCTTATCTCTAATACACTCCTAGAAAATCGGAAGTGGTGCTGTCGCTCAAGTGGTAGAGCACTTGCCTTGAGCTGAAGAGCTGAGGGACAGCACCTAAGACCAGAGTTCAAGCCCCAGGACTGACAAACACCTACCCCCTCTCCACCCCTACAGAGCCAGACAGGGAGCTGCAGCTCAAGTGGTAGGTGATAGTCTTGAGCAAAAATGCTCAGGGAAAGCCCTGAATAAGCCCCAGGACAGGCACCCAAAACAACAAAATCTTATATACATGAAGGAAAAAAAGTATCTAGCAAGTCTCTCCAGTGTGCCTAGATGGTGGTTCAGTTCTGCTCAAGCACAAGGAAGGAGAACAGAGGCCTGCCATTGTGCAGGGCTTGCTATGGGGACACAGATTATTCTCCTAATAAAGAAGGTAATCACAGGCAAGAGATGGATCTCAGTGAATGTGCAACACTAAGCCTAATCCTCATTTTATAAAGAGGGACATGGAACCAGAAAGGTTGAGTCATTTGCACAAGGAACACAGCAAAGTCAGAACTCAAACTTGGGTCTTGCTCTAAGCTCAAGTTTGTCTACTCCTCCACCTACATACAGTCAAATATACTCACAGGATCACTACAATTTTATTTCCAGTACTGCTAGTCAGTGTTTCCACAATGGCTTGATGATTGAAGACAGCTGCTTTTTAAATAAAAAGAAGGAAGGAAGTTTAGCAAGCTGCTGGTGGCTCATGCCTATAATCCTATTCAGGAGGCTGAGATCTTAGGATCTGAGGCTATAATCTGAGAATCATGGTTCAAAGCCAGCCCAAGAAAACAAATCCTCTTTCTCTTATCTCTAATTAGTTAGCCAGAAAGGGAGGGGAAAGAGTAGAGGCCTGGCGCAAATGGTACAGTGGTAGCTCTGAGCAAAAAAGTGGAGCAAGGCTGGAGACCCAGAATTCAAGCCCTGAATTGATAATAAATAAATAAAAACTGAAAACAGAAAAGTACCTGCAGTCCCAGAACTTGGAAGGGTGAGGCAAGAGAATCGTAAGTTTGGAGTCAGCCTGGGTTTTACATATGAGTTCGAGCCAGCCTGGATTATGTTGTGAAATAATCTAAAATATAAAAATAGTCAAACAAAAATTAAGATCTGGTACTCATGGCAGGAAGATAAAAATCTGGTATCAGTTGAGTGCTAGCATTCCTCACTGGGCAGGATGCAAACTAGTTCAGTTTCTGTAGGGTAAAGGGAAAAGACAATTTGCCAATATCTGGCTAGTACATCACTCCTCTGCTTTTTACTCTATGATGCAGTCTCTAGAAAGGATAAGAGAAGTGGACATAAGCACAGGTGAGGGCAGAGGTGCCATACTCAGTGAACAGGGTTGTGAAGTGACAGATATGTACCATAAGCCAAGACTCAGCTCCTGGATGTTGGCAGCCAATCCTTGACTTCTTGAGACTTAAAGGATGAAGAGTTGGAGGACAGAGTTGCATTTGCAAAGGGCCCAACAGAGAATGAGCAAGGTGCACTCTTCGAGCTGAAACAAGTTCTCTAAGTGTGGTCAGATTGGGGAGAAAGTATAGATTTTGTTGCACAGGTCTGGGACCAGGTTTGAGGAGACTTGTCAAACATTTTTAAGATTTGAATTTTATCCTATGGGGAAGGGAGAAATATTGAAGGGTTTCTTCTAGTCTTTTGTCAAAATGATATATATACAGAATGTCATTATTATCTTTGTACTACTAGCAATTTTCTGACTTGGTTGCCTAGATTGTAACCTCTTTGAAGGAAAGGGCTGTGTGTTGAACAGAAATATTTCTGTCTACAGAAGCTCTCAGACCTCAGTATGCTTCAGAATCAAAGGGCAGTCGGCAGGGTAGAAAAGGCAGGGAGTGGTGACTGCGATTTTGCTGGCAACTCTCTGATTTGGTCATCATGGACGGGAAGTAGAGGGTGAAAATTGTATCCTTACAAGTTCCCACGCAATGTGAACAGTTTGAGAATCTGCCAAAAATAAGTAAAAGCTCCACAGAGGAGTCAGTGAGAAGAGTTGTGTATATGTTGCCATTCATGAACTGGATGGCATACAGAAGGGGCTGAGATGGAGGGAGCTAGAAATACAGAAAACAGGAGCAGATGGGAGTTAGTGGCTCACACTTGTAATCTTAGCTACTCAGGAGGTGGAGATAGGTTTGAGGCCAGCCGGGACAGGAAAGTCTCATGGGACTCTTATCTCCAATAAACCACCAGAAAACCAGAAGTAGAGCTGTGGTGGCTCAAAGTGGTAGAGTGCTAGCCTTGAGCAAAAGAGCTCAGGGACAGTGTCCAGGTCCAAGCTCCACAACTGAAAAAAATTTAAAGACAACTTAAAAGGCAGACTGCAGAAGGAAAGATAAAAAAAATACTTAATTCCTCACAAGATACTATGTTGGAAATGAACTTTACAACTTGCGGGGAGGGGGGGGAGGGGGGAGATAAAGGGAGGTGGGAGAAGGGAGAGACAGGAGAAAAACAAGAAATGTACTCATTATGTACTCAAATTTACTCATACAACTATAACCCCTCTGTACAGCATCTTTACAATAAAACAAAATTTAAATAGTGACAAAACTTACCCCTCTCTCCATTTATAAGTCCCCTTTTCATTTATAATAGGTGAAATAAATATTTTTTCAAGCTAATAATTTAAGAGCAATTAAACAAAAGTCATAATGCGTTTTTAATAGTTCTATCTCGCCATCCCTCAATTATCTGTGCCTGAACACTCTCCACAGATATCATCAATTATCTAGTGAGAGCCACCAGAAATGAAAGAAAATGCCTAGAGAAACAAAAGGCTTCTAGAAATCTGCTTTGTCAATTTTAACCCCTTTTAGTAGTAAATAAATGTCAAGCCAGGTGCCGGTGGCTCACGCCTGTAATCCTACTCAGTAGGCTGAGATCTGAGGATCGCGATTCAAAGCCAGCCCGGGCAGGAAAGTCCATGAGACTCTTTTTTTTTTTTTTGATCGGTCGTGGGGCTTGAACTCTGGGCCTGGGCGCTGTCCCTCAGCACTTCAGCTCAAGGCGAGCGCTCTACCACCTGAGCTACAGCGCCACTTCCGGTTTTCTGGTGGTTTATTGGAGATAGGAGTCTCACAGTCTCTCCTGCCCGGGCTGGCTTTGAACCGCGATCCTCAGATCTCAGCCTCCTGAGTAGCTAGGATTACAGGCGTGAGCCACCAGCGCCCGGCGTCCATGAGACTCTTACCTCCAATAAACCACTAGAAAACTGGAAGTGCTGTTGTGGCTCAAGCGGTAGAGCGCTCGCCTTGAGCTGAAGAGCGCAAGGATAGCGCCCAAGCCCAGAGCTCAAGCCCCACGACCAAACAAAAAAAATAAGTCAAAACTCTTGTGTTTTTTTTCTTCCCCTTCAACCTGTCTTTTTAGAATGGCAAATTAAAACCAGAAATACATAGGCATGACTGCTGTCTACTATAGTTAAAGAAGTGGCTTGGGAGTCAGCACCCATGGGCTCCAGTCACAGGCTCAGCACACAGTAGTGGTGTGGCTCTGGCTAATTGCTTCCATGTGTGTGTGTGGGTGTGTGTGTCTGTGATTTGAACTCAGGGCCTGGAGCTGTCCCTGAGCTTTTCTGCTCAAGGTTAGCACTCTACACTTTGAGCCATAGCTCCACCACTGGCTTTTTTGGTAGTAAACTGGAGGTAAGAATCTCATGATCTTTCCTGCCTAGGCTGGCTTTGAACTATGACCTTCAGATCTGTCTCCTGAATATCTAGGATTATAGGAATGAGCTCCTCATACTTCCATCTTTTGTGTTTGTGTACACATAGAAAAAGTCTGCAAATGCCGGGCGCTGGTGGCTCACGCCTGTAATGCTAGCTACCCGGAGGCTGAGATCTGAGGATCGCAGTTCAAAGCCAGCCCGGCCAGGAGAGACCGTGAGACTCCTATCTCCAATAAACCAGCAGAAAACCGGAAGTGGCACTGTAGCTCAAGTGGTAGAGTGCTCCCCTTGAGCTGAAGAGCTGAGGGACAGCACCCAGGCCCAGAGTTCAAGCCCCACGACCGACCAAAAAAAAAAAAAAAAAAGAAAAAGTTTGCAAGTTTTGAGCTAAATTATAGCATATGTATTTGTATCATTCTAATAAGTTAGTAATAATAAACCTTCTCTGTTGGGTTATTTGATTATAAGACACAAATGTAAACGATGAATAGGAAAATACTAAAAAAACTGTTCTTTCAGAATTTGGATTTTTGAACACAGAAAGATAATACTGGAAATGCTTTATTCAGTTTGAAAGCTGACCCAGATAAACTAATCATCTTCCAAACTCACAGTAGATCCTCTACAACCTCTAAGGGAAATAGTAAAATCTACAGAAGAAAGTACTACTGCAAAATATCACTGAGAACCAGAATGGTACTGTGAAGTTAGGCAGTGTTTCTTAATGATGTCAAAGTCTCATTTTCTAGTAAGGTGTTCACACGTTCTGAACCCAAAATAACAATTGGGACAAATGGTCTGACATGCCTGAGTGTGTCACCAGAGCAGTGGACCTGTTTCTGAAATTGGGACACACTGCAGCAATCTGAGCCACACCACAGTAACACAGTGATACTCCCAGATCAGATGGAGACTTTCACAGAAGGCCAAACAGGCTAACAGACATTCACTCTCGATGACAGACACTTTGGACAGAGTTAAACAGAGAAGTACTACTACAACCTTCAGGGTTTAAAGAAGTGGGTTATTGCCAGGTGCTAGTGGCTCATACCTGTATTCCTAGCTACTCAGGAGGCTAAGACCTGAGGATCTCAGTTTGAAGCTAGCCTGGGCAGGAAAGTTTATGAGACCCTTAATCTCCAATTAACACCCAAAAAAGCCCAAAGTGGAGCTGTGGTTCAAATGGTAGAGCAATTTGAGCAAAACAGCTCAAAAACAGTGCCCAGGCCCTAAGTTCAAGCCCCAGGACCAGTATTTAAAAATATGAAAACAGCCAGGCACTGGTGGCTCACGCCTATAATCCTAGCTACTCAGGAGGCTGAGATCTGAGGATCAGGGTTTAAAGCCAGCCTGGGCAGGAAAGTTTGTGAGACTCTTATCTCCAATTAAACACCAGAAAACTGGAAGTGGCACTGTGGCTCAAGTGGTAGAGTGCTCGCCTTGAGCTAAAGAGCTAAGGGACAGTGCTCAAGCCCAGAGTTCAAGACCCACTACCAGAAAAAAAAAAAAAAAGAAAAGCTATTGAAGCTAGATAAGCAGACTGAGAATAAAAGGCTAGCCTAAGCCACATATAAGATGGACTAAAAAGTGGGTTATTAAGACTGTAGACTGTGAGTCTGGGCATCAAAGCATTTGAAATATCAGGCTTCCCGAGTAGAACACTCTCATACTGTGAAAATTAAATTTATATTAAATTTACATTCACATTGTATTAGGTATCCTAAGTAACCTAGAGATGAGTTAAAGTAATTTGCAAGTATAAGGGACTTCAGCATCTGAGGATTTTTAAAATTCATCCAGGGTACTAGAACCAATCCTCCATGAATTCAGGTATTTTAAAAGATGCCTTTATGTTGACTTATGCTAGTATAATTCAGACAAAAGAGGCATCAAAGTAACCTTGAGTGCACCCTGAGGGCCCATTTAGAAAACACTTATGACTGAGTTTGTACACTTACCTGTTTCTTCTCTGCTACTCATTTTTTGAGCTGCAGATTCACAGATCAGAAGGGCTTTCATTTCACTTAAGACTGGCTCTTCTTTGGTTCCTTTTGTTACCAGGTGATATGCAGCTATGCAGAGATAAACGTGTGTATGTGTGTGTGTGTGTGTGTACACGTGCGCGTGTGCTGGTCCTGTGGCTTAAGTGGCTTAAACTCAGGGCTTGAGTTCTGTCCCTGAAGTTCTTTTTGGTCAAGCTCTACCCACATGAGCTACAGCACTACTTTTGACTTTTTTTCTGAGTAGTTTATTAGAGATAAAGTGTCTCATAGACTTTCCTGCCCCAGCTGGTTTTGAACCCTGATCCTCAGATCTCAGCCTAAGTAGCTAGGGTTACAGGCATGAGCCACCAGTGCCTGGCTTCATAGTCCTATTTCTTTTATAGATAGTTCAAAGTGATTGTGTGTTCCCCAAATGCCTAATATCACAGCCTTACCCCTATTCTGTCATTTATCAGCACCAACAATGTGGGAGATCACTCATTTGTTTTGGGCATATATGAAGGAGAATGACATGAATTGCAAAAAAGCGGAAGACTCTTGGATTAAATAAGACTAAATTGCTGCACGATGCCTACATAAAGATTACGCCTTCAGGGGCTGGGAAGGTGGCTCAGAGCACTTGCCTTGCATGCCTGAGGCCCTGGGTTCGATTCCTCAGCACCACATAAGCAAAAAGAAAAAAGCCGGAAGTGGCGCTGTGGCTCAAGTGGTAGAGCACTAGCCTTGAGCTGAAGAGCTGAGGGACAGTGCTCAGGCCCAGAGTTCAGGCCCCACAACCGGACCAAAAAAAAAAAAAGATTACGCCTTCAAAGTGATGTTGCTTCACAAAACCATCTCAGTACAACATCATAGCAAACAGTTTCAGATTGACCATTTACAAGATAATGCAACTGGTATAAAGTAAAAGATATCCATTGGATACTCAAGGTCCCATTTTCCTCAACATTCTTACAGCATGCCTATCTCCAACAAGTTGCAAAAGCCAGAGAAGCTCATTATTATATTTCACCTATTAACTAGTCCCTAATGTGGATGTGAATAAAGGAAAATATGTCCTCAGGCCTGCAGATAAGAAGAGGAAAAGCAGTGTGCTGACAGACAGGAGACAGAGCAGCAAAGCTACACAGGGGCAACAGGCCACGAACAAGTACAAGATGGGGCAGATGCCATTGTGTCTCCTTGTGAATCAAGCTCACTGTTTCAAATGAGATTACTGAGAGAGATAAGCTGAATATATAAATTTATCACTGTCGCTTCTTGGCAAACTATGTTCTTTTCTCTGTTTCTTACAAACACAGCATCTACAAGTCATATTTGTTTAAAGCAATATCAATCAAAACAGAAAAAAACACGAAAGGAATAACTGTCACTGAAAGCTGTGTAACTGACACAAATTTATTTGGTACATGAGGAATTCTCAGAAAATAATAAAAATTAAGTATCATTAGAGCTTACCTTTTCCCTTTCCCTCAAATTTAGGATGAATGAAAATGGGGCAGGGCGGGGAAAGGAGAGGGAAAAGGGAAGGAAAAAGGAAAGGATGGAAGAAAGAGACAGATACGGTGAAATATGCAAGTAAATACTAGCTTCTAGTTAGGAAGTTACACTGCTACTAATAGTTCAAGAAGTGTGATCTTAAAAAAAAAAAAAAAGAAGTGTGATCTTGTGAGAAATGTACTTGTGAGAAAATGTGAAAATGTTGCCCAGAACACAGGGGGAAAAAAATCACGTTACAGGAGAAAATAAACCTGTAAATCATAGCAGAAACTACATAACTTAGAAATACATGGGGGAAAAAATATGCATTTCCTTTTAGACATATAAATCATACTGGACTTCTTTCCTATGGAATATTATCTTTTTGTATAAAAATAATTTCCAAAACTAAGAAAGGTGGAAGCCAGAGGACTCGACTCACAACTGGGCACAAATACATACTCTATAAGACAAAAAACTCAAGATCACAGTACACAGCAGTTATTTATTTAAATACTTGAAAAGGTCAATGATGGAAAAAATAGGTTTATCATGAGTTTATATTCATTAGATTTATTTTACCATTTAAAAAAGTGCTGCCTCTAGGTTATCCTAGCCAGATATAGAACACTTCATGACACATGCAGCTACTGCAATATACTACAACAGACATAGCCATTAGTGAATGACTTATACTCTGGGAGGAAATTCAGCAGTAGTAAGGATGACTTGTTTATTTAAACTAAAAACATTGATAATATACAAATTGCTTCTTTCATTTGATTGAAGGGGCTATAAAATTCCACATACTGACAAAGGAGGCAACATAATCATGGAGATAATGCCTCTGCTAATTGCTTTTACCTTATTTCTTCCTTAAAGGGAGCTGCACACTTAGCTATATCACTCTCTAGACTTCAATGCTGGCCTACCATAAGTGACTACAACAAACAGGTTGATAAGCTGATGCAGGTTCAGATGAGTTCTTAAAAACAAAGAAAACAGCAAATTGTGTCTCATGTACTTACAGAACCCAAAGGATATTTCTGAGTAAGTGTGAAATAAATAAGTGATCCACGAGTAAATACAATCTCTGGGCTGTTTTAAACCTAGAAGAGTGAGCCAAGTGAGCACTAACAATACCATGTAGAAACGTCTAGAAACATCATTTCTAGAACTCAGTTTGGGAGACCATATTTTGCCTGACTATGTACATTATTTACAAATTCCCTTTTGGCCTCTGAAATTTAGCCATTTTAGTTTGGCTATTAAGCTGTTTTTCTCCATACACTAGCCAATACTGCAGTTATTATCATTAAAATACTCTTACGCATGAATTACAAATATTAATAAAGTAACTCTGCATGTATAAATATCTCAACATTTCCAGCAGAATTTAAAGCATTCATAATGTACATAAAACATTTTTTGGTAGGCCGGTATTTTTTTGATTTTTAGATCATCGCTGTTTCAATAATGCTCTGTACATAGCAAAGCCCAAAACTGCAAAAACAGTAGCACCAAAACTTGCTCGAAGCCAAAATGTGGAGCTCTTGAGGTCAGCTTGTGTCACGTGCCTGTAGTCAGAAAACATAATTAATATTTAAAAATAGGATTATTAGCAAAATCTTATACCAATTATATATGACAGTTTACTTTGAAGAAAGTATTAGCACACTTGTCAGGCTAATTGCATACAGTAATGCTTATCAAAAACATTTATCAATATAGCCCTGTACATACTGCTTAGACAACCACTGTCTTAGGAAAACAACATCATGTAAACATTAAAGACATATGTTTTTGCAATTAGCTGCTACTTGAGAGTTGATATCTAAAATTTTATACATTTACTTCACATGGGAAATGAAATTAAAAAAATCAGCCCCTAGCTTTTTAGTTATACCACAGTCCTTCAGGCAGAGTTCTTACAATTTTGAGGATTATATTAATGGAAGGTAACTAAGGTACAGTCTTCTGTCTCCAGAAATCAAAAGCTACTTTGTAAGCAGTTACGTGACAAGTGACAATACTTTTTAAAGATCAATGACTAAAGTCAACTGTGGAAACACTGAGTCCCATAAAAAATGTACCTTCCCCCCAAAAAAAATCAAAAGGGGAAGATTTATCAGATTGCATTAATTTGGTTACTGCTAATTAGAGAGAAAAAAATAAACAAAAGAAAAACTGAAACCCTGATGTTAGTCATACAGGCAGTGATAATGGTATCAAATAAAGGAGGACATAATGTAACATGATGAATTGAAAGGTAATGACATAAAAGCTGTATTATACATGACAAGTAACAAGGGCAGCCTGTACCACAAACGGAGTTTGTGAGCATGCTCAGTTAAAAACACTGCTAAGCACCCTCAAGAGTCTCAAGTATGACAGCTTTCTATAAAGAGGATAAAGCTTTATAGCCAAGGCTGGAACACTTTATTTCCAAGTGTCACTAAGTCCTTCATTAGTGAACACAAGTGAAGTGATATAAAAAGCTTCTGGAATTAAGAGCTTAGTAAGACTGTCTAGTTTAGGTGATTTTACAACTGAGTTAAATAGATTTGAAGC
This sequence comes from Dipodomys spectabilis, assembly GCF_019054845.1. NCBI lineage: Eukaryota > Metazoa > Chordata > Mammalia > Rodentia > Heteromyidae > Dipodomys > Dipodomys spectabilis. The sequence goes on along the minus strand of NW_024870681.1, from coordinate 4,221,273 downwards.
AGAAGTCAGATATTCAAAGACTAAGACATAGGCAAAAAAGTTAAAAGATTTGAAAGATTTCAAGAGCTTGAGATTTCAACTTGTACAAAACTACTTTGTCTCAGTTAATAGTCACAGAATGACTGGATTAGTTACTACAAAATATAATTGGCATATCCCTATTAACAAGTCTACAAGCTGGTGCTCCATGCTTATCACCACTGCCAAACAACACATAACACACCAATTTCTCACCATCACCAGTTTCTATTTAAAACGTCACTTCTTACACTGTATTTTTTTTTACAAAGCAACATGATGACACAGGTACATTCTACCTTGCGAGTTAGTTCTTCCAACAGGCAATATTTATTTAAGTTAGGAAAGAGAATATTTAGATTTTTTTGGCTTTTCTAGTTGGAAGGGTTCCAAGAAGGCCAACCACTGGTTATGGAAACTGTTACCTGGCTTCAAGAAAGAGTGGACCATGAGATGACTCCATGAAGATGGAATCTTCTACAGAGCTGACGGCGTGCACCTGGTGAGTAATACTGCCTTCGTCGTCGGCTAACAGCATGGCACCCCACTCAGCTACCCGGACTCTTAACCTTTCATACATATGCACACAGTTTGCAGTTCACAGCAGAGCTCAGGAAAGGGCACTCAGACAAATCTCTCTCAATTAAGTATCCCACATATACAGAAAGAATTGCCACCCCCATGTTTTCGACATTTCACTAAAATAAATGTATTCTACAGAAAATTACTAGGCTTAAAAGAACATCCACAATACATTTGCTTCAACACTCACACATCAGACAAGGAACCTAAAATTGCTATATAGCAATATATTCCCAATATAGCCTGCTGAGCCTGATCTTGGTATATTTGAAACACTGGGAGAAATCCTTGAAACTAATACTAACAGATACCAACAGGTAGCAATAGTATCTGACAAAACCTGATAACCATGGTATGCATTTGAAATGAGGTTAACAAGTACTAACTATGAAGTTTATAGACGTTTATAATTTCAAACTATTACAAACTACAAAGACATCTGTGAAAAATTGACTCCAACATTCCAAACTCCAACCACTAAGGATCTATGATGAGAGTAATCAAGTTTCTATCCCAATATGGAAGAATTTAAAGTGAGTCTATAGGTTTGCCACCCTGTACTGCCCACACTTGTCCAAATTTAAAGAGAGAAGCCAGGCTTAAAGAGTATTAAAGCTTTTACTTCAGCTTTGGTAATCATTTTGACTGATAAGAGGTTTTTGTGTTTTTGAATTTTCACATTCTTTTAATCTATGGGGAGAAAGGAATTAACATACAAGCTAGCCAATACTCAAATGACAAATATTATTCGAATATGGATGTCTGTTTCACACAGCTCCCTTTGTTAAGGTTTTATTTTGTTTTGTTTTTGGGGTAGTCTAGCTTGAAGCACAAGTTGGCCTCAAACTTTTGATCCTCACGCTTCAGTCTACCCACCATTCCTGACTTTCCTTTTGCTATGTTTTAAGTACTACCATTTATGAAATAATATATTCTGACACATGTATTGCTTGCTATTCTTCTGCATCTCAAGATGGTAATTATTATTTTCCCAAAACAATAGTACAGCTTTCATAGGCAAAAAAAACTACTACAGATACATTATCAAGATACAGCTCGTGCTGGGCACAGTGGCTCACACCTGTAACCCTAGCTACTGTAGCACTCCACCACTTGAGCCACAGTTCCACTTTGTTTTCAGGTGGTTAACTGGAGATAAGAGTCTCACTGGCGTTCCTGCCTGGGCTGGCTTCAAACCACAATCCTTAGATCTCAGCTTCCTGAGTGGCTAGGATTACAGGAGTGTGCCACCAGTGCTGGCATAACAGTATATATTCCATTAGTAACAAAAACTGACCTATGTTTCAGGTCTCAAAAAGAACACAGGGTAACAGTTCTAGTTTAAAATATGAACATAGTTCATCCCTAAACCCAAGCAGAAATAATCCTTGCCATGTTCAAAAATGTAATACTTTCAAAATACTGACTTAAAATACCTTCTTAAAATAAATGATACTATCTTCTTGCATAGATTTCCTTTTTAAGTTTACTTTCTTTGTAACTATAAAAAAAGTAATGTACAATCCTTAGGAAACGCATGGCCAATAAAAATGGGGGGAAGGGAATCACAGATTCTCCTTATCTAAGGTAATTAATCAAAATTTCCAGTATTTCAACACAGATGTGAGACAATTAACATATATGGACTTGGCTATTATTAAAGATACTTTTTAATAATGCAGAAAGAGGGTGACACTGTTTAAAAAGAAATGTACTCATTACTTCACTTATGTAACTGTAACCCCTCTGTACATCACCTTTATGATAAGAAAAAAACTTCAAAAAACGGAGAGAGAAAAATGCCTCAAAATTCAGGCAAAAAGAGGGTTGAAGGAAAAGCTTCAGCACTTAGGGGGCTGAAGCTGAATAATAGTGAATTCAAGCAGGGAAATAAATTAGAGATTTCCAGGCAACCCTGGCCTGTATAGCAAGATCCTCTCATCAGGAGGGGGGAAAAAAGTTAAATGAAGAACTATTTGTGCACAGTCACAGATCATATACATAATCATCGAAATTCTTATTCGCCCTGGTACTGAATATCACAAAGAAAGCACACAAGCCAGAGGCATATTACAATGCTTTTTGCCAGTGCCATTGCCAGAAATTTAACTCTAGCTACGCAGGAGGCTGAGATCTGAGAACTGTGGTTAGCAACCAGTGCAGGCAGGAAAGTCCATGAGATTCTTATCTCCAATTACTCAGCCCTACTCCCCCCAAAAAAACCAAAACCAAAAACAACAACAACAACAAAAAAAACAGGAAGCAAGCCAAAGTGGATCTATAGCTCACGTGGTAGGGTGCCAACCTTGAGCACAAAGCTCAGGGACTGCGCCCAGGCCCTGAGTACAAGCCCCAGGACCGGTACATGCACAGATGAAAGCTTTTTATTTACTCAGCAATTTCTAGTGATATAAAAATATGAACTAAAATCTTCATTGGCATATATATGTAAATATATATAGTAATTTGTCACATCCCTTTATTGTTATTTATATACATTAAACCAGTAAAGATTTCAGCTCATATGTAGATATAGATGTATATTCCCATACCCCTTTGTGAGGTGCTGGGGCTTGAAATCAGGGCCTGGGCACTGTCCTTACAGTTTTGTTCTCAAAGTTACTGCTCTACCACTTGAGCTGCAACTCCACTTCTGGCTCTTTGATGCTTAATTGGAGATAAGGAGTCTCATGGACATGTCTGTCCATGCTGCTTTGAGGTGATCCTAGATCTCAGCCTCATGAGTAGTAGAATTATAGGTGTGAGCCATAGAGCACCTGGCTTCAAGCATGAGTTTTCAAGAGAACACTGTAAAACAGCGTTAAACAGTAGTCATACTCAGTTACTAAGACATGGCTACAATTTTTTTCTTGATTGTAATTTTTTTGAATTTTAATATTTTATTAGACTCAATGAGCAGTATGCCACAATTTACCACTTGAGCAATTCAAAAATGAAAACTTGAGATGCTTAATATTCTCACTGTATGTATTCTATAACTGTATATATTATTCTGCATTATATTTCTGTACTTCTCTGGTGTGTGTTTTCCAACTACAAGACATTTCCATTTGTTCTATTATTTCTTTTTTTTCCAAACTGTCAGGTTTAATAACCTTTTCTTCTTTTTCAGTTTGTACTTTTTGACCTTTGTGTACTATCATAGTATATTAAAATACAAAAGAGAAAATTCACTGTTGCTGGTAGAGTACAATTTTTTGTAAATGCACAACGGCAGCAACATATGTTAAATAATGAAATAACTCACTTGAGGAAATAATATAAAAATTGCCTTAAAATATAAAGAACTATGAATAGGGCTGGGAAGGTGGCTCAGTGGTAGAGTGCTTGCCTTGCATGCCTGAGGCCCTGGGTTCGATTCCTCAGCACCACATAAGCAGAAAAAAAAAAAAAGCCAGAAGTGGCACTGTGGCTCAAGTGGTAGAGCACTAGCCTTGAGCTGAAGAGCTGAGGGACAGTGCCCAGGCCCAGAGTTCAGGCCCACGACCGGACCCCCCCCCCCCAAAAAAAAACCCAAACAAACATGAATACTCTATAAGTCAGCATGAAAGTATCAGATAATAGTATGGGTACACTAATATATAAGCACTTTATAAAATAACATCACTATAGGCTGGGGATGTAGTTTAATGGTAGAGTGATTGCCTAGCATGTATGAAGCCTTGGTTCGATTCCTTAGTACCACATAAACAGAAAAGGCCAGATGAGGCACTCTGGGTCAAGTGGTAGCCTTGAGCAAAAGCTCAGGGACAGTGCCCAGGCCCTGAGTTCAAGCCTCAGGACTGGTTAAAAAAAAGGTCACTAATGCAATAGTGACTAGAAAACTATGCCATCCATCCCTCCCCATCTTCCTTTGTAAAGAATCTACTCTTTGTAATAAAATCACATGGGCCTCTTCACTGATTAGATATTCCTAGAGTTTGGGCCACTTCCCAGCAGCCTCTTGCCCTGTCTGGCCTGAATGTAACCCCCATTATAACAAGGCTGGAGAGAATTTCCCCAAAGTTCATGTAAGAGGACAGGAGCCCCCTTCTCGAGGCAGTGGCTGCCAGGTCTATAGAGAGTAATTATCTCAAACTTATCATTTGCACCAGTCTGGAGAAGAAAGGAAAGGAGCGCTTGTTGCCAAAGCTTGCAAGCCCTTGGTGGTGCTAGATATTAGGCAGCAGTGGCACGATCTGCTCTGATTGTACAGGAGGCAAGGTACCCCAGCCCTTCTTGGGCATGCTCCATGTTATCAAGTTGTACCGCTTCAAAACCTTGCTGCTCCTCCATAACTTCCATCTTCGTGGGGCACTACAGGTCTGAGGTGACCTCAGCAGCAAGGGTCTGAGTGGCTGCCAGCATCTTGTCCTGGCACTTGGTGCTTTCACCTGCAAGATGTAACAGCAGCTCCTGCAACTCCTTCTCCTTCTTCTCCTGGGATGGCCAATTGACACACTGGTCTGTCTTCTGATATAGCTCATCCAGGACTTCCATTTGTTCTTTATTAAAAAGAAAAACTCTGGACTCTTCAATGTGTTCTGACAGCTGGCTCATCAATGTTGGGGCTTATCTACTTGATATTAGTAGTCTACTTTGTTGGGCAGGTCATGGATGAAGCAAATTTTTAGCTGTTTCGTGGACACCTGTGTCATGCTTCCTGCCCCCCCCCCCAGACATACCATAGTTCCAGCTCTTAGGGAAAAGGGCCTGGTGCTCCAGCTTTATCTGGCACTGGGCTTCCAGGTTGGTCAGAAACCCACAGAGGTCCTGCTGCTTCTGCAGCTGCCATCTGTTTCACCTTTTTTGACTCAGCAACAGATAGTGCTATAAAGTAAAAAACCCACATGATTTACGGATTGTCTATATCCTCTGGGGTAGTCATATCTGATGAAGTCACCTCCTCACCCTTTTCTTCTTTTCTAACTCCCTCACTTTCTCTAGGGAAAGCCAGGAAGCTCAGCTGGGCCTGTAGCTCCTCATTCTCACGCCTTGTTGCTTCTAGGTACTTCAGTATGCCCTGTAACTTTTGTTTTTGTTGGTCCTGGGGCTGGAACACTGGGCCTGGGTGCTGTCCCTGAGCTCTTCAGCTCAAGACTAGCGCTCTAAAACTTGAGCCACAGCACTACTTCTGTTTTTTTTTTTTTTTTTGGTGGTTAATTGGAGATAAGAGTCTCATGGACTTTCCTGGACAGGCTGGCTTTGAACCACAAGTCTTCAGATTTCAGCCTCTGCGTAGCTAGGATTTCAAGCATGAGGTACCGGCACCCGGTTTGTATTGTAACTTTTGAGGCACTGTCTGGTCTCCCAACTTGTTCTGCATCTGCTCCTGCTTCAGCTACTCCAGCAAGTGGGTCTGCCTCAGCAGGTGCTGCTGCAGGGCCTCCTTCTCTTTGGCCAGCTGTTGATTGGAGGCCCTGTGCTGTTCATAGGTGGCCCTGAGCTCCTGAAGTTAGGCCAGGTACTGATCATGCAGCTCCTGTAGCTCTTTCCATTCTTCTCACTTCTCCTCTCACTGGTCCAGCTTCTTCTACAGATGTTTCTTCATTTTCTGCTCTGAGTGCAGGATGCTGGCGAGCCCCTCCTCCCACAGCTGGGCCAGCTGATCTTTCAACTCTCGGATGTGACAAGAGTACATCTCATGGTCTCGTTTTTCTCACTATCATTTCAAGGATCTTGTGTCATTCTTCAGCATGTTGATCCCACTCCTCAGCCTTCTGCTCCAGTATCCACAACAACTCCTTCTGGTCCAGATTCTGGTCTTCCTGTATCTGGATGTGAAATGGTTCCCACAGGTTCTTTGAGCTCCTGAATCTGCTGGCCTGGGCCTTGAGCTGTTTCTCAGCCTGAGATGGTCCTGCAAGGGGCTGTGTGGGTGGCAGCTCTGCCAGGTGCCTTCTCAGTTCTACCAGGTTTGTCTCTAGGTCCAACACCTGCCTCACCCCTTGCTTTTTCTCCCCTTTCAGTTGGCTAATCTGCTCCAAGTGCTGCTGGAACTTCTGTTACCTGGAACTCTTCATCCTCAGGTCCCCTGCAAAGTTGTCTCTCTCCAACTTTAATGTTGACACCAACTTTTTCATGTTGTCTAGCTGTCTTGGTTTCCAACTCTGCTCTGAAGCTGCAGCTTTATGTTATTCAGGTCTTTAATGAGCTCTAGATTGTTCTGGTTTGTTTCATCCTGCATGTTGCACACTGCAGACAACGTCAGCTCTAGCTCTGCAACGTGTTGCTGTGAAAATGCAAGCAGCAGTGGCTCACGCCTGTAATCCTAGCTACTCAGGAGGCTGAAATCTGAGGACTGTGGTTCAAAGCCAGCCTGGGCAGGAAAGCCCGTGAGACTCTTATCTCTAAGTAACCACCAGAAAACCTGAAGTGGCACTGTGGCTCAAGTGGTAGAGCGCTCACCTTGAGCTGAAGAGCTCAGGGACAGTACCCAGGTCCAGAGTTCAAGCCCCATGACTGGGAAGAAGAAAAAAAAGATGCAGGCAGCTGGCACGACCTTCATGCACCATTTCTCTTTCATTGACCACTTGCTGCATGTGGGCCAGGGCATATTGTAAATCAGTTTTCTGAAACCAATGTTTGTATTGATAGCTTGTGGAGCTCCAGCTTTGTTTTTAGTGCTTCCTGTGCACAGGCCATCTTTTCATTCTCTTTCCCCTGTTGATCCTGAAGGTCTTTCTTTTCCTGCTTCAATTGTTCACTCTCACTCCAGAGCTGTTGGTTTGTATTCTGAAGTCTGGTGCAAGCACCAGGTGTTGATAGCACCTTAGAGTTATTGGGGACCTGTGGCACTCTTGACCCTGGCAGCTCTGACTGTGCCCAGAGGTGGGGAATGCTCAGGGTCAGCGTGATTTTTTGCCGAACCCTCAGTTGAATTACAGTCCCCAGTGGTGTTTGTCTTGGGATTAACTCCCTTTTTAGTGTTCTTCTTGTTCTTGGATTCTGCAGGTCCATCAGGACAATTCCTCTGCTGGTATTCCTGCAGTAGTTTCTTTCCTGAAGCTAATTTGTTTCCATCTTGTTTGCTCAGACATCTCAGTGCTGGGATAGAGAAGAGCCTGGCCACGTTGCCAGGCTCTCTGAAATCACCACTATTCTTGCAGTCACCACCAACTGTGTCTCCTTCCTACTCTATCTCCACAATCACCTTGATTCTCTCACTTACCTCTCAGCACCTCTGCCTCCCTCAACTGCTGGTAGTGGTGCAAGTCAGCAGAGGCGATAGCAGTGCTACCAGGCAGCATGGACGTGAGCATGGCCCTAATTCTTAGTATCTCATTGGTCAGAGAGAGAAATATGAAAAGTGGGGGCATGGCCAGAATATTGTGATCTAAGCAGAATGGGTGGTCATATGAGAGCTGCTTGTGCAGACCAATCCTGCATTCCCCTCCTCCCCCAATACAACGCTGTCTAGTTTGGTTGGGAGAAGGGTGGGACTTACTCTTGCTGGACAGGGGCACTGTTTTACAAATCACCTTTCTTGGCATCCATGACACAACTGTAGTTACCAGAGTTTCCACCAGACTTCCAGTTGCCCTTTAACAGCAGCACCAAGAAACATAGCTATCTGCCCATGTCTTACAGTCTTTATCCTACGCATAATTACCTCTATTGTTCTGACCATATTTGCTGACACTTGTATTCTGATCAGGGAGTTACTGAGGTGCATAATGACTTTGATATAATCTGCTCTTGCAGTTGTTCTGGAAGGCTCACGACATCACGGGTCCAGGGCTCCTCTCCATGAATATTGGCCATGCTGTATGCAGCACACACAGGCCATGCATAGCAAGTATTTCCTAGACTAATGAGAATCTGAGCAGTAGAGATTCATCTTCTTTATACATTTCAATGAAAGCTAGCCTCATACTTTGGCTGGTGATCTCAGAGGATTCAGAAACAGTCATAGGAGGAATGTTGTCTATTAGCTGAGAAGTCAATTTTCTAACCAGCCACATCCAAATGATGTCCAGTGTGTCCAAATCCAGGAGCCTTCTACCACTCCAGGGCCCTTGAATATCTACTTCAACACTGGAGTGAGTGGTTGTCTTCCAGTGACCGATGAGTCTCAAACTAGGAATGTGGTGGCAAGGCCCAGGCATTTGTGCTGCATCACCATTTGCTGGTTGCACTCACCACACCTCCTCATTCCCACACAAGACACCATGACTCACAACGCATGCTCTCAGGTGTAGTTTCAATGCAGTTGAAAATTATATTGAGTTCACCAAAACAATAATCAAGCTTTTGTATCTGTAAATGTGAGTGGAAGGTTTATATTGTTTTTGGCAGTACTAAGGCTTGAACTCAGGGCCTTGTACTCTATGACTTGAGCAGCAACTCCAGCTCTCAGTTTCCTGTTTCTAGATACTTTCTTGTTTTCTTTTATTAAGATTTCTGGACCTCCTTGCTTTTATTCCTTGAAATGTTTCTGTTTTTTCTGGGGTTACTTCTCATAATAATGCCATTTTTTTTTCCCCTTGGTGGTACTAGATATCAAACCCAAGGCCTCTTACATGAATGTAAGGAAGTACTCTGCAGCTGGGTGACATCCCCAGCCCTACTAACACTACTATTTAGTGATCATTCTCCTAACTGAATTAGAAGGCAGCTGGGAAGGTGGCTCAGTGGTAGAGCGCTTGCCTTGCATGCCTGAGGCCCTGGATTCGATTCCTCAGCACCACATAAGCAAAAAGAAAAAAGCCGGAAGTGGCGCTGTGGCTCAAGTGGTAGAGTGCTAGCCTTGAGCTGAAGAGCTGAGGGACAGTGCCCAGGCCCAGAGTTCAGGCCCCACGACCGGACCCCCCACCCCCCCCAAAAAAAGAAAGCATGAAACATTTTAATAGAAATTTGTGAAAAAAGATTGAGAAATAAATATATAGTGTGTAGTAAAGATGAATTAGAACACAAACCATAAGCAAGCTATTAACTGAGCATGACTAAATAGTAACATAGTTTGGAAAAAGACATAGTCAATGCACCAAAACCCAAAAATGCTTCATTGAGCAGTTAGAAGAATCCAAATTTATAGAGGATCACACATAGGAAATGCTGCACTATCAACATGTATACTAGTGAAATCAAATTAGGCAATCTCTACTTTCTCATATCCTAACCAAATACCAAATTTTTTTATAACATATAAGGAGTAACAGCAGCTTACTGATAATCAGTAACACAAATTCTTGCATAATTTTAAGCTTTATGTATACAAATTCAAAGAGTAATCTGAATTCAAAGGAAGGTATAAATTATCCCTTGAATTTAAGGGAAGGTATAAGTTTCCCAAGAAACTAAACCAGGAATTCTTTGGATATGCTACTGTATTATAACCTAGTATTCTAAAAAGTCTTAGATTTCCAGCATTTCTAACAACATTAAGATTTTAAGAACTCAATCTCTTCATTAAACAGTCCTATGAAAAAAGTAGTTAATTTCAGTCTGAAAAGCTTCCTGTGCAAAGTAACATGAACTTAAACTATATAAAGAAGGAACTTAGGTAATTATTAAGGAAATATGGATAAATTAAGGAGTCATTAATGAGTAGCTTAGTGTAAATGTCAACACATACCATCTAAAAATAGTATAAAAATACAATAAGCACAATGATTGTTCACTAGATTTTTAGATCTCTGTAAGTATTCTGGGTGAATTATGTACTTACTTGCCAAAATGCTGCTACTGAACTTAAGAAAAAACATTAACAAGTAACTTATATGGAAAATGCAAACAATTAAATGGAATGAAAAAAAATTCTAAAGCAAAAATACGTGCTAAAAGAATTACACCAAAATAATAAATCTAAAACAATTTCTGATTAAATTATAGGTTAGAAGTAGAAGGATTATATATGTAAACCTAGTCATGAAAGAGATCCAGAGGATTAAAAAATGACTAGCACAGACAAATGAAAATAAACACCTAAAAAGGATAAATTTTTAGCACACTATAGTGTAACATTCGCATACAAAGTAGGAGTGTAAGATATACTTAAGAAATAATAATCTTGGGTAGTTCAAACCAACAATCAAGCTCATCCTACAAAACCAGTTTATCACTTTCATATTTAAAAATTAAAAGTTTCAAAAGGTGCTTTATACTATTGGAAACGAAGTTAAGTCCCAAAGATTAAAAGTCATCTGACCACATGTTAATAAACCTCCTAAATACAAATAATTCTAGTTATTTACAAATTATTCTAAAGAAAAACATTACTCAGATTTTTGTGAAACTGTAATTACAAAGAACAGAGTTAGATGCAAGATAGATGTATGTATGATTTAACCCTACTTTCAAATGTTGAAGTCAGTATATATTCAATTAACTGAAAACTGATTCAAACTGGGGTCTGAATCCCAGACTTTGGGCCTCCTATGCAGGTGCTCTTACCAGTGAGCCACATTTATTACCACTTTACTGTGCTGTTAATTTTTAAGATAGAGTCTCATTTCCCTACAGAGAACATCCTGGACCATTGTCTGGTTATTTTAGGCTTCTCATTGTTACTAGGATAACAAGTGCCACCATGTCTAGTTGGTGCTGGTTCTGGGGCTTGAACTCAGGGCCTGGGTGCTGTCTCTGAGCTCCTTTGGCTCAAGGCTAACACTCTACCACTTTGAGCCACAGCCCCAATTCTGGCCTTTTCTGAGTACTTTATTAGAGATAAGAGTTTCATGGACTAACAAATGACTTATTCATTCAGAATACTTAAGTCCTGTTTTGGATAGGACCCCACTATGAATTGAGCCAATTCTAAATATTTTATGAAATTTTCTTCTTTTAAAACTTGGTTATATTTTCAGTGACATTTGTCTGTCATGCTAAAAGTCTGTCTTCTTGAACTCAGGGCCTGATCACAGTCCTTTACTACTACTTGAGCCACACTACCACTTCTGGTTTCTTTTGCTGGTTAATTGGAGATATGAGTCTCACAGACTTTCCTGCCTGAGTTGGCTTCAACCATGATCCTCAGGTCTCAGTATCCTGAGTAGCTAAGATTACAGGGATGAACCACCAGCACTCAGCTTCAATAACATTTTTAACTGACTGAAAAAAATCTTCTCAAGAATTTTGAACCAGCCAATGGTAAAAGTTCCCTAATGGAATACTATAGGGCTTGAACGCTTTTCTCTCTCCAACTTATAGGTACTTAACATTATTTTTTATGAGTAACTTGAAAGATAAGATATAACTACCAAATTTGCAAGTAACAAAATGCAGAGAGAGAGTATATAATGGGACAAATGATAGAAAGCTTACTTGTTTTGGGTACTGGGTTTGAACTGAAGCCTATGTTTGTTAGTCAAATGGTTGCGCCACTTGAGCCACACCCCCAGATCAATTTTGCATATTTTAAGTAGAAAGTACTAATAATTATTTTTCTAGCCATGTACCAGTGGCTCATACCTGTAACTCTAACTACTTGGGAGGCTGGGAGTAGGCAGATCTTGGTTTGAGGCTAACCCATGCCCAGGCTGGCTTTGAACCATGATCCTCAGATCTCAGCCTGAGTAGTTAGGATTACATGTGTGAGCCACCAGTCCCTGGCGACATTTTCATTCTTTACATGTCCTTTATTTGCCTCCCTTAAGACTAGTGGCCTGTAAATACTTTGATTACTTTTAAAGCTTTAAAATTGCTATTCATCAATATCAGGAAGTTTCACAAAGAAATCTTTTTTTTTTTTTTTGGTCCAGTCGTGGGGCCTGAATTCTGGGCCTGGGTGCTGTCCCTCAGCTCTTCAGCTCAAGGCTAGCACTCTACCACTTGAGCCACAGTGCCACTTCCAGCTTTCTTCTTTTTGTTTATGCAGTGCTAAGGAATTGAACCCAGGGCCTCATGCATGCAAAGCAAGTGCTCTACCACTGAGCCACCTCTCCAGCCCCTCACAAAGAAATCTTATTTTCTAGTCTTTTGCAGACAGAGCTGGTCACAGACTACAGTTCTACTGGTTTCTTACCACAATCATTTATATCATTTAGAAACTGAGTTTCTGGCCTCCACCTACCTACTTTGCTTACCTACTTCCTTTCCTACCTGGAATAGACTTCAATATAAAACCCCCCAAATTCCACTTCTATCAAATAAACAACTGAAGCACCTACAGGGATAAGAAAGGTATTTTGTGAAAAGTACACAGGTTTCCCTGCTCATTTTTCTATTCCTGATTATCAGATATCCAGTGATGTGTGCTGCCACTACTATCAAGTCACTTCCAATTTATAAACAGATACGACAAAATGTACTGCTTCCTCTTTGAGGAACATTGTAGAGTAATTTACTAAGAGCAAGCACATCAATTTAAGGCACATCTAACCTATTTCATCTGGAAGCTGATTAAACCAACTTAGGTAAAAAACTGTCACCAACAATGAAGAAAATAAATCAATCTGTTATCATGAGCAATCAAAAGTTTCTAGAATAGGTATTAAAATTGTTAGTTTGTAATCAGCGATTACTGGGAGCCAAAGTATATTTACCAAGATAAGATATCACTTTCTATGCCGAGTGTGGTAAAAATTATACAGTACTTTCAGAAAACCCTTCCTGAAATCTCTGATAAGAAAATAAAATTGGCTCAGGCTCATCTGGTGATTCTCTTGCCACAGCTTTCCAAGTGTTAGGATAACAGATATATGGTACTACATGCCAGGCCTCATCAATCTATATCTATCTGTCTGTCTGTGTGTGTGAGTGTGTGTGTGCACATACGCGCATACACTAGTACTTGGGCCTTAACTCAGGGCCTGATCACAGTCCTTTACTACTACTTGAGCCACACTACCACTTCTGGTTTCTTTTGCTGGTTAATTGGAGATATAAGAGTCTCATGGACTTTCCTGCCTGAGTTGGCTTCAACCATGATCCTCAGGTCTCAGTATCCTGAGTAGCTAAGATTACAGGGATGAACCACCAGCACTCAGCTTCAATAACATTTTTAACTGACTGAAAAAAATCTTCCCAAGAATTCTGAACCAGCCAATGGTAAAAGTTCCCTAATGGAATACTATAGGGCTTGAACCCTTTTCTCTCTCCAACTTATAGGTACTCAACATTATTTTTTATGAGTAACTTGAAAGATAAGACATAGCTACCAAATTTGCAAGTGACAAAATGCAGAGAGAGAATATATAATGGGACAAATGATAGAAATGTTTGAAATGACTGCGCTAGAACAAATGAATTAAAAAGAATATGACACATAATAAATTATATATGTATCTGTATTTACATTCAAAAAGTCAACTAAAAATGTTTAATGCACAATTACAGAGGAAGGGACACCTGCCTTAGTAGCAGTTCACAGAAAGAAAAAAAATCTGATTCAATTAACTCCAAAATATTATATGTCACAGTGTGATGGCCTGCTAAGAAGTGAGTTCATGCACCAGACAAATGTCCTCATTGCAGGACATGAATGTCCACTATTCTGGACTTGTCAGACTATATACGGAACACTGTTCTCTGTTCTGGGTGGCAGCTCTTAAGAGGTACTCTGGAAAGTTAATAGCTTTCAGACAAGGACCACCAGGAATAATGAGACCACTAAAGCATCTAATTTAAGAAAAGGCTGAAAGAAATGGGGATGTTCTACCTGGAGAAGAGAAAATTAGGGGAGACATGATGGTCGTCTTCAAATGTCTGAAGGATTGCTATGTTGAAGAAGGGAGTAGAATAGTCGTATGTTGTTCTAAAGGGCAGAACTAAAACTAAAGGAGAGAAAGTTATAGGGAAAACATTTTAGTTTTTTAAAAAAAACAAAAGCAAAAACCCTCTCCAAAGAAGAAAGTCACCAGCAAATAAACAGCACTCTCTCAGGAAGGCTTGCAGGAAAGCATTCTAATAGGAGGTTAGGCCAGATGAATTCTAGAATCTCTTCCAACTGAAGATTCCCAACAACAGAGCTCCTGAATATTGTTTGGTTTGAACTAGCCTTGCATTTTCCCAGCTAATCATCATGAGGGGAACTGTCTGATTATTCCTTTACAAGAGTCATTAAAGGTCAGAGGCAGAACTTTACTACCAAGTGAATGTAGTAATCCCTTCAAAGCAGTCCTGAGATGGCTGCATTCTTACTCCAGAGCTGCTAGTGCTCAAACTCTTTCGGAATGCCTTCAAAATCAGTGTCTGACTCACTTTAGAAACAGTTTCATTATTTAACAGACCTAACTCTATTGGTGGACTCAAACTATGATTATTTGACATAGCTAGAGTCTAGTACTAAGTGAGTATACAGTGGTGGACCAAATATCTGAGTCATTCCTAACCAAAATCTGTTATTTAGCTTGAGCATCCATTAAATCAAACCCAGCTGTCAATAAATGATTTTAGTTCACCCTTAAACACCTGAAAATTTGATATCAGACACAAATTAATATTACATGGGCTTTTAAGTTCTCAAAAAATACTGATTTACAAAAAACAACATGACACGAATAAGAATGTAACCTTCCAAGTTTGTTGCTTTGAGGGAATAAATGCATTCTTTCCTTTTTTTTTTTAAGCATTACTACTTTACAGGAAAATTTCATACTTTTGATCAAGTGTATAGAGCTCAAAAACCAGTGCTATAGATCTTGTTTTTCCTTTTTCATATTCCTTCAAGTCCTTAAAAGTTGGTTATTATCCTTGTATCCAGAAAGCATGTTCTTTCAAGTGAATATTCTAGGTACTTTTTAAAAAGTAAAGGCAGATTAGGTTATAAGTGGTTTCAAGAATAGAAGGTTTTGAAATTCAAAACACTGTTGATATTAGTATGATTTTAATAAGATATATCATGTGAATATAAGTGGAGTACAATGTAACACATAAGAATTTTTGTTTGGAATCCCTTTTTCTTACTAGAAAAGCTCTTATCTATTTCTACAATGCATAGCCAAAAGAATTTAATTTTCCCTACACATATTATCTTCTAATATAAAAGATAATTTAAGCTCTCTAATAAAAAATTTTTAATCTTATTTTGCAATCCTCAAACTAACTCTATTAACTGAAAAAAACATTATGAAGGATGCTTCCCAAAATAAACATTTCATCACAGTGAGGATTTTAGTGAAAGTTAGTTGGGCATCAGTTGGCATGTTGGCTTGGCAATGAGTATCTGTATAATAAATATTCATTGTTTTCTTTTGTATTTTAACAGAATGCCTGGTACCCAGTAAATAAAGTTAAGAACCTGTTAAGAACTGCAGTGAAGATTTTGTTCTTTACAGATTGCAGCAAGTCTGAGTTGAGGAAGTTCTGACAGATGCAAAATGTACACCTGTTGCAGGTGCACATACAGCGTAACCGGGCATGGCTGCGAAAACACACAGAAGGACAGGGTTGAGTTCTTACAAATATGGCACAGGTCAGGTGTGCCAACTTAAAAAAAAAGATTTAGGCATAAGCAACACTCTTTGTAGAAAGAAAAAGGACAGTGTGGGGCATGCTAAAGTTGTGCAGAATTCCACATTTATCAAAAACATAATAAACAGCAATAGCGTCCTCCTTCCTCCCTATAGAAAATCTAGGGAACTTTATCTAACACTTATGTGTTGTGTTTTGTTTTTTTTTTTTTGGAAGGGGGAATGGAAAAATTATTAGAGGAGAATCAGTGGAATAAATATGCACAGCAATAGATGGCACCCTCATCTAAATTAATAAAAACAAAAACTGAGTAAGCCATAGCACCAACTAAAAGGACAAGGCTAGCATTTAAATAATCATTCCTTCCTCCTTCTCCTCCCTCAGCACACACACATGCCTGGAAACCAGGAAGGAGAATGGTGACAAATACACAAAAGAGTCAAAAGACGAGTATATTCAACCCTGAGAAGATATGAACAACATCGTCTTTAATTCATCAAGCACCCTGGCTCCCGCAGGAAATCAAAGTGCTTCATAAATTTCCACTAGAACAAAATACAGGGTTAATTTCATCAGCTACCAAAACATAGCAGCTAAGTATGATAGTATGAAACTTCAGGTAAGAATGTAAAACTCAAAAATGGATCCAATTGAAATTGGTTATGAAATTTAGGGAGATTTCTGACTCCTTTCTGGTTGAGTGGAGGTGCACTACTGAGTACAGCACATAGAGCAACCCATTTCACCTAGGCCCTGACTAACAAAGTGGGGAGTCTCCATTGACTATTTAGTGGTCAGAGCCACTCAGACATACAAAGCCATCACACCACCCATGAAGAAGTATTGGCGCCGAACCCACTCAGAAGAGCGCCACCTGATGAATGAATGCCACCACTTCCTGTAACACCTCATCATTTAGAGGCCTCTCAGTCAAAGGACTGGCTCAATCTGACTTGGCTTAGCTTGTGAGATCTGATGACCACAGCACACGGTGCATGGTTGTAGAGATTAGCAGCATCCCAATAATGCCTAATTCCCAACATGAAGAAAAACAAGAATTAATTTTGAGAGTTAATGCTCAAGACATTCTTTTTTAAAATCTGACTTGTGATGATAAACGTTATCACTGCTACTAAGTCACTGCCAGCTGTCATACTGGAATCCATCTGTTATTTTAAAAACTGAATCTAACTTCAACATACACAAGCTCCACCCACCAAAAAGGAGAGATGCAAAGTATGCTTAGCAACAGCCAGATGCTTCATGAGAAGTAGTTTGGGATCAATTATATAAATAAGTGTCCATGTATGTACATTTATCATATATACACACATACAACAATAATTATAGTAAAATACTTTAAAGATATAGATCTAAAAACAGTTGGAGTTACTTATAGGGCTTTTAAAAGTATGTTTACATAGTAAAGAAGATAACACGATATACAGTTAGGCAGTAAGTCTGACCAAGCAGTGCGTTTCTAGATAATTACTAATGTAAATTATAGCAACAAAGGAGATTTGTTCATCCTATAAGAAAATGTCAACAAAGTCCCACAGAAGTCATAAAGAAAAAGTAACTTACAAAGCAGTTTTTAGAAAGACCCAGATTTTTCTCAAATTCTCTATTCTATCAGTGTTGCCCATGTCTCGGGAGAGTCTGCCTCTGTAATGATCCTCTCTGTAGATAACATACATGAGAGTTTTAAAGCAAAGGTAAAACATAAATAAAATTTTGCTTATCTTATACTAATAGGTATGACTTGTTTTCCATTACAAATAAAAATTCAAAGGTTTGCTGCATATTTTTTTAAAAGTATTAGCTAATGGAATACCAGTAAAGTTAACCCTGATTTAAAAATCTGTACAAATTAACATCTTTCTGGGAAGTCTCAGTCTTGGTTTCTAATAATGTTTGATTATTACTCTATTTGAGCTACAGTTATCATAAAAAGACAATTATTTAGAGAATAACCTAATAGTAATCAAAACAAGCTATTTGGTCCTGAGAAACGCACTGCCTGAAAAGCTATTTTGTTATAAAACAGAATTTATACATAAGAAGAATTTATTCTTGAGGAGAATGTCATTGAGAATCATGCGATTTTAAGGCTGTTAGTAAACTACAAAGGTAAACACAGTTACATGCTTATACATATGCATGTATAGATATACAATAAATGTACATGAAATTTGTGACTCATATGTGGAAATTCTGATCACAGCTACTTTTGATAGTACTTAAAAAAAACATACCATATTCTGAATTCAAACATAAAACAAGATAAATTTACAAAAGATATTTAAATCCTTCATATGCCCAAGCTCAATTAATCAGCAGAAAAACTGAAAAATGAATTTTGAGTTCATAATCAAAAATGCCTTATAAACATAAAGTAATATGACGCCAAGCCCATTTTATTGGTATGAGGCTATTTTTTAATTCTGAGTGGGAGGCTGTGTTAAAAGGAGAGCTAAAGCTTGCTCAAAAATACACAAATATTGCCAAAAGCACTCTTCACATTATTTTATTATGATACCCAAACCAAACTTGCAGCTGCCCAAATTTGCACCTTCTCATTATGAAGTCTCTTTCTGTTGCTGAACAACTTCTAAGTGACAAAGAGCCCTCTCATGGCTAACAATGGCATGCAATGTTATTATGAATCATGCAACATTAAAACAAAGACAGAGCAAGTACTTACGGGTACATGGCCATGGTTGTCAACTTAACAAAGATATCCTTACTGGGTGCATCAGCAGTATTGCAAGTGAAGGCTTGAGGTGGAGGCATTTTGTGTTTCCTGCAGAAATCAGTAGGTGAGATACTGTATTCTTGTTTAACTTCATGCAGGTCTGACTTGGCAGCTACGATTAAGCAGGGTATTCTGCTGTCCATAAAGTGTTGCTATGGAATAAAAAATAAAATCAAAATTTGATGACAAGCCTCCAAGTTACTATTTTAACTAAATGTCAACTAAAAACTCTTAGGGGAAAACACAAAGGCCCAATGTGTATGTATCTCTAATCATATAAAATAATACTTAGTGAAATGAATTATAAGGATATGGAATGAATTATAGGGGAAAAAATAACAGAGTGGCAGCTCACTCAATAAAGTCAACTCTACTAAAAAAAAAAACAAAAGAAAAAAAACAAAACCTTCCTCTGGATAGGCAAAGCAATATTGTTTTTGTTTGCCTGAGTACTGGCCCTGAGCTTTTTGCTCAAGGCGGACACTTTGCCACTTGAGTCAAAGATCTATTTCCAACTTTTTTGTGGCTAAATAGAGGTAAAAGTCTCATGGACTTTCTTGCCCAAGCTGACTTTGAACCCGTATCCTAAAATCTTAATCTCCTGAATAGGTAGGATTGCAGATATGAGCGCTCAGCACTATAATTTTAAACAGGGGAAGTGTAAATCATTCTCATAGTAAATATGACTAGGATCACTTTTTTGGAGGTAGAGGTATAGTTCAAGTGGTACAGTGGCAGCTTTGAGTAAAACCACCAAGTGAGAACATGGACCTGAATTCAAGCCCTAGTACCACCCCTTCCCACAAAAAACATCACTTTGATAACAAAACAGACCAATTCTAATTCTTTAGATTCACTGTATTTTTTAAAAGATTTTTTTAATTTTAAAAAAAAACACGATGAAACAAAAAGTCCACCTTATACTTAACAAAGACTATTTTGACTATTTTTTTCCATGATACTTCTAGTGTTTGAGTATATGTATTTATTTATATGTTTATACAGTCATAGTCATGCTGGTAAAAACATTTAAAATGTAATACTGTATTGTCTATATTCATCAGAATTATTTGGAAATTCATTCTTCTATTGTTAGATTTCTGGATTGTTTCTAGGTTTTGCTACCTAAAACTATGCTAGATTAAATTACCTTTGTGCATACAGTTTTTCTTCCTATTGACTTTTTTTTTTAATTGTGAAAATACCGTATAGGGGGGTTACAATTACATGGGCAAGATAATGAGTACATTTCTTTTTTTGTTTGTTTTTTTTTTTTTTTGGGTCCGGTCCTGGGCCTGAACTCTGGGCCTGGGCACTATACCTCAGCTCTTCAGCTCAAGGCTAGCGCTCTACCACTTGAGCCACAGCACCACTTCCGGCTTTTTTCTTTTTGCTTATGTGGTGCTGAGGAATCGAACCCAGGGCCTCGAGCATGCAAGGCAAGCCCTCTACCACTGAGCCACCTTCCCAGCCCCCCCCCAATGAGTACATTTCTTATCAAGCATTGTTGCCTCCTCCTGTTTCCCCTTCCCAGCCCTTCCCATCTCCCACGCCCCCCCTGCCCCCCTTCCTATTGACTGTTGTTGATAATCTAAAAAAAAAAAACTGATAAACTTTCCAAACCTCTGGTTTATTCCCTTGCCCTGGAGTTATTCTTGGAATAATTGGTAAAATATAATCCATATTATTTCTAACAGCCAAGAAGACCTTCCATTAATGCAAAAGTTGTTTTTTTTTTTTTCCTTTTTTTTCTGCCAGTCCTGGAGCTTGAAGTCAGGGCCTGGGCTCTGTTCCTGAGCTTCTTTGTACTCAAGGCTAGCGCTCTCTCTACCACTTGAGCCACAGAGCCATCTCCGGTCTTTTCTGTTTATGTAGTACTAAGGAATTGAACCCAGGGCTTCACGCATGCTAGGCAAGCACTCTTACCACTAAGCCACATCCCCAGCCCCAAAAGTTCTTTTTCTCTTTTGGCAGCACTGCGATTTGAACTCAGGGCTTCATGCTTGCCAGGCCAAGTGGCCTACTGTTGAGCTATGTCTCCAGCCCTTTTGTATGCTGGTTATTTTGAGATAGTTTTGTTCCCTGCCTTCCCTAGGCATGCAGTTGGACCTCATGCTGTCTATTTTAGGCGTTCTGTCATAGCTGGAATGACAGGAGCATGCCACCATGCCCAGCTCTCCATCTTCCCTCCATTAAGATTGAGTCTCATAGATTTTTCTACCTTTGATGGCCTGGCACCATAATTCCTACACTTCCCCCACTCCCACCCCCAGTACAGTCTGTCTCCAATGTAGCTTGGTATGATGGCTGTGCACTACTATGCCAGCTATGGGTTGAGATGAGGATCTTGTAAACTGTTTTGCCCAGGCTGACTCTGATCAGCAATCCTCCTATTCTTAGCCTCCCAGATAAAAATTACAGCCATGAGTCACAGATGACTACTTGGACATTCATAACCAGGAATATATGAGTCATGTGTGGGAGGTAGGGAACCCCAATGTCATATTACCATTGTAGTATGAAGCAAGAAGGGGGAGGGTAAAGATCCAGGTTTTTTGTGTTTTGTTTTTTTTTTGGGGGGGTCCAGTCGTGGGGTCTGTACTCTGGGCCTGGGTGCTGTCCCTCAGCTCTTCAGCTCAAAGCTAGCGCTCTACCACTTGAGCCAAAGTGCCACTTCCAGCTTTTTTTTCTTTTTGCTTATGTGGTGCTGAGGAATCGAACCCAGGACCTCATGCATGCAAGGCAAGCGCTCTATCACTGAGCCACCTTCCCAGCCCCTTTTTTTTAACTCTAGAAATGATTTTGTTGCTTCTTTTTGGGTAGGAAACATTACATTGCAATTCCATTAAAACACCACATATTATGTTTAGCCATAATCTACAAACCTTAAAAATCCTGGCACAATACTCAAAGGACTTGGGATTAGTGACATCATATACCAGACACACAACATCACAAATGATTTCGGCCTCAGTTAGAAATTCCGATTCTGAGATATCATGCAACTTGTAAAAAGGAAAAGATAATGAAAATCATTAATACCATAATTTTAACATACAACATCATGATGTATTATGACTTGTTCAATTAGACTTCCTAATTTAAAAAGTGCTGTTAAGCACTATTATTACAAGCATAGTCTGAGACATGAAAAATATGACTTGCAAAGAATAGTGCATGAATTAGAGAAAAGGAAAATTAACATTAAACAATATTTACTGAATACCCAATATTTAAAACTACAAGAGAATAGGAGACTAACAAGGTTTACAAAGAGACTGACAAACCTTTATCAGAAAGAGTAAAATGTTTAAAATATCCAATGTGATCATCTGGCAAAATAAACTATTTTTAAAAATTTGGAAAAAGAACTTTTTTCTAGTACTTATTATTTGTTAGAAACTTTTCACTGAAGAGCTAACAAAATAAAAAAATTTAGGCTCACAAAGAGTAAGTCCCTTGGTGAAAGTCACACAACTAACCAAAGGTGGACCAAAGTTGAAAATGCAATGACTAGATCTAAGGACAGCATATTACCATTTTCTACTATATAGCATGGTATCTTTTCAATCAGATCATTCTATCATATATTCTTAGGTTATCCTCTTCCCTAATAGATAAACTTGATTCAGATTACATATAAACTACTAAGCACAGCACTGCTTTCATGCTGATTTTTAGTCAATAGTGATAGAATTTTTTTTAATCAAATAGAACTTAAAATTTATTTTTGTCTTTATTACTGTGGTATAGCTACAATCAAGTATAGCTAAAATATACTATTAAGTGCATAAGTGTACAAATAGATGCATTATTGTTTCCATACCTGTTCAATAACCACATAGACTGAAGGAATGAACATTACAATGAACAAACCAGGTAAAAAATACTGTACACAGTTTCTACAATATATATGTTAAGTTAAAGCCAGTGTTTCAGTCATGGAAAAATAAGTTCAACAAATAAAATCTTTGTATCACAGAAATTCTTACCAACAAATATTTTTCTTGTCCATATACATAAACAGTATTAATTGCATAATAGGATTTATGATCATCATGAATCTTCTTCTGCCTCTGAAAACAGAACCAAAATCTCAATTTACAATAAGACATCACAGAAATTAGTTTTCATCAACACACATACCTTTGTATATGTACAAGGGTAAATTACAAATAAAGGACATTCTTTACACTTGTATACAGTTCATCAGTACAAAAGGATTATTTATGTTTCTTAGTTCTTTGGCTCTTAACACAAAAGATGCATTTGTCTGCATAAAGTGAAAGCAGTACTGAAGAGAAAGTATACACTAGAGACACCTGCTGGCAATTGTCATAATTTGGTTACACATGAAATTATTCTGAAAATTAATCTTCTTATTGAACAAAGTAATCAGAACTAATAGCTATCATTACTAAATTTGAAATATTTTATACATACAAAATTCTATCATTATTAAGCTACCAGTACTAAATTTGAAACATTTTGTACATACATACATACATAAAATTGTACATTTATGGCAAGGATTGTGTTAGGTACTTTCATATGTATAGTCATTTAATCCCCACTAAATAGTGAAACAAGATATCCTACTCTCAACCCATCTTTCCCCCTGTCTTGATAGGGTCTTACAGTGTAGCCTAGCCTGGTCTGGAACTTGTGATCCTCCTGCCTCAGCCTCCAAACCTTGGATTTCCGATGTAGTCCACGATGCTGGGTCCTATATTTTAGATGTATTTCTCTAATATACATAGGCCAATGAATTCTATCAGTCATCTAAAAAGATTCATGACTATAAAAACTAAGTAATCCAGCTGGGCACCAGTGGCTCATGCCTATAATCTTAGCTACTCAGGAGACTGAGATCTGAGGATCATGGTTCAAAGCAAGCCCAGGCAGGAAAGTCCATGAGACTCATCTCCAATGAACCACCAGAAAACTGAAAGTGGTGCTGTGGCTCAAGTGGTAGAGAGCTAGCCTTGAGCTGAAGAGCTGAGGGAGAGTGCCCAGGCTCAGAGTTCAATCCCCACGACCAACAAAAAACTAAAACAAAAACACAAAACTATGTAATACAATTACTATAAAATTTGATGGATGAAGTTTATATTCTGAGAACTCACCATTAAGTTTCTCCCAAGAAGAGCCTGAAGAACTCCACTTTTCCCACAGCCTTTCATTCCAATTACATTACATCTGAACACATTTCTTTGAGTTTGTTTTTTCTGCAGGTCTATTTTTTTATCTCTTGTCACTAAAAAGAAATACACAAAACAATAAATACATAAGACTGGACTGGGAAGGTGGCTCAATGGTAGAGTGCTTGTCTTGCATGCAGGAGACCCTGGGTTCAATTCCTCAGCACCACATAAGCAGAAAAAGCCACAAGTGGCGCTGTGGCTCAACTGGTAGAGCATTAGCCTTGAGCTGAAGAGCTGAGGGACAGCGCCCAGGTGCAGAGTTCAGGCCCTACAACTGGCAAAATAGTAATAATGATAATAATAATAATAACAACATAAATACATACATAACACTTAAAATTCACTATGCTTCCATTCCACCTTTTGCAAAACTAGATCTTGCTCTTTATCACTTCTGTTTTTGTTTTTGTTGCCAGTCCTGGGGCTTGAACTCAGGGCCTGAGCACTGCCCCTGAGCTTCTTTTTGCTCAAGGCGAGCACTCTACCACTTGAGACACAGTGTCTCTTCTGGCCTTTTCTGTTTATGTGGTGCTGAGGAATTGAAACCAGGGCTTTCTTTGTACATGCTAGGCAAACACTCTACCACTAAGCTACATTCCCAGCCTCTTTATCACTTTTATGAAGTGTTTCATCTATACACATATTATCTAACACTCAGGCTGTATGTGATATTAACTACTAAATATAATGCATATGGGAAAGTTGACTTAATGTAAATGTAATGACATTTATTTTACCATAAAATAAGTAATATACTTTTACTAAAAACAAATCCTAAAAAATGAACAAAGGGCGGGAAGTGTAACTCAAGGGTAGAGTCTCTTCCTAGCAAGCCTAAGACCCTGAGTACAAACCTAGTGTTGCCAATAAAGATAAAAATAAGACAGAAATTTAAAAAAAACCTGTGAATACAGTTAACATTATACCACAATTATTTTTTGTGGTGGTTATTCATTGAGAATCTCTGATTTTTTGCTGGTATTGGGGCTTCAAGTCAGGGCCTCAAGCTCTTGCTTAGCTTTTTTTGCTCAAGGCTGGTACTTTACCACTTGGGCTATACCTCCACTTCGCCAATTAACTGGGGATGAGTCTCTTGGATTTGTCTGCCAGACTAACTTAAAGTTGAGATCCTCAGATCTCAGCCTCTATAGTAGCAATGATTATAGGTGTGAGCCACCAGAACCTGGCCTGAGATAGGGATTTGCTTTCTTTACTGGCCAGCCTTAAATTTAATCCTCCTATTTTTGCTTCCCTGTGTTCCTGGGAACACACACACACACACACACACACACACACACACACACACACACGCACGCACGCACGCACGCACGCACGCGCGCGCGTGCGCGCGCGCTCCCCTAGCCTTTGTGCTTCCTCTATAACTGGGATTATAGGATTATGCCAGTGTGCCAAGAAGTGAGATGGAGTCTAGTGAACTTTTTTGGTTAGGATTATGCCAGTGTGCCAAGAAGTGAGATGGAGTCTAGTGAACTTTTTTGGGCCAAAGCTGGCCTTGAATTGAGATGCCCAGATCTCTACTCCCCAAGTAGCTAGCTAGTATTAAAGGTTTAAGCCACTGTTCCCTGCTTTCCATCTAATTTTATTCTATGATGAATTACTGTCATAATAAATTAAAAATCAAGGCTGGGAATGTGGCTTAGCAGTAGAGTGCTTGCCTCACATGCATGAAGCCCTGGGTACGATTCCTCAGTACCACATAAACAGAAAAGGCCAGAAGTGGTGTTGTGGCTCAAGTGGTAGAGCGCTAGCCTTGAGCTGAAGAGCTCAAAGACAGTGCCCAGGCCCAGAGTAAGCCCTATGACTAACCAAAAAAATAAAAAGAGTAAAAACCAAAAGATGTTATTTGAAAGTTTGTACCTTTTTTGGTGCTGTATCTATAAGTGGAGAAAAGATATAACATTAGCAAGCCTTTCAGATATACATGTAACTGGGAGGTAGTGGCTCATGACTATAATCCAAGCTACTCAGGAGGCTGAGATCTGAGGCTCCTGGTTCAAAGCCAGTGTGAGCAAATTCAAGGAACTCTTATCTATAATTAATCAGCAAAAATCTGGAAGTGGAGGTATAGCTCAAGTGGCAGAGTACAAGCTGTGAGTAAAAAAGCCAAGTAAGGCATAAAGCCTCTATTATTAGCACCAAAAAAAAAAAAAAAGAAGGCAGGCTAGAAAACAATGCTATATTTATTTATTTTGTCAGTTTTGGGGCTTGAACTCTGGGCCTGGGGGCTGTCCTTCAGCTCTTCAGCTCAAGGCAAGCACTCTACCACAAGCCACAGCCACCACTTCCGGTTTTCTGAGTGGTTTATTGGGGATAAGAGTCTCATGGGCTTTCCTGCTAGGGCTGGTTTTGAACCATGTTCCTCAGATCTCAGCCTCTTTAGTAGCTAGGATTATAGGTGTGAGCCACCAGCGCCCAGCTCAACAATGCTATATTATCAGCACAATAGAATAATGGGACATCTCTTCTTGAGGTAAAAATATCTCTTTAAGATGTACCCTAAGATCCAACAGCAGACCTCACGAGAGACATTATTTATTTTATCAAGAACTGAAAATAATTTTTTAAAAAATACTACCCATAAGTATGAGATAGTTAAATAGTAACAGAACATCCATGACAACACACATGTAAGATGTGTAAAAGTATACTTATTTATATGTAATAAATTCTGTCTAACCGGTTAAGTACTTTTTTAAAGGGTACTTGTTCTATCAGTTTTAAAAAGGTTGTCTTCTTGGGCTAGGGTTTCCTGTAAAATATAGCAGATTTATAATAACTAGGATATAAGAAACTCCTGAAATAATTAATTCCCTAATTCGTTATTTCCATAGCTATGGGTTTCTTTGAGTGAACACACTGCTTTGGCAAGAATATATAGTTTATATTCAAAATCTATGACAGACAATAATGCCCATAGTTCCCCCTCATTTTCATCAAAGGAGTACTCCCAGGATGTAGATTAGAAGTTTTCTTTTCTGTTCTAATAAACAATAAAATTGAGCAAGGAAAGCTAAAAGAGCATAGACACAAGAACTAATGAGAATGAATTTACTTTTATTCTTTGTAACATCTGAAACTGGAGTCTTAAAAAGCAATATTCCAGTTGAGCACTGGTGGCTCATGCTTATAATCCTAGCTACTCAGGAGGCTAAGATCTGAGATTCCCTGTTTGAACCCACCTTGGACAGATAAAGCTCTTATTTGTAACCACCCAAAAGCCAAAATTAGAGCTGCAGCTCAAGTGATAAGAGTGCTAAGGCTTGAACAAAAAAGTTAAGGGACAATACCCAGGCCTTGAGTTCAAGCTCCAGGAACAGCACAAAAATAAATAAAACAAAACAAAGCCCATAAAGCCCCAACAATATTCCTTATCACAAACTGACTGAGTATCTAGACGCTTACCTGTAATGGCTGAAGCTTGAGATTCTTGTTCAGTCAATATGGAATAGCCTAGATAGCCCAAATATTCCAGGCACCTCTGTACATCTAAGTAGGTTGTAAGCCTAAGAAAGGGTAATGTTAACAAGGTAGAAAGTTCCTAAATGAACATCCAGAGAAAAGAAAATTCCAACAACTCAGGAAATGTTAACCACTAGACTTCCTAAATAATATTTATCAAGCTGCTATGGATTTGGCTACACTGACATTTTTACAGCAGAGAAGGGAGAATTCTCGCAAAGCAAGGGCAATTTCTTCTATCTCCCCAACATGAGGAAAATAACAAGTCTATACAGGTGAGTTGAGAGTGGTCAGTAAGAACTGCAGGTGTCTCACACCTATAATTCTAGCTACTCAGGAGGCTGAGATTGAAGGATCATGGTTTAAAGCCAATCTGGGCAGGAAAGTTTGTGAGACTCTTTTTTTTATTTTTTTATTTTTGGGTCCAGTCGTGGGGCCTGAATTCTGGGCCTGGGCGCTGTCCCTCAGCTCTTCAGCTCAAGGCGAGCGCTCTACCACTTGAGCCACAGTGTCACTTCCGGCTTTATTTTTCTTTTTTGCTTATGTGATACTGAGGAATCGAACCCAGGGCCTCATGCATGCAAGGCAAGCGCTCTACCACTGAGCCACCTTCCCAGCCCCAAGTTTGTGAGACTCTTATCTCCACGACCCAAAAAAAAAAGCTGGAAGTACAGCTGTGTCTCAAGTGGTAGATTACTAACCTTGAGCAAAAAAGTTCAGGGGCAGTGTTCAAGCCGCAGAAGCATGTGTGCATGTGTGCACACACATACATACTACAGCAGGGAGATAATATATTATCTGTTTCCAAAGTCAACATACAGTTTCCGGGGCTGGGAAGGTGGCTCAGTGGTAGAGCGCTTGCCTTGCATGCCTGAGGCATGCAAGGGTTCATTCCCCAGTACCACATAAGCAAAAAGAAAAAAAAGCCGGAAGTGGCGCTGTGGCTCAAGTGGTAGAGAGCTAGCCTTGAGCTGAAGGGCTGAGGGACAGCGCCCAGGCCCAGAGGTCAGGCCCCACGACCGGACCCAAAAAAAAAAAACAAAAACAAAAAAATCATATAGTTTCCTAACCAATGGCAATCTTGATGACAATTAAACGGATCCAAAATTTTTGACAAAAGGCCCCAAATAACTGAAAGGTACCAGAAACTAGTTAGTCTTTCTGATACATCTGAAAAAAGAAAAGATCCTAATAGTGAAAAACTTAGTCTCATCAAGGCTAAAGTAACAATGTCATCATAAAAATTAAAGGATTCCCTTAATGGCTTATACATGTCAACCACATCACAATTAGATTGTAGATAAATCCTTACTAAGTCTTACTACAAATTCATGAGTCAGAGTATGGTAATCAAGAACACCACATATATACTAGTTATACAGGAGGCATATAAAGGAGGATCACAGTTTGAGGTTGGTTCCAGACAAAATTGGGAGACATTGTGTAAAAAGTAAGTAAAGGATGGAAGTGTTGTTCAAGGGGAGTGTAGAGTATTTGCCTACCAGTGTGAGGCTCTGAATTCAAACCCTCATACCAGAAAAAATAAAGTAAAATAACAAGTCTTCAATAATTATTAAAATGCTTCTCCCAGGTTGAAGGAGTAAGAATTATGCAACAGCATTATTTCCAGTTCTCTTAATCAAACAAAGAAGTACTAAAACAGTTTAGGGTTTTTGTTTGTTTTTGTTTTTGTGCTAGTCCTGCGGCTTGAACTCAGGGCCTAGGTGCTGTCCCTGAACTTTTGAACTCAAGGCTAGCAAATGGAGCCACAGCTCCACTTCAGGCTTTTTGGTGGTTAATTGGAGTTAAGAATCTCATGAATTTTCCTGCCAGGCTGTCTGTGAACTATGATCCTTAAATCTCAGCATCCTGAGTATCTGGAATAACAGGCGTGAGCCAATGGTGCCCAGATTAGTTTAGTTTTGATATAAGACTTATGATTGTTTCCCAGTACTATCCTCTAAAAGAAAACCACCCTATACGGATAAATTCAAAGAACATCTATAGCTCAGCTTAAAAATATCCAGCAGCATTACAAATCTTGAGTAAGGGTAATTACGAGTGAAAAATTCACAAGAACTGACTAGCTTACATGATGAATATAATATGCCATAATCTAACCTCCTTGTGACTCTAGAAGAAAAAGATAAGTGCTATACTCACGTCCACTGGGAAAGGAATCCCTGGTATGTTATCCAGCCTCTTTCATTTGTGCAAACTGTGTTATTCACATCTGGCCCCCAAGGTATGTAAGGAAAAACTTTAAACAAATCTTTAAGTTCATCAGGTGACAAAGCGCAGTCTCTATCCTGAAGATTACAAGGAAATTAATATTTAGATACCTAAAAGAACAATGTCCAAGAATAAATCCCTAGTCTAATAAAGCTATGCTAAAAACTGAGTAAACAAATGATAAGAAAATTTATATTCTATCAAGAAAATTCTTCACATGGATATAAGATAAGCTTCGAAAGAGTGCATCACAAACTAGAATTTTACATTTTGAAAAAACAATAAAAGAGCAAAAAATATTTTTGCTGGTTTAGAAAGTTGAGTTTCTCGGGCTGGGAAGGTGGCTCAGTGGTAGAGCGCTTGCCATGCATGAGGCCCTGGGTTCGATTCCTCAGCACCACATAAGCAAAAAGAAAAAAGCCGGAAGTGGCGCTGTGGCTCAAGTGGTAGAGTGCTAGTCTTGAGCTGAAGAGCTGAGGGACAGCGCCCAGGCCCAGAGTTTAGGCCCCATGACCGGACCCCTTCCCCCCCCCCCCAAAAAAAAAGAAAGTTGAGTTTCTAGCTACATATCTCACAGCTAAGACAACAGAGTAACATCATTCACACAGATTTTTTTCTTTTTTTTTGCAAGGGCTGGGGTGTGGTTCAAGTAACGGAACATCTGCCTAGCATGTGCTAGGCCCTGAATTAAAACCCAATATTGAAAAAAAAATTACCATATATCATGAAAATTACAGTTTAAATACAAAAATAAGTTTAAAAGCTTACCAAATCATGTTTGTCAAAGGTGCTTTGGAGAAATAAATATGCATGATGATTTAATTCAGTAGTGCAATCAGGAGGTATTTTTAGCCTGTTGAAAAATTTAAGAAAATCATTAATCAAATATTAAAATTTAATTTGAAAAAGAAAAAAGTTGCAACAAAACTTTTTGTGGGATGACACCAAGTACATAACATCTTCTCTGAAGCCATTAAGAGCTTTCTAAGCAACATTTCTGGTGTGGTTACAGCATGCTCAAGAAGGGTCAGAACAGTCAGTTCAAAGTGACACACATATCATTGCTAAATATCAAATGAACAGGATGAAATAAAATCTTTATAAGTAATATAAATTAAACTGCAATAGGTTTGTTCTTCCAATAACCAAATTATGTTACAATTATGAGCTTAATTTTTTTTTTTCTGTCTTAACAGTACTGAGATTTGACTCAGGGCCCTAAGCTTTCAGGTACTCTACTGCTGAGCCACACTTCCAGTCCTTTTTTGCACTGCTTACTTTGAGATAGGGTCATGCTTCTTGGACAGGCATGCACTTGGACAAGTACTTGCTACTTTCTATTATAGCTTAATGGATGGACCACATTCTCTCAAATTTTTCTGCCCAGGGCCAGCCTGGAATTGCTATCCTCCTGATCTCAGCCTCCCACATAACTAACATGCCCAGCTATTGGTTGGAAAAGGAGTCTTGAAAATTTTTCTACCATGGGCTGGGAAGGTGGCTCAGTGGTAGAGTACTTG
This sequence comes from Dipodomys spectabilis, assembly GCF_019054845.1. Lineage (NCBI taxonomy): Eukaryota > Metazoa > Chordata > Mammalia > Rodentia > Heteromyidae > Dipodomys > Dipodomys spectabilis. Next base: position 4,190,128 of record NW_024870681.1, on the reverse strand, counting down.
CCTTGCATGCATGAGGCCCTGGGTTTGATTCCTCAGCACCACATAAGCAAAAAGAAAAAAGCCAGAAGTGGCGCTGTGGCTCAAGTGGTAGAGAGCTAGCCTTGAGCTGAAGAGCTGAGGGACAGCGCCCAGGCCCAGAGTTCAGGCCCCACAACCGAAACCAAAAAAATAAAAATAAAAAAATAAAAAAATAAAATTTTTCTGCCTGGCTAGACTCACACCACAAACCCAACTACATATTAAGCCCAAGTATATAGGCTTAATATCAATCTCCATGTTGAAATGAGTTGAAAATAATGTGAAGAGGGATTTCTTCTTGGTCTTTCTGATCCACCTTAAATGCAGTTCAATGAACAGTGAAATGCAATGAGTTAGGTAACAAAAAGACAAAAAGGAGGTAGACTTCAAGTTAAAAAAAAAAATTTCAGTCTGACATGGGTGCTTTACACCTGTAATCCTAGCTACTCAGGAGGCTGAGGCTGAAATATGGGGATCACAGTTCAAAATTTGCCAGACAGGAGAATTTATGAGACTCTCATCTCCAAATAACAACCAAAAAGCTGGAAATGAAATTGTGGCTCAAGAGGTAACACACTAGCCTTGAGCCCCCAAAAAAAGCACTCAGGGACAAAGCCCAAGCCCTGAGTTCAAGTCTCAGAACCAGCACATCATACACAAATATAAACAGTTTAAACTGGCATAATATTTGCACTTATTTTATGAATCCTAAAGAAAGCAGAGTAACTTCCATTTCCATATCCTCAAATACTATCATTTTTATGTATTGGAAACATTCAAACTCTTCTTCACTTATTTTGTTTTTGTTAATCAATCATGGGGCTTGAACTCTGGGTCTGGGCACGGTCCCTCAGCTCTTCAGCTCAAGGTGAGCACTCTACCACTTAAGCCACAGCGCCACTTCCAGTATTTTGGTGTAATCAGAGATAAGAGTCACACAGATGTTCCTGCCTGGGCTGGCTTTGAACAGTGATCCTCAGATCTCAGCATTCTGAGTAGTTACAGGCATGAGCCACCGGTGCCTGGCTTCTCCACTTATTTTGAAATGTATAATTATTACAGATTATAGTTATCCAATTATGCTATAGTCCATCAGAAATAATTCTTCCATCCCTAAGTGTATTCTGGTATCATTACCAACCTCTACCTTCTCTCTCTCCAATCCCCTCTTGGAATCAGCTTCCACAAATGAGTGAGAACCTTCAGTATTTGTCTTTCTGCAAGTGTCCTATTTCATTTCCTCTAGTCCCATCCATGTGGCTACAAATAACAAACTTCATTTTTTATGGCTGAGTAGCTATCATATATGGCATTTTTATCATTTACTAATCCACAGATGGGTATCTAATACCTTGTTTGATTCCATAGAATGACTATTGTGACTAGCAGTAAACATAGGAGGGATAGGTTATTTCCTTGGTATGATTTCATTTCCATATAAATGGTAGAAGGATCACAGATCACATGCTAACTCTATTTTTAGCTTTTTTGAGGAACCTCCATACTGTTTTCCATAATGATTGTACTAATTTGCACTGACATCAACAGCATGGTGAGTTCCCCTTTCTCTGTAACCTTCCCAGCAATTTTTTTTTTGTCTTTTTGATAGCAACAGGCTCCCTACCACTATGAAATCATATTGAAGCCAGATCGTCAATCAGCTCTCTGTAAAATGAGTCAAGTGCTGAAGTATGTAAACTAAAGATGCTAAGGGAGCTGGGAAGGTGGCTCAGTGGTAGAATGCTTGCCTTGCATGCATGAGGCCCTTGGTTCAATTCCTCAGCATCACATAAGCAGAAAAAGCCGGAAGTAGCGCTGTGGCTCAAGTAGTAGAGCACTAGCCTTGAAGCTGAAGAGCTGAGGAACAGTGCCCAGGCCCAGAGTTCAAGTCCCATGACTGACAAAAATAAATTAATTAATTTTTTTTTAAAAAGAGCCAGGCACTAGTGGCTCACACCTGAAATCCTAGCTACTCAGGAGGCTGAGATCTGAGGATCACAGTTCAAAGCTAGCCTGGGCAGGAAAGACCGTCAGATTCCTATCTCTAATAAACCACCAGAAAATCAGAAGTGGTACCATAGCTCAAGTGGTAGAGCACTCACCTTGAGCTGAAGAGCTGAGGGGATAGTGCCCAGGCCCAGAGTTCAAGCCCCACAACTGACCCCTCCTCCCCCCCCAAAAAAAAGATGCTAAGGAAGCCACTATAAAAAGGAACATCTCTAGACTAGAAGGTAGGGCAGTGTCGACACTACTGATTTTGACACTATCCCTTCAACTGAGAATTAAAGGATGAAACCTTAACTAAAGGTAGTAGAGTTAAAATATACCACAGGCAAAAACCTAGATAGAAAGCAACATATGTTTGGTGATCTATAAATAGTTTGTGGTTTACTTCTGGAATTAAGGTGGGGAGAGCATGGGCACAACCAGTAATGAATGACCTCAGCCATGTTAAGAAGCTTAAGCTTTACCTTGTGTCTCAGGAATTAACATGGCGTGTGTGCGCACATGCACGCGCGTGTGTGTGCGTGTGTGTACTAATTTAGGCAGAGTTAATAATAAAGTTGGAGAGGTTCAAGTAGTGGCTCTAGGGAGTTATTTTTCAGGAAATATGAAATAAAGTATGACAGAGATGATTAGTATACGTATGCCACAAAGCCCTAACAGATGGGATTTACCATTTTTCTATCTTAAAAAGCACTAAATAGTTTCTTATAGAATGTATCCATTGCAAAAGGACACAGAAAAGAAAACTTTGTGGATATGTCCCAGGATAAATTCATCTACCATTACATAGTCAATGAAAAATCCTGGAAACAGCTGAGTGTCTATAATCCTATTTATTCAGGAGGCTTAGACTTGGAGTACACAGTTCAAAGACAGGTTAGATAGAAAACTCCTTCAAGACTCCAGCTCCAAATAATCAGCAAAAAGCTAGACTAGAGGCATGGCTCAACTGGTCAGCCATGAATGAATGATCAAGGAAGTAAGTCAAGTTAGTACAAGGCTCCTAGTTCAAACCAGTATTGGTAGGAAAATAACAACAATACAAACAAAAACTGGGAAATGTGCAAAGATTAAGCAATTTAGACAAATGAAGTTCCAACTTAGAACTGATTAGCGGATGAGAATCTAATCACAAAGAACTCTATTTCTTATTAATGAGGAAGAGAAAGTAACAAGTCTTTATGAACTGTTACACAGACAGCCAGAGGTACTATTTTAAAATAAAATTTTAAAAAGACTCTGAAAGAGTAAGGAACAGAGTTGAACACCCAAAGGCCAGATCATGCAAAGTTATAATCCCTGAAAAGCCTGCTTTTGTGGGTAGAAAAGGCACCCTGCAGCAAGGCAATCTCCTATGTGAGGGCAGCACTTGGCACATTTTTAAATAGAGCTCACATAGCATTATCAAAGGAAAATAACCATGTACCAATCAGCTGCTCAGGAAAACTACTTATTTTATTCTGACAAAAGGAAAGAAAAATGCTAACCAACACATATTTGATCTTTGAGTCTAAAACAATGATTATCTGGCATCTTTTTTCTCCTTCAGCAAAATGCATTTTTTTTTTTTGGGTCCGGTTGTGGGGCCTGAACTCTGGGCCTGGGAGCTGTCCCTCAGCTCTTCAGCTCAAGGCTAGCACTCTACCACTTGAGCCACAGCACCACTTCCAGCTTTTTTCTTTTTGTTTATGTGGTGCTGAGGAATCGAACCCAAGGCCTCATGCGTGCAAGGCAAGCGCTCTACCACTGAGCCACCTTCCCAGCCCCAGCAAAATGCATTTTAAAAAGATACTTGTATTTTCCATGGGAAGAGAAAAAAAAATTGGAGCTATACTATAATTAGTGGCTCTCAATTGTGGATGTAGTTTCTAAGGGAATATCTGGCAATTTCTAGAGACATTTTTGGTTGTCACAACTGCAAGAATGGGTGTTACTGTTATCTAAGGATGTACTAAACACCCTATAATACACAGGACAGGTTCCATGATAAAGAATTCTAAGGGCTGGAGGCATGGCTTTGGTGGTAGAACACTTGCCCAGCAAATGCAAGCATGAGGCCCTGAATTCAAACTCCACCTCTGTCAGGGGAAAAAAAGAAAAGCACAACATAGTAGTCAAGGATTTGCCAGGCACAGTGGCTCATGCCTGATACCCCAGATATTCAGGATGCAGTGTTGGGAGGATTAAAGCTCAAGAGCAGCCTGGGGAAGAAGTTAGTGAGACCCCCAGATCAACAAATACAATGGATTTGAAGGTGTGTGCCTGGAATACCAACTATGTGGGAGGCATATATAGGAGATTTGCAGCTAGAGGCCTATCATAGATCAAGAGTAAAACCGTATCATAAAAATAACTATAGAAAAAAGGGCTTAGGGTATGGCTCAGGGGATAGTGCTCCTGTCTAGCAAGTGAAATGTCCTGAATTCAAATCCAAATACTGAAAAAATAAAAATCTCTAGTCCAAACTGTCTACAGTGCAGACTGAGAAATAATTCTAAATTATTCCAGAGGTGGTTGAACTACAACATGTGTTAAGTAAAACATTTAAAATTTAAAATTACTTGGCAAGTGAAATCAATAATAAAACCAAAGGTACGTACAGGGGGAATAAATATTCAGGTGTTAAATCCAGATCATCGTCATAACCAAATCGTCGAAGCACAGTCCAAGTAGTTTCGTGTCTCCCTCTCTGGATAAAAAGCGTGTGTAAAAAGAGAAAACCTGCAATAAAGTACAACAATAAATACAGTTGACATGAAGAAGGGTGCACAGTCACATGGGAGAAAAACATGTATGATAATAGCAGGAGGGAGATTTGAAAACACATATACGCCAGTGTTCATATGGAAGAAAAAAAGAGAGTTGACTGGTGTTTCAACGAAATAGCTCATTTTGAAGGGTCCAACACATATACTCAGTTCAGAAGAGAAAGTTAGATGAAAAGGCCAGAATTATATCCCACGGAATATACTGACAGTCACAAAGTTACATAACAAAAACAACTGCAAAAAATAAAATATTGTATATATCTTCAATAGAAAATTCTAGATTTTAATTTCCTTTCTTATTTCACTGAGATTCAACGAACTATAAACAGGAACATTCTAACACTTGGTAAATTTGATTCATAGACAAGTCCCTAAAAGTAATTCCTGTTTACAGGGATTTAAAGGAAGGATTTTAAGGTACATTTGTTTATTCCAGATTTCTTTTTTTTTTTTGGGGGTCCGGTTGTGGGGCCTGAACTCTGGGCCTGGGCGCTGTCCCTCAGCTCTTCAGCTCAAGGCTAACGCTCTACCACTTGAACCACAGCGCCACTTCTGGCTTTTTTCTTTTTGCTTATGTGGTACTGAGGAATCGAACCCAGGGCCTCAGGCATGCAAGGCAAGCGCTCTACCACTGAACCACCTTCCCAGCCCTATTCTAGATTTCTGTGATGAACTTCTATGTTGCTGAGGATCCAACCCATTTCCCTACCTCTAATTTATATTACAAAATAATAATTCTCACCAATAGCATATTCCCCAGCTTAAATATCCAAGTCATATTTAGGATATTAGTAAATATTAACACTTTCTTAAAGTTAATAATGCTATATAGATATTCATCTTCTGCAAAATTTCAGACTGATTACTCATGCCTATAATCCAAACTACTAAGGAAGTTGAGATATAAGGATCTCGGTTCAAAGTCTGACAAGGCAGGAAAAGTCCATGAGAATATTAACTCCAATTAACCATCCAAAAGCCAGAAGTAGAGCTGTGGCTCAAGTGGCAGAATGCCAGCCTTGAGTGAAAAAGCTAAGAAACAGTAACCAGGCTCTGAGTTCAAGTCCCAGTACTGGCATCGAAATAAATAAATAAATAAAACTGAAAATTAAGTAATCTAAAAAGGTGAAAAAAAGGACTGAGGATAATGCTCAGTAGTACAGTGTTTGCTTGTACTTAAAACCTCTTGAGTTTAATCCCCAGCACAGGGGCAGAAAAACACCATTCTCCTACCTTTCAGTGTCAATCCACTGTCAGCTACACCATCACTTATATGTTTTCTGACTACATTCTTGACATCTTCCAGAGCTTGAGGAGCTAACGGAGTGTTGAAACAAATTCTCTAGCAAAAAGAAAAACAACATATAAATTAAATTAAATTGAAAAGAAACACATAAATAATATTAAGCCAAAAGAGATAAATTAAGATAGGCTCTACTTTTTTAAGCATGTCATATTTAGAAGAAAAGAAACTTCCAGTTACTGGTATTTTGTTTCTATATCATCAGGCTCTTTGTAGAGCTATGTTACACAAAGCCAAGAAAGCAGAATGATTGAGGGTTTAAACTTCCAAGTTATCTGTAATACAACCATTGTAGACCATGAAATGAAACTATCAGAGTCTTCTTAGTTCCTACACATAAGAGTTTTTATATCCTAAGCAAGGACTTAAATAGTTTGATGTAGTAGTTTTACATGAAAAAGACAAAATCTTAACAATGTATTGTTTGTTAAAGTAAGTTTTTATAGTTTTTATTATTAGCAAAGAAAGAAAAAGCTATACAAATATCTGAAGTAAAGAGAGCTACCTGAAAGAAGTTGAGTTCAGCATCATTGAGTGTACCGTCATTATCCTGATCAGATATTTTAAATATACGAGTAAGGGCTTTTACACATGCTGGTTTCATCTATAAAACATCAAGAAAAGAAACAATTGTTTTAATTAAAGTTAGATTTTTAAAAAATTACAACTTTCGGGGCTGGGAAGGTAGCATAGCAGGAGAGTGCTTGCCACTCGTGCTATGAGGCCCTGGGTTCGATTCCTCAGTACCACATAAACAGAAAAGGCCAGAAGTGGTACTATGGTTCAAGTGGTAGAGCGCTACACTTGAGCTGAAGAGCTCAGGGACAGCGCCTAGGCCTAGAGTTCAAGCCCCACGACCAACAACAACAACAAAATTACAACTTTCCTAAGTTATGCTGGGAAAATGATCTCCAACTCGAGGTAGCTATGACTAGAGACTCGAAGAACCTCGCGTAACAACATTTTAAACTAAAATAACAAAATTTCTGAGGCAAGGCCTCATTGATTATATAACATAGGATGGCCTCAAACTTGTAATCTTCCTCCTTAAGAAAGTCATGTGCTACTACCCCTGGCTTTAAAGTGATTTTTTTTCTCCTGACACTGGCTACTGAACTCAGTGTCTCACACTCTCATTTGTCTTTCTTGCTCATAGCTGGCATTCTACCACTTGAACCATGACTCTAACCTGGCTTCCTACTGGCTAAAGATGGAGCTTCATGGACTTTTCTACACAGTCTAACTTTGAATCATGGTCCTTAGCTCTCAGCCCCATGAGTAGCTAGGATTATAGGGATGAACCACCAGCACCCATTTTAATGTGACTTTAAAGTGTTAACCACCAATCTAGGTGCTGGTGCCTCAAACTTGTACATAAATAAAACAACGTAAAGTCTAAAAGTTGAAAATTTTACCTATTAAAAAGGTACACCGAAAAAATGAGCAACAGATGGTAGCAATATCTTACTCAAGTGAGACTAGCAGAAGAGCCAGAGATTAGCAGATTAGCAGAACTAACAAGAGGGCTAAAAGCAGAACAGCAAATGAATAATGGAGACCAGACTTAGAGGGAACTTCAATGTACTACTGGAATAAGGCTTCAGAGGTGAAAACCTGTGGTATGAAAGTACTTGGCAATTTTCTTTGCTTGTAAAATACAGCACTGGGCGGGGAATGTGGCTAGTGGTACAGTGTTTGCCTAGCATGCATGAAGCCCTGAGTTTGATTCCTTAGTATCACATGTCAGAAAAAGCCAGAAGTGGCACTATGGCTCAAGTGGTAGAGTGCTAGCATTGAGCAACAAAAGCAGCTCAGGGACAGTGCCTAGGTCCTGAGTTCAAGCCCCAGGAATAAATAAAATAAAATACAGCATCATGCTGGATCAGAATGGAATAAGTTTCTAACAATGTACTTGGAGATATTTATGACAAGACAATTCAGAAAATACTGAATTACGAGTAAATGATAGCTGGAATACAGTTCAGTGGTAGAACATTTGTATAATGTACAAAACCCTGGGTTTGATTCTCAGCACTGCAAAAAAAAAAAAAAAACAAAGAACAGGACTGGGAAGGTGGCTCGGGGGTACAGTGCTTGCCTTGCAAGCATGAGGCCCTGGGTTTGATTCCTCAGCACCACATAAACAGAAAAAGCCGGAAGTGGCACTGTGGCTCAAGCGGTAGAGCGCTCGCCTTGAGCTGAAGAGCTGAGAGACAGCGCCCAGGCCCAGAGTTCAGGTCCACAACCGGCAAAAAAAAAAAAAAAAAAAAATCACATGCATATACACATACACACAAAACAAAAGACAAAAAGCAGGGGGAAAAAAGAGGAAATTAAAAAGAAGCATCTCAACAAAGGAATAACAAATAAACCAAGAACAAGGAAGATAACTAAGGTCAGATTAAGTGCCAACTCATTTTTTTTTTTAAACCGGAGTCAGCACTTTTTCTATAAAAGGTCATATGACAAATATTTTAGCCTTGGAGCCATTAAGCAAAATCATGGACTATAGAGAAAAAGAAAAATTTAAATTCCAGTGGTTTTACTGAAAAAATTAAAAATACAGTAGTACTAAGATTTTGTTTTCCACTAGTCCAATTCTTTTTGGAGGAATAATGTTTTGTTTAATTGGAACTTACAGTCAGCATTTGTGACCGTAAAACATACATATGTTAATGGTTATCTGTAATAAAACGTTGTTTTTATCTTTAAAAAATGTCTTTTTAGCCGGGAGCTGGTAGCTCATGCCTATAATAATAGCTACTCAAGAGGCTGAGATCTGAGGATTGAAGTTCAAAGCCAACCCAGGCAGGAAAGTCTGTGAGACTCTTATATCCAATTAACCACCAAAAAACCTGAAGTGGCACTGTGGCTCAAGTGGCAGAGTGCTAGCCTTGAACCTTGAGCTGAAGGACAGCACGTAGGCCCAGAGTTCAAGCCCCACAACCAACCAAAAAAAAGAAAAAAAAAAGAAAAAAGTCTTTTTCTACAAATCTATACTCAGTAGGGATACATATCCACAGATATAATTTTTAGCAAATTCATTACTTGGAAGGCATTTATAGAATTTTATTCTTTCCTTCGTACTTACCATTTAACACGTCATTACACTGCAGATTAATCAGTTCCAGTTGAAAGTTTACAGCTAACTGGATTATGCAACCTTTCTTTGGCTTGATGCTAGAACTGAAGGTTGATCTGTGTGTGTGTGTGTGTGTGTGTGTGTGTGTTTGTGTATGTGTGTGTGTATGCGCATATATACACACACACACATATATATGCTTTGTCATCTAAAAATCTACTCTTTTCACTGAAATACACATTTGAAAGGGGCAAATTTTATGTGACTTATATTTAAAAATTCAATCAATTCTAAGTCTATGGAAGACTTTTGTTCAATTTTAGGTATTTCAATAAGAAATTATTGTTTTCTTAGCTATAAAAAAAAAAAAAAAAAGAAGCCAAGCATCAGTGGCTCATACCTGTAATCCTGGCTATTCAGGAGACTGAGATCTGAAGACCCAGGTTTGAAGCCAGCCTAGGCAGAAAAGTCCACCAGACTCTTATCTCCAATAAACTACTCCCCCAAAAAGCCAGAAGTGGAACTGTAGCTCAAGGGGTGAAGCACTAGCCTTTGAGCACAAAAGCTCAGGAGCATCATCCAGGCCCTGAGTTAAAGGCTCAGGAGCAGTTTGCGCATATGCACGAGTGTGCGCGCGCACACACACATACAAGTATATTCAAATTGAATTATATATTATACTATACAAGTAGGCTCAGGAGCAGCATGTGCACGCAAACACACACACACACACACACACACACACACACACACACACACACACACACACAAGCATATTCAAACTGAATTATATATTATACCTAGGTCAAGAAACTATACAAATAGACTATTCGTTAAGTTCTTGGAGTGTTTGTTTTTATTGTTATCAATTCTGTTCTAATAGAACTTCCTGAAATAATAATTAACCTAGAAAACATTCTGAGTATTTACTGTAAATGTCATTGAAGTGCCCAGAAAAATTTAACAATAAGCAATACATTTCAATTTCAGTAGTTGTACTTTTACAAACACATTTGATTTACTACAAACTACTAGCATACTAGAGTTATTCCTCTATACAGGCCTCTAGAAACAGAATATGAAATACCTCCTTTTCCTCTGGGCAGTACAAAGGTCCTGTAGGATGAAGAACAGCTTTCTGTGCATAGTAAAAGAGCTCTGATATATTCTTCAGGTTTTTTGCTGAACACTGAAAAAAAAGTTTTAAATTTTATATTCTGAAATCAACTACGAGAGACAAAAACTTTTTTTTTTCTTTTTGGTCAGTTACCGGTTTGAACTCAGGACCTGGGTGTTGACCCTGAGCTTTGTCAAGACTAGTCCTCTACCACTTTGAAACACAGTGCCACTTCTGGTTTTCTGGTGATTAATTGGAGCTAAGAGCCTCATGGACTTTCCTGTCTGGGCTGGCTTTGAACTGCAATCCTCAGATCTCAGCCTCCTGAATAGCTAGGATTACAGGCATGAGCCACCTGCGTCTGGCCTCAAAAAAAAAAAAAAAAAAAAAAAAAGAACACACACACACATATATATAATATACGTATATATATGTTGTGGAACTTGGAACTCAAGGACTGGGCACTGTCCCTGAGCCTCTTTGTGCTTGCTCAAGGTGAGCACTCTACCACTTGAGCCACAGTGCCACTTCAAGTTTTTGAGTGGTTAATTGGAAATGAGAATCTCACAGCACTTTTCTGCTCAGGGTGGCTTTGAACCACAATCCTCAGATGTTGGCCTCCTAAGCAGCTAGGATTATAGGAATGAGCCACAAGCACTGGTCTCAAAAACATTTTTTAACTATTAATATAAAATATCAATATAAATAAGATTCCATTAATAACCTGAAAAATGCATTTTTCTTTAATAAATGCCTAGAAAAAGTTTAGAAGCCAACTACAAGTTTTCTTTGTTATTTGGTTCAGATGACTCACAAAGTACAGAAAATTCGTTGCATCCCACATCATTACCCTCTCCTAATCAGGACTTCAAGTTAGTAAAAATTTGCCAACACTAAATTTCCAAATCAAATGATGAGACATACCTCCACACACGTTTCTATTTCTGTATATTGGTTCATAATAGGAAGGATGGTCTCCATGCTACTGTATTCCACCAAATCAGATTTGTTCCCAACTAGTATTAAAGGCAGCCTGAAACAAAGTAAGTTGCAATAAGGAAGGTAAGACATTAAATTTACATTTTAATTTATATCTTAATCTATCCTAACTAAAAACTTTAATCTCCCCAACATAAAGTCTCTACTTTATTCAGGTCAAGCATTCCAGTGAAACAGGTTCATTAATTCATTCAACACATATTTACAGAGTATTTATTATAAGAAGCTACACACTCAGACAAGAACTCAAGACAGAGAAAAGTCCTCACCATTTGAATAATGCAAACCACAAAAATAAACAAATATAAATAATTTCCAAATCAGTATTATGAAAGAACTCCATAGGGGACCATAGAGTAATGAGAGGAAGCTAATTATCAACAGCAATCAAGGAAAGACTTCTCTGAGAAGGTGGCTTTTTAGGGGAAAAAAAAAAAGGACAAGATGGAATCTATCATGTAACAGGGAAGAGCTAACTGAGAAGAGACAGCATGTCCAAAAGCTCCATACCGAAAGAACATTCTGGAGGGGTTAAATAACGGGGAAAAAAAATGCCAAAGTGGAGAGTTACTAAGTATCAAAAAAGGGCTATAATATAGGAATGGAGAATCAAAGGCCAAATACCTAATGATTTACAAGCTACAGTAAGGAATATGGATTTTATTGTTAGTGTGAATGGGAAGCATTGAAAGGTTACAAGCAGGGACATGAACAACATTTTAGAGATATATAATGAAATATTTACAGCTTGCTTCAAAATGGCTCCATGGGTTGGACACCAGTGGCTCACACCTGTACTTCCTAGCTACTCAGGAAGCTTAGATCTGAGGATCACAGTTCCAAGCCAGCCCAGGCAGGAAAATCTATTCGATTCTTATCTCCAATTAACTGCTAAAACAGTTGTAAGCAGAGCTGTGGCTCAAGTGGTAGTGTGCTGCTCTTGCACAAAAAAGAACAAGGCTCTGAGTTCAAGCCCAAAAGCAGTGTGTGTGCGCGTGCGCACACGTGCACGCACGCACACACGCGCGCGCGCGTGCGCGCGCGCACACACACACACACACACACACACACACACACACGGGAGGTAATGATTAAACAAGGTAACTGAAAGATCATCCTGAAGCTGACTGACAAGATATATAGGAATCCATACACTATACTCTCCATATGTTCTTTTTTGTGTATGTGGGTTCTGGTTCTAAGGTTTTTACTGAAGATCTAGATGCTGTCCCTGAGCTTTCTTTGCTCAAGGCTAGCACTCTACCACTTGAATCACACTTCAATTTCAGGATTTTTACTAGTTAAATGGAGATAAGAGTCTCATGAATGTTCCTGCCTGAGCTGACTTCAAACTGGGACCCTCAGATCTTAGCCTTCTAAGTAGCTAGGATTACAGGTGTGAGCCACCAGTGTCTGGCTTTCTCCATAGATTCTCTCCACTGGTGCTTAAACTTAAGGCCTGAGAGCTTTACGTGAGCTTCTTTTGCTCAAGGCTAGTGCTCTACCATTTGTGCCACAGCTCCACTTCTGGTTCTTTTGGTAGTTTAGTGGAAATAAGAGCCTCCATAGACTTTCCTGTCAAGGCTGGTTTTGAACCATGATCTTTAGGTTGCAGCCTCCTAAGTAGCTATGATTACAGGTGTGAGACATGGGTACCCAACTATATATTCTTAAGTGTTTGATTTTTTTTTTTCAAGAAAAGTTCTGGGTACAGGAATGCCTAATGACCCCGGCTATACAGAAAATATAGATTGGGAGGACTAGATTCAAGGTCTGTACTAGGCAAAATTCTGAGACTTTATACAAAAAATAATTAAAGCATACAAAGGCTAGGAATGTGGCTCAGTTTCGTAGAGTACCTGCTTAGCAAGCATGAGGCCCTAAGTTTACACTCAAGTATGAGAGAGAATGAGAGCACCCAAGAGAAAGCAAGAGCAAGAAAGAGAAAGAGAGAAAAAGAGAGAGAGAAAGAGAGAAAGAGAGAATGGATTAATATGGTGATCTGGATTAGAGAAGTAAAAATTAAGTTGGAAATATTTTATATTTGTGCTATATTTTAGAAACAATGAATAGATTAAATACAGGATTTGAGGGAATGACAAAAATCAAGAAAAAATATAGGGTTAAGGGTATAGTTCAGTTGTAGAGGGCTTGTCTAGCATGTAGGAAGCCCTGGATATGATTGCTAGAACTGAGAAGGGGAAGGGGAATGAGCACACACACACACACACACACACGCACGCACGCACAGGCACACGCGTGCAAGCGCACACACACACACAATTTGGGGGCTAGAAAAAATGCATAGATTTATAAGACAGAAGACTGAGGGGTCGTTTCTTGGTAGAGGGAGAAGACAGAGAATTAAGGATTTTCTTTAGACACATGAAATCTGAGAGGCATATGGGAAATCCAAATGGGTTACCAAAAACCAGCCTAGTACAGAAGTTACTTGTGAATCCTAAAGACAGTGTGGAAGTGAAGCAAATTCTTTCCAGACTCCAGATTCCTTCAGAAACATTTTACAGCATTAAGTTCACCCTCCTGATATGACCAATATGCTTAAAAGGACTGACACACAATGTCACTCAAATACAGATTTCTAACACAGTCAGGAGGATTTCCAAAAAAAAAAAAAAATAGTTGTTGATAACCACACGTATACATCAGAGTAATTTATAGAGCTTAAACATGTACATGTCCAAATCTCATTCTGAAGTTATAAATTCTAAAATTGCAGGTTGGGATGAAAGCATCTATATTTTTTTTAAGTACCTCATGTGACAGTGATAGGCAACTATCACTAAAAACCATTGTGACAGTGGTCCAAAACAGAAGAACAGAATATAAAGTGTAACCACTTCCTATTTAGGAAGCTAAAAATGCTTAATTCAGTGGCCCAAACTAGTGTTTGATAGATCCTGGCAAAAGTACCTTCTCTGAAACGTATCTCCTAGAAATGATTCAAACGAGCAAATATCAGGAGCATGTGGATGCTACCCAAGGCAGGTTTTCCAAGGTAGTTGGTCCAATACATGTAACATATTATGGTGAAGGGAATATTCTTTATCTACAACATCCATTACTGTAACCACCATACCTACACCTAAGCTCCTGAAACATGGCTAAGTGTGTCAGAAGACTTTCTGTGCTTGCTACCTTATCAATAATTCACCACAAAGTTTAAAATAGGATAAAAAGGAGCTGTGGGCTGGGAAGGTAGCTCAGTGGTAGAGCGCTTGCCTTGCATGCATGAGGCCCTGGGTTCAATTCCTCAGCAACACATAACCAAAAAGAAAAAAGCCGGAAGTGGCGCTGTGGCTCAAGTGGTAGAGCGCTAGCCTTGAGCTGAAGAGCTGAGGGAAAGCGCCCAGGACCAGAGTTCAGGCCCCACGACTGGACCCTCCCCCCCCCCCCCAAAAAAAGGAGCTATAAGTAACATATGAGGCCATCTCAGTCACAAAATGATCCTTCTATAAATATTTAAGATATACATACATAAGACCAACATTTGTTCAGAACCAAATCTTTAGTTTCAAAGCACAAACACACTCAACTAAAAGGGAAATCTAAAAAACTAAGGACCAGATGTATACAATTAATAACTTATACATACTGAATTAATTTGACTTTCCTAACTTTTATTGTTTTTATAAAGGTGATACGCAGAGAGGTTTCAGTTACGTAAGTCAGGTAATGAATAAATTTCTTTTTGGATAATGTTACCCCTTCCCTTGTTCTCCCCCAGTTTTTCCCTCCCATCCCCAGACTTTCCTAACATTTAAAAAAAACTTTAAATGCTTTATGAATATGTCCATTTAAATAGTACTTTAACATTGTTTTCATTTTGGCTTAACATTTAAAACATTTATGCCTAGAACTACTATTCAGCTCAGAAAAATAGATCATTCCCTATCACTTTTGTATCTTCCAAAGAAGTACAAGGAAATCTCCCTGCAGGAATTCCTAAATGAAAATCTCCTAAAAAGAAAATCTTTTTTTTTTAAGATATCTTATAAAAGTGCTCATAAAGCCAGGCACTGGAGGCTCACACCTGTAATTCTAGCTACTCAGGAGGCTGAGATCTGAGGATCACAGTTCAAAGCCAGCCCGGGCAGGGCAGGAAAGTCAAGTCCGTGAGACTCTTATCTCCAATAAACAACTCAGAAAACCAGAAGTGGCACTGTGGCTCAAGTGGTAGAGCACTCGCCTTCAGCTGAAGAGCAGAGGGACAGCACCCAAGCCCAGAGTTCAAGCCCCACAACCTACCAAAAAAAAAAAAGTGCTCATAAGCCAGGCACCAGTGATTCACGTCTATAATCCTAGCTACTCAGGAGGTTGAGATCTGAGGATCATGGTTCAAAGCCAGCTCAGGCAGGAAATTCTGTGAGACTCTTATCTCCAATTAACCACAAGAAAACCGGAAGTGGCTCTGTGGCTCAAGTGGTAGAGCACTTGCCTTGAGCTGAAGAGCTCAGGGACAGCGCCCAGGCCCAGAGTTCGTCCCATGGCCAGAAAAAAAAAAGTGCTTATATATTATTTCATTTGATTCTCAACATAATTACATACAGCCAACACAATTACTACCCCTATTCCTACTTTCAGATGAGGAAATTAAATGAAGTCTTGGAAATCGAATGAATATTAGAGTTCATAAGTGGTGAAAACAACTTTCAAGGAGGAGCAACAATGCTTGATAAGAAATGTACTCACTGCCGGGCGCTGGTGGTTCACGCCTGTAATCCTAGCTATTCAGGAGGCTGAGATCTGAGAATCTCGGTTCAAAGCCAGCCTGGGCAGGAGAGAGCGTGAGACTCCTATCTCCAATAAAACACCAGAAAACCGGAAGTGGCACTGTAGCTCAAGTGGTAGAGCGCTCACCTTGAGCTGAGGGACTGAGAGACAGCGCCCAGGCCCAGAGTTCAAGCCCCATGACCAACAAAAAAAAAAAAGAAATGTACTCACTATCCTGCCCATGTAACTGTAACCCCTCTGTATGGTAATTTCACAATTAAAAAAAACAAACAAATTTCAAAGGTTGCTAATAGTTTTTCAAGGACTACTCTCTGACATAAACCATGGTGCATACAATCAAGAACAACTGCTCACACTATGAGTAACATTATCAAACTAATCTATCAGTAATTGTGAATCATTATAGTTCCAGAGTTCTGTTATTTTTGCTTTGCTTTCAAATGTATTTACTGCTTCAAGAAAGGTGTGTGGGGTGTATGGAGGCTGAGTGAACAGAGAGATAAACTGACAATGCAGATATGGCAAAATGTTAACAAATGGTGGAGCTAAGTGAAGGATTCATAGATGTTCACTATTATTTCTTACATCCTTCCTCTAAGTTTGACACTTTTTTTTTTTGTCGGTAGTTGGCTTTGAACTCTGAGCCTGAGCGTGGTCCCTCAGCTCTTCAACTCAAGGCTAGTGCTCTACCACTTGAGCTACAGCGCCACTTCCGGTTTTCTGGTGGTTTACTGGAGATAAGAGTTTCCACGAACTTTCCTGCCTAGGCTGGCTTTGAACCGTGATCCTCAGATCTCAGCCTCCTGAGTAGCTAGGATTACAGGTATGAGCCACCAGCACCTGGCCCTAAGTTTGAAACTTTTTAATATAGTTTAAGAGGGAAAAAAAAAAACTATACATACCTGCTGTCTTTGTCTGTTCTTTCATTTATGAGAGGAATCCATCGACTTGTAACCTAAAATGAAAATAAGAGCTAAACAATGATGCCTATTAGAAAAGCACTTTGTCCATAAATTTCCAAACTGAAGATCAACTTTGAAAGTGCCCCATCAATATGAGTGGCACCTAGAAGGCTGGGGCAGAAGTTACATAAGTGCAAGGCCACCCTGGGCTACATAATTAGAGCTATGTCTCAAAAATCTAAAACAGCTGGGCACTTCTAGCGACTTAGGAGACTGAGATCTGAGGATCATGGTTCAAAGACACTCAGGGAAGAAAAGTATAAGATTCTTTTATCTCCAATTAACCAGCAAAGCGCTGGAGGTGGAGGTATACCTCAAGTGGCAGAATACCACCCTTGAGCAGAAAAGGCTGAGATGGTGTTCAGACCCTAAGTGCAAGCCCCAGTACCAGCATCAAAAAAACAAAACAAAACAATAAACCACACAAAACAAGTCAACCAAACTAAAAAGGAACTCAGAACCAAAAAAGAAAAGCAAAGCCAGGTGCCGGTGGCTCACACCTATAATCCTAGCTACTCAGGAGGCTGAGATCTGAGGATCGCGGTTCAAAGCCAGCCTGGGCAGGAAAGTCTGTGAGACTCTTATCTCCAATAAACAACCAGAAAACCGGAAGTGGTGCTGTAGCTCAAGTGGTAGAGCACTTGCCATAAGCTGAAAAGCTGAGAGACAGCACCCAGGCCCAGAGTTCAAGCCCCATAACCGATAAAAAAAAAAAAAAAGAAAAGCAGAATAAAATGCCTCATATAAATTTTATTTTATTTATTTATTTTTTTGTCGGGAAATTTTACTTCATGGGGTTGGGAATGTGGCTTAGTGGTAGAGTGTTTGCCTAGCATGCATGAAGCCCTGGGCTTGATTCCTTAGTACCACATAAACAGAAAAAGCCAGAAGTGTCGCTGTGGCTCAAGTGGTAGTGGGCTAGCCTTGAGCAAAAGAAATTCAGGGACAATACCCAGGTCCTGAGTTCAAGCCCCAGGACCTACCAAAAAAAAAAAAAAAAGAAAAAAAGAAAGAAATTTTACTAAATATAGTTGAATATAGTGGGGTAAAAAGTTATGCATTCATACCTTATCAATAGAATGTTTATTGTTAACAGCATAAACTATGCAGATGACATTTGCCTAGAAAAAAAATTAACAGATTAATGATATTTAAACAATAAAATACCAACAGTAGCATTTGACTAACAACCAGTTAATATTTTATGGCCAAAGGAAGACAAATATTGGGGGGAAGGAAAAAGAAGCTGGGATGTAGCTCAGTAGCAAAGTGCTTGCCTAACAAGTTCAACATCCTGGGTTCCATCTCCAGTACCAAAAAAAGAAAAGACAAAAAAAAAAATGGAGGAAGAAAACAAACTATAGAGGAAAATATTCCCAAGGACTTAGAGCAAAAAATACATACTCAACAGGTGTGTGTGTGTATATGCATACACACATAAGCACATATGTGTGTGTGAATATGATCAAAATAATTCATATACATGTATGATTACAGAATAATAAAACCCATTAAAAATTGTTTTGAAAAGAAGAGTGAGTTCAACAAAGGATCAGACCAACTGAAACATTTCATTCTGACAGTGAGGAAAGACTCACCAGGACAAAGCTCATCCTATCAATGGTAGCCTGAGAGACCATTTAAAGAATATGTTAAAAACAATGGTCAGGGCCAGAGGCATAGCTCAAGTGGTAGAATGCCTGGCTAGAAAGGAAGGGCTCTGACTTCAAACCGCAGTACCACACCCAAAAAAGTTCTATATTAAAAAAGTTCAGATAAGAAATGATTTTCCCATACTCCAAATGGAGTCGTTTGTGACAACCTTTCCAAAAGAAACTAAAAACTGGGTATCTGACACTAAAGCCCATCCATGCCTGTCTACCTTCCAACTGGACAGAAACTTGTACCCTCGCCTTTCTATTACCTGTTTTTTGGTTTTTGGTTGTTTTTTTTTTGGGGTCCGGTTGTGGGGCCTGAACTCTGGGCCTGGGCGCTGTCCCTCAGCTCTTCAGCTCAAGGCTAGCGCTCTACCACTTGAGCCACAGAGCCACTTCCGGCTTTTTTTCTTTTTGCTTATGTGGTGCTGGGGAATCGAACCCAGGGCCTCATGCATGCAAGGCAAGCACTCTACCACTGAGCCACTTTTCCAGCCCTTATCGGTTATTTTTATTGGTACAAAAAAACTTATATATAGCCCCTTGCTATATATAAATACTCACAAAACAAAGACAACCTTAAAATAAAAGGACATTTACTTCATGCCACTCCTAATAGTCCTAGGCATTACATAAGGAGGAACTGGAATTGAAGGAACTGTCTTTTCTTCCTGGTTTACAAAAACTATTACTTGAAATAGCCAATGTTCTGGATAACCTAGGCCAAACTCTCACTAATATATAAAAACAAATTAAATTAAATTAACTCTTCAGTGGCAGTACCTTACAAAACATTAGACATGCTCACTACTGTCCAAAGGAAATGAAACCTGTGCTACGTTGGGGAAAGACTAATGCTTTAGAGTTAAAAAATAAGGACAAATTCAAATAACATTCATAAACGGTCATCAAGTCTCTTCACTTAAAGAACAAGCCACCCAAGGATGGCTCTCATGGAAAAATACCTAGTTGTAGTTGTACTAGCTCCTCCCTTCCTTGGATCACTAGTATCTATTTGACATCTTTTTGCCATTGGAACTTGCTTTATTAGCCTTTAAGCAGATTTGCTTCTACTTACTAAGTTACAAATGATGCTACAAGTGGCTTTCATCCCCTACCATCTGACTCTCCAGTGGTGCTTAAACCCCTGGACCTGGCTTCCATATACATTCTTTTTTGTTGTTGTTTTTTGTTTTTGGGTCCGGTTGTGGGGCCTGAACTCTGGGCCTGGGCGCTGTCCCTCAGCTCTTCAGCTCAAGGCTAGAGCTCTACCACTTGAGCCACAGCATCACTTCCGGCTTTTTTCATTTTGCTTATGTGATGCTGAGGAATCGAACCCAGGGCCTCAGGCATGCAAGGCAAACGCTCTACCACTGAGCCACCTTCCCAGACCCCATATACATTCATTTTGATATTCAATTAGATCCTGCTGTGTTCCCAAGGACTACTCCATAAGACTCTGCCAGAACAACAAATATGCAGGCAGGGACACCTCTACAACTTTATTCAGCTCAAACCAATTATAAGATGAAATATTTTCCACACTAAAACTAGGATTAGTTTTATTTGGTCAAGGAAGATGTGAAGGGGATAAGGAGACATGGCAAACAGAGAAATATCAAGTCCAGGTGAGCCAAGTGCACAAAATAGGCTAGGGTAAAATGAGGAAGCAAAGTCAAACCTGGGACATGGGGCTGGGAATGAGGCTTAGTGGTAGAGTCCTTGCCTAGCATGAAGCCCTGGGTTTGATTCCTCAGTAACACATAAACAGAAAAAGCCAGAAGTGCCACTGTGCCTCAAGTGGTAGAGAGCTAGCCTTGAGTAAAAGAAGTTCAGGGATAGTATCTAGGCCCTGAGTTCAAGCTCCAGGACTGGGAAAAAAAAAAAAAAAATCCCTCGAAATGGGCCAGGTGGAACGCAGATATGAAAACTGAGCTGTCAAGGCACATGCTAAATTTGAACCATGGTCTGACAAAAGGACAGCCATTCAATAGGGTCCACAAATAAGATGGAAAGCTAATCAACAAAATCCCATGAACCCCATAAAAGCCTGCCCACAACCCTATATTGGTGCAGTCAAGGTAGCAGAAGTAGCAATAACAGCAACAGTACTAATTCTCCTCTACTAGCTGTCCATTGTATCTCTCTTGTATCAGCATCCTAATAAACATTTGTTCCTCAAAAATAATATTAAAACAAAAACAGGAGGAGAAAATAAAGAAAAATAAATTGAGTGAATTTGATCAATGTACATTATATGTATTTAAGTTGCACAATGAATCCTCCTTATAGAATAAATGTATGCTAATAAAATATTCAAACCTGGTAATCACAACAAGAAACTGAAATTTCTTGGTGAGAGAACGTAAATAGTAAAGTCACAGAATTATTCTCCCTCCAAAAAAAAAAAGAAAAAAGAAATCAAAACTCTATAATTGCTTTTTCAAAACTTACCTGGGATATTTCTTGATGAAGTTGTTCATCACTCTGTTCTGCTTCTACAAATGACAAAAAAAAAAATCAGTGTTTTAAACATTTTTATAACAAATAGGCTATGTAACATCCACCTAAGAAAATGACATTGTATAGTAGCAGAGACAAGGGCAAGTCAGGGAAAGAAAAAGTTGTTCTGAGATAAGGAAGCTGGCTAGCAATGAAAGACAAGTCTACAAGAGGATAACTGAGGCTCAGAAGGGCAGAGGCACTGTGAGATAAATCTAGGTCAGCATCTGATCCACAGTTCAAACAGGTCAAGCAAAAGAGATCAGCAACCTAAGATAAAAGACTGAGAGCTTGAGGGGCACTGGTAGCTCATGCCCGTAATCCTAGCTACTAAGGAAGCTGAGATCAGAGGATCAAGATTCAAAGCACAGGCAAGGAAAGCCCGTGAAACTCTTATCGTCAATTAACCACCCAAAAAGCAGAAGTGGCCCTGTGGCTCAAGTGGTACCCTTGAGCTGAAGAGCTCAGGGTCAGTGCCGAGGCCCAGAGTTCAAGCCCTACAACCGACTAAAAAAAAAAAAAAAAAAAAGACTGAGGACTTTACAGTTAGCTCAGACAAGAATCTACAGACATAGAGTCGAAAAGGCCAAAGAATCTGGGTAATACAGGGTAGAAATCTAGGTAGCAGGTAGGGGGTTGGCGGCATGGCTCAGGTGGTAGGACATCTGCCAATGAGCAGTAAGTGTCAGATACCAAGTTCGAGTCCCAGTTTCAGATAAAAGAGAGAGGAAAAAAAGAAATAATGGATTAGAGGTGTGGCTCTGCTAGAGTGCTAGTAGATGAGCGAAAGCATTAGGTATTCAATTTGAGTTCTGGTCTGGGACCTAAAAAAAAAAAAGACAGTAGGTGAGAGAAATAATAACCAGGGCCTCAAAGCAAAACTACAGCTTGCCCATGAATAACCAAGAATTCCCTCTCTAGCCATAATTGCTCTCAATGGGTAAACGAACATGCAATCCCACAAGTAAATGACATGCAGAAGGATCAGAAACACAGATATGAAGAGGAAAATAATCACTGACATATTCAGATCACCTTAGGTTATATACCCCTGCTCCCTGCCAAATGTGTGTTGTTTTTACACATAGTTTAATACTATTTTATACTATGTTAAATAATTGGCCACATCTTTAATATTTTCTATATTTTGAGTAGCCAGTGGGCTAACATTGAAGTGAATTAATTATGTGGCTGCATGCCCTAGAAAAGAAACTGTAAATAAAGCTAGTTATGAGACTGACTGAAGCATGAAGTGTCACCTTGCCTCAGCTACCAGTATAGTGCTGACCAACAGATACAATCAAAGCAACAGTTATCTTTAAAAAGGCAAAACAAGCTTAAAATTTCAACATGCATCCAACTCAAAACTTAATGAGATACTTCAAAGGAGTGCCCAGTAAAATCAAGAAGAGGATCAAAAGTGGTGATTCACCTGACAATCCTAATGCCTGCAACCTGGCCTGATTTTCTTTCCAATCTCTTCTACACTATTCAGTCTTCAGACTGATAGCCTTGGTAAGAAAAACCATGCCTTTGGGAAGAGCATGGTGGTGGTGTGGTGAGGTAATCTTTGGACTTAGATAAGCCTGAAGGTTGAATCCTTGTTATATGTGATCTTGGGCAAAACTGATTAACCTCCCTGGGCCACATTTTCCTCAGCAAGTAAAGGAAGTCAACACCTACTCCTTGGCTGGGTAAATGAAATGGATGCATAGGAGCTGTGGCCCAACCACAACAACTTGATAGCTTGCAAAGTACTTAATCTTACAGGACGCACAAATATATCACTGTCCTTCCCCAGTTTATTTTATTTATTTAAGTTATTCATTCATTCATTTATTCATTCATTCGTTGTGCTGGCCCTGGGTTTAAACTCGGCCAGGGCATTGTCCCTGAGCTTTATTGCTCAAGGCTGGCACTTTACCACTGGAAGCTACAGCTCCATCTCAGCTTTTATGGTGGCTAATTGGTGATGAAGGTCTCACAGATTTAATGCCAAAACTAGCTTCAAACTGTGATCTTCACATCTCAGCCTCTTGAGTAGTAGGATTACAGGCATAAGCCAGCAGCGTCTGGCTCTTCTCGTCTGAAGAGCAACCACTACTTCTTTCCTGGATCAAATGCAACTAACTCATTCACTTGACCACTTAGTATGTGTTATGACTATGGCAAGCTGGAGATGTGGACATTTTTATGGATATCAAAAGGTCATAGTTCCGAACCTCAAGGACCTTTTGGTTTAACTTTTTCTTAAAAGGAAGACATCTGGAGAATTACAGCTAGCTATAGTACATATGTCTCAACAAAAACCAAAAAAAGTAAGGGATTAATGAAAGCTTTTATCTGCTTTGATATGGTTGATATTACAGTCAGTAACTTCTCCTTTTGACCTGCAAATAATCCTGTGCACGTAATCATATTACTCATAAAGTTATAAAAAGTGGGATAGTAGCCAGGCACCAGTAGCTCACACCCTTAATCCTAGCTACTCAGGAAGCTGAGATCTGAGGATCAGTCTGAAGCCAGCCACGGCAGGAAAGTCTGTGAGACTCTTATCTCCAATAAACTACTCAGAAAAAGCCAGAAATGGCGTTGTGGTTCAAGTAGTAGAGCACTAGCCTTGAGCACAGAGAGGCTCAGGGACAGAGCCCAAATATAAGTTCAAGTCCCAGGACTGGCAAAAAAAAAAAGGGGGGAGGGGAGAAGTGGTAATAAATACAATTTCCTAGATTTCTGAAAGAGAGAGATTAAAGAATTTTAAAGAAAGAAAAATTAATGAGAAATTTTATATTCTTTCCATACTAACACTTAAAACCCAGTTGTACTTGATACTTAACAGCCTATTTCAGTTTAGAAGGGTCATATAACAAGGGTTCAATGGCCATAAGTATTATACAGTGCAGTTTTGGGTTTCATTTTTAGAATGTATATACCAGTTTATCCAAACAAATATTATAAATATCATAAATATTTTATACCTATACACAAAGTTTAAGCTGGGCTCCAGTGCTCCCACCTGTAATCCTAGCTACTCAGGAGGCTGAGATTTGAGGATTGCTATTTGAAGCCAGCCAGGGCAGAAAAGTCCGATTGAGACTCTTATCTCCAACTAACCACACAAAAATAGGAAGTGGTGCTGTGGCTCAAATGGTAGAGCGCTAGCCTTCTGCACATAGAGGCTCAGGGACAGCACCCAGGCCCTAAGTTCAAGCCCCACAACCAACAACAACAACAACAAAAAAAAGTTCCAGCCTAGTGCTGGTGGCTCATGTTTGTATTCCTAACTACCTAGGAGACTAGATCTGAGGAACAATATTCAAAAATAGCCTACACAGAAAAATCTACTGAGATTCTTATACCCAACTAATTAGCAAAAGCCAACTGCAGTTCAAATGGTATAACAAAGCTCCTGGGGAAAAAAAGCTAAGCAAAAATACAAGGCCCTGAGTTCAAATCCCAATACTGAAAATGAATGAAAAAATGCATATTCTAGAAAAAAAATAGTACTTTAATGATTGAAAAGAAATGAAAAAGTAAATAGTAGTCAGATATAGTGGAGCACATCTGTAACCCCAGATACTGGTATAGAAAGAGGTAAGAAGGCAGAGAGTTTGAAGCCTGCTTGAGCAATTTAGCTGAGACTCTCTCAAAATAAGAATTTAAAAATACGTTGGGGAGGGGCTGGGAAGGTGGCTCAGTGGTAGAGCGCTTGTCTTGCATGCCTGAGGCCCTGGGTTCGATTCCTCAGCACCACATAAGCAAAAAGAAAAAAGCCGGAAGTGGCGCTGTGGCTCAAGTGGTAGAGTGCTAGCCTTGAGCTGAAGAGCTGAGGGACAGCGCCCAGGCTCAGAGTTCAGGCCCCACGACCGGACCCAAAAAACAAAAAACAAAACAAAAAAAATACGTTGGGAATGTGGCACGGTGGTACAGTGTTTGCCAAAAACATGCAAGGCTTTGGGTTCCATCTCCAACACTACAAACAAAACAAAAGAAGCTGGGCACAGGTGGCTCACACTTGTAATCCTAGCTACTCAGGAGGCTGAGACCTAAAGATCACAGTTTGAAGCCAGCCACAGCAAGAAAGTCAGTGAGACTTGTTTCCAATTAACCACTAAAACCTGGAAGTGGCAAGTGGCACTATGTCTCAAAGTGACAAGAGTGCTAGCTTTGAGCAAAAAGAGCTCAGAAACAGCATCCAAGCCCAGAGTTCAAGCCCTATGATTGGAGAGAGGAAGAGGGGGTGGGGGAGGGGGAGGGCAAGCACGAGAGAGAGAGAGAGAGAGAGAGAGAGAGAGAGAGAGAGAGAGAGAGAGAGAGAGAGAGAGAGAGAGAGAGAGAGAGAGAGAGAGAGAGAGAGGAAGGGAGGGAAGGAGGGAGGGAGGTAGGGGGGAAGGGAAGTGGGGCAGGGAGGAAGGAAGGAAAAGAAAGAAGCAATATAGAGAGAGTTTTTACATAATTAGAAGCAAAATCACAAGCTTCTAATATATAAGCAAGCTAATATCTGTTCGAATTATTTTATTTGTAACAAAGGTTGACAAATTAAAAAATTAATTTGAATTCAATACATTTTTTTTTTGCGTGCCAGTACTGGAGGTTGGACTCAGGGTCTGGCTTGTTGGTAGTTAATTGGATTACAAGCATGAGCCACTTGCACTTGGCTTCAATAAATTCTTTTTTTTTTTTATGCTGGCCTTGAGGCTTGAACTCAGAGCCTTGGTATTATCCTTGAGCTTTTCTGCTCAAGGCTTAGTGCTCTCCACTTGAGCTACAGTCCAATTCCAGCTTTTTGGGGGGTGGTTATTTGGAGATTAAGAGTCTCACAGATTTCCCTGCCCAGGCTAGTTTTGAACCGCAATCCTCAGATCTCAGCCTCCTGAGTAGCTAGGATTACAGGTGTGAGCCACAGGTTCCCATCTTATCAATAAATTCTTAATTCAAAATCCTTTCTAAATAATGTATATGCCTGGATGCCTAAAAACAAAGTTGACGACTCACTTCTCTCTGTAAACATTTTAGGAGGTTAATGGTTTATCCATTGGTGTATCCTCTTATTATTCCAACTTATTTCACGTTATTATGGAACCCAACTAGTATTTTGGGGACAGAGAACAAATGGAGGAAAGGAGTAGAATACAAGTTGGTAGAGATAATAGGAAAGGATCATATACTACAATTTAAAAAAGACCATTTCTGTCTGAATATTTAGGAAAATTCACTGAGTCTGTTTTCAAGAATATTGAAAAATGCTATCACTTATAAGAGGCCATTCATTACCTGAATAATCTACAATGTGTGTTGGAACCCTCTCTGGGGTGACATCAGCTGGAATGGTGATTTCTTCAGCCCGAGGAGGAACCTTTGTTTACAAATAAAGAAAAAAAAATGGATATTCTCAAAGTTGTTAACAGACTATGTAAATTTATCCACATTAATCTTTTTCATATAAAGCTATTCTCACAAGTATTTGTTGTAAATGCTTCTTTTTGTACTTTCCCAAAGACACAAATATATATGTGTGTGTATATATATATATATATATATATATATTATAGAATAAAAACATTTTAAGCAATATAAATAAAAACAAAAAGACTTGGGCTGGGAAGGTGGCTCAGTGGTAGAGCACTTGCCTTGCATGCCTGAGGCCCTGGGTTCAATTCCTCAGCACCACATAAGCAGGGGGGGGAAAAGCCAGAAGTGGCGCTGTGGTTCAAGTGGTAGAGCGCTAGCCTTGAGCTGAAGAGCTGAGGGACAGTGCCCAGGCCCAGAGTTCAGGCCCCACGACCGGACCCAAAAAAAAAAAGACTTTTATTTAAAAAATGCTCATTTCTGCCTTTGCAGGCAAGAACATACTAAGGTTTAGCAGACAAAAACAATTTCAAAGTTAATCTGGTGTTTCAAATATTAGACTTTTTAAATACATTGTTTTCATTCTGTTCTGCTTAAGGCTTAAGATACTTTACAAATTAGAAGCTATATTAATCCACAAGGATTATCAGAGACTAGGGTATGGCTGAATGGTAGCATGCTTGCCTACACGTGTAAGGTCTATGATTCAATCCTCAGCACTGTAAAAACCCACAAAATAAATTAAGATGAAAAGCATTTGACCAGGCACATGTTGTTCATGCCTGTAATCTTAGCTACTCAGGAAGCTGAGCCCTGAGGATTATTGTGGTTCAAAGCCAGCCTGGGCAGGAAAGTCAGTGAGACGCTTACCTATTAATAACAGAAAAAATCAGAAGTAGGGCTGTGGCTCAAGTAGTTGAGTGCTAGCCTTGAGCGAAAAGCTGCCCCTGGGACAGCACTCAGGCACAGAGTTCAAGCCAAGGACTGGCAAATAAAAAGAAAAGCATTTCAATCTTCAATAAACTAATAAAATATCAAAATCATTTTCTTCTACAAGAGAACTTGTTGGCTATATCTCATATTTAATAATTCCATGTTGTATGACTTTAATTAATTACAAACCCCTTCCTTATCCACACTCAAAAGGCCTAGGATAAAACAGTTCTAAACTAAAACTTTTATAGGAAGTATTATATTATATACCAACTGGTTGTAAATTAATGTTACAATGATTCTACAAATGAAAATATACTTCATTTTTTAATTAAATAAGTATTATTTAACTACCTTTCTTGAAGTGAGGAGAAAAACAAAAGAAATAATGAACATAATATCATAGTTGTAAATGTCAAAAATATTACCACATGGAGACTATAGATCACATGCTTAGCAGGCACAAGGCCCTAGTTCAACACCAGAAATACTCAGAAAATACAAACACATGATACATCAAATTCTTATGTGAACAATAAAATTACAGTTTAGGTAGGAACCTAAACAAGAATAAAGAGTAAATAGACATTACAGTATTAACAATAATTGCTATGTAAGAAAGAAAAAGAAAGCTGGGCGGCAGTGGCTCACACCTGTAATCTTAGCTACTCAGGAGGCTGAGATCTGAATGACACCATTCAAAGCCAGCCCAGGTAGGAAAGTCCATTATCTCCAACTAACCACAAGAAAACCAGAAGTGGCACTGTAGCTCAAAGTGGTAGAGTGAAAGAGATCAGGGACAGTGCCCAGGCCCTGAGTTCAAGCCCCACAACTGACAAAAAAAAAAAAAAAAGGTATAACCCCTGTTTTCACTGTATTTGATGTCAGTACCCTGCATCTTGTATATACACTTCTCTAATTTGGGGAGGGGAAGGGAAAAAACAAAATGCTTACATAGGGATACAGGTTGACCAATCGTAACAATGAGATGTACAAGACACTATATTGAAAAAATGAACTTTACAATTTAGGTGCGGGGCGGGGGGGGGGGGGTTGTGGGGGTACTTGTGGAGGTGGGAGTTGGAAAGGATGGTACGGAAAAAACAAAGGAGGAGGCAACAATGCTTGATAGGAAATGTACTCATTACCTTGCTAATGTAACTGTAACCCCCTTGTACAGTATTTTTACAATAAAAAAAGTATTTTAAAAAAAAAAAAAGAAATATAGGGGCTGAGAAGATGGCTCAATGGTAGAGCGCTTGCCTTGCATGCATGAGGCCCTGGGTTCGATTCCTCAGCACCACATAAGCAGAAAAAAAAAAGCCAGAAGTGGTGCTATGGCTCAAGTGGTAGTGTGCTAGCCTTGAGCTGAAGAGCTGAGGGACAGCGCCCAGGCCCAGAGTTCAGGCCCCACGACCAGACCAAAAAAAAAAACAAACAATTTTTTTAAAAAAGAATGAAAAAGAAAAATCATTTTCATCCCACTGCACGAATGCCAGTCCTCATAACAAGGTCCTAACTTTATATATGGGCTTGGCAAGCATCCTCCCATACTGGAACCTCAGAATATAACTAAATATAAGTCAGTGGTAATAAACCCAATATTGGGTGGGTGGGATTTCACTATGATTAAAGTCATCTTACTTGAAACCATAATTCTTTTGAAGTAGGCAAAGGTTAGAACGAATTAATTTCTTTGCAATTCTGGGAAATGAACAAAGGACCTTTTGTGCATAGCAGGCAAGTGCTTTCCCAATTGAGCCATTACCTCAGCCCTAGTTTCCTCATTTGTAAAATGAGATGTAGGTACATACTAATCCAGGATTCAGATAAATATGTCAGGATCCAAGTGGTTTCAACAAAACACACCTCAAAGACTACTAGGTACTGTCAGGCAGAAAGCAAGCAGGGATCCAGACCTTTCAATCTAATTTCAACTCAGGAAACATATCTTTTTTTAATCTTTTGGGCTTCTGAGTAATTTATTCTTAAGAAAGAATGGGCTGGGGAATGTATGGCTCAGTGGTAGAATGCTTAATAGCATCCTAAAGGCCTGGGGTTCAATCCCCAGCAATGAAAAAGAGAGAAGGAGATAGGCCAGGCACTGGTGGCACATGCCTGTAATCCTAGTTACTCAGAAGGTTGAGATCTGAGGATCGAGGTTCAAAGCCAGTCCAGGCAGGAAAGACCGTGAGACTCCTATCTCCAATAAACCACCAGAAAACTGGAAGTGGCGCTGTAGCTCAAGTGGCAGAGTGCTCGCCTTGAGCTGAAGAGCTGAGGGACAGCGCCTAGGCCCAGAGTTCAAGCCCCTCAACCGACAAAAAAAAGTCTAAGATCTGAGATCATGGCTCAAAGCCAGACCAGGGGAGAAAGTTCTTGAAACTCTCCAATTAACTACCAGAAAACTATAAGTAGAGCTGTGGCTCAAAGTGGTAGAGCATAAACCTTGAGTGAAAGAGCTCAGAGACAGTGCCTAGGGCCCTGAGTTCAAGCACCATGACCAACCAAAAGAAAGAGGGAGAGAAAAGGGAGGGGAGAGAGGGAGGGAGAGAGGGAGAGAGGGAAGAGGGGAAGAGAGAGAGAAAGAGAGAGGGGGGAGAGGGAGAAAGGAGAGAGGGAGAGAAGCAGGAAGAAGCAAGAAAAGATCACACCTTTTAGAGAAGATAAATATGTTCTAGGCAAAGAGCAGGAAATGAAAAAGACTTAAGCAAACTTAAATCTAGTTGGTTCTTTCTTAAAGATACTCTCTTTAAACTAATATCTTTTAAAAGTTAGAATTGTTGGGCCAAGTACCAGTGGTTCACGCCTATAACACTAGCTACTCAGGAAGCTGAAATTGATGACCATCATTGGAAGCCAGCTAGGGCAGGAAAGTCCTGAGACTGTTATATCCAATTAACCACTAAAAAGCCAAAAGTGGAGCTGTGGCTCAAGTGATAGAGCACTAGCCTTGAGCAAAAAACCTCAGGGACGGAACCCAAACCCTGAGTTAAACCTCTAGGACTGGCACCAAAAAAAAAAGAAGAAGAAAAGAAGTTATAATTGTTGAAAGGAAACACATGCAAATAAAGATAGAATATAGTTTAACTTACTTTTGATTAAAAAATCTTACATATAAAAAACGAAATTAAAATTTTTACCTCTTCTGGGAATTCTTCACTGACCAGAGACATAATCAGTGATGTCTTTCCAACTCTAGCTGTGAAAAGAAAAACCATGATTTTATTGATGGGCTCAGGCTCATCACAAGCTCAAATCCAGCAGTCATAGAGGGAAGTATGTTACTTATTAGCTAAAATCGAAAGCATGTAAACTTAGTACAATTCTTTTTTTTTTTTTTTTTTGGTCCGGTCGTGGGGCCTGAACTCTGGGCCTGGGCGCTGTCCCTCAGCTCTTCAGCTCAAGGCAGGTGCTCTACCACTTGAGCCACAGCACCACTTCCGGCTTTTTTCTTTTTGCTTATGTGGTGCTGAGGAATCGAACCCAGGGCCTCTGGCATGCAAGGCAAGCGCTCTACCACTGAGCCACCTTCCCAGCCCCTTAGTACAATTCTTAATAGTGTGTATTCAAGACACATTCTGGTGGCTCACATGTAATCCTACCTACTCAGGAGGCTGAGATCTGAGGATCAAAGTTTGAAGCCAGTTGGGGCAGACAAATCCTGGAGACTCTTATCTCTATTTAGCCAGGAAAAAAAGTGGGAGTATGGTTCAAAGTGACAAAGCACCAATTGTAAGCAGAAAAAGTCAATATCCTAAGTTTAAACCCCATTACCATCACTATATATATATAAATAATCTATCTCCAGGGGCTGGGAAGGTGGCTCAGTGGTAGAGTGCTTGCCTTGCATGAAGGCCCTGGGTTCCAGTCCTCAGCACCACATAAGCAGAAAAAGCCAGAAGTGGTGCTGCGGTTCAAGTGGTAGAGCAGTAGCCTTGAGCTATAGAGCTGAAGGACAGCACCAAGGCCCAGAATTCAAGCCCTACAACTGATAAGAAAAAAAAAAAAAAAACATCCAGCCAGGCAACAGTGGCTCATGCCTGTAATCCTAGCTACTCAGGAGGCTGAGATCTGGGGATCACAGTTCAAAGCCAGCCTCAGCAGGAAAGTCTATGAGACTTTTGTCTCCAATAAACCACCAAAAAACCATAAGTGGTAGAGCAGCAGTCCTGAGCTGAAGAACTCAGGGACAGTGTCCAGGCTCAGAGCTTAAGCACCACCCCTCCCCCCCAAAAAATCCTTCTCCAAATCATGCCTATAATCTTAAATATGCAGGAGACTGAGATCCAGAGGACTCTAGTTCAGAGACAACCCAAGCAGAAGCAAAAGTTTATCAGATTCTGTCTCCAAAAATAACCAGCAAAAACCCAGGCGCAAGTGGTAACACACGGCTCAAGTGGTAGAGCACCAGCTGAACAAGCTAACTGAGTAAGCTTAGTGAATTCAAGGCCCTAAATTCAAGCCCTAGTAAAAAAGAGAGAGGGGGAGAGGGAGAGAAAGGGAAAAAATAGAAGAGAAAGGGAGAGGAGAGAGGAAGGGTGAGGGAGAGGAGGAGAGAGAAAAAAATTTCCTGTGGCTCAGACACACTGCATGCTATAATTCCAGCCCTTTAGAGGCTGAAGCACAGTGTCTCACTTAAAAACACACCATCACTATTAACAACAACAACAACAAAAACTACAGCAATAGTTTTTTTTTGTTTTTTTTTTGTCAGCCGTGGGGCTTGAACTCTGGGCCTGGGCGCTGTCCCTCAGCTCTTCAGCTCAAGGCAAGCGCTCTACCACTTGAGCTACAGCGCCACTTCCAGTTTTCTGATGGTTTATTGGAGATAGGAGTCTCACGGTCTCTCCTGCTGGGCTGGCTTTGAACCGCGATCCTCAGATCTCAGCCTCCTGAGTAGCTACGATTACAGGTGTGAGCCACCAGTGCCCGGCTTACAGCATTAGTTTTTGAGACTGCTATGAGGATTCATTGGATGAAGACTGGGGCATGGCTAAAATGATAAAACATTTGGCCAAGCAAGCTGGAGGCCAAGTACAAACTCTAGTACTGAAAAAACAAATATTGTATTGTCCTTTCTTTTTCCTTTTTTTCTTTTCTTTTTCCCTCCATCCTTTCCTTCCTTCCTTTTTTGTTTTTTGGGTTTTTTTTTTTTGGGGGGGGGGGTCCGGTCGTGGGGCCCGAACTCTGGGCCTGGGCGCTGTCCCTCAGCTCTTCACCTCAAGGCTAGCGCTCTACACTGAGCCACCTTCCCAGACCTCTTTTTTCTTTCTTTTTGAGACAATATCTCACTATGTAGCCTATGCTGGCCTGGAACTCATGACCCTCCTGCCTTAGCCTCCTAAGTTCTGGGATTCCCAGAAGTGAACCCACATGCATGGTCTAAATGAATTTATGATCCTGACAATAAACACTACACTGTTTCTAAGTTTTCACTTTTATAAATAATGCTGTAATTAGTATTCCTACAGAATAAATTACTTGAAGTGAAACCTAAGAGCACATATAATCTCTTCTGTTAATGGTGTTAAATTGCTTCTAATAAAGAATAAAACAATTGATATTTTCAACAAAAAAAAATCAGTATGCTTATTTCTATTTTTTATGCTGATTCTTTCTTTGCTTCTTTTTTTGCCAGTCCTGGGGCTTGAACTCAGGGCCTGGGCACTGTCCTGAGCTTCTTTTTGCTCAAGGCTAGCACTCTACCACTTGAGCCACAGCATCACTTCTGACTTTTTCTGTTTATGTGGTACTAAGGAATCAAACCCAGCCTGGGCTTCATACATGCTAAGCACGCACTCTACCACTAAGGTACATTCTCAGCCCCTATTCTTTCTTTTTATTAGAGTATTTATTGTATGTAAAGGTTGGTAACAAGATAAAAACCAAGAAACCTTGTTACATTTACTACTTTAGTAATTTTTTTAACCTTTGCTTCAAACTTTATCCCAGGTCTCTTCAGCTTAGCAAGAAAGAAAGAAAGAAAAGAAAGAAAGAAAGAAAGAAAGAAAGAAAGAAAGAAAGAAAGAAAGAAAGAAAGAAAGAAAGAAAGAAAGAAAGAAAGAAAGAAAGAAAGGAAGGAAAGAGAGAAAGAAAGAGAGAAGGAAAGAAAAAGAAAGAAAGAGAGAAAGAGAGAGAGAGGAGAGAGGAAGGAACGAACAAAGGAAGGAAAAGAAGAGAAAATGAAGTGTGTATGAACAAAAATTGAAGTCTAGCCGGGCGCCGGTAGCTCACACCTGTAATCCTAGTTACACAGGAGGCTGAGATCTGAGGATCTCGGTTCAAAGCCAGCTAGGGCAGGAAAGTCCGGGAAACTCTTATCTCCAATAAACCACCAGAAAACCAGAAGTGGCACTGTAGCTCAACTGGTAGAACGCTAGCCTTGAGCTGAAGAGTTGAGGGACAGTGCTCAGGCCCAGAGTTCAAGCCCCACGACCTATCAAAAAAAAACTGAAGTGTGTATGAACAAAAACTAAAAAGACAGCTAGGTGGGCTGGGAAGGTGGCTAAGTGGTAGAGCGCTTGCCTTGCATGCCTGAGGCCCTAGGTTCAATTCCTCAGCACCACATAAGCAAAAAGAAAAAAAGCCGGAAGTGGTGCTGTGGCTCAAGTGGTAGAGCACTAGCCTTGAACTGAAGAGCTGAGGGACAGCGCCCAGGCCCAGAGTTCAGGCCCCACAACCGGACCCAAAAAAAAAAAAAGACAGCTAGGTGCCAGTGGCTCATACCTGTAATCCTAGCTACTCAGCAGGCTGAGATATGAGAATCATAGTTCAAAGCCAGCCCAGGCAGGAATGTCCATGAGACTCCAATTAACCACAAAAATAACCTGGAAGTGGGGCTGTGGTTCAAGTGATAAGAGTGCTAGCTTTACACAGGAAAAAAGGCACAGGGACAGTGCCCAGGCTCTGAATTTCAACCCCTAGGCACACACATGTACTCACTCACATAGCTGATATATATAATATAAAATACAATATAATATACAGCTTCTATAGCTACTAATTGTATCTTCTTCAAAGTTGACTCAGTTGTTTGCCTCTTCTTGGAAGTCTCATCAAAATTCCCCACAAGTGCCAGGTGCTGATGGCTCATACATACACCCTTAGCTATTCAGGAGGCTGAGATGAGAATAGTGCTGTGAAGCCAGCCAGGACAGAAAAGTCCATGACACTCTTATCTCCAGTTAATCACCAAAAAGCTGGAAGGAGAGCTACAGTCTAAGTGGCAGAGTACCAGCCTTGAGCAAAAGAAGAGACAGTGCACAGGCCCTGAGTTCAAACCCCAAGACTGGCAAAAAAAAAAAAAAGTAGTACTAGATATTTACATTTAGTAGTACTAAATATTTATATTGTACGGTTTATCTCAGAACATCTAGAAAACATATATAATTTAAGAAAAAGTACACTTTAAGTAGTAGCATATTACTAGAAATGATAAATTCCACAAGTTCTATCTATTTTAACTGTGTGTGGGGAAATGATTTGGCAGGGACTTTTATCTAAGAACAAAGCCAATATAAGATTCAGGAATGGGGTTGGGAAGGTGGCTCAGTGGTAGAGCGCTTGCCTTGCATGCATGAGGCCCTGGGTTCGATTCCTCAGCACCACATAAGAAAAAAGCCGGAAGTGGAGCTGTGGCTCAAGTGGTAGAGTGCTTGCCTTGAGCTGAAGAGTTGAGGGACAGCACCCAAACCCAGAGTTCAGGCCCCACTACCGGACCCAAAAAAAAAAAAAAAGAAAAAACTTGCTTACTTGTACCCAACTTTTCACAGATTTTTTTTTTTTTTAACAGCCTCTTCATTGTAGCTTTACTTAAGGTCTCAGCAATTCTAGCCCTTCATCTAGCTCAGCTAACATCCATAATAGTCACCCTAATTCCACATGATTATGATAATAAAGGCAAAAAGTATTACCTTAAAAGTGAGCCAAGTCACTAGTGATAAGAGTGCCTATCCAGTAAGTAAAAGACCTTAAATTCAAACTTCAGCATAACTCACTCTCTCTCTCTCTCTCTCTCTCTCTCTCACACACACACATATACACACACACACACACACACACAGTACAAAGTCACCATTCTCTTATTCCAGCATCAGGAATCCTATACCTTGTACCTCTTACTTTTTGTTGTAGGCAACTGATGCTTTAGTAACTGATGCATCTGGAAAAGAGAAAAGAGTATGTGTGATAATAACACACACTGAGTAACAACCAGAGCTCTCTGTGGACCATCTTACAGGAGAATTCATCTGCTGTGTAGTCTCATATCAAGTCCTGTACTTTCTGAAATTTATTTTAGTAGTAGTATAATTCCCAGGTATTCAAAATAACAAGCCTTTCAAAAGATCCAATCCCTGTATAACTCCTGTGACCTTTGAGTTTGTGGGCCTTACTGGTCCCAACAGCAATGAATATTTTTCCCTAGTCTCCAAAATGTCACCACTTCTGCCAACACAAATATTCTCAAAAACTCTCCCATTATGAAGAAGCCTCCTGGTATCTTAAACATTTCTTTTTTTTCTTTTCCCAGTCCTGGCGTTTGAACTCAGGGTTAAGGCACTGTCCCTGAGCTTCTTTTGCTCAAGGCTAGCACTATACCACTTGAGCCACAGCGCCACCTCCAGCTTTTTCTGTTTATGTGGTACTGAGGAATCAAACTAAGGGCTTCAAGCATGCTAGGCAAGCACTCTACCAATGGGCCATTTCCTAGCCTGTATCTTAAACATTTCTATGTTCCAACTCTTAATCCACTATGTTAAGAATAGAGGAAGCCAGGCACAGGTGGCTCACACCTGTAATCCTAGCTACTCAGGAGACTCAGATCTGAGGATCACAGTTCAAAGCAAACCCAGGCAATAAAGTCTGTGAGACTCTTATCTCAATTAACCATCAGAAAACTGGAAGTGGTGTTTTGGTTCAAGTGACAGAGTACTAGCCTTGAGCTGAAGAGCTCAGGGACAGTGCCCAGGCCCTGAGTTCCCATGACCAACAAAACAATACAAAAAAAAAAAAAAAAAGAAGGAAGAGGAGGAAGAGGAAAGATAAAGAAACAGATACTATTCAATAACTAAGATGCTCCTCAGTAAAGAAAAACAAGTCCCAGGCTAGGAAGGTGGCTCAGTGGTAGAGCGCTTGCCTTGCATGCATGAGGCCCTGGGTTCGATTCCTCAGCACCACATAAGCAGAAAAAAAAAAGCCAGAAGTGGCGCTGTGGCTCAAGTGGTAGCATGCTAGCCTTGAGCTGAAGAGCTGAGGGACAGTGCCCAGGCCCAGAGTTCAGGCCCCACGACTGGACCAAAAAAACAAAACAAAAAAAAAAAAAACAAAATAAGAAAAACAAGTCCCACTCTTGGTCCTTGAGAAGCGTGCCTACCTAAATACTCTTTAAGATCTTTAATCTTCCCATAATCCCCTCTTCAGAAAGGCTGTGTGTGTGTGTGTGTGTGTGTGTGTGTGTGTGTGTGTGTGTGTGTGTGTGTCACTACTCAAAGACTATCATGTTATCATGTGACTTTAAAATCACTTCTCAAAAAAATTACTAAGAGCTGGGCGCTGGTGGCTCACGCCTATAATCCTAGCTACTCAGGAGGCCGAGATCTGAGGATCGCGGTTCAAAGCCAGCCAGGGCAGGAAAGTCCATGAGACTCTTATCTCCCATAAACCACTAGGAAACCGGAAGTGGCGCTGTGGCTCAAGCTGTAGAGCTCTTGCCTTGAGCTAAAGAGCGCAAGGACAGCTTGCTCTTCTTTTCTAGCTCTTGCTCTTGCTCTTCTTTTCTAGCTCTCTTGCTCTTGCTCTTCTTTTCTAGCTCTCTCTGCTCTCTCTCTGCTCTAGCTCTTTCCTCTCTCTTTCCCAGCCACGTGGAGTGCCAACCTTGCCTGGTCCCAGCAGGTCTTCTGAATACCTGAATACCACGTGAGTGCTACTGTTCTTACCCCTCTCTCTGCTCTTTTCTAGCTCTTTCCTCTCTTTCCCAGCTCTCTCTCATTCCCAGGCCTTTCTCAGCCACGTGGAGTGCCAACCTTGCCTGGTCCCAGCAGGTCTACTGAACAAACCTACCCCTTACCTGAAAAAAAAAAAAAAAGAGCGCAAGGACAGCGCCCAAGCCCAGCGTGCAAGCCCCACGACCGACAAAAAAAATCACTGAACCAGGGCTAGGAATGTGGCTTAGAGGTACAGTGCTTACCTAGCATGCATGAAGCCCTGGGTTCAATTCCTCAGTACCATGTAAACAGAAAAAGCCAGAAGTGATGCCATGGCTCAAGTGGTAGAGTGTTAGCTTTTAGCAAAACCAGCTCAGGGTCAGTGCCAAGGGCCTGAGTTCAAGGCCAGACTGGCAAAAAAAAAAAAAAAAAAGGGCTGGGGAGGTGGCTCAGTGGTAGAGCGCTTGCCTTGCATGCCTGAGGCCCTGGGTTTGATTCCTCAGCACCACATAAACAAAAAGAAAAAAGCCAGAAGTGGTGCTATGGCTCAAGTGGTAGAGCACAAGCCTTGAGCTGAAGAGCTGAGGGATAGCACCCAGGCCCAGAGTTCAGGCCCCACGACTGACAAAAAAAAAAAAAAATCACTGATCCACAAAGCAATCAAAACTGAGTTAATCACCAACACTGAAAATAGTAGTTTCCTCAGTAAAGAAAGTCAAAGACTTGGGGCTGGGGGGCTGGGAAGGTGGCTCAGTGGTAGAGTGCTTGCCTTGCAAGCATGAGGCCCTGGGTTCAATTCCTCAGCACCACATAAGCAAAAAGAAAAAAGCCGGAAGTGGTGCTGTGGCTCAAGTGGTAGAGTGCTAGCCTTGAGCTGAAGAGCTGAGGGACAGCACCCAAGCCCAGAGTTCAGGCCCCACAACTGGACCCAAAAAAAAAAAAAAGACTTGGAGCTGGGAAGGTGGCTTAGTGGTAGAGTGCTTGCCTTGCATGCATGAGACCCAGGGTTCGATTCCTCAGCACCATATAAGCAGAAAAAGCCAGAAGTGGCCCTGTGGCTCAAGTAGTAGAGTACTAGCCTTGAGCCGAAGAGTTGAGGGACAGCGCC
Organism: Dipodomys spectabilis; assembly: GCF_019054845.1. Taxonomy (NCBI): domain Eukaryota; kingdom Metazoa; phylum Chordata; class Mammalia; order Rodentia; family Heteromyidae; genus Dipodomys; species Dipodomys spectabilis. The sequence continues at coordinate 4,151,644 of NW_024870681.1, read as the reverse complement.
CAGGCCCAGAGTTCAGGTTCCACGACTGACAAAAAAAGAAAAAAAAAGAAAGTCAAAGACTTTCTTTTTAACCCCAGTCAGACAGGACCCCTTCACAAAATTCAGATTTCTAAAAGGCATTCCCTATTACCTTCGCTCACTGTCACTCTCAAAACTCTTCCTCATCCATACCACATGCTCCTGCTTGGGATTAAACCCAGGGTCAGGTCATCACTCAAAACTTATTAGAACAACCCTTTTCCTGGTTAGTTTCCTGTTTTTTTCTGTACCTCCTATGTCTCCAGTGATAGTTTCACAACATATTCTTACAATATTGGGGTTTGTACATAGAGCCTTGGCTCTATGTACATAGTGCTAGGCTGGCACTCTGCCACTTGAGCCTCCCCTCCACCCAAACATAGCTTTCTTCCCAGCTCAGTTCATTAGTCCAAAGGGCAGTTCTACCTGTCTGAGCAGAATCCTTCCAAACTACAAATCAGTCACCAGGTATATTCTAACAGGCAAGTACCTGAGACAAGAAAGGAAACATTCTGAGAAGGCAATGTAAATACTACAATTAAACAGTTGTACTTATGTGTGAACATACAGACAAGGAATGGAGATATCTGTTTGAGTTAACTAATCTCCGTTACCTCTTACCATATAGTATTTTTATTTATACATATTCTGTCTCATCTGGAAAAGAATTTAAGGCCATATGCCACTCAACACAATATAAAAATTCTACCAGATATGTAAAGTAAAAGACTTTTTTAAAAAATCAACATAAAAATTCAAGAATTGCTAGGCACCAGTGGCTCACGCCTGTAATCCTAGCTACTCAGAAAGCTGAGATTTGAGGATCACAGTTCAAAGTCAGCCCAGGCAGGAACGTCTGTGACACTCTTATCTCCAATAAACCAATAGAAAACCGGAAGTGGTTCTGTGCTCAAGCGGTAGAGCCTTGAGCTGAAGAGCACAAGGACAGTGTCCAAGCCCAGAGTTCAAACCCCATGACCAACAAATAAATAAATAAAGTCAAGAATTACTTCCTTTTTATTTTTTGGTTCTTTTTGTCTCTTCAAGTAAAAGCAAAGTCTGAGGTATAGGCAAGCATTTATTTTAGAAGACAAATTCCTGAAATCATTTTAGTCATTGCTTTTTATTCTGTGTTTTCTTGTTGAGTTATCATACTTAAAAAAAAAAATTAAGAGCTGGGAAGGTGGCTCAGTGGTAGAGCGCTTGCCTTGCATGCATGAGGCCCTGGGTTCAATTCCTCAGCACCACATAAGCAAAAAGAAAAAAGCCGGAAGTGGAGCTGTGGCTCAAGTGGTAGAGTGCTAGCCTTGAGCTGAAGAGCTGAGAGACAGCGCCCAGGCCCAGAGTTCAGGCCCCACGACCGGACCCAAAAAAAAAAAAAAAAAAAAAAAATTAAACTGGGGCCAGGCACTGGTGGCTCATGGCTATAATTCTAGCTACTCAGGAGGCTGAGATCTGAGGATCACAGTTCAAAGCCAGCCGGGACAGGAACATCCGTGAGACTCTTATCTCCAATTAACCACCAGAAAACCAGAAGGGGCTCTGTGGCTCAAGTGGTAAAGTGCTAGCCTTGAGCTGAAGAGCTCAGGGACAGCATCCAGGCCCAGAGTTCAAGACTCATCACCATCACCAACAACAACAAAATTAAACTGAGTAGAATATAATAATCATAAACTGATATGATAAATGGAAACTCCTTTGTACAACTACTTAAGATCATAAAAATATAATTTAAAAAATAAAGATTAAATTCCAATTTAAATTATACATTTATGGGCTGGTAACATGGTTTCATGGTAGAGTGCTAGCATGCATGAAGCACTGAGTTCAATTCCTCAGTACCACATTAACAGAAAAAGCCAGAAGTGGTCCTGTAGCTTAGGTGGTAGAGCACCAACCTTGAGCAAAGAGCTCAGGAACAGTGCCCAGGCTCTGAGATCAAGCCCCAGGACTGGCAACACAAAAACAAAAACAAATTATACATTTACATCTGGTATTTTATGGCCAAGGATATTTGAACACACAGAGTCCATTCTTCATGAAGAGCTTATTCTGTTCACCCTCACCTATGAATATTGAAACCTACTCTCTACTGTCATTTTTGTTTCTCCAGCACTAGCTGAGCTCTAATGTTGATCAGGCTTGAAGGAGAGGAATAGGTTATAGATGTGAGACTGTTTTGATCTACAGACCACATCACCAGCATATGGTCAATGAAATCTTCCTTGGGAATAATGCTATTATTTCTCCAAATGCTAAGGATTACCAATTAAAAATATAACTCCATAGTCACCCTACTTCCTTTAATGTGTTTTAATTACAGTTACTTAGGAAGCGTTACTTAGACAAGGCTTCTTAATAAATAAACAGATAAAATGAGTCAATCTTTTGCTACTTGGGTGTTTAGTAAGAAAAATTGCTAATATATCTGGTAGGGTAGTAGTTGGAGCTGTAGAATGTTATTTCTGCTGCATGAATATCAGGAATTTGCTGCCATATCAATGCTTAAAAAAATGTGATGAAAGGACAAAGGAGTTTGTAGCCTGTATAAACCCAGATAATTTAGTCTATAGTAATGAATTATGTTTTCCATGGATGACCTACTTAGAAGCATGGAGTTGCAGACAGGAGATATGTTGTGTTGAACTGGATCAGAGACTGTCCTTGGGGATAACTGTGGCCTTGCTTTTTGTAGATCATTTCAACATTTCTCAGGCAAAATGAATAGAAAATAGACTGGGGGTGGGGGGGAAGATGGGAAGGGATGGGAAGGGGAAACAAAGGAGGATGCAACAATGCTTGAAAAGAAAGGTACTCATTACCTTGCTCGTGTAATTGTAACCCCTCTGTATGGTATTTTCACAATTAAAAAAAAAATTGAAAAAGAAAGAAAATAGACTAGAGAACACGAGATGTCTACCCCGCCCCTTTCATTTTGTTGGTCCTGCGGCTTTAACTCTGGGCCTGGGCGCTGTCCCTGAGCTCTTCAGCCTCAAGGCTAGCACTCTACCACCTGAGCCACAGCACCACTTCCAGTTTTCCGGTGATTTATTGGAGATAAGAGTCTCATGGACTTTCCTGCCTGGTCTGGCTCTGAACCTTGACACTCAGATCTCAGCCTCCTTAAATAGCTAGGATTACAGGTGTAAGCTACCGGTGCCCAGCAAGATTAGATGTCTAAAGAACAATTTTTTTATCTTTCAAATTAATGCTCATATTTATATTACTATATCAAATAAAATTATATTCTATGTATTTGATTATGAATTCATTGTAAATTATAATTTTATTATCAAATATACTTTATATGTGATATTTGTATAATTACAAATATAAAAATCTATATAATAGGGGCTGGGAAGGTGGTAGAGTGCTTGCCCTGCATGCATGAGGCCCTGGGTTTGATTCCTCAGCACCACATAAGAAAAAAGAAAAAAGCCAGAAATGGTGCTGTGGCTCAAGTGGTAGAGTGCTAGCCTTGAGCTGAAGAGCTGAGGGTCAGCACCCAGGCCCAGAGTTCAAGCCCCATGACTGACAAAAAAAAAAAAAAAACAGTCCAGGCAGACAAATCTGAAAGATTCCTATCTCCAATTAATAAGCAAAAAGTCAGAAGCAAAGGTATGACACATATGGCAGAATATCAAATGTGAATAAAAAAAGCTAAGCAAGAATGCAACCCCTAAATCCTAGCCCCAGTAATAGTACACACACAAAAAACTTCATGTAAACTGAAACTAATATGCACTTACATGGTTTGGATAAAATAGTAAGACTCATGATAATTCTACTGTAAAAGGTACATTTGTTAAGCACACTAAAAACTAACCTAGTTCCCAGCCAAGCAATTTCTTCTTAGCATTACTAGGGTTTGAACTTAGGCATTCACACTTACTAGGCAGGTGCTCTACCACTATTCCGCCAGTCATTTTGTGTTATTTTCAAGATAGGATCTCAGGTTTATGCCTGGGCTAGCCTAGACCATGATCTTCCTACTTGTGCTTCCCTGCATAGCTGGAATAATAGGCTCATACCACCACACACAACTGCTGGTGAGATGGAGTCTAGAGGACTTTTTTTTTTTTAATTGGTCATGGGGCTTGAACTTGGGGCCTAGGCACTGCCTCTGAGCTCTTTTTTGCTCAAGGCTAGTGCTCTATCGCTTTCAGCCACAGAGCCACTTCCAGTTTTACGGTGGTTAATTGGAGATAAGAGTCTCATAGACTTTCCTGCCTGGGCTGGCTTTGAATTATGATTCTCAGATCTCAGCCCCCTGAGTAGCTAGGATTACAGGTTTGAGTCACCAACACCTGGCTCTAGAGGACTATTTTGAGCAGACTAGTCTTAAACCAAAGTCCTCTAAACCTCTGTCTTCCAAGTAGCTATGATACAGCTTCAGCTAGAACACCCTGCCTCCAGCCAATAAATCTGACCACGAAAAATTATGATCTGAACAAGGTTTTATTTGAGTGCATTTTCAAAGGTATTTTAAATTTTGTTTTGTCTTAAGAATAGTAATTGACTTTTGATCTGGTGTGAATGGTATTTGTTATGTCAATAATCAAGCTAAGATATGAATAATATTTAAAGTACTTTTTCTCTGAAAACAAAATCTTAAAATTTTACAGACAGCTTAACTCCTTTGATCTAAGCACTAAATAAATATTACACAATTGGTTGGCATTAATGCCTGGATGGATCAGAAGTAGGCTGAGAAAAGATTCATTTCACTTCAGTTTCACGTAAGGGTTTTGCAACAAAACGTTGAAACCATTCAGAGCTACTTCAGAACTTCAGTGAGTGAAACTGCTACAGGAACAGACACTGAGAGCAGTAAATATAATGAAAGAAAATGAGTGAATGCACTTTAAAAATCATAATACCAAAAAAAAATTTTTAATTAAAAATAAAAATCATGACACCAGACAGAATGCTTTTTGTTTGCTCTTCCCTGCCTCTCAGTCAACCATCTTTTGTTTTGTTTTGTTTTGTTTTGTCAGCTTGAACTCTGGGCCTGGGCACTGTCCCTGAACATTTCAGCTCAAGGCTAGTGCTCTACCACTTGAGCCACAGCACCACTTCTGGTTTTCTGGTCCCTTATTGGAGATAAGCATCTCACGCCTCTCCTACCTAAGCTGACTTTGAATCTCAATCCTCAGATCTCAGCCTTCGGAGGAGCTTGGATTACAAGCGTGAGCCACCAGCGCCCAGCTTCAGTCAACCATCTTAAAACAAGAGAAAAGTAGACTCTAGGAGCAAGGAGCAACTCAAAATCACTACAACGATACTCTAATATTAACAATGGAGATATTAAATCCATAAATCAGTATTAAAATAGTCTTGGATTGGGCTGGGAAGGTGGTTCAGTGGTAGAGCGCTTGCCTTGCATGCATGAGGCCCTGGGTTTGATTCCTCAGCACCACACAAGCAGAAAAAAAAAGCCAGAAGTGGAACTGTGGCTCAAGTGGTAGAGCGCTAGCCTTGAGCTGAGGGACAGCGCCCAGGCCCAGAGTTCAGGCCCCAGGACCAGACCCAAAAAATAAATAAATAAATAAATAAAGTCTCAAACATTTCCCCTACAAATACTAACCTTTAAAACAACTGAAAGAAGCTTTAGTTAAGTATAATTCTATATCTATTTTTTTCCCCCAGACCTGGGACTTGAACTCAGGGTCTAAACACTGTCTTTGAGCTTCTTTTGCACAAGCCTAGCACTCTACCACTTGAGCCACAGCACCACTTGCAGTTTTTATCTGTTTATGTGGTACTGAGGAATTGAACCCAGGGCTTCATGCATGCTAGGCAAGTGCTCTACCACTAAGCCACATATCTACTAAGCCTGCCATATCTACTTTTATGGTAGGTGGCCTAAAGTTTCAGTCTCAACCTTTTTATATGCGATAGTAAAGAGTGAGGTTTGAATCCAAGGCCTCATGAATTCTAGACTTTTTTTATATTTTATTTTGGGACACAGTCTCACTAAGTTGCCTGGAGCTGGTTATCTCAGCCTTAGCATCCTGGGCAGCTCGAACTGCAGGTGTTCACCACTAGCCCAGTAGTACTAACCTGTTAAGTACCTTCCTCAAAATCTGAGGCTTCTGAGCCAAGCACAGTGATATATGCCTATAATCCCAGCACTTGAGAGGTGGAGGCAGAAGAATCCTGAGTTTGAGACCTGACTGGGCTATACAGTGAGACTGTCTCCAAATAAATAAATAAATAAACCCTAAGATCCTCAGATCTCAGCCTCCTGAGTAGCTAGGATTACAGGCGTGAGCCAATGGTGCCCGGCAAGGCTCAGTTTTTAAGTAGGACACCTGCTCACTTTCCCTTGTCTTGATCTAAATGCATCAGCATGAATCATATGCTAATAACACCTTCCTGAACTTCTTCAAAAAACTTCATGCAAAATAGAGATAAAGTTATAAATAAAACCTAAGCCAGGCGCTGGTGGCTCACGCCTGTAATCCTAGCTACTCAGGAGGCTGAGATCTGAGGATCATGGTTCAAAGCCAGCCTGGGCAGAAAAGTCCGTGAGATTCATACCTCCAATTAACCACCAGAAAACCGAAAGTGGCACTGTGGCTCAAGTGGTAGAGTGCTCACTTTGAGCTGAAGAGCTGAGGGACAGCGCCCAGGCTCCAAGTTCAAGCCCCATGACCAAAAAAAAAAAAAAAAAGTTATAAATAAAACCTGAAACTCAGTGCTAGGGTTGTAGCTTAAGTGGTAGAGCACTTGCCTAGAATGCACAAGGCCCTAGATTCAGTCTTTAGGACCCCTCCCCACTCTCAAAAAATCTACAAGTCCTAACTGCAAAGTAAACTATGTCTCACAAAGTTTACTTCCAAATTCTGATTTTTAAGGAAGATTTACCCAAGCAGCAGGCAAAGAGAACCAAAATGTTAGTGAACATCAAAAAACACTGCAGAAAATGAATTTTTTAATGTGTTAATTTCTTCCTTGGCATAGGAGTGACCTTATTGGGACTGCTCAAAATGGAATGTGAAGACAGGTGCAGGCGGCTCACACCGGCACTCTTAAACTACTCAGGAGGCTGAGATCTGAGGATCAAGGTTCAACCCAGCTATGGCAAAAAAAAGTCTCCAATTGGAGCTGGGAAGGTGGCTCAATGGTAGAGTGCTTGCCTTACTTACATTCATGAGGCCCTGGGTTCGATTCCTCAGCACCACATAAGCAGAAAAGCCGCAAGAGACACTGTGGCTCAAATGGTAGAGCACTCATTTTGAGCTGAAGAGCTGAGGGACAGCGCCCAGGCCCAGAGTTCAGGCCCCATGACCGACAAAAAAAAAAAAAAAAGTCTCCAATTAACCAGAAATAAGCTGAAGTGTAGGTGTGGCTCAAACAATAGAGTACCAACCATGTGTAAAAAGCCAAGCAAGAGCTCAAGCCCAGACTCCAAGCCCCAGTACCTGCACAAAACAAACAAGGAATGTGATTCAGAGTAAGATGCTTCAAATCAACAATAGTAGGGCATTAACTAATATATTTTTTTTGGGGGGGGGTCCAGTCGTGGGGCCTGATCTCTGGGCCTGGGCGCTACCCCCTCAGCTCTTCTAGCTAGCACTCTACCACTTGAGCCACAGCATCACTTCCGGCTTTTTTCCTTTTGCTTATGTGGTGCTGAGGAATCGAACCCAGGGCCTCATGCATGCAAGGCAAGCGCTCTACCACTGAGCCACCTTCCCAGCCCTAACTAATGTATTTTAATAAAGCCAGTCCTCCCTAGCCCACATTTTTATTTCAGTTCTAATGACTGAATAATATAACTGCACAATGATATCTAGAAGTCCCTGCTGTTCTGTCCTTAGGACACTCTGTAGAAGTGTTTCTCCTTTATTTTATAGGCAAGAAGGAGAAGGAGGAGGAGGAGGAAAAAAATAAATCAATCTTAAAATCTCCAGGAGCTCCTGTTGGGAGTCCCAGGTGCCTACTTGAAATGTGTATGTGAGGGGCTGGGAAGGTATCTCAGTGGTAGAACGCTTGCCTTGCATTCATGAGGCCCTGGGTTCGATTCCTCAGCACCACATAGCAGAAAAAAAAAAATGGAAATGGCGTTGTTGCTCAAGTGGTAGAGCGCTAGCCTTGAGCTGAAGAGCTGAGGGACAGTGCCCAGGCCCAGAGTTCAGGCCCCACAACCAGACCCAAAAACAAACAAACAAAAAAAAAACACAAACACACAAAAAAAAATGTGTATGTGAGTGTGTGTGTGTGAATATGTGTGTGTGTGTATGTACGTGGTGTGTGCCTGTGTGTGTGTGTGTGTGTGTGTGTGTATGTACGTGGTGTGTGCTCCTGCCTCAGTCCTGAGGCTTGAACATAGGGCCTGGGCACTGTCCCTGAGCTTCCTTTGTTCAAGGCTAACACTCTACCACTTGAGCCACAGTGCCACTTCTGACTTTTTCTGTTTATGTAGTACTCTACCACTAAGCCACCTTCCCAGCCCCTACTTGAAAATTTTAAATTAACTACCAAGTAGTTATAGAAAAAAAAGGGTGGAGGGGCTTTTGGGCTTAGTAGTAGAGTGCTAGCCTTGGGCAAAAGTAGGACAGTGCCCAGGCCTTGAGTTCCAGCGCCCCAGGACTGGCCAAAGAGAGAGAGAGAGAGAGAGAGAGAGAGAGAGAGAGAGAGAGAGAGAGAGAGAGAGAGAGAGAGAGATCTTTTAGTGTAACAATCATTGCTTCAACTAAAGGACAACGTCCTCCTCCCGCCCCCCCCCCCATATAATTTTCATTCATATTTGAAACTGACCGTCGATCTTGGAATGACACACCTCGAGTACCAGGCATTATTTCAAAACACAAGCACTGCTGGCTAATAGACGCTATCTTCAACTTCCTTCCCCCCTTGCCCCCTCCACCCCCCCCACCCCCGCTCTCCCGCAGATGGCTAGGGATTGAACCCGGGGGCCTCGCGCTTCGCTAAACCAGTCAAAACTACACTCCCGGCCCAACCATCGATGCTTTCTAGCTTCACGTCAGTGCACAGGAAGAGCTTTACCGAAAAAAGAAGAAAAGAAAAATGGCAAAAAAAAAAAAAAAAAAAGCTAGAGCAAAATGTAAGCAATCAATCATCCGACCTTGCCCTACGAGTCCACGAGTTCGGTTCCCCCCCCTCCTCCCTACTCTCCCGGAGCCCCATTGGTCAGCCCCACCTCTGTTCCCCCCCTCCCCGACCCTGGTGACTGACAAGGTGTCGGGGGTAGGGGGGGGGAATCTCCTGGGAAGACGGCAGGCGGGCGGGCGGGCGGCCTGGGGGGCCGGCGAGGCCCGGGCGCCGAGGACTGGAGAGGGAGGCAGAGGGACCTTGGCCGGGGACGAGGCCGGGGGGTTCTGGGGGAGCCCGTGGGGGTCGGGGCGAGGGCGGTCTGTCTCGGGGCGGCCCAGGGGAGGCGAAGGGCAGGGGGTGAAGGGCGGCGGGGTGGAGGTGAGGACTCGGGCCGGCCAGGCCCGCTCGGGCGCGCTCACTCACGTTCCCCCACCAGCAGGATCCGCACGTCCTTCTTCATGTCGGAGGCTCTCAGGGGCCGGGCTCGGCCCGCACGCATGGACGGAACACCTCTCGTCCGGAGCGCCCGCCCCTGCGCACCGCGACACCTGCCAGCGTCTCCAGCCGCTCGGCCCGAGCTTCGGCCGCCCGGGCCCGACGCGCCGCCTCCTAGGCTGCCACCCGGCTCCGGAGCCCGGACGGCACCAGCTCCGCCTCCTAGGGCTCTGCGGGCGGCGGCGGTGGAGGCGGCGGCGGCCGCGGCGGTGGGGACGACGGCGGGCGGTAAGGGACAAATACATTTGAAACGCGGGCTGTAGCAGTGTCTGAACAGCGACCCCCGCTGTCGGGTTTGCGGTAACGCAGGACAAGGAGAGCCTCGCCCGCTCTCCCCAGCGACCACAACCCTGAGGATACACCTAGGATTCCTAGGTGGGGGATTTCGAGTTTCAGATTCATTAATCTAATCACACCTGTTTTACAGAAACAGGAACAGAAGAAGTTCCTTGTCCAATGTCAAGAGCTTGGCAGTGACTCAGAGCAAGAATGTTCTCACCAGATTTATAAAGTCCAGGAGGGCAGTGACCCTGCCTACCTGGTTTTCAATTGTCTCCCCATCTTGTTGGACATAACCATCAGAAAATGTTTGAGTGAACAAGATGATTGCCTCCCAGGATCCGGCCCTGCACAATTCCTAGAGCCCAACACTCGAGCTGCTTCTCAGCTGTGATGTTTATAAAATACAACTGTGAGCCGGGCGCTGGTAGCTCACGCCTGTAATCCTAGCTACTCAGGAGGCTGAGATCGGAGGATCGCGGTTCAAAGCCAGCCCGGGCAGGAGAGACCGTGAGACTCCTATCTCCAATAAACCACCAGAAAACTGGAAGTGGTGCTGTAGCTCAAGTGGCAGAGCGCTCGCTTTGAGCTGAAGAGCTGAGGGACAGCGCCCAGGCCCAGAGTTCAAGCCCCACGACCGACAAAAAAAAAAAAATACAACTGTGAACTAAAGTTAGTTAATCCAAGCAGTTGAGAAGCTGGAATAGGAGGATGTTGACTGGCTACATAGAAAGGCACTGATGCCTAACAAAACATTTGTATTAGCTGGGCATTGGTGGCTCATGTCTGATATTCTAGCTACTTAGGAAGTTGATATCTGAGAATTGAGGTTTAAAGCCAGCCTGGACAGGAAAATCTGTGAGACTCTTTTTCTTTTTTCTTTCTTTTTTTTTTTGTCAGTTGTGGGGCCTGAACTCTGGGCCTGGGCGCTGTCCCTCAGCTCTTCAGCTCAAGGCTAGCACTCTACCACTTGACCCATAGTGCCACTTCTGGCTTTTTCTGCTTATGTGGTGCTGAGGAATCAAACTCAGGGCCTCATGCATGCAAGGCAAGCACTCTACCACTGAGCCACCTTCCCAGCCCCTGTGAGACTTTTAACTCAAATTAACCACCAGAAAACTGGAAGTGGTGCTGTGGCTTAAAATGGTAGAATGCTAGTCTTGAGCAAAAGAGCTCAGGGACAGCACCCAGGCCCTGAGTTCAAGACCCACGATCAACCCAAAAAAATCAATAATGGACCACATATACCACAATGGCTATACCATATAGCCTAGGTATATAGTGGACTGTAATATGCAGTTTTATGTAAATATAATACTCTATGATGTTTGCACAATGACAAAAATCACCTTAAGATGCTTTTCTCGGGACATATACCTGTCATTAAGTGATGGATGACTGTATATTACATATGTATCATATATTCAATATATGTTAAATTAATAAGGAAAAGCCAACTGCATAATTTCCTTTTTTGCTTCTTAAATATTACATCATACAAGTTTATTTTTATTGCTATTATAAAGGTAATATACAGAGGGGTGGCAGTTACATAAATTAGGTAAAGGTTTAGGAAAATGTTACCCCTTTCACTCTCCCAGTTTTCCCTCCCATCCCCATCCACAAGTTGTATAGTTCATTTTCAACAGTGTCCAGTGAGTACCATCCATTACTACATTTGTTCACCCTTTGTCCCTCCACTTAAGCTACATCATCCAATTTTTTTAAAGATTAAAATGTGCCTGGCACAGGTATCTGACACCTATAATACTAACTACCCAGGAGGCTGAGATCTGAGGATTGGAGTTCAAAGCCAGCATGGGTAGGCAAGTCTCCAATTAACCAGCAAAAAAAGAAGTTGGAAGTGTAACTGTGACTCAAGTAGTAGAGCTCTAACCTTAAGCAAAAAAACTAAGTTACAGTGCTCAGACCTGCTAGGTTCAAGCCCTACTACTTGCACACACAAACAAATGTCCCTAATAACTATCTCCCTTTCTCCTAAGAGAAACCATGGGGTCTCTTGAAGCAGTTTGGAGTTGCTGGCCAATTTTCTGGATTAGAATCCAGATTCTATCACCTAGTAGTTGTATGATCATGAGTAAATTCCTTTATTTCCCTGAGCCTGTTCCTTCCTCTGTGGCATAACAATGGCATAAGAATGGATACATTTTAGGTATGTGAGAAACAATAAGATCACGCAAGCCAAGAATTTGAACCATGACAGGCATAGTATGTTCTCAAATGATCTCAGTTATAATTGGATCATACGAATTCACTGAACAGTTATAATCACAGGCTCTAAGGTAAATATATTGCTATGTTTACTACAGTGTTTCACCATCAGAAATTGTCTGATATCCTAAAGGAAAATAAGAGAGGAAACCCTTTCAAAAACCACTTGGATGCTTGCCTAGCATGCATGAAGCCCTGGGTTCAATTCCTTAGTATCACATAAACGGAAACAGCCAGAAGTGGCAGTGTGACTCAAATGGTAGAGTGCTAGCTTTTAGCAAAAGAAGCTGAGGGACAATGCCCAGGCCCAGAGTTCAAGCCCCCCCCCCCCCCACACACACACAGAGCCTTGAATTAAGGACTTTAGGAAGGAGGCAGCAGTTTCAGTGAGCCACAACTATGGCTAGTATAAACTAAGGTGATGGAAACAAGCCAGTTTCCCACCCCAGCAAGCTAAGTTTCTTTTCACAGTGCCTGGACGTGTCCTATCAGCTATGCTGGTGCCAGTTTAGTCCCCTGACTTACCTTAAAATTTGTGTCCTTCTTATGATAGTAACAAATGTCCACCAGAGGTCACTCAGACTTTCTACTAGAGACAGCACTGATCAGTGTTAGGAGCAGTGATTCTGGAATCCACCAGCTAGGTCTGAACATCAGCTCTGCTAACAGTTACTAGTATGCCTTATCTGCCAAGCAGAATAATAGTATCTTTGAGATTGTTATGAGAATTAAATGAGTTAAAATAATGGGAAATCCCTAAAGATGGTTGTGTGGTACATGGTCATGGATATACAAAAATGAATTATGAGGGAAATATCTTTTGACTATCTCTCTGTGTCTGAGGATGGAACTCTATGATGAAATACAGTACAGCAAGGCTAGGCAACAGTGAGTGGCTCATGCCTGTAATCCTAACTACTCAGGAGGCTGAGATCTGAGGATCACGGTTCAAAGTCATCCCAGGCAGGAAAGTCTGTGAGACTCTTATCTCTTGGCGCTGTGGCTCAAATGGTAGAGGGACTCAAGCCCCACGACCAACAAAAAGAAAGAAAGAAATACAGTGCAGCAAAAGTCAGAGAATGGAGTTGTTGGCAGTGAAACTTACTGCTGAGATATTACAGATTTATTACTGTATATTAAATAGATTAAACTAAGCCAAGAGGAAATATTAGTTAATGGCAGGCACTGATGGAATTTTCCTCTAAAAAAAAACTAGGCTAGGGGCTCCACTTTGACAAGACAGTCTTCATTATTCTGTACAGGGAACACTGAAAGAGTCTCAGAATAAAATGATTTCTTCCAGGAGATGAGAGGACTGATCTTTAATGCCAATCAAAGGGAAAACTTACAAGCCACACAGGTGTGGCTCCATACCTGTAAATCCTAGCTACTTAGGGGGCTGAGATCTGAGGATTCTGGTAAGAACCTAGCCTAGGCAGACAAATCTGCAAGGCTCTTACCTCCAACTAACCATCAAAATGTCAGAAGTGGAAGTTTTGTCAAGTGATAGAGCACCAGCCTCAAGCAGAAAGAGCTCAGCAAGAGTGGCAATGCCAGGGTGGGGAAGGTGGCTCAGTGGTAAAATGATTGCCTCGAATGCATGAGGCCCTGGATTCAATTCCAGCACCACATAAACAGAAAAGGCCAAAAGTGGCGCTGTGGCTCAAGTGGAAGAGCGCTAGCCTTGAGCAAAGGAAGCTCAGGGACAGTGCCCAGGCCCTGAGTTCAAGCCCCAGGACTGGGGGGCAAAAAAAAAAGGAAGGAAGAAAGAAAGAAGGAAGGAAGGAAGAAAAGGAGCCTGGCACTGGTGGCTCACGCCTGTAATCCTAGATACTCAGGAGGCTGAGATCTGAGGATCATGGTTCAAAGCCAGCCCAAGCAGGAAAGTCTGTGAAACTCTTATCTCCAATAAAGCACCAGAAAACTGCAACTGGTGTTGTGGCTCAAGTGGTGGAGTGCTAGCCTTGAGCTGAAGAGGTGAAAGACAGCACCCAGGCCCAGAGTTCAAGTCTCACAATGGAGAAGGAGGAGGAAGAAGGGGATGACGGGGAGGGGGAGGAGGGGGAGGAGGGGGAGGAGGGGAAGGAGGAGGAGGAGGAGGAGGAGGAAGAGGAGGAGGAGGAGGAGGAGGAGGAGGAGGAGGGTGGAGAATTTGCAACCCAATCTCTCTCTCTGAGTCAGGCAGTAGGCAGACCTGCTGAGTGGAAGAGATAGTGTGGTAAATGACTGACATTGGGTGGGACAAGGACTCCAACGCTGATTGGTGAGTTCAGTATATTCCTGGGCAGAAGGCCAACTAAGGCTTGTGTTGGCATCAGTCCCACCCTACAGGCCTATCCATCTTGGGTCTCTCCATTTAAACCCAAAGCAGCATCCATCATCAGCATCAGCCGTCTAAAAAGCCTTCCTCTTTTTCCTTATATGCTTGTTGTATTGAGGCCTTGAGACCAGGTAAATATTCTATCTTTTCTTTTCTTTGTTCTGGGGCTTGAACTCAGGGCCTGAGCAGTCCCTGAGCTTCTTTTGCTCAAAGCTAGCACTCTACTATGTGAACCACAGCACCACTTCCAGCCTTTTCTAGTTATGTGTTGCTGAGTGCTAGGCAAGCACTCTACTGCTAAGCCACTTTACCATCCCCTCTATCTTGCTTTTCAATGTACTTGTTCTTAGTTTGTTGTTCAAACATCAATGTCCTCTTCATAGACCCAAGAGTCAGTCTCTTGGGGACACGAGGTCTGTTTGATTTGGCTTGAAGTATACATTACTCAGCACAATTACTTATTAAAAGGCACTTGTTCATAACTGTATTGAAAGGGAATTTCCAGAATAAAACATCTGTAGATGAGATTGTATTCAGTTGTTTTTTTTCATTTTCTCAGGCTCTTTTTAGATGCCTCAAAAATCTTCCCCTAAAATGGCCTGAATTCCTTTATGTAATGGTTAAGCACATATAGACTCTGAATTCTACTTTTTTTTTTGGGTCAGTTATAGGGCATGAACTCTGAGCCTGAGGGCTGTCCCTCAGCTCTTCAGCTCAAGGCTAGCACCCTACCACTCGAGCCACAGTGCCACTTCCGGTTTTCTGAGTGGTTTATTGGAGATAAGAGTCTCTTGGCCTTCCTGCCTGGGCTGGCTTTGAACCATGATCCTCAGATCGTGAGCTACCAGCACCTGGCCATCTACATTTCTTCTCTAATACTTTGCCAGTTGTGCAACACCGGCAAGTGACATAATGTTTTTGAAATAAATGGAGCTGAGTACCAGTGGCCATGCTTGTAATCGTAGCTACCTAAAAAGCTGAGATCTGAGGATCATGGTTCGAAGCTAATCTGAACGGGAAAGACCGTAAGACACTTATTTCCAATAAACTACTAAAAAAGCCAGAAGTGGAGGTGTGGCTGAAGTGGCAGAGTGTTAGTCTTGGGCAAAATAAGCTCATGGACAGCACCCAGGCCTTGAGTTCAAGCCCAGGACCAGCAAAAACAAAAAAGCAACAAGCAAAAAACATGTAGACTTCATCTGTAAAAGAAGCTATCCCCGCCGGGCGCTGGTGGCTCAGGCCTGTAATCCTAGCTACTCAGGAGGCTGAGATCTGAGGATCGCGGTTCAAAGCCAGCCCAGGCAGGAGAGACCGTGAGACTCCTATCTCCAATAAACCACCAGAAAACCGGAAGTGGCGTTGTAGCTCAAGTGGTAGAGCGCTCGCCTTGAGCTGAAGAGCTGAGGGACAGCGCCCAGGCCCAGAGTTCAAGCCCCACGACCTACAAAAAAAAAAAAGAGAGAGAGAGAAGCTATCTCCTAGGGATCTATTGAGAATGCAGTGAAAGTGCTAATGAAGCACTGGTCACATTGCTCACCCTGAAAAGCAAAAAAAAAAAAAAAAGTTCTTGAAGCTGGGCACCAGTGGCTCACACCTCTAATCCTCGCTACTCAGGAGGCTGAGATCTGAGCATCCTAGTTCAAAGCCAGCTCAGGCAGGAAAGTACATGAGACTCTTATCTCCAATAAACTACCAGAAAACCAGAAGTGGCACTGTAGCTCAAGTGGTAGAGTGCTTGCCTTGAGCTGAAGAGCTCAGAGATAGTGCTCAAGCACAGAGTTCAAGCCCTACAACTGAGAAAAAAAAAAGGTCTTGATATAACTATTAGACCTCAAGCTCTTGCTTATTTTTTTGCTCAAGGATGGTATTCTAGGGGCTGGGAAGATGGCTCAGTGGTGGAGTGCTTGCCTTGCATGCCTGAGGCCCTGGGTTCGATTCCTCAGCACCACATAAGCAAAAAGAAAAAAGCCGGAAGTGGCACTGTGGCTCAAGTGGTAGAGTGCTAGCCTTGAGCTGAAGAGCTGAGGGACAGCACCCAGGCCCAGAGTTCAGGCCCCACAACCGGATCCCCCCCCCCCCCCAAAAAAAAGGATGGTATTCTACTACTTGAGCCACATCTCCAACCATGGTTTTTGCAAGTTAATTGGAGATAAGAATCTCTCAGATTTGTCTTCCTGGCTTGGTTTGAACCTTGATCCTCAGATCTCAGGTTCCTTAGTAGCTAGGACTGCAGGTATGAACCACTGGTGCCAGGCTAATGGAATTTGTGTGCATGTGCACGCACACATGCGTGTGCGTGGGCGCACGCACATGTGCCTGTGTTCATGAATGGCACCAATATTGGGGTTTGAACTCAGGACATGGGCACTATCCTTAATCTATTTTGCTTAAGGCTGTTACTCTACCACTGGAACCACAGCTCCATTTTTGGCTTTTTTGGTGGAGATAGATGACAGACAGACAGACAGACAGACAGAGATGTAGCTACCTTGGACTTGCCTGCCTAGGCTGGCTTTGAACCATGATCCTCAGAGCTCAGCCTCCCAACTAGTTAGGATTATAGGCATGAGCCACTGGTACCTAGCTTGTTGGTTTGTTTCCAAAGTTAGCTAGAAAATAAAATCTTCAATGTTTCCAGAACACAAAATGTATCTGAAGGAGAAGCAAAGGCTAGAGGGGTATAACTATGTGCACAGTTATCTCAGTACCAAAAGGGGGTGGTTTCCTACTTAGCAGGTGACTCTTCTGGGAACCCAAAGCCCTAGACCCAATGGAGAGCATAACAATACTACTCTAACAGCTGCCTCATCTGGAGGAGGAGCATGTGTCCAGGAGATGGGGGCAGGGTATGGAGGAAGGCAGCCCAGCTCATACCTATAATCCTAGTTACCCAGGATGTTGAGATCTGAGGATGGAGATTTGAAGTCAGCCTGGGAAAGAAAGTCTCTGTGACTTTTATCTCCAATTACCAGGAAAAAAAAAAAACTGGAAATGCAGGTATGACTCAACTGGTAGAGTGTCAACCTTGAACAAAAAAACAAGGTACAGCATGCAGGCCCTAAGTTCAAGCCCCAGTACTGACCACACACACACACACACACACACACACACACACACACACACACCACCACCACCACCACCACCACCACCACCACCACCACCACCACCATCACCACCATTAACAACAACTAAAGCCCAACAGCCCACCTTGGTCCCTGTTACTGGATGTCTGTATCCCTCATATACTAAATTCCCCAACTCCATGTGATGGTAATAGAGGGAGTGGGGGCTACATCATGAGGGTGGGCCCCTAATCATAGGATTGGTGCTGAGAAAGAGAGAGAGAGAGTCCTCATCCCCAGAGAGCTCACTTAGTAGACATCAAATCTATCTGCTGGTGCCTCCATTTTAGACTTCCTAGGCTCTAGACTGAGAATTAAACTTCTATTATTGATAAGACACCCAGCATGTGGTTTTCTGTTATAATAGCTTCAATAGACTAAGTAGTCTTTATGATCTTTTCAGTTTAGTTCATGGGCGGGTGATTTCCTCACCCCCACAGTGCAGACTCAGTGAGAGGTCCTTCACCCACTGGCATTTTGGCTATATTTTTTTTCTATGGAGAATGTTATGTTTTGATTAAGGAAGAATGTCACTTTCTGGTGTATTGGAAGGGAGGTATTGATAGTAAAAAGGGAACAAAAGCAAGGGACCCAAAAGTGGCAATGTCTATTCCCACCTTTGTGACCTTGTGTTTTGGCTCCAGTTTGGAGAAATCATGTGGCTGGCGGAGACCTATCATAGAGACCTCATTATCCAATTCCCATGAGAACACACTATTTAACTAACAGAAATCAATTCTTAATCTTTATACAAAAGGCAAACATCAAGGCCAAACTGGCCACCTAAGCATACCATGATACAGAAAGAGCAGAGAATCATTTTTTTCAGGGGAGAGGTACTGGGGATTGAACCCAGGGCCTTACCCATGCTAGGCAAGCACTCTCCTGTATAAGCCATGCAACCAGCCTGAGAGAGTCTTTTAATAACACATAACACCAAAAGAGAAGTCCTCTTCCTAGTTAGACAACCCAACCACTAACGCTCACAGAAAAATAAGAGCCTCATGACTGACTGCAGGGGTAGCTGTGTTCCATCAATGGAGAAGACCAGGTTCTGGTCTCATGTGGAATCTTATCAGAATGTAGGAGGAAGATTAGACACTCAAAGAGAAGGGAAAGTGGACCTAGTCCCACTTCTACCATGACCAACTTGACCCTAAACAAACTGATAATTCTGTGTGAGCCTCAGCTTCCTTTGACCATTAGGGATAGAATAAAGCCCATCGAGCCTGAAGAGAAGAGGCTCACAGCCAATCGACAGATCTGGTGGGATAATTCTACTGACCTATCATTTCAAGAATATTCATAAGTTGGGTACCAGTGGCTCACGCCTATAATCCTAGCTCCTCAGGGGCCTGAGATCTGAGGATCACTGTTCAAATCCAGCCCAGACAGGAAAGTCGTGAGACTCTTCTCTCCAATTAACCACCAGAAAACTGGAATTGGCACTGTGGCTCAAAGTGGTAGAGCACTAGCCTTGAGCTGAAGAGCTCAGGGACGATGCCCAGGCCCAGAGGTCAAGCCCCATCAGGCGCCTGTGGCTCCCACCTTTAATCTTAGCTACTCAGAAGAATAAGATCTGCCAGCCTGGGCAGACAAATTCTTGAGACTGTTAACTAGCAAAAAGCTGGGGCTGGGAAGATGGCTCAGTGGTAGAGCACTTGCCTTGCATGCCTGAGGCCCTGGGTTTGATTCCTCAGCACCAAATAAAGCAAAATGAAAAAAGCTGGAAGTGGTGCTGTGGCTCAAGTGGTAGAGTGCTAGCCTTGAACTGAAGAGCTGAGGGACAGTGCCCAGGCCCAGAGTTCAGGCTCCACGACCAGACCCAAAAAACAAAAAACAAAAAAAACTAGCAAAAAGCCACAAGTGGTGCTGTGGCTCAAGTGGCAGAGCTCCAGACTGAGCCAAACAGTTAAAGGATAGCACATAGGCCTAATATCAGCACAAAAATAAATATAAAACCAAAGGAAAGGCACAAAAGTCATCAGCAGAGGTTTCTACTTTTTTTTTTTTTTTTTTTGGGGGGTCCGGTCGTGGGGCCTGACCTCTGGGCCTGAGCACTGTCCCTCAGCTATTCAGCTCAAAGCTAGTGCTCTACCACTTGAGCCACAGCGCCACTTCCGGCTTTTTTCTTATGTGGTGCTGAGGAATCAAACCCAGGGCCTCGAGCATGCAAGGCAAGTGCTCTACCACTGAGCCACCTTCCCAGCCCCAGGGTTCTACTTCTTTACCTGAGTGGTAGCTAATAAGGGTTTTTAAGCTCCATATGTGTTTTGTTATATAATAAAATGGTTTTTTCCCAACTAGAACTGAAACTCTGTACAAGACAAACTGCCAGGCAGACTCCCTGGTCCCTGCCTCTTGGTCTTTGTGCCCTTTACTTATTTGCTTTCTTGAATGTAGGTATGATCCTCGACTGGCTTTTAAGCAAACAATAAAGCAAAGACCGATGGGCCATATGCAATTATGTATTTATTTGTTATTATATAAGATTACATGTCCATTTAGGAGACTTCCCCTTGCTGGTTTCAAAGAAGCAAAAATCGCGGAGTAAGAAACTGAGGGTGGCCTCCAGCCAAGAACCAACAAAAAAGCTGACATTGTCAGTCTAATAACTGAAAGGAAACCAATGCTGCCAGCAACAGAGTGAGTATAGAGGCTGATCTTCCCCCAATTGAGCCTCAGAGGACACTGCAGCCCTAAGCACACAAGTTAATTGTAGCTTGTGAGACTCAGAAGCAGATGCCACAGCGAATCTGTGCCCTGATTTGACCAATAGAGATCAAGAGCTAATCAATGTGGGGTGTTGTTTCTTTGCTTTGTTCTTTTGACTTTTTCACAGTGCTCGGCATCTAATCTAGAGCCTTATACATATCTTTTTCTTTTCTTTTTTTTTTTTGGGGTCTGGTTGTGGGGCCTGAACTCTGGGCGTGGGCACTGTCCCTCAGCTCTTCAGCTCAAGGCTAGCGCTCTACCACTTGAGCCACAGCGCCACTTCCAGCTTTTTTCTTTTTGCTTATGTGGTACTGAGAAATCGAACCCAGGGCCTCAGGCATGCAAGGCAAGCGCTCTACCACTGAGCCACCTTCCCAGCCCCCTTATACATATCTTTATATACACTAAAGGCATGTGCTCTACCACCACAAACCCAGTTTGTACATTATTTTTGTTGGTTTTTTGGTTTTGTGTTGTTGCCAGTACCCAAAGGGCCTGAGCACTGTCTTCTAGGTGTTTTGTTCAAGGCTGAGGCTCTATCACTTGAACCACAGCTCCATTTTCAGCTTTTTCTTTTTTGAGGGTCATTAATTGGAGATAAAGAATCTCATGGAACTTTCCTGCCCAGGCTGGCTTCAAACCACTATCCTCAGATCTCAGCTTCTTGAATTGCTGGGATTATAGGCATGAGCCATCTGCACCTCATACTTTCGTGTTGTTTTAAACTAAAAGAAATAGTGCCAGGCACCAGTGGCTCACCCCTGTAATCCTAGCTATTCAGGAGTTTGACATCTAAGGATCACAGTTCAAAGCCAGCCCTGGCAGCAAAGTCCATAAGACTCTTATCTCCAATTAACCACAAAAAAGCAAGAAATGGAACTGTGGCTCAAGTGATAGAGCAGTAGCCTTGAACACAAAAAGCTCAGGGACAGTTCAGGCCCTTAGTTCATGCCCTAGGACTAGCACGTGCATACACACACACACACACACACACACACACACACACACACACACACACACACGTAAATTTATAATATTACCAAGCAATTGATAAGTAATCCATACCTCTTTTCTTTGGAGGTCCCTAAGTGATTCATTACAAGCACTCAACTGAGCATGGCAAAGCTGTGATACTCATAGTTCTAGCTTATTACAATACAAAGCTCCAGAATAAAAGCAGCAGTAAAACTAACTTATTCAGAACAAGGTATAGGAGATCTCGTCTTCATCCTCTCCCAGCAGAGTCATGAAAACAACCCAACAGGTAATTCTCCCAGTGGGATGTGCAGGAACATTCATGGAGTTCTGCTACAAGGAAAGCTCACCCTAGCCATGGTGCCCAGAGCATTTATTGAGGGCCAGTCATGTCTGCCTGTGTCATTGCCCACAAGGCTGAGTTTCCCATCCTGTTGATATCAAGGTATTACTACTTAGCGCAAAGCTTCCAGGAAAATGAAGGCACACTTATTAGGTAGCATCAGAGGTAGGGAACCTTTTTTCTGCCAAGGTCCATCCAGCTATTCATAACATCATTCATGGGCCATGCAAATGCAGTACGGGCAGACAGAGGGCCCTGGAAACTGATGGAAAGCTTATCTGTCTGGGGTGTCTTCTACCAAATGATGTCATGTGCTTATACAGCCTGGTCTGCAGGCTGGACAGTCCTTACCCCTCAGAGAAGTCATCTCCCAGGAGCTGGTCAGAGGTCAGTTATTCTTTGATAGGTTTAGGGCTCAATGTCCTCAATCTTGTACCATGAAAAAAAGATTAGCCTCAAAATGCAATTTTTTTTAATGAGATGCAACTACAAGTAGAGCATCAGAATTCAAAGGAATCTTTTATTCTTGTTTTTTTTTTTTTGGGGGGGGGTCCAGTCATGGGGCCTGAACTCTGGGCCCGGGCACTATCCCTCAGCTCTTCCGCTCAAGGCTAGCACTCTACTACTTGAGCCACAGCGCCACTTCCGGCTTTTTTCTTCTTGCTTATATGGTGCTAAGGAATCGAACCCAGGGCCTCAAGCATGCAAGGCAAGCACTCTACCACTGAGCCATCTTCTCAGCCCCAGGAATCTTTTATTCTTAATTAATTTTTGCTTATATAGGGGCTTGGCTCTAGGACCTCTTACTACTCTTGTTCGGTTTTTTCACTCAAGTCTGGCTCTCTACCATATCTCCACTTTTGGCTTTTTGCTGGCTAACTGGATATGAGTCTCTCAGATTTGTCTGTCTGGGCTGATTCAAACCTTGATCCTCAGATCTCAGCTTCTTGAGTAAGATTACAGCATGAGCTACCAGCTTCTGGCTGTATTTTTATTTGATTTGGAGATGCTGGGGTTTGAACTAGGAGCTTTTGTGCTTGCCAAGCATTTCTCTATCACTTGAGCCACATCCCTAGCCAAAAGTGAGGTTTTTTGTTGTTGTTGTTTTTTGCCAGTCATGGGGCTTGCACTCAGGACCTAGGTACTGTCCCTGAGCTTCTTTTCCTCAAGGCTAGCACACTATCATTTAAGCCACAGTGCCACTTCCAACTTTTTCTGTTTATGTGGTACTGGGGAATTGAACCCAGGGCTTCATGCAGGCTAGGGAAGCACTCTATCACTAAGCCACATTTCCAGCCCCCAAAGTGAGATTTCTTGTCAAGTTACCATCCTGCTTGAAGGCAGGGAAGAAATGGAGAAGCTGGTGTGTTTTAACCCCTAAGGAACCTTTATGCCTTCACTTGCTTTATAGTCAGAGAGTTTCCAGGATTTAAACCATACAGCCAGAAGGCAGGGTGCAAAGGAGAAGAGATGGAAACTTCACACTCATACAGAAGCCTTTCCTGATTGTCCACTGAATAGAAGGCAAGCTTGCCCTCCTCAAGGTCAAGCCAAATGCCCACCACCTTAGGCTGGTCTGAGTCAAGGCTGATTTTCTTAACGTTGGTCCATGCAGAGAACTGGCCAGTGCCCTTCCACTCTATACACCAAGAGTCCATAGTCCTTCCAAGCATCCCGTGCCGGTTCATGCTCCAGGAAGCCACTCCAACAGCCCAGTGGCTACAGGAGCTAGTGTCTACTTCCCAGTACTGTTGCCCAGAAGAGAGGGCCTGGGAACATAAGACTTGGCTACTAGAAAACCTCTCGGGTCTCCAGGGATAGGAATGTGGCCAGTGAGATACAGTCACTGTCCGGCAATCTGTAGATACTTCCAGGTTAGAGGAAAGACTCCTCAAGTCAAAGCTTGGATAGATGGCCCCTAGGGAGAAAAATCAACACCATAAGAACATGGCAGGTCAGCTTTTGATCATACATGCTGAAAAGTTATCCAATAGCAAAAGGTAGCATTAAATCTTTCACTGCTTTTGATGATGCTCTATAATTTACTTGTTGTAGGCCATAAATATTGACATATAAACTTATAATTTTCTTTACATGCCTTCTATCAGAGGTAACTTGTTCCTACTCTGATTTTTGCCTATACTGCTTACCCATCTTTCAGGAAGCTAACCCCGAATCTCACACAGTACGGTCAACTCCTGCAGTTCTCAATGCCTCTGTGATTTATGAGTAATGAACGTGGCTGTTTGTATCTCTCAGCTATTTCTTTTTGTTTGTTTGTTTATGTGCTGGTACTGGAGTTCAAACCCAAGGCTTATGTTCACTTAGCTTGCTTGCTTGGCTGGTGCTATATACCTTAAGCCATGCCTCCAGTCTGGCCTTTTGCTGGTTACTTTGTAGATGAAGCTCAAGGGCTTTTCTATCTGGGCTGGCTTCAAACCACCAACCTCTGGAGCTCAGCTTCCTTAGTAGCTAAGACCATTTGTGGGGGTTATTTATTTAATTTTTGGCAGTAGTAGGGTTTGCCTTTCTTTCTTTCTTTCTTTCTTTTTTTTTTTTTGGATACGGTCGTGGGGCCTGAACTCGGCCTAGGCACTGTCCCTCAGCTCTTCAGCTCAAGGATAGCGCTCTACCACTTGAGCCACAGCGCCACTTCCGGCTTTTTTCTTTTTGCTTATGTGGTACTGAGGAATCAAACCCAGGGCCTCAGGCATGCAAGGCAAGCGCTCTACCACTGAGCCACCTTCCCAGCTCCAGTAGTAGGGTTTGAAATCAGGGCCTTGCACTTGCTAGTTGAACCACTCCTCCAGCCCTTTTTGTTATCAACATTTTCCAAATAGGGTCTTACATTTATACGCAGACCAACCTGACCACAATCCTACTTACAATTACTGAGTAGCTAGGATAACAGGTGCTTACTACTACACCCAGCTTCTTCTTGGTTGAGATGGGAGGGGTCTCTCAATATTTTTGCCTGAACTGTCTTTGAATTGTGGTCCTCCTAATCTCTGTCCTCACAGTAGCTATAATTACAGGTGTGAACCACTGTACACAGCTATTTATTCATTTTTATTAGCTTATTTGAATTGTACAAAAGGGTTTTGATTTTTTCATACATGCATGTGATATGCTTTGATCAAATTCATTCCCTCTATTATTCCTCTCCCACCCTTCTAAACAATTTTAACAGGTTTATACTATTTTCATACATGCATGTGACATATATAGACCATACACCTCCCTTCACTCTCCTTTCACCTTCCCACTGGTTCTCATCACCAAATAGTCTTCTCCTAATCTTCAGCTTCCACATGATGGCCCATGTCTCACTCATTTGTATATATTATATGTGTGTATATATATATATATGTATGTATGTGTATATGTATGCATATGTATATTGTATATATAAATATGTTTTATGTATATATAATAGTGTATGCACAAATATATATGTATATTTTTGTGGGTATAACTATATGAATATACACTCACAATATACCTACTTTTTTTTGGTGGCACTAGGACTTGAACTTAGGGCCTCCCATTTAGTAGCCAAGTGCTTTACCATACTCCCAGCCTTTTTTTCCTTTATTTATTTTTCAGATGGGGTCTCATGCTTTTTTCCCAGGCCAGCCTTAGACCTTGAGCCTCCTACCTACACCTACCACATTTAGCTGGGTTTATAGATATAAATCACCATGACAGAAGTGGCAATGTGGCTCAAAGTGGTAGAGCACTAGCCTTGAGCTGAAGAGTTCAGGGACAGCACTCAGGCCCAGAGTTCAAGCCCCATGACCGACAAAGAAAAGAAAATATTCTTCCTGCTTTAAACCACCATGACCAGGTTTTTATTGACGCAAAATCCCCTTAGCTTTTTGCCCATACTGGCCTCAAACCTTGATTCTCCTGATTTCTGCCTCTCAAATATATGAAATTACAGGTATGTGACAACATAATTAGCCCTGTTTCCTTTTTTTAAAAAAATTGTGCTAGACCTCCATGTTTATTGCAGCACTGTTCACAATAGCCAGAATATGGAAACAACCCAGATGCCCCACCACAGATGAATGGATCCAAAAATTGTGGTATCTATACACAATGGAATATATTATGCAGCCATTAGAAACGACAAAATAATGGCATTTGCAGGGAAATGGATGGAGCTAGAAGAAATCATGTTGAGCGAGGTAAGCCAAGTGCAAAGAGACAAACGGCACATGGTCTCCCTGATAAGTGGATGTTAAATCCAAAATGTTAGGTGATACGACAAAATTAACAAGACTTAAGAAACAAAGGACTTCTACTCATCTGGTGGAATCACTACTAAATAACCCCCATGCTGCTGATCACACCTATGGTATATATGTGCACACTGGAGGGAAACCAGGAGGATGACATAGAACTAGAGGGAATCAGGGAAAAACATATAACAGCGGGACCCATCAGCTGCACTGGACATTGATCAAAATGAACTAAGCAACACAATGGCAGTGATGGGAAGGAGGGAACAAATGGGAAAGAAGGAACAGCTGATGCTATGCAAAAAAAAAAGAAATGTACATATCACCCAATGTGGAAGAAATAACTGTATTACAAAGCTCATAGAACTCATAAATGTTATAGACCATAATAGACAATTTGTCCTATGAAAGTTAGAATGTTTGTGACTTTAACTAAACTTTGCTATCCCACAATACTGTGAACTTTGGGAAATTATGTAACCACTTAATCCCAATAAAAATTTTGAAAAAAATAAAATAAAATAAAAAATACATGGATTGTTAAAAAAATTGTTCTAGAGATAAAATTCAGGAACTTATGCATACCAAGCAACCAAACACACATTCCCCCACAGAGCTACAAGGCCAATCCACCTTGTTTCTTTTTTTTTTTTTTTTTGTGGGTCCGGTCGTGGGGCCTGAACTCGGCCTGGGCGCTGTCCCTCAGCTCTTCAGCTCAAGGCTAGCGATCTACCACTTGAGCCACAGCGCCACTTCCGGCTTTTTTCTTTTTGCTTATGTGGTGCTGAGGAACCGAACCCAAGGCCTCATGCATGCAAGGCAAGTGCTCTACCACTGAGCCACCTTCCCAGCCCCACCACTTTGTTTCTTAAGTGAGTAAAAGCCTTCTGTCATATACCATGATACATCACACACACATCTACTCATGTAACCCTCACAGCAATTCACAAAAGTACTGTTATCATCTCCATTTCATGGTGAGGTGGGGGGAACAACGGCCCTAACAGGTGAAGTGACTTATCCAAGCTCACAAGACTGGGGCAGGGGGCTAGGAAGTGGCTTAATGGTAGAGCGCTTGCCTTGCATGCCTGAGGCCCTGGGGTTCGATTCCTCAGCACCACATAAGCAAAAAGAAAAAAGCCGGAAGTGGCACTGTGGCTCAAGTGGTAGAGCGCTAGCCTTGAGCTGAAGAGCTGAGGGACAGCGCCCAGGCCCAGAGTTCAGGCCCCACAACTGGACCCAAAAAAAAAAAAAAAAAAAAGACTGGGTCAGATGAAGGAACAGACCATTGGCTGGTGGCCCCATCACAAATGCCCAAATATTGCCTGTGCTCTATGTACTTAAGCTTCAAGCTGAGCCCTAGACTGGGGTATTGGGGAATTTCAGCCTTCTTTGCCTTTGTGTCCATCTCAACATGTGGAAGGGCCTGGTCTGACGAACAAATCCAAGGGCCATAAGCCAAGAAATAGGCCTTGCGACAAAGATGGACACACACATTCCCACAGTACCTATCTGCAGCAGATCAAACCCAAGTTTTGAGAGGACTGTATACTTACACTGAGCAAACCGAGAGGCCCTCCTGGTTGCTGGGAAGCTCTGGGCAAACAGTGGGCATATGGAAGATGATGGCACTGCTAGCACATCCACTAAGGAATTAAAACAAACAAAAAAAAAAGTCCCATCAGAAAAGTACAAACCAAAGGTATCCAAATATCTTACTCTACTATAAAAAACCACTCACCTTGTGTTTGTTCTTCAGAAACTTCATTCCATGTGAGAGTTCTTTGCAATTTTTCCTGTATTTCTTTTAAATCTTGGAGACTATCTCTCATTTTTCCTTCAGATGCATTGGGAGTCACTGGCTCTGAAGAAGCCAGTGAAAGGGTTTGTGGAGAAGTCTATGGATGAATCATAAAATAACAAATGGAAGTCCCACATAGAACCCATCAAATATTAGATTCAAGTTCTGTCACCACTTACAAGTTTCCATTCAACTCTGAGCAAACTTATTTTGCTCTGAGTTTGAACTCAGAGCCTTATGCTTGCTAGGCAGGTGCTTTACCATTGAGGCACACCTCTAAACCCCAAGCAAGCATTTTTGTGGGTTGTGGAGCTTGAACCCAGGACCTGGGTGCTTTCCCTGAAATTTTTACCCAAGGCTTGTGCTCTACCACTAGCCACAGTCACAGTTCCACTTCCAGTTTTCTGATGGTTAATGGGAAGTTTCATGGGCCTTTCTGCCCAGGCTGGCTTACCTTGATCCTCAGATCTCAGCTTCCTGAGTAGCTAGAAAAACAGGCATAAGCCACCAGCACTTGGCTCCCAAGAAAGCTTTTAGAAACAAAATTGAGGGCTGGGAATGTGGCTTTGTGATAGTGTGCTTGCCTAGCATGCACGAAGCCTTGGATTCCATTTCTTAGTACCACATAAACAGAAAAAGCTGGAAGTAGTCCTGTGGCTCAAGTGGTAGAGTGCTAGCCTTGAGCAAAAGAAGCTCAGGGACAGTGCCTAAGCTCTTAGTTCAAGTCCCAGGACTGGCAAAAAATAAGTAAATATAATTAAAAAAAAACTAAATTAAGGTAACAGTCTGAAAGTTGAAAACAGTCTGAAATAATATGCAAAACAGCAAAAATACCATGGAATGGTTATTTCTGAGTTGTAGGGTTGTAGAAGATTTGGATTTGTCCTCTTCTGCTTCTTCTTTCCTCTCCTCTCTTCTCCTTCTCTCCTCATAGTTGTCTGTCTTTTTTTTTTTTTTTGGGTCCGGTCGTGGGGCCTGAACTCTGGGCCTGGGCGCTGTCCCTCAGCTCTTCAGCTCAAGGCTAGTGCTCTACCACTTGAGCCACAGCACCACTTCCGGCTTTTTTCTTTTTGCTTATGTGGTGCTGAGGAATCGAACCCAGGGCCTCAGGCATGCAAGGCAAGCACTCTTACCACTGAGCCACCTTCCCAGCCCCCAGATTTTTTTTATAGTACTGGGAATTGAACTTAGAGACTTATGTAGCTATTATAATGCATCTCAGAAATGAATTTGTCCAGAGTGAAGGCCTGTAATCCCAGTACTCCAGAAGCAGAGGCAGGAGATCAACAGTTTGAGACTAGACTGGACTATAAAACAAGACTCTGTCCTGCTCCCCAGAAAAACAAAATCTGGAGATATAGCTCAATAGTAGAGTACTTGCCTAGCATGTACAATGTCCCTGGGTTCTATCTTAGTATTGCTCCTTTCCCCCCAAAATAAAAAAAAATCAATGAAAATAAGGCCTAGAAGATCTCTTGACCTAGGTATCATTGGTGATCGCTTACAGAGCTAGTTAGATGAAGTTTCACAAATGAATTAGCCCAGTTAACCTTTCCAAATACCTCTAGCCATCCACCATGTTTTGTAATAAACAGAATGGTTAAAGATAGAAACTTCTTGTCTATGTCTTTGACTTCAAAAACAGTCATATTGCTCTAGTTGCAAGCTGTTTCTAATCCTATCCCCCTCCTTCATCACTTCCTTCTCTCAGGACAGCCTACCTTGTCCAAGATGCTCAATTCATTGTCTGCTCCAGATCCAGAGAGGGGTTTCTGCCTCTGAAGGCTCTTGACAATGGCTACCAGCTCTTCAGCCAACTCTTTCAGCTCCTGAGCAATCTCTGCGGTGTTCTGCTGTCCCGCTACCTTTAAAAGAGCAGAGTTGAGCTACAAAACACTGGATCCAAGAGACCCCACTAAACAGAGGGAGCAATAAACACTGCTAATGGCACAGAGGAAAGACAGACATATAAGCAATGGACTAGAATGAAGAGCCAAGAGGGCTGGGAAGGTGGCTCAGTGGTAGAGCGCTTGCCTTGCATGCATGAGGCCCTGGGTTCGATTCCTCAGCACCACATAAGCAAAAAGAACAAAGCTGGAAGTGGCGCTGTGGCTCAAGTGGTAGAGCGCTAGCCTTGAGCTGAAGACCTGAGGGACAGCGCCCAGGCCCAGAGTTCAGGCCCCACGACCGGATCCAAAAAAAGAAAAAAAAAAAAAAAGAATGAAGAGCCAAGAAGCAAACCTTCACATAAACAGTCAAACGATTTTTGTAGGACTGGGATGCTTACCTAGCAAGACTTAGAATGCTTACCTAGCAAGCATACAGTCCTAAGTTTTAACTGCAATGTTGCAAATAATAATAATAGAGAAACAAAGAAATCAAATTAAATTTTGACTAAGGTGCTGAAACTATTTAATGGGGAAAGGGGTGCTGATAGGGAAACTATGTCCACATGGCAAAAGAATCAAAACAGACTCTTACCTAACACCTAACTCAGGGGCTGAAGGTGCAGTTCAGTGGTAGACAAGATGGTATGCCTAGCATGCATGGTGCCTTGGAGTTAATCCCCTCCCCATTCTCCTGAAAAATGAAGAAAGAAAATAGGGGCTGGAATCCTAGCTCAACTAGTAAAGTGCCGGAGCCTGCCGGCAACGAAAGGGAATCCTGAATTAGGGAGTGAGGACGGAAAAATAAAGACTTAAGACAAAGGATGGGGTCGGGAGGTCTGCAGTTCAAGACTGCAGCACCATTTATTTTTAACTTTCCCTAATATATACTATTAGAAGTCAAGAGGTAACATAAGGTTACAATAGTCTAGAAAAACAAGGAAAATTTCAGTAAAAACAGAGTACAGTAAAAACAAGACAAGGTCAACTGGTAGAAAGTAAAACAAACTCTGCAGACATAGCAAAGCAATCCTGGGCACCTGGTGTTTTTAAGTAAGCCAGTTCCTTGTACGTCCCTTCAAGTGAGCACCAGGGTCAAGATGACCTTTAAACTTTACTGTCGGCTCCCAACAGTAGAGCACCTGCCTAACAAACATAAAGCTCCGAGTTCAAACCCCAGTGCCACCAAGAAAGAAAAAAAAAACAAACTTGTATGCTAGGGTACTGATGACTCACATTAATATTCCTAGCTACTTAGATGACTGAAATCCAGAGGATATTGTTTTGAGGGCAGCCAGGGCAGAAGAATCTACTAGAGTCTATCTCCAAAATAACCAGAGAAAAGTAGGGCTGGAGGCTTGGCTCAAGTGGAAAAACAACTAGATTTGAGCAAAGAATAAACTCAAGGATAGCTCCCAGGCCCTGAATTCAAATGCCAAGACCTGAAAACACACACACACACACACACACACACACACACACACACACACACAGAATATATTCTTGCTGAGAGTAGTGGTTAGTGCCTGTAATTCCATCACTCAAGAGGCTGAAGCAGGAGAATTGCAGTTTAAGGCCAGTATGTATGACATGAGACCCTCTCTCCAAAAATCAAAACAATATTAAAATATCCATACAGTGCAGCATAATTCAACTATACAAAATAATTAAGTTCTGGGCTGGGAAGGTGGCTCAGTGGTAGAGTGCTTGCCTTACATGCATGAGGCCCTGGGTTTGATTCCTCAGCACCACATAAGCAGAAAGAGCCAGGAGTGGTGCTGTGGCTCAAATGGTAGAGCACTAGCCTTGAGCTGAAGAGCTGAGGGAAAGTGCCCAGGCCCAGAGTTCAGGCCCATGACTGACAAAAAAAAAAAAAAAATGGGGCTAGGAAGGTGGCTCAGTAGTAGAGAGCTTACCTTGCATGCCTCAGGCCCTGGGTTCGATTCCTCAGCACCACATAAGCAAAAAGAAAAAAGCTGGAAGCGGTGCTGTAGCTCAAGTGGTAGAGTGCTAGCCTTGAGCTGAAGAGCTGAGGGACAGCGCCCAGGCCCAGAGTTCAGGCCCCATGACAGGACCCAAAAAAAAAAAAAAGAAAATTCAGAAGCAAAAAAGAGATTAGATGTGTCCAGTATCTAAAAGGAGGGTAAATGAGAAGTTACTGCTTCATGGGTACAGAGTCTCTGCTTCTGGTGATAAAAAGTCTTGAAAATAGTGGTGGTGTCAGTCACACAATATTGTTAAAATGTCTTCTTTTTTTAGTGTGTACGTGTGTGTGTGTGTGTGTGTGTGTGCATGCGGGCGCTGGTCCTGGGGCTTGAACTTAGGGCCTGGACACTTGAACACTTTGTGTTCAAGGTTAGTTCGCTACCACTTGAGAACCACAGCTCCCCTTCTGGCTTTTTGTTGGTAAATTCAAGAGTTTCCAGGACTTTCCTGCCCAGTCTGGCTTTGAACAGTGATCCTCAGATCTCAACCTCCTGAGTAGCTAGGTTCACAGGCATGAGTCAACAGAGCTCAGCTAAAATGTCAACTTTTATCATCACAGTTATAAAATGTCAACTTTTATAATCATACAGGTATGTGAATACACTTATCAGATTTTTGGAGTTTGAGCCAAGCCCGTACAGCCCAGATTTTATCTGTAAAGCAGAATTAAAGCAAAAGACAAAAAATCTGGGCCAGGGGTTCAAGTGGTCCTGGCATGCGCGAGGATCTAGATTCAATCATCAGTTCATTGTGAGGAAAAGTAAAACATCAATTTTCCCCCCATAGAGATGGTAGAGAAACTGAAACAAAGCAGAAATATTGCAAAGGTGCAAGCCCTCGGTGGATGGACTGTAAGGAGGGTTTTTTTTTTTTTCCTCCTGGACACTTAATCTAAAATTTCCAGATTCTCTTTAGAGCAAGTGAAAATGGGAAGGGGAAGACGGAGAGAAGGCCAGCGAGCAGGATAAAGACGGTAGGCCACCGAAAGGAGCTCTAGGGGCCCAGCCTACCTACCCGCGGCTGCGCTCGGAAGCGCTGGGGCTGGGGAGCCAGAGCCTGGGCGAGGCTGTGGGCGTGGCTGTGGGCGTGACCTCCGCTTGCGCGGTGGGCGTGGCCGCCGGCGGGCTCCCCTCCCTCCTCCAGCTCCCGCGCGGCGCGGCTGTACTTGTCCACCAGGTACTGCAGCAGCGTGTTTTTGCACAGCCGCGGCTGATGCGCCGCGCCCTCGCGGCACGTGGGGCAGGCCCAAGGGCGCCCGGCCACGCCTGCACCCCGGGCACCCCACGTCTTCATCAGGCAGTTCCGGCAGAAGCTGTGGCCGCAGGCCAGCGTGGTGGGCCAGGAGAGCAACCCGTGGCAGATGATGCAGCTCAGATCGTCCTCGGCTAGCCATACCGGGATAGCCGCGCTGGAACCCGGGCCAGCCATGGGGACCCGGCCGCCACCGCCCTGGCCCGGAAGTGGCGGCCGGCGTCTCTCCAGGCTCCTCCCTCGTTCTTCCTTTGTCCACTCCCCCCATCCCCCCTCCTCCTCTACGCCTTTTCCGCTCCTCGCGGCGGTTCAGCCCGCGCCGCCCTCGGGCCAGAGCTGACCTGGAGGACGGCCGCCCGGAAGCCGCCGGGACCCCGCTGTATTCCATAGACCGCCCTTTAGCTGATGGGAGGAGGAGAAAGAGATGCTTCCCCCGAGAACTCAGGTGTCGGGATATGCCCCCTGTCAGCCCCTCTGAACAATCGTAAAGGGATTAAAGAAGAGTGGGGAGTATCTGCTCTCTAGGCTTTCAAGTTGCTACCCTAGGGGCTGGAGGCGTGGCTCAGTTGGGAGAATTAAAGCATGAGGTACAGAGTTCGAGTCCTGGTCCCGGACCAAAAGATGAGAGAGAGACAGAGACAGACAGACAGAGAGAAGAAAGAGAAGAAAAGAAATAACCAGCCCTTTGAAATAGCTGTCTTACTGCTTACTTGTGCCATTCTCTCCTGACTGCTCTCTGCAGGCTAAAAGTACATCCAGAAAACAGCACATCCGGCATCTGCTGGGCTTGTTTTCTCTCCACTCCCAGCAATGACCCAAAGAGCTAAGGGGGCTTCCAGGTTTGTAGAGCAATGATAGACCAGCAGAGGCAGAAGCACATAACTTTCATATGTTCGATTTAAAATGTCATGCTGGGGAGGGAGGGGCAGGAGAAGGGCACAAGAATGGAAGAAGGAAGGGTGACCAAATACAGTCATTGTATTATATATGTGTGTGTGTATATATATATATGTATATGATGTAAAAAAAATGAACTGTGTAACTTGTGGACAGGGATGGAAGGGGAGACATTGCCCAAGAAATATTGTACTTTCCCTGGGCTCAAAGAAGGTGCCAGACTATACAAATTTGCAGCTATTTCCAATGCTGGGAATGGCTAATAGATATTACATAATCTGAGGTGTAGGACAAAGGCTGAACTCCGCAGGTTCTGTTAGGGCAAATCCAGCTACTTGCTCAATAATCCAAACAGACAATAGTGGTGACTGGCAAAGAAAGGAGATTTAATATGCAGTACAGAGACATCATGGGAAGAGGCAAGGCAAGCACTTCAGCCCATCTTTAGGGTATAGACACGAATTTCAGTTTTAAATAGAGGAAAGGGTGGGAAAAGGGGGTTGAGGTCTGCATAATTATTAAACACTGCCAGTCACAGGTGTGGTCTAGTTGCTCATGATTGCTGGAGTAAGCAAAAGAGTTTAACATGATAAGAAAGTCTTTCTTGCCTAACAGGTTTTGTCATAAGAATGCATAAGTCCTGCCATTTGGGAGTCCTAGGTGACCACAAGAGCAAAGACAGGCATAAAATAGACATCATATTTTCAGACCCAAAATGAAGAGTCATTGTTTTTAAGAAATGAAGGTGTGGCTCAAGTGGTAAAGCACCAGCCTTAAGTGAAAAAGCCAAGTGTGAGCGTGAGGCCCTGAGTTCAAGCCCTAGTGTTCACACACACACACACACACACACACACACACTACACTGTTTCCAGCTGTTTCCCATTGTGGACACTAATAGGATTGGACCTATTCTACCCACTTGATTTGTTGGGGGGGGGGGCTTTTTGGCCATAGTGGTGGTGGTGGTATTGGTTTTTCATAATATCTTTCTCCCAGTTGTTGGACTTTGGAAAAAAAAAAAATCTGGGAAACCTGGGGCTTTGGGTGGCTATGATGTGCACATTCAGTGCAGGGCTATAGTAGGGCATGTAGTAAAGGAGACAGATGCATTTGTGATGTGCTAAGCTTACTTGTTTCAGTATAACCTAGCTCATCATATCTAATGTATTTCTTAGATCATATAGCATCTCCTTTTTTTTTTTTTTTTTTGGTGGTACTAAAGGGTTGAATGCATGGCCTTGTGTTTGCTAGTCAGGTACTCTTACCACTTGGGCCACACTACCATCCCTAAGACACACACTGTTTCTCTTTCCTTTATGTGCTGGTATTGGTGCTTTGACTCACTTGGCATGGATGGTGCTCTATCATTTGAGCCACACCTCCAGTTCCAAGACCCTCTTTTCTTACTTGTAAAATAGACAGACTACTAAACATTTATCTGACCTAGATTCATATCCTACCTCTTAAAAAATAATAGGTTGGGTGCTGCTGACTCATACTGTAATCTTAGCTACTCAGAAGGCTGATATCTAAGGATCACAGTTCAAAGGCCAGCCTGGTCAGGAAAGTCTGTGAGACTCTTATCTACAATAAACCACCAAAAAGCAGGAAGTAGAGGGTGGCTCAGGTGGTACAACACTAGCCTTGAGAAAAATAGAGCTAAGAAAGAGTGTGAGGCCCTAAGTTTAAGACCCAGTACCTGCACACAAAAAATATGGATTACAGGCCTGAGCCACTGGCCCACTGCTCCAGCTCACTCGGCTTCCTAACTCAGAGCCGGCACTCTGCCATTCCTTGAGCCATGCCTCTTGACTTGCTTTTCTGCTGATTATTTTGGAGATAGAGTTTCATAGTCATTTTTACCAAGGCTGGCCTCTAGTCATGATCCTTTGATCTCATTCTCCTGATTAGCTAAGAATATAGGTATGAATCACTGATACCAATGAAACCTTATTTTGTATATGCCAGTTGCATTGAGACTTTACCTCTTGTGTGTGTGTCTGTTCTCTGCCTCGCTGAGCGGCCCTTACCCTCAGAAGTCTTCTTTCCCTCCACAAGTAGCTTTGGTACTGCCTATTTACTTCTCTTTCTTCCCCTCTAGACCATAATTTCCTGGAGGGTGGGACTATTTCATTGTTGACTTCCTCATCTCTAGACCTTAGCAGAGTGAACCCAACAGAGCTCAGAGGTCATGGAAAAGACAAATAAGTAAATGCTCCAGCAGGTGTTGAAACAGACATGCTCAAGGTGCCTTGGGAGCTAGACCACCCACCTCTCTACTTGAGCAGCTTCCTTCAAGAAAGAGACACCTCATGCTATAAGTTCTTAGAAACTGCTTTTGCTAGCTTTGCATAGTGGCACTATAAACCTCATAGCCCATGAGGTTTATCTTAGGAGAAGTTTGTTAACTGGGAAAAAGAAAAAAACTGCTTTTGCTAGGAGCACTGACTCCTCCCTTGGGCCTACAAATGTCCAAAGGGTAGCTAGAAGCTAGAGAAATGCTTGGCATCGCTGCATCCATTTTACATTGAGCATCGCTGCATCCATTTTACATTGAGCCCATTTTTTTCCCTGCAGCCACCTTGAAATCCAGGGACAGGACAGGACATATAGAATGGCACCTGTATGACAAGAGCCAGAACTATCCCAAGTAAAGATAGAACAGACCACGCCTGGCCCAACGAGGGCAATAACCTATTATGAAGCTGCACCCTGGAACAAGAGTGTTTAGCCTAGCTGGATGCCAGTGGCACTCAACTGTAATCCTAGCTACTCAGGAGGCTGAGATCTGAGGATTGCAGTTTAAAGCTAGCTTGTGCATGAAAGTCCATGAGACTCTTATCTCTAATTAACCATAAAACAAAGCCAGAAGTAGAGCTGTGGCTCAAGTAATAGAGTGTCAACCTTGAGCAAAAAAGCTAAGGGAAGGACTGGGAATGTGGCTTAATGGTAGCATGCTTGCCTAGCATGTGTGAAGGCCTGGGTTTGATTCCTCAGTTCCACATAAACAGAAAAAACCAGAAGTGGTGCTATGGCTCAAGTGGTAGAGTGCTAGCCTTGAGCAAAAGAAGCTCAGGGACAGTGCACAGGCCCTGAGTTCAAGCCCCAGGACTAGCAAAGAAAGAAAAAAAAAAGGGAATGGACATACCTAGGCCCTGAGTTCAGAGTCCCAAATCTTTCTCTCTCTCTCTCTCTCACACACACACACAGTATTTATCCCATGGAAACCAAGTCATTTTTCTCAGATGATGACAGCAAAAACAACTTCTCCAGGACTCCTGGAAGAGCTAGAACTGAGATAAAGATCAGCAGACCTCATTGAGACTGGGACTGCAGACCTCTCTTCCCCTGCCCCACTCTTCTTTTACCTAAACCTAAATGTCTGTACCCTAAAGATGTGCCAACATGTGTACTTTGCCTCTCCCCCAGGCATGCCCATGTACCTAATAAACTTCCTTCCTAGGCCTTTCACCACTGCTCCTCTTGTTTAGCATGTTGTGGGGAGTGGCTGGACCTGACAGATGGAATCTTTGGAATTGGGTCTGTGGCTTATAAGCCATAGGTTACAATGAGGTGCTTGTCCGCCAATTGAGGATCCAAGGAAAGTCCTACAACATGGAGATGATCTCTGTGTGTGTGTGTGTGTGTGTGTGTGTGAGAGAGAGAGAGAGAGAGAGGATGAGAGAGAGAGAGAGAGAGAGAGTGTTGTGGGGCTTGAACTCAGGGCCTGGGTACTGTCCCTGAGCTTTTTTGCTCAAGGCTAGCACTCTACTACTTTGAGCCACAGCACCACTTCTGGTTTTCTGGTGGTTAATTGGAGATAAAAGTCTCATGACCTTTCCTGCCTAGGCTGACTTTGAACTGCGATCCTCATATCTCAGCCTCCTGAGTAGCTAGGCTGACAGGCATGAGCTACCAGCGCCCATCCAGAGAATCTCTTAAAGATCCTCTCAACCCTCTGGGTCTTCATTGAAATGAAGAGAGAACACCCGATATATTTCTTCACCTCTCTTGTAAGGCAATAAAAGGAACAAAGAGCTGGCATCAGTTGTTCATGTCTATAATTCTAGCTACTCAAGAGGCTAAGATCTGAGGATCAAGATTCAAAGCCAGCTTAGGCAGAAAAGTCTGTGAGACTCCATCCCCAATTAACCAATAAAAAGTAGGGCGTGGCTCAAACAGTAGAAGGCCATCCCTAAATTCAAACCCCTGAGTCAGAAAACAAAGCAAAAAAAAAATCCCAAAAAACAAAAAAACAAGGAACTAAGAATCATAGAGTATGAATACTGGCCCCTTAGATTTCTCTAACATTTCAGCCATTTGAGATTTCTTTCAGTTCCTTTTTCCCATCTTGAGGCCTTTGACATTTTTGCCTAGCTTTATGTTCTTCCTTACCCTCTTCCCTTTGGCTAACCTTTACACAGCTTGGAGGTTATAGTTTTGAGGGAACAGAGTCTTCTCTCCCCGTCCATCATTGTAAGCTCTATTGCCAAATCCCATAGCAGTCTGCTCTTCCCCTTTCTAAACACCTGCTTCCTTGTGCTGCCCTAGTGAAGGGATTCTGCCTCCTGCAGGCTGTAGTGTGTAACAGCAGGAACCACATCATGAGCAGAAATACTTACCCTGAAATTTTAATCATTAGTTCAACCTCCTGTTTTCATGTGTCTATGCCAGTACTATGGCTTGAACACAGGGCCAGGGAACTCTCTTTTAGCTTTTTCTGCTCAAGGCTGGTGCGCTACCACTTGAGCCACACTTGCATTCCCTGATTTTTGATGGTTAATTGGAGGCTAAAATCTTACAGACTTTTCTGACCAGACCAGCTTGGAATCATGATCCTCGGATCTGAGCCTCCTGAGTAGCTAAGATTGCAGATATGAGATACACATACCTGCTTCCTTATTTAAGAGATGAAAAGGCAAAGAATTGAAGACATGAATTTTCCTGTTGTCCCATGTGGATGGCTCTCTGCTGTGTGGCCCCATGAAAATATGAGTGCTCAGCTTGTTTCTTTCTTTGCAGAGCACTGTGATCATCAATGCAGATATTATTTCTAGTTTGTTTGTTTGTTTTGCTGGTCCTGAGGCTTGAACTCAGGGCCTGGGCACTGACCCTATGCCTTTTTGTGCTCAAGGCAAGCGCTCTACCACTTGAGCCACAGTGCCACTTCCAGCTTTTTCTAAGTAGTTTATTGGAGATAAGAGTCTCACAGACTTTGCTGCCCAGGCTGGCTTTGAACTGTGATTCTCAAATCTCAGCCTCCTGAGTAGCTGGGATTATAGGAGTGAGCCATCAGCAACTGGCTGTTATTACTATTTTATCTGAGCTTCTATTCTCAAACGTGCACAGAGGAGGATGTCTCCTAGGAAAAATTTTTCAATTGCTTTCTACTTTCTTTATATAATTTTGTGTATTTATTTATGTTCATGTGTACTGAAGAATCGAACCCAGGGCCTCATGCATGCTAGGCAAGCACTCTGCCACTAAGCCACATTCCCAGCCCCTCAGGAATATTTTAAATTAATTTCTTTATTTAATGCTAGGGATTAAACCCAAGGCCTCAAGCAGACTAAACATGTTAACCCCTGAGTGCTGTCCTTCAGCTCTTCAGCTCAAGACTAACACTCTACCACTTGAGCCACAGCACCACTTCCGGCTTTTTCTGTTTATGGGGTGGCTCAGAAATCAAACCCAGAGGGCCTCATGCATGCAAGGCAAGCACTCTACCACAGAGCCACCTTCCCAGCCCCGCTTTTCTTTCTTTTTTTTTTTAAGATGAGTTCTGGGCTGGGAATGTGGCTTAGTGGTAGAGTGCTTGCCTAGCATGTATGAAGCCCTGGGTACAGTTCCTCAATACCACGTAAACAAAAAAAGCCGCAAGTAGCACTGTGGCTTAAATGGTAGAGTGCTAGCCTTAAGCAAAAAGAAGCTTAGGGACAGCGCTCCAAGTTCAAGCCTCAGGACTGGCAAAAGGAGGAGGAGCAGGAGGAGGAGGAAAAAGAAGAAGAAGAAAGACGAGTTCTTACTATGTTTCCCAGACTAGTTTCAAATCCTTGAGCTCAAGAGATCTTCCTTAGCCTCCTGAGTAACTGGGCTTACAGGTACACATCACTACCATGCCTGGCTCCAAGAACTTTGTATATATGTATGTGCACATGCTGGTCCTGAGGCTTGAACTCAGAGCCTGGGAACTGTCTCTGAGTTTTTTGCTCAAGGCTATTGCTGTCACATGAGTCACAGCTTCATTTCGGGCTTTTTGGTAGTTAATTGTGAATGAGAGTCCCATATACTTTTCTGCTGGATGTAGGTTCAAATGCAGTCCTAAGATCTCAGCCTCCTGAGTAGTTTACAGTGTAACCCATTGTTACCCAGCAGGATGGTACTTGGGTTTGAGCTCAGGGCTGTGTTCTTGCTAAGGCATAGCCCTAACCTTCCAGAACATTTCTGATTCATGCTGAAAAACCACTGCTTTTGAAGGGTGAAAAGTACGTTTTGAAAATTCTTTCATAGCTGGGTTCTGGTGCCTCATGCCTGTAATCCTAGCTACTCAGGAGGCTGAGATCTGAAGATCATGGTTCAGTGCCAGCCCGAGCAGGAAAGTCCATGAGACTCTTATCTCCAATAAACCACCAGGAAACTGGAAGTGGCACTGTGGCTCAAGTGGTAGAGCCCTAACTTGAGCTGAAGAGCTGAGGGACAGCAACCAGACCTAGAGTTCAAGCCCCATGACTGACAAAAATAAAATATTCTTTCATAAACTTTTTAATATCAAAACTTTAAGTTTATATTAAATTTGCACAAATAGGAAAATAAATGCTTATCTGTACTTCATTTAGATTTATCAATCACTAACATCTTGAACAGAGATGTTCTCAGTAAACATATATGTATACACACAGACACATGTATACATACATGTACATATAAAGATACTACAGATTGAATACACATATATTCTGTTCATACACTTGCATACATACACTTACTTTATGTAGAACTCTTTTAAGAACTGGCTGTTGACATCATTATATTTTTCTTTAGTACATATCTCCTAAAACCAGGAACATTTGTCCTATACAAATATAGCATGAGAGAGTGAGGGAAGGGGTGACATCGTCCAAAAAGAAATGTACTCTTTACCTGACATATAACTATAACCCCTTTGAATATCATCTTTATAGTAACAATAATTTTTTTTGAAAAAAGTGAAAAAATACAGCATAATTATCAAAATTTTACAGCACCATTAGCTAATGTACATCCATATTCTCCAATATCTCAATTATGACGTTTGCAACTATTTTTAAAAATTCTGGATCCAATCCAAAACTCAACTAAGCACTGGTGGTTCATGCCTGTAATCCTAGCTACTCAGACTCTTAAACAAACCACTCAGAAAAAGTTAGAAGTAGCACTGTGGCTCAAGTGGTAGAGTGTTAGCCTTGAAAAGAAGCAGCTCAGGGACCGTAACCAGACCCTGAGTGCAAGCCCCAGGGCTGGAAAAAAAATAGAATTCTAAACTGTATCTAGTTGACATGTCTTACTCTCCCTTAATCTAGAAGTTCTCTACTATTTTACCTTTCATAACATTGACATTTTGAAGTGTCTAGGTTAATTAATTAGCAGCAGGTACCTAAATGTGAATTTGATTGTGTCTGGTTATTTCCTCATGGTTAGATTCAGATTAAACATTGACCTTTTATTTTGTTTGGCAAAATGTCATCCTCATGAGGCTGTGGTGCTTTTTTATCCCAATACCTCCAGATAGCTTGGGGGGAAAATTCTAGGCCTTCATGACATTTCCAGCCTGGGTGCAGTGGAGCCAGGCTATGGGTTCATCTCTGTACCAGATCCAGAGCTTCCCGAGGCTGGGCAGGGGGAAGCAGAGGGAGCCCAGGCAGCCAGAGAAATGTTCCCAGCGTCAGTCTTGTCAGAGTTCTCTGCCAGGGACAGCTGGGCAACCAGGGCAGAGGTGAACTCTCCTGTGCCCAGGACCTCAGGTGCTCAGCGGCCAGCCTCCTTCTCGGCAATGATACTGTGACAAAAGGTCACCTGCTGGCACAGCCACTGTCTGCTGATACAGCTGCAAGGGAAACAGAGGGCTGAGGGAAGGGGCCATGGCAGTGCCATCAGGCTGAGGGGAAAAGCCAGCACAGGGACAGTGTGCAATGACAGAGGGAACCCCGATTTAAAAAAAAAAAGTTGATACAAAAGATAAAACAAAGCTGAACTTTAAAAACAGACAGAAACAACGAGAGACAGAGAGGCCACAGGTTCAAAAAGGAGAAAAAGCAAATTGACAGACAGGGAAAAACTGAGAGGCACACACATGCGCATACACACACACACACACACACACACACACACACACACACACACACACACACACACAGAGGTCGTGGAGAACAAAGTGGTGGCTCACAGGATTCCCTAACACTTCTGCATCCTTTTCTGAGACTCTTTGGGACAAGCAGTAAGTTTGTGTTTCTATCAGTCAGCCTCAGAGGGCACAAGGGCTTTCCCCAAGGGGCCACTGAGCAGGGTCACCTGCTCAGTCTGTACTTTTCCAAACACAGAACTTCTCCATTGTGCCACAGAAGGTGGCCCAGGGCCAGAAACTTCTTGACCTTACTTAGCAAGCACACCTCCCCTGCGTGCAGGGCTGCAGGAGATAGGGCCCCTCCAAGTGACACTTGTGGGGTGATGCAGAAGAGCAGGAGAGACAGAAGGGAGGGCCCAGGGAAAGGAATGACACCAAAAATACCCTTCCCTCTGGGTGAGGAAGAATTCAGAACACCAACAGCTAGCTGCCCAGCAGGGTGACCTCTCCTGACAATCTCAGGCCAGAGTTTTCTCATGAGAAAAGGGCTGGGGGTGGGAGTGGGGTTGGAGGGAGGCTGCCCAGCTCAATAGAACCCAGTCTCGGGGTGTTCTGCCAACTCCTCCCAAGGCAAGTGGAGAAGGACCCTGTTAGAGGAACTTGGGGACCTCAGGGGATTTCTGCAACAAGGTGCAATGTCTGTTTTTCCTTGGCAGGAAGAGAAGACAATGAATGGAAAGCAGAGTCAGAACTTTCGTAGCTTAGCAGCTGAGCCCAAAAGAAGAATAAAAGAACATTCCCCCCCCCTCCCCCCCCCCTCCCGCCTCCAGCCAGTCCCTGCTTCTCACTGAGGAGGTGGAGGTGGAGGGGCGACAAGGGGCGGGACAGGACATCCCCCAGACTCTCCAGCCACTCTCGCTGCTCCTTCTCACTGGGGCAGGTAAGGATGAACTTCCGCTCCGGGGTAACTATGGTGAGGCCGGCTTTCCAGCGGTTCCCTCGAACGCCCCTGGGCAGGTCTTCACATACCTCGTAACCCTGCTCACTGCTCCCCAGAAAAACTTGGCCCTGCTCAAAGGCATCCTGAAAATCAAAGGCACCCGGTCATCAGAGATTACCCTGGGGTAGAAAGGACCCTAAATCCCTGAAGGCTCCTGGCTTTATTTTGGTTTTGCTTTTTTAAAGTATGAGAAGCCTGTTACCTGTGGCTTATGTCTATTATCCTAGCTACTCAGGAAGCTAAGACCTGAGAATCATACTTTGAAGCCAGCCCAAGCAGAAAAGTCAAGGAACTTATCTCCAATTAACCA
Organism: Dipodomys spectabilis; assembly: GCF_019054845.1. Classification (NCBI taxonomy): domain Eukaryota; kingdom Metazoa; phylum Chordata; class Mammalia; order Rodentia; family Heteromyidae; genus Dipodomys; species Dipodomys spectabilis. The sequence continues at coordinate 4,108,387 of NW_024870681.1, read as the reverse complement.
GTAAAAATCTGGAAATGGACCTGTGATTCAAGTGGTAGAACATCAACCTTGAGTGAAAAGGACCAGCAGAACTTGAAATTCAGCTGGGTGCTGGTGGCTCACACGTGTAATTTTGGCTATGCAGGAGGCTGAGATCTGAAGGATCACAGTTTGAAGCCAGGCAAGGCGGGAAGTCCAAGAGACTTTTTTTTTTTTGCCGGTCGTGGAGCTTGAACTCTGGGCCTGGGCGTTGTCCCTCAGCTCTTCAGCTGAAGGCGAGCGCTCTACCACTTGAGCTACAGTGCCACTTCCGGTTTTCTGGTGGTTTATTGGGGATAGGAGTCTCAAGGTCTTTCCTGCTCGGGCTGGCTTTGAACCGCGATCCTCAGATCTCAGCCTCCTGAGTAGCTAGGATTACAGGCGTGAGCCACCAGCGCCCGGCTCCAAGAGACTCTTATCTCCAATTAACAACCAGAAAATGGGAAGTGAGGCTGTGACTCAAAGTGGTGGAGTACTAGCCTTGAGCAAAAGAGCTCAGGAACATTGCCCAGGCCCTGAGTTCAAGCCCCACAGGCTGAAGTTCAAGGCGCAGTACCAGTTCATACATGCATGAACCTCCCTCCACCCCCACCACACACACACACACACACACACACACACACACACACACACACACACACAGAGTATGAAGGCCCTACCAGGCATGGTTTTGGGATTTTTTTGTTTATTTGTTTTGGTGGGTCTTGGTGCTTGAACTCAGAGCCTGGGCTTTGTCTCTGAGCTAGCACTCTATCACTTTGAGCCACAGTGTTACTTTTGGTTTTCTGGTGGTTAACTGGAGATAAGAATCTCATGGAATTTCCTGTCAGAGCTGGCTTTAAACTATGATCCTTAGATTTCAGCCTCCGGATTACACATGTGAGCCACCAGTGCCTGGCTCCAAGCATGATTTTGAAGGGCTTTGAAAACCTTTGAATAAATCACAAGTGTCACTTGATTGAAAAAAAAATTAATATTCGCTGAAGTGCATAGTAGGTGCCTTCTGTGTGTGTGTGTGTGTGTGTGTGTGTGTGTAACTCGGGCCTGGGTGCTGTCCCTAAGCTTTAATGCTTAATACTAATGCTTAAGGCTGGTGTTCTGGCTTTTTGGTGGTTAATTGGAGATATCAGTCTCATGGGCTTTCCTGTTGGAGACTTTCCTGTCAGAGCTGGCTTTGAACCATGAGCCTTCGATTTCAGTCTTCAAAGTAGGTAGGATTTCAGGCATGAGCCACCAATACCCAGCTACAGTGGGTACTTTCTATGCAGCAACTCAGATACTCATGATGGCTACCTACAAGCCAGACCTACTTCCCACAGAAAAAAACCATGAGCCAGATGGAGCAGTGTGGGCACTGTACCCAGGGCACACCACTACAAAGACAGGCCTGAGCCACCGCAGAGCCCACACTTCTCACCAACTCTTCTCCTGCACCGCTTGGTTATAAGTGAGCTCCAGAGACTCAAGGAGGAAACACCTTATCTATCCACAATTGGCAGCCCTGGGGAAACCCACATGGATTTCCCACACAGAAGCTAACAGAGAGAGAAGCAAAGGATACAGGCCTTCCCATCAGGGTCCCCAGCCCTGGCATGCCTGGGTAGTCTCTGACAAGGACTGGGCTGCATTTGTCTGGGGACATGTTAAGGATACACCAGGAATGGCTCTTACCAGAGGGTTCTTGTAATACAGCAGCCTCCGTTCCTGGGGATCCAGGGCAAACCACCTTTTCTTGAAAGGTTCTCTCTGCTACAAAAGAGAGAACCACTTTAAAAGGGTTGGAAAAGGCCAAGGACAAAGATCACAGCCTGTCCCAATAGTTCTCCAGCCTGGCTTCTGCTGTCAGATGCCCTGGTGCCTCTCTCCTGGGCCTTGGACTTGTGCTCAGACTCTGCAACCTCTATCCTCTCCTTCCTGCCCCAGCTTCACTGCCCCCCCCCACCTCCCTGCAGCAGTTGCGGCCTGGGGTTGGAAGTGGTGCTTTCTGCTTTCTCAGGCTGTGGGCAGAGAAGGAAGCTGGGGAAATCAGAAGTGGCCACTGCTCAGCAAGGCAGAAAGTGCTGGCTTGGGCCAAATTCTAACCTAGATCAAGGGAGAAACGGCTCAGCACAAGAACAGGGGAGGGGGAGACAGATTGCCTGGCTAGTGGAGGAAGGAGCCTGAAAATACCTTTGGATGTTTTTCTTTTCTTTTTGGGGGGGGGGTCTGGTTGTGGGGCCTGAACTCTGGGCCTGGGCGCTGTCCCTCAGCTCTTCAGCTCAAGGATAGCGCTCTACCACTTGAGCCACAGCGCCACCTCCGGCTTTTTTCTTTTTTGCTTATGTGGTGCTGAGGAATCAAACCCAGGGCCTCAGGCATGCAAGGCAAGCACTCTACCACTGAACCATCTTCCCAGCCCCTGGATGTTTTTCCAAGTAGCCTGGGACTCCATGCTTCCCTAATACCTGGCCCTCAATCTGTAAAACCTTTTCCAAAAGCCATGGATTGCAGCCTCTTCAAAGTGAACTTCTGAGTCTCTTCTCTATCTCTCCTCTTTCTCTGCCCCTCAAGCACCTGGATCCTAGGTGGCCAGTTTCTCTTTACCTAGCATCCAGGCTCCATCCTCCTCCACCCCACAGCTGGCCTTCCTTTCCTTCTTAGATTAGGGAACAAGAGCTTGCCCTAGGTAAGGGGCTTGTTTAGTAGTGAAGAAGAGCCAGTGAGTGTGCACACTAGGGGCTGGGAAGGTGGCTCAGTGGTAGAGCGCTTGCCTCATATGCATGAGGCCCTGGGTTCGATTTCTCAGCACCACATAAATAGAAAAAGCCAGAAGTGGCGCTGTGGCTCAAGTAGTAGAGCGCTAGCCTTGAGCTGAGGAGCTCAGGGACAGTGCCCAAGCCCAGAGTTCAAGCCCCACAACCGACAAAAAAAGAAGAAGACAAGTGTGCATATGTATTTCCTCACACCTCACTAGCCCCACAACCTTGGCTGGTCCTGGTAGGCTCACATACACAGGTTCACACGAACGTTCTGGAATACCCGCCCAGGAGCTGTCCCTTCTTGGTTCTGCTTTCCCAGGAATAGAGTGGGTTAGATAGGGTTCTGAAGAATAATGGTGATGATGGTGGGGTGGGGGGCTGACCATGAGAAGCCTCTCACCCACTAACAGCCAGTCTCCACTGACTCCTTCAACCCAGGAACTTAGATCCTTGTTTTTCCACCTCCCAAATTCTGCCCTATTGGTGGTCATGTGAGTCTGAGTCCTGCAAAGGGTGGGGGGGGGGGGGGGTAGGGGAGAGGTATACCTTTGGGCCAGTCTTTTCCATGAAGCCTTGTTTGAGGTAGTTCCTGGTGATAAAGGGCACAAGCTGGGGGAAGAGAGACAGACACTGAGCCCCTATTCATGGCTCTCTGTTGAACATGGCTCCCAAAGGGGAAGTTAGGAAGGCAGAAGGATGTGCATTCGTGGTTTCTGGGGTATATTTAGAACCTGCACTGGATATAATATGAATATTTCAACCAAGTCAGTCAACAGCATCCCAGATGTTTGGTGAGCTTACTGGCACAGTTGAGTCATGGTGAAAGGGCTTCTTCAGTCCCAGAGGCTGGACTCAGGAGAGGCTTGGAGGAAGCTGGGCCAGATTTAAATTGAGCTGAGAGTCTGTTCCCCTCCTCCCCTCCTCTGGCTCAGTAGTCAGCACTCTGGATTTCCCACCTACTGAAGCAGCAGTAAGCAGTTCTAAGTGCTAACTCAGCACCACAACTACAACATTCTGGACTCTGATCCCTGGCCTTGTTAAAATCATGTCTAGGGAGTTGGTGTCTCAGTGCGTCCCTATGCCTAGAGTGGATTCTGTCTCAGACACCCAGCCTCCTGCAAACTATGGAACTGAGGAGCATTTGGGCTTTCCAGGAAGGCCAAGCAGATAGAAGGAAGAACAATTCAAGATTGCTATAATCCCTCCATTCCTAGCACTTAAAAAATTCTTTTTTTTGACCAGTGGTGGTAGCTCATGCCTGTAATCCTAGCTAGCTACCCCAGAGGCCAAGATAGGAGAATCATGGTTTGAAGCCATGCTGGGGAAGGAAAGTCCAAGAGACCTTTATCTCAGAACAAAATTTCTCAGAAAAAGTTGGAAGTGGAGCTGTGGCTCAAGTGGTAGATAGAAGAAAAAAAAGGAGGAGGAGGAGGAGGAGGAGGAGGAGGAGGAGGAGGAGGAGGAGGAGGTGGAGGAGGAGGAGGAGGAGGAGGAGGAGGAGGAGGAGGAGGAGAAGGAGAAGAAGAAGAAGAAGAAAAGGAGGAGGAGGAGGAGGAAGAGGAGGAAGCAACTCAGGGAAGTGCCTAGGCCTTGAGTTCAAGCTCCAAGACCAGCACAAAAAAAAAAAGAAAAAAAAAAACAAAAAAAGAAAAGAAAAAGATATTGTACTCACAAACTGACATACTGAATTCAACCCCTTTGTACAACTAATTTTAAAATCCTCTTATGTGTGAGATTCTTATCTCAAATTAACCACTAGAAAACCAGAAGTGGCATTGTGGCTCAAAATGGTAGGACTAGCCTTGAGGGAAAAAGGTCAGGGATAGTTCCCAGGGCCTGAGTTCAAGCCCCATGATTGACAAACAGGAAAAAAAAAATCCTCATACTGTGATTATAGGCCTCAAGCCTATAATCCTAAACCTCAAGAAACTGAGATCTACGGATCACAGTTTAAACCCAACTCAGGTATACATATTCAAGAAATTAACCAGGAAATCATCAGAATTACTGGCATGGCTCAAGCACTAAAGTGTCAACCATGAGTGAAAAACAAAACAAGTGAAAAGAACTTGGGATTCTAAATTCAAGCCCCACTATCAACACACACACACACACACACACACACACACACACAAAATCTTTTTACACAAGATACTTGGGAGATAGAGATAGAAGAATGGAGGTTCAAGGCCAGCCCAAGCAAAAAGAAACAATCCTCTTAGCAGCTTCAATCAGGAACCAGATTTAGCACCTCAAAATTGGAAGAGACCCTGAAGATGACAAGGACCAACCACCTAGTCATCAGTACAGAAAGCATTGATTAGAGAAGTTCCATAACCTGCAAAGAGCACACAGCAAGTTATTGATAAATATCCAGGAGGACCCAGGCCCCCTGCCTCAACCGAGCACTCTGCCTCATACTGTTGAGCCTCCCTACCCAAGTCTGAAGGAAGTAGATGTTATCCCAGATGCCAGGGAATGATCAAAGGCTCACCACTGCCTTGGCCATGGCAGGTAGACATGGTCCTGTTACAATTGTAATGGGGGGCTGGGAAGGTGGCTCAGTGGTAGAGCGCTTGTCTTGCATGCCTGAGGCCCTGGGTTCAGGCCCCACGACCGGACACCCCCCCAAAAAAAATTGTAATGGGGAGGTACCCAAGATTTCCCTGATGTTAGAGTAGGAAGAGCACCTTCAGATACTCAAGTGACCTTCCTGGGACTCATGTTTTCATCAGCAAAATGAGAATAATCACTCCACCTAACTAATCTAAGGGATTAATAGACTCTGTGTGTGTATGTGTGTGTGTGTTCCAATCCTGGGGTCTGGACACTATCCCTGAGCTGCTTTTTTTTTTTTTTTGTCGGTCATAGGGCTTGAACTCTGGGCCTGAGCGCTGTCCCTCAGCTCTTCAGCTCAAGGCCAGAGTTCTACCACTTGAGCTACAGCCCCACTTCCGGTTTTCTGGTGGTTTATTGGAGATAAGAGTTTCAGGGACTTTCCTGTTTAGGCTGGCTTTGAACCGAGATCGTGATCCTCAGATCTCAGCCTCCCGAGTAGCTAGGATTACAGGTGTAAGCCACTGGCACCTGGTTTATCCCTGAGCTTCTTTAGTGCATAGCTAGCACTCTACTATTTGAGCCACAGCTCCATTTCTGGGTTGTTGTTGTTGTTGTTGTTTGGGGGGAAGGGTTGGTATTGTTTTGGGTTTGTTTTGTATTGTAGTGGAGATAAGCATCTCACAGACTTTCCTTCCTGGGCTGGCTTCAAACCACAATCTTCCTGAATAGCTAGGATTATGGGTCTGAGCCACAAGCACCTGGCTAGAATTTTTTTGGTCTTTTCTTTTATGGAACTGGGAATCAAACCCAAGATGTTGTACTAGCTAGACAAGTGCTTTGCCACTGAGCTACATCCTAGCCCTAGATTTTTTTTTTTTTTTTTTTGGTCCGGTCGTGGGGCCTGAACTCTTGAGCCTGGGCGCTGTCCCTCAGCTCTTCAGCTCAAGGCTAGCACTCTACCACTTGAGCCACAGCGCCACTTCCGGTTTTTTTCTTTTTTGCTTATGTGGTGCTGAGGAATTGAACCCAGGGCCTCAGGCATGCAAGGCAAGCGCTCTACCACTGAGCCACCTTCCCAGCCTTAGATTTTTTTTTTGAGTGTTCTTTCTTTCTTTTTTAGAATTTCAAGATAAAATAGGCTCAAACACACTTTGTGAGCCAGATATGGTGCTTCCTTTTGAGGTGCCCAGCCCCCAAGTTCCAAGGCCTTGCATTACCACAAATCTAGTGGAGTCTCTGAGTATCTTGGGGTCAGGAGTCAAAGAGAGAAGGAGGTGGCAGCAGGGAGACTCAGAAGCTGGGGCCCGCATTCACTCACCTCAGCCTCTGGGAGCTCAGGAAAGGCCACTTTGAGGTATTGTAAACGGGCTGCACGAAGGGCATTGAACCAGTCTACTATCTCCTGCCAGAAGAAATGCAAAGGATACAGACAGCCAGTGAGATGGAGGCGAAGGGAACAAGTCTGGTGGTGGGGTGAGGGTTCTCAGTTATGGGGCAAATCCCAGGACAAAAAAAAAAAAAGCTCAGGAAGTGGCGCTGTGGCTCAAGTGGTAGAGCGCTAGCCTTGAGTTGAAGAGCTGGGGACAGTGCTCAGGACCAGAGTTCAAGTCCCACAACCGACAAAAAAAAAAAAAAGCTCAGAATAGTAGGTGTGCTTGACCTAAGGAGGAGAAAGGGAAATGGTTTCATAATTTTGAAAGTGTACTCAAATGAATTTCTTAATCACTGAGTTACATCCATGTCCAGAACTGCAGCTGTTCGAACAAGTCTTCCAACTCCCCAGTTCCAATTCTGAGGAGCTCGCTCTAGCCTTTGAATCATCTTGTCCTAGTCCAGTCCCTGCTGCCCTGGAAGGGCAGGGATGTCACACTGGCAAACAGATGGGTCTCAGAGAAGCAGGGCTTAGCCTTAGTGCCCAAAATTCATCAAAATAACCCTGCAGGTACTGATGTCAGTGGCTCACACCTGTCATCCTAGCTACTCAGGAGGCTGAAATCTGATTATCATAGTTTGAAGCCAGCCCAGGAAGAAGTCCATGAGACTCTTAGCTCCAATTAACCACTAAAAAGCCAGAAGTGGAGCTGTGGCTCAAATAGTACAGCACTAGACTTGAGTGAAACAACAGCAGCGGCAGCAACAAACCTCAGAGACAGCTTCTAGACCCTGAGTTCAAGCCCTGGGGCAGGCACAAAGATAGATAGATAGATGATAGATAGATAGATAGATAGATAGATAGATAGATAGATAGATAGATAGATAGATAGATAGATAGATAGATAGATAGAGACATCCACAGGATGAGCAGAGGTAGGCTAGGAAGGTGGCTTAGTGGTAGAGTGATTGCTTAGCATTCATGAAGTCATGGGTTTGATTCCTCAGTGCCACGTAAACAGAAAAAGCCAGAAGTGGCACTGTGGCCCAACTGGTAGAGTGCTAGCCTTGAGCAAAAGAAGCTCAGGGACAGTGCCTAGGCCCTGAGTTCAGGCCCCAGGACTGGCAAAAAAAAAGGAAAGATTAAAAAAAAAGGTGGGCGGTCGAGTGTTTGCCTTGCATGCATGAAGCCTGGGTTCGATTCCTCAGCACCACATAAGCAGAAAAAGCTGGAAGTGGCACTGTAGCTCAAGTGGTAGAGCACTAGCTTTGAGCTGAAGAGCTTAGGTCCAGGTCCAGAGTTCAGCCCCTATGACCAACTCAAAAAAAAATTAAAAAAGAAAAAAAAAGGTGGAAGTGTGGGAAATTTTGGAGAGACAGAGTGCCCCAGGAGATGAGAATGTGAATGAGTTAGGTGGATTGTAGTAGTGGTAAATGGAAGGAGCTAATAGGTAAAAGAATTTAGGATAGCAGAGAGGACTCCAAGTCAGGCAACTTCTTAACATGCTCCCACATGTGCATGCTCCCACACAGTTGTTGAGGCTAGATCTTGCCTCCAATAACAAACAAACTAGACAAAACCCAAACAGAAAGACTCTTCCTGGATCTCAGGCACTAAGTGAATGAGGCCAACCCAGAAAAGCTGTATTCAAGTTTTCACTTTACAAGGTCTCTCAAATCACAGGCTGGTGGGGACAAATCCAATTTGTATACATATTCATTTAGCTCCTTAAAATTTTTTTTGTTCCAATCCTCTATGCAGGCTCTCCTATTTATGCAGCACACCAACCCAGCTTTCACGCTAGTCCACTTTATTTTTAAATTATATCGGAGCCCACTTGTAAAATGGGAGGATTGCAATTGGAATCCAGCCAGAGCAAAAAATGTTTTCAAGACCTCATCTCAATCAGTAAAAGGCTGGCCACACTGTTACCCAGCTGTGAAGAAAGCAAAAATAGGAGTAAGCGCAAGACTATCTGAAAAGTAAGTCCAGCAAATAGGGATGGAAATATGAAGTGTGGTTAAAGTAGGAAAGTACCTTCCTAAGTGAGCACAAAGTCCTAGATTCAAACTGTAGTAACACACACACACACACACACACACACACACACACACAGACTACCTATCTGACTCCTGCAGGCACATTTTCAGCTCTTCATTGATGTTCCTCTAACACAGAGGCAGGAGTGGCTGGGGGCATCAAGGGAAATGGGAGAAGGGGCGGCCTCCACAACTGGGCAGATGGGAGGGAGCAGGTCACACCAGTTTCAGAGACCTAGCAAAGTCATGATAGTGACCATCTGACATGAAAGGATTGCTCAAAGTGTCTAGCCAATTGGCAGACATCCCAAACTCCAGGAGTCCCCTCTGTATCTCCCAGACTACCCAACTCCTAAGATTTTGGTAAAGTCAATCACAGAAACTGAGAAAGGTAAGTGATTTTAGATTTCTTACTAGTCTTGGAAATGAGGCTCTTCAATGTACAAAACAAAGGGGTGTGACATCACCTGACCCTTGGGATTACAGAATAATTTGCCCCGTTAGAAGGAGTATACTCTCTCCCTTTCTACCTTTCTCCTCTCGTTATCTCTTCATTTCTTTCCCCTTTTCCTCTGTCTCTCTCTCTCCCTTACACACACACACACACACACACACACACACACACACACACACACACACACACACACACACACTCCTGATTCCTCTCTCTCTCAGGCTATATTACTATATTGCTTCTGGCCCTTGATAAATACTATGTGCCTTTCTTGTCTGGGTCCTTCTAGCCAGATTGTAGTGGGTTTATAGCAGTTACCAATACTGAAGCAGAAACTTCTTGCTCTGGAAAGCTTATTCTGGAAACCTTTTCCTTCCCCCATATACAGATAGATACTTTGGATCTCTGTATTATTTGTTTGGAAAGCTTTTTTTTTTGGCCGGTCCTGAGGCTTGAACTCTGGGCCCGGGGGCTGTCCCTGAGCTCCTTTTGCTCAAGGCTAGCACTCTACCACTTGAGCAACAGTGCCACTTTCAACTTTTTCTTTTTTTTTTTTTTTTTTCTTTTTATTTCCGGTCGTGGGGCTTGAACTCTGGGCCTGGGAGCTGTCCCTCAGCTCTTCAGCTCAAGGCTAGCACTCTACCACTCAAGCCACAGCGCCACTTCCAGCTTTTTTCTTTTTGCTTATGTGGTGCTGAGGAATCGAACCCAGGGCCTCCAGCTTGCAAGGCAAGCGCTCTACCACTGAGCCACCTTCCCAGCCCACTTTCAACTTTTTCTAAGGAGATGAGTCTCATAGATTTTCCTGCCTAGGCTGGCTTTGAACCATGATCCTCAGATCTCAGCCTCCTGAGTAGCTAGGATTACAGGTGTGAGCCACCAGTGCCAGGCTTGGGAAGCCTTTTTGCTTTTTGTCCTAGGAAAACCTAAGACATTTGCCTATCTCTGTGTCTCCAGAGTGCTGACCACTGTCATCACTGTCATCATCAGTGCCTATGCCTCCACCTTCCTTGAGGTCCACAACTCTGCCCATTCACTGCAGAGTCCTTTGCACATCGCAGGAGCTCAAGAAAGATGTGTTAAAAGACTGAATTCACCCAGCAACAAATAATACAGAGCTGCAATTGGCCATAAGATGTCCTTTACATCACTACTATAATCACACACAGGTAATGCAGCAACTGTTTCTAAGTCACTTCATGATCGTGAAATTCTTTCCCATGCACAGCTCCCAGTCACTGGGTGCTAGAGTCCACAGACAAGCACACACACTCAGCCGCGAAGAGGCTACCCAGGAACACAGCTGACTGCAGCAGCCAGGGCTCCAAGGCCTCTACTCTTCAGACCACACCACCAGGCACCCTGCCCTAACCCAGGAGGAAGGAAGCATGGAGGCTGCTGGCAGAGTGACCTGCGTCACCACCGCAGTGTGAGCAACCATTGGGGAGGCCCAGTCCCCGCAACTGCCTCGCTGCCAGGACTGTCCCTCCAGCAGGGACATGTAGGGTGGTAATAACTGAGGAGCCACTGGCTGTGGGACATCAGGAAATGCACAATGGAGTGGCAAGCTGAGCCTGCCAAGTCCCAGGCACCAAGCTGGGGGCTTACCTTCCCACTTTCATGATACACAAACAGGTTCCGGGTGCGGCCCTCTCTCTTGTAGGTGATCTGCAGCCCATGTGGGTGCCCTATCTTCTCTGTCTGGAAAGTAGCATTCAAATCCTTGATGCTGATGACAGCTTTGGGGCCTTTACTCTGAAAGGAAGGAAGGAAGAAGGGAGGGAGGTAGGGAGGAAGGAAGGAACGAAGGAACGAAGGAAGGAAAGAAGAAAGGAAGGAAAGAAGAACGAAGGAAAGAGAGAGAATTGTCAGATACAGTCAGTGGGGTGACTTACCTCCTCACCAAGATTCTGCCCCCCGTCCCCATCCCCACCCTGCCACTTTTTTTAACTGGGGTTTGAAGTCCAGGGTCTTGCCCTTGTTCAGCAGGTATTTTACCATTTGAGCCATACCTCCAGCCCAAAAAACTCTTTAATTAATTTAGGGTGGTGTCAGTAGCTCATGCCTGTAATCCTAGTCTTAAGAGGCTAAGATCTGAGGATTGCTGTTTCAAGCCAGCTTGGGCAGGAAAGACCATGAGACTCTAATCTTCAATTAACCACTAAAAAGCCAGAAGTGAGTTGTACTACAGTGGTAGAGCACTAGTCTCGAGCAAAAACAAAAAACTCAGGGGGCTGGGAAGGTGGCTCAGTGGTAGAGCGCTTGCCTTGCATGCCTGAGGCCCTGGGTTCGATTCCTCAGCACCATATAAGCAAAAAGCTGGAAGTGGCGCTGTGGCTCAAGTGGTAGAGCACTCGCCTTGAGCTGAAGAGCTGAGGGACAGCACCCAGGCCCAGAGTTCAGGCCCCATGACCGGACCCAAAAAAAAAAGCTCAGGAACTCAGGGCCTGAGTTTAAGTCCCAGAACTAGAACTCACATACGACAACAACAACAATAATAATTTATAGCAAATGCCTGTAATTCCAGGAAGGTTGAAACAGCAACCAAAAGAATTATAGTAAAGCCAATTCCTCTGTGATCCACCCACTGTGCCCCTGCATCCTGCAGGGTATCTCTGGTATAAGTCTAATATTTGTCCTTCTAGGTTCCTTTCATCTTGTACTCATACAAATATATCTATGAGCAAATGCATAGTATTGTCTTATGTGCTATTGTTTGATTTTGTATTGAGATGCTAGGAGAACCAACAAGCTGATAAGTAGGAGGCCCTGAATTTAAACCCTGGTACTGACACAGAATAAAAAGTGTTTGGAGGTACTCTTGAATGTGCTAGGCAAGTACTCTACCACTGAGCCATGTCCCAATGCTTGGTTTTATGAGACCATCTGGCTATGTAGCTCAGGCTGGTCTGGAACTCTGCCTCCTAAATGCTGAAATTATATATATATATATATATTTCTTGTTTGTTTGATTGTTTGAAACAAAATATCACTATGTAGCCCATGCTGGCTTTTTATTTTTTTCCATGCTGGCTTTTAATTTATGGTCCTCTTACCTCAGCCTCTTTTATTTTTTGTCAGTTGTAGGGCCTGAACTCTGGGCCTGGGTGCTGTCCCTCAGCTCCTCAGCTCAAGGCTAGCGCTCTACCACTTGAGCCACAGAGCCACTTCCAGTTCTTTCTGCTTATTTGGTGCTGAGGAAATCAAACCCAGGGCCTCATGCATGCAAGGCAAGCGCTCTACCACTGAGCCACCTTCCAAGCCCTGCTGTCATTATTGTTTTGAATAGGTTACACTTTTTCTTGGGCCAGTCTGAACCACAATCTTGCCATTAAACCATCCCATATAGCTGGGGTGATAGGGGTATGATACAACACCCAGCTTTTTATCGATTGAGATGTGATCATAGGAACTTTTTGTTTGGGCTGGCTTTGCAGCCATGGTCCTCCCAATTTCTGCCTCCCTGAGTAGCTAGGATTACAGGTGTGATCCGCCATGTCCCCCTTTCTTTATGCTTTTGAGGTGTGTGTGTGTGTGTGTGTGTGTGTGTGTGTGTGTGTGTTGCATTACTTGGGATTAAATCTAGAAGTTTTTTGTTTTTTGGGTCCGGTCGTGGGACCTAAACTCTGGACCTGAGGGGCGCTGTCCCTCAGCTCTTCAGCTCAAGGCTAGCGCTCTACCACTTGAGCCACAGCACCACTTCCGGTTTTTTTCTTTTTGCTTATGTGGTGCTGAGGAATCGAACCCAGAGCCTCATGCATGCAAGGCAAGCGCTCTACCACTGAGCCACTTTCCCAGCCCCTAGAAGTTTTTTTTAAAAAAAAAACAACTTTATTGAGATATGAGTCACATAGCATACAATTCACTCTTCTAAAGGATACAAGCAATGCTTTTGGCATACTCAGAGTTATACAATATCAATCAATTTTAGAATTTTTTCATAACTCTAAAAGAAAGCCTATCCACTTAGCAGTAGTCTCCCATCCGCATTCCTAGTCTTACACATTATGAATTTTCCCATTTTTGACATTTCATATAAGCAGAATCACATAACATGTGCTCTTTTGTAATAGACTTCTGTCACTGTACCTAAGCTCTTTAGAGTTCATTCACATTTACCATGTTTCAAACACTTACTTTTACTGCAGAGTATTATTCCACTGTATTTGCATATGGCATTTTACTTATTCATTTGTTGATGAATGAATTAAGGTTTCCCCCCCCCCCCCCCCCCATTTTGGCTGTCATAAAACTGTAATTAGATGGGCTGGGAAGGTGGCTCAGTGGTAGAGTGCTTGCCTTGCATGCCTGAGGCCCTGGGTTCGATTCCTCAGCACCACATAAGCAGAAAAAAAAAAAAGCAGGAAGTGGCGCTGTGGCTCAAGTGGTAGAGTGCTAGCCTTGAGCTGAAGTGCTGAGGGACAGCGCCCAGGCCCAAGAGTTCAGGCCCCACGACCGACCAAAAAAAAACCAAAAAACTGTAATTAGGAACATATATGCAAAAATGTAACTGAAGTATTAAAATGAGCACTAAAAAGACTTTTGTGTCAGTCCTGGGACTTGAACTCAGGGCCTTGGGCACTGTCCCTGAGCTTCTTTTTGCTCAAGGCTAGCATTCTGCCACTTAAGCCACAGCTCCACTCCTGGTTTTCTACTGGTTAATTGGAGATAAGACACTCATAGTCTTTCTTGTCTGGCCTGGCTTCAAATTGCAATCCTCAGATCTCAGTCTTCTGAGTAGCTAGGATTATAAGCATGAGCTACCAGCACAGTGAGTACCATAATTATGAGAAAATTAACAATGCAAAACAATTTAATAACCATCATGTTGCACTGTTCAGTGTTGAAGTGAATATGAGAAAAAGCTAACTCCTCTCCATTATTGATGGAAATAAGTATTGGTACAACCACAGTGGTGCCAGTCAGTGGGATAAGTTGGCCTTTTCCAGTAAGTTGAAGATGTACACAGCTGTGACCCTGCATTTCCATTTTAAAGTCTGCACTGTGACCTGAAGAAACTTTCACATATGTGTACCAGGGGCAAAAACTGTTACATTGCTCACAGTGGCAAAAGTAATCTCAATATGAATCTAGTCATCTGGGTGTGGTGATTACACCTGTAATCCAAGCACTTAAGAGAATGAAGTAGAGGGGCTGGGAAGGTGGCTCAGTGGTAGAGTGCTTGCCTTGCATGCATGAGACCCTGGGTTCAATTCCTCAGCACCATAATAGCAGAAAAAGCTGGAAGTGGCACTGTGGCTCAAGTGGTAGAGCGCTAGCCTTGAGCTGAAGACCTGAGGGACAGCGCCCAGACCCAGAGTTCAGGCCCCACGACTGAACCCCCCCCCCAAAAAAAAAATCAGAAATCTCATCAGACTCTTACCTTGATGTCTAATAGACTATTCAACACATGCCCAGACAGGGCCAAGATCAGGGCTCGTGGCTGAGTGATTTGTGCACCATATGAAAATCTAGGTGAGAGCTATAATCTAGGATTTTGCTTATTGGAACTGGGGCCCTGAACTACATCCTTTCACATGTCCATCTTTCTCTAACTGACCACCTTGCTCAGAGTTCCTGTACATACTGCTCCCTCCCACCCACATACTTCCCTCCTAATATTTACTCAGTCCTCTGCCCATCACTAGATAGTCCTTTACTGACCATCTGTGGAGCCCCCTGGCCCTTAACTCTTCACCCCTTTATTTTACGTCATATAATTTACTGCCATCTATTATGTATTGGTACAATATCCTTCTACCAGAATGACAGCTCTGTGGGAATGAGAGTTTTGTTTTGATCCACTGCAGTGTTCCCCAGTGCTTAGAAGTAAGTGAACAGATGAAGTAAAATCATGAAATCATCAGACTTAAACATGGCCCAGTAGCTCATACCATGTTATGCACACCATAGCCCCCGTTACTCAGGAAGATGAGGCAGGTTTGCTTGAGCCCTAGAGTTCAAGACCACTCAGGCAACATAGTGAGGACCCCCAACTCCTAAAACAAAGGGGAAGAATAAACCCTCCAAAACATGGGCCAGGCTAAGCTGATTCCACATGATCACAGTGTGGGTTTTAGTGGATTAGGCTGACTGTAGATCAAAGGAAAAGGAAGAGAAGGCTGTCCTATCATGGGCTGAAATTGTCAATAAGACAATGTAAATTGTCTCTATTTACAAGAAAGCCTCAGCATGGGCAGCCATTTGACTAAGCCCAGTGTTTGGGAAGAAAGCATTCTCCTTCTGGCCTCTTACCTCTTCCTTGGTGTAGTACTTCAGGAGGCCTTCTCTTGCCAGAAGGACAAACCTCCTCCTCAGGAACTGAGCATTGTCCCTTCCCCGCTTCCACAGGATTCCTTCACGGTTACCTTCAACCACCCAGGACAACAAGGAGTGAACACACATAACCTCAGATGAGTACTCAGCCAATGAACTACTTGGGGCCTTGGGAGAGGAAAGAGCCCTCTGTCTGTTGCCCAAACTCGGCTATTACAGCTGCATGACCCAAGGATCCTGTCTGAAGCCAACTCTGTGATACCTTATTTCAGCCTGATTTCTCCCACTGTGCAAGATCTTTCTTCCTTGGTCTCGTTACAAGACACAAAAAGCTCTTAAAAAGGCTAAATCTTGCTGGGCACTGATGGCTCATGCCTGCAATCTTAGCTACTTAGGAAGCTGAACTCTGAGGATCTTAGTTCAAAGCCAGCTGAGGCAGGAAAGTCTGTGAGACTCTTATCTCCAATTAATCACAGAAAAAGCTGGAAGTAGCACTCTGGCTCAAGTGGTAGCCTTGAGCCAAAGAAGCCCAGGGACAGCGCCCAGGCCCAGAGTTCAAGACCCATGACCAGCAAAAAAAAATTTTATAGAAAGAAAGAAGGAAAGAAAGAAGGAAGGAAAGAGGAGAAAGAAAGAAAGAAAGAGGAAGGAAGGAAGGAAGGAAGGAAGGAAGGATGGAAGGAAGGAAAAAGAAGAGTTCCATGGCCCATGTTTATAAATGTAAATACACAGGGAGCAGAGACAAGAAGGTTGTGGTTCAAGACCAACCTAGGCAAAAAGTTAATGAGAACCTATTTCAAAGAACAAGCTGGGCGTGATTATCCACACTTGTAATCCCAGCTGTGTGAGAGGAAGAGGTAGGAGGATCAAAACCTGAAACCATCTTGACAAAAGCATGAGACCCTATCTGGAAAAAACTAACTAAAGGCAAAAGGATCTGTAGTCATGACTTGAGTGATAGAACCCTGGCCTAGAAAGCTCAAAGCCTTGCTAAATCATAAGAAACTGGACTTATCCTCAAAAGAGTTCTAAATGTATATAATCCTACCCAACTTCACATTGACACCAGACTACTGAAAGTTTGGAAATGAAGCTGAGCAAGCACTGGAGACTCGTGTCTGTAATCCTAGCTACTCAGAAGGCTGAGATCTAAGGATCACTGTTTGAAGCCAGCCCAGGAAGACTCCAATTAACCAGCAAAAAGCCAGAATTGGAGCTGTGGCTCAAGTGGTAGAGCATTAGCCCTGAGCAAGAAAGCTCAATAACAGCATCCAGGCCCCAAGTTCAAGTCCCAGGACCAGCACACACACACCACACACACACACACACACACACACCTTTGGGAATAAATAGCCTTGAGGCAACTGCTGGCTTAAAGAATGATTTGAGCCCTCGTAGCCAAGAGAATTGAGTATTGGCTGGCTCTGGTTCTGTGCCTCTTATTCTCTGGGTCAGTGTCAGCTTGGATTCAGGTCAGTGAGGTGAAATGCACCATTGATTTGTTCATGAAGCCGTGCCCCACTCAGGGCAAAAAGAGAGGTAGAAATCCAGCCTCTTCCTCACCAAGCCCAGAGCTGCTCCAGGACCTACATTAGCAAGGAGCAGAGATGCTGTTCTAATTGGTCTGCCAGTGGGAGAGGACTCTCAGTTCACATTAGGACTCATTGAAGCCCTGTTAGGACTTGGCACCCATGTGCTTCTCTGCAGTCAGACCACACGTGTGCATGGACCCGAGGTTCCCAGGCAGAGGAACCCATACCTTGACTTCTAAGGGTGAAGCCAAAGCAGCAGGCATCTCTTGGGTGAAACTTTCTCCTTACTTCATGTATTTGCTCTCTAGAGCTCATTAGAACAGAAATCTCAAAAGATAAGAAAATAACTTTACCTGGACTGGAGATGGTTTTCCCATCAGCCATGAACTCCTGTCTCTCATACTTAGCTCGAATCCACTGTTCCTTTAAGACCCTAATAAGAAAGGTGCTTTGGTTAGCTTTGTGTCCACTGAAGTGTCTTCTTACAGCTGAGGGCAGGCACATCATAATAGCTGTCTGCTGCTGCCAGGTGGGGAGGGGGAAACCTCAGGACTGTTTACATTGGATGATGGGTAGTTCTCTATCTTGGGGAGCTGTTCTGGGCTTTGTAGAATGTGAAACTGTATGTCTGGTCTCTTTACTAGTTCTCAGTAACACCCACAATCCAGCAGTAATATTCAGACTATCACACATTACCAAATACCTCCTATAAGGAAGTTTTATTTTTTGTCCCCGCGGATCCTCTGAGAATCCTGGATTATTCCAACACCAGGCTTAGCCTTCTAGGTCAGTAAGGAAGAATCCTGGATGCCTACCCCACTTCCTCCTACTGCATATTCAAGCTTGAGCTATGACAGTCCAAGAGACTCTTCCTGAGCCAGCTCATGAACCCAGGCACTGGGGCCTGGCCACCTGGGATGTGATATATTCTATCAATGATCCATTGTGTGATCAAGAGCTAGTTACTTCACTACTTCAAATTTTGGCAACACAACAGTAACATTGTAGCAGCCTACACCTGCTTGAGAGATTTTGATGCATGTAAAGGGCCTAGCACTATGTACATGTTTAATGCCATCTGAGTCAAGTGACTCCTGAAGAAAAACCATTAAACCAAGAGCAGACTTATTTTAATTGTTTGGTAGCCTCTTACCTTTCCCAAGTACATGTTCCAAGGCTTACATGCCCTAACTCCCTAAGCAAAGGAATAGCCAAGAGTGGAGTATTTGTCCAAAACTGGTCATCTAGAGGTCTGACCTTCCCTGGGCTCTATGAGCTGAAAGGACTAAATCTGAAACAGAGATTGACTAGAAGCCATTCCCAGGGATCCTGCTGGGAAGTTTGGTTGTAGATTGGTGCCTGGAAGTGACCTTGTTGGCAGTAGCAGGAAGAAAGTCTGGCAAGGATGAAATATGCAGGGCTGAAAGCCAGAGAGTAAGTCCTGATGATGTTTGAACCTTGGCTTGATTCTTCCTGAGGGTGATTCCTCCTCCATCCTTTGATGGTCTGGTTCCCCAGAACCCATAAATTCTCCTTTTACCTAAGCCAGCTTAAATTATCTATCTATCTATCAGTCTATCTGTTTATCTATCTATCTATCATCTATCAATTTATCTATCTACCCATCCACACATCTTCAGCAGTAGTGGGGTTTGAATTCAGGACCTTGTGCTTGCTAGACAGGTATTCAACCACTTAGGCCACATCCTTAGCACTTTTTCATTGGTTACTTTTTGAATAGGGTCTTGATATTTTTGCCCAGGACAGCCTCATCCATGATCCTTCTATTTATGTCTCCCCTTTAGATGATTGGTGTGAGACATTTTTGCACCCAATTTTTTTAAATTGGTTAAGATAGTCATGTCGATTCCTCAGTACCACATAAGCCGAAAAAGCCAGAAGTGGTGCTGTGGTTCAAGTGGTAGAGCACTAGCCTTGAGCTGAAGAGCTGAGAGACAGTGCCCAGGCCCAGAGTTCAGGCCTCACAACCGACAATAAATAAATTAATTAAATTTAATTTTTTTTAAATGTGTAAAGAATCTTTCCAGATCTAAGGCTGGTGGCTTATATCTATAATCCTAGCTACTCAGGAAGCTGAGATGTGAGGATTCCTGTTCAAGGCCAGCCCTGGCAGAAAAGATCTTGAGATTCCATCACCAGTTAACCAACAAAAATCCAGAAGTGGAGGTATGGCTCAAGTGGTACAGCCACCAGTCTTGAACAAAAGAAAGCCAAGAATGTGAAGCCCTGAGTTTAAGCCCTAGTACCTCCCCTCCTCCCCCCAGAACAAACAACAAACAAGCAAACAAACAAAAATCCCTGGTCTTCTGCATGCAAAACAGTGCTTTCCCTCCCACTCCACATTCTACCAATAGCTTTTGGGAATGTCTACATGTTAAGAAATTATAGAACTTCCGGGTCTGGTTATATAGTTTGTGTACTGTCCCTAAGGTTATGACCAGGGATCTGCAGCTCAGGTGAGACTGCTTTCCAAGACAACCTGAGCCTGGTGGATCAGCTCTAAACCAACATTCAGAAACTGACCTTACTCACCTACCAGTGTTTCTGTCCTCTCCAGGCTATGAGAACATCAGAGGCAGGAGGACAGATCTTTGAGAAAACCCTTCAGTTCACAGATATGCAAACTGAGATCCAGAGAGGGGAAGGGACTCCAGGCTGTGTCTTCCACAACCGTACCAAATGCTTTCTTGGATCTAACTGTTGATAAGGCCCATACTAGACAAAGGCCGTAGGAATAAGTAAGAGGTGAATAGGGAACCAGGAAGACCCCTCACCCAGCTTTTATTTGTTTTTTTTTTTTTTTTAGTCCAGTTGTGGGGCCTGAACTCTGGGCCTGGGCGCTGTCCCTCACCTCTTCAGCTCAAGGCTAGTGCTCTCCCACTTGAGCCACAGCGCCACTTCTGGATTTTTTTCTTTTTGCTTATGTGGTGCTGAGGAATCGAACCCAGGGCCTCAGGCATGCAAGGCAAGCGCTCTACCACTGAGCCACCTTCCCAGCCCCCTCACCAGCTTTTAAGCAATCAGGGATTGAGCACCTGGTGGCTTCGTGGTAGAGTGCTAGCCTAGCATGCATGAAGCTGTGGGTCGATTGCTCAGTACCACATATGCAGAAAAAGCCAGAAGTGGTGCTATGGCTCAAGTGGTAAAGTGCTAGCTAGCCTTGAGCAAAAGAAGCTCAGGGACAGTGCCCAGGCCCTGAGTTCAAGCCTCATGACTGACAGGAAAAAACAAACAAAAAAAGAATCAGGCACTTACACACAGTCATTGGCCTGGGGGATGTAGTAGAAAGCTGGAACTCTGGCTTCGAACTTGGCTTTCACACGGAGGTTCCCATTGTGGGTCATAAACTGCAAGACAACAGCAATTTGGGGTAATATTAAAATTCAAACAAAATAAAAGTGAAATGAAACTATGATCTACCCAGAAGGCCATGTGCTCACCAGCATGGAAGCTGGGTCAGGAGAAACTGCCTCCAGAATGACACTCTTCACCTTGGGAAGTCCCAGGCTAGAACATTACCCATGCTTCCTATAGGAACAGTGCTTTATCATTCTCACACATCAGCTCATTGGAGCCTCTCACCATTTAACATTACCATCTGCATTTTCGAGATGAGGAAACAGAGGCTCATAAAGGTTAGGAGGTTTGCACAGACAATACAGCAAGTAAGCAGCAAGTTGGGATTTGAACCTAGAGCCATCGGACTCCAAAACTCATGCTCTTTCTCCTACTCCCTTAAAAGATAGCCAAGATCCTTGCCACCCTGAAAGTGTACAGGAGACCTAGGTAGTGGGGGAGAAAGAAGCAGCTGCTGGCCCCATAGAGTGTAGAGTTCAGGATAACCAAGAAGAATCACTGGTCACACATGAGGCCAAGGGGCGGATATGACTTGTGTAAGATGTGACATTACACCTGGCAGTAACAGATTTGAGGTATGGGCAGGATTGGGAATAAACTCCAGGGTTGCAATTTTCATCCCTTGGGCACAGTGAATTCTACTCTGCTCTTCCCAAGGGGAGGCAGAGTGCTAGGATGTGGCATATGATATGCACCAACTTTGAACCCCAACTGTGTAGGGTCCGTGTTCTAACTCTGCCATTAATGTGATGAGTGACCCTTGGAAGCTAATGTGTACAAAGGATTCAAGGGAGGAAAAGGCAGTGTCACACAGCACAAATAAAAACCCTTCAGGCAGGTAGGGAGGTGGATGGGCTGGTTAGCTCCATGGCTGTTTCCTCTCCCAATGGAACGTTATGCCTCACAGGGGCAGCCATTGTATCTTATCCCTACTCTTTCTCAGCACCTAGCCTATAGGACCTTGTGTGTAGACTGAACAAGCAAATCATCCAGAAGTGTCTGCTATGGAGTTGGTGCTCAGTGATGTCACTGGCTTCTCTAGTCCAGATGCACAGTGTACAACTGCCTGCTCTCTGAAGGTTTTCTGCCCCAAATGATAAGATTGTGTTAGAATCACGGAGCAAGAGCTTCTTCTAGATGTCCACAGGCAGGACAGCAGAGTGGGCCTGCCTGCTTCCTGGCTGGCGGGAGGAACAAGAGTTGTAGATTACGAATCAGAATGTTTCTTTTCCATCCGTCCAGGAGAGCAACAATCAATTGACTGCTTACATTGTGTCTGGCCTGAACCTGCATTTTAACCCTAACAGCAGCCCAGGAACATCCATAATACGGATGTGGAAACAAGGTGTCCAGTTAGAATTAAGCAGCCTAAAGTGTCACCCTTGCCTGGCAGATGCTCTACAATTTGTGCCACACCTCTACCCCTGGAAGCTTGTCAGTGAGCCAACCATGATGACTCCGGATTGGAACTCAGCGTCTCTGTCTAAGCTGCCATCTGCTGGGTTGTGTTTTTCTCTCCTTTGCCACGGCCCCTCTCTGGGTTTTCCTCCCCTGTGGAATTGGAGCACCTTCCCTGAGCCTGCAGCTCAGCTCTTGGGTTCCAAGCTCTCCTCATGCGCTCCTACCTACCTCTACAATACTGTCGTCCCAGAAGTCAAGTCTCACGGATTTCACCTTGCTGACGTCGGGGAAGTTGCGGTGTACGCCCGAGCAGTGGAGACAGATGAAGATGCCCAGTTTGTACGAGGCCCAGTCAGGATCTGCAGGGCGGGAGCGCATGGCAGCGGATGGCAGCGGGAAGGGGACTGGGGACCCTGGGATAGGCAGGGTCCCCGACAGTTTGGATCCCAGGGCCATGGGGAGTGGAAATCGCCCCCCCACGCCATGACCTCCCCACCTTGAACAACTAAGTTGCCGGCAGGAAACTTCTGGTAGCTTAGGACGTGGAAGCCACAGGACTAAGGGGGAACCGAGAGAAGAGGGAGGGAGGGACCCGCTGGGGGGGTGAGGGGGTGGGCAAGGAGCCACGTAAGTGGGGAGGTCTGAATCAAGACCCTCCCAATGTCTTTGGGGTCAGTGCGCTGGAGTGGGGAGCCGGGGAGGGGGCGGGGCGGGGTCCTTCGGAGGGTCGGGCTTCGGGGTCTGGACCGCAGGGGTGTGGGAAGTGCGGTAGTCCCAGCCAGGCTGAGAGTCTGGTGGGGGAAGTGAACAGGACACCGGCTCCCAGACCTGGCCTTGGGGTCTCGGGGTCAGTGAGTGAGGGTGCGATTCAGGATCTTAATGCGCGGAGTCCCAGCACGAGTGGGTCCCGCAAGGACGCTCCCGGGGAGGAGTGCGGAGGACCCGGGCCGTGGCTGGCGTCCAGGGCTGCACCTGTCCCGCTCCCCGCGTCCTTACCCGCCGCCCCGCAGTCGGCGCAGTACGCATTGCCAGTGCCTGCCGCCTGCAGCAGCTCCAGCAGTCGCTTCTTGTTCCGCTCCCGGTCGCCCATGGCCGGCCCGGTGGGCTCAGCGGGGCTCAGCCCGGCTGCCTCCCGGCCGGTGGCCACCCATAGCCGAGCGCTTTCCCGACTAGGCAGAAGAGCCCTGCCCCTGGCGCCGCCTGCCTGGCGCTGGCTGAGGCAAGCCCCGCCCCCACTCGCGCCACGCCCCCCGGCTCTCTCCGCCCAGCCACTAGCCGCGCCCCCTATGGCCTCTAGTTCCGCCCCCGGGCCTCTAGCCACGCCCCTATTCCCCTCTGCCACGCCTCCAGCCTCTCCACCCAGCTACTGGCCACGCCCCCACGACCCCTTGCTCCTCTCCCAGGACATCTTGCTACTCCCCCAGGATCTCCCACCCTTCGCCATCCTTAGCAAGGACTATCCCGCAGTCCACTGGCGGAAAGTACCACAGCGTGTGATATCAAATCCTGATCTGGAGCCTGGCGCCAGGAGCTCACGCCTGTAATACTAGCTCCTCAGGAGGCTGAGATCTGAGCAAAAAGGTTCAAAGCCAGCCTGAGCAGGAAAGTCCAGTAAGACTCTTATCTCCAGGGGCTAGGAAAGTGGCTCAGAGGTAGAGCGCTAGCCTTGAGCTGAAGAGCTGAGGGACAGCACCCAGGCCCAGAGTTCAGGCCTTACTACCGGACCCCCCCCAAAAAAAGACTCTTATCTCCAATAAAGCGCCAAAAACTCAGAAGTAGAAGGAGGTATGGATCAAGAGGTAGAGTGCTAGCCTTGAGGGGGAAAAAAAAGCTCAGCAACAGTGCCTAAGTCTTGAGTTCAAGCTCCAGGACTGGCACCAAAATAAATAATCCTGGTCTTCCATTTGCTAGCTGCAAGAACAACCTATTCAGAGTCTAGTTTTCAAGGAGTCAGGACACGTCCACACCTCTGTTTCTTGGGAAAATTAAACAGGCACTAACTTCTGTTAAAGCCTTCTTCTGGTGTATATAGATATCCAAATGCCACTTCCCCCAAAAGCCTTCCTTGCTACCCCTTCTCCAGCAATCTTTCCAGACCCTAGTCTACTCCTTGGTAGAATCCAAGAATCCTTTTTGGCCCTGAGTACTTTTATTCACCTGGCATCACCATAGTAACATACATTTGCGTTAATTCCACACTCTGCCTCCAAGCATACACCACAACTTTCACTCTAGAGTTCCAAGCCAGCGGTGTTTATCCCTATATCCTTCACAGCTTCTAGAAAGAGCACCTGGATATTTTTACAAGCCCAAAAAATGTTACATGACCGTGTTCACCAGGAAGTGAGCCAAAGTGGCCACAGCTGGGTACTTATTGTGACATTCCATTACCATGAAGCAGGCAAGGATTAGGTGTTGAACTTCTTTAGTCCCTTTCCCTTCTTAATATTTGTGTGTGTTAATACTGGGTTTGAACTCAGGGCCTGAGCACCATCCTTTAGCTTTTTTTTTTTACCTGTATGTTCACACGTGCACATGTGTTCTTGCACACGCACACGCATAAACACCAGGTCTGGGGCTTCAACTCAGGGCCTGGGCACTGTTGCTGTGCTTTTGTGCTCAAGGGTAGTGGTCTTACACTTGAGCTGCAACTCTATTTCCAGCTTTTGGTGTTTACTTAGAGGTATGAGTCTTGTGGGCTTTCCTGCATGGACTGGCTTCAAATCTTGGTCCTCAGGTTCCACCCTCCTGAAGAGTTATGATTACAGATATGAGTGAGCCACAGGTGCCTGGCAATGTTCCTTAGCTGTTTAAGCCTGGCACTCTACCTCTTTGAGGCACCATTCATTTTTAAGATGTATATATAGGTAATTGGATATAAGAGTCTCATAGACTTTTCTGCCCAGGCTAACTTCAAATCTCAATTCTCAGATCTCAGCCTACTGAGTATTATAGGTGTGAGCCATGGGCACCCAGCTTGCCTTCCCTTCTTGACACCGTTCTCAGTGACTCACAGGGTTCCTGGCACATACATACTTGTCATCTCTTGAGCATCTGCCATACAAACATGGCTTAATGGTCATGATATTAGACTTCCATCCTGATGGACTGAGCTGATGTTCTAACAACACACACACACACACACACACACACAATCACACTATACCGCACCATGATATAATGGAATGAATCCAAGATGCCATGCATTCACAATTTGGATAGTGGCTCTATCACTTCCTAGCTGTTGGTTCTAGGACAAGTTCCTTCACTTTTCTGAGCCTAGACTCAGAGTTCTACCTAATAGGGTCATTGCAATGGCATGCAAGGCCCTCAAAACACAGTGGTCCCTTTGCTTCTCCTGCCCCTCAGCTTAGCACATGGGATTTCATCTGGAATGCTGTGTGTCATTTCTCATCAACCCAGCGTGGAGGAGGTCAAGCCACCAAGCCCAGAGGAGGGAGGGGAACATTCCTGAGAACAAGCCTCCACAGGGGTCTTGACCATGTATGTCTTGTATGTCTTGGGGGGGTGGGGGGGAATGAGGCCTAGCCCAGGAGCAGCCACTAGGGAAGCAGCCATTTAGCCAGTTGGGGTCAAGGGCAAGAGGCTGTTTACTAAACGAGCCCAGAGATGATTCATTTCCGCTGCTTTTAATGAAAAGGGGGACAGAAATAAATCTCCCAGGAGGAAGATGGGAAAGGCAGCCTAAGGTATGAAGGCAAAGAGAGGGGGAGGGGAAAAAAGAGGGGACAAGCGGAGGACTCTTCTCTGTCCATTATCCATGCAAAGTTGTGAGCATGATCCTGGTTTTTCAGACTCTAGCCATCTCCAGTCTATGCTCCTTGGCTTCTCTGAGTTGCTCTCTTCTGGTGCTTTGACTCTGTCTCCTCCCCAGAGGCTTCACAAAGCCACCCAGAAAATGCAGCATCTTGTTCCCAGAAAGGTTGAAAGATCCCTTTAGTTTTCCCTCTTCTTTACCTGATTTTTGGAGGTTTCAGTTTAACAGGAATCTAAGCCTTAAGATAGAATTTCGGGCATCCTCAGAGAGAGAAAATATAGTAAGTTCTCTGGTACTCTCTGATAGATTTCTTTCCTTCCTTCCTTTATTCTGAGCAAGAAAGAGGAATGATTGTTAACACTGAGAATTTTGCAGGTAACTCCATACATGCAAGGGTTTAAGGTTCATGATCCCCTGGAGGACAGCAGGCAGAAGGCCAGTTTTCAGAAGAGAAGGCTGAACCTCAGAAGTCACGTAGTCAAAAAAGGAGAACAGGGGACTAAATTATATCTCCTGTCTCTGAGTCCCAAGGTATTTAATCAGACCCTCTCTGTTTCTGTTTGGTCCTCTCATGCTAGATTGTTTTTGTTTATTTCCATCAGTGTGTGTGTGTGTGTGTGTGTGTGTGTGTGTGTGTGTGTGTAAAGTGAGGACTTGATGATATACATTGTGAAATAATTATCACAATCAAGTAACACATCTATTGCCACCAGCACCCAGCCTTGTTTATCTTGTAACTGAAAACTTTCATCTTTTATTTTCTTTATTTTTTTTAAATTTTTCTTAAGAAGGAAGGAAGGAAGGATAGAGGAAGGAAGTTAGGGAGGAAGGTAGGTAGAAATGAAGGAAGGAAGGGAAAGAAATGCACAGAATTTCCTGAAGTCTTTGTGGATGCTCTAGTGTTGGGCTAGGTGCTCTTCTTGGATCCTCTGCAGACTCAGGACAGTTGAACATCTGTGGGAATATCTTTTTGTTGTTGTTATTGGTCATGGGGCCTGAACTCTGGGTCTGGGCAGTGTCCCTTAGCTCTTCAGCTCAAGGCTAGCACTCTACCACTTGAGCCACAGCACCACTTCTGGCTTTTTCTGCTTATGTGGTGCTGAGGAATTGAACCCAGGGCCTCATGCATGCAAGGCAAACACTCTACCACTGAGCCACCTTCCCAGCCCCATACATCCTTTATTTTCATTATGTCAAAAAATATTTCATCACCCTTTTGTAGCCCACTCACTTTATAGCTCTCTCCTGGGTATAGGATAAAATAAAAATCTGAGCTCATTTTCTGTGTTCAGAAGCCAGAAGCTGGTCACCAGCTAGCGACATGGCTCAAATAAGTCATGAGTTCAATCCCCAGTACTGAAGCAAATGAATTGGAATGAATGAATGAAAAGCTGCACTAGGACCCAAAGGAGGATATTCTTAGGGTAGGGAGGAGGACACATAAGTAGAAGAACAAAGGGTGAACAAATGCAGCAGTGGTACTCACTAGATACCATGGAAGGGAAAAACTGGGAGAGAACAAGGGAAAGGGTGACATTGTCCAAAAAGAAATGTACTGATTACCTGACTTATGAAACAGTAGCCCCTCTGTACATCACCTTTATAATAGCAATAAAACAGATTTAATAATAATAAAAGAAGTTGCTCCCAAGGGAAGAGGCTGTCACTCTTCAGGGAGATTCTGAGCATGGTGGTCCAGCCTTGAGGGTCAGGGTGAGTTGAGGCAGCCTCTCTAGGGTGTTTGATCCAGACAACAGTGGTTGGGTGAGGGAGAAGCCAAGGCCCTAGAACAGAATGTCCTCTGTAAATAAAGCTCCCAGTGGCCCTCAGCGCACAAACATCCACCTCAACCACTGCTCAGCCAAGTGGAGTTGAACCACAGCAAGGCTGGAAGAAAGCCTTCAAGCACATTCCCAGGGACAGGCTCCAGATCCCTAGGGAAGAGAGCATGACCCTTTTGTCAATTTAAATAATTATGTTTATTAGTTTTAGATTAAAAAAAAAACAATAGTTCTAGAGAATTTGGAAAACACAGCACTGAACAAAGGAAATACAGCAACCCATGAGGGCCTTCATTTCTCCAGGGACCACAGCAGGCCAGGTGCAAATGATTCCATTTGTTCTTTGTCACAACACCAACAAACTTTATGCCCATTTTACAGATGAGACAACTGTGGATCAGAGAGGTGTAGACACATTCATCTGTGGTCACATAGCTGACATGCTAAGTGATGCCTGCTCCTGAAGCTAGTTGATCCCAGTTTGCCTCGGGCCCTTCTCACCAACCATTAGGTTGAACCATATGAATAAACCTGACATGATAGTAATGTCATGCAATTCCAACCTATGTTTTGAATAGCCCTGATACAACCATCATTAATATTTCTGTAGGGCTGGGGATATGCATTAGTGTTAAGTGCCTGCCTAACAAATGCAAGGCCTTAAGTTCAACCCCCTAGTACTGCTATTACTGCTGTGCATGTGTGTGTGTGTGTGTGTGTGTGTGTGTGTGTAAGAAACAGGAGGCAGGGCCAGGCGCCGGTGGCTCACGTCTGTAATCCTATCTACTCAGGAGGCTGAGGTCTGAGGATCGCGGTTCAAAGCCAGCCAGGGCAGGAAAGTCCATGAGACTCTTATCTCCAATAAACCACTAGAAAACCAGAAGTGGTGCTGTGGCTTAAACGGTAGAGTGCTCACCTTGAGCTGAAGAGTGCAGGGACGTGCCCAGGCCTAGAGTTCAAGCCTCATGACCAACAAAAAGAAAAAAGGAAAGAAATAGGAAGCAGGAATGAAAGACAGTTGGCAATTAGGCAAGCAGCCATGCAGAAGAATCACATTGAATTTACCTACATACTTCTATGTTGAATGTTACTTTATCTTCTACAACAGGGAGCAGATGAAAACCGAAGAGACACTGTAGGACAACACTGTCAAAAAATTTGCTCACCTATTCTTAAATCTTTAGGAAGCACTTACTATCTGCCATGCATTTCTCTGTGTGCTGGGGTATAGCTGCCTTTGTGGAGCTTAACTACCATACGGGGAGATAGAAAATGAAAATATACAAATACACAGTACAGTGTAAGAGTGGCATGCTACCTGGGCATCTGTGGTTTGGGCCTATAATCTTAGCTACTTAGGAGGTTTAGATCTGTTTATGTAATGCTGAAAAATTGAACTCAGGTTTTCATGCATGCTAGGCAAGCACTCTACCACTAAGCCACATTCCCAGCCCGGGAGGCTGAGATCTGAGGATTCCAGTTCAAAGCCAGCCTGGGTAGGAAAGTCCCTGAGACTCTTTTTTTTGTTGTTGTTGTTTTGTTTTTGGGTCCGGTCATAGGGCCTGAACTCTGGGCCTGGGCACTGTCCCTCAGCTCTTCAGCTCAAGGCTAGCACTCTACCACTTGAGCCACAGCGCCACTTCCGGCTTTTTTCTTTTTGCTTATATGGTGCTGAGGAATTGAACCCAGGGTCTCAGGCATGCAAGGCAAGCGCTCTACCACTGAGCCACCTTCCCAGCCCCCTGAGACTCTTATCTCCAATTAACCACCAGAAAAACCAGAAGTGGCACTGTGGCTCAAAGTAGTAGAACATTACCTTAAGCAAAAAGAGCTCAGGGATAGTGCCTAGGCTCCAAGTTCAAGATCCATGACAAAAAAAAAAGGTTCAGGGACAGCACTTAGGCCCTTAGTTCAAGACCCAGGACCACACCTCTACCACCACCAAAAAAAATAAAAATAAAATTATAATATATTCTAGATACAAGTTCCTTGTTATAGCATTGTAAACATCATCTTTCACTGTAAGCTGCCTTTTCACTCACTTAATGGTGCCTATTAATGAATACTCAATTTATTTATCATTAAGTTCTATGCTATTTCTGGCTTGTGTAAGAAATGTTTACCTACCTCAAGGTCATGAAGTTATGGAACATTTGTGATGCTCTAAATGCACAAAATTAATCCAAGTTAATTAATCTGAGCTAGGGACATCTGTATCTAGGCAAGAAAAACAGAAGTAAAAAGGAGCCAATTTCTGGAGGAAAATGACGACTTTCATTTTGAATAAAAGTCGTGATTCTGAATTTTCACTGAAATCAGTGATTCTGGCTT
Organism: Dipodomys spectabilis; assembly: GCF_019054845.1. Lineage (NCBI taxonomy): Eukaryota > Metazoa > Chordata > Mammalia > Rodentia > Heteromyidae > Dipodomys > Dipodomys spectabilis. Next base: position 4,078,730 of record NW_024870681.1, on the reverse strand, counting down.
ATGGTGAATCATAAACACTGATTGTTTCTTTCTCTACCTACTGTCTCCAAGTTCTGGTCAAAGAATATTTCTGAATGAATGCTTTGAGGGATGAAGGTCTCAAGGCCATTGATAATACTGAAAAAGTGGTGATGTTTTCATGGAGAAACTAGTATTTATTGATCCTTCATTATATGTGAGTTCTCTACATTCAGTTTCTCAGTAATCCTCGAAATGGTCAAGTGAGAAAGGAACTGATATCTTCATTTGACAAGTAAGGGATGTAAGGCTCAGAGAAGCAGACAGTACCTAAGCTACCTATGCTGGCTCAGTTCCTAAGTGCCAAGTTATGTCCTCACAGTGAACCCAGTCATCTATTAAAGCATCACCAGGACCTCATTTCCAATGTGAGGTCATATTCTGAAGTATTTAGAGTTAGGAATTCAACATTTCCTTTTTCTCTGCTCTCCCCCCCACCTCCTACATTGTGGTTGGAACTAGGGCTTCATGCTTTCCTTTCAGTTGTTTTGCCGCTGAGCCATACCTCCAGCCCTTTTTGTGCTAGCTATCTTCGAGATAGTTTATCAGTTCTTTTCCTGGCCAGCACCTAGGCTGTTATTGATCTATTTTATGGCTTCCCATTGTGGCTAAGATGACAGGCTCGCAATCACCGAGGAGGGATCTTGTGTATTTTTCTGGCCAAGTTGGCCTTTAAACCACAGTCCTCCCAGTTTCAGCCTCCTAAGTAAATCCATCGCCATTTATACAACTCAACCATAATACCTCAGTAAATTGAATAAGCTCTGGGATGGAAGAGAATTTCTGATTCAAAAGATTTTACACAAGAAGTTGACTTTATTTTTATTAAAAAAAATTTTTTTTTGTCAGTTGTGGGGCTTGAACTCTGGGCCTGGGCGTTTTCCCTCAGCTCTTCAGCTCAAGGTGAGTGCTCTACCACTTGAGCCACAGAGCCACTTCAGGTTTTCTGGTGGTTTATTTATCACAGGCTTTCCTGCCATGGGTGGCTTTGAACCACAATCCTCAGATCTTAGCTTCCTGAGTAGCTAGGATTACAGGCGTGAGCCACTGGTGCCCGGCAAAAGTTTACTTTATTTACTGTTTGTTTTTTTGGGTCTGGTCATGAGGCCTGAACTCTGGGTCTGGGCGCTGTCCCTCAGCTCTTCAGCTCAAGGTTAGCACTCTACCACTTGAGCCACAGCGCCACTTCCGGCTTTCTTCTTTTTGCTTATGTGGTGTTGAAGAATCGAACCCAGGGCCTCAGGCATGCAAGGCAAGTGCTCTACCACTGAGCCACCTGCCCAACCCCTGTTTTTTTTTTTTTTTTTTTTTTAATCGTGCAGAAACGGCAGAGATCCGAGAATTCCTATAAAATATTACTATTGTATCTTATTCTTTTTGAGACCCAGTTCTGCTAGTTAGCCCAGGCTAGCCTCAAACTTGCAATCTGGCTTCAGCTTCCTAAGTGTTGTATATCACCATGCCTAGCTCTCCTACCAGGGATTCATATTAATAGTTTATGATTTCCCACACAGCCTTCATGGAGACAATCCATGGCTGGTTTACAAACTCTTCACCTTCCTTTCCTTCTGATTTGTTTTTCACAAAAACCGGCTGAAGTCTTCATGTCTTCCACAAAGAATCCTTTTCTTTACAGTTTCCAGGTCGATTCATCACAGTTCCCCTCTCCTTTAGAAAGATAGAAAGCCTTCCCAGATGTTTTCCTTGTGCCCAGGCTCTTCATCTCCAATCCAGCCTCAGGTTGGTTGACTACTAATGGACTTATAAAAAAATTTTTTTTTCGAGAAACACACCTTCAGTTTTAATTTTGCAGCTCAAAATTAAGAAATATGCTGAAACTATTTAACTACTCCAGTCTGCATTCAAGGACCAAACAGATTTGGCACCAGATCTCCCTCTATCCTTCCAAAAGGAATATATGGTGCCCCGTACAAAAGCCTACTCCGCCCTTCTGTTATACGTGTGTGTGTGTGTGTGTGTGTGTGTGTGCGCGCGCGCGCTGGTCCTAGGGATTGAACTCAGGGCCTGGCACTTTCCCTCAAGTCTAGCGCCCTGCCACTTGAGCCATAGCTCCACTTCCTGCTTTTTCATTAGTTAATTCGAGTTAGAAGTCTCATCGGCTTTCCCACGGGGGTTGGCTTTGAACCTCTATCCTCAGATGTCAGCCTCGGGAGTAGCTAGGATTGCCGGCCTGAACCACAGATACCTGTTTATACCTGTTCGGTCTGTTGTTCTGTTTTTTCCTCGCTGGGCTGCTCAAACACAGCTCACGCCTCGCAGTTACCTCACTGTACCCGGCGACCTGATTAAATTCGTGTACTCGTTTCAATCTATTCGCCTAGAACAAGTAGGCTGGGTCCCTTCCAGGAAGTCCCGCCCAGCTCCGGCGTTAGCATCCAACCGGAAGCCGCTGACTTCTCACTGCCCAATGGGACCCACCCCGGAACTCCGCCTCAACCGGAACCTTTTAAGAAGAGCTCCGGCCCGGGCGCTTTTGGGTGAAGTACTCAGGAACAGGAAGTGGCGGGAGGTTGAACGGTGGGACTGGAGTAATGCAACTTGGAAGATGAGCCTGCCGTGTCTCCTCCACGCGGGAGGTAGGGTGTCTGGAACACAGCGTTAATTTCCCATCTAACATTAGACTCTGATTCCAGTGTCTTCGAAAATAATGGTGCCGGGGCTTATACTCAGGGCTTGGGCTCTGGCCCTGAGCTCGCTTGCAGAAGGTTAGCGCTCTACCACTTGAGCCACAGCTCCACTTGAGGCTTCTTCGTTGAAACTAAGAGTTTCACGGACTTTCCTGCCCAGGGTGGCATTGAACCGCAGATTTCAGCCTCCTGAGTAGCTTGGATTACAGACGTGAGCCACAAGTGTCTAGCTTTAACAAAAGTATGTATTTTATTGACCCATGTCCAGGTCGAATGTTGAGCGATCTGGCTGAGCCCATGGGGCGGCTGTGGCCCTCGAGTCCCCCGCCCAGAGATCAGGGTGCTCTTCCAGCCGCGTCCTTGTTCTGTGGCGGCGATGGTGGGGTGACTTTCATTGGTTTTACAGAGTTCGTCATTGTGAAGTGTTTGTCCTGCTTGTCAAAATGTGGTGGTCGCGGTAGATATCCTGAAAAGTGCACAGAAGAAAAAAAACTCTTAAAAATCTATCACTTGGCTAAAAGACTCTTGGAAACTTGATTTTTGTATGTGCTGGTAATGGGTCTTGAACTCAGGAACTCATGCTCTGGCTGTCATCCTTCCACTGGAGCCACTCAGATTTATCTGCTCTGCCCCATTTCTGAGATGCTCATTTCTCAGCCTCTATTGCTAGAAATGCAGGTTTTCTTTAGTTCTACCAGATAAGAAACTAGTAGAACTACACGTGAATGTAAATCTTTTTTTTTTTTTTGGTCGGTCGTGGGGCTTGAACTCTGGGCCTGGGCGCTGTCCCTCAGCTCTTCAGCTCAAGGCGAGCACTCTACCACTTGAGCTACAGCGCCACTTCCAGTTTTGTGGTGGTTTATTGGAGATAGGAGTCTCACGGGTCTCTCCTGCCCGGGCTGGCTTTGAACCAAGATCCTCAGATCTCAGCCTCCTGAGTAGCTAGGATTACAGGCGTGAGCCACCAGCGCCCGGCGTGAATGTAAATCTTAAGCTGTGTCAGTTACAAAAAGATTAACATTACAAACGTAAAAAACAAGACGAGTGCAGGTGGCTCACACCTGTAATCCTAGCTACTCAGGAGGCTGAAATCTGAGAATCACGGTTCAAAGCCAGTCCGTGACAATCTTATCTCCAATTAGCCACCAGAAAAGTGGACATGGAGCTGTGGCTCAAGTGGTAGAGCACTCGCGTTGAGCTGAAGAACTGAGGGATAGCACCCAAACCCAGAGTTCAAGACCCACAACAGAAAAATAAAATAAAAAATTTATATAGATCTATCTATCTATCTATCTATCTATCTATCTATCTATCTATAAATAATATCCAGCAGCCTTGAGCCAGTGGCTTATACCTGTAATCCTAGTTATTAGGGAGGTTAAGTCAGAGGATTTTGGTTCTCAGCCAACCCCAGGAAGCAAAGTCCATGAGACTCTCATCTCCAATTAATTACACCAAATCCAGAAGTGGAGCTGTGGCTTCAGTGGTAGAGTGAAAAAGCTTAAGGCCAGCACCCATATTGTGAGTTCAAGCCCCAGGACCAGCTCAAAACAACAAAAACAGCTGTAGGCTGGGAATGTGACTTAGTAGTAGAATGCTTGCCTAGCATGCATGAAGCCCTGGGTTCGATTCCTCAGTACCACATAAGCAGAAAAAGCCATAAGTGGTGCTGTCGCTCAAATGGTAAAGTGCTAGCTTTGAACACAAAGATGCTCAGGGGCAGTGCCCAGACCCTGAGTTCAAGCCACAGGACTGAAAAAAAATAAATAAAAGCTGGAGAGATAATTATCTATCGGTCTGTCTGTCATTCTGAAACTATATTTAAGAGAAGATTTCTTATGATCTAATACAGTTCTACTGAACTATAAATTAACTTCCCTGCAAGTCTATATGCCTTTGCAAAGGATTAGTTAAGTTTGCAACTAACACTTAAAAAAAGGCTATTCTAACTTAAATTTTGCTAAATTTTCCCTCTAGGGAGGTGGAGATGCTTTCCAGTCCTACTTCAGTCATCCTTATCTCAGGCCCTACATAGTTTCTGCTATCGGAAAAAATCCACTCTACCTGAGCAAGTTATTCCCAGTGTTGCTGCTTGTGATGAAAATGCAAAGCAGTTGGGAAATACACTTGACATGCTCTTCTCTGCAGAACAGCAAGCTTCTATCTTGCATGTACTGAATACAGCATCTACTAAGGAACTTGAAGTTTTCAGATTGCTTCGTGGAAGAAAGTCCATCAATATTATTGCACACAGAGAAAAGTTTGGGCCATTTCAGAATTTGGAGAGTTTGATAAATGTGCCCTTGTTCCAGTATAAAACTGCTTTTCAAGTTTGTAACTCCATTCTTTGTCCAGAGACCAGAAAGGAAAAAAGAAATTTACAGGAAAAACGGCAACTTGGAAAACTCATCAAACCAGATGTAGAAAGAGAGAGACTTAAGGTATACACCATTCCTCTTCATGACTGTTATACTGCCTGATTTTTAAAAACTTACTCTGTAAAGCACTATTTGGGACATTTGGTTGTGGATTACTAAGACAGGGCTCTGCAGGTTTGTTGGTGGAGCTAGGCATATAAGTTGAACTTTGGTGGAACTTAGGTCTGTGTAGCATTGCTTGATAAAAATGGTCTCTTGCTTGGTGCCAGTTGCTCACTCCTATTATATCCTAGATATTCAGAAGGCTAAGATCTGAGGATATGGGCTGGGAAGGTGGCTCAGTGGTAGAGTGCTTGCCTTGCATACATGAGGCCCTGGGTTCGATTCCTCAGCACCACATGAGCAGAAAAAAAAAAAGCCAGAAGTGGCGCTGTGACTCATGTGGTAGAGTGCTAGCCTTGAGCTGAAGAGCTGAGGGACAGCGCCCAGGCCCAGAGTTCAGGCCCCCACGACCGGACCCCCCCCCCCCAAAAAAAAAAAAAAAAGATCTGAGGATAACAGTTCAAAGCCAGCCTGGCCTGGAAAGTCCATAAGACTCTTACCTCCAATTAATCACCAGAAAACCAGAAGTAGACATGTGGCTCAAATTGTAGAGTGCTACCCATAAGGAAAAAAACCTAAGGGACAGTGCCCAGACTCTGAGTTCAAGCCTCCAGTACTGGCAAAAGAAAAAAAAAAATTGCCCTGAGTTTAAGCCCCAATAATGGAACAGGAAAAAATGCCTTATGTCCTATAACAATACTATCATCATTTTTTAAAATAACAGTGGTTTTGCCAGGTGCTGGTAGCTTACACATGTAATCCTAGCTACTCAGGAGGCTGAGATCTGAGGATCACAGTTCAAAACCAGCCTGGGCAGGAAGGTCCATGAGACTCTTATCTCCACTTAACCACCAGAAAGCCAGAAGTGGAGCTGTGGCTCAAGTGGTAGAATGCTAGACTTGAAAAGCTCAACGACAGCACCCAGGCTCTAAGTTCAAGCCCCGTGACCAACAAAAAAAAAAACAGTGGTTTTCAGTTGTGCTGGAGAATATATATGCATATAAATTTCTATATTATCTATCTATCTATCTACCTACCTACCTATCTGTCAATCACATATACACAGAATGCTGTGAATACATGCAAAGGTCATAAAGTCCATCCACAGACAGTATAGAAATTCTGCTGAGTAGATGAGAAACATGTTTAATCTACATTTTTCATGGAAGAGTTTTATTTATGAGATGGAATCTCATGAACTTCTATTCAAGGCCTGGACTGGCCTGGATTCATAGTCCCCTGATCTCTACTAGCCAACTTAGCATAGATTACATGCCTGAGCATCCATGCCCAGCTGGGCCTTGAACTTTTCCTGGGAATTACAGGCTCACATTGCTGTGCTCAGTTTGTTGACGTAAGGTCTCACTTTTTGCCCAGGCTGGCCTCAAACTCTAATCATCCAGAGTTGCTAGGATAGCCAGCACGTCCAGCTTAGGGAGGCTAAGTTCAAAGTCAGTTTATATGGAGAAAAATATGTGCCATAAAATAATTTTTAAAAAAAATCTAATAGTGGCTCTCACTTTTATTCAAGGTAGTTGGAAGGTGGCCATTTGTAGTTTGAAGGCAGTCTGGGCAAAAAGTTAGATCCCATCTAATTTTGAGATCCCATCTCAACAGATAAGCTGACTGTAGTAGCAGACAATTGAAATTCTAATTATTTTGGAGGATTGCCAAAGTCAGTCTCTGGCAAAGAAGCAAGACCCTAAAATAACCTAATGGAAAAACAGTTGGACAGAGGTGTGGCTCATGTGGTGCTTTCTTGACTAGCAAGCATGAGGCCCTCAGTACTGTTGAGTCCAAACCCCAGTAATGCCAGGAAAAAAAAATATCTATAGGCCAGGAAAGTCATTTGAGCAGGTGGCTTAGGAGTGCTCATGCATACTAAAGCTTGAGGTTCAATATGCTAAATACAAGAGCCAAGAGTGTGTGTGTGTGTGTGTGTGTGTGTTTTGTCAATTGTGGGGCTTGAACTAGAGCCAAGAGAGAGGTGTGTGTGTGTGTGTGTGTGTGTGTGTGTGTGTGTGTATGTGTATGTATGTATGTGTTTTTGTTTTTTGGTTTTTTTTTTTTGTCGGTCGTGGGGCTTGAACTCTAAGCTTGGGCACTATCCCTGTGCTCTTCAGCTCAAGGCAAGTGCTCTACCGCTTGAGCTACAGCACCACTACCACTTCCAGTTTCCTAGTGGTTAATTGGAGATAAGAGTCTCTCGGACTTTTCTGCCAGCCTGGCTTCCTGGCTTTGAACTGTGATCCTCAAATCCCAGCCTTCTCAGTAGCTAGGATTACAGGTGTGAGCCACTGGTGCCCAGCAGCCTTGAACTCTTAAGTGCTGGGATCACAGGGATCACAGGCTTGTGCCACCATGCCTATTCTGCCCTTAAGATACTTACCTAGGACTTGGGGCCTGGCTCAAGTAGTGGAGCACCTGCCTAGGAGGCACAGGTCATGAGCACACACACACACAGACACACAGACACACAGACACACAGACACACACACACAGACACACACACAGACACACACACACAGACACACACACAGACACACACAGACACACACAGACACAGACACACACACACACACACACACACACACACACACACACACACACACACACACACACACACACACACACACACACACACACACACACACACACACACACACACACACACACACACACACACACACACACACACACACACACACACACACACACACACACACACACACACCCTCTTCTCCAGTGATTTATTTAGCATTGAAAGGGAGATGGAGATAGAATTAAAATTGTTCCTACTTCATTGCCCCTGTGTTCACAAAACATACTAGAAGTATATTTATCAGTATAAGTTAATGAGGGCTGGGATGTAGCTCAGTGGCAAAGTCCTTGCTTAACAAGTGCAAAGTCCTGGATTTGATCCTCAGTATACTCCCTCCCCCCCCAAAAAAAAATAATTAAAAAGAGTTAAATAAAACCAAACACTAAATAACTTAATGAGCCACAGGGGAAGGGAAAGAGGTGTATTTTATCTCCCGAGATGAATCCTTATATCCAGTCATCTGCTGTGTTACCTATTAGAAGGCCTGTTTATTTAATTTTGTAGTACTGATGTTTGAACTCAGAACTTCCCATTTGCTAGAATACGTGTGGAGCCTGGCCTGAGGGTGCATGCCTCTCACCCCATGCAGGCTTTGGTGGCTCTTTGCAGTTCTCAGGGTAAAGCCAGGTAGTTAATCTTACAAAAATGTGCCTACCCTTCTGTCCTTTTCCCACTCTTTACTCAGATAATTTCATTGGAAAGTACCTGCCCATTTACCATTTCACTCATCCTGCCAGTCCTCCAGTGAACCTCCCCACAACTTCTGCTCTGCACAGTAACTGTTATATGGCAACATTTCTTCTTTCCTTTTTTCTCAATATTAGGATGGGACTCAGGGCTGTGCACCCTACCACTTAAACTACTTCTCCAACCACCCCTTTCTTTGAGTACTGGGGAGTAATCCCATGATCCGGTGCATGCTCACCAAGCATTCTGCCACTCAGCCACACCCTCCACCCTTTTTGTATTTTGGTGTCTCATTAAGTTTTTTTTTTGTCGGTCGTAGGGCTTGAACTCTGGGCCTGGGCGCTGTCCCTCAGCTCTTCAGCTCAAGGCGAGCGCTCTACCACTTGAGCTACAGCACCACTTCCGGTTTTCTGGTGGTTTATTGGAGATAGGAGTCTCACGGTCTCTCCTGCCCGGGCTGGCTTTGAACCGCGATCCTCAGATCTCAGCCTCCTGAGTAGCTAGGATTACAGGCGTGAGCCACCAGTGCCCGGCTCTCATTAAGTTTTTTGTCCAGGCTGGGCTAGAATTTCTGATCCCCTGCCTCCATTTCCATCTCATTTACCTGTAATTGGGATTGCAGGTAGACCACATGACCTGGAGGCATTGCTTACAATGTACAGTTATGTTCCTTGTTGTTTACTATCTAGTAGAGACCCTGGCAACAGCAGTTCTCCATTCATAAAGTGTAAATGAACTTGCATGAACTAGGTAAGCATTCTGAGTTTGTAGATTAGGCTTTGTACCTGTTAAAATGTTCGTACTTATAATAAAGCCAGACCTTTTCTTTCAGGCAGTTAATAGTATCGTATCTATTGTTTTTGGTACCCGAAGAATTGCGTGGGCTCACCTTGATCGTAAATTGGCAGTGCTGGACTGGCAGCAAAGTGACTGTTGGAAGTTGACAAATAAAACATACCCATCATCATTCTATTTAGAACAGGTAAGACAGCTGCATTTCCAAATTCTTGCCTGTTATTTATGTACCTCCTTGGATGTTCTCTGTAGTTCTTTGTGGTTTAATCTTCTAATTCTAAAAGGAATGGAAATAGGAAGGCTGTGGCTGATTGGGCACTTACTCCTTACCCACTGTATTGTTTTTGTCAACTTTTGATTTTTTTTTTTGTTAGTTGAAAAAAATGCCTTTATATCAAAAGCAAGATGTTGAGAAAACCCATGTTATACCATGCACCAGTGGTTCACACCTGTAATCCTAGCTACTTAGGAGGATAAGATTTGAGGATTGAAGTTTGGAGTCAGCCTAGGCAGACTCCAGTTAACCACCAAAAACCCAATAGAGCTCTAGCTCAAGTGGTAGAGTGCCAGCCTGGAATGAAAAAGCTTAGTGGGAACATGAGGCCCTGAGTTCAGGGCCCAGCTGTTGTCCTAATCTTTTTTTTTTTGTCAGCTGTGGGGCCTGAACTCTGGGACTAGGTGCTGTCCCTCAGCTCTTCAGCTCAAGGCGAGCACTCTACCACTTGAGCCATAGCACCACTTGAGCCACAGCACACTTCTGGCTTTTTCTGCTTATATGGTGCTGAGGAATCGAACCCAGGGCCTCATGCATGCAAGGCAAGCACTCTAACCACTGAGCCACCTTCCCAGCCCGTTTTCCTAATCTTTTGAGCTTAAGGCTAATAATACTCTACCACTTGAGCCACAGCTCCACTTCAGCTTTTTTGTAGTTAATTGAAGTCTTATAGATGTTCTTGCCTGGGCTAGTTTTGAACCTCAATCCTTAGATCTCAGCCTCCTGAGTAGCTAGGATTACAAGCATGAGCCACCAGTGGCCAACTGTAGTTGATCTAATTTTACCAAAGATAAATTTTAAATTGTCTGATCTTAAGATCTGATCTTAAGCCAAAATAGATATTTAGAAATTAGATGCCTGTTTTACAGATGAAGAAACCATTAGTTAGGAGGACTGAACAGTTCAGCTTGCTTTTGAGAGAAGCAGGACCAGAACTGGTCTTTCCCTAAAGAGCTTTCAATTATTTCAAAATTGTCAGTAGTAAAATACGTAGCTACCTCATTATAGTATTTTTAAATAGAAATGGGACAGAAAGGGGGACCGAAGCATAAAACTTAATGCATTACTTCTGCTTACTTTTCTTTTTTCTTTCTTTTTATAAAGATATCTTCAGTCATTTCAAAGATGCCTCAAGCAGATTTCTACGTTCTAGAAAAAATAGGCCTTTCCATGCAGAACTCCTCTCTGTTTCCTGCACTGTTACATTTTCATATCACGGAAGCTATGCTGTACGCCCTATTAAACAGAACTTTTGCCCAGGATGGACAGCACTGTGTGCTGAGCATGCACCGCATTGAGGTGGGCAAGTACTTCCAACTGATGATTGGCTCCACGCGGACCAGTGGGAAGGAGCTGGTGAAGCAGTTCCTGTCCAACTCTGTGCTGAGCGAGGTGCCACGCGTGTTCTTCCCACCGGACAAAATAGTGGGCTACAGACACATGTTATCTTCAGGCACACACAGGCAGGAGGAATTGTACGATTCCTTACTACAAGCTGTGGCCTTCTTTGAGCTAGCAGTTTTTGACACTGAGCCTTAGACCTCTGAGGTTGATGCAGATGCTGTTATTAGCTTAATTTATCCTAAAGTCATGAAACCAGCTGTACTAAGGAACTATATTAGTAGAGAAGAAAACATTTTGTATGTGTGTGTGGTTGGTGGGCTTGAACTCAGGACCCTTGCTAGGCAAGTGCTCTAAAACTGAACCATGCCTCCAGCTCTTTTTAAGTGCTTTTGTGTTAGTGTATGTGCTGGAACTGGGGGTTGAACTCAGAGTCTAGGTGCTGTCCCTGAGCTCTTTGCTCAAGGCTAGCGTCCTATCACTGAGCCACAATGCCACTTCTGGGTTTTTGGTGGATAGTTATAGAGATAAAAAATTCACCCGGACTTTCCTGTCCAGAATGGCTTTGAACTGCAATCCTCAGATCTCAGCTTCGTGAGTAGCTGGGATTACTGGTATGATCTGCTGGTGCTTGGCTCCCTTAGCTTTTTTGCACTCTACCACTTGAGCCACCACTTCCAATTTTTTGGCGGTTAACTGGAGATAGGAGTCTCATGGGCTTTTCTGCCAGAGCTGGCTTCAAACTGGGATCTCAGCCTGAGCAGTAACTGGGATTACAGGCGTGAGCCACCGGTGCCTAGTTTTAGTGTATTTTTGATGTTTATAAAGTCAGATTCTTGGCTGTGAAATAGTATGTAAGCCAACCAAAGTAATAAATATTTTTATGAGAGTCTATGCCTTCTGGATTTAATTAAGAATTAGGGAACAAAATGCCCCCAAATGGCCAAAACTATAAAGTTATCTCCCTTGTGAAGCAAATGCCAACTGTTCATTGTGTTCCACACCTGTAATCCCAGCATTGAGGAGCCCAGGCAAATTGTGAGCTTGAGGCCAGTCTGGGATACATGGGAAGAACCTGTCTCAAAAAATTAAAAGCAGGGGCTAGGAAGGTGCCTCAGTGGTAGAGCGCTTGCCTTGCATGCCTGAGGCCCTCGGTTCGATTCCTCAGCATCACATAAGCAAAAAGAAAAAAGCCAGAAGTGGCGCTGTGGCTCAAGTGGTAGAGCGCTAGCCTTGAGCTGAAGAGCTGAGGGACAGCGCCCAGGCCCAGAGTTCAGGCCCCACAACCGGACCCAAAAAAAAAAAAAAGCAGGGCTGGGAATGTGGCTTAGTAATAGAGTACTTGCCTAGCATGTCTGAAGCCCTTTGTTCCATTCCTCAGTACCACATACACTGAAAAGGCCTTGAGCTTAATAAGCTCAGGGAATACCCAGGCCCTGAGTTCAAGCCCCAGGACTGGCACAAGGCACATACACATAAATCAACAACAACAATCTCCAACAAACCTCCTGTACTAAGGATTTGTATTACCACATTGGTAAAATAGTGAATTTTCTGGGTGCTGTGTATGAGAATAAAGTCAAGACAACTGGTAATATAACTTTGTAGACTCTTATTTTCTAGTGAGAATGTGGTTTGACATACTGTCCGCAAGAAGCACTTTTTTTTTTGTCGGTCATGGGGCCTGAACTCTGGGCCTGGGCGCAGTCCCTCAGCTCTTCAGTTCAAGGCTAGTAAAGAGGCACATTTTTTCAACAGAGATCTGGTAACCCCAAACATATCTTTTGTTCAGCTCTTTCTCTTTTGCACTTTCTTCTCTTTTTTTCTTTGCTCTCTCTCTTCCCTCTACCGCAATTCATTTATGCCATTATTAGGGCTTGTACTTAGAACCTTAACACTCTCACTTGGCTTTTTCTCCCCCAGCTCATTTTCTTAATTTTAAATCCTCTGACATACAATCATTTGATGAAATTAATTTTTTAGCCAGGAACTGTTGGCTCAGGCCTATGAGTCTAGTTACTAAGGAGGCTGAGACCTGGAGGATTAAGGCTGGCCAAGGCAGAAGAGGCTGTGAGACTCTATCTTCAATTAACCAGCAAAATACTAGACTGAAGGCATGACTCAAGTGATAGAGTATCCCTTAGCAAGAATGCTGAGCAAGAAAAGTGAGAGGGCTGGGAAGGTGGCTCAGTGGTAGAGTGCTTGCCTTGCATGCATAAGACCCTGGGTTCTATTCCTCAACACCACATAGGCAGAAAAAGCAGAAGCGGGGCTGTAACTCAAGTGGTAGAGCGCTAGCCTTGAGCTGGAAACGCTGAGGGACAGTATCTAGGCGCAGAGTTCAGGCCCCATGACCAGCAAAAAAAAAAAAAAGAGGGGCTGGGAAGATGGCTCAGTGGTAGAGTGCTTGCCTTGCATGCATGAGGCCCTGGGTTCGATTCCTTAGCACCACATAAGCAAAAAGAAAAAAGCCGGAAGCGGCGCTGTGGCTCAAGTGGTAGAGCGCTAGTCTTGAGCTGAAGAGCTGAGGGAGAGCGCCCAGGCCCAGAGTTCAGGCCCCACGACTGGACCCCCCCCCCCCCCAAAAAAGAAAGAAAAGTGTGACTCTAAGTTCAAGCCTTGGTATGGCACACACAAAGTACCACTTTCCCCCCATCCCTCTCAATTTCCCATTATATCTGCCTTAATTGAGAGACCCATTATATCTTGTATTCTGAACCCAAGTCTTGATATCAAAGTAGTATATCTTTTTTTTTTTTTTTTTTTAATCCGGTCGTGGGGCCTGAGCTCTGGGCCTGAGCTCTGTCCCTCAGCTCTTCAGCTCAAGGCTAGCGCTCTACCACTTGAGCCACAGCCCCACTTCCGGCTTTTCTTTTCTGCTTATGTGGTGCTGAGGAATCGAACCCAGGGCCTCATGCATGCAAGGCAAGCGCTCTACCACTGAGCCACCTTCCCAGCCCCCAAAGTAGTATATCTTTTATGTTAAAAGTTAAATATACCTTTTGGAAAAAATTGAAATAGTCAGAAATATACATACATGTATGTATATATAATTTATATCTACATATTTATATACATGTGCATATAAACACACACATGTATACATATATATATAAAGGAAGAAATCCTGCCTTACTAGCTATTCCAAATCTCTGGCATTGGTGTTCTACTAGCTATTCCAACTCTCTGGCATTGGTGTTCATGCTGGACTTACTATTATGTACACTTAACTGTGCTATCCCAGGCAGATAAATCAGAAAGGTTCTTATTTCTAATTAACCAGCAAAAAGCTGGAAATGGAGGTGTGGCTCAAATGACAGAGCACAAGCCTTGGGTGGAAAAAGCTAAGCCAGAGTGCCAAACAGTTTAAGCACCAGTGTTGGCCCCCCCCAAAAATCTGACAGAAACGTCCCCAAATTATAACAGAACCTAAAATATATTGGTATCAAATGTGTCACTATTAAGGAAAGAAGTATTTCACTAATTCTTGGGTTTTTTGGTAAGTTGAATATAGTTCTTTGAAATTATTTTAGTATGGTTCCTCAATTGTTGAGAATTACCAGTTTCTAATAAAAAAACTATGATCTACAGGAAGAACTCAATTGCAAAAAAAGCCAAACCAAAACAGATTAGTTTTCCTGTCTCTCTCTCTCCCTGTCCTTCTCTCTGCCATGGGACTTGAACTTGGAACCTGGGTGCTGGGTGCTATTCCTGAGTTTTTATGCTAGCATTCTACCACTTGAGTCAAAGATCCACTTCTGGCTTTTTGATTAAATTGGGGATGAGTTTTACAGAGCCAGGTGCTGGTGGCTCACTCCTGTAATCCTAGTTACTCAGGAAGTTGAATTCTGAGGATGGCGGTTCGAAGCCAGCCCAAGCAAGAAAGTCCTTGAGACATTCATCTCCAATTAACCACCCGAAAACCAGAAGTGGTGCTGTGGCTCAAAGAGGTAGAGCACTAGCCTTGAGCAAAAGAGCTCAGGGACAGCATTGAGACTCTGAATTCAAACCCTATGAGAAAAAAAAAAGTCTTCCATATTTTTCTGCCCGGTTGCCTTTGAACCATGGTCCTCAGATCTCAACCTCCTGAGTAGTAGCTAGGATTACAGGCATGTAATAGCTGGTGCCCAGCTACTCTCTTTGATACAGGATGAGATCTGTTAGATGCAGCCTACATCTGGACCTATAAATTCTACATATTTATAGGATGACATCTTGAACTCCTATTTAAATACCACATAGAAGCCTTCCTTTATTTTTAACCTTTAATTAGATCAATATACTACTCAAAAAGGAAAAAGTTGTAACACATACTTCTTCATATTTGTTTGTAAATATGCACATCTATGACTTTAAAAATTACAGAATTAGGATCCTTTAGAGTTTAAAAATATAATCCATCAGATAATGTATCTGAATAATAGCTGTTATAAGATGTAAACTTTTAAAATATGGAGTGATTTTAAACATACCTGATAATTTGACTGCAAAAAACAAATATACATAAAAGCCTTATTACTCAAGTAAAAAAATAGACCTATTCCAAAAAACCCTAATTGTATATTGTAGTTCATGGCTGTAATCCCAGCTACTTGGTAGGCTGCAGCAAAAGAATCACTTACCTCTAAGAGTCCAGGGTGGCCAGGCTGATCAACAGTTTCAAAAACAAAAACACCTAGCATAGTGCTCGCATAGTTTTAGCATAGTGCTAAGATGCTGTCCTAAAATATGCTAGCTAGACCCTAGGTTTGATTACCAATACTACAAAAACAAAAATATAAATGAAAATGGCCATTATGTAGAACTTTATAGTAAAATCTTCCATTGTTATCATTTTAAGGAACTGTAGCTTATCCAAAAAAGATCCAAAGTATCATCAATAGCTTTATCAGATTTTGCAGGTTTTTTTTTTCTTTTGCTATGTTGAGAATTGAAGCCAGAACTAGGCAAGTTCCCTACCACTGAGCTATATGCTCAGAATGATGTAGCAAGATCTTTATGAAGTAAAACATCAATGACATAAAAGTACAAGGAAAATTTACAAGGCAAATAACTTCACAAAATATACAAGGTATTCCCTACACAGAGGTTTAAAAAGGAAAACTAATTTGGAATGTTGATTTTACTTTATCCACAGTCTATGATTCACTGATTAAAATATGTTTTAAGGGTTATACTAGCCATAAACTTATTAGGAAGCTCTTGTTTCAAAAATGAATCAATTTTCTTCCTTAAATATTTCATTTGAAGTTTTATATTTTGTATTGCATAAACTTTAGAAAAATTACCATGTAGGTGCACTGAAAGAGCACTGATACCTGGAGCTGAGTGGATTATGGGTAACAGGAAAGGGAAAAATTACAGACTAGTGAAGCAATGGAACATTCTTAGAAATATCCTAGTAAGTCCTTTTCTTTTTTTTTTTTGTCAGTCGTGGGGCTTGAACTCTGAGCCTGGGCGCTGTCCCTCAGCTCTTCAGCTCAAGGCAAGCGCTCTACCACTTGAGCTACAGCGCCACTTCCGGTTTTCTGGTGGTTTATTGGAGATAGGAGTCTCACGGTCTCTCCTGCCCGGGCTGGCTTTGAACCGAGATCTTCAGATCTCAGCCTCCTGAGTAGCTAGGATTACAGGTGTGAGCCACCAGTGCCCGGCTTAGTAAGTCCTTTTCTATGAACAGTTCACTCACATACAAAACGTATTACCAACAAAGCAAAATTAGATAATACAAAAATTTCATTAAAAAACAATCATATATATTCAATTTTAACTCAAAAAGTTCATTTAAATATTTTTACAGTAATAAAAATACAAAGTCTGTTTCAAATGTACATTAAGAAAAACTCTTCCATGAAGATCAATATAGTACAAAAATGCACCTTAAGTACCACGCACACTGTATAAGACATTGTCAATGAGTCATTTTGCTTTGCTTTGTGTTTTTGTGCATCATTCTGGGAGGTTCTACAATATGACTGAAGTGGATGGAGAAAACTATTCCATCTCCTTGATCCAAAAAATATAGGACATACCAGATATCAAACTGACAAGAACAGATAAGACACTTTGATCCTGCTCGAAAGGCCCAGAAGCGATGTTCATGGGTATATTAAGGGAAGTCAGCTGCCAAAGTATTGACAGTCTCTTTAGGAATGTCAAGATGGATTCCTTCGAAATAGTGCAGGAACCTATCAAAATTACAAAGAAAAAAATTTTAATGTTAATATTTTCATCGGAAGCAATACTTTTCTTGAAATAGCTATCTAACATGTTATTATTTATGGTGTTTACCTTCTTTTGTTTTTTCCATGTTCTTTTAACTTCTCAGTCCTACAAATGTTTCGAAGAGTTGGCAAGTATTCGATTATACTAGCTTGTTTATTACCCAGGTTCAGAAGAGATCGACTAGAAAATACACTTTTAATGACTGCTATCCTCTTCCAAGCACTGCTGTAAATTAAAAGTAATACATTACTTTTGTCCATACCCAATAAAAATGTAACAGTCCCAAATCAGTTTATTTGTCTCTAGACTATATGACAGCTCTAGATTAATTTCCTGGACAAGGTTTCCCTTTGTAGCTCAAGCTGATCTCAAACTCACCAACCTACTTCAAACTCCTCAGTCGTGTGACTATAGACATGAGCCACCACACCTGTCTCCATATTGAAATATAATGGCTAACTGCAGTCACACCAAGTCCAACTCTCTGTCCTGTCATACGAGGGTTTCACAAATCTAGCCTAGACTCATCTTCCCATCAATCAAACTGATTCCCTTAACAATCATTAGATCTGCTATGATCAATACCTACCACTTATCTGGTCGAATCACTACTAAATAACTCTATGATGCTGATCACATATATGGTGTATATGTGCACACTGGAGTGAAACCAGGAGGATGACATAGAACTAGAAAGAATCAGGGAAAACTATACAACAGCGGGACCCATCAGCTGCACTGGACATTGATCAAAATGAACTCAATGGCAGTGATAGGAGGGACGGAACGAATGGGAAAGAGGGAACAGCTGACGCTATGCAAAAAAAAAGAAATGTACATATCACCCAATGAGGAAGAAATAACTGTATTGCAGAGCTCATAGAACCACAATACTGTGAAATTTGGGAAATTATTTTTTTTTTTTGGGGGGGGTCTGGTCGTGGGGCCTGAACTCTGGGTCTGGGTGCTGTCCCTCAGCTCTTCAGCTCAAGGCTAGCGTTCTACCACTTGAGCCACAGCACCACTTCCAGCTTTTTTCTTTTTGCTTATGTGGTGCTGAGAAATCGAACCCAGGGCCTCAGGCATGCAAGGCAAGCGTTCTACCACTGAGCCACCTTCCCAGCCCCAAATTTGGGAAATTATGTAACCACTTAATCACAATAAAGAATTTGGGGAAAAAATAAAAATTAGGAGGGAAGAAAATGATTTCCTTTTTGCCATTTATTATTGAAAAACAAAAATAGGACTTACTCTGAATTAGCTGCTGACTGGCTAAAGCATACATTGTTGCGCTTTTGTGAAACATAAAAGGTAAGATCTTTGGTTGGATCTTTTCCTAATTTCTTGCATGCATTCAAGGATTCCAAGGCTTTTGAAATAGTAGAAGAACATTTAGTGAAGCTGAGAGCTTCTGCAGCTGCTTTTAATTCTACAGAGCTTTGGGAAGTCCATCCATCACTATTCTCGAGACTAAACTCATCGCAAAGTCCACTTTTAACCTTTCCACTTGTCCAATGAAAGTCATTTTTACCAAATTCCTTCAGTTCATTTACATCAGTTAAAACAGCATCTAAGAAGGACAGGTTATCCATGAACTCAGCGAGAGAATTTAAACAATGAGAAACAAGGGCCGAAGAGTTTTTCTCTGTGGGTGTTTCAGGAGGATGAGCAATAATCTCAATGTCAGGCTCCAAGCACTTGTTTAGTTTCTTTGTCTCAGGATTGCTTTCTTTGTCTGTGTCTTTGCTTTCTTCTAAATTTGAGTAAGACTCAGGGGATAGGCTAATAGCTTCATCAGGGAAGTCCAAACCAGTGTCAAATAAGTCGCTATCATCTAGTATCACCATCGTTTTCTGTTTCTTTTTCTGTAACTTCTTCTTCAATGGCTGCTGTTTTTCAGATTGTTTCCTAGCAGGACACCTCACAACAGATGTTGCACTGGCATCCAACGTTACTGATGAGCCACAGACAGCTTTTCTATCTGGAATGATGTCAACTGGTAATGGCAGAATGAACTCAAGATTACTATATAAAAAATCTACATTCCGCATATGGAATTCTGCAAGAATCTGCATGAGTTTCTGCCATTCTTCCTTTGTAGTGATTTTGTGCTGAATAGTGAATATAAGTAAAGAAATGTTAGTACATGCTTTGAACATTTTTCTGCCCATACAAATATAAAGTTGTCCCAATTATATCTGAAAATTTCTGTTTCACTACTTGTATTTTTTCTTTTTTTTTAAATTTTTGGGTCCAGTCGTGGGGCCTGAACTCTGGGCCTGGGTGCTGTCCCTCAGCTCTTCAGCTCAAGGCTAGCGCTCTACCACTTGAGCCACAGCACCACTTCTGGCTTTTTTCTTATGTGGTGCTGAGGAATCGAACCCAGGGCCTCAGGCATGTAAGGCAAGCACTCTACCACTAAGCCACCTTCCCAGCCCCTGTATTTTTTCTTTTACCAATTCTGGGGCTTGAACTCAGGGCCTGAGTGCTGTCCCTGAGCCTCTTGTGCTCAAGGCTAGAGCACTTGAGCAATAGTGCCACCTCTAGCTTTATTTTGGTCGGTCATGGGGCTTGAACTCTGGGCCTGCTCACTGTCCCTCAGCTCTTCAGCTCAAGGTTAGCGCTTGAGCCACAGTGCCACTTCCAGTTTTCTGGTGGTTATTTGGAAGAGTCTCATGGGCGTTCTTGCCTGGGCTGGCTTTGAACTGTTATCCTCAGATCTCAGCGTCCTGAGTAGCTAGGATTACAGGCATGAGCCACCAGTGCCTGACTTCTGGCTTTTTGAGTAGTTTATTGGAGATAAGAGTCTCAGAGGGACTTTTCTGCCCACAATCAAACCACAATCCTAAGATCTCAGCCTCCTGAGTAACTAGGATTACAGGCATGAGTCACTGGTATCTGGCTCACCCTTAGGTTTTATTAATCTATACTGACTACATGCCAGCTCAATGGTAGAGTGCTTGCCCTCATGTGCAAGGCCCTGGCATCAATCCCCAGCACTCCAAGCCTAAGTAGTGACTCTAAGAATGACATTCAGATCACTCATTTGAACTAAATGCTCT
Organism: Dipodomys spectabilis; assembly: GCF_019054845.1. Classification (NCBI taxonomy): domain Eukaryota; kingdom Metazoa; phylum Chordata; class Mammalia; order Rodentia; family Heteromyidae; genus Dipodomys; species Dipodomys spectabilis. Next base: position 4,058,601 of record NW_024870681.1, on the reverse strand, counting down.
TAATATTTAGTATGTACCAAAATTAAAACAGAAATCACTCAATTATCTTTGTTATCTGAAAAATTCATAAGTATATTTTAATTCCAGTAATGTGCATTTAATGAAGTATCTGTGCATCATTAGTCAAACAGGAGAATGTGTTGAATTCAGAATCTAACATATAAAAACACTAAGGAAAATTAAGTTAAATGTAAGATTCAAAATACATGGAATATTGAGAAGATGAAAAGAAATCTAACTTCAGTATCCCAAATAAACTTTGAAAATACCTTTAAAAATGAAAGTAAGTCTTCAGATGGGGAAAAGATGTTCTTGAGTCCAAACAAGGTCTCAGCACAACCAGTATCACATTTCGGAAGTTCTGTATGACCCTTTTTAGTACTTTTATTCTTAGAATCAGGTTCCTCTTTGGAGCAAATTAGTACATTTCTGTTACTTCCTTCTACAAAATAAAAGAAAAGCAAGTATACTTATTTTAAATGAATTAAAAAATAACTATACAAAGTATGAAACATCTTTTTTGGATCTATAACCCTATTTTGTTCTTCTCCACGTATGTATTTATTTCATTAAGAGTACAGAATAAGCCAGGTGCCAGTGGCTCACACCTGTAATTCTAGCTACTCAAGAAGCTAAGATCTGAGACTTGTAGTTCAAAGCTAGGCTAGGCAGGAAAAGTCTGTGAGACTCTTTTTTTTTTTTGGGTCCGGTCGTGGGGCCTGAACTCTGGGCCTGGGCACTGTCCCTCAGCTCTTCAGCTCAAGGCTAGCACTCTACCACTTGAGCCACAGTGCCACTTCCGGCTTTTTTCTTTTTGCTTATGTGGTGCTGAGGAATCGAACCCAGGGCCTTGAGCATGCAAGGGAAGTGCTCTACCACTGAGCCACCTTCCCAGCCCATCTGTGAGACTCTTATCTCCAGCAAAAGTGGTCAGAAGTGGAGCTGTGGCTCAAGTGGTAGAGTGCTGGCCTTATGGAGGGAAAAAAAAATATAGGATGGCTCCTCTCATAATCCTAGCTACTTTTGAAGCTGAGATCTGAGGATCTCTGTTCAATGCTAGCCTGGGCAGGAAAGTCTGTAAGACTCTTACCTCTAATTAATTAGCAAAAGGCAGGGAAGCCAAAGGTGGAGATATAGCTGTGTACAAAAGTCAAGCAAGAAGTTCACAATAACAAAGCATACTGCAGAAATTACTCAAATACATGGAAATTGAGCAACACCTGGGTAACTGAAGAAATTAAAGAAGAAATTTAAAAGTTCCTACAATTCAATGAAAATGAAGACATATCACAAAGAAACTTGTGGGAAACAGCAAAAGCAGTCCTGAGGGGCAAATTTATCGCCCTCAGTGCCCACATCAAGAAAACAGAGACAGACCAAGTAAATAATCTCATGTTGCAATTAAAACAGCTGGAAGAACATGAAAAAATGGAACCCAAAGTTACTAGACGGAGCCAGGTAATCAAATTAAAGAGCGGAAATTAATGAGACAGAGAATAGGAAAATTATAGATAAAATTAATAAAACAAAAAGCTGGTTCTTTGAAAAAAATAAATAATAAATTGAACGACCCTTGGCAAGATTAATTAAGGAAAGAAGAGAGGAAACCCAAATGAACAAGATCAGGGATGCCACGGGAAGAATCACAAGAAGTACCCAAGATATCCAAACAATTATAAAGACTATTTTCAAAAGTTATACTCTCTAAAGAAAGAAAACCTGGCATAAATGGATGCATTTTTAGAGAAATACAAGTTGCCCAAACTGAGCAAAGAAGAAGTAAATCAATTAAATAAGCCAATATCTTACACCAAGATACAGGAAGCAATCAGAAGTCTTCCAACAAGGAAAAGCCCAGGACCAGATGGATTCACAACAGAATTCTATAAGACCTTTAAAGAAGAACTAATACCCATATTCCTCAAGCTCTTCAGGAGAAGTAGAGAAGGAGGGAGCTATCCCAAACTCATTCTATGATGCCAATATCACACTCATTCCCAAACCAGGCAAAGACCCAACCAAAAAAGAGAATTACAGACCAATCTCCTTGATAAACACAGATGCAAAGATCCTTAACAAAATTCTAGCTAACAGAATCCAGAAACACATACAAAAAAAAGTCATACGAGGGCCTGGGAAGGTGGCTCAGTGGTAGAGTGCTTGCCTTGCATGCCTGAGGCCCTGGGTTCCATTCCTCAGCACCACATAAGCAAAAAAGAAAAAAACCGGAAGTGGCACTGTGGCTCAAGTGGTAGAGCGCTAGCCTTGAGCTGAAGAGCTGAGGGACAGCGCCCAGGCCCAGAGATCAGGCCCCATGACCTATTCAATGAAAACTATAGAAACTTAAAGAAAGAAATTACAGAAGACACTAGGAAATGGAAAGATCTTCCATGCTCTTGGATAGGCAGACTTAACATAGTGAAAATGGCAATACTGCCAAAATTAATATACAAATTCAATGTAAATACTATTAAAATTGCAATGACATACATTTCTGAAATACAGAAAACAGTTCAAAAATTCATATGGAACAACAAAAGACCTAGAATAGCCAAAACAATTCTAGGAAAAAAAGACAACATGGGAGGGATCTCCATGCTGGACTTCAAACTCTACTATAGAGCCATAATAACAAAGACAGCATGGTACTGGCACAAAAACAGACCTGAAGACCAATGGAATAGAAGATCCAAAAATAAAACCACCACCTACAGTCAGCTGATATTTGACAAAGGAGCCAAAGACATACAGTGGAAGAAACACAGCCTCTTCAACCACTGGTGCTGGGAAAACTGGGCAGCCACATGCAGAAAACTAAAAGTGGACCCCAGCCTGTCACCATGCACCAACATCAACTCAAAATGGATTAAAGACCTTAACATCAAACCTGAATCTCTGAAACTACTGCAGGACAGAGTAAGGAGAGACATTTGAACTTATAGGCATAGGCAGGAATTTCCTGAACAGAGTCTCAGGGTCACAACAAATTGGAGAAAGACTCGACAAATGGGACTACCTTAAAATAAAGTTTCTGCACAGCTAAAAGCTATAGCAACCAAGCTAGAAAGACAACCAACTAACTGGGAAAAAATATTTACCAGCAATATATCAGACAAGGGGTTAATATCCTGTATATACAGGGATCTCAAGAAACGAATTCCTCCCAAACCTAACAAACCAATTACTAAATGGGCAAGGGAACTAAAGAAAGTTTTCAGAAGAGATAAAAATGGCAAAGAAACACATGAGGAAATGTGCACCATCCCTGGTTCTGAAGGAAATGCAAATAAAGACAACCCTGAGATACCACCTTACCCCAGTCAGAATGGCCCACATCCACAAGTCAGCCAACGACAAATGCTGGAGGGGATGCAGAGAAAGAAGAACCTTATTACACTGCTGATGGGAATATACACTTAAACCACTTTGGAAAGCAGTCTGGAGGGTCCTCAGAAAGCTTAATATTGACCTCCCTTATGACCCAGTCATACCACTTCTAGGCATCTATCCCGAACAACAGGAACCAATATACAAGGACACATGCACCTCCATGTTTATTCCAGCACGGTTCACAATAGCCAGGATATGAAAACAGCCCAGATGCCCTATCACAGATGAATGGATCCAAAAATTGTGGTATCTATACACAATGGAATATTATGTAGCCATTAGAAACGACAAAATAATGGCATTTGCAGGGAAATGGATGGAGCTAGAAGAAATCATGTTGAGCGAGGTAAGCCAAGTGTAAAGAGGCAAATGGCACATGGTCTCCCTGATAAGTGGATGTTAAATCCAAAATGTTAGGTCATACAACAAAATTAACAGGACTTAAGAAACAAAGGACTTTCACTCATCTGGTCGAACCACTACTGAATATCCCCATGCTGCTGATCACATGTATGGTATATATGTGCACACTGGAGGGAAAGCAGGAGGATGACATAGAACTAGAGGGAATCAGGGAAAAACATATAACAGCGGGACCCATCATCTGCACTGGACATTGATCAAAACGAACTAAGCAACTCAATGGCAGCGATGGGAGGGAGGGAATGAGAGGGAAAGAGGGAACAGCTGACACTAAGCAAAAGGAAAGAAATGTACGTATCACCCAATGTGGAAGAAATAACTGTATTACAGAGCTCACAGAACTCATAAATGTTATAGACCACGATAGACAATTTGCTCCATGAAAGTTAGAATGTGTTTGTGACTTTAACTAAGCATCACTATCCCACAATACTGTGAAATTTGGGAAATTATATAACCATTTAATCGCAGTAAAAAATTTGGAAAAAAAAAAAGTCAAGCAAGAGCATGAGGCCCTAAGTTCAAGCCCCAACAACAGAACCAGAAAAAAAAAAGTACAGGATAACTTATTTAAAACAATACCCATGGGACTAAGAATGTGGCTTAGTGGTAGAGTGCTTGCTTAGCAGGCATGAAGCCCTGGGTTCAATTCTTCAGTACCACATAAACAGAAAAAGCAGAAATGGCACTGTGGCTGAAGTGGTAGAGTGCATGACTTGAGCGAAAGCTCAGGGACAGTGCCCAGGCCCTGAGTTCAAGCCCCACAACTGGCAAAAAATAAAATAAAAATAAAATAACACCTAAACCAAATGAAAAGATAGTATTTCAAACAATTGAACAGACAGAAACTGCAGCATGGTGATCCACAACTGTAATCATAGCTATTTAGAAGGTGGAAAAGATGAGGATTGTGATTTGAGGCCAGTCCAGGGAAAAAGTCATCAGGACTCCATCTCAATCAGTAAGACATGTAGTGGTGACTCAAGCCTGTGATCCCGGCTGCTCAAGAGACTGTATGCAGAAGAATTGCCATCCAAAGGCAAAAGCATGGGACTTGGAAGTAGAATCATGTCTCACGTAGTAGAGTGCCAGCCTTGAAATTAAAAGCCCAATGAGAGAGCAAGACCCTGAATTCTGTGCTCCAATAGAAACACAGAAGAAAACCAAAACAAAATAACCAACCACTGGAGGCTCATGCCTATAAGCTTAGCTACTCAGGAGGCTAAGATCTAAGAATCACACTTAAAAGCCAGCTTTGCTTGGACAAACAAACCCAAGAGACTTTTTCTTTTTTGCTGAGGCTTGAACTCTGGGGCTGAGCTCTGTCCCTTAGCTTCTTCTGCTCAAGGCTAGGGCACTACCACTTAAACCACAGTACCATTTCTGGCTTTTTCTAAGTAGTTTATTCTGAAGACAAGAGTCTCATGGACTTTCCTGCCCAGGCTGGCTTCAAACTGTAATTCTCAGATCTGAGCCTCCTGCGTAGCTAGGATTATAGGTGTGAGCGACTGGTACCTGTCTTCAAGAGACTCCTATCTCCAATAAACCATCAAAAAAAAATCAGAAGTGGAGCAGTGCCTCAAGTGATAGAGCAACAATCTGGTGAAGTTAGGACAGTGTATAGGTCCTAAGTTCAAGCCCCAGTATCAATATGGGTACTCACACGCACACATATACACACCACTACCTGAACACACACACACACACACACACACCACTACCTGAAAAATAACTAAAGCAAAATAGTGCTAGGGGTATGGCTCAAATGATAGAGTTTCTGCCTAATAAGTATAAAGCCCTGAGTTTGATCAAAGACCAGTATTACAGAGGGAAGGAGGGAGTTGTGAACAAATACATCATAGAAGAAAAAAAATCTAAATTCATAAAAAGATGTACATATATATACTGACATCTCTATCTATATCTATCTATATATAGTGAAGATTAGCCTAACTGGGTATTCATTTAAATATCTGTAATAACATACATTTACACCTATAAAGCATAGTTACTAGGGAAGCTGAGATTCAACAAATCTCAATTTGAGGGACAAATGTTGAAGATACTTTTTCTCAACCAATAGCAGGATACAGTGGTATGCATCTGTGATCTCAGCTACACAAGAGTCTAAGACCAGGAGCATCATGCTTCTAGGCCAGACAGGACAAACAGGTTCAAGAAACATGATTAGATTGAAGAAACAAAACACTGTAGTACATGCTTGTTATCCCTACTATTTCAGGAAGTATAAAATATGAGGACCAATGTCAAGGCACAGATCTGGACAAAAGACAAGACTCTATTTTAAACAACAAAACAAACAAGCAAACACATGGGGCTGGGAAGGTGGCTCAGTGGTAGAGTGCTTGCCTTGCATGCATGAGGCCCTGGGTTCAATTCCTCAGCACCATATAAGCAGAAAAAGCCGGAAGTGGTGTTGTGGCTCAAGTGGTAGAGTGCTCGCCTTGTGCTGAAGAGCTTAGGGACAGCGCCCAGACCCAGAGTTCAGGCAATTGGGGTGGGGGGGGGAAGACAACAACAAAACACAATTGGACAAAATATGGCTGGATGCATAATTCACCAGGCGATCTCTTGCCAGATATGAAGACCTAAATTCAAACCCTAGTACTACAAACACAAAAACACACACACTGAGTCTCATAATAGGAATCTCTTATAATAATAGATCAACTTACGACAACCAGGTAATGGCCTTTCTTTTAAAAATCCACCTCCACTTCTAATCCAAAATTGTAAATAAAGGATACTTTTCCTGATATCACAGGCATTAGCAGTCAACAAGGTTACAAAATCTTTTGCATCAGTTCTGAAATTCTCAGTTAAGCAGATCATTTGTAGGTAGCTGGCAACATTTAGCTTAAAAACAGAGAGAGAAAAAAACAAGAAATAGCATTAGTTTCAGAGTTAATAGAACAATATATAAAAGCAAAGTAAGTTTTTCTTATGCGGTATCTTCAGATCTTGAGAATTAAATTTCCATTTAAAAAATGTATGAGCATATGGCATCAAATTAGAGGGATTTTCCATATATTTCTTTTCTTTTGTTTTTTTGTCGGTTGTGGAGCTTGAACTACGGGCTTGGACACTGTCCCTGTGTTCTTCAGCTCAAGGCGAGCACTCTTCCGCTTGCGCCATAGTGCCACTTCCCGTTTTCTATAGGTTTATTGAAGGTAAGAGTCTCATGGACTTTCCTGCCTGGGCTGGCTTTGAACCACGACCCTCAGATCTAGCCTCCTGAGTAGCTAGGATTACAGGCATGAGCCACCAACGCTGGCTATGTATTTCTTTTCTTTACTGTGTTTAGTCTAGAAAAGCAAAGAAACTTACATGAGAGATTCTCCAACCCTGAATATTACAGGCAGTTTTATCAATCTTGGAAAAAACCTCTTAGGATTAATATGGTATACCTCAATAGAATATTTCATAGCCATCAAATGTATGAATACTACAATACTGAAAAATACTTATGTAATTTTAAAAATAGAATAAGAAAATTGTATCAATGAGTATTTATATATAAGTACCCAGACACACACATATGTTTATATGTCAATGTAGTCATTGATTTTATTTTACTCCATAGTCTTTTTTCTAAAAAGAAATCATGGTAGATTTTTTTTTTTTTTTTTTTGGTCGGTCCTAGGGCTTGAACTCTGGGCTGGGCGCTGTCCCTCAGTTCTTCAGCTCAAGGCTAGCGCTCTATCACTTGAGCTACAGCACCACTTCCGGTTTTCTGATGGTTTATTGGAGATAAGAGTTTCACGGACTTTCCTGCCCAAGCTGGCTTTGAACTGTGATCCTCAGATCTCAGCCTCCTGAGTAGCTAGGATTACAGGTGTGAGCCACCGGTGTCTGGCTAGATTGTTTTTTTATTTGCCAGTCCTTGGGCTTGAACTCAGGACCTGAGTACTGCACCTGGGCCTCTTTGTGTTCAAGGCTACCACTTGAGTCATAGCCCTGGCTTTTTCTGAGTGGTTTATTGTAAATAAGAATCGAATGGCCTTTTCTGCCTGGACTTGCTCTGAACTTGCAATCCTCAGCTCTCAGCTAGGATTACAGGCGTGAGCCACTGGCACCTGGCCATGTTTTTAATTTAACTGTATTAGGTATCTAAAGGATGGGTCTGGCTCTCCAACATCCTCATGGAGTTCTTATTTGTGTGTGTGTATGTGTGTGTGTGGGGGGGGGAGAAAATGAATACTGGGGCTTAAAATCAGTGCATCACTCCTGCTTCGCTTTTTCACTCAAGGCTGGTATTCTACCACTTGAGCCACACCTTCACTTCTGGTGTTTTGTTGGTTAATTGGAAATGAAAGAGTCTCACAGACGCTTCTCTTTGGGCTAGCTTCAAACCTTAATTTTTAGGTCTCAGCCTTTTGGAGTTACTAAGATTACAGGTTTGAGCTACCACTTCTTGGTTAAAATGTTCCACTCTTGATGGACATATTGTTTGTTTTGTTGAGACAGAATCTTGACATGTAGATTAGTCTTACCTCTATATCTCCTTCCTTAGTCTCCTGAGTGTTGCTCAAAGTCCCTGAGAATATCCCTCAGGAAGTTTTGGAGGTGATGAAAATGTTCTGCATCTTCATGTGAGTGATAATGATTACAATGGAATTTTACGTTTACTTTCACTGGGTAATAGACATAAGTGCAAATTTTAACTATATTGAACTCTCTTAGCCAGGCATGGAGACACATTCTGGCTGAAACAGAAGATCTTAAGTTTGAATCTAGCCTAGGTACTTAGAAAAACAGAAAACAAAAGTGCTGTGAGTGTGGATCAAGTGGTAGAGAGCTTTCTAAGTATGCAAGAGGCTCTGAATTAACTCTCTAGTGCCATTAAAAAAATTCATCTTGGGCTGGGCAGGTGGATCAGTGGTAGAGCGCTTGCCTTGTATGCCTGAGGCCCTGGGTTCGATTCCTCAGCACCACATAAGCAAAAAGAAAAAAGCCGGAAGTGGCGCTGTGGCTCAAGTAGTAGAGCACTAGCCGTGAGCTGAAGAGCTGAGGGACAGCGCCCAGGCCCAGAGTTCAGGCCCCACGACCGGACCAAAAAAAAAAAAAAAAAAAATTAATCTTAAGAAAGAAATACTACTAGGGAAAAAAAAATCTCAAATGAACTTTGGAATTAGAAAAAATTAAGTATTTGAAGAAAAGTAAAAAAATAATTACAGCCAAGAGCCAGTGGTTCATGCCTACATCCTAGCTTTTCAGGAGGACTGCGGTTGGAAGCCAGCACAGGCAGGGAAGTCCATGAGATTCTTATCTCCAGTTAAGCACCAAAAAAATCCACAAGTGAATCTGTGGCTCAAGTGGAATGAAGATAGCCTTGTGCAAGAAAGCTACAGGGCAGTGACCGACCAGGCTCTGAGTTCAAGCCCAGAACTAGCATACACACAAAAATAAATAAATAAATAATAAAAATAAAAGTTTTCTAAAACTCCGAAGTTTTATTCCTTAGCAAACAGTTTAAATTATAGCTTAATAACAAAAGCTTTTATGTAATTATGATATGCCATTGATTATTATGAAAATGCAAAACTTACCAGGGACGGAGTATTGAAATTGATTTCTTCAAAACAACCATCAAACACTAAACTAAATGTTGGATCTACAAAAAAAAAAAAAAAAAATCAAACAGTAAAAGCTATAAATAACTTTTTCCAACACTGAAAGTAGTCCTGAGCAAAGGGCGTGGCTACAGTAGCAGAGCAGCTGCCTGGTAAGGGCAAAGTCTGGAGTTCAATTTCCAGTATCACCGAATGAAAAAAAAAAAACCATTGGGCTGGGAATGTGGCTTAGTGGTGTAGTGCTTGCCTAGCATGCATAAAGCCCTGGGTTCAATTCCTCAGCACCACATAAACAGAAAAAGTGAGAAGTGGTGCTATGGCTCATGTGGTAGAATGCTAGCTTTGAGCAAAAGAAGCTCAGAGACAGTGCCCAGGCCCTGAGTTCAAAGCCACAGGACTGGCAAAAAAAACCCAAAAAAACCAAAAACACTCTCACAGACTTTCCTGTTTGTGCTGGTTTTGAACTGTGATCCTCACATCTCAGCTTGAGTAGTATGAACCACTGGCATCTGCTTTTTTTTGTTTAAGATAAGCTCTTATCTTAAGTGGCTCACATCTGTAATTGTAACTACTCAGAAGGCTGAGATCTGAGGAACACAGTTCAAAACCAGCTCGGGAAGGAGTCTGTGAGACTTTTATCTCCAATTAACCACCAGAAAACTGGAAGTGGCACTGTGACTCAAGAGGTAGAGTGCTTACCTTGAGCTGAAGAGCTCAGGGACAGCACCCAAGCCCAGAGTTCAAGTCCCATGACTGACCAAAAAAAAAAAAAAGGCTAGGTCTCATAATACAGAATGAACTTGCCTTTAAGCCTATCTACTCAGGAGGCTGAGATCCGAGGATCACAGTTCAAAGCCAGCCTGAACAGGAAATTCCCTGAGACACTTTATTTCCAATAGACCACCAGAAAACCGGAAGTTGCGCTGTGGCTCAAGTAGTAAAGCACTCGCCTTGAGCTGAAGAGCTCAGGGGCAGTGCCCAGTCCCAGAGTTCAAATCTTTTCTTCCTGAGTACCAGGATTATTAGGAATGTGTTACTACATCCAGCTAAACTTACATGTTGGGGGGCAGTAATACAATTAAAACTCAGGACCTTGTGCTTGCTAGAGAACCTGCTCTATCTAGTACCTGCCTAGTACTAGTGCTCATGTTGGCTAAGAAGGTTCTCCACCCTTGAATATGAGCCATGCTTCTTTCAACTGATTTTTTATTTTATTTTTGCCAGCCCTGGGGCTTGAACTCAGGGCCTGGACGCTGTCCCTGAGCTCTTCAGCTCAAGGCTAGCACTCTACCACTTGAGCCACAGCGCCATTTCCAGTTTTCTGGTGTTTAATTTGAGGTAAGAGTCACAGACCTTCCTGCCCAGGCTGGCTTTGAACTGTGATACTCAGATCTCAGCCTCCTGAGTAGGTATGATTATAGGCCTGAGCCACTGGCACCCAGCAGCTCTCTTGAGTAGCTAGAATTACAGGCATAAGCCATCAGAGCCCAGCTCAACGACCTTTTTGTTGTTGTTGCTTGTGGGGCTTGGACTCTGGGCCTAGGCACTGTCCCTGAGCTCTTCAGCTCAAGGCAAGTGCTTTATTTCTTGAGCTACAGCGCAACTTCTGGTTTTCTGGTGGTTTATTGGAAATAAAGAGTCTCAGAGACTTTCCTGCTCAGGCTGGCTTTGAACTGCAATCCTCAGATCTCAGCCTCCTAAGTAGCTAGGATTACAGGCATGAGCCACCAGTGCGTGGCTACTCAACGATTTTTTGTTGTTATTGTTCTTGGGCACTGTCCCTCAGCTCCTCAGCTCAAGGCTAGCACTCTACCACTTGAGCCAGAGTGCCACTTCTGGTTTTTTCTGCTTATGTGGTGCTGAGGAAGTGAACCTAGGGGCTCATGCATGCAAGGCAAGCACTCTTCCACTTAGCCACCTTCCCAGCCCTACTCAACAACTTTTAAAGGAACATTTCTAACTGAAATTAGAAGCTTTCCCACAACATTTGAACCAAAGTTTTAATTGTACTGAAACCATTGTCACCTACCACTTGTAGTAAGGACTACAGGTCGTTTAGTGGTTGCCATGAATGTTTTGATTGCATTCAAAAATCCAGCATCTTCATCAAAAATGACATCAACCTACAAAACATTTATTAGAATATTAATTAATTGAGAAACATGACACTCATTGGAATCAGTTACATATATCATTAGATGTAGAATATATCTATAATACAAAAATTATTAATTTTGAAAAGTAAATTTAGCTCATACTGATAAGTTTGTCTTATATCATAAAATAATTTTTTAAATAATCAAAATATTAACAGGGTGCTGGTGGCTCCCACCTATAATTCTAGCTACTCGGGAGGCTGAGATCTGAGGATCATGGTTCAAAGCCAGCCCGAAGAGGAGAGACCTGAGACTCTTATCTCCAATAAACCACTAGAAAACCAGAAGTGGCACTGTGGCTCAAGTGGTAGAGTACTCACCTTGAGCTAAAGAGCTCAGGGACAGTGTCCAGGCCCAGAGTTCAAGCCCCATGACCGACCAAAAAAAAAAAAGAAAAAAAATCAAAATATTCAACAATGACAATAAAAAACCCAGAGCTAGCCGGATGCTGATGGCAAATGCCTACAATCCTAGCTACTCAGGGGATAGATCTGAAGATTCCAGTTTAAAGCCAGCCCAAGCTAGTTCATTGAAGACATTTATCTCCATCAAAAAGCTGGAAGTAGAGCCTGAGGCTCAAGTAATGGTATGCTAGCCTTGAGCAAAAAGCTCAGGGATAGGGCACATTAATTCCATTAATTAATTCCATTAATCATCTTCCTAAAAATTATTTGAGGGCTGGGAATGTGGCTTAGTGGTAGAGTGCTTGCCTAGCATGTATGAAACCCTGGTTTTGATTCCTCAGTACCATATAAACAGCAAAAGCTGGAAGTGGAACTGTTGCTCAAGTGGTAGAGTGTTAGCCTTGAGCAAAAAGAAGCTCAGGGACAGTGCTCAGGCCCTGAGTTCAAGCCCTGGAACTGGCAGGAAAAAAAAAATTATTTGACAGTTGATGAAATCATATGCTTTGATTACAAACAGAATATTTCTGGCTTTTGGGGCATATGTATATCAAATAACCACACACACTCAAACATACTTTTCTAGAATTAAGGATTCAACCTAGGGCCTCTCATTTGCTAGGCAGGTGGTCTACCACTTGAGGCCCTTTGTTTTTGTTTTGACATAGGCTATCTTATAGTTGAGATTACATTTGTAGCTACAGTGTGTAGCTAAAATTACAGCCATCATACATGGCTTATAACCACTATGTGAAAATACACAGTCAACATTACAGTAAATTTTTACCAAGGTATAAGATGAACATATACCTCTGTAAGCCTACCTCCTCAAAAAGAATGAGAGATGTTGCATTTTTTCTGTTAGGTTCTTCAGCTCCAAATTCTTTGATATTTGAATTAGCTTCATTTGTATTTTTGGTCTGAATAATTTGCTTTTGTTCCAAAGAAGAATGTTTTATTCCTGCACAAATAAAATGTTAACATTTTAGGAAAATTCATTTTTATTAGAACACTAGACATTTCCACTGAATAAGCTCAAACTGAATTCTCCCTAAGAAAAATCAAATAGAACATTAAAACTCCTACATGCATAACCTTCAGTTTAACTGAGGTTTAACAAACAGCAATAGGAGCTTATGAAATATGTTCATATTTTTATATGTAATGTCACTAATACTTAAAATATCAAATTTATTTTGCAAACTTAATATTTTACCTTTCTTACTTTCCATAGATGCTCCTCCTTCTTCAGTGCATTTGGGTTTGGAAGAAACTTTAAAATAATTGGCCAAAGTTTTAGGAAGAAGTGCTCGTTTTTGCCCACTATTTTTGGGTGATGATGGAGGATGTTTTCTTGGTGATGATAAAACTCTCTTAGGGGAGTTTAACTTTTCTGTTAAGAAAAAATTGTATTTAAGGGATAAACATTCAAAAAACTAAAGAGAGCAAGATTAAGGTAATCACACACAGACAAAAGACCCAAATGAAACTTCTAGAAATGAAGACTACATAGTGGGACTGAAAGCAAATGAGAATTTGTAGAAGAAAAGATCTCTAGCTTGAATAAACAGTACTAACTATTCAAACAAATTTAAAGAGGAAAAGGAAGGCTGAAAAGCTGGGCAAAGCATCAGGAAACTGAGAGAACTTCAAGTTCAAATATCAGAAATTTGGAGTTGCCAAGGATATGGAAAGGGCAGGAAAGGTATTTTAAGAAACAAAAGTTGGTCCTACATATCATTTAAACCCAATTAAATATCTAATCCCTAGAGACTTGCCCTGTTTTCTCCTAGTTTCAGTTGCTCCTTCCTGGTCTCCTACAGTGCCCTTACATGCCCCATACAGCTTTGTCAAGTGGTAGTCTCCATGATCCTGACAGTGGACTGTGGTCTCAAGGTGACAGACTTTGTCTTATTTCCCTTGAGATTTCCCCAGTGTCCAGCACAGTGCCAACAATATGAGAGATACCTGACCAAACATATTAAATAAGTATATGCATGAGCACAGGGCAGCTGGCCGGCGGGTACTGCTGGTTGCTTCAGAGCCAGGTCTGGTTCCCAGGCATTCTATTTATTTTTATTTTTTTTGGGTCCAGTTGTGGGGCCTGAACTCTGGGTCTGGGCGCTGTCCCTCAGCTCTTCAGCTCAAGGCTAGCGCTCTACCACTTGAGCCACAGCGCCACTTCCGGCTTTTTTCTTTTTGCTTATGTGGTGCTGAGGAATCGAACCCAGGGCCTCAGGCATGCAAGGCAAGCGCTCTGCCACTGAGCCAACTTCCCAGCCCAATAATGTTTTAAATCGCCGAGGTTCTGAGTGCTCTATATAGTTTGTTTGTTTTTTTTTTGTCGGTCGTGGGGCTTGAACTCTGGGCCTGGGCGTTGTCCCTCAGCTCTTCAACTCAAGGCAAGCGCTCTACCACTTGAGCTACAGCGCCACTTCCCAGGCATTCTAACTCCCAGCTCAGGATAATAAGTAATCATTTGGCCTATTCCGCCCAGACTTCATGTCTTTAGGTAATACAGTCATTAAACTAGAATCTTTTGGGCCACTTGTTGACAGATAATTATGCCAAGCACAAAAACCATGTAAAATTCTCTCCTTTAGGTCATGGAACTGTGACATGGTGAGGTCACAGCCTGGCCTCAGTTATCTCCAAATCTCTTGGTGTTCAGATTTGTATATGGTACAACCCAATGCAATAGTGTCTAGATCAACTATTAAACCATTTATAATGCCCAGGAACCAAATTGTGGTAGCCAGCAATTAGCTTTATTCATGTTTTTAATTTTTCTCCCTTTGAAGTTTAATGGATGGTTATTATGATGTAGTCTATACATCATCCAAGACTGCAGGCTGCTTGCTAAAGCAGCTAAAGAAAACTAGACTCTGTGCTAGGAAACTGCACATAACCTAACTGGACTCTGGATTCAGTTCTGAGTCTGCTGTTTTGTTCCACATCTTCTTTCTCCAGGCAGAGAATCAGGAAGAAAAAGGCACACATTCCATGAAGGACTGCAGACACACAGAAAAAGATGTGGTACCTCCCTTTCTCAAGTTCTGAAAGAGAGATCAAAAGAAAGAGGAAGGAAAAAGAGAAAAAGAAAAAGGGAAAGGAGAGAGAGAGAGAGAAAGAAAGAAAGAAACAAACAAACAAAAGAAACATGTATATCTTCTATTTCTGTACATGGCTGCCTGGTTTGTGTTCATATTCCATAGAATCACTGGGTTAAAACCTCTATGACAAAGGTTATCAGTGTCCTCAATGGCCATTTTCAGTGGACTCATCCATTCCACAAGATTTATTTTATTTTTACTCTGAACCAGACAATTTCTGGGTTATAGGGACATAATGGGGATCAAGATTTCCTTGGAGTTGATGTTTTTGTGGATTTTATTTCAGTCCTTGGGTCTCTGTATTATTTGCTGATGTTGAACATTACTTTCTGGAAATACATTTGCATTCCATTCAAAAAAAAAAAAAAAGAAACAAAAGTTGACTGAATGTCAGTGGCTCACTCCTGCAATCCTAGCTACACAACAGGCTGAGATGGAATCATGATTTAAAGCCAGCCAGGGCAAGAAGGTTCATGAGATTCTCATCTCCAATTAAACCAGAAAAAAGTTGGAAGTGGAGGTGTGGCTCAAGTGATAGAGTGACAGCTTTGAGTGAACAAACTAAGGAGGAGTGTGAATCCCTGAGTATAAGAACAAGCTCATGAGTGTAGGAAAGTCCATGAGACTCTTATCTGGCACACATAAACAACAAAAAGAAACAAAGCCTGAAAATTTTCAATGCAATGAAAATGATAAACCCATACATTGAAGAATCACAACAAATAAGAAGTAGAAAATACCTATATGAAGAGATCTCATAATCAAAGTGTTTAAAGGCAGTGATAAAAAAAAAAAATTTTAAAGCAAGCTGATGCCAGTGGTTATTGTCTACAATCCTAGCTACTCTGGAGGCTGAGACTTGGAGAATAGAGTTCTCTGCAAGATTCTATCTCCAATTAACCAGCAAAAGGCTGGGCTATGGACTACCAGTCCAGGGCAAGAAGGCAACAATGAATAAATACAAAGTATCAAAATATATTAAATAAACCAGGCTGGTGGCTCATGCCTGAAATCCTAGCTACTCAGGAGGTTGATATCTGAGAATCAGGGTTCAAAGCCAGCCTGGGCAGAAAGGCCGTGAGACTCTAATCTCCAATAAACTATTAGAAAACCAGAAGTGGCACTATGGTTCAAGCAGTAGAGTGCTTGCCTTGAGCTGAAGAGCTCAGGGACAGCACCCATGCCCAGAATTCAAGCTCCACAACTGACAAAAAAAAATACATTAAATAAATACAAATCCATGAATTCATAATAACATCAAGAAAATATGAAACTACAAAAGAAGCTCATGGTCAACATTGGAGGCTGCTAGTACAGCTTTAATTTAAGAACTAAAAAAAGAAAAGTTGGGTGCTGGTGGTTCACTAGCCTATAATTCTAGTTATTTAGGAGGCTGACATCAGAGCATTGCAATTCAAAGCCAGCCTGGGCAGGAAAGTCCATGAGACTCTTATCTCCAAATAATCACCAAAAAGCCAGAAGTGGAGCTATGGCTCAAGTGCTACAGCACTAAAACTCAGGGAAAGAGCCCAGGCCCAGAGTTCAAGCCCCAGGATTGGCACAAAAGAAAAAAAAGAAATTTCTTTATTTCCAGAAATACATTTTCCATGGGGGAAATAAAACCTGCAACCCTATGACAAAGTAAATAGGACTTCAGAAACAAAGGACTTCCACTCATTTTGTTATATCATTGCTAAATGACCACATATATGGTATATATATATGTGTGTGCAACTGAGGGAAGCTACGATAGGAGGACACAGAATCAGAGGGAAATGGGAAAACATACAACAGAAGGGCCCATCAGCTGCACTGGACATAAGATGAAAATGAACTAAGCAACTCAAAGGCAGCAATGGGAGGGAGGAAATGAGAGGGAAAGAGGGAACAGTTTATACTAAGCAAAAGAAAAGAAATATACTTATCACCTCATGTGGAAGAAATAGTTGTAGTGTCAAAGCTCATAGAATTCAAACTTTAGCCAGCGCCTGTGGCTCACGCCTGTAATCCTAGCTACTCAGGAGGCTGAGATCTGAGGATCACAGTTCAAAGCCAGCCCAGGAAGGAATGTGTGAGAAACTCTTATCTCCAATACACCACTCAGAAAACCGGAAATGGCACTCTGGCTCAGGTGGTAGAGTGCTAGCCTTGAGCTGAAGAGCTCAGGGACAGTGCCCAAAGCCAGAGTTCAAGACCCACGACTGACAAAAAAAAAAAAGAATTCACAAACTTTATAGACCATGATAATGATAATTGTGAAGGTTAAAATGTGTTTGTGACTTTAAGTATCACTCACTATTCTACAATACTATGAAATATGTGAAATTTATGTAATCACCTAATCCCAATAAAAAAATTTTAGAAAAAACCAAACCTGCAACCCCATGATGTAAAAGCCTTGGGGAAAACAAGAATTAGAATATTAAACATGATATCTTGCCCATGTAATTGTAACCCCTTTGTACAGTATTTTCACAATAAAAAAAAAGAATATTAAACATGAGGCAATAGTTGGTAAAGAATAGTGCTTCTCAGAATTCCAACTAATAGGAAATGGCACTGTGGCTCTAGTGGTAGAGTGCTATAGCCTTGAGCTGAAGAGCTGAGGGACAACGCCCAGGCCCAGAGTTCAAGCCCCACGAGCAACAACAACAACAAAAAAAGAATTCCAACTAATAAATACCAAAAGACCAAAAGAATTATAAAATTATTATTTTAAATCCCTAATGAGCCAAGTACTGGTGGCTCAAGCCTAGTTTGTAATCCTAGCTACTCAGAAAACTGAGATCTGAATATCATGGTTCAAATCCAGTCTAAGCAGGAAAGTCTATGAGACTCTTATCTCCAATTAACCACTCAAAAACCAAAAGTGAGGGGGCTGAGAAGGTGGCTAATTGGTAGAGTGCTTGCTTTGTATTCATGAGGCTCTGGGTTCGATTCCTCAGCAACACATAAGCAGAAAAGGCCAGAAGTGGCGCTGTGGCTCAAATGGTAGAGCGCTAGCCTTGTGCTGAAGAGCTGAGGGACAGTGCCCAGGCCCAGAGTTCAGGCCCCACAAGCAAAAATCCCCAAAAAACCCAGAAGTGAAACTGTGGCTCAAAGTGGTAAAGCTCTAGCCTTGAGCAAGTGCTCAAAGACATCACTTAGACCCTGAGTTCAAGCCCATGGCTGACAAAAAGAAAAAAAAATCCTAATGAGTCCGTTGTGAAGTATCATTAATAATACAATGACTGGGGAAACTTTGTACGTAATGGGTTTGAGGACAAGGGAATGGTTCAAGTGGTAAAGTGCCTGCCACCAAGTATGTGGCTCAGAGTTCAATGTCCAGTACTTACTTGGTGACTTGCCAGTGTGGTAGCTATTAAAAAAACAGGGCTTCTGTGAATTTACACCCTGCTTGTCTACTTGATGGGACTGAGTAGCTTCTTTCAACTGAGACAGAATTTGTCGACCACTGCGCTGGGAAGAGGCATTCACTTCAAATATCTGAAAGAAGAATAGATGCAAAATAGAATGGCTTATGTTTCCTTTTTGTTTCTCAGGCAGGAATTTTCTATGTAGCACAAGGTAGCCTCATACTTGAGATCTTCCTGCCTCACATTCTTGCGTGATGCGATTTTAAGCATGTTCCACCACAAATGCTGGGGGTTTTATTTAAGAGTAATCATTGAGAATGATGGAAGGGATGACATTTATCAAAACATATTTACTCATAATCTGACTTGAAACCCTTTTGTGCAACTACTTAAAAATTTTATTTTATTTTATTTATTATTAGTTTTTTGTGGGGTCTGGTCGTGGGCTCCTGAACTCGGCCTGGGCGCTGTCCCTCAGCTCTTCAGCTCCCACAGCGCCACTTCCGGCTTTTTTTTCTTTTTGCTTATGTGGTGCTGAGGAATCAAACCCAGGGCCTCAGGCATGCAAGGCAAGCACTCTACCACTGAGCCACCTTCCCAGCCCAGTGATTTAAAATTTTTATAGAAGAGTAATCATTACATTAGCATTTTTCCATTGCAGCTCTACTAACCTTAAATCCAAGCTCCTGAGCACAAGCATACACTGCAGCGGTTTTTCCTACTCCTGTTGGTCCTGTTATGAGAACAGTATTGCAAAGACGGCTCTCTTCTTCATCTGAACTGCTGTCAAGGTCTATCCTATCTGAAAAATCTGAAAAGTTGTTTAAATGCATAGAAAATGATTAGATGCTCACGAAAGTCATTCTACCTCATGAAACTCAGGGATCAAATATCACAATTGTCTTGATTTTATTTTTGCCAAAGAAAGGAGAAAAACTAATTTACAAAAAGTAGACCCAGTACAAAATGCCAACCTAGAAATGTTAGAACACTATGACTTAATTTGACTCTAGAAAAGTTCAGTAAAAATAAAAGTTCAGTGAAATGAGCAAAGATGACTCAAATACCTTCCAGCTTCTCGTCTCGTTTTCCCTTCAAATTCTGTCTTTCTTCCAATTCGGCTCTCCTTTTCCAGTCTTTCAACCAACTGCCATACAGACATCATTTACCTTATGTTAAAAGGATTGCTGAGGAAATTATGCCCTATTACTCCATAATGCTTCTAAATCAACTAAACAGTAAAATATTTTTACATGGGCATGAATGTTTTAAAATGAAGTACTTTTCTCTTAAATATACAAGACTAAAGGGTATTCAGTGTATCACTGGTTATATTCTTAAGAAAAAGCAGGGAGCCAGTGGTTCACTCCTAGCTACTCAGGAAGCTGAGAGCAGAGGACCAAGGTTCAAAGCCAGCCCAGGGAGGAAAGTCTGTGAGAGGCTTATCTTCAATTAACCACCAGCCAAATGGAGTTGTGGTAAAGCACCAGCTCTGAGAGAAAAAACTAAGGGTCAGTGCTTAGCCCTTGAGTTCAAGCCACTGGACTGATACCAAAAAGAAAAGGAAAAAACATACACACAATTTTTCCTGGAAAGATATATAACAAAGTCTCAATAGAACCTCTAGGGAGTAGAAATGTGAGAAAGGAGGGAGAATAATGGGGGTCTGAGTCTAATCAAGATCCATTGCATGCATATATGGACATGTCAGAATTAAACTCTCATTAATACCAATTCAAAATGTGGGGAGGGGTAAAGAATGGAAATAAAATGAGTGTCATGGGCTGGGAAGGTGGCTCAGTGGTAGAGCGCTTGCCTTGCATGCATGAGGCCTTGGGTTCGATTCCTCAGCACCACCTAAGCAAAAAGAAAAAAGCCGGAAGTGGCGCTGTGGCTCAAGTGGTAGAGCGTTAGCCTTGAGCTGAAGAGCTGAGGGACAGCACCCAGGCCCAGAGTTCAGGCCCCACGACCAGACCAAAATAAATAAATAAATAAATAAATAAAATAAAATGAGTGTCATTCAACAACAAAAGAAATATAAAAAAAAGAGACTTTTTACTTAAAATTCTGTTTAAAACTATTTTCCCATGAAGTATATAACTCTATAATAAATTCTAATATTTTTCAAAAATTGTACTAACCTATGTAATTTTTTTATAGCTAAGTCATTGCCTATGAGTTCACTGGCATTCTGAGGTTGATATTTTTCTGTCCAGAGCATGTCTTCAATTCCAGAATCTAAAGAAAAAAACGTAAGTAAAAATTAAGGTATTATATATTCCTTGAAGTATACATTTTAAATGATTTTACTACTTACTGAAGAATTGTAGAATTATTTATTTATAAAAGGCTGTTTTTATATATTGGTGGCTCATGCCTATAATCCTAACTACTCAGGAGTAGCAGGATCATGGTTTGAAGCCAGTCTGGAAAGAAGTCTGTGAGACTCCATCTCAAGTTAACCAGTAAAAAGCCAGTCTAGAGGTAGAGAGAGAGGGAAAACAAGAGTTCAAGTATAAGAAGGAGAAAAATCTAGTTTACCAGAATGGAGGATACTTTTGCCGCAGACCTGTTAACACCTATTATCAGAACGTAATTATCTCCTACTGCTTCTGCCTTCAACTTTACATGTGCTCAAAGCAGTTTGTTTCTTCTGCAATGTTTTTTGTTTTGTTTTTTTTTTGGGGGGGGGGGGGATCTGGTCATGGGGCCTGAACTCTGGGCCTGGGCGCTGTCCTCAGCTCTTTAGCTCAAGGTTAGCACTCTATCACTTGAGCCACAGCACCACTTCTGGCTTTTTTTCTTTTTGCTTATGTGGTGCTGAGGAACCGAACCCAGGGCCTCAGGCATACAAGGCAAAAGCGCTCTACCACTGAGCCACTTTCCCAGCCCTCTTCTGCAATGTTATAGAAAATATACCTTTGGAGGAATCTGGCTTTATCCCAGAAGAGATATTTCTTTTGTCAAGATCTTCTGACTTCCCCTTTATTTTTTCTGGAATTACTGAATATTCATTTGGCTTTTTTCTTTTTGACTTCTGATTTCCTGTTTCCACTCGTTTCCTTTTGGTTTCTTTATGACTAACATCAGGCTCAAATTGTGGACTTTCTATTTGGAAATTATACAAATACGCATACTTATTAATTTATCAAAGCAAGCTATAATATTCAATAATCTTTATTACTTCCAAAAATTCCAGTCTCAAGACATTAAGATAAAATGAGTCAAATACAACACACTGATAGTAAGATGGAGGACTTATTATTTAGACATAGCTTTTAAAGCTATGTAGGTAAAAATTACCTCATCTAAGGCTTTCCTTAAGTGATTCATATTTTACAGTAATTGAGGCTATCACTGGGTTCACCTTTCTAGAAGCTGACAGTGCTGATATTCCATTACAGGAGACTCTTTCCTTTAGCTAAATAACTCTTGCCAAATGTTTTGTCTCTGTGAACCACTTTTCTGTGTATGCCAGTACTGGGGTTGAACTCAGAGCTTTCTTTTAGTTTTTTCACTCAAGACTGCCAACTCCACCACTTGAGCCACATCTCCACTTTGGGATTTTTCTGTAGGTTAATTCTAGATACGTTTCTTGATTTGTTTGCCTGGGCAAGGTTTTGAACCTTGATCCTCAGGTCTCAGCCTCCTAAGTATATAGGATTACAGGTGTGAACCACCAGTTCCTGGCTATCTGTGGACTATTTCTGAGTCAAAAGCTAAGTCAAAGGCTTCCTGTTTGTTTTCAAACCTGAAGTATTAACATAGATGGTAAAGATTATCACTAACCTTGGTTGCCAGGGACCTCAGAAAGCACCTGGTACTCAATTCGTTTTTGGAGAAGCAATGGAAAATATTTTCCAAAAGCAAAGTTAGGATTGGACCACCTCATTTCTTCCAGCAAAAGATTTCTTACATCTTTAGTAAAATCCTTCCTTGTCCTTGTAAACTGCAATGAAGAATAAGATGAACAATAATAGATCCATCCCATCTATTTAATAATCACAAAACCTCCAAACATTCTGTCCACAAGAAATCAGTATCATTGCAGGATTAGTTGTCACCAAACACAACACTGCATTAATGCAGCATATGAAGTACTTACTTTTGTATTTTACTTTCTCTCTTGAGTAATACTTTATACCTTTATTAAACTATAATGCTGATCTACAAAATATCTAGACTGGTGTATAATATTTAATATTTTTTCTCAAGATTGGTAATGAGGTTTTGTTTGTTTTTTTTTCTGTTATTGTTATTTTGCTATATAGCTCAGGGTGGCTTTGAAATTTTCCTGTGTTAGCCACTCAAGTTCTGGGAAGCGCGCACAATAACATCTAGCTCTACTATTAATTTTTCTTTCTATTTTTTTTTTTGTGTGTGTGTGTGCTGGTCCTGGGACTTGAACGCAGAGCCTGGACACTTCCATAAGCTTTTTCATTCTAGGTTAGCACTCTATACTTGAACCACACACCTCCACTTCTGGCATTTCTAGAGGTTTATTAGAGATAAGACCCTCATGGACTTTCCTGCCCAGGCTGGCTTTGAATCATAATCCTCAGATCTCAGCCTCCTGAGTAGTTAGGATCACAGGTGCAAGTCACCAGTGCCTGGCCCTTTTGTTAATTTTTAGTTTTTGATTTTTTTTGGGGGGGGGGGGGTCTGCCCTGTGGCCTGAACTCTGGGCCTGGGTGCTGTCCATGAGCTCTTCAGCTCAAGGCTAGCACTCTACCACTTGAGCCATAACACCTCTTCCAGCTTTTTCTGCTTATGTGGTGCTGAGGAATCGAACCCAGGGCCTCCTGCATGAAAGGCAAGCACTCTACCACTGAGCCACCTTCCCAACCCCCTTTTTGTTAATTTTTAAAACTTTGTTGATTACCTAAAAGATGTGTACTTCATTTGGATTGTTAAACATTATACTTCAGGATGGTAAGAGACAAAAGTAGACATGCAACCTTTGCTCCTCTGGGATTTGTGAAAGAAGCACCCTACAATGGATGAGCTTTCTAGTACTTACCAAGACAGCAGAATTACTTTTCAGATTTGAATTCAATGTTGAAAATTCACCCAGAGCAATGACACATTTTGAAAGATCTATTATGTTAGGACTCAGTTCTCTAAGTTTGGTTAACAGAGGACAACAGGGTGGTTTCAAATGCCATAACCAATACCCTAAAGGAAAAGAGAAAAGGTATCATAACTAATGTTTATACACTGTACGTGTACTGTGCAACAAGGATGCAAACATTAAAACATTTGACAAAGCCAGGCACTGGTGGCTCACACCTGTAATCCTAGCTACTCAAGGAGTCTGAGATCTGAGGATCAAGGGTTGAAACCAGATCAAGCTGGAAAATCCATGAGACTCTAATCTTCAATTAACTACCAGAAAACTGGATCAAAGTAGGAGAACACTAGCCTTTAGCAAAAAAACCCAGGGACAGTGCCCAGGTTCCAAGTTCAAGCCCCATGATTAACAATCAATCAATTAATTAATCAATCAATCAAATTAACAACAACAACAAAACAGTGTTGGAAATCAAAACTAGACTCCATGCATGCTAGACAACAGCTTTATGTTTGAGCTACACACCCAACCTTTGAGAAAGTCTTCAAGATGATCTGTACATACATGGGCTCTGATTTCAGAAAGGAACTACCTTTCTTTTAGAACATCACTCTAGAGAACAATGCTCACTCAGTACCCCTCACATTAGGGCTATAAGGGTAACATAAGGAAGGAGGCAAAGATCTTCCTTTGGCTTCTTTCCTGACCTACAATTCCCCACCCTTAGTAATCTGAGTCCAAAGATGAGGAAGAGAGGATAAAATATATATCTCAAATTCCTACTAAAGTAACCCTTAGAATGCTATGAGATCAGAAAATCAAGTTGCTTTTCTTTTTGTCAGTCCTGGGGCTTGGACTCAGGGCCTGACTCTGAGCTTCTTTTGCTCAAGGCTAGCACTCTACAACTTGAGCCACAGCGCTACTTCTGGCTTTTTCTGTGTATGTGGTACTGAGGACTCAAACCCAGGGCTTCATGCATGCTAGGCATGCACTTTACCACTAAGCCACAATCCCAGCCTAAGCTACTTTTTCTTTTTTGGAATAGGTCTCACTATATAGCCCTGCTTGGCCTTGAACGATAGATCCTCCTGTCTAGCTTCTCAAGTGTTGAGATTGTAGATGTGCTTCAATGACTGGCCCTGAGTCTCATTTTTTTTTTTCCGTCATCATTTTTTCTTTCTTTTTTTTTGTGGGACTTGAACTCTGGGCTTGGGTGCTATCCCTCAGCTCTTCAGCTCAAGGCTAGCGCTCTACCACTTGAGCCACAGTGCCACTTCCGGCTTTTTTCTTTTTGCTTATGTGGTGCTGAGAAATCAAACTCAGGGCCTCAGGCATGCAAGGCAAGCGCTCTACCACTGAGCCACCTTCCCAGCCCCCCCACTTTTTTTTTTTTTTGTCGGTCGTGGGGCTTGAACTCTGGGCCTGGGCGCTGTCCCTCAGCTCTTTAGCTCAAGGCGAGCGCTCTACCACTTGAGCTACAGCGCCACTTCCATCATTTTTTCTTTAAACAACTACATTAAATGGTTACTTATTACTTCTAACAATTGAAGTATTTGATCATAATAAACTTACCATCATCTTTTTGCTGAACATGAACAACTCTCTGGAAACTGGCACTTACTGAATTGTAAACATCTAGTGCAGCAGCTTTCTTCGCAATTTGTCGTTTCAAAGAGTCAGGCAAGCCACTCATGAGAAACTCACGCTTTGCTTTAAACTGTACATCACAATCCTGTGATTTTTCGTATGAATCTTGACTTTTAAGAAAATAATTTTAGAAAAAAAAAGCTAAGATTATTTTAACAATTGAAAGAACAAAGTGCCTAGAAAATAAAATATTTTTACATTGAATTTAAAAGTTAACTGCTGGGAAGATGGCTCAGTGGTACAGTGCTTGCCTTGCATGCATGAGGCCCTGGGTTCGATTCTTCAGTATCACATAAGCAGAAAAAGCCGGAAGTGGCACTGTGGCTCAAGTGGCAGAATGCTAGCCTTGAGCTGAAGGGCTGAGGGACAGTGCCCAGGCCCAGAGTTCAAGCCCCACAACCGACCAAAAAAAAAAAAAAATTAACCTAAGATATTAGCTGATGAAATTACTTTTTGGTTATCACAAAAGCAAAGGTCTACTCATGTTACAAAACTAAATAAAACAAGTATGTAGAGAAAAAAAGTTACTTAAAGGACATCTACCAAAGGACATCTTCCACTATCTTTTAGATGGAAGTGAATTTTCTTCTTTTATTTGTGGAATGCTAGGTATCAGAAACCAGGACCTCAGAATGCTAGGCAAACATCCTACCACTGCCAGGTGCTCGTGGCTCACGCCTGTAATCCTAGCTACTCAGGAGGCTGAGATCTGAGGATCCCGGTTCAAAGCCAGCCTAGGGAAAGAAAGTCCTTGAGACTCTTATCTCCAATAAACCACTTGAAAACTGGAAGTGGCGCTGTGGCTCAAGCGGTAGAGTGCTCGCCTTGAGCTGAAGAGCACAGGAACAGCACCCAAGCCCAGAGTTCAAGCCCACCACCGACAAAACAAAACAAAACAAATCCTACCACTAAGCTTTATCCTCCATACTAGAAGGGCTTTTTTTATTGTTAAATATTTATTTATCTTATATTCAGAAAGAGTACCAGCTTTCAAAAAATGAATATAATAGCTGAAGATGGAGCTCACTGCAGGGTGTTTACCTAGCAGGGCAAGGAGCTGGGTTCAACCCCATCAGTGCAAAACAAAACAAAATCCACACACATAACAAACAAAAATAATTTTATAGAGGAAAGGAAAAGCAACGATGACATTGTCCAAAAATAAAAAGCACTCGTTATCCAACTTATGAAATGCTTTTTTGTAACAACACCTTAATAATAACAATACAATTATTTTTAGAAAAATAAGTTGCTGGAGATGTCACAGAAGTAGTGGAATACCTGCCCAGCAAGCCCAGGGCTTTGAGGTCAAACTCAAGTACTGCTTATGATCACTAGGTAGTAAGAAACTAATTATTATTTATGTCTTTTACTTGGCTTATCTTAAAACTTTCTACTTGTTGTCTTTTCCTATTTGAGTGAAATAAGGAGAAGATGAGACTAGAAGCCAGATTAGAGGAATTAGCCTTAGAAAAAAGGTATGAGGGGCTGGGAAAGTGGCTCAGTGGTAGAGCGCTTGCCTTGCATGCATGAGGCCTTGGGTTCGATTCCTCAGCACCACATAAGCGAAAAGGAAAAAGCCGGAAGTGGCGCTGTGGCTCAAGTGGTAGAGCGCTGCCTTGAGCTGAAGGGCTGAGGGACAGCTCCCAGGCCCAGAGTTCAGGCCCCACGACTGGAACCAAAAAGAAAACCAAAACAAAAAAGAGATATGATGCCAGGTACAGGTGGCTCATGCCTGTAATCCTAGCTACTCAGGAGACTGAGATCTGAGGATTGCGGTTCAATGCCAGCCTAGGCAGGAAAGTCCATGAGACCTTTTTTTTTTCTTGTCAGTCATGGGGCTTGAACTTTGGGCCTGGGCGCTGTCCCTCAGCTCTTCAGCTCAAGCAAGTGCTCTACCACTTGAGCCACAGCGCCACTTCCAGTTTTCTGGTGGTTAAATGGAGATAAGAGTTTCACCGACTTTCCTGCCCAGGCTGGCTTTGAACCAAGATCTTCAGATCTCAGCCTCCTGAGTAGCTAGGATGATGGGCATGAGCCAATGACACCCAAGTTCCATGAGACTCATCTCTAATTAACCACCAGAAAACCAGAAGTGGTGCTGTGGCTCAAAGTGGAAGAGTACTAGCCTTGGGCTAAAGAGCTCAGGGACAGTGCCCAGGTCCAGAGTTCAAGCCCCACAACTAACCAAAAAAAAAAGAAAGAATTTTTTCTATTATTAATAGGAAGGAAGAAGGAAAAGATTGGCAAAGATGTAGTTAAACTAAAGCAAAAAGGTAGACTATAAGAGGAATGTAAGGGGCTGGGAAGGTGGCTCAGTGGTAGAGCGCTTGCCTTGCATGCATGAGGCCCTGGGTTCGATTCTTCAGTACCATATAAGCAGAAAAAGCCGGAAGTGGTGCTGTAGCTCAAGTGGTAGAGCACTAGCCTTGAGCTGAAGAGCTGAGGGACAGTGCCCAGGCCCAGAGTTCAGGCCCCAAGACCGGGCCCCCCACCCCAAAAAAAGAGTCTGAGATCTGAGGATTGCAGTTCAAAGCCAGTCTAGGATGAAAAATCTCTGAGAAACTCTTACCTCCAATTAAACTATCAAAAAACTGTAAGTGGAGCTGGCTCAAAGTGGTAGATCCCTAGCCTTGAGCAAAAGAGATCAGGGACAGTGCCCAGGTCCTGAGTTCAAGCCCCACAAGGGACCAAAAAAAAAAAAATCAAACAAAATAACTGAGCCATGAAGATGATAAACCTAGTCTTCTTCGAGCATGCTCCAGTTGCATATACTAGAACATGGTTCATCCTTACTCTTACCCAGTCCTATACCCAAACCTAATTAATAATGAAAAGTTTTCAAATTTATTTCCTCATACCTTTTCATAAATCATTTTCAACATCTTATCTCTTACCTGTGTCATATCAGACCTGTCCTCCCTACATCACTGAGGACTCCTACTCTTCCTTTAGTTTCAATTCAGGTACCATTTCTTTAGCAAAGTCCTCCTTCACCAGATGAAATCTCCTTTTATATAATCCCTAATAGAACTTTTTTTTTTTGGGGGGGGTCCGGTGTGGGGCCTGAACTCTGAGCTTGGACGCTGTCCCTCAGCTCTTCAGCTCAAGGCTAGCGCTCTACTACTTGAGCCACAACACCACTTCCGGCTTTTTTTCTTTTTGCTTATGTGGTGCTGGGGAATCGAACCCAGGGCCTCATGCATGCAAGGCAAGCGCTCTACCACTGAGCCACCCTCCCAGCCCCCCTAATAGAACTTTGTACCTCTCCTTAGCACAATGCCAATTTTTCATTTGTTGCCCTAATTAGTGTTTAATTATAGACTTTCTGCCCTCAAGATTATAAACATCATAATGATAGGGAATGTGTCCTAATAGTATATCTTTGGTAACAAAACCAGTACATAGTACATATTAGGAACATACTATTGGATGAAGTTGGTAAATGAAGTTGTATATTTTTGGTTTGATTTTTGATTA
This sequence comes from Dipodomys spectabilis, assembly GCF_019054845.1. NCBI lineage: Eukaryota > Metazoa > Chordata > Mammalia > Rodentia > Heteromyidae > Dipodomys > Dipodomys spectabilis. Next base: position 4,029,970 of record NW_024870681.1, on the reverse strand, counting down.
TTGTATTAATTTATATAGAGACAGTTCCAACATACTTACAAAAAAATCAAGACTCAGTAGCACTATCAAATACTATCTCTGAAAATGAACTTAAAGCTTCAGATGCCATTCATATGTTTTCTTTTTGTTGTTGGTGGTGGTTGTGGGTCTTGAACTCTGGGCCTGAGTGCTGTCCCTCTGCTCTTTAAGGCTAGTGCTCTACCACTTAAGCCACAGCAGCACCACTTCTGGTTTTCTGGTGGTTAATTGAAGATAATAGTATCACAGACTTTCCTGTCTGGGCTGGCTTTGAACTGTGATCCTCAGATCACAGCCTCCTGAGGAGCTAGGATTACAGGCATGAGCACCACCACTTGACTTCATATGCTTTCTTATCAGACCAAATAAATAAATACAAGGTGTCAAAATTTTGTATTGGACTGACCTGCTCTCATCAAAACCAAGGACAGGATTGGCTGTTTTTTGAGTCTTTCTGGCAAGAAATAAAGGAGCAACTTTCATTTTTCCTTAGAGAAAAAAAAAAATCAGGTTAGTATTAATGATTGCATTGTATTTCAGCTACTTTCAAAATTATATCTTTTAAACTTTGGTGTGTGCCAGTCCTAAGTCTTGAACTCAGGACCTAGCCATTGTCCCTGAGCTTCTTTGCTCAAGGCTAGCTACCACTTGAGCCACAACTCTACTTCTGGCTTTTTTCATGGTTGGCTTTGAACCACGATTCTTAGATCTCAGCCACTAGCATCGCTAGGATCACAGACATTGACCACAAGAACCCGGCTTCTTTTTAAGTTTTAAATTTAATTTTTAAAAATCTGATCAAGATGCATTACATATAAATTGACATGTTAAACTGAAAAAAGCTAAGTTTGTTTTACTGAGCTCTGGGTGCTGATGGGTGCTCGTGCCTGTACTCCTACCTACTAATGAGGCTGAGACTTGAAGGATCATGATATGAAGCTAGACTGGGCATAAAAGTCCATGAAACTCCACCTCCAAATAACCAGCAAAACACCTGGCTCAAGTGGTAGAGGGACAACAAGCAAGACAAGAAGCAAGCAAGTGATGCGCTGAGTTCAAGCCCCATTACTGGCTCCAAACACAAAAATTGAACTTTTTTTTTTTAATTATAAAAATTCTACATAATATCTTCCCTTAACTTAGTACTAGCAAAACTGGGGAGCTTTCTTTTTGCTTTTGTTTTTGGGTTATGGCGGCACTGAGGATTGAACTCATGCTTTGCTCTAGTTGACCCAGGGCTCCACATCCTTTGTGTATTGGTTATTTTCCAGGTAAGGTCTAACTTTGTGCCTGGGCCATCCAGTGACCTTCTCAGTGTTGCTGGGGATGACAGGATGCACCCTGCTGGGATAATGGGTGCTAACCGCTGCAGGCAAAGCCTAGCCATTGGTTGAGATGGAGTCTCAAGAATTTTATACCAATGGCCTGGGAAGGTGGCTCAGTGGTAGAGTGCTTGCCTTGCATACATGAGGCCCTGGGTTCGATTCCTCAGCACCACATAAGCAAAAAGAAAAAAGCCAGGAGTGGCACGGTGGCTCAAGTGATAGAGCTCTAGCCTTGAGCTGAAGAGCTGAGGGACAGCACCCAGGCCCAGAGTTCAGGCCCCATGACCGGACCCAAAAAAGAAAAGAACTGCTCAGAAATTAATTTTTTTAATGTAAAAATAAAATATTCCTCAGTTCATCAGAAATTTAGTTGTTAAAATGGAAATAATACAACCAAAATTTCACAAGACAAGAAATTAAATATCTATTATGAGAGCATTCAGAAAAATTCCCCCAAAACATTATTGTATAAACAGTATTAAATCTGATTACCAGGTACATTTTCGGAAGACTTGATAAGCTTTTTTCCTAGCACATCATTCAAACACTGAAGTTTCTTCTGATTTTTCTCTGGCTTTTTTAAGCAAGTGGGACTTGAATCTATCAGTATTACAGAGTCCTAAGACCAAAAAAAAAAAGAAAGAAAAAATTAATAGTGTTCCCCTTTATCTAGACCATACATCCAGTAACCCCAGCGAATGCCTTTCCGATAGTTTCAAATACTGTATGGACTAGGTCTTTTCATATACTACCTTACCACACATTGCAGCTTTAGTTATGACATCAAAACTAGGATGTCTTATTCCTTCTTACCATAATTCTTAGCAACTTCAGCATATAACTTTTTTTCATTCCTTATTAAGTCAAGATTTTACCTTTTCACTAAAGGAATTATTTTATGACTTCTCTTGGGAATGTGGCTTAGTGGTAGAGTGCTTGTCTTGCATGCATGCATGAAGCCCTGGGTTCAATTCCTCGGGACCACATAGACAGAAAAAGCAGGAAGTTGTGCTGCAGTTTAAGTGGTAGAGTGCTAGCCTTAAGCCAAAGCTAAGGGACAGTGCCCAGGCCCACAGTTAAGCCCAAGGACTGGCAAAAAAAAAAAAGTCAGCATTGCTTTGAGGAAAATGGAAGAACTAGTTCAGCTTACAAATGATGCTGAGGGGCTTGAGAAAGGTTCAGACTCTCTTTTGAGATCAAAAGGAAGTCAAAGGCTTTTAAAACAAAACTAGAAGTAGTATTTTTTTCTACCACCTGACAGCTATCATACACTGTGACCTTATAATTTTGTAATAGTTTCTTTTTCCCATTCCCAAAAGCAAACTAGGACAGAATTTACCCAAAGAGATGCTTTATAATACTCACATCTGATTCCGGTGATTTTTCCTTTTCCAGATGTCTAGAGGAACGCCTTAAGGGTGTCACGATTTCTTCAGTAGTCTTTGACCTACTGATATGTAAAGCTTTTGCCTTTTCAATCAATTGCTTTGCTTTTGATATATTTGAAGTACTGCTTACCTAGATAAAAATCTGAACTGTTAATCTAGATCACAGCAAATATTATTTATTTTTATTTTATTTTATTTTATTTTGCTGGTGCTGGGGCTTGAACTCTGGGCCTGGGCACTATTCCTGAGTTCCTTTTGCTCAAGGTTAGCATTCTATCACATGAGTCACAGCACCACTACTGGCTTTTTCTGTGCCTACTTAGAAATAAGAGTCTCAGGTCTGGGAAGGTGACTCAGTAGTAGAGTGCTTGCCTAGCATGCATGAATACCTGGGTTCCATTTCTCAATAGCACACACACATAAAAAGCCAGAAGTGGGGCTGAGGCTCAGATAGTAGAGTGCTATCCTTGAGCAAAAGAAGCTCAGGGACAGTGCCCAGGCCCTGAATTCAAGCCCCAAGACTGACAAAAAAAGAAAAAGAAACAAGAGTCTCATAGACTTTGGCTAGTTTTGAACCATGATCTCAGCCTCTTGAGTAACTAGAATTATAGGCATGAACCATCAAAGCCCAGCTAATATTTCATATTCAATACAAAGCCATAAAAATAGAAAAAATATATTTGCAGTCATACAAAGAAATAAGAATTACCATTATAATAAATTTATTAGGCTGAGATCTGAGGATCACAGTTCAAAGCCAGCCTGGGCAGGAAAGTCTATGAGACTCTTATCTCCAATAAACCACTCAGAAAACTGGAAGTGGTGCTGTGGCTCAAGTGGTAGAGTACTCGCCTTGAGCTGAAGAGCTGAGGGACAGCATTCAGGGTCAAAATTCAAGCTCCATGACCGACAAAAATAAAATAAAATTTTATATATATATATATATAATTATTATTCTCTGCTTGCTTTATATCAGGTGAGGTAACAGAAAGATACCAGCCCATTGCAAGTCAGAAAAATAAATTTTGCCAGACACTAAGGCTGCTACCACCTTGATCTTAAATGGGCTTTCTCATCCATAGAACTGTGAGAAATAAATTTCTGTTATTTGAGCTACCTGGACTGTAGTGATTTGGTACAACACCACAAACTCAAATAGGCAACCTTAAGGAAAATGACCAAAAAAGGCTCCTCCAAGTAAATATCCTTATCAGTTGTTCACATCTCAAAGCAAAGTATCTTCATACCTTTATAAACTAGCTAGAGGGCTGGGAAGGTGGCTCAGTGGTAGAGTGCTTGCCTTGCACGCATGAGGCCTTGGGTTCCATTCCTCAGCACTACATAAGCAGAAAAAGCCAGAAGTAGTGCTGTGGCTCAAGTGGTAGAGCGCTAGCCTTGAGCTGGTGCTGTGGCTCAAGTGGTAGAGTGCTAGCCTTGAGCTGAAGAGCTGAGCTCAGGACAGTGCCCAGGCCTAGAGTTCAGGCCCCATGACTGGCAAAAACAAAGACAAAAAAAATCTAGCTAGAAAAAATGGGATGATAGTAAAAAATAGGATAGAGTGGCAGTTAACCAATTTATAAAATATATGTATCTTTGACCTATTACTTTATAACAGGAGTGTGGGTTTTTTAAGGAAATAGAGTATCACTAATAGGATTCCAGTATTTTAGTTACCTTTCTAGTTTGAGAAGTAAAATCTTCATCAGTTGTTTCAAATTTCCTAGATTTTTTCTTTGATTTTCTGGGAGTATTAATTCTGATGAATTTCATTCTGAAAAAAAGATAACATTATTTAGAAACATTTTCCTAATTGTAATGTTCAAGAATCTCCAACATAGAAATGAACAAACTAAGGCTTCAATTTCTGGGCTTAATTATAAATATGAGGAAAAAAGCAATTCTCATCAATCCAATTAAAAACTATGTAAACTTTTTTAAAGCTTACACTAATTACATAAAGGGATTTCATTAATATATCTCCACACAATTTATACTATAGTCCAATTAATCCCACTAATCTTACCCCCTCTATCACACTTCCTGCCTGCTAAACTATATTTTTTTGTGGTGCTGGGGATCAAACCCAGGGTTTTGTGTATGCAAGGCAAGTAGTTTACCACTAAGCTATGGTCCCAGGCCCAAACTTTATTTATTCATTACTTTTCTGTTACATTTTTTTAATTTTTTTGTCTGACACAGGGCTTGAACTGAGGGCCTGGGCTCTAGCTCTGAGCTTTTTGCTCAAGGCTAGTGCTCTACCATGAGAGCCACAGCTTTTTCTGAGTAGTTTACTAGAGATAAGAGTCTAATGGACTTTCCTGCCTGGGCTGGCTTCCAATTGTGATCCTCAGATTTCAGCCTCGTGAGTAGCTAGGATTACAGGCATGAGCCACCAGTGCCTGGCAACTATCTTTAGAAATAATAAAACTTGGGGGCTGGGAAGATGGCTCAGTGGCAGAATGCTTGCCTTGCATGCATGAGGCCCTGGGTTCCATTCCTCAGCATCACATAAGCAGAAAAAGCCAGAAGTGATGCTATGGCTCAAGTGGTAGAGCACTAGCTTTGAGTTGAAGAGCTGAGGGACAGTACCCAGGCCCAGAGTTCAGGCCCCAAGACTGATTAAAAAAAAGAAATAATAAAACTTAGCTGGGCACTGGTGGCTCCCACATGAACTTCTAGCTACTTTCCTGCCCAGGCTGGTTTTAAACAGTGATCCTCAGATCTCAGCCTTCTGAGTAACTAGGATTACAGGTGTGAGCCACCAGCACCTGGCTTAATAATAAATCTGACATAAAACTGGTCCCTAGGATATTTTTTGTTTGATGTGGTTTTTTGTTTGATTGTTTTTATCGGTCAAGGGGTCTGAACTCGGGCTGGTCACTGACCCTTGGCTCTTCAGATCAAGGCTAGTGCTCTACCACTTGAGCCACAGCGCCACTTCTGGCTTTTCCTGCTATGTGGTGCTGAGGAATGGAATCAAGGGCTTCAGGCATGCAAGGCAAGCACTCTACCACTGAGCCACCTTCCCGGCCCTGTTTGGTATGTTTTTGAAAAGGGGTATAATTATTGGCCAAGTCTGGCCTGAAAATCACCAACTGGCTTCAAACTCAAGATCCTACTGTTCTAGCCTCCCAAGTGCTAGAATTACAGGAGTAATTCACCATCCTAGGCCTTAGGATCATTCTTACATTAGCCAGAACAACTATGTAAGTATGTACTTCATCCTGTATTTACTTTCTCCAAGAAATGAAACTCCAATTTATTGAATCTATTTATTAAATATGCAGGATTCATATTGGATATTTCTCCAAGGGTTAACAACCGTGATAAATAAGTTTACAACTCATCTAAAATATATCTGAAATTGTGATTGACTTGAAATGGAATGTTCAAAACAAGAAACATAGTTTTATACTGGTGGCACATGCCTATAATCCTATCTACTCAAAAGGCTGAGATCTGAGGATAGCAGTTTGAAGTCAGCCTGGGCTGAAAAGTCCCCATGAGACTCTTATCTCCAATTAACCACACAAAAACCAGAAGCGAGCCCAGCACCAGTGGCTCACACCTGTAATCTTAGCTACTCAGGAGGCTGAGATCTGAGGATCACAGTTCAAAGCCAGCCTGGGCAGAAAAGTCTGTGAGACTTTTTTTTTGGGGGGGAGGGTGGTCATGGAGCTTGAACTCTGGGCCTGGACACTGTCCCTCAGCTGTTCAGAACAAGGCCCAGGCTAGCACTCTACTACTTGAGCCATAGCACCACTTCTGTTTATGTGGTACTGAGGAAATGAACCCAGTGCCTCATGCATGCAAGGCAAGCACTCTACCACTGAGCCACCTTCCCAGCCCTCCCAGGACTCTTATCTTCAATTAATCACCAGAAAACCAGAAGTGGTACTGTGGCTCAAGTGGTAGAGTACTAACCTTGAGCTGAAGAGCTCAGGGACAGCCAGCACCCAGGCCCAGAGCTCAAGCCCCACAACCAACATAAAAAAAAAAACAGAAGTGGAGCTGTTACTCAAAGTGGTAAAGCACTAGCCTTAAGCAAACCAGCTCAGAGACAGTGCCCTGGTCCTGAATTTAAGCCCCACAGACCCACATACACAAAAGGAAACATTGTGAAATCATGTTTTTTCTTTTTTTGCTAGTCCTGGGGCTTGAACTCAGGGCCTGGGCACTGTCCCTGAGCTTCTTTTGCTCAAGACTAGCACTCTACCACTTGTGCCACAGCACCATTTCCAGCTTTTTCTGTTTATGTGGTACTGAGGAATCAAACCCAGGGCTTCATACATGCTAGGCAAGCACTCTACTTCACTAAGCCACATTCCCAGCCCTTCTTTTTCTTAGTAATCAGTTGTGTTCTAGAAAAGAAATCAAATCCTTCAATGCTTAAAATATTTTCCTTTCCAATTAGTAATACTGTAGAATGTCAGAACATTAGAACAAAAACAAAACCTTACCTGATAGGACTTTCTGAATCTGAGGATACTGTTATTAACTCTGCAGTGTATAGGCTATGCTTTTCTGATGGGCTAGATTTTTTTACTGGACTATTGTCTTGTGTATCTTCGGAATCAGTAGCTCTTAGAGCTACCGAAGTATGTATGTTTCTATTTCTTAAAGATCTCCTGGTTGACTTGTGTGTAGAAAGATTTATCAGTCCATCTTCAAATTCAGCTTTAGAATGCATAATCTTGTTTTTAATTGGTGTACTGGTTTTTCTTGATGTATTGTCACTCAGAGGAATCTTTAAAAGGTTATCACAAGCAAGACTTTCACTGTTAAATAATGTACTGCTTTTGAAAACTTCTGGTTTCTTTTGTCTTAAACTCATTCTATGCTTATTTTGATTTTGTTTACTTTTTAAGGAAAAGGTTGTTTCTCTCATTTGAGTATTACTCTCTCTGTTTTCGCCTGAAGTATCCCTAGCATCTAATGTTTTCTTACCCTTTTTCTTTAACTTTTTACTTTTCTCCTTTGGAAAATTTCGTTTCTCAATGTGTGATTGTGAACTGCCATTATTTGAAACCATTTGGCTACTAGAATTATCCATGTTTAATTTTTTACTATTCTCTCTTTCTTCCTCATTTGAAGATTTTTCATTCAGGTCTTTCTGCTTATCTGAAGATTTTTTTATTCCATTTTTAAGTGCATCTGACACTGGCTGCCTAAATGCTTTCATAAACTGCTGTCTCTCTTCTAGGCTGCACTTTGGTTTCAGAGCTTCTGAACCTCCAGTCTCCAACACTGCCAACTCAAGTTCTTCCTCCTGTATCACAACGTTAGATTTCCTTTTCTGAACTGTCTGTTCATTCTCAGGATCAGAAAAACTAGTCTCCATCTCAAACTGCTTTTGTTTCAAGAAGATTGAGGGTATCTTTCCTATCTTTTTGGGGGGAGTGGGGTGAACCTGTGCAAGGACAGTAACTGTCTTAAAGTGCACCTGCTGAGATAGTTCACAGTTTTCTGGTTCACTTATATAATCACTTTTGGCCACTTCAACTGTGTCAGAAGAAACACAAATTGACATTGTAGAGTCTGGCATCTGTTGCCCTTGACTTTCCTTGTGACTTTTTAGAAATTCCTCGTAGGAGACAGTTACTGTACTATCATGTAAATTGAAAATTTCATGATCACTTGTATTAGCATAATCTGTAACACTCTTAGTTTCATGAGTTAGAGAAGGCATTGTCTGTTTACCATCTTTACAATCTTTTAGTTCTTCTACCAAGGGTAAATTTTCAGGTAGATCAATTACATCTCTGTGCTTCCTTTTCCTCAATCTTTTGCAATCATTTTTTGTGGTGCCTTGTTTAGGATTTACTTTCTTAAAACTCTTATTGGTGGTTAGAGTATTTGATTGGTTTCTGCTAGCTTGAATTCTTTCTGCAACAATCTCTATGGGTTTCTTGTGAAGTAAAACAGAGGTACTTCTCTCCACAAAATCATTATTTAAGCTATAATCATCCCTAGTATGATCATTACTAATGTCAATTTGAGATTCAGTCTCAGTTTTAATATTATTTAGTTGATGAGATAGATTAACCCTCTTTCTTTTCTTTTTCAGCTCTATATTTGAGAACATTTCCACAGATGTCTTACAGTCATTGTTACTGTCAGTAGGCGATGGTGAAGACAAGTTTATCTTGCAATCTTTTGCTGATTGTAACTTCTCATTCATAGGTGAAGTCTTCCTAAAGTAACGCATAATATTACTGGATTTCGATGGAGAGAAAACCCTGTCTCCAGTCTTTCCTATTGGTGATAAATATTTTGTAATTGTTTTGCAGGAAGATCTGTCATTGTCATCTTTCCTTCGTTTTTTGCAAGGCTAACAATTTAAAAGAAAAAAAAGCATTTATTTCAATAAATGAAATCATACGAATATAAAATAGGGATCTAACATTTGGAACACATGGATTTTTAAAAAGCAAGAACACTGGGCTGGGAATGTGGCTTAATGGTAGAGTGCTTGCCTAGCATGCATGAAGCCCTGCGTTCAATTCCTCAGTACCATATACACAAAAAAAGCTGAAAGTGATGCTGTGGTGCTTGAGCCAAAGATGCTCAGGGACAGTGCCCAGGCCCTGAGTTCAAGCCCCATGACTGGCAAAAAATAAAAAATAAAAAAAGCAAGAATACTTTGGTAAAAAGCATGATATGTACATATATATAATATATTATATATATTAGAAAGTGAGCTTTCAAGTTACACAATAAAAAAATGACTGAGATAACCTGCTTCAATTGCTTTTTACTGTCTTTCATCTGTAGAATACAGAAATCATCTCATCACAAAGTTGATATTAAACAAAATAATCTATTAAAAGCCTTTACCTTTACCATCCCACATAGAAAGTACCATCATGAAAGAGGCTCTCTCAGGCTTAGTGTGGCTTAGTGGTAAAGTCCTTGCCTAGCATGCATAAAGCCCTGGGTTTGATTCCTCAGTATCACATACACAGAAAAAGCTGGAAGTGGCACTGTGGCTCAAGTGCTAGGCTTGAGCAAATGAAGCTCAGGAATAGTGCCCAGGGCCTGAGTTCAAGCCCCAGGACTGGCAAAAAAAAAAGGAGAGAAAGAAATACACAGGAGGGGTGGGAGGAAGAGAGACTCTCTCAAAAGTGCACCAACCGGCTATGCAGTACATGTAATGTAATCCTAACCTTCATAACTATAATACATTGCTCAATTTCAGACCTAAGATAACCGGGGATGACACCTACATACATTTGATACTATATGACCAGAAAACCAGCATGCCAAATTATTTTCAATTCTTTACATGCTATCATAATGCTAATGTATGTATTCTTACAATTTTGTTCTGTCAATTTAACTAAATGATTTTTCTTTTTTCCTGGGACTTGAACTCAGGGTCTGGGCACTATCCCTGAGCTTTTTTGCTCAAGGCTAACAATCTATCACTTGAGGCACAGCTCCACTACTGGCTTTTGGTAGTTAATTGGAGATAAAGAGTCTCACACACTTTCCTGCCCAGACTTGCTTCTAACTTCAATCCTTAGATCTCAGTCTCCTGAGTGGCTAGGAGTACAGGTATCAGCTTTGAACACCCAACTTTTTTTTTCAACTGTTTTTTTTTTTCCCTGGTACTGGGGATTAAACCCAAAACATTGTACTTGCTAAGCAAGTGCTTGCCTCTGAGCTACATCCCAGCTCTTTTTATTTTTTTAAGTAGATGATCTTTCAAAAGCATTCATGAAGCATGACTATAATATAGAACAACAGCCAAATATTTGAAGTCTTGGCAAAATACTTCACATATTAGCTGGATGCCGGTGGGCTCACACCTGTAATCCTAGCTACTCAGGAGTATGAGATCTGAGGATCACCAGCCTAGACAGAAAAGATCTGGTGAGACTCTTATCTCTAACAAACTACTCAAAAAAGCTGAAAGTGGCATTGTGGTTCAATTAGTACAAAGAGGCTCAGGAACAGCGCCAAGGCCTTGAGTTCAAGTCCCAGGACCCGCAAAACAACAACAACAACACTTCCCATCTTATAGCATGTATGAGCATTTGATACAATATTAGAAAAAAAAAGTGCATCAAAAACAGAAACTAAACAAAAGACCCATACAACTAACAAGAATAGAGCTGGTACCAGGCACCAGTGGCTCATGCCTGGAATCTTGGCTACTCATGAGGCTGAGATCTGAGGACTGTGGTTCAAAGCCAGCCTGGGCAGGGAAGTTGGCAAAACTCCATCTCAAATTACCAGTTAAAAAAAAAAAAAAAAAACTGGCCTGGAGGTGTGGCTCAAGTGATAGAGTATCAGCCAAACAAGCAAGCCAAGTGACTGCCTGAATTTAAACCCCAGTATCCCCTTAGTAAAGGCTCAAAAATTAGCATACAAGCAATCAAACAAAAATCCCATAATTCAAGTGCCAGAAGCCCTTCACAACACCTGAGACAAACTAAACAATCCATTTGGTTAGCAAACAATAGCGGTAAAAAGGAATTTCTAATAGACAAAAATTACTGGATTCTAAAAAATCGGGAGTCCTAGTTAAGTGAGCATACATTTTAGCTTACTTCAAGAACACAAGAGATACACCAGTTAGCATGTTAGTCTGAGGTGAAAAGATACAAAACCTAGAGGCGTATACCCCGTCTTTATAATGACTGTTTAGTGTACTTCCCTGAAACCTGATAAATACAGAACATCAACATGCCATGCTGGAATTCCTTACTGCTGTATATTACACTCTAGAGCTGGGAGAAACTGATTTCTCTATTAGGTACATTTATTGCTTCTTAAAGTGACATCCTGAATGGAACTCCTAGAATAGGATGATTTGTGGACTTCTCAGAGAGATCTCCTTCAGCGCTAAAGTTCTACGATTCTCTCGGCTGAACCCAGAACTTGACATAGGTTCTATAACTTGTCACAAACCCCAAAGCAACGCTTTCCACCACCACCACCCCCCCATTTTAAAATCTAGAAACTGGACGTGGTTGATCCCAGACTTCCTGAGACCTCGAAAGCTTCTCCCAGGCTCACGTTGGTCGGGATTGACCACACTTCCACTCATCCACACACAGGGGCAACGTTCTCAAGCCATCTCTCGACTGTGTGGTGGGTCTTTACGATCGCTCCCCTCCTCCCCTCCGGGAGGCAAACCTCGGGATCGCCTTCCACCCGCCCCTCACCTTCCCCACCCCACCCCACCCCACCCCTCCACAGACGAAGAAAGGAAACTTGACAGAAACCCCGGACCTCACCTCAATCTCGTAGTCCTTCACGGGAGGGGGAGCAGCTGCAGCCGCCATGGCTAGGACCCCCACCATGCTCCCTGCCTCCCCGAATCCCAGCTCTTAGGACCTTGTGCCGCCCAGCCTGGCCTGTCCGGAGGCCATGGAGGCGGCCAGCTCCGAGCCGAGGAGTCACTGGGCCTTCGGATCCCTCTCGGGTCCGCCACAGCCCACCAGACCCGAGCGGAGGCTGGGCCCAGCTCCGCAGTCAAAGGCGGAAAAAAAAAACAAACAAAAAAAAGGCGGCGAGAAAAAGGCGGGCAGCGAGGTTCCCCGGGACGCGGCCCGCAGCTACAGGGAGCTTCCGCGATGGGCGATGCCGGCCGAGCGCTCGGGACCGGGGCCCGGGCGAGGACCGGCGGGAGAGCGCCGCTCGGCCGCGGGGCTTCGGCGGGAGTTCTTGTCAATTGGGTTTTCGCGCCGTCCTGAGCTCAGGGGGCGGAGTTGACGGGGGCATCTGGAGTCTGCGCAGACGGTGAGCCCCGAGGGCCAAAATAGTCCCTTTAGCGAAGCTGCTGGAAACGACACCAAATCGTCCTGATAGAACGGAGTTTTTGCCATCTGAGAGGCGAATTGAGTAAAATCACACAGTGAGTCACAGAATTAAACCTGAGACTTTAAGCTAGTCTTTTTATTTCTTTTCTTTTCTTTTTTTTTTTTGGCGGGTCGTGGGGCCTGAACTCTGGGTCTGGGCGCTGTCCCTCAGCTCTTCAGCTCAAAGCTAGTGCTCTACCACTTGAGCCACAGCACCACTTCCGGCTTTTTCTGCTTATGTGGTGCTGAGGAATCGAACCCAGGGCCTCATGCATGCAAGGCCAGCGCTCTACCGCTGAGCTACCTTCCCAGCCCACAGTCTTTTTAATTCTAAGTGGAAATTTGAATATGAGAATCCAGTTAAGCCTGATGCCAGTGGCTCAGGCCTGTAATCCTGGCTTCTCAGGCGACTGAGATCTGAGGATCAAGGTTCAAAACCAGCTCGGGCAGAAAAGTCTGTGAGATTTTTCTCCAATTAAGCAACAAAGAGTTATGGCTCAAGTGAGAGAATGCCAGCCAGCCTTGACCTGAAGAATCTGAGATAGTGTCAGGAGGAGTAGGGGGAGGAGGTGTAGCAGGGGGAGGAGGAGGAGGAGCAGGGGGAGGAGGAGGAGAGGAGGAGGAAGAGGAAGGGGGGGAGGAGGAGCAGGAGGAGGAGGAGCAGGGGGAGGAGGAGCAGGGGGAGGAGGAGGAGGAAAGAAAGAAAGAAAGAAAAAGAAGAAGAGGAGGAGGAGGAAGAAGAAGAAAAAACTTGGGCAAGGAAAGTCTATGAGACATCTTTTTCCAATTAACCAGAAGTGGCACTGTGGTTCAAGTGGTAGAGCGCTCACCTGCCCAGGTCCTGAGTTCAAGTCCCACAACTGACTAAAAGAAAAAAAGAAGGAAGAAAGAAAGAGAGAAAGAGGGGAGGGGAACTGCTGGGCACTGATAGCTCTCATCTGTAACCCTAGCTATTCAGGAAGCTGAGATCTCAGAATCACTGTTCAAAGCCAGCCCAGGTAAGAAAGCAGTGAGACTTTTTTGGGGGGTGGGGGTGGGAGTGGGGGTGGAATCAGTCATAGGGCTTGAACGCTGGGCCTGGGCACTGTCCATGAGCCTCTTTTGCTCAAGGCGAGCACTCTACCATTTGAGCCACAGCGCCACTTCTGGTTTTCTAGAGGTTAACTTGGAGAGAAGAGTCTCATGGGCTTTCCTGCCAGGGCTGGCTTTGAACCGCAAGCTTCAGATCTCAGCCTCCTGAGTAGCTAGGATTACAGGCATGAGTTACGGGCAACACTGGGCTGATTTGACATTTTCACTGGGGAATTCCCAATAGCAATAGGAAGCCTTTTCTCTATGAAGGTTAAGTTTATTCTATAATGTTTTCCTTTTCTTTTTCCCTTTTGCTGGGACTGAACCCAGGGCCTTGTGAGCTAGGCAAGTGCTCTATCACTTGTCTTATGCTCACATCCCTCTCATTATTTTCCATGACATCTATCCATCTTATAAAATATCGTGTGCTTGCTCTCGATGTGGTCAATAAAGAATCTGTGAACAAAGCAGGCAAAAATTCCTATTGAAATTTACTTTCAAGTTGGAAGATACATTGACAAAAATAATAAGCTATTCAGGAGGCTGAGATCTGAGGATCATAATTCAAAGCCAGCCCTGGCAGGAAAGTCTGTAAGACTCTTACCCCAATTAACCACCGAAAGGCCAGAAGTAGAGCTGTGGCTAAAGTGGTAAAGCAGTAGCCTTGGTCCAAATAAGTGGCAAGGGATTGTGCCCAGACCCTAAGTTCAAGTCCCAGTACCAGCGCACACAAGCGCATGCTCACATACACACACACAAAATAAATAAGTAAAACATATGGAATGACATAATTTAGGAAGTAGGATAAGGAAAAAGAGGTTGCAAGTTTTAAATATGGCTAAGGATATATCTGGGACCTTCTAAACAGTTTCTCAAGTGTCTTCAGAGGGAGTTGACCCAATTCTGAAAGGTTCCTCTCTGAAGTTTAGGATGCAACTTCCTTTCGTTGACTTGGGCAATCTCAACTTTTCTTTTTTTTTTTTTTGGGTCCGGTTGTGGGGCCTGAACTCTGGGCCTGGGCACTGTCCCTCAGCTCTTCAGCTCAAGGCTAGCGCTCTACCACTTGAGCCACAGCGCCACTTCCGGCTTTTTTTCGTTTTTGCTTATGTGGTGCTAAGGAATTAAACCCAGGGCCTCATGCATGCAAGGCAAGCGCTCTACCACTGAGCCACCTTCCCAGCCCTTTCTTTTTTTTCTTGTGTTGCTCCTGGGGCTTGACTTCTGGGCCTGAGCTAGTGTTCTACCACTTGAGCCAAAGCTCCACTACTGGCTTTTTGCTGATAAGAGATAAGAGACTCACAGACTTTACTGTCCAGGCTGGCTTTAAACCTCTCCTCAGATTTGAGCCTCCTCTAGGATTTCAGGTGTGAATCACCAGTGCCCAGTTGCCACTTTTTTTTTCTTGTGCCTGACCTGGGGCTTGAACTCAGGTCCTGGGTGCTGTCACTCAAATTTGTACACAAGGTTAGTACTGTATGACTTTGAGTCAGAGTTCCATTTTCAGCTTTTTGGTAGTCAATTGGAGATAAGAGTTTCTTGGGACTTTCCTGCTTGGGTTGGCTTTGAACCACAATCCTCAGATCTCAGCCTACTGAGTAGCTAGGATTACAGGTGTGAGCCACCAGCACCCAGTTCTAGCTACCAGTTTTCTATTTTTCCCGTTTCCAAAAAATTGTAGGCCTCTTTAGTGTGTATTTGTGTCCTCTCCTGTTTTCTGGTATATAGGGGACAAATCTAATCTGTAGCATGATTTTGTATAGCTTTTCACTGAATCATTTTTACCTTTTAAAATAGTTGGGGGAGCCAGGTACAGGTGGCTCACGCCTGTAATCCTAGCTACTCAGGAGGCTGAGATCTGAGGACCACACTTCAAAGCCAGCCCAGGCAGGAAAGTCTGTGAGACTCTTTTTTGTGTGTATGTGTGTGTCCAGTCGTGGGGCCTGAACTCTGAGCCTGGGTGCTGTCCCTGCGCTCTTCAGCTCAAGGCTAGCACTCTACCACTTGAACCACAGTGCCACTTCCGGCTTTTTTTTCCTGCTTATGTGGTGTTGAAGAATTGAACCCAGGGCCTCATGCATGCAAGGCAAGCGCTCTACCACTGAGCCACCTTCCCAGCCCCTGTGAAACTCTTATCTCCTATAAACCACCAGAAAACTCGAAGTGGCGCTGTGGCTCAAGTGGTAGAGTGCTAACCTTGAGCTGAAGAGCTGAGAGACAGTACCCAGAGTTCAAGCCCCATGATCTGCCAAAAAAAAAAAAAAAAGTTGGGGGAAAGCCAGGTGCTGGTGTCTTAACCTGTAATCCTAGCTGTTCAAGGAACTGTAACTTAAAGAGGGCCAATAAGTTATCTCCAGTTAACTAACCCCCCCCTTTAAAAAAAAAAAAAAGCGGAAAGTGGAGCTATGAGTCAAATGGTTCAGCTCTAACTCAGGGACTGGGACCAAGCCCTAAATTCAAGCCCCCCCCCAAAAAAAAAAACCCAGAAAGTTGGGGGGGACATCAAAGATTATTTTGTACATCTGAACATTATATAATATTCAAATTTCACTGTCCATAGGTTTATTTTATTTTTTATTGTTTTATTTTGTCGGTCATGGGGCTTGAACTCTGGGCCTGGGCTCTGTCCCTCAGCTCAAGGCTAGGGCTCTACCACTTGAGCCATAGTGCCACTTCTGGTTTTCTGATGGTTAATTGGAGATAAGAGTCTCAAGGACTTTCTTGCTCGGGCTGGCTTTGAATGATGATCCTCAGATCTCAGATTCCTGACTAGCTAGGATTACAGGTATGAGCCACCGGCTCCCGGCTGGTTTATTTTTGATGCCAGATCTTCCTGTGTTGCTGTGTTCCTGGAACACCTGTTTCAGAGTCCAAGGCAGCTGAGACTAAAATTTTGAGCTAGTTTTACTGCTTCTAGAAAGTCACTTTGTTTACTTACCACACTGCAACACAGATTTTTACCACCAGTCAAAGACAATAGTAAGTACTATTTAGACCTTAGGCTTTGGGCTCTTGCCAGGATTGCAGGTCACTTGGATTATCTGCTTAGAATATGAGCTTCTAGATGGTGGTACCTGGGTCACAGGAACCTCCAAAATATCTGCTGTGACTGAGAAAACTCACTGACGATAGAGGAAGAACAATGACGCGCAAAGATCAGCGTTCTGGGTTCAAATGCTGACCTTGGGAAAGTGGACTCCCTGTGTGTCTCGCTTCCTCTGCTGTGCAGTAGAAATTAAAGTAGGGCCGCAAATACGATAAAGTGGGGGGGAAGCACTTTGCCACGAGCTGGTACTAATCGCGCCACGAGTTTCCGGAGGAAGCGTGGAGCCGGTGCTGAGCCTGCCAGCCAAGAAGCCCTCCGAGCCACTAGGCCCAGGCGCTGTCCGCCAGACGCCATTCGTGCGAGGCGCGGCTGCGGAGCTGTCAATCAAGCTGCGGTAGGGTGAGGTGGGGCGTGGCGTGACAGGCAGGGCGTGGCCTGGGGGCGTGGCGTCCGTGGAGGCTGATGCGCGTGCGCGAGGCGACGCAGCGCTTCTGCCTAGCGCCGGGCTCAGTGGTGAAAGTCGCGTCCCGGTCGCCTGCCGCGCGGCCGGATGAGGGGCGTGATGGACCCGGAGCCCGAGCTCGAGCTGTTGCTGCAGGAGGCCCGCGAGAACGTGGAGGCGGCACAGAGCTACCGGCGGGAGCTGGGCCAGCGGCTGCAGGGTCTGCGGGAGGCGCAGAGGCAGGTCGGAGGGCCGCATCCGGAGGGGCGCTGTGGGCCCGGGGCGGTGGGCGCGGACTGGGAAGGCTCGGGCGCGCGGGAATGCCGGAAAACCTCCGGGTGTAGGGGCGAGAGGTTCGGAAGGCAGACGGAGCCCTGGCAGGATCTGCTAACGGGGAAGCAGAAGCCGGGGAAATCGGAAGGGGACGACGAAATTTGGGGGATCGGAGAAAAGAGAGTTGGGGGACCGTTTGCAAAACCACGCGGGACAGAAGGGGGCAATGCATGTGAGCCCCCCATTGAGCAACAGCGCGTGTGGGGGGCACAGAAGGTTGTGGTAACGGAAGAGGTTGGTGGGGGTGGTTATTTGGGAAAACTTGTAATAGATTCATGTTAGGGATCCTGAGGAAAATGTGGGACAGCGACCTGGAAGGTAGTGGGGGGGGGGGGGGGGAAGAGATTTAAAAGTGGAGCCCGAATATTTGTTGTGGCCAGGGTTGGAGACGAAAGAGAGGGAGAAGAGATAGAATTGGGAAGGGTAGCCATCATGTTAAATGAATGAGGTTAATGTTTGAAGGTTACGGTCCTGGTTGCTTTGAATCAAAGTAATCTTGTTCTAGATGGATTGGAATTTAAGATGAAGTTGTTGGAAGTGCCCCAGAAGGAAAAATGAGATGCTTGAGGGAAGGTATACACAGGCAAAGGGAGCTGGAAAAAGACATTGAGGCCGGACTGCTGAAGGAGAAGCTAAATATATTTACTTAAAGTGGGGCAGTTATCTCTTTCTTGGAGAAAGGGTTATCAAAGATAGATGGAAAACACGTGGGGTTCTCAGCACTCTCAAACGTAAACAGACGTTAGAACCCACTGCTGAGTGTGTGATGGGATAAGTAACTTCGGGCCACTATTAATATAAGCACTTCTTAAACGTTTTCGGGAGTAAGTAGGATTCCATTTGATTTTCTCTGGGACTTATTTGATATTCTTGGATATTGTTATTGCTAAGAGTATATAAAATGCTTTGGGTGGGCTGGGAAGGTGGCTCAGTGGTAGAGTGCTTGCCTTGCATGCATGAGGCCCTGGGTTCGATTCCTCAGCACCACATAAGCAAAAAGAAAAAAAGCCAGAAGTGGTGCTGTGGCTCAAGTGGTAGAGTGCTAGCCTTGAGCTGAAGAGCTGAGGGACAGCGCCCAGGCCCAGAGTTCAGGCCCTACGACCGGACCCCCCCCTAAAAAAATGCTTTGGGTTTTACATATCTTTAAATCCTTGTAGTAGGGCTGATGTACAACAGATATCATTCATATTTTATTAGCCAAACTGGGAGAAGAATATAGATATGATTGTCTTGGTTCGGCGAATACTTTTCGAGGCTTTCCAATGCACTTATCTAGATTTTCCTTTGGAAACATCTGCATTACTCTTGCTATTTTGAAATAAATGTTCTAAATCTGGTACATTGTTTTTTGTTTTTTTTAAGTTTAAAACATTCTTGGAGGCTATGTGCTGGTGCCCTGCCTGTAATCCTAACTGCTCAAGAGTCTGAGATCTGAGGATAGAAGATTGAAGTCAGCTCAGGCAGGAAAGTCCATGTGGTTTATCTCCAATTAATCAGCAAAAAGCTGGAAGTGGAGCTGGGGCAACCTGAATGCTAGCCTTGAGGGAAAAAGCTAAGGGACAGCACACAGGGCCTCAGCTCAAGCTGGCAGATGGACAGACACATATACAAAATTTCTTGGGCTGAGTGTGTATGGCTTAAGTGGTAAAGTACTTAACTAGTAAGTGAAGTTCTGAGTCCAAATTCCAGTATTGTAAAAAAAAAAAAATAGAATACTTCTTAATATATGACTAATGTTTCAACTAGTTGAAATGTCTTTTATATAAGTATGACTGTTTAACTCTGTGTCAGCAATTAAGCAGTAGGTTTGACACTGAAAGAATGAGGTTAGCACCTGGGAGTGGTGCTGAGGAATGTCTCATGACTGGATAGTGTATGTATTAAAAAAAAAGTGATTTCCCATCTTAGGTACATAGTTCAGTTTCCAAACCAAAGGCTGGGGGTGTGCCTCAGTGAGACAGTGCTTACCTATCATATGTAAGACAGTGGGATCAATTCCAAGCACTGCAAAAAACAACAGCAAAACAAATATATATTCTTTTATTATATATTTTTAAAATCAGTATGTTTCTGGGGCTGGGAATCAAACCCAGAGCTTGCACATGTTAGCAACCATATTATCAGTGCACTATATCCATAGTCTATTTTGTATCCAGTAATTTAAATACAGAACATTCTTTCTGGTAACTTAGTGTGGTTTAATGTGGGTGTTTTGTTTTGTTTTGGAGGGCCATTGTCTTATGAGGTAGGAAAGATTAAAAGCACTTCCATCAGTTAGATTTATGATGACAGTGCCTTCTGACTATACTTGAAATAATAGTATGGCTCTCTTTTGTAAGCTGGAATGTGTGAGTGTGCATGTTTGGATTTGTAGAATAAGATCTCTGACAATTTTTTTTTTGTTGTTTTCCTTTTAGTTTTTTTTTTTTTTTTTGGTTGTGGGGCCTGAACTTGGCCTGGGCACTGTCCCTCAGCTCTTCAGCTCAAGGCTAGCGCTCTACCACTTGAGCCACAGCACCACTTCCAGCTTTTTCTGCTTATATGGTGCTGAGGAATTGAACCTAGGGCCTTATGAATGCAAGGCAAGCTCTCTACCACTGAGCTACCTTCCCAGCCCCTCCTTTTAGGTTTGTTTTGTTTTTTGTTTTTTTGAGATAGATTCTAGAGATGACCTTGATCTCACAATCCTCACGCCTCCCATCGCCTATGTCAACTTACCTATCGATCTAGTCTTTTTTGCTGAAACCCTAAGTCTTTCGAATGTTAGGTAAGCTCTTTACCACTGAGCTACATCTCCAGTATTTAAAAATAAGTAGCTGTTTTTGTTTGTTGTTTAGTATATTTTTAGAGTTCTAGTCATTTTATTCACTGCATAAAATGCATGGCTTTTGGGCTGGGAAGGTGGCTCAGTGGTGGAGCGCTTGCCTTGCATGCATGCGGCCCTGGGTTCGATTCCTCAGCACCACATAAACAAAAAGAAAAAAGCCGGAAGTGGGGCTGTGGCTCAAGTGGTAGAGCACTAGCCTTGAGCTGAAGAGCTGAGGGACAGTGCCCAGGCCCAGAGTTCAGGCCCCACGACTGGACCCTCCACCCCCCCAAAAAAAAAGTCTTTTTAGTTAAAATGAGGAAAATGAGAAGAGCAGAGAGGAAGGGATGCTATCATTTATGTATGCATGTAAATAATATATACATATTATGTGTTTATGCATGTATGCATATATATATTATTATGCCTATACTAGGGATTGAACTCAAGAGTCTAGATACTAACTTTCTTATTGTGGCACTGTACCACTTAAGCTACAGCTTCACTTCTGGCTTTTTGGTGGTAAATTGGAAATAAGAGTCTCCAATCAGAATATACAATTCAGCTTTTATTGAAGTGAGGGCCTGGGCTCTGCTCCTGAGCTTTTGTGCTCAAGGCTAGTGATCTACCACTTTGAGCCATTTCTGGTTTTTTTGGTAGTTATTTGGAGATAAGAGTCTCAAGGACTTTCCTGCCCAGGCTGACGTTGAACTATGATCCTCAGATCTCAGCCTCCTGAGTAGCTAGGATTACAGGTGTGAGTTAACAACATTCAGCTGGACTTTTATTTTTAAGTATTCTTACAAAATGTGAAACTATTATAATTGCCTAATTTGTATCATACCCTTAGCTGTCTCTATCACTAGTCCCCACGTACTAACTTAACTCTCTTTCTCTGGATTTGCTTGTTCTGAGCATTGTGTATACATGGAATCATACGCTATGTAATCCCTTGTGACTGATTTCTTTGACATATGTTTTCAGGATCTATCATATAGTAGCATGTGTCAGTGCTTTAGGCTTTTCGTGGCTGAATATTTGCAGCGTGGATATATTACATTTTATTTATCTAGTCATTAATTACTGGATATCTGACTAGTATGAATATGCTGCTATGAGTACTATAGAGGATTGAATGTCTGTGTACAACTGTTTATGAGGGAGTGTGCTTTTCTTTTCCTTTCTTTCTTTTTCTTTTTTAGAATGTATCTACTAAGGCTGGGAATATGGCTTAGTGGTAGAGTGCTTGCCTAGCATGCATGAAGCCCTGGGTTTGATAAGCTCAGGAACATTGCCAAGGCCTTGAGTTCAAGCCCCAGGACTGGCAAAAAAAAAAAAAAAAAGAATGTATCTATTAATTACTGGATCATATAGTAACTTTTTTTTTAGTGTAAGGTTTGTTTAAATCTTTTCAGAAACTGTTCCCCCAGGAAACTCTGTGCCTACTTTTTAATCTTTGTTTTTGCTCCTTACCCTTTCAGAATCTCATAAAGTTTGTATTTCAGTAAGAAATTATGAATATGTCTAGAAGTCTAAAAGGAAGAATAAAACTATTCTGTCATAAACAACTGCCACTGTGTAGTAGTTTCTCTTTGGTGGTTTGGGCCCTACCCTCTGTTTTCAGAGAAAAGGAAGTTCTGTGTCAGAATGGAAGAGCTGGCTCTAAGTCTTAGTGCTTGAATAAGTTAAAGGCTAAATAGATGTTTTGTTGTTTTCAAGAAATCAGATGTTTATAGCCACCCTGTCCTAATACTGAAATCTTAAGAACATTTCTCTGTACTAGAAGTGTGGCTCAAATAGTTAAGTGCCAGCCTTGAGAGAAAAGGCCCTGAATTTAAGCTCCAATACTGGCAGAAAGAGAAAGAAAGAAAGAAAGAAAGAAAGAAAGAAACAAAGAAAGAAAGGAAGGAAGGAAGGAAGGAAGGAAGGAAGGAAGGAAGGAAAAAGAAAAGGGAAGAAAAGAAAGGAGAAAAGAAAAAAGAATAATTTACTTGTAGCTCCCTGGAATATTTGGTACTTAGATGTAAATACCAAATAAATTAACTCCCACTCTCAGAGCAAATTTTCATTATGCATCAAGTATTTCTAGGTCCTATATAATGAAGCTAAGGAAATAGACCACTGCCCTCAGGGATTTACTCTTTGGTGGCCAATAAAAATAAAGCAAGTAAGGAAAACCTAAATTTGTGTACATTTGTTTTTAGATCACCTTTCCAGTATGTATTTCACCACTTCCCCTATTCTACAGCATAGTGCTCTCTGCTTGTTTGAAGTATAGTTAATAAATAGAGATGCCAGCTATTCACTCAGTCCTCACACAGCAGAATGTAATGTGAGGACAGTGCTAACTGAGCTCTAGGCCTACAATTTAAACTCCATCTTTCTACATTATCAAAGCGGGATTTGTGTGAGGTATTAGAAGTGGTAAATGCCAGTATTTTAGTCTTTGCAATTATAGTTCATATATACAGTGGTATTGGCCTTCATTTGCCTTTCAGTATAGTGATTTTTTTAATTTTGTTTTTTTTTTTGGGGGGGGTCTCTCCAGCCATAGATAAAAGCATGTTGCTAGCTGGGCACCAGTAGTTCACACCTGTAATCCTAGCTACTCAGGAGGCTAAGATCTGGTTCAGAGCCAGGCCAGGCAGAAAAGTCTGTGAGACTTTTTTAAAATTTTTTTATTTTTATTTATTTATTTTTATTGTGAAAATACTGTACAGAGGGGTTACAATTACATGGGCAGGATAATGAGTACATTTCTTATCAAGCATTGTAGCCTCCTTTGTTTCCCCTTCCCATCCCTTCCCATCCTCCCCCCCCAATCCTCCCCGCTCCCCCCCACCCTCCACTGTCTGTGAGACTTTTATCTCCAGTTAACCCCCAGAAAACCAGAACTGGCACCTTGGCTCAAGTGGTAGAGTGCTTGCCTTGAGCTGAATAGCTGGGAGACAGCACCCAGATCCAGAGTTAAAGCCCCATGACGACAAAAAAAAAAAAAAAAAAGCATATTGTTTAAAATGTTAAATAATTGTGCAAATATATGCAAACAAATAACTGATCTGAAGTCAATGCTTATCTAGCATGTACTTTTTGTTGTTGTTCTGTTTTTGGTGCCTATCCTGGGCCTGGGCACTGTCCCTGAGCTGAACTGTTTTTAAAATCTCAAGACTAGTGCTCTACCACTTGAACCACAGCTCCACTTCTAGCTTTTTGGTAGTTAAGAGAAAAGAGTCTTACAGCGAACATTCCTTCATTCCTTCAAACCTCTATCCTCAGATCTCAGCCTCCTGAGTAGCTAGGATGACAGGTATGAGCCACTGGTGCTTGGCTGTCTTTTTTTTTGCTAGTCCTAGGGCTTGAACTCAGGGCCTGGGCACTGTCCCTGAGCTTCTTTAGCTCAAAGCTAGCACTCTACCACTTGAGCACAGCATCACTTCCAGCTTTTTCTGTTTATATGGTCCTGAGGAGTTGAACCCAGGGCTTCACACATGTTAAGCAATCACTACCATTAAGCCACATTCCCAACCCCTTGGTTGTTGTTGTGTGTGTGTGTGTGTGTGTGTGTGTGTGTGTGTGTGTGTGTGTGTGTGTGTGCACATGTGTGCCAGTATTAAGGCTTGAACTCCAGGGCCTCATACTCTTGCATGGCTCCACCTCCAGCATTTTGGAGGTTAATGAAAGATAATAGTTTCACAGGCTTTTCTGCTCTCTAAACCTTGATCCAGAGGATCACCATTCCAAGCTCCCAGCCATTAAAAAAAAAAACTGTTTTCAGATAATCTTTTATAGATGTAACCAGTATTGTTTATGTATATTTACATATATATGTGTGGTTTGTTTTTTTTTTGTCGGTCGAGGGGCTTGAACTCTGGGTCTGGGCGCTGTCCCTGCACTCTTCAGCTCAAGGCGAGCACTCTACCACTTGAGCCACAGTACCACTTCCGGTTTTCTAGTGTTTTATTGGAGATGAGAGTCTCACTGATATCCTGCTTGGGCTGGCTTTGAACCTCGATTCTCAGATCTCAGCCTCCTGAGAACCTAGGATTACAGGCGTGAGCCACCGGCGCCCGGCTTATTTTTTTATTTTTATTTTTTGTCAGTCATGGGGCTTGAACTCTGGGCTTGAGCGCTCGCTGTCCCTCAGCTCTTCAGCTCAAGGCGAATACTCTACCTCTTTGAGCCAAAGCGCCACTTCCGGTTTTCTGAGTGGTTTGATGTGTACTACTAGGTTTTCTATAGATCATTATGTCCACAGAATTTGAAAATACAGAATACTAAAGATTGGGGTATAGAGTTCAGTAAACAAGAAAGAAAGAAAGAAAGAAAGAAAGAAAGAAAGAAAGAAAGAAAGAAAGAAAGAAAGAAAGAAAGAAAGAAAGAAAGAAAGAAGGAAGGAAGGAAGTAGAAGTCGTTATGTCAAAAACGAACTTTACAACTTTGGGGGGGGGAGGATGGGGGGGAGGCTACAATGCTTGATAAGAAATGTACTCATTATCTTGCCCATGTAATTGTAACCCCTCTGTACAGTATTTTCCCAATTTAAAAAAAAAGAAGGAAGGAAGGAAGGAAAGAAAGAAAGAGAAAGGAAGAAAGAATTATTTCAGAAACCAACATGGGAAGTCTTAGTAGCTCAGCAAGAAAACAAAGTTATTATTGCTCCTTTTATCTCTCACTTCCTCTTCTGTTACCCATTTTCAAAACAAAACCTGTTTGGATATAATTTGTTACAGCAGTAACAGTCTGTTATAGTATCTTAAGAAAAAGTCAATTTTACAACTAAAGAAGACCAAGAACAAATGAAATCATTTATAAGTAACCTATAATTCTATTCTTTCCAGAAAGTTGCTGTTAACATTTTTGTTCTGGTGCTAGGCCTTGAACTCGGGCCCTTAGGCTCTCACTTGGCTTTTCTCTCATGGCTGATACTCTACCACTTTAGTCATACCCCCAGTTCTGGTATATTCTACAGAGTTGAGAGAATACTGTATATGCAACTTTGTATCTATTTTTTTTTTTTTCTCTTAGCATTATAAGCACTTACCAAAAACATTTTCTTGAGCTGGGAATATCATTTAGTGGTAGAATGCTTGCCTCACACACATGAAGCCCTGGGTTTGATTCCTCAGTACCACACAAACAGAAAAAGCCAGTAGTGGTGCTGTGGCCCAAGTGGTAGACTGCTAGGCTTGAGCAAAAGAAGTTCAGGAGCTGGGCGCTGGTGGCTCACTCCTGTAATCCTACCTACTCAGGAGGCTGAGATCTGAGGATCACGGTTCAAAGCCAGCCTGGGCAGGAAACTGTGAGACTGTTATCTCCAATAAACCACTAGAAAACTGGAAGTGGTGCTGTGGCTCAAGTACTAGAGTGCTCACCTTGAGCTGAAGAGCTGAGGGACAGCGCCCAGGCCCAGAGTTCAAGCCCCAGGACTGGCCAAAAACAAACAAACAAAAAATTTGCCCTAGTTTGGTAGTTTATGCCTGTAACCCTAGTTTCTTAGGAGGCTGAAATCTCAGGATCATGGTTCAAAACCAGCCTGGGCAGGAATGTCCTTTGAGACTCATGACTCCAAATAACCACCAGAAAACCAAAAGTGGTGCTATGGCTCAAAATGGTATAACCTTGAGCAAAAGAGCTCAGGGACTGGGCCTAGACCCTGAGTTCAAGCCCCATGACTGACAAAAAAAAAAAAAAAAGGAAGAAGATGTATATTTAAAACCAAGTATTTATGCTTGTTAGGCTGTTATTCTACCGGTTGAGCTACGACTTCAGCCCTGTGTTTCAATGTGTTTGTTGTTGTTGTTGTTGTTTTTGCCATACCTAGCACTTGAACTCTGGGCCTGGGCCCTGTCCCTAAGCATCTTTTTGCTCAGGGCTAGTGCTCTACCACTTGAGCACAGTGCCACTTCTAGCTTTTTCTGAGTAGTTTATTGGAGATAAGAGTCTCATGGACTTTCCTGCCGGAGCTGGCTTCAAACTGTGATTCTTAGAGCCCAGCCTCTTGAGTAGCTAGGTTTGCAGGTGTGAGGCATTGGTGCCCAGCTTGCTCATTATTTTTGATGCATCACACTGGGACGCATGCTTGAGCCACTATCTGTCTACTTTAGAGTAAGATCACAGTGCCACTATGTTTTGCTTCCCTCCATGTTGGAGTCTCTCAGATTTTCCTCCCTGGTCTGGCCTGGAACTAAGATCATCCCAGTCTCAGCTTCCCATATATAGTTTAAGATAATAGGCACATGCCACTGTGCCCAGCTATGACTTAAGAAAGGGTCTCATGGGCAGGGAAGGTGGCTCAGTGGTAGAGCGTTTGCCTTGCATGCCTGAGGCCCTGGGTTCGATTCCTCAGCACCACATAAGCAGAAAAAGCTGGAAGTGGCGCTGTGGCTCAAGTGGTAGAGCGCTAGCCTTGAGCTGAAGAGCTGAGGGACAGCGCCCAGGCCCAGAGTTCAGGCCCCACGACCGGACCCAAAAAAAAAAAAGAGGGTCTCATGAACTTTTTCTGCCTGTGTTGGCCTCAAACTGAACCTCAACTCCCAATAAGCTAGGATGATTATAGGCATATGAGACACCGGCACTTGTCATGCAGTATAATTTTTAGTGTTGAGGCGAATGGAATCTGTTATATATTTACAGAGCTTTTGCTGTTGATAGGGTGAAATGTATTGACTTAGGTCCTGCAAATATCAGAAGCAAAGGTTTGCAGGCACAAGTAAATAATTTCAATATGGGAATACGAGCCACACATACCTTTGTTTACAAAAGACACTTGCACACATAGTTACATAGATTTTTCAGTCATCTTTTCAGAGGTACCCTTTACATATGGTAGTGTGAAAGCTGCTCAATTGGAAGTTTAATTGAAATAGAAAAGGAGGTTGAAAATTAGAATAGACATTCTGAATCAATGCTAAACTCATTGATGTTACTTAAAAGTATGGGACTGGCTGGGTGCCAGTGGCTCATGCCTATAATCCTAGCTACTTAAGAGGCTGAGATCTGAGGATCATGGTTCAAAGCCAGCCTGGGCAGGAAACTCCGTGAGACTCTTTTTTTTTTTTTCATCTTTTTTTTTTTTGGGGGGGGGGTCCGGTAGTGGGGCCTGAACTCTGGGCCTGGGCGCTGTAGAGCGCCACTTACGGCTTTTTGCTTTTTGCTTATGTGGTGCTGAGGAATCGAACCCAGGGCCTCAGGCATGCAAGGCAAGCGCTCTACCACTGAGCCACCTTCCCAGCCCCTCCGTGAGACTCTTATCTCCAATTAACCACCAGAAAACCAGACGTGGTGTTGTGGCTCAAGTGGTAGAGCACTAGCCTTGAGCCCAAGAGCTGAGGGACAGCGTCTAGGCCCAGAGTTCAGGCTCCACTACCGACAAAAAAAAAAAAAAAAAAGAAAGAAAGAAAGTATGTGACTAACACAGAGCCACACTTTTTTTTTTCTTTTTTTTTCTTTTTTTTGGCCAATCCTGGGGCTTGAACTCTGGGCCTGGTCACTGTCTCTGAGTTTCCTTTTTTTTTTTTTTTTTTTTTTGTCTATGAGTTTCTTTTACTCCAGGCTAGCGCTCTATTACTTGCGCCACAGCACCACTTCTGGCTTTTTCTGTTTATATGGTACTGAGGAATTGAACCCAGGGCTTCATGCAAGGCAAGCACACTACCACTAAGCTACTATATTCCCAGCCCAGAGCCACACATTTTTTTTTTTTTTTTTTGGTCATTCGTGGGGTTTGAACTCTGGGCCTGGGTGTTGTCCCTCAGCTCTTCACCTCAAGGCTAGCGCTCTACCCCTTGAGCCACAGTGCCACTTCTGGTTTTCTGGTGGTTTACTGGAGATAAGAGTTTTATGGACTTTCCTGCCTGGACTGGCTCTGAACCGCGATCCTCAGATCTCAGCCTCCTGAGTAGCTAGGATTACAGACATGAGCCACCGGCGCCTGGGGAGCCACACTTCTTTATGTAGGTTTTTTAAAATGTATATTTATAATGCTTGATAGATAAAATGGTTCTTATTGTCATAAATCTGGTAAAAATGGCTAGTATGTTTTCTAAAAAGCCAAACAAATTTAGGGACAGCCTTTTATTTTTGAGGGCAGTCAGTGAAACACTAATAGCTGTGGTCATTTTTCTTGTCTCTATTAGCTATGAGATCTAGAGAAATCTAACTGTCCTATCTATAAAACAGGAAAAATAGTGCCTACTTCCTACTTCACTTGGCTAGTGTTGGAATTAAATGAGGAAACACATTTATTTAATATGCTTAACACAATGCCTGGGACATTGGATATTCTTAATTAATGTGAGCCATAATAAGAAAGCCACTAAATAATACTGTTATTTGTGATGAACTCCTTTTCTCTAGCTGTCCACTTGTTCTTTAAATGCCTCCTACTCTTTCCCAGCAGAATGTTCTTTTTGAGCTTTGTGGCAGTTTATGATTTGTTACACTTACATGAGAACTTAATGTTTTCTTATAGTAGCTTATAGTTGCAATTGTCTATTTCTTTATTGGAATGAGAGAGAGAGGGAGAGAGAGAGAGAGAGAGAGAGTGTGTGTGTGTGCGTGCGCACATATGTATATGTGTATGTGTGTTTCCCCTAGGGAGGATCCAATGTGTAATCTGGATTGGCCTTGAACTTTTGTTTTATTTATTTATTTGTCAGTCATGGGGCTTGAACTCTGGGCCTGAGCACTGTCCCTCAGCTCTTCAGCTCAAGGCTAGCGCTCTACTACTTGAGCTACAGCGCCACTTCCGAACTTTTTGTTCTCCTATTGGGATTATGGGCATAAACCACTATGTGTAGCAGAATGATAGTTTTCTTTTAGGTCAAGACTGTACTTAATTCATCTCTGTGTGTGTGTGTGTGTGTGTGTGTGTGCGCGCGCGCGTGCGTGCGTGTGCACGCGCACACGCCAGACCTGGGACTTGAACTCAGGACCTGGGTACTGTCCCTGAGCTTTTGTGCTCAAGGCTAGTAGTACTCTACCACTTGAGCCATAGCTTCACTTTTGGCTTGTTGGTGGCTAATTGGAGATAAAAGTGTCTCACAGACTTTGTTGACCAGGCTAGCTTCAAACTGCGATCCTCAGATCTCAGCCTCCTGAGTAGCTAAGATTATAGGCCTGAGCCACTGGTGCCTGGCTAAAAGCAATCATTTTATTTGCTTACATTGCTGGAGATTGATCAGTGCTGAACTAGGCAGTTCTGGTTTTGCTTGGCAGCACTCTTGTGGTTGCAGTTGGATGGCAGCTGAGGTTAGAATATCCAAGACAGTTTTCATTTATATGTTTGGAGCCTAGTGTTAGCAGGACTTAGAATGCTAGACCTTCATACCAGTCTCCAACTCTGTCTCACTATCTCACTTTCACTCTTGCTTTTGTTTTCCCCTCCCTCACTTCATCTTTTTATGGTCCTTTCTCTTGCACCCTCTCTTTTGCAACCTTCCTCCCTTTCTCCCTTCTCCAGTCAGTCTGTCCGTGTGTGTGCACGTGCGCGCACGCATGCATGTGCTGATCCTGGGTCTTTTTTTTTTTGTTGGTCGTGGGGCTTGAACTCTGGGCTTGGGCACTGTCCCTCAGCTCTTCAGCTCAAGGCAAGCGCTCTACCACTTGAGCTACAGCGCCACTTCCGGTTTTCTGGTGGTTTATTGGAGATAGGAGTCTCACGGTCTTTCCTGCCCGGGCCGGCTTTGAACCGCGATCCTCAGATCTCAACCTCCTGAGTAGCTAGGATTACAGGCGTGAGCCACCAGCGCCTGGCTGGTCCTGGGTCTTAAACTCAGGGCCTGGGTGCTATCCCTGAGCTTTTTTGCTCAAGGCTAGTGCTCTGACACTTGAGCCACAGCTCCACTTCTAGCTTTTTGGTAGTTAATTTGAGGTAAGAATCTCACTGACTTTCCTGCCTAGACTGACTTTGAACCACAGTTCTCAGATCTCAGCCTCCTAAGTAGCTATTGCATGACTGAACCACCAGTGCCAGCCCTTCTGCTGTCTTTCCTCCTAATTTTTCCTTTCTATGTGTCCTGTTTGCCAAGACAGCTTTGACACTTTTATGTAGTATAGCATAAAAGTGGAAGTTGCCTAGGAAGTGGCATGGAGTCAGTTTCATTGTTGCTATGAACATGTGACAGTGTTGCTAATCATTGTCCGGAGCCCAGATTCTAGGGTAGAGGACTACAGGCCATGAGTTCCAGGAGGTGTGGTTCTTGGTTTATTGGGGGGCAGTAATGTAGCAAACCACCACACCATGTTATCAAATAGTCATGTCTGGGGGTAGGAGTTGAACTCAAGATCTCACTTGCTAGGCAGGCACTGACAGTTGCTTGTACACAAAGTTGTTTCTAGAAGAATTAGCCCTACCATTAGTCCTTTTGTTGTAGTTATTTTTTTGATAGGGTCTTATGCCAGGGCCTCACTAGGACACGAATCCTCCCATCTGTGCCTCATATGTAGCAAGTACATGCACCACTCCAAGCATTTTGATTGAGGTGCTGTCTCACTACCTTTTTGCCTAGAGTGGCCTCTCAGGTAGTAGGATTACTGGTGTGCATTACTGCACCCACCTTCAAATAACCCATTTAGTGTCTAAAATAGCTATAAGATGAAGGTTTGATTCTTCATGAATTGGTTACATTTCAGAGGATATATATATTATAGATTTCTATCTATATAGAGATCTCTCTATCTCTATAATATGCACACTTCTTTCTTTCTTTTTTGATGCTGCCACCACTTGTGGACATCAGACTAAAGTTTCTTCAGCTACATGGACTCACACCAGGGACCTGCTAAGAAGCCTTCTAGGTCTGTAGCCTTGGGGCTGTATCATTGGTTCTTCTTCTGAGACTTCCAACTTCTTACCCTGAGAAGTTACTGGTTTTCTGAGCTCACTATCCTGCAGAAGGCATTTATGGCCTATCCAGCCTCTGATCATGTGAGTTAATGGTTTGTCTGTGCTTCTTTCTCTCTTTCACTCAGTGCTCTCTTACTGAACTGTGCCTCAGCCCTTCACCTTTTCTTTTCCCTTCCTTCCTCCTTCCCTCCCTCCTGACTTCCCTCCCTGTTTGTTTATAGACAGGGTATGGCAGGGTATGACAAGCAGACGGGTTAGCCCCAGACTCATGATCTTTCTTGCTCAGCCTGAAAAATGATAGGATTACAGATATGTGCCACCATGCCTGTTCATCCTTTATTTTTCATCGATAGTTCTTGCTTGTTAGTTGTTTGTTTTTTTTTGGTCAGTCATGGGGTTTGAACTCTGGACCTGGGTGCTGTCCCGGTACTCTTCAGCTCAAGGCGAGTGCTCTACCTCTTGAGCCACAGTGCCACTTCCAGTTTTCTAGTGGTTTATTGGAGATAAGAGTCTCACGGCTGGCTTTGAACTGTGATCCTCAGATCTCAGCCTCCTCAGTAGCTAGGATTACAGACGTGAGCCACCGGTGCCCGGCAACATTTTTTTCTTTATTCAAATATATGCCTGTCAGCTGCCAGTGGCTCACGCTTGTAATCCTGCCTACTCAGGAGGTTGAGATATGAGGAGCCAGGTTCAAAGCCAGCCTGGGCAGAAAAGTCTGTGAAACTCATCTCACAAACTATCAACAACAGAAAAAAAAAAAAAAGCTGAAAGTGAAGCTGCAGCTCAAGTGATAGAGTGCCCGTCGAGTAAAAAATGCTCAAGGACAGTGCCCAGGCTCAGAATTCAGATCCAAGGCCTGGCACACACACAAAAGCTATTTGCCAGGCCCTGGTGGCTTACACTTGTAATCCTAGCTACTCAGGAGGCTGAGATCTGAGGATTGTAGTTTAAAGCCAGCCCTAGCAGGAAAGTCCATGAGACTCTTATCTCCAGTTAACTACCAGAAAACTAGAAGTGACACTGTGGCTCAGGTGGTAGAGCAGTCGCTTTGAACTAAAAAGCTCAGGGAAAGCACCCAGGCCCAGAGTTCAAGCCCCAAGACCAAAAAAAAAAAAAAAGGGCTGGGAAGGTGGCTCAGTGGTAGAGTTCTTGCCTTGCATGCATGAGGCCCTGGGTTTGATTCCTCAGCACCACATAAGCAAAAAGAAAAAAGCCGGAAGTGGTGCTGTGGCTCAAGTGGTAGAGTGCTAGCCTTGAGCTGAAGAGCTGAGGGACAGCGCCCAGGCCCAGAGTTCAGGCCCCACCACTGGACCCCCCAAAAAAAACCAAAACAAAAAACAAAAGTTTATTTCTAGGAGAAGAAAATGATCCCAAGGGAATACCAAGTTTTAAGTGGCAGTGGTTGGTATTCTGTCATCAAAAAGATCCAGATTTGTAATGAGAACGCAGGGTGAGGTGAGATGGATTCTCTCTTCTGTAGCCCTCTCCTGTTTTGTGTTTCTGTACTTCCTTTTTTTCTGAGGTTCTGAAACAAAAATAAAACATGGTCAGGCTCTGTAATGGCCGAAGGAGCTTTTGAATTTTGAAGAGGAAATTGACTTTACCCAACCAGTGGTTTCCTGTGTATGTTGTATCCGGTGAAGGAGCCAGGGCCTTGGTGATATATTGCCGTGCTCAACTGCAGAATTTCCTTTCGCTGGTGGTGGTTTGACATGTGCTTCAAGGTTCTGACGTGTCTTCATGTATTCTTATATATTCTGCTATGTGCATTACATAGAAAAATCATCTGTGACAAGAAAATATGACTGATACAGCAATCCTGGATGTATCTTTTTTAAATAATATCAAAATTATAAGACATTCTTTCCTTGGTTCTTTTTAGCATTAACTAGTTGTACAAAGGAAGTGTATTTGATATATCTAGACATTCAGTAATGTACCTTGATCAGACTCAGCCCTTATCACTCTTTTATTTCCTTTCTCTCCTTCCTAATCTGTGTGTGTGTGTGTGTGCGCGCACGCGTGTGCTGGTGTTTGAACTCAGGAGCAGGATACTACACTCTCTCAGACTTTTCACTCAAGACTGGCACACTACCACTTGAGCCATATCTCCTAATTTGAAGCTAGTCCAAGCAGACAAATCCAAGAGACCAACAGAAAGCTAGAAGTGGTATAACACTAGCCTTGAGCAGAAAAACAAAAACAAGCACACAAGGCCCTGAGGTCCATCCCCAGTACTAGCACAAATAAACACATGGTTTGGGTCATGGCTTGCCCTAGTATGCAAGCACTGTATGCAAGAGTTCCGTCTCTAGTATTGGGGAGGAAAAAATGTTAGTGTATATACCAATATCCTTTTTGTTTTTAGGATATATAAGATGTAAAGATTTTTTTTGGTCATATCTTTTAGAACAAGGTTCTTTTTTTTTTGCTAGTTGTGGGGCCTGAACTCTGGGTCTGGGCCCTGTCCCTTAGCTCTTCAGCTCAAGGCTGACACTCTACCACTTGAGCTACAACGCCACTTCCGGCTTTTTCTGCTTATGTGGTGCTGAGGAATCGAACCCAGGGCCTCATGCATGCAAGGCAAGCACTCCACCACTGAGCCACATTCCCAGCCCTAGAACAAGGTTCTTTATCTGAACTTTATAGATTGAGAGCAGTATGTCTCTTAAGTGTGACTATGGGATTACAGATCACAGGTATAATTTTGAAAAAAGGAGTCTATCTGTATAGTCCTCCTCCTGCCCTTCCTCTAAGTTTCTGCTTCAGTCAATCTGAGATGTACCCTGCAGTCTGAATTACAAGAAGCTTACATGATTCTTTGCCAAAGAAAGTTCTGTAATTACTCCTATAGGCAGTCCATGGCTGCGATTTGAAAGAACTTGTCAACTTTTGAAATTGAATGATTTTTTTTCATTTTTTATTACTTATTTAATTTGATTTTTTTTCTTCTTTTTTGGGGTCTGGTTGTGGGGCCTGAACTCTGGGCCTGGGTGCTGTCCCTCAGCTCTTCAGCTCAAGGCTAGCGCTCTACCACTTGAGCCACAGCGCCACTTCTGGCTTTTTTCTTTTCTGCTTATGTGGTGCTGAGGAATCGAACCTAGGGCCTCATGCATGCAAGGCAAGCGCTCTACCACTGAGCCACCTTCCCAGTCCTTTTGTTTTTCTTAATTGAAGATAAAAGTCTTACAGACTTTCCTGCCAGGGCTGATTTTGAACCTCCATCATCAGATCTCAGCCTCCTGAGTAGCTAGGAATACAGGTGTGAGCCACCAGGGCCCGGTGATTTTTTTTCCTTTAGAGTCTGGATTCCTTTTTCTGGAAAGAGGATCTGTAAATTTCCCATCCAGAGTCACAAAAAGCACAAGGATTCAAGAAGAATTAAGTCATTGTCCCAACTCTGCTTCCTCTGAATCTTTTTTCGGTTATAAATTCTTAGTTTTCTCTTAGAATAATGAGGGAATTTTATGTGAGGTCAGTTTTATCTTGTTTTGTTGTGTGGTGTGCGTGTGTGTGTGTGTGTGTGTGTGTGTGTGTGTGTGTGTGTGTGTGTGTGTTAGTTGTGGAGCTTGAACTCTGGGCCTGGGGGTGTCCCTCAGCTCTTCAGCTCCAGGCTAGCGCTCTCCCACTTGAGTCACAGCACCCATTTCCAGGCTTTTGTGTTTATGAGGTGCTGAGGAAGCAAACCCAGGGCCTCATGCATGTGAGGCAAGCACTCTACCATTGAGCCACCTTCCCAGTCTGCTCAATTTTTTTTAATTGCTTTTTTTTTTTTTTTTTTTTTTTTTGAGTCTGGTCGTGGGGCCTGAACTCTGGGCCTGGGGGGTGTCCCTCAGCTCTTCAGCTCAAGGCTAGCGCTCTATCACTTGAGCCACAGCGCCACTTCCGGCTTTTTTCTTTTTGCTTATGTGGTGCTGAGGAATCGAACCCAGGGCCTCAGGCATGCAAGGCAAGTGCTCTACCACTGAGCCACCTTCCTAGCCCTGTTTTTATTTTTTTTTTTAACTATATATATTTTTTGTCTTTTCTTTTTGATACTAGGGATCAAACCCAGGATGTTGCACTTGCTAGGCAAGCGCTTTGCCACGGAGCTACATCCCAGCCCTCAATTTTTAAAAAAAATTGTATTCTTGTATTCTTTCTGTGCTTCTTTCATTAAAATGAATTTTAAGCCCTTAGTAATTATGTTTTTGTACCAGAGCTACATTGTACAAGTAATAATAATTCCTGCTTTTCTTTCCTTTTCGTTTTTGCTTTTTAGACACAGGATCTTGCCATGTACTCTAGGCTAGCCTCAAATTTACTATCCTGTATCAGCCTCCAGAGTGCTGGGATTACAGGCCTGTACCATCACACCTGGCATAGTAATAATTTCTAACATTTATTTATTGAGAACAACAATGTGCAAGTTAAGTTTACCAAACTCAGTACATAGGTTTTAATTATGCTTCACAGCCACTACATGAAATTACCATTAAATATACTCAGTTAACAAGCAAATTGAAGCCTATATTAACTTAACATAGTTTGTGGAACAGTAGAACTAGGTCTTGAGTCCTTTCTGATATAGTGACCAATTCTGTGTAGTTCTATAGATTACAAATTAATCTAATTTTGAGTGGTTGTATAGATTACAAATTGATCATATATCTATAGATATATGCATAGACAATGGAATATTCTTCAACTTTAAAAAGGAAGGATAGGGTGGGGCACTGGTGGTCACACCTATAATCCTAACTGAGATCTGAGGATCAGAGTTCCAAGCCAGCCCAGGCAGGAAAGTCCAGGAGACTCTTAACCACCAAAATAGCTGGAAGTGCAACTGTGGCTCAAGTGGTAGAGTGCTAGCCTTGAGCAAAAAAGCTCAGGGATAGCATCAAGGCCCTGGACTAGCACAAAACAAAACACTTTCTTTCCTTCCCCTTCCCCCTCCCCCTCTCCCACTCCCTCCCTTCCCCCTCCCCCTCCCCCTCCCCCTATCCTCCTCCCCCTCTCCCTCTCCCTCTCCCTCTCCCTCTCCCTCTCCCTCTCCCTCTCCCTCTCCCTCTCCCTCTCCCTCTCCCTCTCCCTCTCCCTCTCCCTCTCCCTCTCCCTCTCCCTCTCCCTCTCCCTCTCCCTTCATGGGGCTTGAACTCAGCCTGGGCGCTGTCCCTAATCTCTTCAGCTCTACCACTAGAGCCACCACACCACTTCCAGTTTTCTGGTGGTTAATTGGAGATAAGAGTCTCACAGACTTTCTTGCCCGGGCTGGCATTGAACCACGTCAGATCTCAGCCTCCTGAGTAATGAGGATTACAGGTGTGAGCCACCAGTGCCTGGTTAACATTTTCTTTTTAATGAATGGAAGATAAAAGTTGTGCTGTACCTTTTAATAATTATGATGGTGATGAGTGTGATTTAACTTTTTCTAAATATTC
This sequence comes from Dipodomys spectabilis, assembly GCF_019054845.1. Taxonomy (NCBI): domain Eukaryota; kingdom Metazoa; phylum Chordata; class Mammalia; order Rodentia; family Heteromyidae; genus Dipodomys; species Dipodomys spectabilis. Next base: position 3,993,466 of record NW_024870681.1, on the reverse strand, counting down.
TAAATTTGAGCTTTTTAAAAAATTTCCTTCTAGATCAAAGAGAGCGCATCACAGACAAGGGATGTACTCAAACAGCACTTTAATGACTTAAAGGGAACCCTTGGGAAGCTCCTGGATGAGCGATTGGTGACACTTTTGCAACAGGTGGACGTCATTGAACAGGAGACCATTAAACCACTGGATGACTGCCAGAAGCTCATAGAACATGGAGTTACCACTGCAGAGGACCTGGTCCGAGAAGGTGGGAGTCCAGAGAGCCTGTTAAATGTGGTTCATTCAGATTGATACTTGGCTGATGTGTCAAGATACCAGCAGGCTTCTTGACATCTATGGGGCCCCTGGGATGTTTCTATCTTGAGAGTTTATAATATGACAGATCTGAAGTATCCCATGGTAAGTATAATTGAAGTACTGATCAGAATCATTTACAAAATAAGCAGTAAATAGGGGCTGGGAATGTGGCTTAGTGGTGAAGTGTTTGCCTAGCATGCATGAGGCTCTGGGTTCAATTCCTCATTACCACATAAACCAAAAAAATGTGGTGCTGTGGTGCAAATGGTAGAGTCCTAACCTTGGGCAAAAAAAGAAGCTTAAGAACAATGGGGAAGCCCTGAGTTCAGGACCCAGGACTGGCAAAAAAAAATAAAATAAATGATTTGGCCAAATGGTTTTGAGATTCTATGTGTTTTGTGGAACAGTTTTAAGGTTATTTTGAATTTGTTCAAATATTTTTCAGTGTACGTAGTTTATAGAACTTAAATCCCCATCTCTTTGAGAATGTTAAAATGATTGGTTTATTTCTGAAACTTAGATTTGATTTTGGTTTTGGGTTTTTTGGTTTTGTTGTTTTAATTGGTACCTGTCCTGGAGCTGAAACTCAGAGCCTGGGCACTGTCTATGAGCTTCTTTTGCCGAAGGCTTGTATTACACCTCTACTTCTGACTTTTTCTCAACCTCCTGAATAGCTAAGATTACAAGTGTGAGATACCAGTACCTGGTGAAACTTAGATTCTTTTGTTTCTATCTTGAACAAGATTTTTTAGTTAAGTCATACCAAAGTCTTGCCTTATTTTCTCCCTTGCTTCATGGGGACCTTCCTACTGCCAACATGGGTGTCTGTCAGGTTCACTAAATGAAATGGTCGCAGTTCTGTTCTTTGGGATTCATAGCCCAGTGAGAGAAGACATGCTGAGTGAGATCTGTCTGTCTAGAAAAGTACAGGGTAGTTTTCTGAAGGAATCCCATAGAGCTTGAAGAAGTTCACCTGGACACTTAGATGGACAAGTTAAATTATAACCTATTGTACTACCTTTTTGAAATTTAGAAAAAAATAATTAAAAGGAAAAGTTCTAGGGCCATGATTCAAGGGATACAGTGCCTGCTTAGCCAGCACAAGAGCCTGAGTTCAAACCCAGGCATACATGTATAATCTAGCACTCAGGAGGGAGATATAACAAGATTCCAAGTTTTAGGCTGGCCTGGATTTCAAGTTCCAGTCCAAGCTGAGTTACAGCAAGACCTTGTCTCAAAATATAAAGAAAGTATTATGAAAATAGCCCAAGGGCTGGGAATATGGCTTAGTGGTAGAGTGCTTGCCTAGCATGCATGAAACCCTGGGTTTGATTTCTCAGCACCACATAAACAGAAAAGGCCAAAAGTGGCACTGTGGCTCAAAGTAGTAGAGTGCTAGCCTTGAGCAAAAAGAAGCTCAGGGGCAGTGCCCATGCCCTGAGTTCAAGCCCCAGGACTAGCAAAAAAGAAAAAGAAGTATTTATCCTCAACATGTTGGGGGAAAATAAAAAGAAATTTATCAAGCATACCAAAGGAAAAGAGATAGCCGTGATGCCACGGAGAAGTGACATCAGGTTTAGAGTGAATGGCAAAATCAAGGATCCATGGAAGCCAGATGTTTGTAACTCATGCCTAAAATCCTAGCTATTCAGAAGTTTGAGATCAGAGGGTCTTGGTTCCAAGCCAACCCAGGCAGGAAAATCTATGAGACTTTTTTAACCAGTCCTGGGGCTTGAACTCAGGGCCTGGGCACTGTCCCTGAGCTTCTTTTGCTCTCTATCACTTTTAGCACTCTACCACTTGCCACAGCACACTTCCAGCTTTTCTGTTTATGTGGTACTGAGGAATTGAACCCTGGGCTTCATGCATGCTAGGCAAATACTCTACCACTAAGCCACATTGTCAGCCCCTTTGAGACTCTTATCTCCAAGAATCTACTCAGAAAAAGCCAGAAGTAACACTGTGGCTCATGTGGTTGAATGCTAGCCTTGAGCAAAAGAAGCTCAGGGAAACCGGGCACCAGTGGCTCACACCTGTAATCCTAGCTGCTCAGGAAGCTGAGATCTGAGGATCGCAGTTCAAAGCCAGCCAGGGCAGGAAAGTCCATGAGACTCTTATCTCCAATAAACCACTAGAAAACGGGAAGTGGCACTGTGGCTCAAGTGGAGAGCACTAGCCTTGAGCTGAAGAGCACAAGGACAGCCCCCAAGCCCAGAGTTCAAGCCCCACAACCAACAGAAAAAAAAAAAAAAAAGCTCAGGGACAGAGCCGAGGCCCAAAGTGCAAGCCCCAGAACTGGCCAAAAAATTTTTGGGGGGATAAAATTATTGATTAGTTATGGATGATTATGTAGATATAAAATGAAGGGGAAAAAGAAGGATTTTGGATGATGAAAATGAGCTTGGTTTTGGGTGATGAGGTCAATGGTGGTGTTATTTATTGACACAGGAGGTGAAGGAAGAATAGAGATTTTATGGGACACTTAGGCATTTCATTTTGGGTCCTGAAGGTGTCAGAGTCACAGTGGTATATGCATTTAATCCAAATCCATGTGTAAGTAAAATCATCAAGAGATACTGTATAATATGGGCAGAACTGGTGGCAGAGGGCAGAACACCAATGTATGCCAACATTTAAAGAGCACTTGAAGGGAAAAGGAGCTCAAGAAGGAAACTAAATTCCATCCATCCCACAGAATGAGCTTGGTGGATGGCATAGGATAAAATGTATGGATAGCTCAAAAGTCTGTCACTCCAGCTGGAAGTTAATTGCCTTTTGATCTCCTTTGAATTCAGTGTTAACTTTACATAGTAATTATAATGGTCAATGAGAAGTTCTTATTTTTCACTGACCATAATAGTGCCTTTGAGAAAATTCTTTTTAGTAAGACCACAGAATATCTTCCTCTGGAGGCTTTGGACTTGGAAACAAACTCAGAAACAGGCCAGCACAGGTCAGGAGTGTTCACTCATCATCCAAGGACTGTTTTCATTTTAGAAAATAAATCCTTTGGGGCAAATGCATATTTGTTATAGCACTTGGTGCTTGAATTTTTTTTATATACTTCAAAAACATTTTTAATTTCTAACTTTTCTTCCCAAGGGAATTTGGAGCATTTAGAGGCAGTATTCAATGTGTTTCTGTTTTTCTGAGTAGAATTTTTTTTTCTTTCTGATAATACTGGTGTTTGAACTCAGGGACTCACACTGGCTTGGCAATTGCTTGCTTATCTCGTATACTACCATTTGAGCCACATCTCTGGCCCTGCTTTTTGCCTTTTTTTTTTTTTTTGTCAGTAGTGAGGTCTGAACTCTGGGTCTGGGTGCTGTCCCTCAGCTCTTCAGCTCAAGGCTAGCACTCTACCACTGGAGCCACAGCGCCACTTTCGGCTTTTTCTGCTTTTGTGGTGCCGAGGAATCGAACCCAAGGCCTTATGCATGCAAGGCAAGCACTCTACCACTGAGCCACTTTTCCAGCCCCTGCTTTTTTTTTTGGGGGGGGGGGGTCCAGTCTTGGAGCCTAAGCTTTGGGCCTAGGCGCTGTCCCTCAGCTCTTCAGCTCAAGACTAGTGTGCTACCACTTGAGCCATAGCACCACTTCCGGCTTTTTTTTTCTGCTTATGTGGTGCTGAGGAGTTGAACCCAGGGCCTCATGCATGCAAGGCAAGCACTCTACCACTGAGCCACCTTCCCAGCCCCTGCTTGTTATTTTAGAGATGGTATTTCTCAGATTTCTCTGTTTCTAACTGGCTTCAAGTCATGATCCTGTGGATCTAAGCCGGTAGCTTAGATCTATAGATAGGATTGCAGGCTAATGGTGCCAGGCTCCTGTTTTTCTTTGGGTGAAGAGAATCATAGGCTCTAACTTCAGTAATTCCAGGGTGCATTGAGATAACAAGGAGTTTTGGCACTGTTTTTCAGTACTATGGAGGATTTAGAAGTTGTTTATTTTCATACCCTCTGTACTACATTTCCTATTGTCCTGTTGAGTAATTTCTGACCTAATGTATGATGTTTTCTCTGGCACATCTGACTACATCATTTGGCTTTTTCCTTTTTTCTTTTTCCTTTTTTTTTTTTTTGGCTGATCCTAGGACTTGAACTCAGGGCCTGGATGCTGTCCCTCAACTTTTTTTTTTTTCCTCAAGACTAGTGCTCTACCACTTGAGCCATAACTCCACTTCTGGCTTTTATGGTAGTTTACTTGGATGTAAGGGTCTCATAGACTTCACTACCTGGCCTGACTTTGAATCCTCATCCTTAAATCTTAGCCTCCTGAGTAGCTAGGATTACAGACATGAGCCACCAGTGCCAGGCATTCATTTGTTTTTTTAAGACCTTGTGTCCTGTTGTTCCTATGAGGATAATATTTTGTTTCTATTAAAGTTAAAGATTCTGTAGTAGGGATGGAAAAAAAAAATTCCTGAGCCTACTGCTTTATGGAAAATTGACTATTGGAAATAGAGTGCTTGTATGGAACACAACGTTTCTTATCTCTGGTAAAATGCTGCCATGAGCCGGGCGCTGGTGGCTCACGCCTGTAATCCTAGCTACTCAGGAGGCTGAGATCTGAGGATCGCGGTTCAAAGCCAGCCCGGGCAGGAGAGACCGTGAGACTCCTATCTCCAATAAACCACCAGAAAACCGGAAGTGGCGCTGTAGCTCAAGTGGTAGAGCGCTCGCCTTGAGCTGAAGAGCTGAGGGACAGCACCCAGGCCCAGAGTTCAAGCCCCACGACCAACAACAAAAAAAAAAAATGCTGCCATGTATATTGTAACCCCTTTCTTCTTGAGCCTAGCTTTTATAAAATAGCCTCCTTTTCTTATTTTTTCTCTTCTCTTCTTTGCTTTGGTGCCAGTTCTGGAGCTTGAACTCAGGGCCTTGGAGCTGTCCCTGAGCATTTTTGCTCAAGGCTGGCACTTGAGCCACAGCTTCACTTCTAGCCTTTTGTTGGTTAATCAGATATAAGAGTCTCTCAGTGGCTCATGCCTGTAATTCTAGTTACTCCACGATGAAATGTTGAGGCCCACAATTTGAAGCCATCCCAGGCAGGAAAGCCTGTGATACTCTTTATCTCCAATTAACTACCAAAAAAGCCAGAAATAGTGCTGTAGCTCAAGTGGTAGAGCACTAGCCTTGAGCACAATAGCTCAAGGACAGTCCTCAGGTCCTGAGTTACAGCCCAAGGACTGATACAAAAAAAAAAAAAATCATGGACTTTGCTGCCCAGGCTGGCTTGATACTGAGATCCTCAGTAACAATGATTGCAGGCATGAGCCACTGGCTTCCTGCTAATAGTTTCTTTTTCTGTGTTTATCCTTGCTTACAGCTGGTTCTCTGCCACTTGAGCCATGCCTCCAGTTCAGCATTTTGGTGGTTAAATGTCTTTTTTTTTTTTTTTGGGTCCGGTCGTGGGGCCTGAACTCTGGGCCTAGGCGCTGTCTCTCAACTCTTCAGCTCAAGGCTAGCACTCTACCACTTGAGCCACAGTGCCACTTCCGGCTTTTTTCTTTTTGCTTATGTCGTGCTGAGGAATCGAACCCAGGGCCTCAGGCATGCAAGGCAAGCGCTCTACCACTGAGTCACCTTCCCAGCCCCCCTGGTGGTTAAATGTCTTATGGACTTCTCTGGCTGACTTCAAACTCAGTCCTCCAGGTCTTAGCCCCTGAGTAACTAAGACTATAGAGATGAGCCACTAGTGTAAAACTAAAATAGTCTCCTACTTTTTTGCCTTTTGCAAGTTTGAGTATGGCATGACTTCTTTTTTTAAAATTGTTATTATAAAGGTAAAATAGAAAGGGTTTATAGTTACATAAGTCAGGTGATAAGTACATTTATTTTTGTCACCCTTCCCTTGCTCTCCCAGTTTTTCCTCCTGTGGCATGACTTCTAGCAGGAATTATTTACAAGAGAACTGGGAACCCATATAGACACAAATTGTGTTTGTTGGTTGCTTTCTGGTGTGGCCATTTTTCACTGTATTCATTTTCTTACACTTGGTTGTAGGTGAGATTGCCATTCTTGGTGGGATAGAAGAACAGAATGAAAAACTGTGGAGCTTTGCCAAAAAGGCTTCCCACATCCAGTTGGACAGGTAAAAGAGTTTGTCCTTGGGACATAGGTTTAAGTGTTTCAATAATGTCTCCTTTTTTTCCCAAGATGAAAGGAATATATTTTTTCAAATTTTTTTTTTGGTCGGTCATGGACGTGAACTCTGGACCTGTCCCTCAGCTCTGCAGCTCAAGGCAAGCGCTCTACCGCATGAGCCACAGCACCACTTCGGGTTTTCAAGTGGTTTATTGGAGATAAGAGCTTCATCCTTGAGCCGGGCACCTGTAGGTCTCGCCTGTAATCCTAGCTACTCAGGAGGCTGAGATCTGAGGATCACAGTTCAAAGCCAGCCTGGGCAGGAAAATCCGTGAGACTCTTATCTCCAATAAACCATCAGAAAGCCAGAAGTGGCACTGTGGCTCAAGCGGTAGAGTGCTTGCCTTGAGCTGGAGAGCTGAAGGACAGCGCCCAAGCCCAGAGTTCAAGCCCCACGACCGACCAAAAAAAAAAAGTTGCATCCTGTCCGGACTGGCTTTGAACAGTGATCCTCAGATCTCAGCCTCCTGAGTAGCTAGGATTACAGGCGTGAGCCACCGGATCCCAGCTTATTTTTTCAAGTTTTTACCCTTGGGTATCGCTGTGAAATAGTTGTGATTATAATCTTTGGCAGTGTTATTACAGATCTTTTTCAGCTCCAATGTATTAGAGGAATGTGGAGACAGGATTTTTTCATATAGTCTAGGCTCCAGGCTGGCCTTGAGATTGTAATCTTCCTGTCTGAACCTCAGGAATGCTAGGATTATAGGCATGCACTATCATTCCTAAATTCCAATGATCTATATAACATATAGATTATATATAATTAGCCAGGGGCTGGGAAGGTGGCTCAGTGGTAGAGCGCTTGCCTTGGATGCATGAGGCTCTGGGTTCGATTCCTCAGTACCATATAAGCAAAAAGGAAAAAGCCGGAAGTGGCGCTGTGGCTCAAGTGGTAGAGCGCTAGCCTTGAGCTGGATAGAGCTGAGGGACAGTGCCCAGGCCCAGAGTTCAGGCCCCACAACCGGACCCAAAAAATAAAATAAATAAAAAATAATAATAATAATTAGCCAGGTGCCAGTGGCTCATGCCTGTAATCCTAGCTACTCAGGAGGTTGAGATCTGAGGTCATGCATGGTTCAAAGCCAGCGAGGACAGGAAAATCTGTGAGCCTTTTTTTTTTTTAATTGTGAAAATACCGTATAGAGGGATTACAATTACATGGTCAAGATAAGGAGTACATTTCTTTTTTGGGCGCTGTCCCTCAGCTTTCAGATCAAGGCTAGCGCTCTACCACTTGAGCCACAGCACCACTTCCGGCTTTTTTATTTTGCTTATGTGGTGCTGGGGAGTCAAACCCAGGGCCTCATGGATGCAAGGCAAGCGCTCTACCACTGAGCCACCTTCCCAGCCCCCTCTGTGAGACTCTTATCTCCAATAAAAACCCCTAGAAAACCAGAAGTGGCACTGTAGCTCAAGGGGTAGAGTGCTCACCTTGAGCTGAAGAGCGCAGGGACAGTGCCCAAGCCCAGAGTTCAAGCCCCACAACCAACCAAAAAAAAAAAAAAAGATTATATATATATAACATAAAGATTAACCCCCCATACTCTTTTCTGGGGGAATTCAGGATCCTTCTAACATGTAACTAACCTAAAGTATGTTTTCAACTCTTTGAGTTAAAAGTCTCATAAATACATGTGCTTTGTTTCCTCAGCTTACCAGAAGTGCCTTTACTGGTTGATGTGCCATGTTTATCTGCTCAGTTGGATGACTCAATTCTTAACATAGTGAAAGACCACATTTTTAAGCATGGAACAGTAGCATCTCGCCCACCAGTACAGATAGAAGAACTAATAGAAAAACCTGGAGGCATCATAGTACGGTGGTGTAAGGTATGTAATTCAGAATTGCAGAAGTAGAAGTAGATGGAGGTATGGCTGAAATGATAGAGCCCCAGCTGTGTAAGCCAAGGCTAATACCAACCACAAAAAATAGAAGGAAAGTAGTAATGGTGTGTTTCTTTTGGTCTTCTCTATCTAGTATAGCCCATATTCAGTTCATGGGCCTATGTGGTTGGTCCAGAATGTTTCCACTTGTTCTCTAGTTTTTACTTAACAGAAAACCTTTCTTTTTAGGTGGATGATGACTTTACAGCCCAAGATTACAGGCTCCAGTTTCGTAAATGCACTTCAAATCATTTTGAAGATGTCTATGTAGGTTCTGAAACTGAATTCATAGTATTGCACATAGACCCCAATGTCGATTACCAGTTCAGAGTCTGTGCCCGTGGAGATGGCCGGCAAGAGTGGAGTCCTTGGAGCGTCCCCCAGATAGGCCATTCCACACTGGTGCCACACGGTATGCTGTTCTCTTCCCATTGATGGAGCTTACTTATGTTTAGCAATATTTATATTCTGTGCTACAAGTAGCAGGTTGATCAGTTTATTCTTCAGGGTAAGTCTTGAACTGGTGAAAAGAATATGAATCATGTTTCTTTCTAACTACTTCATGTAAATTTGGTCTTCATCAGTTCTTAACTTTAGAGTTCAAAACTAATGCTAGAGGGACTGGGAATGTGGCTTAAAGGTTGAGTGCTTGCCTAGCATGCATGAAGCCCTGGGTTCGATTCCTCAGTACCACATCAACAGAAAAAGTCAGAAGTGGTGCTGTGGCTCAAGTGGTAGAACACTAGCCTTGAGCAAAAGAAGCTCAGGGACAGTGCCCAAGCCCTGAGTTCAAACCCCAGTACTTGCAAAAATAACAACTAATGCTAGATAGATTCTTAGCATAACATAAAACTAAGATTGAAAATACTGCATAGGACACTGATTTTTTTTCCAAACCCTCAATAATGTGGCTAGAGGAGTTTACGTAAAAGCATTTTTGTTTGTTTTTTTGTTGGTCATGGGGCTTGAACTTTGGGCCTGGGCACTGTCCCTCAGCTCTTCAGCCCAAGGCTAGCACTCTACCACTTGAGCCACAGTGCCACTTCTGGCTTTTTTGTTTCTGTTTATGTGGTGCTAAGGAATCAAACCCAGGGCCTTAGGCGTGCAAGGCAAGCACTCTATCACTGAGCCACCTTCCCAGCCCTACTTAAAAGTTTTAATGTTTAAAATTAGTCTCTCTCCTTCAGTTTATTCCTGTTTCAGCTTCTTAGTTAGCTGAAACTAAGATATCTGCCACACACCTGGCTACATATTAATTATTTATTTTAATGTGGTATGGGGATTTGAACCCAGGGCCTTGTGCATATGTAGCATGCTCCACTCTAGTTCAGACAAATTTGAACCATGATTTTATTAGCTGGGAGGTAATAGTTGTTTGATTTTCCATTCTAGAATTACGTGCTAATATACTAAATAGTTTTTGTAATTTGTGGGACAAACTATGGGACCCTGTTACTGAATATTCTGTTTTGTTAAACATAGACAGGGCTAACATCTATGATAGTCACTTTCACTTCTCCATTCTATTTAATGTGTCTGTGTTGAAGTTATCACTGAAAAGATTCTAATAATGTTGAATATATTTGCTTTTAAAAAGAGTGGACAGCTGGCTTTGAGGGGTACAGTCTGAGCAGTCGAAGAAATATAGCCCTCCGGAATGATTCAGAATCGTCTGGTGTTCTGTACTCAAACGCTCCAACCTACTTCTGTGGGCAGACCTTGACATTCAGGCAAGTGGATTTAGCCATGTGTGTAAAGAATGCAGAAGCTAGATTTAAAATGTCCTATGCCAGGTGCCGGTGGCTCACCCCTATAATCCTAGCTACTTAGGAGGCTGAGATCAGGAGTCTGGGCAGCAAAAGCGGTGAAACTCTTATCTCCAAACCACCAGAAAACCGAAAGTGGCAATGTGGCTCAAGTGATAGAGTGCTAGCCTTTAGCTGAAAATCTGAGGGACAGCACCCAGGCCAGAGTTCAAACCCCATGACCGACAAAAAATAAATAATAAAATAAAATGTCCTAAGTTCATTCCATCCTTTACAAACAGTGTTACTTTGGGAAGTTCTATGTATATCAGTTTTCATAATGCTATTTGAAGATGAATTAAGATGATGTATAGAAAGCACTTGTACTCAGTATGTTTAGCTCTCTTTCTCTCTTGATAAATTGAGGTAAAAAGATTATATCATTAAAAAAAAAAAGATGATTTCATAATTAGGCTCACACCTGAGATCAGGAGGCCTCTCAGGAGGCTGAGATCTGAGGATGGTGATTTGAAGCCAACCCAGGCAAGGAAGTCTGTGATATTCCAATTAAGGCCAAAAAAGCCCCAAGCACAGAAGCAGAGCTGTGGCTCATGTGGCAGAGATCTACCCTTGAGCAAGCTCTCAAAGCTGGGGGCTAGGGGCTCACACCTGTAATCCTAGGTACTCAGGATGCTGAGATCTGAGAATCTTCAATTTGAAGCCAGTCCCTGCAGGAAAGTCTGAGATTCCTATCTGTAGTTTACCAATAGAAAGCTGCAGGTGGTGCTTGAAGCTAAAGTGATAAAGTGCTAGCCTTGAGCAAAAGAATTAAGGAACAATACCCAGGTCCTGAGTTCAAGCCCCAGGATGGACCACTGGCTAGAGGAAAACAACAATATTAGCTTGAATAAAACTTTCAGATATTCTCCGTGCCTCCTCTAACAAGAGACTAAGAAGAGCAAGAACTTGGGATAAACACTCAGCAAAATTCTATCAGCAGAGCATAGTGAAAAGCAGGCAAGCATTGAATCGTTTACAATTGTCAGACCACATTAATTTGTGCTCTGTCTCACTTTGTATATCTCACCTCACCCTTTGTGGGGTTTCTTTGTTTTGGTTTTGGTTCCTTGTGGGGCTTGAACTCTGGGCCTGGGCACTGTACCTTAAGGTGAGCACTCTACCACTTGAGCCAAGTGCCACTTGGAGTTTTCTGGTAGTTAATTGGAGATAAGAGAATCTCACAGACTTTTCTGCCTAGGCTGGCTTTGAACCATGATTCTCAGATCTCAGCCTCCTTAGTAGCTAGGATTACAGGTGTGAACCACCGGGGCCCAGCCCCCTCGTGTTATTTTTTTTTTTTTTAATTTTTGGTCGGCCGTGGGGCTTGAACTCTGGACCTGGGCGCTGTCCCTCAGCTCTTCAGCTCAAGGCGAGCGCTCTACCACTTGAGCTACAGCGCCACTTCCGGTTTTCTGGTGGTTTATTGGAGATAGGAGTCTCACGGTCTCTCCTGCCTGGGCTGGCTTTGAACCGCGATCCTCAGATCTCAGCCTCCTGAGTAGCTAGGATTACAGGCCTGAGCCACCAGCGCCCGGCCTCCTGTTATTTTTTTTTTTTAATGACTTAACCAGAAAAATATGTCTGTGTCTCTTGCTTAAACAATACTGTCATTAAGGAATCTCCTGGGAAGGGACATGGATTGATTTCAGTCCACAGCTTAACCATTGCTGGCTGTAGCCTGACACTGGGAGCCTTAGTGAACTATTTGCTCTTCTGCCTTTGAAGAAGTTTGACTGGCCCACTTGGCAGAGCAGCTAACTGAAACTCAGTTGATCTCAGTATTCTTAGCTACACTTTGCATTTTTGTCATTTTTTTCCCCCATGAGCATGGAATGAAATTATTTTCTTCCTTTTAAAGGCAGAAGCAGTTAAGTGAGAAGATGGGGGTGGGAAGGGCAGGTAGGCCCACCTGAATAAAGATAAACTTTATTTAGTTGCTTTAAGGGTACTTGGAAGGATGACTATACTCTGTAAGTACTACTTTGCTTAGCCATTTTGTGTTTGCTGAAGTTTCTGGAAGGCTTATAGCAGCTAAAGCCAGAAAATTTGTGCTCCTAGCTCTGTGTGTGTGTGTGTGTGTGTGTGTGTGTGTGTGTGTGTGTGTGTGTGTGTGTGTGTGTGTGTGTGTGTGTGTGTGTGTGTGTGTGTGTGTGTGTGTGTGTGTGTGTGTGTGTGTGTGTGTGTGTGTAAATTCGTATTCTTTCAGTACTTGTAAAAAGGGGTTACCATTCAGCAAATTAGTTTATAAGTCTAATGCATTTTTTTTTTAACCCCTCATTCCTGGGGCTTGAGCACTGTCCCTGAGCTTCTTCTGCTCAGGGCTAGCATTGTACAACATGAACCACAGTGCCACTTCTGGCTCTTTCTGTTTATGTGGTGCTGAAGAATCTAACCCAGGGCTTCTTGCATTCTGGGCAAACACTCAGCCACTAAGCCACATTCTCAGCCTCCAAACTGGATCTTAACAGTCCTTGTCTGCATCTCTTGGCAACTCCCTTTTATTTTATCTCCTTGATTTCTTTCTGAACGTTCCTTTCTCTCTTTCTTTGCTTCTAACTTTTCCTGGTCTTACTTTCTAGTAAAATTTTATTGCCCTCCCCCCTTTTTCCTTTGTTTTGTGCTGGTCCTAGGGATTGAACTCAGGGACAGGACCCTGGCCCTGAGCTTTTTTGCTCAAGGCTAGCACTTTATCCCTTAGCCATAGTTCTGATCTTGCTGTTTGGTAGTTCATTGGAGTCTTGCAGGCTTTTCTGCTCAGGCTAGCTTCAATCCTCAGATCTCAGCCTCTTATGTAGCTAAGATTACAGGTGTGAACCACCTGTACCTGGCAGAAGTTAATTTTTTATTTATCTATTTATTTTGCCAGTCCTGGGGCTTGGACTCAGGGCCTGGATACTGTCCCTGAGCTTCTTTTTGTTCAAGTCTACCACTTGAGCCACAGCGCCATTTCCCTTTTTTTCTGTTTATGTGGTTCTACTGAAGAATCAAACCCAGGGCTTCATGCATGCTAGGCAAGCACTCTACCACTAAGCCACATCCCCAGCCCCAGAAGTTAATTTTTAAGTATAATTTTAGTGTTATTATTAAGGTATTATATAATGAGGTTACCACTTCATAAGTCAGGTAATGAGTGCAATTCTTTGTTTGGGCTTTTTTAGCTGCTTTTTTTTTTTTTTTTTTGTCTTTTTGGTACTGAGGATCCAATTCAGGAAATTGTACTTGCTTGACAAGTGCTTTGCCACTGAGCTACATCCCATATCATGAGTACAATGCTTTTTAGATAATAATTGTTTTTAACTACTGTCTTTGAAATCCTGTCAGTGCCTCTGTATGATATCATAAAAGACATTGCACAGTCCCAGGAAAGTTGTAGATTAGCTGGAGTTTCATATTTGGCTTCTGTGACCCTCGCAAGAGAAAGAAGGAGTAGGCCTTCCAGATTGACACTTGGCTCTATTACACTCTTGGGGAATATCAGGCAGAAACATTTTCCCTACAGTGTTCATTATAGCCTTGTATAAGATCAGCCAGCTGCTTGGTGAAGTACATTAGGATTCTACACCTTAGCTTTTTGTTTATTTGTTAATACTTGCAGGCAGGTGTTCACACGTAATGAATATTCCTTCCAAAGAATATTTCTTTTTTTTAAATAATTTTATTGAGATTAACTGATTACATAAATTCCACATATTTCATAGTATTGTGAGATAGTGGTACTTAGTTAAAGTCACAAACACATTCTAACCTTCACAAGGCAAATTGGCATTATCATGGTCTATACAGTTTGTGAATTCTATGAGCCTTGACAATACAGCTATTTCTTCCACATCGGGTATATGTACATTTCTTTCCTTTTGCTCAGTGTCAGCTGTTCCCACTTTCCCTTTCGTTCTCTCCCTCCCATCGCTGCTCTTGAGTTGCTTAGTTCGTTTCCATCAATGTCCAGTGCAGCTGATGGATCAAGCTTTTGTTTGTTTTCCCCTGTTTCCTCAGTTTCTGTGTCCTCTTCCTAGTCAAGGAATATTTCTTAAAGTTTTCTCCCTCTGTATTCTGCTTTAAAATTACTTTGCCAAAATATAAGGCAATTTTTCTGATGAACTTCAGTCTTTTCTCTTTGAATGAGGCTAAACATTTCATTGATTTTTATCCATGCAATGGGTACTTTAGGTAATACAATTTTATTATTATTATTATTATTTTGTTGGTTGTGGTCCTGGGCGCTGTCCCTCAGCTCTTCAGCTCAAGGCTAGCACTCTACCACTTGAGCCACAGTGCCACTTCTGGCTTTTTCTGCCTATGTTGTGCTGAGAAATCAAACCCAGGGCCTCATGCATGCAAGGCAAGTACTCTACCACTGAGCTGCCTTCCCAGCCAGGTAATGCAAAAGTTAAGAAAGAAAAGGCCAAAGCCAGGCATGATGTTACAGGTCTATTAATCCAGAATTTAGGAATGGAGACAGGACAATTTTAAGTTTGAGACCAGCCTGATTCCTTTAGCAAGACTGTGTGTCAAAAAAGTCAAGGGGTAAAGATGTGACTCAATGTAGAGTCCTTGTTTAGCATATACAAGGGAGTAGATTTGACCCCCCATACCACAAATATAAAAGAAGCTAAAAACCCTGCTTTAGCTGGGTGTGGTTATGCTCACCTATAATCCTATGACTTGGAGGCAGGAAAATCCATAGTTTGAGGCCAGCCTGGGAGTGCATAGTGAAACTTTGTCTCTCAGAAAGAAAGAAAACTGGGAGGGAGGAAGGGAAGAGGAAAAGAAAGAAAGTGGAAGGAAAGAAAAAAGCAGAACCATCAGCTCAATGTCAAATAAGAAGTTTATTAATTAGTATAAAAACAGCCAGGCTAGGCTAGAATGTGATTGAAGTGGTAGAGCACCAGCTGAACAAGCACAAGGCCCTCAGTTCACACCCATTACCAGTAAAAACAAGAAAAAAAAAACAAAAAACCCACAGCCAGGCTGCAGTGGAACAAAGAGGTAGGGAAGGATGTTCTTGATGCAAGATTAGTGAAGCCATTATCTCATTTGAAGCTGAAAAAGACACTTTAGGTGGAGCAAATCAAACTAAACTAAAAATTAAGGAGTTGCAGGCATTAGTGGCTCCTCTGAGGATTGCAGTTCAAGCCCCAAGACTGGCCAAAAAAGAAAAAAAAAAAAAGCTAGCCCAGTCAGAAAAGTCCCCCTCAGAAAATTCCCCAGAGGACGTGGCACTGTGGCTCAAGTGGTAGAGCGCTAGCCTTTAGCTGAAGAGCTGAGGGATAGCTCTCAGGCCCAGAGTTCAAGCCCCACGACCGACAAAAAAAGAAAAAGAAACTTCCCCAGAAACTTTTTTTTTTTTTTTGGCCTGTCCTGGGACTTGAACTCTGGGCCTAGATGCTGTCCCTCAGCTATTCATCTCAAGGGTAGTGCTCTACCACAGCACAACTTCTGATTTTTTTTTGTTTATGTGGTGCTGAGGAATTGAACCCAAGCCCTCATGCATGTGAGGCAAGCACTCTACCACTTATCTCCAATTAACCACTCAAAAACTATAAGTGGATGCCAAGTACCAGTGGCTCAAGCCTTTTAGTCCTAGCTACTCAGAAGACAGTGATCTGAGGATCACGGTTCAAAGCCAGCTCAGGCAGCAAAGTCCATGAGACTCTTATCTCCAGTTAACTACCAGAAAACCAGAATTGGTGCTGTGGTTCAAGTGGTAGAGCACTCGCCTTGAGCTGAAGAGCTCAGGGACAGCACCAGGCTCAAGGTTCAAGCCCTACAACAATGACAAAAAACTGTAAGCGGAGCTGTGGCTCAAAGTGGTAGA
The DNA here is from genome assembly GCF_019054845.1 of Dipodomys spectabilis. Lineage (NCBI taxonomy): Eukaryota > Metazoa > Chordata > Mammalia > Rodentia > Heteromyidae > Dipodomys > Dipodomys spectabilis. The sequence goes on along the minus strand of NW_024870681.1, from coordinate 3,977,523 downwards.
GCACTAGCCTTGAGCAAAAGAGTTCAGGGACAGTGCCTAGGGCCTGAGTTCAAGCCCAACAACCTACAAAAAAAAGACTGAGGAGTTGAAAAATTACAAAAAGCCATCTCCAGTGGCTCATATTTGGAATCCTAGCTACTCAGGAGGCTGAGATCTGAGGTTTGCGATTTGAAGCCAGCCAGGGCAAGAAAGTCCCTGAGACACTTTTTCTCTAATAAACTATTCAGAAAAGCCAGAAGTGGTGCTGTCTCAAGTGGTAGAGTGCTGGTCTTGAGCATAAAGAGGCTCAAGAACAGCAAGTATTGAATCAGGGTGGTGCTCAGGGACAAGGTATTGTCAGAGTAAATTCAAGAATAGTTATACATTCTTTAGGACAAACTCTGTATTTCTTCTTCCATGTCATCTTCTTCTTCATCTCAATACATTATCCACCCTGGTTTTATTTTTTTTTGCTGGTTGGTTCTGGGTCTTGAACTTAGGGTCTGGGCTCTGTCCCTTCTCTGTGCTCAAGGCTAATGCTCTACCACTTGAGCCACAGCACTACTTCCGGCTTTTTCTGAGTAGTTTATTGGAGATAAAAGAGTCTCACAGACTTTCCTGCCCTAGCTGGTTTCAAACCATGATCAACAGATCTCAGCCTCCTGAATAGCTAGGATTATAGGCATAAGCTACTGTCAAATAGACAGAGTCTATTTGTTTTTGTTGTTGTTTTTTCTTGCCTAGCCTGGCTTTGGATGGTGCTTTTCCAAGTCCCAGCATACTGAGCAGCCAGTATTATAGATGTGAGTCACCAGCAGTGGGCACCACATTTCTTTCTTTCTTTTTTTTTTTTGTCAGTTGTGGGGCCTGAACTGTGGGCCTAGGCACTATCCCTGAGCTCTTCAGCTCAAGGCTAGTGCTCTACCACTTGAGCCACAGCACCGCTTCCGGCTTTTTCTGCTTATATGGTACTGAAGAATCAAACCCAGGGCCTCATGCATGCAAGGCGAGCCCTCTACCACTGAGCCACCTTCCCAGCCAGGTGCCACATTTCTTTTTCCAGTCATCTATAGTAGGGGTTTAGATTGTTACCAGCTCCTCGCTTTTGTAATTTGCAGCGAATGTGGAAGTGAAAGTGTCTTTATCAGATCCTGACTTCAGGACTGAAGTCTTTTGGGGATGGCTGGATCTTGTTGTAATTCCATGCCATTGCTTTCTACAGTAGTTGTACCATTTTACAACAATACACAGAGTTTCTGTGTTTTCTACATTCTCACTAAGTTGTTTTTGGTTTTGGTTTTTTTCTATAAAGATGTGAGGTGATACTATTTTTTGTGTTTATGTTTTGGGCTTGAACTAAGGGCTTGAACTCAGGGTCTGGACAGTATCCTTGAGCCTTTGTGCTCAACGCTAGCATTCTACCATTTGAGCCACAGCTCTATGTCTGGCTTTTTGGTGGTTTATTGGAGAAGAGTCTCATGGACATTCCTGCCTGGGCTGGCTTCGAACCTAGGTTTACAGGTGTGAACCACTGGTGCCCTTCTACTATTTTGAGTATATTTTCATTATTTGCCCTTTAGCTTGTTGGGAATGTGTATATATTCTTTAGCAAATGTCCTTTTTCAAGTCCCTTTTCTTTTTGTTGTTAGTTGTAGTGCTTTCACTCTGGGCCTGGGTGCTGACCCTGAACCCTTCAGGTAAAGGCAAGCACTGTACCACTTGAGCCACAGCGCCACTTCTGTTTTCTAGTGGTTTATTGGAGATAAGAGTCACACAGACTTTCCTGCCTGGGCTGGCTTTGACCGAGATCCTCAGATTTCAGCGTCCTGAGTAGCTAGGATTACAGGCGTGAGCCACTGGCACCTGACCCTTTTTTTTTTTTTGCCAGTCCTGGGGCCTGCACTCTGGGCCTGGGCGGTGTCCCTCAGCTCTTCAGCTCAAGGCTAGCACTCTACCACTTGAGCCACAGCGCCACTTTCGCCTTTTTCCTTTTTGCTTAGGTGGTGCTGAGGAATCAAACCCAGGGCCTCAGGCATGCAAGGCAAGCGCTCTACCACTGAGCCACCTTCCCAGCCCCAGTTTCTCTATTTTCTTCTAGGAATTTTATGCTTTCAGATCTTACATGTAAGTCTTTGATCTGCTTTGAGTTGAATTTTTTTTGTTTTTGTTTTTATCAGTCATGGTGCTTGAACTTAGGGCTTAGGCTCTATCCCTAAACTCTTTCTGCTCAAGGCTAGTGCTCTAGCACTTTGAGCCACAGTCAGTTTTCTGCTGGTTAGTTGGAGATAAGAGGCTCATGGACTTTGCAACCTGAGATGGCTTTGAATTGCAATCTTTAGATTTCAGATTCCTGGGTAGCTAAGATTTAAAGGCATGAGCTGAATTTTTTTGTTTTTTTTTTTGGTTGGCTGTGGGTCTTGAACTCTGGGCCTGGGCGCTGTCCCCGCACTTTTCAGCTCAAAGCAAACGCTCTACCACTTGAGTCACAGTGCCACTTCTTTCCTGCCTGCACTAGCTTTGAACTGCAATCCTTAGATCTCAGCCTTCTGAGTAGCTAGGATTCTAGGTGTGAGCCACCAGCACCAGGCTATACTATCTATTCTTAAATAGTATAATTACTTGATAAACAGTGAAAATCCTTGCAAACTCTCATTGAAGGTTTAGTTGATGGCAGTAATAGTCATAACTATTATAATGACAAGTAAGACAAATATTCTGTGTCTAACTCCAGAACATAAAAATGTATTTCATAGGGCTGGGAAGGTGGCTCAGTGGTAGAGTGCTTGCCTTGCATGCATGAGGCCCTGGGTTCGATTCCTCAGCACCACATAAGCAAAAAGCAAAAAGCCAGAAGTGGCGCTGTGGCTCAAGTGGTAGAGCGCTAGCCTTGAGCTGAAGAGCTGAGGGACAGCGCCCAGGCCCAGAGTTCAGGCCCCATGACTGGACCCAAAAAAAAAAAAAGAATGTGTTTCATAGCTATGAATGTAGACTTCATAGTCCACCCGTCACCAACTAGATGATCAGAGTCAGGGTTGTTCATCTTGCTGTTTGCTTCTATAACTTAGTTTCCTTAGCTATAAAATGGGTGTGATGGTACTAGCTCACACTTCATAGGTTAGTAGGACAATTTAGAGAGATTATTTACAGATGGAGAATGTCATGTAGTACTCTACGTTGGGATGTATATGCATAGATTTCAATGCTGTAGCCTAGTGCACACCAAGGCTCCATGATATAAGCTGCAGCTCCTAGTCTGGACTTGCACAGCATGGTACTCTACTGCATACTGCATTATGTGCCTATATATAGAAAGGGGAGAATAAAGAGTCCCATAATCTTAGGGGGCCATCTTCATATATGTGGTACATCATTGACCTAAGTGCCATTTGTACGCTACAACTATGAAATATTTACAACAGTACCCAGAATGTTCTTTAGAAAAGAGCTTGCTCTTTTTTAGCTAGAGACTATTAGGTATCACATTATATTCAGACAAAATGATGAGATGACCTTTACGTCATTGACAGAGTTGAAACTGTGGGTCAGCCGGACAGAAGAGACAGTATAGGAGTGTGTGCAGAAAAGCAAAATGGATGCGACTCTCTGCAGCGGGATCGAGCTGTGTGCATCAGTACAAATGGTAAGCATGAGTGATTGTCCTTAGTAACTGTGCCCTTGAAACGTGCTAATTACTCTCAAAATAGGTATCTCTCCCCATTATACAAGAGACATTTAGATCTTCCTTTTCTTTTTGAGTGCTGGGGATTAAACCCAGATCTCAGTGCGTATGAGGCAAATGCTGTACTACTGAGCTACATTCCACAACTTTTATTAAGTGTTGCTTTTGCTGGGTGGGAGCTCTTGCCTTGACCTAAAGAGCTCAGGGACAGCACCCAGGCCCAGAGTTCAAGCCCCACGACCAAGAAAAAAATCTTGCTGTTTCACAGGTTGTAATTTTGTAATAAGTGTCCATTTTCTTTTGGTAAAATTCACATGGGAAATTCAGTCTCTAGTGGAAAAAGTAGAACACTGAACCAGTGTTTTAAAATGTGATTGGGGGGCTGGGAAGATGGCTCAGTGGTAGAGCGCTTGCCTTGCATGCATGAGGCCCTGGGTTTGATTCCTCAGCACCACATAAGCAAAACGAAAAAAGCTGGAAGTGGCGCTGTGGCTCAAGTGGTAGAGTGCTAGCCTTGAGCTAAAGAGCTTGAGGGACAGCACCCAGGCCCAGAGTTCAGACCCCATGACCGGACCCCCCCAAAAAAATATAACAAATAAAATATGATTGGGGCTGTAACGTTTTCTCCTGCCATGGAGAAGTGGCGAGTAGCATAATTAATTCTTAGCATTATGAAATGTTTTCCCTCCCTCCTTCCCTCCCTCCCTTCCTTTTTCTCTTTCTCCTCTTTTCTCTTTCTCCTTTTCTTGTGGGGCTTGAACTCTGGGCCTGGGTGCTCTCCCTGAGCTTTTCAGCTCAAGGCCAGTGCTCTACCACTTGAGCCACAGACCTACTTCCAATTTTCTGGTGGTTAATTAATAAGAGTCTCACAGACTTTCCTTGCTTGGCCTGGCTTTGAATCATGATCCTCAGATCTCAGCTTCGAGTACCTAATATTACAGGTGTGAGTTACAGCTCCCCGCTGGCTGGCTGGCTGGCTGGCTGGCTGGCTGGCTGGCTGGCTGGCTGGCTGGTTTCCTTCCTTCCTTCCTTCCTTCCTTCCTTCCTTCCTTCCTTCCTTCCTTCCTTCCTTCCTTCCCTCCCTCCCTCCCTCCCTCCCTCCCTCCCTTCCTCCCTCCATTTCCTCCCTCCCTTCTTTTTTATTCTATTCTTTTTTTGGGGGAAGGGGCGATCCGGTCATAGGCCTAAACTCTGTGCCTGGGGGTTGTCTCTCAGCTCTTCAGCTCAAGGCTAATGCTCTACCACTTGAGCCACAGCACCACTTCCGACTTTTTTTTCTGCTTATGTGTTGCTGAGGAATCGAACCCAGGGCCTCATGCATGCAGGGCAAGTGCTCTACCACTGGACCACCTTCCCAGCCCATATTCTAGGACTTGAACTCAGGGCCAGGGCACTGTCTTTGAGCTTCTTTGCTCAAGGTTAGCACTCCACCACTTGAGCCACAGCTCTACTTCTGGCTTTTTTGAGGGTTAATTGGAGATAAGAGTCTCACAGTCTTTCCTGCCCAGGATGGCTTTGAATCAAGATCCTCAGATCTCAGATATCTGAGTGGTTAGGATATACACATGAACCACCTGTGCCAGGCAGATACTTTCTTTTTCTGAATTAGGAAATGAGCTGTTACTATTCATCAAGAAGCCATGTCAGTCTCTTATCCTTACTCATGGGTAAATAACTCTAACATTTCAGGTGCCGTCTTTGTCAATGGAAAAGAAATGACTAATCAGTTGCCTGCAGTTACTTCAGGATCCACCGTCACCTTTGACATTGAAGCTGTGACTCTCGGAACCACCAATAATAATGAAAGTGGAAACTTCAAGCTCCGAGTGACTATTAGCTCAAATAACAGAGAAGTAGTTTTTGATTGGTTGCTTGATCAGTCTTGTGGTTCTCTTTATTTTGGATGCTCCTTTTTCTATCCAGGATGGAAAGTTTTGGTGTTTTAAAAAGTTTGGATATATGGCTTTGATTTGCAGGGTTTACTGTAGCTATCTTCATTGTGGTTATAGCTGATTTTTTTTTAGTCGGTTGTGGGGCTTGAACTCTGGGCTTGGGTGCTATCCCTGAGCTCTTCAGCTCAAGACGAGCACTCTACCGATTGAGCCACAGCACCACTTCCAGTTTTCTAGTGGTTTTTATTGGAGATAAGTCTCTCACAGACTTTCCTGCCTGGGCTGGCTTTGAAACACGATCCTCAGATCTCAGCCTCCTGAGTAGCTAGGATTACAGGTGTGAGCCACCAGCGCCCAGCTGTAGCTGATTTTTAAAAGCTGAATTCATTTCTTTGGCCGTTGGAAATGAAAAGCATTTACCAGATTCATATTCTAATATTTTAGTAATAGGAGAGTTGAGCAGTACAGACAAAACCATAATTTATTTTTGTTTTTAACCTACTGTTAAATGCCACAACATAATAAAAATGAAATTAGCTGTAAAAGTCTGAGAAAGTTAAAAAAAAAAAATACCATACCCTTCCACTGTTTTTTTGTTTTGTTTTGTTTTGTTTGTTTTTTGTTTTTGTCGGTTGTTTTTTGTTTTTGTTTTTGCCTGAACTCTGGGCCTGGGCGCTGTCCCTCAGCTTTTCAGATCAAACCTAGCACTTTACACTTGAGCCACAGTGCCACTTCTGGCTTTTTCTGCATATGTGGTGCTGAGGAATTGAACCCAGGGCTTCATGCATATAAGGCAAGCACTCTACCACTGAGCCACCTTCCCAGCCCCTCCACTGTACTTTTTAACATTGGTTTTTAGAATAGAAAAACTCATTGTGCCTAGCACCAGTGGCTCATGCCTTTAATTCTAGCTACTCAGGAGGCTCAGATCTGAGGATTGCAGTTCAAAGCCAGCCCAGGTAAGAAAGTTAATGAGACTCATCACCAGTTAACCACTCAAAAACCGAAAGTGTCCATGAGAGATAGCTCAGAGATAGCACCTAGGCCTAGAGTTCAAGCCCCACAATTGCCAAAAAACAAACAACAACCAAAAAAAAACACCTCATTGTAACATTCATTTTATAAAATCTCCATCAGTATCCAAGGCCATGTAAAACTCTGGAATAAAACAACAGGAATAGGGCAGGCCCAGTGTCTCACAACTGTAATTCCAGCTATTTGGATCCTCTATCAGGAGAATCCAGTTTTGAGGCCAACCCAACCCAGAAGTCAGTGAGACCTTATCTCAACAAACAAGCTGGGAACTGTTGTGAGCATCTGTCATCCCAGCTACATAGGAGGGATAATAGGTCCTCAGCAAAATGTGAGATCCTACCTGAAAAATAATAAACGTAAAGGGATGGAAGCATGGCTCAAGTTGAACATAAGTCAAAAGCAAGTCAGGCACCTCCCTAGCAACTGTGAGGCCCTGAGTGGAAACCAGGGGTAGATGGCAAAGTTCTGCCATAGGCATTCAGTTCTGTGTTCTCCACACCAGCTCTGTGTTCAGGTATTTGCAAGCAGTGTTAATGTTTATCCCATGCTCAGTATAATCTTTCTACCTGAAAAGCTTCATAATTTCTGCATATTTTGTTTTCTTCTTACAAAGCTCAAGCAAATTGTCTGTGATAAGAAACTATGGCCTTTCGTTCTCGCAGCAGGATTCAAATGGTTTGGAGGAACTGGAAGGATGACACTAGTACAGAAGTAACCCAGGGCAGTGGTGGCTGTCTCATGCGTCTGGCCACAACAATGCATTACTGTTGGTGGGTTCAGTGTGATATTGTTTGGATAAATGGTCTTCCAATGGACCACAGAAATATTGGGTAAATACTTGACCTATTCCTTTTAAAGTTTAATTTGTAAAATATTTATTTTAAGGACTAAATGTGTTTTTTTTAAAGTGGTCTTAAGTTACTACCAACCTACAGATTTTTAATATGAATTTTTTTTTCATTTTTATCAATAACAAAAGTGGAGAAGCAGGTGTGCTATTTTTGTAAGATAATTTATTTGGGGATTCAAATTCCCTATTAGACAATCAAGACCCTTTCTCCTTGCCTTTTTTTTTTTTTTTTTTTTTAACATAATAAGCTTTTCCCTTATGCAGTGACTGTTAATGTAAGAACGTAAGATGCTTTGTCCAGCCTTCTGAAACAAATAAACAATGAAAAGATATATGTGTGTATTGTTTGGTGAGATTTAATGAATCAAAATTTAATATGGCTTTTTTTTTCTCCCTTTGCAAAGGGCAAAAGGCACCTTGTAGCCGCAGACTTTGTTTAGTCTTCTGAACTTCAAAAGGTTGTACACAAGGGGATTACAATCTACTGGTGGGCCTGGGAATGTGGCTCAGTGATAGAGTGCTTGCCTAGCATACATGAAGCCCTGGGTTCAACACCTTAGTGCCACAGAAACAGAAAAAGCTGGAAATGATACGGTGGCTCAAGTGGTAAAGTGCTAGCCTTGAGCAAAAGAAGCTCAGGGACAGTGCCCAGGCCCTGAGTTCAAGCCCCAGTATTGGCAAAAAAAAAACAAAAGACAAAATAGCTAGTTACCTAGTCTGTAAGTATCCATACCTGTTGATCAGTCGCCTTTTCCATCCTTCTCCCTATCCCAGCTGTGTTCTTCCCGTCCCTCCACCATGTTTTTTTGTCTTTTTGTCAGTCGTGGGGCCGACTCTGGGCCTGGGCACTGTCCCTGAGCTCTTCAGTTCAAGGTGAGCGCTCTACCACTCGAGCCATAGTGCCACTTCTGGTCTCACGGACTTTCCTGCCCAGGCTGGCTTTGAACCGCAATCCTCAGATCTCAGCCTCCTGAGTAGCTAGGATTATAGGTGTGAGCCACCAGCGCCCGGCTTTCCACCATGTTTTAAGTGCAAACCATTGTCACATGTGGAAGATTATGTGGCTGCTCTGACATTTCCTTTATTTAGTACAGAGCCTGGTGCCTGACACGTGTGTAACTGGAGCTGCATGAATGTAAATGTCATTTGATTCCTTTCATTTATTACACATTGAAATTATCTGTTCCTCATCCCCTGTACCTACACAGCCTTTCACAAAGTAACTGAAGCCTGTGTGTCCTCAGTACCAGGAAAAAAAGAAAGAAACGTCTCCCTTCTTGGACTCCACTGACAATTCTGACAGAGCTGTTGAGCCTCATTACAGCTTTCCATGTGTGGAACTCTTGGTCCTCCGCTTGTCCTTTGCTGGTGTGTGGGAATAGGCAGGCAGGGTTTTGGGGACTTTATTTCTTGTGTTAGTTTTCTAAAGCTGCCATAATAAATTACTATAAATTTGCCTTTTTCTTCAGGAGAGAAACCAGCCAAGGTGTTGGCCAGAGTGCTCACTCCAAAGACATGAGACCACCTCTTCCTTGCCCCTCCCTCCTCTGCCAGCTCCAGTCATTCCTTGGCCTGTGGCTGCTTGTCTCCAGGCTCTGCCTGTGTGCACATGGCCACCTAGTCCTTCTGTGTCTTCTAAGGACACCTGTCTTAAGCTCTCATCCACCCAGGTTTCTCAGTGTTCTTATATTAGCTGTTTATATATTTTTAAGGCTTTTTAGCATGAAGAATGAGGGAAAACTTTACTACCTCACCTTCTCAAAAGCTAAATTCTGGGGCTGGGAAGGTGGCTCAGTGGTAGAACACTTGCCTTGCATGCATGAGGCCCTGGGTTCGATTCCTCAGCACCACATAAGCAGAAAAAGAAAATAAAAAGCTGGAAGTGGTGCTATGGCTCAAGTGGTAAAACGCTAGCCTTGAGCTGAAGAGCTGAGGGACAGCGCCCAGGCCCAAAGTTCAGGCCCCACAACTAGACCCAAAAACAACAACAAAGCTAAATTCTGTTGGGCACCAGCGGTTCACACCTGTAATCCTGGCTCAGGAAGCTGAGATCCAGAGGATTGAGATTTGAAGCTAGCTAGGGCAGAAAAGTCCTCAAAACTCTTGTCTCCTATTAAAATGCAGAGCTAGAGGTATGGTTCAAATAGTAGACTGCCATCCTCACAAGACGAGGCCCTTAGTTCAAGACTGCCTATTTGTCAAAAGAATTATTCTGATGCTAAATATTAGATGTTAATATCAAATAACAAATGGAATACAAAAAAAAAACACATAACAAAATGGAATCAGAAGTAAAAGCTTTTACGAGGGATTTCGCTGTAGAAATGGAGTAATGTAGCACTGTCTACTAAATATGAAAGAATTAGCACAAGATCAAGAAGTGAGATTTACTCAGTTACTGACATTAACAGAATTATGTTGATAATATGTAGCTAGTGCAGCCCAAATCCAGAGTTGGATTTCACGTCTCCAGTGTCGTTATCTTTCTTTCTTGGGTTATACTCATACTGTTAATCTTTTGCTGTGTGGCAAATTGACTCCAGGACTTGATTGCTGGGCAGGTGCCTACCCAGCACTTCCTCCTGGGTTTTAGTGGAGAACTTCCTCCTCTTCCTGGGGAGAACGGAGTCTTGGGAGTAATTTCTTTTTTGAGAATAAAGGTCTGACAATCTCTTCATAGTATCTCACAGGTCATTGATAGTGGCTGATGAATATTTCTCATCAGAATTCTAATGAATTGCACCAGGGTTTTCTAGCTTCTGGTGTAGAAAAGCTTGATGCTACTCTAATGACTGTTCTTTTGAGTTGTATGGTTTTTTTCTCTTTTAGGAAATCCTTGGTCTCTACTTGTGTATAAACTAGTTGTGTAACTCCAGTTAACTGCTGACCCTCTGGGTATTTGTGATATCTGCTGTAAATCCAGGAAATTAACTTCCCAGACTCTTCTCCTTCTCAACTTTTTTTTTTTTTTTTGCCGGTCATGGGGCCTGAACTCTGGGTCTGGGCCTCATGCTTACAAGGCATGCACTCTACCACTGAGCTACCTTTCCAGCCCCTCCTTCTCAACTTTTAGTGGCATGTTAGAATCACCTGGAGAGTTTTTACAGTGAGCAGAAATTCTGATTTAATTGCTCTCAGTGAAGATGATGCTTTTTGTTTTTTCATTTTTAGTTACTAGTTAATTCTATAGGGACTATAGGGATTCTACTTAAAATACTATACTTTATTCTGAAATTACAGGTCTTGCTTTTCTTGTCCCTTATGAAACCATGACACATGCCAGGTTTTATGGCAAAATAAAAATACTTAATGTCATACTTCTGTTCATATATTTACTGGTTGGCAAAATTAAGTGTGAGATGTCTAATATACGGGTATCTGGTAATTTTTTTTTCTTCATACTGGTCTTGGGTCTTGACCCCAGGACCACAGCCTTAGATCACAGCCTCTAGAGTAGCAATGATTACAGGTGTAAGCCATACTGAATTATGGCAAATAAATTTGATTTTTTTGGGGGGGCGGTTGTCCGGTTGTAGGGCCTGAACTCGGCCTGAGCGCTATCCCTCAGCTCTTCAGCTCAAGGCTAGCGCTCTACCACTTGAGCTACAGCGCCACTTCCGGCTTTTTTCTTTTTACTGAGGAATCGAACGCAGGACCTCAGGCATGCAAGGCAAGTGCTCTACCACTGAGCCACCTTCCCAGCCCGGCAAATAAGTTTGAACTAACACTAGCCCTTTTTTTTTTTTTTTTAAGTCTGTCGTGGGCTTGAACTCTGGGCCTGAGCGCTGTCAGCTCAAGGGTAACGCTCTACCACTTGAGCTACAGCGCAACTTCTGGTTTTCTGGTGGTTTATTGGAGATGAGAGTTTCACAGACTTTCCTGCAAGGGCTGGCTTTGAACAGAGATCCTCAGATCTCAGCCTCTTGAGTAGCTAGGATTAGAGGGAGGCGTGAGCCACCGGCACCTGGCAACACTACTCCTTTAAAAAGTCAACCACACTAGGCGCCGGTGGCTCACACCTGTAATCCTAGCTATTCAGGAGGCTGAGATCTGAGGATCGAGATTCAAAGCCAGCTCCGGCAGGAAAGTCTGTTAGACTCTTATAAACCACCAGAAAACCGGAAGTGGCGCTGTGGCTCCAGTGGTAGAGCACTAGCCTTGAGCTGAAGAGCTGAGGGATAGCACCTCAGGCCCAGAATTCAAGCCCCACGCCTGACAAAAAACGGAAAAAGTCAACCCCCAGCCGGGTATCAGTGGCTCATGCCTGTAATCCTACTCAGGAGGCTGAGATCTGAGGATCACAGTTCAAAGCCAGCCCAGGCAGGGCAGGAAACTCCCTGAGACTCTCCAATAAACCACCAGAAAACCGAAAGTGATGCTATGAACTCCAGTGGTAGATAATACGCCTTGAGCTGAAGAGCTTAGAGATGGCACTCAGGCCTAGAGTTGAAGCCCCAGGACTGACTGAAAAAAAGACAAAAACTTTATCTTACAAAAGCTTTTTTGTGCCAGTACTGGGTCTTAAACTAGGTGAGCTTAGCTTTTTTTGCTCAGAACTGGCACTCTACACTTGCCACGTTTTGGGTTTTTTTGCTGGTTAATTGGATGTCTTATGGCTTGAGATTTTTTTAGATCTCAGCTTCCTGAGTAGATAGGATTACACGCATGAGTCACTCCAGCTCTAGCCAAAACCTTTACTCCATGAAATTTGATGTTGGCCACAACAAAACTGTCTTTTCTGTGCATTTTTATATGTGCCAGTTCTAGAACTTGAATCCAGGGCCTGGGCACTATTGCCTTAGCTTTGGTGCTGTAGTGCTCTACTATTAAAATTCTACCTTGGTGTTACAACGTATCTGGATCAACCTGCCCACTTTGTAACTCTCTCTCAGCCTACTCCTATACTCAAGAATTTCAACAGGTTTAGTTGCAAACAACTTTGACCAAATTCATCCTCACTTACCCTCTCCTCTAGCCTTCCAATTTCATTGGTGCCCAACACAATCAGCCTGTCAGGGCCCTAGGGTCTTCACTGTAGTATCAGACATGCTTATGTACTGGTCCAGGAGGTTGAACTCAGGACCTAAGCACTCTTAGCTTTTTTTCTTTTTTTGGGCTCAAGACTAGTATTCTACTATTTGAGCCACAGCTCCACTTCTGGTTTTTGGTAGATAATTGGAGGTAAGTCAGTCATGGGCCTTACTGCTTGGGGATGGCTTTGAACCTGAGATCTGGGCCTCTACACATCTTGGATTATAGGCATGAGCCACCATTGCCCAGCTTTAGAAAACCATGTTTTCCTCAGAAAAGAAATGCACATAGCTTTATGAGCATGTAGGTACACTAAAATAGATGACTGGGCTGGCAAGGTAGCTCAGTGGTAGAGTGCTTGCCTTGCATGCATGAGGCCCCCTTGGTTCGATTTCTCAGCACCACATAAACAGGAAAAAGCCAGTAAGTGGCATTGTGGCTCAAGTGGTAGAGCGCTAGCCTTGAGCTGAAGAGCTGAGGGACAGCGCCCAGACCGAGCTCAGCCCCCACAACTGACAAAAAATAAAAATAGGTGGCTAAACATGTCCAGGGAAAGAGGCATTACAAGGCAGTCCTCAGCATTGTGAAAACGTATGCATTATGCCACTTATTTTTAAAGAGTTTTAAATTGATAGCTGCACATTCTTTTCTCCTGATTAACTGACTCAATACTTGAGGCTACTGAACTTTTTGATCCTTACCACTCAAATCTTTTGGGGGAAGGTTAGGGGGCAGGGAAAGGGGAGGGATTTGAAATCAAAGCTTCCTCCTTGCCAGGCAGGCACTCTACCAATGAACCATGCCTCCAGCCCATTTTTCCTGGTTGTTTTTTTCTCAGTTGTGGGGCTTGAACTCTAGGCCTGGTCCCTGTCCTTGAACTCTTCAGCAAGTGCTCTACCACTTGAGCCACAGTGCCACTTCGGTTTTCTAGTAGTTTATTGAAGTCTCAGACTTTCCTGTCCAGGCTGGCTTTGAACCAGGCCCCAGGAGATCTCAGCCTCCTGAGTAGCTAGAATTACAGGCATGAGTGCCCAGCATCCAGTTTCCTGGCTATTTTTTAGATGAGGGTCTCACTTCCTGCAGATGTGTGCCTGTGCAACACTTTGCCCATTTTAGACTTCCCTAGTTAGAATGACAGTCAAATGCCAAATCATGCCTGGTCTAAGTCAAAATCCTAATGTGTACATTAACAAGGCCTATGACAAACCAGCAAAGAGGAAACAACACAACTTTTATATTATTGAGCTTTATGTACAAAATCATTTGATTTCAAATAAACATTTAATGTAAAAACAAATGTTCTTTAAACTGAATTTCTTTTACATCTACTGTACCATTCAAATGCTTTATCATCTTACATGATTTCTTCAAAATCTGTTATCAAGGGTACATATAGAAAAGCATTTTTTTATAAATAGAAACAAAGGTTTTTTTTCAGCTTTTATTATAAGATGACATAAAAAGTTTACTCAACAGACGTAATTTCATTACTATTTGGGGGAGGGAATCACCGACTTTTTGTGCAAACAATGCTAGCCTTCTTTTAAGCATTAAGAGCATTAACTGCTTAAGAAATGACATAAGCAATAATTCTACACCTACATCTCCCCTAAAATAATCTATTTTTTTCATTTTTTTTTTACATATGTGCACAGCTTTAGCAAATTAAAGCCCAAGAGAAATGCTGGAAACCCACTACCCAGAGGCAAGATGGGAGTTTACTGTAACTCCACAGGGAGTCAAGGAGTCTGTAATGAAAGCTGCAGTTTCCCTCTTTCCTATTATTTTTTAACACAAAAATCAATGACTAAGAACTTAATACTGGATGACAAATCACATCCACATTATTAAATAGCCTCACAGTTAAACACATCTTAAAGACCAACCAAATCAGTATTTACATTTTATAAATTTCTGAAGACACCATTAGAAAGCTTATATATCCCTTCACTAAAGAAAATAGGGAACTGCATCTGATGGTGGTGGAATGAAATAAAAAAACCTGTATTTACAGCAGCATTGATCCTTTATAAATAAAGAATATGAAAATGCAACATCTTTAAAGGACAATAAAAAATTGAGGTGATGTTACTCAACCACAGTGCTTGGAGTTGGAATACAAACCTATTGGTGCTCACTCATTAATGTGCCAGTAGTGAAACTGCTTTCTGTTGGAAAAAATCCAACCGTATACATGTGCGTAAAACACACAACACAGGGCAAAATTGCTCCAAACAATTCAAGTCAGCTTATCTGTATCGGATATTCAGATCAGAAAATACATTACAAAGACATCCTTGCAAAGAAAAAAAAAGTATAACATTTTCTGGTTCATTTTTATAGACACGGTTCCTACGCCCTCCTGAAAGTGGCAATATTAAAAATCTCAAACTTGATCTCCCTTCATTTACAAACCTAATGTAAAAATGTGTACAGCAAAATTTTCTGCGTGATTACCCAACTGATAAAAAAAAATGAAAGGAGATAATGTTCAAGTTTTTTGTGTTTTTTCTTCTTTTTTTAAATATATTGGGTATGCAAAGCAAAAAATTACCCACCTGAAAGCCAATGGCCAGCAACTCATCAGCCCACAAGATCCCGGTCAACAGTGTGGAAGGTAATGCCTTCTCAAACAGGCCTAAGATGAACAAGTGCTACTTTACAATTGAAACATGGACTAAGATGTCAAATATCTTGTATTGTGATTTTTCATTTTAAGTTGATAACATGATTTCAAAATCAAGGATCAAGGTTTGGCTGCAAGTAGCAATGCGACCCCAATTCTTCCTTTTGTACAATGTCTTTACAAAATTTTTCACTCTTTAAAAAAGGAAAAAGCAAATTACATTCCAATTTTCCTTTCTCAAAATGTCTCATGATTACAAAGTAGAAAAATAGCCAGTCACAAATGCCAAAGCATAATAATTTAAATATATGAAATTTCTAGATTAATTCAATATATTTCTTAAAACAATAGTAGCGGTTATAATACTTCCTTTGAAGTACTGCTTTTCATGCTCAAACAAAAAGTTTCAATGACATCAATAAAGTGGGTAAGCATGTGATGCTGTATGATGAAGTAAAGCAGAACCTTGACACATATCCTTGTTGAAATCATTTACTTCATCTAATGTGCCTGTTTGGAACCTAGGATTAACAAATACAATACAAAATAACTCTTCCTAGAGGCTGAATTCCCTCAAATGCAATTTCAGTGTTTGTCCATATATAGGGTTAGATTTGTTTTTTCAGAGTTTTTGTTTTTTACTCTGTTTTGAAACCCCTGAGATACCATCTGTTTCCAAAGCTTTCTCTTTTGAATTAATTTCACTAAATCCATTTGCTGTCCCATTCTGTTCCTCAGGTACTTCTTCATTTGCAGGAGAAGCAGATTCTCCTTTTTCTAGTTTTTGTTGCATTTCACGAAGCTTGGTAACAGCTTTATCTATTGACATTATGCTAATAAGATTAAAGTCATGCATGCTGACTAGATGAAGCATGAAGTTTCGACATAAATTCTTCTTAATTATTTTCTGTCCATAATTTTCTACAAACAGCATACAGGCATGATTCATTTGATTGTCAGCAATAAACCTATTTAACAAAAACAAGTTATTAATAATAATCATACAATTTTAGTCAAATGCTATAGTGATATCCATTATGGAAATACCTATATCCTAGTCAGGCACTAGTGGCTCACGCCTGTAATCCTAGCTACTCAGGAGGCTGAGATCTGAACACAGGTTCAAAGCCAGCCCTGGAGGAAGGTACTTGAGACTCTTATCTCAAATTAGCACCAAAAAGCTAGAAGTGAGCTGTGGCTCAAGTGGTGGTGACAGCCTTGAGTAAGAAGCTCAACGATTGTGCCCCAGGACCAGCACACACACACACAAAATTAAAACCTACATACACTCCAATCCAGTAAGTAACCATTTAACAGTAAAACTACAGTCAGGTTGTAATTCAATCACCTGAGAAACCTAAACATTTTAGAAATTTAAAAGGTGATTTAATCTAACCAGATCTTAAACAGACGCCATTAACATAGTGTTTTTTTTTCTTCTTGTTTTCTGAATGACATACAGCAGTATTAAAAGAATAAAATATTTTTTGTCATCACCACTTCAGGAACTCTATAAACATTAACAATACTCCCTTTTATTTCCTCCACTGATCCTGAGAAGGTTGTCTTTATAATTTCAGTTCAAGGGAAAACATTAAAAAAAATTAAGATGTGTTAGAGCCATGACAAGTGGTAGGATACTAGCCTATCAAGCACCAGACCCATAAAAATGACAGACAAGTGTGGGTGTGCTGGTGCTAAGTCTATGTATGATTAATGAATGAAATTGAGAACTCCAGGAAGGCAAATCAAATAGCTGCTCAGGTACCCCCTAAAACTCAGAATCCATAGGCCTACCTGCAGATTTTCAAATTGCCTTGTCCAACTACCTGCCACTTTCAACAGATTTGGATGAAAGAACTGAAACAGAACTTAAAAAAACATGACTAAAACCATTCTTTTTTGGGGAGGTCATAGTCCTGGTCCTTGAACTTGGCCTGGGTACTGTCCCTGAGCTCAAAGGTTGTGCTCAAAGCTAACACTTAACACTGGTATTTGGCTAAAACCATTATTAATCTGTAATTCTAGGGTTTGAAACCTGGGCCTTATGCATTCTAGACAAGTGCTCTAACCATTAAGCAACATACCTATCTTAAAATCATGTTCTGAAATTTGGCATCATATCAAGACAAAAAAGATTTCATACAACCATCTCTCTATTACTTCATCATAACTATTACTGAATAGAACAGGAAGCAGACAGACATCTAACAGCCACTGGATTTGTGGTCATATTAATAATTTTCAGAATTACTAGGCATGTAGTAAACACATATTGTTTTTGTATTCCCTGGAAACAAATGGTAAAAGCATATATACTGCTCTAGATATATGGGGAGGCTGAAGTGGGAGGATTACCTGAGTCAAGTTTAACCCCAGGCTCCATACCACAACTCAGAAAACCCATTTCAAAGAATACTAATAACAAAAAAGATGTGCTAATTTCATAAGTAATGGAAGTATAAAAAGAATTAGCAGTCAAATAAAAATTATTTTTCTTGTACATTGTAAGAACAATGCAAAGGTCCAATTCAGCTAGTGACAACACTGACATTTCTTTTGTTTCCTTTGAATATAAAACTTAAAGATAAAAGCAAAGGCCCATTAATAAACATGCTAACAGCAGGAACCAGTTTTGTGTAATCCATTTCACATTGCCATTTTTCCTTATGCAAGCCAAATGAGTTTGGACTAGGGAAAGAACTGGGAAACAGCTAAATGAGTGGAAACTTAAATAAGATTCTAAGGTAAGTAGATTTATATAACCTGAAACAGTCAAAAGAATATAAAGATGAAATGGAGAAATACTCTACCCATGCTTCATGACATGGAGATTCCATAGTTTCATTACTTCTTTCTCTCCTTCATTAACATCAGAAAATTCTTCAATTTGCTAAAAAATAAAATAAAAAAAAAAAAGGCGAGGGGGGAGGAAGGGTAAATATATCTCAAATTTAAGCAGGACATAATTGGTGCTTCATGGGAGTGGGGCCTTAAACTCAGCTTGTTAAGAAGCTCTCTACAACTTCCAGTCCCCATAATTAGCATGTTATCTCTCATATACAGATGCTTGAATGGTCTTGCCCTTGATAAGCAGGTATACTGCCACTTACTTTTGGCATTGTTTTTTGTTTTGTTTTCGCCGGTTGTGGGGGCTTGAACTTCTGGGCCTGAGCGCTGTCCCTCAGCTCTACAGCTCAAGGGGCGCTCTACCACTTGAGCCACAGCGCCACTTCCAGTTTTCTGGTGGTCAATTGAAGAGTCTCACAGTTTCCTACCCAGACTGGCTTTGAACCATGATCCTCAGATCTCAGCCACAGGCGCCTGGCTGGCATTGGTTATTTTTGAAGTTGGTATCATTTTACACTTGGATGGACTGGGTTTCCATGCTATTTCTGCTACCCAATTATGCTACAGATGACAGGTACACATCAGTGCACCCCAACACTGTGCTTCCCTATAACTAGTATAGTAAATATGATCACTATGCACAGACAATGAATGTCAAAACATTTCTTTTTGCCTTGGGCTGGTCTCAAACCTCAAGCCTTAGATCTATGCCTCCCAAGTAGCTAGCATGATTTTAGGCTTGAGCTGCCATGCATGGCTGTAATTGTTACTCCTAAGAAAAATTTTGTTAGCATAAAAAAAAAAAAGAATAGGGGCTGCAAAGGTGGCTCAGTGGTAGACTGCTTGCCTTGCATGCATGAGGCCCTGGGTTTGATTCCTCAGCACCACATAAGCAGAAAAGGCCCGAAGTGGGTGCTGTGGCTCAAATGGTAGAGTGCTAGTCTTGAGCTGAAGAGCTGAGGGACAATGCTTAGGCTCAGAGTTCAGACCCCACAACTGACAAAAAAAAATAAAATAAAAAATAAATTAAAAAAAATCCTGGGCACTGGTGACTCACGCCTGTAATCCTACTGACTCAGAATCCTCAAAGCCTGCCCAAAGGCAGGAAAGTACATGAGACTCTTATCTTCAATTAACCACCAGAAAACCAGAAAAGGCACTGTGGCAAACCCTAGTCTTAAGCAGTAAGAGCTCAGGGACAGCAAGCACCTAGGCTCAGAGTTCAAACCCCACAGCCAACAAAAAAATAAAAACTACAGGGCTTAGTGGCAGAGTGCTTGTCTAGCATGCACAAAGCCCTGGGTTCCATTCCTCAGTACCACATAAACAGAAAAAGTCAGAAGTGGCACAGTGGCCAAGTGGTAGAGTGTAAGCCTTGAGTAAAAGAGAAGTTTGGGGACAGCGCTCAGGCCCTGAGTTCAACCCCAGTACTGGCAAAAAATAAAAAATTAATAAGTCTAGTTGAGCTTACCATGGTAGTAAACCCCTATAATTCTACCACTTAGGAGGCTGAAGAAGGAAATAAAGTTTGAAGCAGCCTAGGCTACATAGTGAGAACCTCGCTGGAAAATTACAAATTAAAGTCTACTTCATATTAAATGGTGTCTTCAAGCAAAACTCATTTCATCAAAGAATTCTCAGATGACTACCAATAATGATAATGATGAAAGTAATTACTGTAATGGTTTTCTCTCTCAGCCACTCTGGGTCTTTCTCATCTTCACTATCTACTTCCATCTCTTGTGGACGGAGAGGCAAGCAGGTATCACTGTGAAAATACAGACGGTTGTGGCCACTACTGTATGTTCTTTGCTGTTCTACTTCTCCGTCTTCAGATTCAAGAAATTCAGACATGCTTGCTTTTGTTCGTTTTGGCCTAATGAAAAGAAATCAGTATTAGAATAATATGGCACTTACATCTCTACCATCTAATCCCATTGAGTTTGAGATACACCTTCAATGGTTATACTACTTTCACTAGTATTTTATAAAACACAGCACACAGCAACCTAAGTTGAGGAAATACTGCTACCCAGAATATTTCTATGTATAATGTGATAGCAGACCTATTTCTTATCCGTTGTGTTTTATTTTCCCCCCAGAGCTGTACGCTGAAATGAGTCTCAAACACACTGGGTTCAGGCATACTGGGATTACAGGTGCTGCATACCTGTAATCTCAACACTAGAGAGGTTGACACAGACCTTGAGTTTTAACATTCAACTACAATACTGGTTACACACAGAGAACTACCTGATTTATACATCACTGGCAATAAAGTCTAATGAAAGGAAAACCAATATTTGATACTATCTAAAAGTATACATGGAATTATAAGCTGGGTGATGGTGGCTCATCCTGTAATCCTAGCTACTCAGGAGGCTGAGATCTGAGGATCGAGATTTAAAGTCAGCCCCCGCAGGAAAGTCCATTAGACTCTTTTTTTTTCCCCCAGGGCTGAGGACCGAACCCAGGGCCTTGCAGGCGCCCTTCCGCTCGGCTAAACCCCCAGCCCCTCAATTAGACTCATAAACCACCAGAGAACCGGAAGTGGCACTGTGGCTCAAGTGGTAGAGCACTCACCTTGAGCTGAAGAGCTGAGGGATAGTGCCCAGGCCCAGAGTTCAAGCCCCACAACTGACCCAAAAAAAAAAAAAAAAACGGGAAGGTGGCTTACTGTTAGAACGTTTGCCTAGCATGCATGAAGCCCTGGGTTCAATTCCTCAGTACCACATAAACAGAAAAGGCCAGAAATGACACTGTGGCTCAAGTGGTGGAGTACTAGCCTTAAGAAAAAGAAACTCAGGGACAGTGCCCAGGCCCTGAGTTTAAGTTCCAGGACTGGCAAAAAAAAAAAAATTCTAGCTGGACCTGGTAGCTGTCTATAATCTTAGCTACTCAAGACACTGAGATCTGAGGATGGAGGTTCAAAGCCAGCCCAGGCAAGAAGGTCTGGGAGACTCTCATCTCCTATAAACTACTCAGAAAAAGAGGAAGTGGTGCTGTGGCTCAAGTGGTAGAGCACTTGCCTTGAGCAAAAGCAGCTCCGGGACAACCCCCAGGTCCAGCATCCCTACCTTCCTGCCAAAAAAAAAAAAGGCAGAATTCTAATGAGTGAAGTTTTTTTTTTGTTTTTCTGTATGGAAGTATTACTAGGGGTGTGAACACAGAGACTAGTGCTTGCTACACTGGCTTAATACAACACTGAGCAATTATCTCCAGTGCCTAAGAATATAATTATTTGCATTTCACACTACCCAAATGGAGAATTAATTATCCCCTCTTGCAGGTTCCTAGCTAGGTAAGCATACAGAAATTTTCTGTGAGAAGTCGTTAATCCTACTAACTGCCGCAACAGTGACATTAATAGTTCAACAACTAAGATTTGTATAAGGAGTTGGGGCAGGGGACTGAGTGTGCAGCTAAGTGGTACTGTGGTACCCTTGCTTGCATGCACAAGGGTGTTGGTTTAATTTCAGAAGCACAAAAATATAAATAAACTTGAAGAGAAATGCTGGAAAAAGCAAAGGAAAGGAGAAAAAAGAAAAAACCTTCAAATCCTGGTGAAAGTAGAATCTAGAGGTTAGAGACTTAAAAAACTGAAATGATGCTGGCCTCTGGTGGCTCACCCCTGTAATCCTAACCACCTAGGAGGCTGAGATCTAAGGATCACAGTTCAAAAAAGCCAGCCCCTCCAGAAAGAGACTCTTATCTCCAATAAACCACCAAAAAACAGGAAGTAGCACTGTGGCTCAAGTTTAGAGCGCTCAGCTTGAGTTGAAAAGCTGAGGGACAGTGCCCAGGCCCAGAGTTCAAGCCCCATGACCAACCAAAAAAAAAAAAAAACTGAAATGATTCCCATATAATTAGTACCTTTGTCTGGCTCCCTTTTGTTTTTCTGCACATCATGAACAAAAGCTGTAGAAAAACTATTGTGACCTTTGTACCTACCTGCACACAAGAATGTGTGTGATAGGCGTTCTCTTTACTGGTCCATTTCGACTAAAAGCAAATCCCGGTTGGCGATGAATATCCTGCGGATTTCCCGCATAAGAGCCATCGTAACACTCATTGATAGAAACATCTATCCTAGCACCTTTTGGATGATACTGTAACAAAAACAGAGGGGGTTCAGAAAAAGGTAACACCATGCTACCCCCAAATATCCAGCTCTCTAATCAGAAGTAGTTAGGGATTCTTAATGTTTGGGAAAAGTAAAATAAGTCAGGTGCCCTAGCTTGGTGAGATGTCCGAAGATATGGATTAAAAGACAATGTGTCAGGGCGGGGAAGGCAGCTCAGGGGTAGAGTGCATGCCTCACATGCATGAGGCCCTGGGTTTGATTCCTCAGCACCACAGAAGTAGAAAAAGCACAACTGAAATTTAAAAAAAGACACTGTCTTTTAAGTCCTGATGGTACACTCATTCATGGCTTTGAATCATTCTCTGTAATGCATTCACAAGCGTAAGAATTTTGGTATTTTGGCACAAAGTACAATCTTTCTGAGATAGCTTTATATTTAGTGTATAATAGGTTTAGGGTTAAAAAAAATACTTACAACATAATTGAAGATAAATCGACTATGGCAGAGTTTAAGATGCTTGAGTAAACTGTAAAGTTTACGACAGTTCAGCGTGCACCAAGGGCAATGCAAGTCATCTCTTGCTTCTGTTTGTTGTCGTGTATTGTTGTTATAAAGAAACTGAAAAACACAACCAGTTAGCTGCTTACACATCTCCAGGTATTTCATTTCAGTGTCATCTTTAAGTACAGTTAAAAGGAAAATGCAATTAGAGATCTTCCTTTAATATAAATATGCCAAAAGACTGCATATGTAAAATACAAAAGAAATATATTGCATGACTGCTTAAATTATGGTTACCTGATAAAATATTCTCAATTTCTGTCGGTTCTCATTTGAAGTATCTTTTTCTTTTCTTGCCTGTAAATCTGTAGTCAATGTCTCCTTCACGGCTGAAAACAAATATTTTAATAAAAATACTTGATTTCAAAAAGTGAGATATCAAAATTATCAATAATTCCACAAAACTATACTTATAGAATATAATTTTTGTTCTTACCCTCCACTAAAAAAAAACCACAGGAACAATCTCCTTATCAGTAAGTCAGACATTAAGGTATATTTTGTTTTTCTTTTCTTTTTTTTTTTTTTTGGGTCTGGTCGTGGGGCCTGAACTCTGGGCCTAGGCGCTGTCACTGAGCTCTTCAGCTCAAGGCTAGCTAGCACTCTACCACTTGAGCCACAGTGCCACTTTAAGGTATACTTTGAAATGACTTTTTCCTTTCACTTTAAAAACTCCCAAGAGGAAGTGGCGTTGTAGCTCCGGCGGTAGAGTGCTCACCTGGAGCTGAAGAGTGCAGGGGCAGCGACGGGCCCCCACGACCAAGAAAAAAAAAAAAAAAAAAACTGCCCCAAGAGCTGGAGACTTAAGTCAGTTACAGAGCAGGTAGGTTTCATTAGGTAGCCCATTAAGAGAACATCCTTCACTATTCTGGCAGGAAAAGAAGTTTATCTACCTTGCTGTGCCTGGTGGAGAGGTTATACTTGGTGGAGAAGCTATGCATGGTGGAGAGGCATGGCTGAAAAAGAGAGGCAACCCACCCCTGGGCCAGGATTAATCTAGGTCAGAGAGGGGAAGAGGTGTGGCCAGGTGGGGGAAAGGTGTGGCCACACTGGATACGGATGTGACCTCAGGGTCAGATGGGAGGCATGTGACCAGAGGTGTCCCAGGAAGTGACTTAGCAGGAGGGGAAGGTGACTGCTTCCAGGTCTGCCAGTTACCTAGGTAACAGATATACTGGGCAGAAACTTAGCCAAGAGGTAGGGAGGTTTCCCTGTGCAGACCAAATACCTTGTGTGTGCAAATTTCAGAGTCTCATCCCCAGTGCTGTAACAAATGTTTTCGAAATCAAACAAAAAGGCTGGTATGTAGCTTAATAGCATAGTGCTTGCCTAGCAAGTACAACATCCTGGGTTAGATCCCCAGAACCAAAGGACAAATACAGCTTAAAAAAAAAAAAGAAGCTGGGCAGCAGTGGTTCATGCCTGTAATCCTAGCTACTCAGGAGGCTGAGATCTGAGGATCTTGATTCAAAGCCAGCCCCGGCAGGAAAGTCTCCAAAAACACTAGAAAACCGGAGGTAGCACTGTGGTTCAAGGGGTAGAGCACTGGCCTTGAGCTGAAGAGGGCAGGGACAGCACCCAGGGCCCAGAGTTCAAGCCCCACGACCAACACACACCAAAAAAAAAAAAAGCCGGACGCTGGTGGCTCACGCGTGTAATCCTAGCTACTCAGGAGGCTGAGATCTGAGGATCGCGGTTCAAAGCCAGTCCGGGCAGGAGAGACCGTGAGACTCCTATCTCCAATAAACCACCAGAAAACCAGAAGTGGCGCTGTAGCTCAAGTGGTAGAGCACTTGCCTTGAGCTGAAGAGCTGAGGGAAAGCACCCAGGCCCAGAGTTCAAGCCCCAAGACCGCCCAAAAAAAAAAAGGGGGGCGGGGCTGGGAAGGTGGGTTAGTGGCAGACTGCTTGCCTTGCATGCCTGAGGCCCTGGGTTTGATTCCTCAGCACCACAAAAGAAAAAGGCTGGAAGTGGTGCTGTGGCTCATGTGGTAGAGAGCTAGCCTTGAGCTGAAGAGCTGAGGGACAGTGCCCAGGCCCAGAGTTCAGGCCCCATGACCAGACCCCCCCTAAAAAAAGGAAAGAAACTCACAAAATCAAACACAAAATAAACCCGAACTCCTAAGTTCTAACTCATAAAAACAATCCCAAGTAATTATATGTGGTCACTACACTATTTTAATCACTCTCAGGTCAGTGTGGCTTCGTTTTGTTGCTTTTTCTGCAATATGAAAACCAACCAAAGGCCTCATGATGTTGGGAAGTGCTCTACCAGGGCTAGATCTTCAAACCAGAAAGTATATACGTTCATTGTTGTTTGATACAAGGTTTCATTTTGTAGACCAAACAGACCTCAAAATTCTCCTTCCACGGCCTCCTAAATACACCAATTACAGATATATCCCACACCCAGGTAGAGTGTGTATTTGACTGGTTTTGTATTTCCCGATGCAAAGAAGTACTGAGCAAATTTCTGGTAAGTGATAGTCCAGAAAGTAAACAAAAACAGATTTATTAAAGTCACTCCCAAAGCCAAAAAGATAAAAAAGCTGGGCATTGGTGGTTCCCACCAGTAAGCTACTCAGGAGGCTGAGATCTGAGGTTCAAGCCAGACAGAGCCAGGAAGTCCTGGAAACTCTAGTCTCCAATTAACCTCCAGAAAACCAGAAGTGGAACTATATCCTAGTAGTAGAGTACTAGCCTTGAGCAAAAGAGCACAAGGACATAGCCTGGGCCCAGAGTTCAAGCCCCATGGCAAACAAAAACAAGCAAAACAAAACAAAATCTTGGTACTTGTGGCTCAGGCCTGTATCCTAGGAGATTGGAGGCTGAGACCTGAGGGTCGGAGTTTAAAGCCAGCCAGGGCAGGAAAAGGCTTGAGACTCTTATTGCCAACAAACTACTCAGAAAAAGCTAGAAGTGGCACAATAGCACAAGTGGTAGCCTTGAGCAAAAGCAACATCAGGATCCAGGCCTGGAATTCAAACATCAGGACTGGCGTAACCCACACAGTAATGAAAGCTATCCTATCCACTTTCTTATGAGTTTGATGCAAACTTGTTCTACAGAACCAGTAGCTGTGCGCAGATGCCACTGGGAACTGTTATATATTACATAATCATACCATGCTCCTGAAGAATTAACAGACATGTAGCACAAACACTCTACATAAAGGATTGCTGATTAGTACTTCAAAAAAAACCATTTAATACAGAAAAATCCAAATTTACCATGCTTAATAATCTACCTCATAGGCCAAATATTTCCTGAAGAATAATCACATGAAATAAAATACAAGTGATTCTAAAATATAAGACTTCTAATCTGAGCCAGGAGCTGATGGCTCACACCTGTAATCCTAGCTACTCACGAGGCTGAGATCTGAGGCTGAGATGCAAAGTCAGCCCAGACAGGAAAGTCAACAAGACTCTTATCTCCAATTAACCACCAGAAAACTGGAAGTAGTGCTCTGGCTCAAGTGGCAGAGTGTTAGCCTTGAGCTGAAGAGCTTAGGTACAGCGCCCATGCCCAGAGTTTAAGCCCCACAACCACCAAAAACCAAACAAAGACTTCTAACTTTGAAACTATCATTTTTCACAGCAGTGTTCTTTGTTTTTTGTTTTACCAATAGTTTGCGTAGGTTTGACTGAGCCAGGCTTGTTTTCTTGATGGAGACTCTCTGAATTTCTAGTGGCAAGAGGCTTAGCAATAGGAGCTGTAGATTTATCATTGGTTTCTCCTGTCCAGCGAAGAGTGAATTGCAATGTAGGTCCCTGAGAAAATGTTTCAAATGGAGGCAGCCTCTAAATAAAAATATGAAAAGAAAGCAGAGTCACATAATGAACTAGAAAAAATCATTGTAAGAATTTCTTTTTTATAATTCATTACAAGGCTGGAAATGTGGTTTAGTGGTAGAGTGCTTGCCTAGCATTATGAAGCCCTAGGTTGGATTCCTCAGTAACACATACACAGAAAAAGCTGGAAGTGGCACTATGGCTCAAGTGGTAGAGTGCTAGCCTTCACCAAAAGAAGCTCATAGACAGTGCCCAGGCCCTAAGCTGAGTTCAAGCCCCAGGATTGGCACCCCAAAATAAGAGATCATTACAAAACTGAGGACTTGATTCAAATAAATAAATTTTCTTTTCAAGCTCAAAGCCAACAAATGTGGCAAGCAAATGAAGTATGAACAATATGAACAGGAGAGGTCAGGCTGAAAAGCAGCAGGTATGTACAGTAAACAGCTCAATTGTTGCTATGTAGAAATACTTACCTACTGCAGGCAGATTTTCTTTTTTCCTTTTTCAGAAAGGATCTTGCTACTTAGCCAAGCAGATCTCAAACTCAAGATCCTCTAGTGTCAGCCTCTTCACTACACCCACTTCATATTTTTTAAGAGTCAAAAAGTAATATGAGTAATATGAGCTGTAATCCGAGCTACTCAGGAAGCTGAGATCAAAGCTAGCCCAGCCCCCAGGGCTATAAAGTCCAAAAGATTGTAATCCCTGTTAACTACAACAACAAAAAAGCCAGAGAAGAACTAAGCTCTGGAGAAAGAGCCATAGCCTAGAGACAAATAGCTCAGGGACTACACCCAAGCCTACAGTTCAAGCTCCAGGCACCAAAAAACAAAAAAAACAAAAAACTTTTCTCTGGAATCCTTTATGTTTTTTATGCTAATAATTAATTCAAACTGTCTTTAAAATAAAAAAACCCCTCAGTACCCAAAGCCACCCAACTTGTAACTTACAGTCTATAAGTGACTTAATTCCTTTATCAATTAGGCAGCTTTTGGACTGGGAGATTGGCTCAGTGGTAGAGTGCTTTCCTCACATGCATGAGGCCCTGGGTTTGATTCCTCAGCACCACATAAGCAGAAAAAAGCCAGAAGTGGTGATGTGGCTCAAGTGGTAGAATGCTAGCCTTCAGCTGAAGAACTGTGGGACAGCACCCAGGCCCAGAGTTCAGCCCTCACAATAGACCAAAACAAAAAGTTACCAGGGACTGGTACCTTGGTAGTCAATTAGATAGCTTTGACAACTGGTAAACTCCCTTGACTTTTCTCTAGCTCTTAACACATTTCTTTTAGCCTCCAGAGTTCCTGCCTCACCTTTAGTCATTTACTCCAGTATCTTACTCACTGTTCAAGAATTTGATGTGAAGCTGGGGACACCCAGTTGGTTCTGATTGTTACAGTTGATACTGACACTTGGTATCTCAAAGTAATGGACTAAAATAGGCTTCAAAGTTCATGAATTATCTTTTTCACTAAAATATATTTTTCTCCCCAAGAACAATTACTTTTTGTTCCTGGCATTGTGTTACTAGTGATCCTACAATAAAAATTCTGGCCTTCTGTTTGACTATTAATTCTGTTTTTGATTTCTTGTGTAATTCCAAAGGGCTTCCTGAAATCTTTACCATTTCTTTCCTTACTACAACAGTTATCTGAAGCTACTCTCTTGCTTCCATTTTTTACTTCTCAATTCAGACACAGGAAACCAGATAATCTCAAAAAGCTATATTCATGGGATTTGTTTTTAGAACCTTTCAATGGGCATTAATTTATGATACTGATGCAGATTTGTTTAAAGTGCTTAGGAATATATCATCACCATAAAGTTGTCATCTTAGGGCTCAGGGTGTTACTCAGCTGTAGAGGCCCTGAATTAAATCATGAGTACCACCAAAACAAACAAAAATCATCAGTAATTTTAGAGTAGGATGAGGTAAAAGTGTGATCATACAAACTGATTTTGACACATTAAGGTCCTACCTAGGAGCTCTCACTTGCCCAGTTTTAAGACCCAGTAGGGGAGTGGGGGGAAATATAAAATCCTCATGAATAGGCATTCTAAAAATTTAGAAAGATAAAAAACATCTGATGCCAGGTGATGGTGGCTCATATCTGTAATTCTAGCTACTTAGGAGGCTGAGAACTGAGGTTCAAAGCCAGCTTGGCCAGGCACCAGTGGCTCATGCCTGTAATCCTAGCTACTGAGGGGGCTGAGATCTGAGGATCACGAGTTAAAGCTAGCCCAGGCACCAAAGTCCTTGAGACTCATCTCTAATGAGTCTCAAGAAAACTGGAAGTGGCACTGTGGCTCGAGTGGTAGAGAGCTCGCCTTGAGCTGAAGAGCTGAGAGACAGTACCCAGGTCCAGAGTTCAAGCCCCAGGACCGACCAAAAAAAAAGCCAGCCCGAACTCTACTGCTATGTGTCCCTGATATGAGGAGTGGCCGCCCACAGGTACTCATAGATCAGGTAATACAGTTTGTTGAGCCAAGTAGGCAGTTTGTAAAGGATTCAATTTGGCTGGTTAAAAGATGCCAATAGAAAAGAATTCCAGAAGATTGCCATGGCAACAGCAATAGGATTTGCAATAATGGGCTTCATTGGCTTCTTTGTAAAATTGATCCATATCCCTATTAATAACATCACTGTGGGTGGCTGAATCCACTTTGGAGACAATTTCATCATGGAGATTAGTGAGTGAGTGAGTATTCGAGAAGCTCACGAAGTAAACCTTCATCTAAATACTTGTTGTTTTTCTGGTTTTATCCCCCTTCCAAGATGTTTTCTACTCATAAATTAATTTTGAAATATACTGTGTTTTTCCACTAAAAAAAAAAAAAAAACCAGCCTGGACTGGAAACTCTTTCAAGTCTCTTTATCTCCAATTAGCCACCAAAAAAAGCCATAAATGGCCCTGTGGCTCAGTTTGTAAATAAGAGTGAGAACCTTGACCAAAAAGGAGGTGAGGGATAGTGCCCAGGTCCAGAATTCAAGCCCCAGGATTGAGGAAAATACAAAAAACAAAAAACAAACAGCTGCAGAAAACTCAAAACACTTTACATAACTATAAATTCAATGAAATTAGCTGGGCGCCAGTGGCTCACGCCTATAATCCTAGCTACACAGGAGGCTGCAATCTGAGGATCACGGTTCAAAGCTAGCCCAGGCAGGAAAGTCCTGAGACTCTTATCTTCAATAAACCACTAGAAAACTGGAAGTGGCACTGTGGCTCAAGTGGTAGAGCGCTAGCCTTGAGCTAAAGAGTTGAGGGACAGCGCCCAGGCCCAGAGTTCAGCCGGCACAACTGACCAAAAAAAAAAAAAAAAGCAGAATTATAGCCAGGCGCTATAGCCAGGTTCATACCTGTAATCCTAGCTACTCCTGAGGCTAAGATCTAAGAATCACAGTTCAAAGCCATCCCAAGCAGAAAAGTTCCTATCAGATTCTTATCTCCAATTAACTATCAGCAATCCAGAAGTGGTACTTTGGCATAAAGTGGAAGAGCACTAGCCTTGAACAAAAGAGCTCAGGGACAGCAGCACCCAGGCCCTGAGTTCAAGCCTATGACCAACATTTTTAAAAAATTATATATAACATTTGGTAAAAAATTAAAATTCATTAAAATCTGTCAGACTATCTTTTGAATGACCATTTTTTTCAGATCTGTTTCTAATTTTGGACTAAAAGCTGCTAAAATTTTACCTATATTTTTTCAAATAACCAATAACTACCATGTATTTAAATTGTACAACAGGAACTTGTAACAGCTTTATATATACAATGTTTAATTTTATATGCATTGCAGATTTACTTTCCAGTAAGGCTATACCAACTTATTCTTACACGGAAAAGTTGTTTGGGAGTGTGTGTCCTTGCATTGTTAACATTAGAAACTGTCAAGCTTTCAATCCTTCATGAGTAACACAAAGGAGATCCCAGCTTTTATTTCTTTGAATACTATGTGAATACCTTTTAGGAAGCTTGGTGTCATGTCCGCTCTTTTCAGGACTTGGATTTTCTTTAACCCATTTTAAATTCATTGTTACTAACTAATCACAATGATTACTTTGGTGCTAAAGACAGAGCCCAAGGGTTTTAATTAAGGTACAAACACAGGGGGCTGGGAAGGTGGCTCAGTGGTAGAGCGCTTGCTTTGCATGCCTGAGGCCCTGGGTTCAATTCCTCAGCACCACATAAGCAAAAAGAAAAAAAGCCGGAAGTGGCCCTGTGGCTCAAATGGTAGAGCGCTAGCCTTGAGCTGAAGAGCTGAGGGACAGCGCCCAGGCCCAGAGTTCAGGCCCCATGACTGGACCCAAAAAAACAAAACAAAAAAGGTACAAACACAATATTATTATGCTCCATGTTATCATCCAGTGGATCCCTTATTTCTTTTCTTTCCCCAGATCCTGGAAGATTAATTCTAGGGTCTCAAGAAAGTTATCTAGCACTCTCAGACTTGTCGCTCCTTAAGTTTTTCATTTTGTGGTATTAGGGAATTGTAGAACTTTATACATGGTAGGCAAGCACATTACCACTGAGCTTAAAGGGCCCATCCCATTTGGTTTGGTTTTTTTTTGGGTCCGGTCATGAGGCTTGAACTCTGGGCCTGGGCTCTATCCCTTACCTCTTCAGCTCAAAGCTAGCGCTCTACCACTTGAGCCACAGTGCAATTTCTGGCTTCTTTTTGCTTAGGTGGTGCTGAGGAATCGAACTCAGGGCCTCACGCATGCAAGGGAAGCGCTCTACCACTGAGCCACCTTCCCAGCCCACCCATTTGGTTTTTGACTCTGGATCCATTTCAATATCAAAACAATGAATTTTATTTTTTTTATTGTCAGTTATGGGACTTGAACTCTTGGCCCTAAGTGCTGTCCCTGAGCTCTTCAGCTCAAGGTGAGCACTTTACCACTTGAACCACAGCACCTCTACTGATTTTCTAGTCGTTTATTAAGAGTTTTTATGGCCTTTCCTGCCCTGGCTGGCTGTGAACTGCAATCCTCACATTTCAGCCTCCTGAATAGCTAGGATTACAGGCATGAGCAACCAGTGACCAGCTTTTAATTTTTTTTTTTTTTGTCGGTCGTGGGGCTTGAACTCTGGGGCCTGGGCACTGTCCCTCAGCCCTTCAGCTCAAGGCGAGCACTCTAACACTTGAGCTACAGCGCCACTTCCGGTTTTCTGGTGGTTTATTGGAGATAGGAGCCTCACGGTCTCTCCTGCCCGGGCTGGCTTTGAACCACGATCCTCAGATCTCAGCCTCCTGAGTAGCTAGGATTACAGGCGTGAGCCACCAGCGCCCGGCTAATTTTTTTTTTTTTTGGTCGGTCGTGGGGGTTGAACTCTGGGCCTGGGCGCTGTCCCTCAGCTCTTCAGCTCAAGGCGAGCACTCTACCACTTGAGCTACAGCGCCACTTCCTAAAATGATTAATTTTATATATTTTTATATATATATATATTTTTTGGGGGGTCTGGTCATGGGGCCTGAACTCTGGGCCTGGGTGCTGTCCCTCAGCTCTTCAGCTCAAGGCTAGCGCTCTACCACTTGAGCCACAGTGCCACTTCTGGCTTTTTTCTTTTTGCTTATGTGGTGCTGAGGAATAGAACCCAGGGCCTCAGGCATGCAAGGCCAGCACTCTACCACTGAGCCACCTTCCCAGCCCCTAAATGATTAATTTTAATATGGTACCTTTTACTTTATGCTTTCTGGCTTTTTTAACTTTTTTTTTTTTTTTTGTCGGTCGTGGGCTTGAACTTAGGGCCTGGGCGCTGTCCCTCAGCTCTTCAGCTCAAAACTAGCGCTCTACCACTTGAGCCACAGTGTCACTTCTGCTTTTCTGAGTGGTTTATTTGAGATAAGAGACTCATTGAATTTCCTGTCCAGGTTAATTTTGAACAGCGATCCTCATATCTCATCCTCCTGAGTAGCTAGGATTACAGGCGTGAGTCACCAATGCCCAGCTTTTTTATTATTATTATTATTATTCTTAAAAGTATCTTCCTCACAAGAAAACTGTATTAACATCCATTGATACTTTTTCTGAAGTTATGGAGTGTGAACATTCACATTTAGGCTTATAGGCATTCCAGAATTTGTTAGTCTTACTTTATCAGTCTTAGTCTTCATTTATTTGTTTTTTTTTTCTGGGGGGTCCGTCATGGGGTCTGAACTCGGCCTTGGCGCCGTCCCTCAGCTCTTCAACTCAAGGCTAGCGCTCTACCACTTGAGCCACAGGGCCACTTCCAGCTTTTTTATGTGGTGCTGAGGAATCGAACCCAGGGCCTCAGGCATGCAAGACAAGCACTTTACCACTGAGTCAACTTCCTAGCCCTTAATTTATTTCTATTAGATGGCTAAGGACCAGTTCTGTCACCATTAATGAATAGTTAATTCTTCTCCATATAGATTTATATGTCTTTGCCCCCAACGTTCTGGGAGCTTCAAGCATATACTACCATGCCAAGCCAGTATAACTTCTTTAACTTTTATGGTATTTTCCATTAATAAAACATTTCTTAATTATTATATACTATTAGATTAACATGAATCTAATTTTTTAGGCTTAAAAAACATGCTCAAGTTGGGCACCAGTTTCATTCCTGTGACTCATGACTTAATCCTAACTTCTCAGAAGTCAGGAACTTGGAAGGTTGAGGTTTGAAACCATCTGGCCAGCAGAGTCCATAGGATTCCATCTAGCAATAAGCAAAAAGCTGGGCTGGATGTATGACTCAAGTAGCAGAGCACCAGCTGTGAGCAAGTTTGAGACTGAAGCCCACAATTCAAGCCCTGAAACTGCTTTCCCACCTCCAAAAAAAATTGATATATGTAATAACACATTGATCTGATACATTTGTAAATGGTATTGTTATATTTTGTTGAAACTGTCTACCAATAAATGTATGTATGTTTATTCTTTTCTAACTCTTAGAAGTTACTTTAATTTCATCTAAATTCTACAGACAGAATTTAATAATAAATGTATTGCAGTTATTACATGTTATTTGCTGTTGCTAAGAATGAGATTTAAAATATAGCGGCTAACATTTATTGAGCACTTATTGTATGCCAGGTACATATTTTTATTATTTCATTAAATCTGTTTTGTTTTTTGCCAGTCCTGGGGCTTGAACTCTGGGCTTGGCACTGTCCCTGAGCCTCTCTGTACTCAAGGCTGACATTCTACCACTTGACCAAAGCACTATTTCTAGCTTTTCTGTTTATGTGGTACTGAGGAATAGAACCCAGGGCCTTCATGCATGCTAGGCAAGCACTCTACCACTAAGCCCACATTCCCAGCCCTAATCTGTCAATTCTATATCTCATTTGCACAAGAGAAACCAGTGAATAATTTGCCAAATGCCACATAGCAAGCATCAGAAATCTGAATTCTACAGTCTGTCTCTAAGATCAATGCCTTCGGTGAATACTCTAACTAGATCACTTTGTGTACTTTAAAGTATAAAAATCAAAACTATGTCACTATGAAATAGCGTTTGGGGGAAGAAAACATCAAAAATGGGAGTTCATAACTATAACGTGCTCAACTTTCTAAATGGTCCATACCTTCCCATCAAGAATAGTCTCCCATGTTGCTCTTTTCTTGCTTATTGGACATTCTTCCATTTCCTGCATGGCTACTTCATATTCCCCATCTAAAAGCTGTAAGCGCCTGTTAGACAAACATATACACTTTAACCTGAGTATTACTGCAAGCACACAAATTCTACATCTTTAGATTTATACTAGAAATCATTCATTAAATTTATAAACTAGCTTTTATAAATTGAAGATGTACTTACAGTCCAGTATTGACAAAAAACAATTTTAGTTTTGTGCACTAATCATTACCTAACTGGAGAATTTTTTTTTTTTTGGGTCCAGTCGTGGGGCCTGAACTCTGGGCCTGAGCACTGTCCATCAGCTCTTCTGCTCAAGGCTAGCGCTCTACCACTTGAGCCACAGCGCCACTTCCGGCTTCTTTTTTTACTTATGTGGTGCTGAGGAATCGAACCCAGGGCCTCATGCATGCAAGACAAGCGCTCTACCACTAAGCCACCTTCCCAGCCCCCTAACTAGAGAATTTTTAATTACTGTAGCTGCTAAGATACAACTTTAAACATTTGAAATACTATATTACTAACATCTGAAAAGCTGGTGAATTTTAATCATTAAAACAAAAGCATGTATGCAAGATTTATAGTCTTAAAAATAGGATCATGGAGTCAGGTTATAAAGTCTAGCGGGACAGTGCTTGCCTGGCATGTGCAAAGCCCTAGATTTGACACTCAGGCACTGCCCTCCCCTTGAAAAGGATAACCGTATTGTGACAGCTGCCTTAAGAAACCACTAAAAAAGGTGTAATTTTTCACTATAAATGTTTGACCTGGAATTCCTTATTCTTATATGTGCCCAGTAAACTATAGTGATTAGAATAGGCAAACCTAACTATAGGAACCCAAGGCCACCTGGCACATATAGATGCTCAATAAATACTTCAAGGACAAATAAGTAAAATATTGATTGAATCAAATAATTAAATTTTATTCACATTATATTTTGTGTATGTGTAAATGCATGTGTGTATATCAAATCATCAAGTAAATATGTGAATCACTGATTAAATTCTATTTACAGTATATACAGTATTGTGTGCGTGAGATCTTTTTTTTTGGCTGGTTGTAGGGCTTGGACTTTGGGCCTGGGTGCTGTCCCAGAACTTCTTTGTGCTCAAGGCCAGTGCTCAACCATGTGAACCTCAGCAACACTTCAGGTTTTTGAGTGGTCAGAGTGGTTAATTGGAGATAAGAGTCTCACAGGGACTTGTCTGCCTGGGCTGACTTCGAACCACAAACCATGATGTTCAGATCTCTGCCTCCTGAGTAACTAAGGATTATAGGCATGAGCCACCAGCACCCAGCATGTATGTTTTATCTGTATCTTTAAAACTACTTACCAGTACTACTATAACCAGCATGCTTTTACCATGCTACAACAACTGTACAACCTGTCTTAAGAGAAATGCTATTGGATTACAATAACTAGTTATTATTGAGAGCTTACTGAGTGCCAGGCAATGTACTACATGAGGGCTGGGAAGGTAGCTCAGTGGTAGAGTGCTTGCCTTGCATGCATGAGGCCCTGGGTTCGATTCCTCAGCACCACAGAAGCAGAAAAGGCTGGAAGTGTTGCTGTGGCTCAAGTGGTAGAGCGCTACCCTTGAGCTAAAGAGCTGAGGGACAATGCCCAGACCCAAAGTTCAGGCCCTACGACCAACCAAAAAAAAAAAAGACTACATGGCACATTTCATCTTCCCCACAATTTGATGATCAAGGTACTACTAGCTCCATTTTCAGAAGAAATTGGAAGCACAAAAACACTAAATAACTTGCCTTAAGATACACAGTACCGGGCTGGGGAGGTGGCTCAGTGGTAGAGTGCTTGCCTTGCATGATGAGGCCCTGGATTTGATTCGTCAGCACCACATGAACAAAAAAAGAAAAAAGCTGGAAGTGGTGCTGTGGCTCAAGTGGTAGAGCACTAGCCTTGAACTGAAGAGCTGAGGGATAGTGCCCAGGCCCAGAGTCAGGCCCCACAACTGACCAAAAAAAAAAAAAAAAGATACACAGTACCTGGCCAGATACAGCCAAGTAAGTAAGTCCAGACAGTCTGCCAGTAAATTCTTATTCATAACACCCAATTATTTTGACCTTAAAGTAGTTTTATAATTTCTCTATAATACTTGAATTTAGTCTATTTAACAGTACAACAGAAATGTTGTCCAACTTTCTATTCTGAAAGGCTAACTTGTCCATTTGAATAGTAACTTAATATTCTTAGTGGTAAAAAGGCGCTTCCCCCATAAATATATAATGCACTATGTACATGGCTACCTAATATTCTATTTGGTTATAAATTTGATATCTACAATCCAATTCAATCTCCTACCTGTAATGTCTGAGGAGGCCTTTTCCCCCCACAGCCTCATAAACAGTGCCTTATCAAGAGTTTTTTGATCTGTCAATCTGATAAGTGAAAAAAATGACATCTCAGTGTACTTTTAAATCAGATGTCTTATCTCTGTAATGGTTTCAGAGTCACATAAATCATTTTTTAAAAATTTTTTTTGTTATCCTTTCTTTACCCTGTTTCACTTTGATCTTTTTAAATTACACAATCCCGTCACTCTTCCTTATAATTTTAAAAAAAAAAACAGGAAAGATGCCGGGCACCGGTGTCTCACACCTTTATTCCTAGCTACTCAGGAGGCTGAGATCTGAGGATCAGCCAGCCCAGGCAGGAAAGACCGTGAGACTCTTATCTCCAATAAACCACCAGAAAAACCAGAATTGGCGCTGTGGCTCAAGTGGGAGAGCGCTAGCTAGCCTTGAGCTGAAGAGCTCAGGACAGCACCCAGGCCAAGTTCAAGACCCAGGACCAACCAAGAAAAAGAGAGAGAGAGAGAGAGAGAGAGAGAAGAGAGAGAGAGAGAGAGAGAGAGAGAACAAGGCCAAGTTTACACCCCAGTAACAGCACCAAAAAAAAAAAAAAAAAAAAAAAAAGCCAAGATGGCTTTTTTTTTAAACAAACATGGAAACATGGAGAAATAATGGAAAACTAGCACTTTGTAACTGCCAAAGGCACAATTCATTCAAAGCAAGAATCATCAATGACTGCTTTAACTTGGATGGAAGGGTACTTGAAATAAAAAGATATTCATGCAGGGTTCATGTATTACCATAAGATTATATGTTAACTAACAAAAAGGGAAAAAGTACTGTCACATTAGAGAAATATGATGAACACCCCCCTTGAATCAGGTAACCAAACTTACTATTTTTGTTGGTGATGTAATATGCAAGGAACCTACCAACAACCAATATCGAATTAAGAGCTCTGCAAACAATATTTAACCTGAATCTAATCATGAGGAAATAATCACAAGAACCAGTCTGCAAAAACTTTTACTTAAAATGAGTCAGGAAGATTGGTTGAGACCAGAGCTGGATTGCAACTTATACAAAAGATTAAGACCTTGTCAAAAACAAAAGGCTGAGTGACTGCTCCAAGCTGAAGAAGACAGAAAAATGACAACTAGCTACAGAATGGATTGGAGAAAAACAAACTATACAGGACATTATTGATCAAAGCTCAGTGGTAGACTGATTGCCTAACATGTGCAAGGCCCCGGGATTAATATCTAGCAGTATAAAAAAAATTACTGTGATCTTTGGGGGAGATAATATATTTGTTGTATATTAATTTATCTAAATGTGATTGGGAAGAAAAATATTCTTATTCATTGGACATACATGCTGAAATGTAAGTGATGAGGAATAAAACAAACTTCATATAGTTCAGCACAAAAAACAAGATAAAATTTGAACACATGAAATCTAGATGAGTGTTATGTCAGTGTTTAACAAATATACTATTTTTTTTTTTTTGGTTGGTCATGGGGCCTGAACTCTGGACCTGAGTATTGTCCCTTAGCTCTTCAGCTCAAAGCTAGCACTCTACAACTTGAGCCACAGTGCCACTTCTGGCTTTTTCTGCTTTTGTGGTGCTGAGGAATCCAACCCAGGGCCTCATGAATGAAAAGCAAGCACTCTACCACAGAGCCACCTTCCCAGTACTGGAATTTCATAACATTTAAAAAATGAAACATAAGCCAGGCTCTGGTGGCTCATGCCTGTAATCCTAGCAACTCAGGAGGCTGAGATTTGAGGATCATGGTTCAAAGCCAGCCTGTGTAGGAAAGGCCATGAATTCTTCAATTAACAACCAAGAAAACCAAAAGTGGCACTGTGGTTCAAAGTGGTATAACACTAGCTTTGAGCGAAAAAGCTCAGGGACAGTGCCCACTCAGGATCTGAGTTCAAGAACCCCCCCAAAAATTACAAACTTTTTGGCATTTTCTTTTTCATTTAAATAAAAACAGCCATTATCTCCTACATGGAACATTTACATACACACATACATATACTATCATAGGCAGCAATATGGTATACTATCTGCTTTCACATACATACATATATATAATTTTGGGGGACTGGGAATGTGGCTTGGTAGAGTACTTGCCTAGCATGTATGAAGCCCTGGGTTCAATTCCTTAGTACCACATAACACTGAAAAGGCTGGAAGTGGCGCTGTGGCTCAAGTGGTAGAGTGCTAGCCTTGAGCACAGAGAAGCTCAAGGACAGTGCCAGGCCCGAGTTCAAGCTCCAGGACAAACAAAAATAATATAAATAAAATAACTTTGTGGGGGCTAGTCCAGGGGCTTGAACTCAGGTCCTGGGCTGTCTCTAAGCATCTTTGTGCTTATGGCTAGTACATTACCACTTGAGCCATAGCACCACTTTCAGCTTTTCCTAAGTAGTTTATTGTAGATAAGAGTCTCATGGCCGGGCGCTGGTGGCTCACGCCTGTAATCCTAGCTACTCAGGAGGCTGAGATCTGAGGATCGCGGTTCAAAGCCAGCCCAGGCAGGAGAGACTGTGAGACTCCTATCTCCAATAAACCACCACAAAACCGGAAGTGGTGCTGTAGCTCAAGTGGTAGAGTGCTCGCCTTGAGCTGAAGAGCTGAGGGACAGGGCCCAGGCCCAGAGTTCAAGCCCCACGACCGACCAAAAAAAAAAGAAAGAGTCTCATGAACTTTCCTGCCTGGGCTGCCTTTGAACCATAATCCTCCGATCTCAGCATCCTGAGTAGCTAGGATTACAGGAGTAAGCCACCCGCACTAGGCAGAGTATTTAACAGTGCCAGTGAAACTCAATATATCTCTATATTCTTCCTCATACATATGACCACTGTTTTCTAGTAATTTATGTTCCTATTGTTTCCTACTTAATGCTTTGATGTACATTGTTTTTTTACATTAAAAGCACACTATGTTGGTTCCTATTATTACTAACATCAAGTGACAGTACATGGTATATTCTAAGAAAATATGAGCAATGGAATACATGTTATTACTCTAATCATCTCTGCTTTCTTATGAGTATACTTTTCTTTGCCATACGGCTAACATGTAGTTATATTTTTGATGTGTGGTCCTGAACTTGCCTCGCACTTGCTAGGCAGGCGTTCTACCACTGAGCAATAACCCTCAGTCCTTGAAAACTACATTTCTAAAATGGAACAAACACCCCAGTTATTCTTCTTCACTCTTTCTTGCATGTGCTTGACTGCCACTAAACTGTGTTAACTACCAGCAATCTTAGCAATGTAAGAAATCATGGCATGTTAGAGGTTTCATTTTCAAACACTGTTTAAAAAAAAGAAAGAATGCTTTACTTGTTGCCTAGATTTTCCTTTACTAGGGGCAAGGTGTGTCATTCTGAAACAGGTACTATGAAGATGACGGATGGTCCTGGTATTCCCTGACACTCCATGCCAAAAGCACGTACAATGTTCTCCCTTAACTTTAGTAAATATATGTCTCTATGCCAGGCACTGGTGGCTCATGCCTGTAATCCTAGCTACTCAGGAGGCTGAGATCTGAGGATCATGGTTCAAAGCCAGTCCAGGCAGTAAAGTCCATGAAACTCATATCTCCAATAAACCACCAGAAAACCAGCATTGGCGTTGTGGATCAGGTGGTAGAGCGCTCACCTTGAGCTGAAGAGCTGAGGGACAACACCCAGAGTTCAAGACCCATGACCGACAAAAAAGAAAGTCGGGCTGGGAAGGTGGCTCAGTGGTAGAGCGTTTGCCTTGCATGCCAGAGGCCCTGGGTTCGATTCCTCAGCACCACATAAGCAAAAAGAAAAAAAGCCCGAAGTGGCGCTGTGGCTCAAGTGGTAGAGTGCTAGCCTTGAACTGAAGAGCTGAGGGACAGCACCAAGGCCCAGAGTTCAGGCCCCACGACCGGACCCCAAAAAAAAAAAAGTCTCTAACATTTACCTATGACCTATTTAATATGCAAATATTAGCCCCTCCAAATGGTTTTCAAAAATACTATCCATTCCCTGTATTACTTTACAGCAAGAACCATTCACTGTTAAGTATGTTTCTACAGAGGAGTTAGTATTGTTAAGTGTTAAGTTGCAACAAGACAGGGACTTTTTGTTTTCTCACTATCTACACCAGTGAATGGCAGAGAGCAGCAGGAAAATATCTACCAAGCAGTTTTATTTTTGGTTTTGGGTTGGTTTTTTTGTCGGTTATGGGGCTTGAACTCTGGGCCTGTGTGCTGTCCTTTAGCTCTTTAGCTCAGAGAGTGCTCTACCACTTTGAGCCACAGTATCACTTCCAGTTTCAGGTGGTTAATTGGAGATGAGAGTCTCAGGGATTTTCCTGCCAGGGCTGGCTTTGAACTACAATCCTCAGACCTCAGCCTCTTCAGTAACTAGGGTTACAGGTGTGAGCCACCAACACCTGGCTCTACCAAATAATTTTAACTCAGTCATTCCAAGACTTGTCTGTGCTTATTATTCTGTATGTTAAAAATTCATCATAAGGCTGGGATGTAGCTCAGTGGCAAAGTGCTTGCCTAGCAAGTGCAACGTCCTGGGTTCGATCCCCAGTACCAAAAAAGAAAAGACAAAAAAAAAAAAAAATTCATCATAAGCAAACTTGTTTTCTATTCCTAAGAATGAAGAGAAGCAAGGGAAAGAAACAGCATCAACATTATACTGTGTTTCAAAACTAACATTTCTAGAACATTATAGAACCCTTACTAGCCCATTATTACCTGTTTTTATCAAATACTGTCATTTGTGCAACAAATGTCTTTTCCCCATCTTCACGATTTCGTTTTCTTCTGGCTGGAAGTTCTTCATTGACATCTGAATTCAATGAACAGAGTTCTCATAAATCAAATATTGAAATAAAAAATTGTCTTTATAATACATGTCTTAACATTTTGTATGCTACCTTAAACAAAATCAAAATTACAATAAAGCTGCAATATAATATTCAGACCACATGTAGTCCAATTTTGCATTCAAAAAAGTTTTCATTCAAATTTTGTGCTAGTATTAAGGCTTAAACTCAGGACCTGGTTGCTGTCTTTGAGCTTTTTTGCTCAAGTCTAGCATTCTACTTAAGCCACAGCTCTACTTTCAACATTTTGGTGTTTTATTGGGGATAAGCATCTCAGATATTCCTTCTACTGTCTGGATGAACACCAAGATCCTCAGATTTCACTCAGCCTCCTGAGTGGCTAGACTTACAGGTATAAGCCACGAATGCCAGGCTAATTTTGTTTATCACATATGCGTACCTTTTATTTTTCTTTATTGTGAAAATACCATACAGAGGGATTACAATTACATGGGCAAAGTAATAAGTGCATTTGTTATCAAGCATTGTAGCCTCCTCCTTTGTTTCCCTTTCTCATCTCTTCCCATCTCCCTGGCTTCCCCCCCCTCCCCCTGCCTTTACCCTTCCCCCTTTCATGTATATCTTTTATATGTGTATCTTTTAACATGTTATGTTAACATGCAGGTTACACTTAAATTCAAATCTTGCTTTAACTCTGGGTACTTGATTACAGGAATAGACCAACAAACAAGGTCTTACTTTTTGACATTCACAGATACTAACTCCATACCTTTGCAAATTCTAATCTGTTTGGAATGACCTTTGTTAAATTCCTGAATCACTCAAGATGTCTTTTCAAGAACTTTCAAAAGACACTTCAAGACTCAAATATAATTTCTTCAGAGGTGCTTCTCAAGTGAACTTCCCATACTCGTCATTCTCCCTCCTCTGGTTTTGTTTTGTGCTTGCCAAGGAAGTGCTCTTCCACTGAGCTAAAACCCAAGCTCCTCCTGCCCCGCCTCCCTTCCAGTTTGAGAGCATTTAGAAAATGGTACAGGCTGTTTCCATCATCTTTATATTCTCAGCAATTGTTAGCTGAATGATTATCTTAAGATGAATTCAAAATTTTTGGAAGAAAAACAAGATACAAGTATCAAGATATGAGTAACCGTAATAAATTATTCACGGTCAAGCTGGGCATGGTGGTATACCCATCAGCCCCAGCACTAGAGATGCTGTGACAAGAGGATTAGTTGAGGCCAGAAGTTTGAGACCAGCCTGGACACCTCAAAACAAAAATCTCTGATCTGAGAGGTAAGTGTGCAAGTATTTATCAAACAATTCTTGAGATTGGAAATTTCTCATTACAAAATGTTGGAAACTGTATTCCCAGCACTCAGGCGATTAAGGCGGGAAGATCACTTAAGGACAGAGTTCAAAGCTAGTCCAAGTAACATAATGATATTCCAATCTATTCTTTAAAACAGAAATTGGCACCAGTGGCTTACGCTGTTATCCAGATACTAAGAAGGCTGTGATCTAAGTGAGGATGGAGATTCAAAGCCAATCTGGGCAATCAAATCTGAAAGACTCTTATCTCCAATTAACCAACAAAAAGCTGGAAGTGATATAGTTTAAGTGGTAGAGCACTAGCCTTGAGCAAAAAAGGGAAGAAGGAATGTGTGGCTGAGTGTCACAAAAGGGAAAATATGAATGCGTTTTTATATAGAAATTCTTTTTTTTTTTAATGAGGGTTGACATGAAACTAGGTTTGAACACAGGGCATCATACCTATATGGTGCTCTATCACTTAAGCCATACTTTCAAGTCCTCCAAAATTAAAATACCAGTCAGTACTAGCATTTATCTAGAATAACTGGAAGATTAAAATTCCAAAAGTAATAAAATACATTTATTTAACTTTGGAGAAG
Source organism: Dipodomys spectabilis (assembly GCF_019054845.1). Taxonomy (NCBI): domain Eukaryota; kingdom Metazoa; phylum Chordata; class Mammalia; order Rodentia; family Heteromyidae; genus Dipodomys; species Dipodomys spectabilis. Next base: position 3,934,447 of record NW_024870681.1, on the reverse strand, counting down.
ACATAACGAATGTCAAAATAACTCAAAAATAAATGTTTTTCAATCATTTTCATTGACCACTTTAATCTCAAATGATAAAATCTATTAAATTAGTGAAATAAAAATTACCAATATTCTCATTGGTTTCTCCATTAATCATTCCATTAAATTCTCTTCTTCCTGGACGAGTCACTCTAAATAGTAATGAGTAAGACTTCACCATATGGCTGTTACTAGGTTCAAATTCATTACTGGAAACTGCAAGGGACGGAAAATTTCCAGGTTTTGTTTGATTGAGGTCGGGATTCAAAGGCACCTGCTTTTTACCTGTGGGAACTTGCCTTATTGGACAACTTACATCCTGCAAAGGTAAAGATTTTTAAATTACATTTATACATAAACAATGGTTAAGAGTTGCAATAAAACTTCTCATCACAACTATAAGAAACATGGTGCCCAATGGTAGGTAAAAATAGTAATTCTGAAAGTTTGAAGTAAAAATGAAAATGGAACCACACACGAAATATTAACGCAACTGAAGATTTCTACAATATAAGGAAAATGATGAAATCCAAAATTTAGCTGATAGTCATCTGGATGTTTTGAATTAGAAACAAAGAATAGGGATTGGTGACAGAGATCACTGGTAAAGCACCAGCATAGCCTACAGGAGGCCCTGGGTTCATTATCTAGAATACCCAAATTAAAAAAAAAAAAACCATGGATTCAGAAATCCATGCTTAAAATTTTAAAACTCTGATAACACGAACATTTTTCTCAATGTTCTATTTTAACCTAATAATAAGACAATTAGAAATAGAAAAACAGTTGGGTATCATAAGCTCCAGGTAATACTAATAGTAAATTCATGTATTTATTTGTTTGTTCAGCAAGTTCTGGGTTTGAACTCAAGGCCTAAGCACTGAATACTTGTACTTGAACTTTTTTTGTTTTTTTTTTTTTTTGGGGGGGGGGGTGGTCCGGTCATGGGGCCTGAACTCTGGGCTTGGGCGCTGTCCCTCAGCTCTTCAGCTCAAGGCTAGCACTCTACCACTTGAGCCACAGCACCACTTCCGGTTTTTTTTTTTCCTGCTTATGTGGTGCTGAGGAATCGAACCCAGGGCCTCAAGCATGCAAGGCAAGCGCTCTACCACTGAGCCACCTTCCCGGCCCAGGAACTTTTTTTTCCTTAAAGCTAGCAACCTACCAGCTGAACCAAGCTCCATTTCCAACCAGTCTGTGTGTACATGTTTGTGTGTGTGGTGTTGGTTATCAGGCTCAAACTCATGGCCTGGGTGCTATCCCTGAGATTTTCTGCTCACGTCTACCACTTTACCACTTTGAGCCACAGCTCCACTTCGTTTTTGTTTTATTATTATTTTGTCAGTTATAGGGCCTGAACTCTGAGCCTGGGCACTGACCCTGAGCTCTTCAGCTCAAGGCAAGTGCTCTACCACCTTCCCGGCCACCACTTCTAGTTTTTTGTTTGTTTTTTTTAATCGGTCATAGGTCTTGAACTCTGGGACTGGGTGATGTCCCTCAGCTCTTCAGCTCAAGGCCAGGCTCTACTACTTGAGCCACAGCACCACTTACGGTTTCCTGTTGGTTAATTGGAAATAAGAATCTCAGACTTTCCTGCCCGGGCTGGCTTTAAACCATGATCCTCAGATCTCAGCCTCCTGAGTAGCTAGGATTACAGGCGTGAGCCACTGGCGCCCGACTCCCCACTTCTAGTTTTTAGATGGTTAAATTGGAGTTAAGTCTCTTCCTGCCTGGGCTCGCTTTGAACCCTGATGCTCAGTTATCATCTAGGATTACAGGTGTGAGCCACTGTTGAACAGCAAATATATATATATATATATATATTTTAATCAGTCGGGGGTCTTAAACTCTGGGCTTGGGTGCTGTCCTTGCGCTCTTCAGCTCAAGGTGAGTGCTCTACCACTTGAGCCACAGTGCCATTTCCAGTTTTTGAGTAGTTTATTGGAGATAAAAGAGTCTCACCAACTTTCCTGCCTGAGCTGGCTTTGAACTGTGATCCTCAGATCTCACCCTCCTGAATAGCTAGGATTACAGGCGTGAGCCACCAGTGCCCAGCACAAATATATTCTTTAAGAGAAATGATACTCTAACCATTTGGTAAATCACCTTTATAATAATAAAAAATGTAAAAAAAAAAAATTTAAAGAATACTGATCAACTTGAGGAACTTTTTTTGTGTGCCTGTCCTGGGTCTTGAACTCTGGGCCTGGGCACTGTTCCTAAGCTCCATTTGCTCAAAGCTAGCACTCTAACACTTGAGCCACACCCACCACTTCCAGCTTTTTCTATGATTAACTCGATTTAAGACTCAGGAGGCCCTGCAGCTGGTGGCTCAAGCCTGTAATCCTAGCTACTCAGGAGGATGAGATCTGAGAATCAAGGTTCAAAGCCAGACTGGCCAGGAACATCCATGAGACTCTTATCTCCAATTAACCACCAGAAAACTAGAAGTGGTGCTGCGGCTCAAGTGGTAGAGTGCTAGCCTTGAGCTGAAGAGCTCAGGGACAGACAGAGCCCAGGCCAGAGTTCAAGACCCACAACTGGGAGGGAAAAAAAAAAGGGAGGGGAGAGTGAGGGTGGGGGGGGAGAGAGCTCAGAGCAGCTGAGAATGTAACTTAGTGGCAGAGTGCTTGCTTCCAACCAGGTATGAGGCCCTGGGTTCAATTCCTCAGTACCACATTAAAAATTTTTTCATTTAAAAAGTAAAAATAAATGAACATTATTTCTGTTTTTTGCCAGTCCTGGAGCTTGAACTTAGAGCCTGGGCACTGTCCCTGACCTTCTTTTGCTAAAGGCTAGCACTCTATAACCTGAGCCACAGTGCCACTTCTGGATTTTTCTGGTTATGTGGTACTGAGGAATCAAACCTAGGGCTTCATGCATGCTAGGCAAGCACTCTACCACTAAGCCACATTCCTAGTCTCACAAAACATTTTATATGGTTGCTTCTTTAAATTTTTCCAGTTAAGAAAACGTTTCACTTTAAAAGAGCCCAAGAATCTACCCTGAACTCACAATTCTCCTGCCTCTACCTCCTCAGTGTAATCAGGAACCATTTCACCTAGCTTTTGCAAATTTTTTTTTGGGGGGGGTCCGGTCGTGGGGCCTAACTCTGGGCCTGGACGCTGTCCCTCAGCTCTTCAGCTCAAGGCTAGCGCTCTACCACTTGAGCCACAGTGTCACTTCCAGCTTTTTGTTGTTGTTGTTTATGTGGTGCTGAGGAATCGAACCCAGGGCCTCATGCATGCAAGGCAAGCGCTCTACCACTGAGCCACCTTCCCAGCCCCTGCAATTTATTTTTTGTTGGTCGTAGGGCTTGAACTCAGGGCCTGGGTGCTGTCCCAGAGCTCTTTTCACTCAAGGCTAGCTCTCTACCACTTTGAGCCACAGCTTCGCTTCCGGTTTTCTACTGGTTAACTGGAAATGAGTCTCATGGACTTTTCTGCTCAAGCTGGCTTGAACTACAATCCTCAGATCTCAACCTCATGAGCAGCTAAGATTACAGGCTGGCAATTGGTTTTTTAAAAGTAAAAAAACAACCAGGCGAGCGCCAGTGGCTCATACCTGTAATCTTAGCTACTCAAGAGGCTGAGATCTGAGGATCTCAGATCAAAGCCAGCCAGCCAGCCAGCCAGGGCAAGAAAGACCATGAGACTCTGATCTCCAATAAAGCACTCAGAAAACCAGAAGTGGCGCTGTGGCTTAAGTGGTACAGTACTCGCCTTGAGCTGAAGAGCCGAGGGACAGTGCCCAGGCCCCACGACTGACTAAAAACTAAAACTAAAATCCTACACTCCACAAAGACTATTACTGTTAGGCATATACATTTTCTCAAAAACTTTTGTTATTTTGTCTTTGAAACACACAAAAAGAACACTTTACCTATACCTATTTTTCTAAATAATATATCTGGAAGAATTTTCACTTCAATACTTGTCTCAAACTATATGGGAATATACAAGTAGTAAGAAGTATGCTCTAACTTTTTTTTGGTCAGTCATGGGGTTTCAACTCAGGGTCTGGGCACTGTCTCTGAGATTCTTTGTGCTTAAGGCTTGAGCCCACAGCCCCATTTCCAGCTTTTTCAGGGTAGCTTGAACTCTGGGCCTGAGCACTGTCCCGTAGCTCTTCAGCTCAAGGCTAGCGCTGTACCACCACCACTTGAGCCACAGCGCTACTTCCAATTTTCTAGTGGTTTACTGGAGAGAAGACTCTCAGGTGCTTCCTGCCTGGGCTGGCTTTGAACTGCGATCCTCAGATCTTAGCCTCCTGAGTAGCTAGGATTACAGATGTGAGCCACCAGGGCCTGGCCCTGTTCTAACTTTCAAATATAGTCACATAACTCCCTCCAATAGCCTTAATTTTTTGTTTTGTTTTGTGTTTAGCCTTAGTTTAGTTACATGTACTCTGGCAGTTTTCATTCCCTTTAGGATCTTTTTTTTTTTTTAAGTCAGTTATGGGTCTTGAACTCTGGGCTTGGGCACTATCCCTGAGCTCTTTAGCTCAAGGCAAGCGCTCTACTACTTGAGCAACAGGACCACTTCCGATTTTCTAGTGGTTAATTGGAGATAAGAGTCTCACAGACTTTTCTGCCCGGGCTGGCTTTGAACCATGATCCTCAGATCTCAGCCTCCTCAGTAGCTAAGATTATAGGCGTGAGCCATCAACTCCCGGCATCCTTTAGGATCTTAATGTGATCTTGGAAGCAGAGCAGCAACAATAACCTTTCCAAGTCCGTTACCTAGACTTCTTACAAGACAGAGGACTTGAGGCTACTAAACATACAAGTTGAATTTCGTAGGTTTCCTAGGAAACATGAACATTGCAATACTTGTTTCTCTGGTGAAATGATTTCTTCTTCTAAAATACAAACAAACTAAAGCAATGTGTTAAAAAAAAAAACTATCTCTTTAAGAGTAGAATTATAAGATACAATCCTCTTTAGTCTTCATTTAAAATTTTAATGGGTGGTTAATATTTGGATACATTAGTGAATCCATCTAATTTATGACATAATGCCCAGGTTTAGTCCTTTGAACCCAACTGGACAAATTAAAAGCACATGGAATATTGATAAAAGAAGTTAAAAGATGACAGTTCAGCCATCAATATATTTCTTCCCTTTTTAAAGTTTCAAAACTGGCCTCAAGGGGCTGAGAATGTGGCTTTACTGGTAGAGTGCTTGCCTTGCATCCATGTAGCCCTGGGTTTGAGTCCTCAGTACCATATAAACAGAAAAAGCCAGAAGTAGCACTGTGGCTCAGGTGATACAGTGCTAGCTTGAGCAAAAAGAAGCTCAGGGACAGTGACCAGGCCCACAGCTTAAGCCTCAGGACTGGCAATAAATAAAAAATAAAACCTGATTTTAAGCTGGCTCATACCTATAACACTAGCTACTCAGGAGGCTGAGATCTAGAGTTGTGGTTTAAAGCCAGCCCAAGCAGAAAAGTCTTAAGATTCTATCTCCAAAATAACTACGAACGGAGAGTTAGAAATATGGCTTAATTGTAGAGCACCAGAGTAACAAGCAAGCACCCAGTTCAAATGCAGCTAACTAATAAGGAAAAAAGGACTTAAAATACAATACACAGGCCAAGCAACAAACCAGTGGCTCACATCTGTAATCCTAGCTACCTTAGAGGCTGAGATTTGAGGATTATAATTCAAAGGCAGCCCATTCAGGAAATTCTTTGAGACTCTGATCACCAAACCAAGCATCAAAATAGCTGGAAGTAGAGCTATAGCTTAAGTGGTAGAGGGCTATCCTTGAGCAAAATAGTTCAAGGACAATAACCAAGCACTGAGTCCAAGCCCCAAGTTAAAAAATACAATATAAGCATGAAGTGTGTTCAATGTTAAAAAATCATTCTACTCATAGTACCACCTCCCTGACAGCCAGCCCTGGAGGCTAAGATAAGATCACTAGTTCTAGCCAGACCTTGGTTAAGTGGAGAGACCCTATCTAAACACACACACACACCAGTCCACTTATAAAAAAGTATCATTGTATACATTACCTTTCTTTTTTTGTGGCAAACTTTCACAAGCAGGACTTCTAGGGTAACAGAATTTTGTTCATTTTCTGAGTTTTGTGATGGCTTATCTAAATAGAAATTCAAGACTTTAAGATCTAGTTTAAAAGGTACACCTGTGATATTAAAATGAGCAGTAAAAAACGTACTGCCATACAGATTTTGTTTTCTCAGGGTAAGGGTCCATTTTGTTTTCTGATCTCTGCTCTTAAACAGATGAAAGGTAACAGTCCAGACCAGTCCTGGGCAAAGTCAAAGGAGAAGGGGAGCAAAAGAGGTTAAGGACAGGAGGGGCCTACAGAAATAAAAATGCCTGGCCCAAGGAATGCTCCAACTTAAAAAAAAAAAAAGAGTTAAAAAAATCTCTTTTTAAAAGTTGGTTTTAAAGCTGGGCACTGCTGGCTCACCTCTGTAATCCCTACTAAGGAGGCTGAGATCTGAGGATCACGGTTCAAAGCCAGCCCAGGCAGGAATGTCCCTGAGACTCTTATCTCTAATAAACTGCCAGAAAACTGGAAGTGGTGCTGTGGCTCAAGTGGTAGAGCGCTGGCTTTGAGGTGAAGAGCTGAGGGACAGTGCCCAGGCCCAGAGTTCAAGCCCCACAACAGACCAAAATCAAGCAAACAAAAAACTTGATTTTAAAAGCAAGAAGAAAGCCACACACAATAGGGAGATAATGAGTATATACTTTAAAGGTAGTTTTGGGAAGGCTTAGGGGAATGTTTCCTATTTATACATAATTTTATAGATTTTGTTGTGCTGAGTTTTTTTTTGTTTGTTTGGTTGGTTTTTTTTTTTTTTTTTTTTTTTTTTTGGTCCGGTCGTGGGGCCTGAACTCTGGGCCTGGGCGCTGTCCCTCAGCTCTTCAGCTCAAGGCTAGCACTCTACCACTTGAGCCACAGCACCACTCCCAGATTTTTTCTTTTTGCTTATGTGGTGCTGAGGAATCAAACCCAGGGCCTCAGGCATGCAAGGCAAGTGCTCTACCTCTGAGCCACCTTCCCAGCCCCTGAGTTATTAATTTTAAAAATTTTCCAGCTTTTAAAAAGTTTTAATATAGTCCTTTTAATCTTTCGCAAGAAAAATATTGCTTATCTATATATTCTGAAATTCTTTTGACTGACTCAGCTGTTTTATACTCAAATATTTACTGTTTCTGATTTGAAGATAAAACATTTATAATAAAGGGACATATTAAACTATTTGTAACTTTGGCAAATACAATTAAAATTCCTTGACAGAATGCATGAAATAGTTCTAGAGGAACAATCACACTAAATTTAATTTTCTTCCCTTCTTTTGAAATCCACTAGAAAATTTCAATATAAGCCTATATTTGCTATATTATTTTCATAAAGTATTATAATTTATCTTTAAAGTCCCAGAGGTATTTATTAAAAGCTCAAAGCTACCAAATTATTTTATCAATATATACTGAAAAGTCATTTTGGTTTTGAGATTTTAATAACTTTTTTTCTACTAAAAAATGATCATCAATCCAAGCTCCCAATGGCTCGTGCCTATAATCCTAGCTACTCAGGAAACTTAGATCTGAGGATTGCTGTTTAAAAAGCCAGCCCAGGCAGGAAGTCTGTGAGACTCTTTTCTCCAATATTCCAGAAAAAAATCTAGAAGTAGAGCTGTGGCTCAAGTAGGAGAGTGCCAGCCTTGAGCAAAAAAAGCTGAGGAATAGCACCCAGGCACTTAGTTCAAGCTATGGGACTAGCAAAAAAAAAAGTCTCTTTTGAAAAGAAAAACAAGGCTGGGAAGGTGGCTCAGTGGTAGAATGCTTGCCTTGCATGCATGAGGCTCTGGGTTGATTCCTCAGCACCACATAAGCAGAAAAGGCCAGATGTGGCACTGTGGCTCAAGTGGTAGAGTGCTAACCTTGAGCTGAAGAGCTAAGGGACAGCGCCCGGGCCCAGAGTTCAGGCCCATGACAGACCAAAAAAAAAAAAATCAGATTTTAGAGATGTCGATATTAGGGGCTGGGAAGGTGGCTCAGTGGTAGAGCGCTTGCCTTGCATGCTCAAGGCCCTGGGTTCAATTCCTCAGCACCACATAAGCAAAAAGAAAAAAGCCAGAAGTGGCGCTGTGGCTCAAGTGGTAGAGCGTTAGCCTTGAGCTGAAGAGCTGAGGGACAGCGCCCAGGCTCAGAGTTCAGGCCCCACGATCGCCCCCCCCCCCCAAAAAAAATAGAGATGTCGATATTAGTTTTCTGTCCTGATTTCTTTTAAAACATTATTCCAGGAAAGGGTTGGAGACCTGAAAGTTATAATGTGACTGAACAAGAAAGCTAATACATCTGCTTCTCCCTAATTCTTCTGAACTACTACTAATTTCTTAACTTCTACTAACTGTAATAGTAAATCACTTTTAGGAAATAGAACTACTAACTGTATTTCCTCATTCATTTTAATAACCTGAAGAAAATGGAAAACTTTCCATGTTTTGTCAGGTAGATAGGAAAAAAAAGACTTAATACTTCCTCACAAAGATAAAATTTCAATGATAATTTAGTATGTCTTATAAGTTCCTGGAAACAAAGGGCTAGTGAAACAATAAAATGCAAATTATAATCTATTATAGTGCCCATGTGCTTCAGAGGTACCAAAGAAAACCAAGTTCAGATGTTTAGAATAAGGATTCTATTACACAATTCTAAATAATTTAAAGGGAAAAAAACAGTAGGCTATTCAGGTTACTTCTGCATAAAAATAAAGCAAAGAAGACCTTAATTGATAATAGACATGAACAGATATCAAACATCTTAGATAAAAGGCATAGGAATGATCTATTCATGGGCTGGGAAGGTGGCTCAGTGATAGAGTGCTTGCCTTGCATGCATGAGGCCCTGGGTTTGATTCCTCAGCACCACCTAAGCAAAAAGGAAAAAGGCGAAAGTGGCACTGTGGCTCAAGTGCTAGCCTTGAGCTGAAGAGCTGAGGGACAGTACTCAGGCCCAGTGTTTAGGCCCCAGGACCAGACCCAAAAAAAAAAAAAAAAAAAATTATGTATTCAGTTATGATTGCCCCCACTCTAAACTTTGTTTCTTCCCTGAATAATGGGTACGAACTTGGCATGTCACTAAGAAAAGTTTTAACTGTTCCCTGATAGGACATACACACAAATTTAAGATAGACATTTTATCCACTTCGCAAACTGTAACTTCTCCAGCATTCATTGAGCTGTTAATAAAACTCCATGGCATGATACCTGACATACTGATAACATCCCATCGATAGTACTATTTCAGTTGTTCTGTTTATTTTGTGTGCCAGTACTGGGGATTGAATTCAGGGCTTGGTGCTGTCCCTTAGCTTTTCCACTTGAAGTTGGTGCTCTACCACTTTGTGCAACAAACTACTTTCAGCTTTCTTTTTGCCAGTTCTGGGGCTTAAACTCAGGGCCTGGGCACTGTCCTTGAGCTTTTTTTGCTCAAAGTTAGCACCCTACCACTTGAGCCACAGCGCCACTTCTGACTTTTGTTTATGTGGTACTGAGGAATCCAACCCAAGCGTGGTAGGCAAGCAATCTACCACTAAGCCACCTTCCCAGCCCCAGCTTTTTGTTGGTGGTGGCAGTGGTTTGGGGACTTAAACTCAGGGCCTGGGCACTGTCCCTGAGCTCTTTTGCTCAGGGCTAGCACTCTACCGTTTTGAGCCAGTGGCATTTCGGGTTTTCTGGTGGTTAGTTGGAGGTAAGAGTCTCACAGACCTTTCTATCAGGGCTGGCTGTGAACCAAGAATCAAGGATTTCAGCCTCCTAAGTAGCTAGGATAAGATTCTAACAGACTTTCCTGTCTGGATTGGACAGATCTCAGCCTCTTGAGTAGCTAGTATCACAGGAATGAGTCATAGGCACTAGGCATGTTTGTTATTTTAAATAACATACAATTACATCAACTCAGAATATTTATGCAAGATAATCACATTGAGATTCTTCATATAGCCTAGTTGTAAGGCAATTCGTTAATTTTTTATTAACTTCTATAACTTAATGTTCAAAAGCATTATCAGAGAGCTAAGAGCTATAGCTTAATGGCAAAGCAGGTACATAGTTTGAGAGATGCCAAACGTTCCATCTACAGTAAAGCACATACATACATACATGCACATACACACTTAATTAAAATAACCAAATAAAAAAATTAACCAAATGAAATCAAAATCAAATCAGCATCGTTTTGTCCAAGTACATACCATTTTTGTGGAAGAAACCAGTAAATGTAAGCTGCAGATGAGCAGACAAGCTAAATGAAACAAAAGAGTTTATCATTTCATGCTCTATAATGCCCTAGACTTTAAAATATAACATTGAGTCAAAACTACTCCAGCTAATTTATAAAACATTTTATTTTCTCCTCGTTTTAAGAGGTCCAGGCTAGACTAGAATTTAAGATTCTTTTTTTTTTTTTCTCTTTTTTTTTTGGGTCCATTCGTGGGGCCTGAACTCTGGGCTTGGGCGCTGTCCCTCAGCTCTTCAGCTCAAGGCTAGCACTCTACCACTTGAGCCACAACGCCACTTCCGGCTTTTTGCTTATGTGGTGCTGAGGAATCGAACCCAGGGCCTCAGGCATGCAAGGCAAGCGCTCTACCACTGAGCCACCTTCCCAGCCCTGGAATTTAAGATTCTAGAGCACAAATCCCAAATTTGATATTTCTTAGTGGATACATGCATGTGCACATAAGTGTGTGTGAGCCCTGGTCCTGGGGCTTGAACTAGGGACTAGGCATTCTTTTTCAACTTTTTCTTTTGTTCTTGAGCCACACCTGTACTTCCAGCTTTTTGGTGATTAATTTGAAATTAGTCTTGAACTTTCCTGCCCCAGCTGGCTATAGACGGCAATCCTAAGTAGCTAGGATTATAGGCATGAGCTGCCCAGCAATTTCTTTCATTCTCAACTGCTCCTATGGCCCATGGCTCAATGTGCTTTTCCTTTTCTTACGTATAATATCCAAAGTATGTTGATATACATCAAAATAAATAGCTCTGGGACAGTGCCCAGAGTTCAAGCCCCACAAGCAACCAAAAACAAAACAAAACAAAAAATCTGCTATAATTTGTGCTTTATTTTCAAAATGCAATTTTTACTTTCAGCTTTAAAAGCCATAGATAAGGAAAAGAAGTCAGAAGTCAAGAGGCTCACCACTGAAATCCTTAACTACACGCAGGAGACAGAAATTTAAAGGACAGAGTTTTGAGGCCGGCTCAGGCAAAAAAGGCTTTGAGACACCATCTCCCAATCTCCAGCAAAAAGTAGGCCTAGAGGTATGGCTCAAGTACTATAGAACTACCCATTCTCCCCAACTCCTAGCAACAAAGCCAGAGAAACAGAGCCTGAGTTCAAAACTCCAGGACTAGCTAAAAGCTGGTGGCTCATACTGTAACCCTAGCTACTCAGGAGGCTGAGATCTGAGGATCAGAGTTCAATTCAAAACTACCACAGGCCAGAAATTCTACTAAGACTCTTTTCTACAATAAACTACCAAAAGGCCAGAAGTGGAGCCAAGGCTCAAGTGGTAGAAGGTTAGACTTAAGCACAAAAACTGAAAGGCAATGCTCAGGCCCTAAACTCAAGCCCTAGGGCTGCCAAAAAACAAAAAAAAAATCTCCAAAACCACATTTAAAAAAGGCATCAAGCCAGATGCTATTGGTTGGCTCTCACATGTAATCCTAGCTACTCAAGAGGCTGAGATGAAATCACATTTCAAAGCCAGACCAAGCAGGAGTGTAAAACTCCTATCTCCAATTAATCATCAGAAAACCAGAAGTGGTGGTGTGACTCAAGTGGTAGAGTGCTAGCCTTATGCTGAAGAGCTAAGGTACATTGCCCAGGCCCAGAGTTCAAGCCCCACAACTGACCAAAAAAAAAAGAAAAGGCATCAATTAGTAAATTCTTTGTTTTTAAAAAATAGTTACTGATAATTCAGAAACTATTAGGATGAGATAAACAGCAAAGAAAGCTTTAACAAGCTTATTTGTTACATTGTTCTATGGTATAAGACTGCAGAGGGCTATAAAGAAATCTTGGGCCTCTGAAGGGTTTCACAGATAGTTAACAGTCATGGTGGTATTTTATTTTATTTTTATTTATTTTTTTAGGTCCGGTTGTGGGGACTGAACTCTGGGCGTGGGTGCTGTCCCTCAGCTCTTCAGCTCAAGGCTAGCGCTCTACCACTTGAGCCACAGCGCCACTTCCGGCTTTTTTCTTATGTGGTGCTGAGGAATCGAACCCAGGGCCTCAGGCATGCAAGGCAAGCACTCTACTACTGAGCCACCTTCCCAGTCCCTCATGGTGGTATTTTATTGAATGCTTTCCATGAGCTGAAGGTGAAGCTTCATGGTAAAGCATGTGACTGGTATGAGAGCCCCTGGCATCCATCCCTAACACCAAAAAACAAGCTCACTACACACTGATAATATCGTAAGTACTGAAAAATTATGTGTGCAAGGTTCACTTAGGAAAAATTCCTGATTTCAGTGTTTCTACCCTGGTTTTGGTAATGCTCACCTTGAGAGTCTTTGCAAAGAGTCCAGTTTAAGCCAGACACTGGTGGCTCACACCTGTAATCCTAACTACTCAGGAGGCTGAGATTTGAGGTTTGAGCTTCAAAGCCAGCCCGGGAAGCAACATCCATAAGACTTTTATCTCCAATTAGCCACCAGAAAACTGGAAGTGGTGCTGTGGTAGAGTGCTTAGCCTTGAGCCTAAGAGCTGAGGAACAGGGCCTAGGCCGAGTTCAAGCCCACAACCCACAAAAAAAAAAAAAAAAGAGTCCAGTTTAAGATGGGCAATGATGGCTAACACCTGTAATCCTAGCTGCCTGGGAAGGTTAAGAACTAAGTATGATAGTTTGAAGTCAACCCTGAACAACAGAGCCCATGAGACTCCTGTTTCCAATTAACTACCAATAAGCCAGAGATAGAGCTTTGGCCCAAGTTGTAGAGCACCAACATTGTGCAAAAATGCTACAATAAGTCCCAATACCAGCAAGGAAAGGGAGAGAGAGAAAAGAAAAAAAAAGAACAGTGTGAATTCAACTCAGTGGGATACAGCACTTGCCAAATATTCACAAGGTCCTAAATATTCACAAGGTCCTAAATGGGGGGAAGGGATGATGCAGAGACTCTACAGTTGTTGTCTCTAAATATTGACAAACATAAACATTATACTAAAGCCGGGCGCTGGTGGCTCACGCCTGTAATCCTAGCTACTCAGGAGGCTGAGATCTGAGGATCGCGGTTCAAAGCCAGCCCGGGCAGGAGAGACCGTGAGACTCCTATCTCCAATAAACCACCAGAAAACCGGAAGTGGCGCTGTAGCTCAAGTGGTAGAGCGCTCGCCTTGAGCTGAAGAGCTGAGGGACAGCGCCCAGGCCCAGAGTTCAAGCCCCACGACCGACCAAAAAAAAAACAAAAAACAAAAAAACATTATACTAAGCATGTTACAATATATTGAATTATTGAGTTCATTTTACATGCCAGAGAACAATACAAGTATATTATCTGGAACAGGAAGATAGTAAACTAGTCAAATTATTTTTTAGGGATTAGTTCTGGTTATATATTTGAAAACTTAGAATAAGCATATTCTGGGCCGGGCGCTGGTGGCTCACGCCTGTAATCCTAGCTACTCAGGAGGCTGAGATCTGAGGATCGTGGTTCTAAGCCAGCCCGGGCAGGAGAGACCGTGAGACTCCTATCTCCAATAAACCACCAGAAAACCGGAAGTGGCCCTGTAGCTCAAGTGGTAGAGCGCTAGCCTTGAGCTGAAGAGCTAAGGGACAGCGCCCACGCCCAGAGTTCAAGCCCCACGACCGACAAAAAAAAAGCATATTCTGGCTGAAGTGTATCAAATTCCTGAAACTATTATGTGAGAGCAATATCAAATAAAATCACGGATATTTTTCCTGAGGGGCAAATGAGAAGGAAAAAATATTTTTAAAGCTATTCGCATTTTTATATTTGTGAATCACTGGTCAGAAGAGGTAATATAGTAAAACACCTATCACAAATTGTGTCATAAATGTTTCACCTCCTCCTTAAATGAGACAGTAGGAATAAGATCAACTGTACAAATGACAGCTTTTAATTCAAAATGCCAGAAGTGGAAATACAGATAAATAATAACAAACCCAAACAGTGAGTTTACCTCACATTGAACATAGGCTTAAAAATGCTATCTACTGAAGTTTAGGAAAAGCTTCAAATTCACTTTTCTAATTCCTGACAATATCTGAGCTGAATGCTAAGGAAATTATCACTACTAATTTTTCCTCTTTCTTCAGATAAAACATTTAATGTAAACTGTAACTTAGCTTACCTATGAGATTCTTGTTCTCCTTTCATTTTCTCTACTTTTGATAACATATCATCAACCTTAAATGCTTTCCTGGAAGAAATAGATAAAATAATCACTTAGTTCAAATGGGTAAAAACACAAATTACACTTTACTGTCACTAATAGGCATGATGGGAAACATGTTTTTAGCAAGTAAATTATAAATGGTTATCCTTAACAATGACTTGCTGAGAAATATACAACCATACCTTTAAGCTGAATTTTCAATGCTAACTTTTCCATCTAATCTTTTGTCATTACCTAAAATCAGTGATTTCTTGCTACTTCTGAATATAGACGTATATCTATTAGTGATCCACATATATGAAAGCTATACATGGCTGGGCACTGGTGGCTCACATCTGTAGTTATAGCTACTCAGGAGGCTGAGATCTGAGGATCAGAGTTAGAAGCCAACCCCAGACAGAAAAATCCATGAGATTCTTATCTCCGATTAATCACTAGAAAACGGGAAGTGGGGTATGGCTGAAAGTCACAGAGAGCTAGCCTTGACCGAAAAAGCTCAAGGACAGCGCCCAGGCTGAGTTCAAGCACTATGACTAAGAAAAAGAAAAAAAAGGGGCTGGGAAGGTAGCTCAGTGGTAGAGCACTTGCCTTGCATGCCTGAGGCCCTGGGTTCGATTCCTCAGCACCACATAAGAAAAAAAGAAAAAAGCCTGAAGTGGCGCTGTGGCTCAAGTGGTAGAGCACTAGCCTTGAGCTGAGGGACAGCACCCAGGCCCAGAGTTCAGGCCCCATGACTGGACCCCTCCAAAAAAAAAGAAAAAGGAGGAAAGCTAGTAAATATTTTATTTCTCCTACTATAGAGAAGGAAATTGTTGCCAGGCACCAGTGTCTTAAGCCTGTAATCCTAGCTACTCCAGAGGCTGAGATCTGAGGATCATGGTTCAAAGCCAGCTATGGCAGGAAAGTCCATGAGACTCTTATCTCCAATAAAAACTGGAAATGGCACTGTGGCTCAAGTGGCAGAGCACTAACCTTGAGCTGAAGAGCTAAGGGACAGCACCTAGGCCCAGAATTCAAATCCCACGATTGACAAAAAATAGGAAATTTTTTAAATTTGTGCTAGTGTTAGGGTTTGGACTCAAGGGTCTGGGTGCTATCCCCTTAGCTTTTTTTCACTAAAGGCTGGTGGTACTACTCTACAACTTGAGCCATTCCAACTTTCTGGTGGCTAATTGAAGGTAAAAGATTCAGACTTGCTTATACAGGTTGGCTTCTAATCTCCATATTGAGATCTCAGCCTCATGAGTGGCTAGTATAAATCACTGATGCCACATTATGACTGTCATTAAGTATGCAATATTTGGCACAGTGCCTTAGTTTTGGCAGGTATTTAAACATTTATTTAACTGGGCCAAACAAATATAAATTATTTACATTCTGTATAAGCAACCCAACTAGCAATATACATAAATGGATGTTCTCTACAATGTATCTGAAGCTCATAAGGCATCTTCAGAAGTTATATCAGAGCATAAAGTTAAATGAAATGTTACACCAAAGAGTTGAAAAACAAATCATGAAAAAGTTGTAGGTGGACATACACGTCAATACATAATGAAATTACAAATCAGCTTTTTAAATTGACTAATTGATTGATTGCTGGTCCTGAGGCTTGAACTCAGGGCCTGGGTGCTGTCCTTCAGCTTCTTTGCTCCAGGTAGTGCTCTACCACTTGAAATACACCTCCACTTCCAGCTTTTTATGGTGTATAATTGGAGATAAGAGTCTCATAGCCCGGTGCTGGTGGCTCACGCCTGTAATCCTAGCTACTCAGGAGGCTGAGATGTGAGGATCTCGGTTCAAAGCCAGCCCGGGCAGGAGAGACCATGAGACTCCTATCTCCAATAAACCACCAGAAAACCGGAAGTGGCGCTGTAGCTCAAGTGGTAGAGCGTTCGCCTTGAGCTGAAGAGCTGAGGGACAGCACCCAGGTCCAGAGTTCAAGCCCCACGACTGATCAAAAAAAAAAGAGTCTCATAAACCTTCCTACCTAGGCTTACAATCATGACCCTCAGATCCAAGTCCCTTGAGTAGCTAGGATTACAGGCCTGACCCACTAGCACCCTGCAGAGTTCAAGCCCCAGGACTGCCAAAAAAACAAAGCTTCATTCCACAGAACATAGTAAGGCTGGCAATACATTTGTAATCTCCACAGGTAAAAAAGAAAAGAAAAATTAACAACTTTTTTTTTGGTAGTCTTTGAACTCAGGGCTTGGATACTGTCCCTGAATTTGCTCAAAGCTAGCACTCTAACCATTTGAGCCACACTGCCAGTTGTGGCTTTTTCTGTTTATGTTGTACTAAGGGATCAAACCCACAAAGCTAGGAAAAAACTCTACCACTAAGCCACATTCCCAACCCCGAACAACTCTCTTAGGCTAGTAACAAAGAACTGTACAGTATAAATATTTACTAAGAGTGTTATTTTGTGGGTATGTATGCCACTCCTCGGACTTGAAATGGAGCCTACGCAATGTCCCTGAGCTTCTTTTGCTCAGGGGAAGTGCTTTACCACTTGAGAAAGAGCGCCATTTCTAGCTTTTTTGTAGTTTATTTGGAATAATAGTCTCATGGACTTTCCTGTCTGGATTGGCTTCGAAACATGATCCTCAGCTCTCAGCCTCCTGAGTAACTAGGAATATAGGAGTGAGTCACTAGGTGTCTGGACACTATCCCTGAGCCTCATCATGAGAAAAGCTAACCAAGTGTGCAAGGCCCTGAGTTCAAGGACCAGTAAGTGCACCAAAAACAAACAATAATAAAAACAAAACAAAAATCCACAACAGAAATGTACCTCAGACAATAAGGCAAAGAGTTATCAAATCATCCCCAAAAAACTATGTTGAAAACAAACTTTACAGCTTGCGGGGGGAGGGGAGGAAAGAGGAGAGAAAGGGGTGGTAGGGGAAAAACAAAGGGGGAAGTAACAATGCTCAATAGAAAATGTGCTCATTACTTACTCATGTAACTAACCCCTCTCTACAGTATTTTTACAATAAAAAATATATTTAAAAAAATTTTTAAATTGTCACAAAAAAGGTGAATGAAGGGGCTGGGAAGGTAGCTCAGTGGTAGAGTGCTTGCCTTGCATGCTCAAGGCCCTGGGTTCAATTCCTCAGCACCACATAAGCAAAAAGAAAGCCGGAAGTGGCGCTGTGGCTCAAGTGGTAGAGCGCTAGCCTTGAGCTGAAGAGCTGAGGGACAGCGCCCAGGCCCAGAGTTCAGGCCCCACGACCGGACCCAAAAAAAAAAAAGGTGAATGAAGTGGGGTCACCAATGGCTTACACTTGTAGGAACAATGAGTGTGGTTACAGGAGCCTGGGCAGAAGTTTCTGATAGCTAAATACAGTGCTAAGTCTCTGTCATCTTAAATATGTGGGAGGCTGAAATTAGAAGGATAGAAGCTAAGCAGAAAAACCTGGTAGAAGCTGGGCATGGTGGCAAGCATGGGCAGCAACATGGACCCTATCCCAAAAATAAGTCAGTGGAAACCAAACCCTGGTGGTTCAGGTCTGTTGAAATCTTAGCTGAAAAGCTGAGGGACAGTGCTCAAGCCCAGAGTTCAAGCTCCATGAACAACAACAACAACAAAAAAAAAAACCAACAAAAAAAAAAGAACTAATTCCTTTACACTTGGGTAAGTACTACATATCACACAGCAAAAATAAGCTCTTACCACATACCTCCAGACCTTGTTTTAAGACCAAATGATCATGGTACCTTCAAGTTTTAGACTATCTCTCCAATTGACTTCAAAAGTATATTCCCTTCAGTAGGAAATCACATAAGACAGCAAATGACACTTTTTTTTTTTTGGTCGGTCATGAAGCTTTAACTCTGGGCCTGAGCACTGACCCTCAGCTTTTCAGCTCAAAGCTAGTGCTCTATCACTTGAGCTACCGTGCCACTTCCGGTTTTCTGGTTGATCAGAGATAGAGTTTCACGGACTTTCCTACCCAGGCTGGCTTTGAACTGCGATCCTCAGATCTCAGCCTCCCGGATAGCTAGGATTAGAGGCATGAGTCACCAGCACCTGGCCCAAATGAGACTTTTTGCATCTATACTATAGAAGCGACTCATTAGACTTAAGTTTTGTTTTTTTGTTTTTGGTGCCAGTAAGTCCTGGGCCTTGAACTCAGGGCCTGGATACTGTCCTTGAACTTCTTTTGCTCAAGGCTAGCATTCTGCCACTTGAGCCAAAGTGCCACTTCTTGCTTTTTCTGTTTATGTGAAACTGAGGAATAGAACCCAGGGTTTCATGCATGTTAGGAAAGCATACTACTACTAAACCACATTCCCAGCCATACCATAGACAAGTTGTTTCCCCTCCCCCCCACCCCAGCTGAGGACCGAACTCAGGGTCTTACCTATGCCAGGCAGGCACTCTTCCGCTGAGCTAAACCCCAAATCCCATTAGACAAGTTTTAAAGTAACTATTAGATCTTATGTATCAAGTTACCCTGAGCTCTTTAGTAATTATTTAAATCCTAGACATCTACCAAACCTGAAAATAGTAACAAAGAATAAAACATGAATCAAATCACTTTCCACTTCATTACTAAAATTGGGGAGGGGAAAAACCTAGTAATAAAACCAGAATTCAAGCCAGGTGCCAGTGGCTCAAGCTTGTAATCCTAGCTACTCAGGAGGCTGAGATCTGAGAATCTCGGTTCAAAGCCAGCCCAGGCAGGAAAAGTCCATGAGACTCTTTTTTTTTAGGGGGGGGGTCCAGTAGTGGGGCCTGAACTCTGGGCCTGGGTAGCTGAGTAGCTGGATTACAGGTGTGAACCACCAGCACCCGGCTTAAATTTTAATATCATTTTATGAATTCTGTTTTTTTGTTTTTTGTTTTTTAGTTGGTCGTGGGGCTTGAACTCTGGGCTTGAGCACTGTCCCTCAGCTCTTCAGCTCAAGGCTAGCGCTCTACTACTTGAACCACAGTGCCACTTCTGGTTTTCTGATGGTTTATTGGAGATAAGAGTTTCATGGGACTTTCCTGCCCCGGCTGGCTTTGCACTGTGATCCTCAGATCTCAGCCTTCTGAGTAGCTAGGATTACAGGTGTGAGCTACTGGCACCTGGCTAGTTAATTTTTTTTTTTGGGGGGGGGTCCGGTCGTGGGGCCTGAACTCTGGGCTTGGGCGCTGTCCCTTAGCTCTTCAGCTCAAGGCTAGCACTCTACCACTTGAGCCACAGCGCCATTTCTGGCTTTTTTCTTTTTGCTTATGTGGTGCTAAGGAATCGAACCCAGGGCCTCATGCATGCAAGGCAAGCGCTCTACCACTGAGCCACCTTCCCAGCCCCCGTGAGACTCTTATTTCCAATAAACCAGTAGAAAACTGGAGGTGGCACTGTGGCTCAAGCAGTAGAGCACTCACCTTGAGCTGAAGAGTGCAAGGACAGGGCCCAAGCCCAGAGTTCAAGCTCCATGACCAACCAAACAAATAAATAAACAAACAAACCAGAATTCATAAAATGGTATTAAAATTTAAGCCGGGCGCTGGTGGCTCACACCTGTAATCCAGCTACTCAGGAGGCTGAGATATGAGGATCGCAGTTCAAAGCCTGCCTGGAGAGAAAAGTCCCTGTGAGACTCTTCTCCAATAAACTTGTCAAAAAAGCTAGAAGTGGCATTGTAGCTCAAGTACTTGGGCATTAGGCACTAGCCTTGAGCACAAAGAGGCTCAGGGACACATCCAGGTCCTGACTTCAAGCCCCAGGACTGGCAAAACAAAAACACAAAACGACCAATCTACTAGGCACTGGTGGCTTATAACTGTAATCCTAGCTACACAGGAGGCTGAGATCTGAGGACTGAGACTCTTAGTTATCTCCAACTAACCACCTAAAAACTAGAAGTGGAACTGTTGCTCAAAGTGGCAGAGCACTAGTCTCGAGCAAAAAAGCCCAGGGTCAATGCCCAGGCCTCACAATATATGTACATATACATAGTATAGATGTATGTATGTGTGTGTATGTGTATCAAATTCAATTAGTCCTCTCTCACTTGTTTTCATATGTACTTTAATTAGTAGTACTTTAATACAATTTTTTTTTCTTTGCCAATCCTGAGGCTTGAAGTCAGGGTCTGGGCACTGTCCCTGAGCTGTTTTTGTTCAAGGCTAGCACTCTACCACTTGAGCCACAGCACCACTTCTGGCTTTTTCTGTTTATGTGGTACTGGGGAATTGAACCCAGTTAATGCATGCTAGGCAAGCACTCTACCACTAAGCCACATTCCCAGGCCCAAAGACAAAATTTTTAAGTAGTTTGATATATCTAAAATAAGATTCATAGAAATATACCTTTTGATATTCGTTCTTGAGTTTCGATGAGACATGTAAGTAAGAGTTCTGTGCAAAAAGATTGGCTGTAAAAAAAAAAAAGGAAAAAAATTAAAACTAAATATATATTAAGTTATAAAACTGAAATAATATTGATGAATTCCACTGATTACTTACTGCTATGAGATTTCGAGTTCGAAGAAATCTATAGATCTGTGTTGGTTCTAGATAGCAGAAAACAAAATACATGTATCATCCAAATGTACAAACATGTCAGGAAACTATCAGCCTAATCCATGACCACCCAAACTATAACCAATGTAAATTGTGTATTACAGAAATAGGATACTAAATATTTTTATCAAGAAAATCATTACAGACAGTAGGATCAAAATAAATTCAATCTATGACATACATTCATAAAAGTTCATCTGCATTAAAGCTCTCAACAATCTTTTCATGAAACCTTTCCAAGGTAGCCACAGTTACAGAACAAGACTAAAAGGCAATAGTTATATTAACTTCCTTGAGCTATTTATCATCCATCTTCCAGAAAAATAACTGAAACGAAGTAGTCGTCAACAAAGTAACTTATTGAGGCCAAACAAAATGAATTTTCTTTTTAACTGATCATTTCAAAATCTTGTATAGCTAGCCAGTGGGTGGTTCAGGTCTGTAATCCTAGCTACTCAGGAGGCTGAGATCTGAGGATCACAGTTCAAAGCCAACCCAGGTAGGAAAGTCCTGAGACTCTTATCTCCAATTAACCACCACAAAACTGGAAGAGGTGCTGTGGATCAAGTGGTAGAGCGCTCACTTTGAGCTGAAGAGCGCCGGCATGGCCTATGCCCAGAGTTCAAGCCCCACGACTAAGGGAAAAAAAATCCGGAAGTAGGGTTGTGGTTCCAGGGGAAATGCCTTTAGCAAAAAAGCTCAGAGACAGCATCTAGGCCTTGAGTTCACGCCCTGGAGGACAGGCACATGTGCACTCACATGGACACGTACACAGGCGCACGCGGGAAAAGTAAAACCATTCCCTGACATTATTTGATTAAAGCTAATACTATAAAATTCATTCAATGAGCATTTTTAATTCTGGTATCGTTTTATGTATCTTGCTCAATGTAAATACTGCCTCCAATATATTCTCCTTACAACAGACAGATTCCAAAATGTCTTCTTAATGCCTAAATCAGGTAAAAAGTAATTTCTTGTAAGGGACTTACTTATGTCAAAGTTAAAAAATATATCCACATACCATCATGCCTGGGATGTTAATGAGCTACTATCATCACGTTTTACATATAACTATGTCAAAATAAACTAAAAGTGAATTAGCTATATACTTAATAACTATATTAAAGCATTCCAACTTGCCAGCAACTAAAATCAGTATCAGAGAATAATCAAGTTGCTTCCTGATCAGATCTAGCTCTTAGTGACAACTGACTTTTCCCAGATGGACTCATTAGAAAGCAAATAGTTAAAACCTTCTAGATGGACTTATGCTCTCATAACATTTGAAAAGTTTTAAATTTCGACTTAATCTCAGTTCGTTTGGCTTTAATTTCAAATTCAACTAAAAGATGAGATGTTTTAGCAGAGGTACAAACAAGTATGTTCATTTTTTATTCCAGTTCGCTATACTTCCAATTAAAGCTTTCCCAGATTTTACCAAGTGTTAATAGGCAAAAGAAAAATGTGAATCTTCCTAAACAGGTTCAATATTAATTTCAATAAAAACTGAAATTCCTTCATTAAATTCTTTTTTTTTTTTTGGTCCAGTCGTGGGGTCTGAACTCTGGGCCTGGGTGCTGTCCCTCAGCTCTTCAGCTCAAGGCTAGTGCTCTACCACTTGAGCCATAGCGCCACTTCCGACTTTTTTCATTTTGCTTATGTGGTGCTGAGGAATCGAACCCAGGGCCTCAGGCATGCAAGGCTAGCACTCTACCACTGAGCCACTTTCCCAGCCCCTCCTTTATTAAATTCTAATCAGAATTTCCTGAAGCACTAATAAGAAGGGTTTTAAACAATTTAGTTTGTCTTTTGCCCACAGCTGATACCATGCCCTTAACATATGCCACAGTAATATTGTAAAGACATTCAGCAGTACAGCTGAGTTTTATTCAAGTTTCCTTAAGACCCTCAGCTATAAGCGCTCCTTACACTTACACACACACACACACACACACACACACACACACACACGAAAAGAATCAGGGTAGAACTTTCAGTAAAGAACAGTTACGATTACTTATAGTCAGGAAATTGTTTATGAATTCTATTGTTTGTTTCCAGGCACCTGGCTCCCTTTTACAAGCAAGTCAGTTTCGCCCTACAAGGAGCCTGCAAAAAGCAGAGAATCTGGTCGCGTGTAAGAGTAGAGCCCGGGACCCACCCTCGGCCTCAGTCTATGTGGCCCTAAAATGGGCGGACAGATTTGAAAGGTTTAAAAGCAGCCAGAGGTGCCATGTTTAAGGTGCAGCACGAGTTAGCGGGCACCCAAGCTACACGACTTGAGGATGACCACTCGCTCCGCTTTTCCACCCTCAACCCCCCCCCAAAAAAAAAATCTGCAGCCAGAAACCCCGCGACTCCTCCAATCCGGAAGGCACGAAAGAAAACAAGAACTCCTCTAGGATCGGACTGTTCTTCGTTTCCACCGTCACCTCCTCGGCTCTAAAATCTAGATCGAACGTGGGGCCCCGTAGCCCAGCCTCTCGAGAGGTGCGACTCGAGCGGGGTGGGGTGGGGGGGCGGGAGGTGTCCCCCGGGCAGGCACGGATCTACCCGGCTTCCCCTTCCACTTCGCCCTAAGGCCCCAACCGGCGGGTCCCGGGAGTCGCGTCCTCCCTCCGCCCCCAAAGCAAGTGAACTCCCAAGAGCCGGGGTGGAGGGGGGGGGGGGAACCGGCGGACCGTCCCGTCCCCGATCGCCCTGGGGTGGGCAGTCCAGCCCTCCCAGCCTCGCGCACACTCACTCTCAAAGGCCTGGAGGAAAAGCTCGTGGTCAGCCTGGACGTGCTCCATTTTCGGCTTCTTCACCGGTAACACGGCAGCCCCCGCCGCCGCCGCCGCCGCTGCCGCTGCCGCCGCCGCTGCCGCCGCCGCCGCCGCCGCTGCCGCGGAGGAGGAGGAGGAGGCCGAGTAACCGCCGCCGCCGCCTCCACCGCCCCCGCCGCCGGATTTGCCGCCCGACGCGGTCGCGGCCGCCACTGCCGCCGAACCCCCGAAGCCGCCTCCCCCGGACCCCGCGCTGGGCCCCGAGCCGCCCCCTCCCCCACCGCCGTGCTTCTGAGGCGCCATCGCGGTTCCTGCCTCCTCCCCCCGCCAGCTACCCGCCGGGCGGCCCCGGAGAGTAAGCGCCTGCAACACCGCCGCTCGCCCCAGCAGCCTCCGGCGGACCGAGGGGGGAAGGAGGAGTGAGGGGAGGAGAGGGGAAGGGAAGGGAGGAGGAGAGGAGGGAAGGAGGGAGGAAAAAAAAAAAAAGTGTCTCCTCGGAGCCCCGCTCTGCTTCGGAGGCCGCTCACCCTACCCTGGCCTCGCTCCGCCCACTTCCCCGCCCGGCGCTCTGATTGGCTGGCGGGAGCGCGCGCCGCCCGGCAGCTCAGCTCGTTGGCCCACGGATTCCCCCGTCAGTCACGCGGAGGCGCTTCTTACCCAGGCGCGGCTTGGTTGGCCCGTGCGCGCTGCCGATCGCGGGCCCGGCCGCCTCTTTGAACTGAATTCGCGGGAAAATTAGGGGTCGGAGCGGCCTTCCTGCTGGCCCCGGTGCATTGTGGGGAGAGAGAGACCTTAAGATCCGTGTTCGGAAGCCGTTTCTCGCCCTCCGAGCGTCGTCAGTCGCCGCCCCCCGGGGGGCCGGGGAGGGGAGGGAGGTTGCTGGACCTGTGAAGGGGGTGCGGGCGTCGGAGGGTGTCTGGGGCTGGAGATGGGTCTGTTGGAGGAAGGGAGTCTCTGAAGTCTCAGGAAGGGGGCTTGTTGGGGGGAGGGGGTACCCCCCCCTCCGGTGCCCACGGCCGGGGTTACAACCCCACAGTGGCGGTCATCCGCATCCCCCGTGCCCTCGGCCGCCACGTGCCCCCGGCCACCCGCGGCTGAGCTCCCCTCCCCCTCAGCACAGCCTGGGGCGGCGGCGGCCGCGTTGGGCTGGGACGCGGCCTCCGCCCCGGGCACTTGTGTCTCAGCAAAACTGCTTGGGTGGGTGTTGTGGAGAGGCTTCGCGATCCTTCCTGAGAAGCGTGGTGGCTTGTCAGCGAGACGGGTTCAGAATAGAGATACGGTTCCCCTTCCCCCCCCCCCTCCTCCCCACGCGAGACGAAGTGGGTGGTGGAAATAGGGACTCCTGCGAATTCATTCATTCCGTGCTCAGAAACTCACACCTACCTAGGCCCCAATCAGGCTTTTGGTCGAGGTTGGGTGTGGGGTTTGTAGAACTGTGAAAGATTGGGATTTCAGGTTGGACAGAAGGATCTCTCCGGGGATGTTCCTCCAGTTCAAATCCCGTGATCCGGTTGGGAAGTTACCGAGACACCTTCTCTTCTCCGAAATCCATATCTGCAAAAACAACCCTCTCTGACTCTCTTTGGGCTCTTCCTGGGGACTGTCAAAACTGTTTACCAAAAAGGTCTTTGGAATGGTTATGTAGTTTACCGAAGTAGTTATCTTTGGAATCGTTATTTAAATATCTAAAGTGCTGATTGTATCTAACGTGTGCCCCGGCGCCCAGTGAGTTCCACGTGTGTTTGCGGTTCGAATAATATTTGGCATTTTCAAGAACATCTGCGATGAGGTATATTTTTCCCTGTCTAGAATGAAGTATGCTTGTTGCTAATGTATTTAAAGGATAGGGTACATTTTACATTAAGAAAAAGTTTAGAATACTTTCTAGTTCGTTAATCTACAAAATAGGTGTTTTCAAGCTGTCATGATACATTATTTACCACTATAAGAATAGAGCAATGAAACCTGTCGAAATTGTTTTGAAAAGGCAGAGGAGGGGTAAGAGAGAGTGATTAAAAGGGGTGAGATTGATCGGAATATGTAGCTAACATGTATGAAAAGGTAATGAGTTCTGTAAAAGTGTAAGGTAATTTTAAATCTTTCTCTTTTAGATTTCTGAAGTAAGCCCTTTGATTAATACCACCCACAGGGGCACGTGGATTTTTTGTTTTTTTTGTTTGTTTTTTGCTTTCTCATCTTTAGCTTATAAGGGGGTAGAAAATGTGATTTAATCAATTCAATCTGTGGAGTTAAACTAAGCAAATCATATAATATCAAGTTATAAATCAATACTAATTTGTTAATGCTGAAGATAACTGGCAAAATGCCACTCTTTATCATTTGTCAAGGTGTTCTCATTTGGGTGGGCAAAGAAGGATTGGGAGGAACAAATAGACTCAAAAGAATATAAAAAAATAAAGATGATCACAAACTTTTGAGGAAAAGAGAACTAGCTAGATCTGGCTTGTTCTTAAATGGAAAGTATTGTGTATAAACATGCACATTTTACCCTAGCCAACCAGTACTGATCAAGAAAAAGCCAGTAGTACTATGAGAGAAGAAGAAATAACAAATTCTCACTTCTGAAATATTTTTCCAGTGAATAATTATTTTTACTTAAATTTTCAACCAATTAAAATGAAATTTCTAAAAAACAATCTCCTCTTAAGCTCTCTTCTTAAAAATATTTTTTACTGGAATAGATATAGATATATATGTTGTACCAAGAGGTTTTATTGTGATGTACTTCCATACAAACATAAAATGTACATCATTAAGCTCACCATCTCCCTTTGTCTCGTTCATCTTCCCTCCCACTCACTTTTGAATTCTTTAGGATTTAATGAAGAACACCAAAAAAAAAATATTTTTACCTCTGACAAATTAGAATTGAGAGGTTATCTTAGCTATATTTTCTAAGGGTTTTATTTGGATAGTCTTCTTCATACCATATCTGAAATGGAACTATAAGCCCTAAAAAACAAAAGGTAGCCAGGTACTGGTGGCACATGCTTGTAATCCTACTTAGGAGACTGAGATATGAAGATCGTGGTTGAAGTCAGCATGGGCAGGAAAGTCTATGAGAACTCTTATCTCCCATTAACCACCAAAAAGCTGGAAATTGAGCTATGGCTCAAGTGTTAGAGCACAAAAACTCAAGGACAGCACCCAGGCTCGCTCTGAAGCCTCAGTAAAGGACAAACACACACACAATTTAAGGTTTTTCTTCTCAAGTTCAAGCTTATTCAATTTACAGACATACTCTGTGTGGGAGTAGGAAGTGGTTCCATAGTGGAGTGTATACTTGGCATGCCCAAAGTCTTAGTTTCAGTCTCCATCAAAAAATAGCAATTAGCTGGGCACTAGTGGCTCACACCTATAATCCTAGCTACTGAAGAGGCTGAGAGCTGAGGTTCTGAGTTCAAAACCAGCCTGGGCAGGAAAGGCCATAAGACTCTTATCTCCAATTAACCCCCAGAAAATCAGAAGTGGTGCTGTGGCTCAAAGTGGTAGGATGGGCTGGGAAGGTGGCTCAGTGGAAAGCGTTTGCCTTGCGAAGTGGTAGGATGCTAGCCTTGAGAAAAAAAGCTCATGGACAGTGTTCAAATCCCTGAGTTCAAATGGCCCTGAGTTCAAATCCCAGGACCAGCAAATAAATAAATACAGAAAAACATGTGCTATAGAAAAGTGTTGGGTCTTTTGTTGTTGTTGTTGTTGTTGTTGTTGTTGTTTTGTCGGTTGTGAGGCCTCAACTCTGGGCCTGGACACTGTCCCTCAGCTCTTCAGCTCAAGGCTAGCACTCTACCACTTGCACCACAGCACCACTTCCGGCTTTTTCTGCTTATGTGGTGCTGAGGACTCAAACCCAGGGCCTCATGCAAGGCAAGCACTCTTACTACTGAGCCACTTTCCCAACCCCTAGCAAAGTGTTTTTTGTTTTGGGGGGGGTTTTTGGTTGAGGGGAGAAAATACTAAAACCTGTTAAGAAATTTGCACTAGGTCTGTAGTGGAGGATTCTAATCCAAGCAGTTCATCTGAAGCCCCACTCTGTATCATCATGCCACAGAACTAGTTTTAGAGATATACCATATATATCCTTTCTAGATTAAGAAAGATCGGTAAATATTGCCAGTATGAATATTCATCAAGATCAATATTTGCCAACATTTGCCAAAAATAACCAACATATTCAGTCTCTTTTTTTTTCCCCCTGCAGCGGTAGGACTTAAACTCAAGGCCTGTGCCCTGTACCTGAACTCTTTTGCTCAAAGTTAGCATTTTACCACTTTGAGTCACAGGTCCACTTCTGGTTTTTGAGTGGTTAATTGGAAATAGAGACTCCATGGGACTTTTATGTGTGGGCTGGCTTGGAACCATGATCCTCAGATCTCAGCCTCCTGAGTAGCTTAAATTACAGGCATGAGCCACAGGTGCCAGGCAATGTCCTTTAGCTTTGTTGTTCAAAGCTGGTACTCTACTTGAGTCTGACTTCCACTTGTGTGTGTGTGTGTGTGTGTGTGTGTGTTTCTGGTTAATTGGAGATAAGAGTCTCATTGACTTTTCTGCCCATGGTGGCCAAGCAGAACCGCAATCCTCAGATCAGAGCCTCCTGAGTAGCTAGGATAACAGGCTTGAGCCACCAACACCAGCTTCCAATCTCCTGTTTACTTGTACAATATCTTTATCTACCCTTACCACTTTAAGATCAGTCAAGGGGGCTGGGAAGGTGGCTCAGTGGTAGAGCGCTTGCCTTGCATGCCTGAGGCCCTGGGTTCGATTCCTCAGCACCACATAAGCAAAAAAGAAAAAAGCCGGAAGTGGCACTGTGGCTCAAGTGGTAGAGTGCTAGCCTTGAGCTGAAGAGCTGAGAGACAGCACCCAGGCCCAGAGTTCAGGCCCCACTACCGGACCCAAAAAAAAAAAAAAAAAAAAAGATCAGTCAAGGGCATAGATTGTTAAAATATGCCTATAAATGTTATAGCAAAGAAAAATGTTTGTCACAGTATCATGACTATATTTGCGGGTAAGTTCTGAAAGAAATACGATTGAATGAGATTTTTATTTATTTTTTATTTAATTTTTTTGGGGGGGTCCGGTCGTGGGGCCTGAACTCTGGGCCTGGGTGCTGTCCCTGAGCTCTTCAGCTCAAGGCTAGTGCTCTACCACTTGAGCCACAGCGCCACTTCTGGCTTTTTTCTTTTTGCTTATGTGGTGCTGAGGAATCGAACCCAGGGCCTCACACATGCGAGGCAAGTGCTCTACCACTGAGCCACCTTCCCAGCCCCTGAATGAGATTTTTAAAACATGAATATTCCCCAGGCAAAAATGATAATGACCTGCCCAACAAAACAGTGTAAAGAGACAGGTTTCATCAGTTCTATTTGAAACATAAAACCAAATGTTTACTCAGTGTTGTTTCCTTTGTCTAGGAAAGAAAAACCTAAGAACCACAGAATATCCCTGTGTATTGTGGAGTTCTCATAATAAATCACTGATGTGTGTGTGTATGTGTGTGTGTGTGTGTTTACCTAGAGTTAGCTAGATATAATAAGGGTGCATGTAAGCCATAGTTAGAGCCTCTGGGACAAGAAGAAACTTGACACTAATAACTAGAGGGAGAACAAAACACCTGAGCCAAAATGAAAATATTTAAACTTGAAACTTGAATTTGGAGACAACTGCATATGGAGACAGTTACTATGCCCATTTTTTTAAACTGGCACAGTTGTTTTTTGTTTTTGTTTTTGTTTTTAACTATTTTTTTTGTTGTTGTTTTTTTGGTACTGGGGCTCGAACCCAGGACGTTGCACTTGCTAGGCAAGTGCTTTGCCACTGACCTACATCCCAGCCCAGTTATTTTATGTTTAATCCTAAACAAAAGTGAACTGATAATTTGTTGAACATATGTTGTAGCCATAGAAAAATCAGAAACAGTAAAGTTAGTTACTACCCTTTATCCCCCCTGAACATATCTGTAACTAAACCTAAGAGAGATTAAGTCACACACACACACATACACAAACACACACACACACACACACACACACCATTCCACAGCTTGTTAAGGGGAAGAGTTGGAACTTAAGGCAGTTACAGGGGCTCAAGAGTCTATGTGTTTTTCATTACCAACAGAAAGAATATCCAGGCTATCTTGGAAGCCCTCGAGTTTCAAGCAATTCCATTCTTTCAGGGAGAAGGCAAAGCTGTGCATCACTGCTATTTTCAGTAAAGGCTCTTCTGCTTTTATCTCTTTTGAAATTCATTTGAAATAATGTGTCTATGTACTAAAAAATAAATAAAAACCACCACATTACACTGTGTTGTCTTTCAAAATCTGATAATGAGAAACAGTGAAAAAAAATGAAACAAAGAGTGTATTCTATGATATCCTCATTTCAGAATGTGAGATCATTAGAATAAAACAAAAAACCTATGCTAAGGATAATTAAGATCACCTTGTTTCACAGGAATGAAATATAGATGCAAAAGACCATTCTACATACACAGATGGCCCACGCTTTGTGTTTCATGATTTGTGTTTTCCTTTTGTTTCGTATTGAGGCACTGGGGATGAAACCCAGGGCCTTTAGCTTCCCTAAGGATCCATCTCGGAACTACTATCTTAGCTCTGGTCCCTGATTTACACTTTTCATGATTTTTCACTTTATCATGGTACAAAAGGTATCAATTCAGTAGAAATCATACTTGAAAGTTTTAATTTTTTTTTTTTGATCGGTTGTGAGTCTTGAACTCTGGGCTTGGGCGCTGTTCTTGCACTCTTTAGCTCAAGGAGAGCACTCTACTGCTTTAGTCACAGCGCCACTTCCAGTTTTCTAGTGGTTTATTGGAGATAAGAGTCTCACAGACTTTCCTGCCCGGGCTGGCTTTGAACTGAGATTCTCAGATCTCAGCCTCCTGAGTAGCTAGGATTACAGGCTTGAGCCACTGATGCCTGGCTGAAAGTTTTAATTTTGATGTTTGCCATGGCTGTAGTGTGGAATAGGACACTAGTAGTCTTGGGCAGTGCCAGGGAACCATAGCTCCTAGTTTGCCAAGTGATTCTAAGGTAAACAACAGGCTCTCCTTTTCTTTTCTTTTTTTTTGTGCCAATATTGGGGGTTTTGTCCAGGGTTTGCACTTGCCTTTTTGTGCTTAAGGCTTCTATTCTACCACTTGAGACACACCACTTCTGGCTTTTTGCTGGTTAACTAGAGATAGGAGTCTTTTCTGCTTGGGCTAGTGTTGAGCCCAGATCCTCAGATCTTCACTCCTGGGTAGCCAGGATTACAAGTATATGCCACTGGCACCCAACCAGTTCATAAGTACTTTCTTTAGTGCACTGCCTTTCTAAGCTAGGTTATTAAGTTTTTGACAAGATAATTTCAAATTACCACAGGTTTATCAGGATGTAGCCCCCTGGAAGTAAGTCAAGGATCATATGTACTTTTTTTTTTTGTTTTTTTTTGGTAGGTCATAGAGCTTGAATTCTGGGCCTGGAAGTTGTCCCTGAGCTCTTCAGCTCAAAGTGAGCGCTCTACCAATTTAGCCACACCACCACTTCTGGTTTTCTGGTAGTTAATTGGAGATAAGAGTTTCATGGAAGTTCCTGCCCCTGTTAGCTTTGAACTGTGATCCTCAGAAGATTTCAGCCTCCTGAGTAGCTAGGATTACAGACTTAAGTCACTAGGGTCCTTGTCTTAAATTTAGTCTCTCTGCTATTACTTTATAGTTTTTTATTTTTGTTTTTTTGTTTGTTTTTGGTGATACTAGTGTTTGATCTCAGGGCTGTCCTACTGACAAGACTGGGCTTTTACCCCTTGAGCCATACCTCCAGCCCTTAAACTTTTTTTTTGTCAGTCATGGGGCTTGAACTCTGGGCTTGGGCGCTGACCCTGCACTCTTCAGCTCAAAGCGAGCACTCTACCGCTTGAGCCACAGTACCACTTCTGGTTTTCGAGTGGTTTATTGGCGATAAGAGTCTCACAGATTTTCCTGCCCTGGCTGGCTTCAGACTGTGATCCTCAGATCTCAGCCTCCTGAGTAGCTAGGATTACAGGCATGAGCCACCAGCACCTGGCCCTTAAACTTTTTTTTTTTTTGGGTCCAGTCGTGGGGCCTGAACTCTGGACCTGGGCACTGTCCCTCAGCTCTTCAGCTCAAGGCTAGTGCTCTACCACTTGAGCCACAGTGCCACTTCTGGCTTTTTTTTTTTCTGCTTATGTGGTGCTGAGGAATCCAACCCAGGGCCTCATGCATGCAAGGCAAGCACTCTACCACTGAGCCACCTTCCCAGCCCCTTAAACTTTTTTTTGACTGTCGTGGGGCTTGAACTCTGGGACTAGTGCTCTACCACTTGAGCCACAGTGCCACTTACAGTTTTCTGAGTGGTTTATTGGAGATAAGAGTAGTCTCATGGACTTTGGTGGCCAGGGTGGCTTTGAACTGCAATCCTCAGATCTCCGCCTCCTGAGTAGCTAGGATTACAGGCGTGAGCCACCAGCACCCGGCTTAAACTTCTTTTTATACACCCAAGGAAAATGGGCCTCAGAGTTTTAAGTCATCCTTCAAGATCACAGGAGATAAAGAATATACAGAGAGAGAATATTTGAGGCTGTTTATGAAAAAGATGCCTATTTCAGTGTTCTTGAGATATTTCATGTTCTTAAAACAAACAAAAAAAGCCCAAACAAAACAAAAACCAGGGGCTGGGGTTGTGGCCTAGTCTTAGAATGCTTGCCTAGCATGCATGAAGCCCTGGGTTTGATTTCTCAGTACCACATAAAGAGAAAAAAGCCAGAAATGGCACTGTGGCTCTACTGGTAGAGTGCTATACTTGAGCAAAAGAAGCTCAGTGACAGTGTCTGGGCCCTGAGTTCAAGCCCTATGACTAGCCAAAAGAAAACTCACCTTACTGTATTTTTTTTTTTTTTTTGTCGGTCACTTGAACTCTGAGCCTGGGTGCTGTCCCTCAGCTCTTCAGCTCAAGGCGAGCGCTCTACCACTTGAGCTACAGCGCCACTTCTGGTTTTCTGGTGGTTTATTGGAGATAGGAGTCTCACAGTCTCTCCTGCCCGGGCTGGCTTTGAACCGCGATCCTCAGATCTCAGCCTCCTGCGTAGCTAGGATTACAGGGATGAGCCACCAGCGCCCGGCTACCTTACTGTATTTAAGATATTATTTCACACAATCCAGTAAAAGTACATTCTAAAGAAATGTCTTAATTATTCCTGATTGAACAGCTTGTTTACTTTTTTATATTCGTGGTGGCTGGGCTTAGTGGCATATGCCTGCAGTCCTAGCTAATGGGATGCTAAAGACAGGAGCATTACTGAAATTTAGGGGTTAGAGACCTGCCTAGGAAACATAGGGAGACTCTTGAAAATCTGTCAAGAGCAAAGAGAAAGTGAGGGAAGAGAGAGAGAGAGAGAGAGAGAAAGAGAATTCATACTAGTTCCTCCCTATTTGTTCATGTGTAGGAAGTTTCCCTTATCCTGAGTGATGTGAAACTAGCTATGATTCCATGGAAAGATTGTCATTCCCTGTTCTCTGCAATGATCCAATGATCACTCTAAACTAATTTTTTTTCTTTTTCTTTCTTTCTTTTTTTTTTTTTTTGGGTCCGGTAGTGGGGCCTGAACTCTGGGCCTGGGTGCTGTCCCTCAGCTCTTCAGCTCAAGGCTAGCGCTCTACCACTTGAGCCACAGCGCCACTTGCAGCTTTTTTTTTTTCTGCTTATGTGGTGCTGAGGAATCGAACCCAGGGCCTCATGCATGCAAGGCAAGCGCTCTACAACTGAGCCACCTTCCCAGCCCCTCTTTTTCTTTTTCTTTCTTTCTTTCTTTTTTTTTTTTTTTTTTGCCAGTCCTGGGTCTTGAACTCGGGGCCTAGGCAATATCCCTAAGCTTCTTTTGCTGCATGCTAGCATTCTACCACTTGAGCCACAGCACCACTTCTGGTGTTTTCTGTTTATGTGGTACTGAAAAATCAAACCCAGGGTTTAATGCATGCTAGGTAAGCACTAATACTAAGCCACATCCCCAGCTTTCTAAACAAATTTTTATGGAATTATAAAATTATATAATTGTTAAGCCAGGCATCAGTGGCTCACACCTGTAATCCTAGCTACTCAGGAGGCTGAGATCTGAAGATCACGGTTCAAAGCCAGCCCTGGCAGGAGAGACCGTGAGACTCCTATCTCCAATAAACCACCAGAAAACTGGAAGTGGCGCTGTAGCTCAAGTGGTAGAGTGCTCTCCTTGAGCTGAAGAGCTGAGGGACAGCGCCCAGGCTCGGAGTTCAAGCCCCATGGCCGACCAAAAAAAAAAAAAAAAGGAAATCTGCTACCTTCATGAGGAAATTCTCCAAAGAGACCACAGAATAATTTAATGGCTGTTTTTGAAAGAATGGCACAGGGTTTATATGTTGTACTCAGTGTGCCTGGAAGAATTCCTTGAGATTATAAATGTATTCAATATTAGAATTCAGAATTCTGTGATCACTGTTTATTGCAGAGCCATTATACAAAAAGGTAATGATTAGAGAACTTTTTTTTTTTTTTTTGCCTGTGTTGGGGCCCAAACTCTAGTACCTAGGCCCAGAGTTCAAGCCCCATGGCTGACAAAAAAAAATCAACATAATAATAATAATAATGTAAAATTATGTTTTAAAAAATATTTCCTGGAGCTGGGTGCCGGTGGCTCAAACCTGTAATCCTAGCTACTCCGGAGGCTGAGATCTGAGGATCATGGTTCAAAGCCAGTCGAGGCAAGAAAGTCTGTGAGACTCTTATCTCCAAAAAAAACACCAGAAAACCAGAAGTGGTGCTTTGGCATAAGTGGTAGAGTGCCAGCCTTGAATAAAAGAAGCTCAGAGACAGTACCCAGACCCAGAGTTCAAGCCCCAGGACTGACATCCAAAACAAAAAACACTTACACTTTTTTTTTTTTTTGGGGGGGGGGAGGGGTGTCATAGGCTTAAACTCTGGCCCTGGACCTCTGTCCCTCAACTCTTCAGCTCAAGGTGAGCACAATACCACAGTGCCACTTCCAGTTTTCTGGTGGTTAATTCAAGATAAGAGTCCCAAGGACTTTCCTGCCCAGGCTGGCTTTGAACTGTGATCCTCAGATCTAAGCCTCCTAGGATTATAGGCATGAACCACTGGTATCCAACACACTTCTTTCATCAATAATACCAGAAGCAAGAAGATCTTCACAGCTCCAAGGAAAAGTGAAGTCTTGCTTAAAATTATATACCCTGTGCAATTATCACAGTAAGATGGTAAGGAGATTAAATCAAGGTAATTTTAGACAATAAAAATGTCCAAAAAAAAACTTTACTATTTTTTTTTTTCAGAGACCTACTGGAGCATGTGCTCTGCTGAAATGAGGGAGAAAAACAAACATGGAATCCAGACCCCCAGGGACTCCTGCAAAGAAGAAAATTCCCTGGATGATGATGCAGGGAAATCCCAGAACAGCTGTGCAGTTGGCTTAGTGAGTAGGTTAAAATTGGAATGAGAAGGGTATTTCCAAAAAAAGACAAAATGGATATGATACCGGGTAAGTTTAAAGAATGGAGATTTATTTATAGTTCCCGTAGAGCATTTGGTGGAGGTGGTGGCAGCGGTGGTGCCTGCAGTGATGGGTAAAGGCATTAATAACAAGTTCATAGAAAGCTTAACAAACCAAAACCAAACTTGAGACAATAATCGACTCCATGGAAAAAACAAAAAAAAAAGGGCTGGGAAGGTGGCTCAGTGGTAGAGCGCTTGCCTTGCATGCTCAAGGCCCTGGGTTCGATTCCTCAGCACCACATAAGCAAAAAGAAAAAAGCCAGAAGTGGTGCTGTGGCTTAAGTGGTAGAGTGCTAGCCTTGAGCTGAAGAGCTGAGGGACAGCGCCCAGGCCCAGAGTTCAGGCCCCACGACCGGACCCCCCCCAAAAAAAAAA
Source organism: Dipodomys spectabilis (assembly GCF_019054845.1). NCBI lineage: Eukaryota > Metazoa > Chordata > Mammalia > Rodentia > Heteromyidae > Dipodomys > Dipodomys spectabilis. The sequence continues at coordinate 3,898,791 of NW_024870681.1, read as the reverse complement.
AAAGTCTGATCAAAGAGGAAATACAATACCTTCCACAGATCACCTGTGAAAAGTGAGTTCAGACACATCTGAATAGACATTTAAAATGGATTGACCACAGCTGGGAGTGGAAGGAGGAAGTTGGGGGTCTCTCCCCTCCTTTGAAGAGGAAGGGACAGGCGCAAGACCCTCACCCAAGGAGAGGCCGTGGCACCGCCTTGAAGCCTGAAGCCCTACTGCCGGCCATCTAGGCCTGCACCCTGGGGAATCTGCGGCCGGGGAGGTCGGCCTTCCGCGGGGAAGGAGTCTGACCAGCTGGACCGGAGCTGCGGCTCTGAGTTGCGACTGGAGGCTGGGGCGAGGCCCGCTGGGGCGATGCCCGCGGGCACGCAGGAAAGGTTCGGGGCGGCGGCGGCGCCGACCCGAGAGCGCAGCGCTGGGACCGGGACATGCCTGCGGCTCCTGGCCACGATCCGGACTCAGATTCCGGTGCTCCACCCCAGCCTGCCCTCCTCCGCTCAAACCCTGCGACCCTCCGCCCCCAGCCCGACCCCGCATCTCTTTCCGGATCCCTGACCACCTGCTCAGCTCTCAGGCCCGATTGCTACGCAGACCTGGACCTGGGCAAGGGCCACTTGAGCCTCGACCTGCAGGCAGGAGGCAGCCACGGAGCCCCCGTGCAGGGGTGTGGAGGGGTGAGGTGTCCTGGGTCGCTGTGGTCACTTGGCATGGCCGTGTGCAGATCTGAGACTAGAGAAGGCCCATTCTACCTCTAAAGGGAGGAGACCCTTCACGAGCTTTCTACCTGGGCAGGGAGGACCACCGGGGGGTGAGATGGAAAGGGACAGAGCAGGACTAACGAGAGAGAGTGGCCTGTGGGTTTCTTGAAGGTCAAGTCCGTGCCACACATCGGTTATAGAAAATCAGGGCGGGGAAGCCTCAGAAGGAGCTGCAGAGTTACCATTGCAGAGAAAGGGGTGCGGGGCGGGGGAAGGTGGCGATCCCCTGGGAAACTTGTTCTTTAGAGGCTGGCAGTACTCAGGCTTTAAAAACGAATATAACAACAACAACAACAGTTAGTGATCCTAGGTATCCCCCAAACCTAGATTTCCCAGCTAACCCCCCCATTTCCTGTGTGATGTTGGCCAAGTCACTTCGTTTTTATTTTTTGCGTTTGCTGTCACTTTCCGTGCAATAACAGCTGCTGAAGCCGGGCCTGAGAGATGGGCACAATGAACCCCATGAATGAAGTTACTTTAAATGAATAAAGGAGTTTGTAGCCAAAAGCGGCCTCTTTTCCACAATACCTGCGTACTGAAGGGATGGAGTGGGTGCGATCCTATTTGAATGTGGGTTTTTGAGCCGACCCGCACAGTAAAGGAGAGAGCCATAATGGAGTCGCTGTTGTGAATCACCCGCGTTCTTTTTAAATGTTAATTTGTACCTGGACGGCTCCCAGGTTGTGGAGGCTTCGGGTGAGGTGGAGGACAAAAAGGGATGGAATTTTCCAAAGGGAGAGAAAAACGCTGCATTTATTATGAGTATCTTATTTCGTCTTACAAAAAGCAGTCCTCACAGGAAAAATGAACCTCAAAAATCCCTTTAGGCAGGAACTTCTCTGGTGTTTAAACATAACAATGTTTAACAGAGAAGCTGAGATAACTTATTGAAGGGATCAATCAGAGAAATTCAGGTGAAGCCAAGTTGTACATGAACGTTCTAACACCCTGAAAAGATGACAGAGTTGGGGTTTGAACTGGAGAATGGTTCTTTAGTGCCACCCTCCTAGCCCCTTTGGTCTTTTCTGTCTTTTGTCTTTATTAGGACATCTTACTTAAGTAAAAATTGTGAACTCAGGTGCTGGTGGCTCACTCCTGTAACCCTAGCTATTTAGGAGGCTGAGATCTGAGGATTACTATATAAAGCCAGCCCAGGCAGGAAAGACCTTAACACTCTTTTTTGATATTTTGGTTAATAACAGGGCTTGAATTCAGGGTCTGGATGCTGTCCCTGAGCCCTTTTGCTCAAGGCTAGTGCTCTACCTCTTTGAGCCACTGCTCTACTTCCTGTTTTTTGAGTAGTTAGTTGGAGATGAGAGTCTCATGGACTTTTCTGCTTGGGCTGGCTTCGAACCATGATCCTTGGGTCTCAGCCTCCTGGATTATTCAGTCTTTTGCTTTGTGATTTGCCTTTAAAAATTTTACCAGCCAAGTGCTGGTGGCTCCTGCCTGTAAATCCTAGCTACTCAGGAAGCTGAGATCTGAGGAATGCAGTTTAAAGCCAGCTGTAGCAGGAAAGTATTTGAGACTCATCTCCAAAAACCACCAGAAAACCGGAAGTAGGCTATGGCTCAAGTGGTAGAAGCGATTGCCTTGAGCTGAAGAGGGTAGGGACAGCACCTAGGCTCAGAGATGAAGCCCCACGACCAACAACAACAAAAAAATTAGCACTCTATCATTTGAGCCACAGTACCACTTCCAGATTTTTCTGTGTATGTGGTACTGAGGAATTGAACCCAGGACTTCATGCATGCTAGGCAAACACTCTATCACTAAGCCACATTCCTAGCTCCCATCATATTTTATATTCATACTATGTATAATTAGTATGTGTATACACAACTCCTCATTCTATTTTTATATTTGTAGGATAACATTTTATTACTAGCAGGCACGTTTCATCATCAATACATGGTTCTGAGTGCAATACCTTCCTCAGATTGCAAAAGGAGCTCAGGATTCAGAAGTTATAAAGAAAAATATAGGGAGGAGACAAAAATATAGGTTAGGAGACAAATGAATAAATTTTATCCAGAAAATCTTTTACATATTATAGACTCAATTTAGAAAGCTTCTGCATATCTAGGCAGTCTCTCCTACTGATCAGAAATGAGTGAAAACATCAATTATAAATATCTAATTAAGGGGCTGAGAAGGTGGCTCAGTGGTAGAGCGCTTGCCTTGCAAGCCTGAGGCCCTGGGGTCGATTCCTCAGTACCACATAAAGCAAAAAGCTGGAAGTGGCGCTGTGGCTCAAGTGGTAGAGCACTAGCCTTGAGCTGAAGAGCTGAGGGACAGCGCCCAGGCCCAGAGTTCAGACCCCACGACTGGACCCAAAAAAAAAAATCTAATTAAATATTACATGTGTGTTTCCTTGGTAAGAAACTGGATATATTACTTTATCTAAAATTCTTCTATACAAATGTTTCCAACAATTTTTGCAACAAATCTTAATTATATGCCATTTTAAGGCTTTCAGATAAAAAATGGAACCAATAATGCTGTTATTTGAGGGTACTGGGCTTAAACTCAGGGTCTTATACTCTCACTTGGCTTTTTCCACTCATGGTGGCACTCTACCACTTGAACCACAGCTCTGTTTCCAGCTTTTGCTAGTGAATTGGAGATAAATGTTTCTCATATTTTTCTGTTTAGGCTAGCTTCAAGCTAAGATTCTTAGATCTCATACTAAGTACAGGCATGAAGCACTGGTGGCCTTCAGTACTTTTGTTTGTTTGTTTTTGTTTTTGGTTGCAATACTGCAGTTTGAACTTAGGACCTGGAACTTAAATTGTCTCTTAGCTTTTTCACCCAAAGCTAGCCTTCTAGAACCACAACTCCACTTCCAGCTTTTAGTGGCTAATTAGAGATAAGAATCTCATGAACTTTCCTGCTTTGGTTGACTCAGCCTCCTTTGAGCTCAGCATCCTGAGTATCTAGAATTACAGATGTGAGCTGGCTTAATATTGTTTCTCAAGTCTAGAAATTGAGATAAGACAAAAAATTATCTTGGGGGCTGGAAATGTGGCTTAGCGGTAGAGTGCTTGCCTAGCATTCATGAAATCCTGGGTTCAATTCCTCAGTACCAAATAAACACAAAATGCCAGAAGTGGCACTGGGGCTCAAGTGGTAGAGCGCTAGCCTTGAGCTGAAGAGCTCAGGGACAGCACCTAGGCTCAGAGCTCAACCCTCAAGACCAACAAAGAAAAACAAAAAAGGTGATACACAGAGGAGTTACAGTTACGTGATTCAGGTAATGATTACATTTACTTTTTTTTTTTTTTGGTTGGTCATGAGGCTTGAACTCTGGGCCTGGGCTCTGTCCCTGCGCTCTTCAGCTCAAGGCCAGCTCAAGGGGAACACTCTACCGCTGGAGCCACAGTGCCACTTCTGGTTTTCTAGTGGTTTTATTGGAGATAAGGGTCTCATGGACTTTTCTGCCTGGGCTGGCTTTGAACCATGATCCTCAGATCTCAGCCTCCTGAGTAGCTAGGATTAACAGGTGTGAGCCACCAGCGCCTGGCTTTACATTTCCTTTTGAACAGTGTCACCCCCTCCCTCATTTTTCTCCTCCCTATTTTTCTCCCCCTAAAGTTGTATAGTTCATTTCCAACATAGTGTCTAGTGGGTTTCAATGATGAATTGATTCACCCTTTGTCCCACCTGTTTCTACGCTTCACCTTCCCCTCCCCAACTCAAATGAACTTATATACAAGGCAAGCGCTCTACCACTGAGCCACCTTCCCAGCCCCTAAACTTATATACAAGACAAAGATATAGAAATCAAAAACAGTGACATAAGGGAATAAACCAAAGAAAAAAAGGAAAAAGAAAAGTAAAAAAATAGGGCAGGGAAGGTGGTTCAGTGGTAGAGCGCTTGCCTTGCATGCATGAGGCCCCGGGTTCGATTCCTCAGTACCACATAGCAAAAAAGCTGGAAGTGGCACTGTGGCTCAAGTGGTAGAGCACTAGCCTTGAGCTGAAGAGCTGAGGGACAGTGCCCAGGCCCAGAGTTCAGGCCCCATTACCGGACCCAAAAAAAAAAAAAAAACCAACACAAACAGTATAATAATAAAAAAAAATCCCTCTTAGTTCCATTTCTTGGAGCACTCTCATTAATAGTTTCAGAGCACCTTAGTGTATAGACACACTTTCACTTATTTAACCACTTTCTCCATAGACAGTTTAGGAATGAATTCTTCTCTATTTTGGGTATTATCATCATTGTCAACAACTATTGCATATATGTGTGTTATTGTGCCTTAAGAGATACACTTTAAAAGTTTTTTTTATATTTTTTATTGTAAAAATAGTGTACAGAGGGGTTACAGTTACATGAGTAAGGTAATGAGTACATTTCCTATAAACATTGTTACCTCCTCCTTTGTTTTTCCCCTACTATCCCTTCCCTCCCTACCTCCCAAATTCCTCCCTCCCCACCCAAGTTGTAAAGTTTGTTTTCAACATAATGTCTAGTACATCTCATTGTTACAATGAGTCAACCTGTAGCCTTATTTCCCTTCCTTTCCCCAAATTAGAAAAATGTATATACAAGTTGCAGGGCACGGGAATCAAATTCAGTGAAAACAGGGGTTATACCATGGGGGAAGAACATACAAAAGAAACAAAAAAAAATAACATAGTACATTTTAAATACCTTAAAAACAATAGAGATACACTTTTTTTTTTTTTTTGGTCAGGTCATGGGGCCTGAACTCTGGGCCTGGGCGCTGTCCCTTAGCTCTTCAGCTCAAGGGTAGCGCTCTACCACTTGAGCCACAGAGCCACTTCTGGCTTTTTTTCTTTTTGCTTATGTGGTGCTGAGGAATCGAACCCAGGGCCTCAGGTATGCAAGGCAAGCGCTCTACCACTGAGCCACCTTCCCAGCCACTACACCTTTTTTTTTTTTACCAGTCCTGAGACTTGAACTCAGGGCCTGGGCACTGTCCTTGAGCTTCTTTTTCTCAAGGTTAGAACTCTAATACTTGAGCCAAAGCACCACTTCCAGCTTTTTCTGTGTATGTGATATTGAGGAATTGAACCCAGGGCTTCATACATGCTACACAAGCACTCTATCACTAAGCCACATTCCCAGCCCTAGCAGGAGAACTTTGAGTTTGTGGCTCCCTTGTGATTCATAAATCCTTGCTATTTAAAATAATATGATCTTGATGTTTTTAACCATATATTATACTTGTACTAATGTAAATAAATGGTTGTTCAAAAGTAGCTTACTAATAATTTGTTGCTCTAAATCCAGGCTTTTGAATTTGTTTAAAGCATGGCATATTTCACACTAGTGGTTCTAGCTTACTTTATGAACAGGGATTTAAAGAGAAACTAAATTTCTCCAAAGACCACATTCCTCCTTTGTGTTTTCTAATAAATGTTCCAAGCTCCATGAGTCATTTGCCTTGGACTTTGAAGATCATCCCAAATGTACTGTTTGGCAGAAAACATGAAAATGAAATGACCTCTCTGTTTTAAATATGGCAGGAATTACATATACACCAAGAATGTGATTTTAATTTATGTTTGAAAGATGCTTCCTGGAGGTACCTCAAGAAATTTGGCATTACTGTAAATTGACACAGAGGGGCACAAAGTTTCAAGAAACTTGGATTTTAAACTATAAACTGGGAACTTGGCCACAGGAGTTTATGAGGTCTCACTCCAGTGTGCTTTGGTTAATGTAATTCATTGGTTCATCTTCTCAGTACTGTGTTCTGTTCCTGCTTTGACCCCATGTCTTTGTCTATACTTTATAGCTCCAACTTGTGTTTTTTGCTACCTTACAATTTGCCTTGTTAGATGAGTATGATGGTTCACACCTATAAATCCTAGCTATTCAGGAGGCTGAAATCTGAGGATCAAGGTTCAAAGCCCATCTGGGAAGATAATTCTATGTGACTTATCTGCAATTAACCAGTAGAAAGCTGCAAGTGATCCTGTGGCTCAAATGGCAGAGCACTATCCTTGAGCAAAAATGCTGAAGGACAGCACCCAGACCTTGAGTTCAAACCCCAGGATCTGCATACACACACACACACACACACACACACACACACACACACACACAGAAGCTAAACATGAACAAGAGGTCTTGATTTCAAGCCCCTCTATTGGCATAAAAAAATAAAATAAAACAAACTAGCAATGGACAGTACAGTGAGACCTTGTCTCAAAAACAAGACAGCAGAACCCAAACAAATATTTTTTTTTGGCCTGGTGCCATCATCTCCCTCTGTAATCTTAGCTATTCAGAAAGCTGGGGTCTGAGGATCATGGTTCAAAACCTGCCAAGGCAGGAAAGTTCATGAGGTTCTCATCTCTAATTAACCACCAAAACAAAGCTGGAAGTAGAGCTGTGGCTCAGGGAGTAGAGCACTAGCCTTGAGGAAAAAAGCTCAAGAACAATACCCAGGCCCTGAATTCAATCTTCAGAACCACACAAAACAAAACAAAATGAAAAACCCACCTTTGCTTTGTCAAGTCCCTATCTCTAACTCATGGATTCTTTTTTTGCTCCAAGGATGTATCTTCATAATGCAATTTTCCTACTTTTTGTTTATTTATTTGTTTTCTTGCAGTACAGGGGACTGAACTCAGGATTTCATATATGCTAGGCAAGAAGTCTACCCCTGAGTTACACTCCAGTTCTTTTTACTGCTTTTTAATATAGAGTCTAAACAGGAGGGTTAGATTAATTTTAACTTTTTTTTTTTTTGTTCGGTTGTGGGGCTTGAACTCTGGGCCTGGGCGCTATCCCTCAGCTCTTCAGCTCAAGGCGAGCACTCTACCACTTGAGCTACAGCGCCACTTCCAGTTTTCTGGTGGTTTATTGGAGATAGGAGTCTCACGGTCTCTCCTGCCCGGGCTGGCTTTGAACCGCGATCCTCAGATCTCAGCCTCCTGAGTAGCTAGGATTACAGGTGTGAGCCACCAGCGCCCGGCTAATTTTAACTTTTTATGCCAGGTTACATTACAAGTTTTTGGCCAGCCATGCATCAGTTGCCCTTGAATGAAGACCTTACTTGTAGTCTGACCAATTGGCAAACTGCCCAGGGCCAAGTGGAAAGAAAAAAGTAGCTTCCTTTGGGAAGGATTTTGTGTGTATTATGCACTGAGAGTGAGTCTTTAACAGGAGCTATGCAGGATGTAGTTTTATTTATTTATTTATTTATTTATTTTCGTGCTGGATCTGGGGCTTGAACTCAGGGCCTGGATGCTGTCCCTGAGCTTTTTCATTCAAGGCTAGTACTTTACTACTTAAGCCATGTAAAGCTCACTGAAGAAGATTGCCACGTGGTGCAGGCAGAGAAGAGTTTATTAGGGGAAAAGCAAACTGCCTGCCCCACAGCAGATTGAGGTGTGCATGGCAAGAGAGCTTAAAGCCAGAGGAAAGAGATTATATATGGGAGGTTGAGGAAGGGGTGTGGCCTCAGCTGATGAGGAGATGACCTCAGAGGATGAGGAAATGACCTCAGAGCCTGGAGTACCTCCCACTACCCCCAGGCATGCCAGTGGCCTGGGTTACAGGTTCTGGGTGGGACTTCTACAGTACACCAAGAGAGAAGAAAGGGAAGGGACCATTTCTTCCAGAGGGACCTAACAAGCCACAGCTCCACTTCCAGCTTTTTTTGGTGGTTAATTGGAGATAAGAGTTTTACAGATTTTCCTCCTTGGGCTGGCTTTGAACCTTGGTCCTCAGATCTCAGCCTCCTAAGTAGCTAGGATTATAACTGTGAGCTATTGGTGCCCAGCCTATGAGGCAGTTTCTTCTCAGAGAGAATATTTATTGACTATCTACCTAGTGTTTTCTAATAATAGGTTCAGGGTACTTCAGAGTTTAATACAGTATTAGTTTCATGATATTGAGACTACAGTATCATGAAAGTGGACATATTCATTAAGGGGATAAATTACAATATAGCTCATGTATTAAAGCCAGGTACTGGTGGCTCATGCCTGTAATCCTAGCTACTCCAGAGTCTGAGATCTGAGAATTGAGATTCAAAACCCACACAGGCAGACAAATTCATGAGACTCTATCTCTAATAGATAGAACTGGAGGTATGGTAGAGAGCCAATCTTGAATGAAAAAGCCAAGTGAGGATGAGAGGCCTTGAGTTTCAGTCCTTGTACACACATGCTTGCATACATTTGTATATGTGCACGCAGGCATACACACAGACATAGATCAGCGTCAGATGTGGTAACCTCTGTATTGGGAGAGAGGATCAAGTGTTCAAGCCAGTTTGGGGCTATATAGTTCTAGGCCAGCCTGCACAATATAGTGAGATCCTGTCTCAAAATAATAAATAAAATGAGTTTCTCAATTGTTCTAATACATTTCAATAACTCAACAGACATATTTGGCTAGTGGATATTGGACAGTGCAGGTATAGAACATTTTCATCACCACATAAAGTATACTTGGACAGCACTGATAATAGTCATTTGAAATCATGGCTCTGGGTTAGGACACCTAGAAAATAGGATCCCTTTATATAAAAGTTCCTGAGCAAGGCTAAGAATGTGGCTTAGTGGTAGAGTGCTTACCTAGCATGCACGAAGCCCTGGGTCTGATTCCTTAGTACCACAGAAACAGAAAAAAAGCTGGAAGTGGCACTATGGCTTAGTGGTAGAGTGCTAGCCTTGAGCAAAAGAAGCTCAGGGATAGTGCCCAGGCTCTGAGTTCAAGCCTCAGGACTGGCAAAAAAAAAAAAAAAAAAAGTTCCTGAACATAAGCAAGCTGATGATGGTAATGGTATAGTGGAATGTGAAGAATAAAGCTCTTTCTTAATTTTGATTTATTGTTGTTGTTATTGTTATAACAAATGCTCTTGCTTAGTTTTTTTTTTTTTTTTCTGGTCCTGAGGCTTGAACTCTGGACCTGGAATCTGTCCTTGGGCTTTTTTTTTTTTTGTCAGTCGTGGGGCTTGAACTCTGGGCCTGGGCTCTGTCCCTCAACTCTTCAGCTCAAGGTGAGCGCTCTACCACTTGAGCTACAGCGCCACTTCCGGTTTTCTGGTGGTTTATTGGAGATAGGAGTCTCACGGTCTCTCCTGCCCGGGCTGGCTTTGAACCGCGATCCTCAGATCTCAGCCTCCTGAGTAGCTAGGATTACAGGCGTGAGCCACCAGCGCCCGGTTTCCCTGGGCTTCTTTTGCTCAAAGCTAGCTCTTGAGCCACAGAGCCTCATTGGGAATTTTTCTGAGTAGTTTATCAAAGAGTCTCACAGACTTTCCTGGCTGAGCTGGCTTTGAGCCACAATCCTTAGATCTCAGCCTCCTGAGTAGCTAGGATTACAGACATGTGTTACCAGCAACTAGCTTATCTTTTTATTTGCTCACGGCTGGCGTGCTACTATTTGAGTTATACCTCTACTTCTGGCTTTTTGACCCTTGATTGGAAAGAAGAGGCTCTTGGATTTGTCTGTCAGGACTGGCTGAGAACTATTATTCTCAGATTTCAGCCTCCTGAGTAGCTGGGATTACAGGCATGAGCCACAAGTGCCCAGCTTCATTGTTGTTGTTGTTGTTGTTATTTGCCAGTACTGGGGCTTGAACTCAGGGCATGGGCACTGTCCCTGAGCTGCTGTTTCTTATTTTTTGTCTGTCATGGGCCTGAACTCTGGGCCCAGGCGCTGTCCCTCAGCTCTTCAGCTCAAGGCCAGTGTTCTACCACTTGAGCCACAGCACCACTTCCAGCTTTTTCTGCTTATGTGGTACTTCGGAATCAAACCCAGGGCCTCATGCATGCAGGCAAGCACTCTACCACTGAGCCACCTTCCCTGAACTTCTTTTGCTCAAGGATAGCACTCTACCATTTGAGCCACAGTGTCACTTCTGGCTTTTTCTGTTTATGTGGTACTGAGGAATTGAAACCAGGGCTTCATACATGCTAGGCAAGTACTCTACCACTAAGCCACATTCCCAGCCCTCATTATCATTTTGTTATTTTATTTTTTATTTATTTTATGTTTTACTTTTTGTTGGTCGTGGGGCTTGAACTCTGGGCCTGAGCGCTGTCCCTCAGCTCTTCAGCTCAAGGCTAGAGCTCTAGCGCTGGAGCTCTAACGCCACTTCCAGTTTTCTGGTGGTTTATTGGAGATAAGAGTTTCACGGACTTTCCTGCCCCGGCTGGCTTTGAACTGTGATCCTCAGATCTCAGCCTCCTGAGTAGCTAGGATTACAGGTTTGAGCCACTGGCACCCTGCTAGTAATTATTATTATTTTTTGGGGGGGGGGTCCAGTCGTGGGGTCTGAACTCTGGGCCTGGACGCTGTCCCTCAGCTCTTCAGCTCAAGGCTAGCACTCTACCACTTGAGCCACAGCACCACTTCTGGCTTTTTTCTTTTTGCTTATGTGGTGCTGAGGAATCAAACCCAGGGCCTCATGCATGGTAGGCAAGCGCTCTACCACTGAGCCACCTTCTCAGCCCCTAGTTATTATTTTTTTAACTGTATTTTTTTTTGTCTTTTCTTTTTTGGTACTGGGGATCGAACCCAGGACGTTGCACTTGCTAGGCAAGCGCTTTGCCACTGAGCTACATCCCAGCCCTAGTTATTATTTTTTTAGTGAACTAAGTCTAACCAGTGAATAGTGGAGCAAGAGACATTGCAGACATGGAATAGTGTGTGATGAGAAAGTATAGTACATCTAGGAGACTATAAAGAAAGCTGGTGCGGCTGGGAATGTGGTTTAGTGGTAGAGTGCTTGCCTAGCATGCATGAAGCCCTGGGTTCAATTCATCAGTTCCACATACACAGAAAAAGATGGAAGTGGTGCTGTGGCTCAAGTGTAGAGTGCTATCCTTGAGCATAAGAAGCTCAGAGACAGTGCCCAGGTTGGCAAAAAAAAAAAAAAAAAAGCAAGCAAGTAAGCTTGCATTTTTGGAATAGTCATGATATTTTGGAATAGCATAGTTGCGTGCGCGCAAATACACATACCATACCTCTGCTTCAATAGTTCAGAACTGAGCATATGGCTCAAAGGCTAATCAGAGTCCAGTTCTAATTGGAAAACAGAAGGAGACAGAGGCCAAAGAATGTTCCTTGTCACTTAGAAATTGTGAATGGGAACAGATGCAAGAATTAAGTTTAGCAAAATGGATACTACCTCCCAAATTTCATTCAACAATAACAATCAAATGCAATATCCATTTTTCACTCTTGTAAGTATTTTGCTCAAAAGAGATCTGAAAATTACTTAAGCTGGAATTGCATTTCTACCTCAATTTGGGCAAACTGGCAAAAAGCAGTTGTAGCTAATCAGCTATGGGTTTGATGAAATGTATTCACACAGACATTGGCCAGGCCACATCCTAGAAGCTAATCATTTTACAAGATCTTTTTTCAAGATGTCAGGTTGTTTTAATATTAGTTTTTTTTAAAACCCAAATAACCATATTGTGTTATTGGGCTTCCTTGCCTTCCTTCCTTCCTTTTTTTCTTCCTTCTTTCCTCTTTCACTCCTTCCTTGCCTCCCTCCCTCCCTCCCTTCCTTCTTTCCTTCCTTCCCTTCCTTTCTTTCCTTTTTTTCCTTTCTTTCTTTCCTCTCCTGTTTCTCTTCTTCCTCCATTCCTTCCTCTTTCCTTTTCTTCCTCTTCCTTCTTTCCTTTTCCTTACTTTCTCTCTCATTTTTGTTATCCAATTATTTTTTTTAGTTTGCAAAAAAAAAAAAAAGGTAGCTTAATCTATAGGAAAAGACACGCTATTGTTTTTCATCCTTTAAAAGAAACGTTTCCATTTATGTGTGTTTTAAACTCAAAGAACTTTAAAACATGAAGATTTCTTTCAGGGCAAACACTTTGAAGAGCAGCTCCTATTAGCCCCTGCCATCATTCCTCCACTTGAAGACCATCGTGTTATTTCCATTATATTTCTCCTCATTTTCAGGCCTTATTAGCTTGGCTGTAAAAACTCACTCCAGTTGAAAGTTGGCAAGCTGACAAGGCTATGTGCCAGAAGTGATTTACTATCCACTGCATTTTGTGAAGGTAAAAAAAAAAAAGCTATAAATAATAGCAAAAGCAGTGAAAAGTTACTGGTTCCAAATATTTCAATGTGCATAATGTGTGTCACCTCAAACTTTTCAGCTTTTGTGGTTGACAGTGTGAGAGGATATGAAAGGTTTGAAAGGTACAGATAGTTTGCATTCCCAGGGAAAGGAGCGCTCTGATCTTCTTAGGGATCAAAGGCCCCTCTATGTCTATCATCGGTAGCTGACTTTGAAGTCTACCAAGGCTTGATGTGGAGGAGAAAGAAGCAGGGGACTTGGAACAAGGGGGAGGGGGCAGGGGAATCCAGGTGCTGAGCCTCTCATTATCTCCAAAATTAGGTGCTTCCATTGATCAAGTAATAATAACAAAAACAAGTCTATCATTTTTTTCTTTGCTGTTTTTAAACTACTGAGCTCATAAAAGAACTTAATCTTTGCATGTGACTTAATCTTTAACTGTGTAAATTGCCAGGAAAAGTTCAAGTTGAATATAGGAATATACGTTTGAGTTTGATCTGCAAACATCTGGTCGCTGTTTCTCTGATAGACTCCTTCAGAGGCAGAGGTAGTCCTTGCTCCTTCTCTTTTTTTCTTTTTTCTTTCTTTCTTTTTTTTTTGGGTCCGGTTGTGGGGTCTGAACTCTGGGCCTGGGTGCTGTCCCTCAGCTCTTCAGCTCAAGGTTAGCGCTCTACCACTTGAGCCACAGTGCCACTTCCGGCTTTTTGCTTATGTGGTCCTGAGGAATCGAACCTAGGGCCTCATGCATGCAAGGCAAACGCTCTACCACTGAGCCACCTTCCCAGCCCTCATTGCTCCTTCTCTAAGGAAGCTTGTTTCATTCTTAGGGAGACATGAGTGTTTTTCTAGTGTTGTGATACATCATGATAATCTGAGGGGGAAAATTATACTTCAACAATTATGGATCTATTGTAGGCTAGATTGAAAAATTTGTCAAAGTTCCTTTTTTTTTTTTTTTTTGTCAGTTGTGGGGCTTGAACTGTGGGCCTGGGTGTTGTCCCTCAGCTCTTTAGCTCAAGGGTAGTGCTCTACCACTTAAGTCACAGCGCCACTTCTGATTTTTTGGTAGTTTATTGGAGATAAGAGTCTCATGGACTTTCCTGCCCAGGCTGACTTTGAACCACTAGCCTCAGATCTCAGCCTCCTGAGTAGCTAGGATTACAGGCGTGAGCCACTGGCACCCAGCTCAGAGTTCTTTTAGAGAAGGAAATGGCTCATTATATTCCAATATTCCTGACCCTGCCACACTCATCAAAATGATTTTGAAGCTGCTGATAAAAATGAAATCAAGAAAGCTGGATGTTTGTGGTTCATGCCTGAAATCCTAGCTACTCAGGAGGCTGAGTTCTTAGGATCACAGTTCAAGGCCAGCCCAGGCAGGGAAGTCTGTTAGATGCTTATTGCCAATTATCCACTGGAAAATCAGAAGTATGCTGTGGCTCAAAGTGGTAGAGTGCTAGCCTTGGGCAAAAAGAGCTCAGAGACAGCACCCAGGCCCTGAGTTTAAGCCCCACAACTGACAGAAAAAAAAATGGGAAAGAAGGAAAGAAAGAAAATAAAAGAGCTTACTGGTCTGGGAATGTGGCTTAGTGTTAGAGTGCTTACCTAGCATATATGAAGCCCTGGGTCCAATTCCTCAGTACCACATACACAGAAAAATCCACAAGTGGCACTGTGGCTCAAGTGGAAGAGTATTAGTCTTGAGCAAAAGAAGCTCAGAGGCAGTGCCCAGGTCCTGAATTCAAGCTCCAGGACTGGCAAAAAAAATAAAAAAAATTAAAAAATTAAATATAAGAGTATGAGTAAGTCCACAGAACAATGAAACCTGTTGAAAGTGTTGTAGGAGGGAAGAAAGGGATCGAAGGAGAGATGGAGGGGGTGAATTTAATCAGGGTACATTGTATATATGTGTGGGAATGTCATAATGAAACCCCCTCTTGTACGACTAATATATACTAGTAATTTATCTTTAAGGAAAGATTAAAAAAGTCAAGTTTCCATAGGGGTATCCTGGAGCTCCAGAATCAAGTACGTCTTTTCTCTGCTTTTAGTAGGCACCATGTAAACAGTTTTATTTGCTCTAAGTCTTGAGTTTAACAAGCTTTTTGTTGTTGTTGTTGTTGCGGGGGGGGGGGGGGGGGCGGTGGTGGTGGTGGTGGTGGTGGTGGTTGTGGAGCTTGAACTCAGGGCCTGGGTACTGTCCCTGAGTTCTTTTGCTCAAGACTAGTGCTCTACCACAAGCTTTTTCACTTACTTATTCTTTTTGGTACTATGATAACTCTTTTCCACTGAGCTAGAGCCCATAGCTAGTAGTAGGAGCTTTTTTTTTTTTTGGTCATATGGCTTGAACTCTGGGCCTGGGCACTGTCCTTGAGCTCTTCAAGCTCAAGGCTAGCACTCTACCACTTGAGCTACAGCACCATTTCTGGTTTTCTGGTGGTCTTATTGGAGATAAGAGTCTCATGGACTTTACTGCCCAGGCTGGCTTTGGACCACGATTCTCAGATTTCAGCCTCCTGAGTAGGAACTTTTTGACTATTTAAGAGCTCCTTCAGGGCTGGGAAGGTGGCTCAGTGCATGCATGAGGCCCTGGGTTCGATTCCTTAGCACCACATAAGCAGAAAAAGCTGGAAGTGGCGCTGTGGTTCAAGTGGTAGAGTGCTAGCCTTGAGCTGAAGAGCTGAGGGACAGTGCCCAGGCTCAGAGTTCAGGCTCCCCACATGGGGGGGGGGGGAAAGAGCTTCTGTAATCCTAGCTGAGATTTGAGGATCAGGTTCAACGATAGTAATGCGACTTTTACCTCCAATTAACTACCAAAAAAGCCAGAAGTAGAGTTGTGGCTCAAGTGGTAGAACACTAGCCTTGATCATAAAAGATAAAAGCTCAGGGACAGTACCAAGGCTGAGTTCAAGACCCAGAATCAGCAAAAAAAAAAAAAAAAAAGAAAAAAGAAAAAAAAGAAAAGAAAAAAAGAAAAGAAAGGAAAAAGTGCTTCTTCCTGCATTGATGCTAAAAGATATTTGTGTAAAGTGATTAGGTGGTTTAATACATAAATGTATTTTTTTCTTCTTTTGCTGCAAGTAATGAAGGTTGGACTCACGGCCTTGCACTCTTTGATTAAGGATAGTGATCTTACTACTTGAGCTACAGCTTTACTTCCAGCCTTTTGCTTGTTAATAGGAAATAACAATCTCATGGTCTTTGAATCATGATTCTCAAATCTCAGCCTCCTAAGTAGCTAGGATTACAATGCCTGACTCATAAATGACTTTGAGCAGTGTGTATACGTAGATAGTAACAGGGCACATAGGAGAGTCCTAGATGAGTGCTAGATAGTATGAAATCAAGAACAAAAAAGAGGCTTTACCACTTCCTTTATAATTCTTAGTACAAGATATGCATAAAAGCTAAATTTCAAAATAAAGCAGAGGAAGATAGTTATGTGAAGTTAAAAATCAAGAGTTTATCTGTTGCTCTCTATCCATTTTACCTTGAAAGATTACAATTTGTCAGAGGTTGCAGACTTGCTAGAAACCTAAAGAATATTTGCAAGTATTTAGTTATTGAATGTTCTGTGTGTGTGTGTGTGTGTGTGTGTGTGTGTGTGTGTGTGTGTGTGTGTGCCAGTCCTGGGGCTTGAACTCAGAGTCTGGGCACTGTCCCTGAGCTTCTTTTGCTCAAGGCTAGCACTCTACCACTTGAGCCACAGTGCCACTGATGCGTTTTTCTTTGCATGTGGTACTAAAGAGTCAAACCCAGGGCTTCATGCATGCTAGGCAAGCACTCTACCACTAAGCCACATTCCCAGCCCTGACTGTTCATTTTATGCTAATCTCTCCAGTGAAAGAACAGAAAAAATTCCCATCCTTACTATCTGATATCATCCTGCCTCTTCAGGTCCCAAAGACCTTATCATTCTATAGAAATTACATCTTTGTTTTTCATTACATTTTTTTTTTTTGGGTCTAGTCGTGGGGCCTGAACTCTGGGCCTGAGCGCTGTCCCTCAGCTCTTCAGCTCAGGGCTAATGTTCTATCACTTGAGCCACAGCGCCACTTCCGGCTTTTTTCTTTTTTCTTATGTGGTGCTGAGGAATCGAACCCAGGGCCTCAGGCATGCAAGGCAAGCGCTCTACCACTGAGCCACCTTCCCAGCCCTTTCATTTCTTTTTCACTTCCTTCATGTCTTATAGCAGAGAGAATTAAATGATAAAGCCTAAGCCAACCTTCCTCTCAGTTTTGAGACGAGTGGGGCAAGATGTGAAAGGAAGAAAGGAAGGAGAGGAATGGTGGAATTCTGTTAAAGTACTAAGTCTATTCCCCATTCATAAATCACACAGATAATCAAGGTGCTAATGTGAATGTTGAAATAAACAGGTTCAGCAAGATCTCCTGCTTTGACTTTTGATTTTCTTCCAGAACTTGAAAAGAAACAGAACCACATAGTTACTGTTTTTTAGGGTTGGGAACTCTACCAGCAATACCCTTTACATGCTAGTTTTCTTAGAAATGCTTGGGTAGCCAAGTGAGGAACGTTTACCTGTACCTTGTTGATTATTTTACAAACTCTCCAATATTCATTATCCAAATCTCACCTCATAAAAGAGATTATAGGGTCTGGTATATCAACTCAGGGGTTTTGTTTAAATGTTCTTGTCCACATAGTCAAAATAATAATTAAATTTTTTTCTTGGTCGTGTGGCCTGAACTCTGGGCCTGGGCACTGTCCCTCAGCTCTTCAGCTCAAGGCTAGTGCTCTACCACTTGAGCCACAGTGCCACTTCTGGCTTTCTCTGCGAACCCAGGGCCTCATGCATGCAAGGCAAGTGCTCTACCACTAAGCCACAGTCTCAGCCCAGTTTAAGTGATTTTTGAGTAGCTGGTCAGTGTAAGAGCCACCGATTTTCAAGGTCTGAAAAGGTTATGTTCTGTAATAAAGAAAATATCAGGGCTGGGAAGGTGGCTCAGTGGTAGAGCGCTTGCCTTGCATGCACGAGGCCCTGGGTTCGATTCCTCAGCACCATATAAGAAACAAACCTGGAATGGCACTGTGGCTCAAGTGGTAGAGTGCTAGTCTTGAGCTGAAGAGCTGAGGGACAGTGGCCAAGCCCAGAGATTGCACTTTATGCCTTTTTTACATAACTGATTGAAATCCGCTCCCCCCAACCCCGGTAGGTCTGGCGCTCCGCCCTCGTTTAGCTCCGCCCTCATTCTAGCCCCTCCCCTCCGGAAATGGTGGAGTGCCATCGTTGCAATCCCACAGTCAACCACAGGGTGGCGACAGCGCTCTCAAGCGGTCGTTCCCGACCGCGGAAGCGGAAAAGGCGGGAGCTCGGAAGCACGTGACGCCAGTCACCCAGCGTGAAGGCTGGGTGTCCCGCCTGGAAGGTGGGCCGCGCCGGGCGTGTGTTGGTAGCTGTCGGAGGTTCCCCGGGCGGGTGGTAGATAGCTCGGACCTCATGGCGGAGATTATCCAGGAGCGCATAGAAGACCGTATCCCCGAATTGGAACAGCTGGAGCGCATTGGGCTGTTCAGCGCTAAGGAGATTAAGTGAGAGGGGCCGGGGGAGCGGGCGGGCCGGGCGAGCTGAGGGGAGGTGTGTGTGTGGGGGGGGTCGTCCCGCTGGCGGGGCGACCGGCGGGAGCGCTTTGAGGGGGTCTGAGGAGATTGATTGCCGGAATGAAATCCGCACCCACTCCCCGGGGACCCGTCCGCCCCAGGCCTGGCCCCCACCCCGCCACCCCGGACACCTGGGCTGCTCTGCCCGGAGCAGGCCCGTGGGGGAGAGCGGGGCGGGGGGGGGGGGGGGGGGGAGGGGGCGTCCCGCCGACGCCCAGCGGGAGCCGGTGGGTCTTCACGCATTGCTGGCAGTCAGTGATTTGTTGCGGTTAATTAAGGCGAGTGCTCTCCCACTTTGAGCCATGGCACCACTTCCAGGTTTTTCTACATATGTGTGGCTGAGGAATCGAACCCAGGGCCTGAAGCACTCTACCACTGAGCCACCTTCCCAGCCCCAGCTCTTTCTTATACCTCCTTCTAATGTACATTTTATGCATTCACTCCGTAACTATGAGTAAGGTTACTTAAGTCCTTTGAACTAATAAGCTTTTTTTAGGTGGAGAGTATTATTATTATTATTTTAATTTGGCTGTAATCCCATCCAGGAGGCTGAGGTCTGAGGACAGCGCGTAGGAAGCAGCCTGGGATGGAAAGTCAAAGACTCTTATCTCCCAAGTAACTCCCAAAAAAGCCTGATGTGGAGCTGTGTGGCTCAAGTGGTAGAGTACTAGCCCACAAAAACCTACATGGAGATGTAGCTCATTAGTAGGACGCTTGTCTAGGATGCTCAAGGCCCCCTAGGTTTGATCCCAAGAATGTAGAAAACAAAACAGGACAAATACCTAAGTGATCTCAATTAGGAAGAAAACATATCTTTATTCATATTACATACAAATTATGCAAAGCATTATGGTGATGGGAATGTAAGTGATTCTGGCAATTTAGGTGATTTTCCTGAAAATTCAAAATAAATTGATGTTGACGAGAGCACAGAAGTAATCATGTAAGAGAATACTTGTCTCACTGTGGCAAGACCAGTGTAATTGGGAATTATGTTTTGGTAAATACATATTTGAAATGTATGACAAAATAACCAACATAAAGATAAATAATAAATTAAACACCCCCTTCCTCCCCAATGAAACAGACAAAACCTAACCAGGTATGAGGATTAACACCCATAATCCTAGCTACTTGGGAATTGGAGATTGTGAGGACAGAAATTCAAAACTAGCCTGGGCAAAAGATTTTTTTTCCCCCTAGTCCTGGGGTTTGAACTCAGGGCCTGGACCCTGTCCCTGAGCTTCTTTTTTTTTTTTTTTTTTTTTCTGAGCTTCTTTTACTCAAGGCTAGCACTCTACCACTTGAGCCACAGCACTACTTCTGGCTTTTTTCTGTGTACGTGGTACTGGGGAATTGAAGCCAGAGCTTCATGCATGCTGGGCAAGCACTGTACCACTAAGCTACATTCCTAGCCCTAGGCAAAAGTTTTATTGGTTCTGTTTGTTTTCAACAAATATAAGCTGGGTGCAGAGGCATACACCTGTCATCCTAGCTACCCAGAAAGCCTAAATAGGAGGCTTGTGGTCAGACTGGCCTAGGCAAAAATATTTATTCATAAAATAAAGCAGAAAAGGTTGGGGGTATGGTTCAAGTGGTACAGTTTCTGCCTAGTAATCACAAGGCCCTGGGTTCAAACCCTATGCTACCAAGGGGGATGGCGTGGGAATCCATAAAACAAAAATCCTAAACCTAAATTTTTAACTTTTTTTTTTTGTGGGGGTTGGGGGGGGGGTTGGTCATGGGGCTTGAACACTATACATGGGCACTGTCCCTGAGCTCTTCAGCTCAAGGTGAGCACTCTACCAATTGAGCCACGAGGCCACTTCCGGTTTTCTGAGTGCTTTATGGGACTTTCCTGCTTAGACTGGCTTAGAACTATGATCTCAGATCTCAGCCTTCTGAGTAGCTAGGCTTACAGGCTTGAGCCACCTTCGCCCAGCTATTATTTAACTTTTGCTTCTTGAAATGTTGTAGCTTGGGGGCCCGTGGCTCATACCTATTTTTCTAGCTACTCAGAAGTCTGAGATCTGAGGATTGATGTTGAAGCCAGTCTGGGCAGGAAAGTCCATGAGACTCTTATCTCCAATTAACCAACAGAACACCGGAAGTAGCACTATGAATCAAGTGGTAGAGCATTCGCCTTGACCTGAAGAGCTCAGGCACTGCTGGTACAAGGTGGCTTCCAGGACCAGCACCAAAAAAATATAGCTTATTTTCATTCATTCATTAATGCATTCATTCACTCATGGCAGTACTAGGATTTGAACTCAGGGTCTTGTGCTTGCTAGGCAATCATGCTACCCATTTGCTATACATCTATTCCAATTTTTTGGTTCATTAGGACAGAGTTTTCCTCGGAAGCCATGATGGTCTCCAGTTTGCTATTCTTCTGTGGGCTGGAATTACGGATGTGTGCCACCACTAATGATTAAGTGTTGTAATTTAAATGACTTTCTCTTCAGGGCTATCATTAAGAAGGCTTCTGATCTAGAATACAAAATACAGAGAAGAGCCCTTTTCAAGGAAGACTTTATCAATTATGTCCAAGTAAGTGAATTATTTTGTTGCTGTTTAATCCCCTGACAAATTGAAATTAGAGGACGGTAAGATTAACATTTCTGCAGAAGTTCATAATTGTTAGAGATTGGGATTGATTAGAATTTTCTTTTTTAAAAAAAATCAGTATGGGGTTTGAACTCAGGGCCTGGACTCTGTCCCTGAGCCTTATTCTGTTCAAGGCTGGCATTCTACCACTTGAGCCACAGCTCCATTTCTGGTTTTTGAGTGGTTAATTACAGATAAGAGTCTCAGGGTGACTTTTCTGCCTTGGCTGACTTTGAACCACAATCCTCAGATCTTTTTTTTTTTTTTTTGGTCTGGCGTGGGGCTTGAACTTTGGGCCTGGATGCTGTCTCTCAGCTCTTCATCTCAAGACTAGCGCTATATCACTTGAGCCACAGTGCCACTTCCGGCTTTTTCTGTTTATGTGGTGCTGAGGAACCAAACCCAGGGCCTCATGCATGCGAGTCAAGCACTCTACCACTGAGCCACCTTCCCAGCCCTGATCCTCAGATCTTAACCTCCTGAGTAGCTACGATTCTAGGCATGAACCAGCACGTGCCTAGCTGATTAGAGTTGTTGATTAGAAATACGTATCAGAACTAGAGACAGTTATTGGGAGTTGTTTTGCTCACTGGGCTTCAATCCTTGCCAAATGGAACTCTTTATTATTAGTTAGATCTGAATCTGCCAGACATAATGTGTAATTAGGATTTCAGCAAGAGATTTGCTTCTTGGAGAGCAAGAGAGAGGAGTGAGAATTTGACCATAGATAGTAGAAAGTCTTTAAGTCAACTTGGAAAGAAGAAGTGCTCCAAGATTCCCTCTCTTCTCTCCCTCTCTCCCTCCTTCCCTCTTTCCTCTGTCCTTCCCTTTCTTTCTTTCTTTTTGTCGGTCATGGGGCTTGAACTGGGCCTACGCACTCACTGTCCCTCAGCTCTTCAGCTCAAGGCGAGAGCTCTACCAACTTGAGCCACAGCGGTGCCACTTCCAGCTTTTTTTGCTTATGTGGTGCTGAGGAATGGAACCCAGGGTCTCATGCATGTTAGGAAAGCACTCTAACATTGAGCTGCCTTCCCAGCCCCTCTCCTTCCCTTTCTTTCTGTGCCTACCCTTTGTTCATGGTTCTGTATATACTTGTAAATCTTACAGCTGTAAGGTGGATTTTTAGTGACAATATTTATTGATAATATTAATAATATTGAAATAATAATTATTGTAAATTCTGCTTATTGATAACAAATTATCTTCAATTAAAAAATTGTTTTTCCTACCTTTAAAAAGTTGTAATTTTTCTTGCTTATATTTCTTTGTATGTTTTTCTTCCACAGTATGAAATTAATCTTTTGGAGCTGATCCAGCGAAGAAGAGCAGTAAGTAGATAACTTTTCAGAAGTTAGAAAAATATATAAGTAAATTGGTGTCTCCATAACTAGGACTTATTTGAGAGACTTATTAAACTGCAAGGAGCTCATAATGGTTATTTGTAATAATTTGCTTTATTTGTTAGTACTTTTTTTTAAATTGTATTTTTTTTGTCTTTTCTTTTTTGGTATTGGGGATCAAACCCAGGACGTTGCACTTACTAGGCAAGCGCTTTGCCACTGAGCTACATCCCAGCCCTACTTTTTTTTTGGGGGGGGGAGGGGTCTGGTTGTAGGGCCTGAACTCTGGGCCTGGGTGCTGTCCCTTAGCTCTTCAGCTCAAGGCTAGCGCTCTACCACTTGAGCCATAGTGCCACTTCCGGCTTTTTTTTCTTTTTGCTTATGTGGTGCTGAGGAATCAAACCCAGGGCCTCATGCATGCAAGGTAAGCGCTCTACCACTGAGCCACCTTCCTAGCCCTACTTTTTTTTTAATTTAAAAAATACATTTTTTTTGTGTGTGTGTGTTGCTGAGGTTTGATGATTACTAGGCAGGTGGTCTATCATATGAGCCATGCTTTTAGCCATTGCCAATATAGTTAAATGACCAAGTGGGAAGGCTATTTTGGATAAATATCATTAAACTGAGTGTTTCATATTCCACTTTATTTTTTATTTTTATTTTTGGTACTGGGAATTTAACTCTTGTCCCCTTTTAGCGCATCAGATATTCATTTAAGAAGGATGAGATTGAACATTCAATTGTGCAACGGATACATGGGGTCTTTGGGCGTGCTTCAGCAAAGTGGAAAGTAAGTGATCACAGCATCCTTTATAAATATGAAAATGTGTATTGTATGTATGATGACTTAGATATCCAAATGTATTATCTTCTGTTCCCATCTTAGGTATCTTAATACCTATTTGAATGATTGTGTCATTGCTTGGAACTTTTTTTTGTGTTTGTTGGTCCTGGAGGTGAAACTCAGGGCCTGGGTGCACTCCCTGAGCTTCTTTTGCTTAAGGCTAGCTCTTTAGCACTCAAACCATAGCTCAACTTGTAGCTTATTTTGTAGTTTAATAGAGATAAAAATCTCATAGATTTTCAAGCCTGGGCAGGCTTCAAACCACAGTCCTCAGATTTTAGCCTCCTGATTAGCTAGGATTACAGGCGTGAGCCACCAGTGCCTGTCTTGGAACATTTTTTAAGCCACATAGACTGTGAAGAAAATCAAGCTCATAACCTAATTGTTATTTTGTGATGTTGGTGCTGAGAACAGTGTGTTTGGCACATGATTAAGGTTTAGGGAGTCCCTGGTAGACCATTGGGTATCTCTGAGAAGGGAAGTACACTGAAGACTGGGAATAGTACCTTAGTAACTATGTTCTTTAAGTCTCACTTGGAAGTGGAATTTTTTTTTAAGTTTTAATTTTCTTTTGTTTCATTTTTTTCATTTGTTTATTAAGTAGTTATACAAGAGTTACAATTCCCCAAGTCAGGTTAACAGCAATGCTTCTTGGTCACTGTCACCCCCCTTATATGGGAAATCCTTTAGATTTCTAGGAACCTCAGGTTTTCTTACTGTACCTAATTGAGATCTTTTCAGACCTGCACTGAACAAATTGGGTAGACAACAGACTTGTCTTGGAGATGGTGGGATGGGAGTGGAGAGTCAGATTAAGTTACTGTGGTTACGCTCACTAAGGAAGATCCTCATAGGCACATGGTAATGAGATCTTCTGGAACTTGGCTTATGTTGTCAACAAACTAAATTATTGCGAAGGTATATTACATATAAAGTTAAGGCGAGGCAGCTTACCAGAGTGCTTTTCTTGCAGGATGATGTACAGCTTTGGCTGTCCTATGTAGTTTTTTGTAAGAAATGGGTGAGTACAACTATGTCTTCTTTCCCTTTTGTTTCTGTTAGTCTTAAAACCTTTTAAAAAAGCGGCTTCATTACTGAACTCCATGTTTTCCCAAAGCTGTTGTCTAAGAATGGGAAAGGAACTCAAGAAGGCTGAGGCTGAACTTGAGTATAACATTTATATACCTGAGTGACTATATAAATGACTCAAATCATTTGAAAAGAAAATCATTTTTACACATATTTATTCAGTAAAATTGAAAAAATTTAAAAATAATAGACATGTTTAGTGATTTAGGTAGAAGAACACTACAAGTATGTCTGCTTTTATTGGTGTGTCCTGAACAATAGCAGATCTTGCTCATTATTGGATTCTTTTTTTTTTTTTTTTGCAGGGGTTGGGGGGTGTGTGTGAGTATACTGGCACCTTGTGCTTGCTGAGCAAGCACTCTACTACTTGAGCCAAACTCCAGCTTGTAGTCAGGGTGGGCACAGTCCATGTTCCTTACAGATTAATAGCAATGATTTCACTGTACAGGAAGTAGAAATTTTTCTTTATCTTTTACAGGGTACTAAAGCTCAACTTAGCAAGATATTCTCTGCCATGTTGGCCATTCATTCGAACAAGCCAGGTATGGTAAAATCCTTATGAGTTCTTTTTTCTAGATTCAAGCTGTTTTGGAATTATCTTACTTGAGAAGCCCAAGAGGATTTGAACTTACACAATATTTTTGGTGGGTTTGAGCTTAGATAATTTGTCTTGGTAGTTTCTGTTCCTGGATAGCTCATCCCTAACCCTAACCCTAACTCCTGTTAGCTCATCCCTACTTACTGCAAGCCAGTAGATACTTGACCAGGTATTGTATCTATAGACAAAAAGGATTATTAGTTCATTTGGCTTGATGGAAAATAAATAGATCATTCCTTGAAAGGCCATTTTTTGTTGGAGGCAGTGAAATATGAGGAGGCTGGAGCTGGTGGCTCAGGCCTGTAATCTTTGCTACTCAAGAGATCTGAGGATTATAGTTTAAAGCCAGACAAATTTAGAGATTCTTGTTTTTATTTTTTGGGTCGATCATGGGGCTTGCACTCTGGGCTTGAGCACTGCCCCTGAGCTCTTCAGCTCAAGGCTAGTGCTCTATTACTTTAGCCACAGCGCCACTTCCAGTTTTTGAGTGGTTAAGTGGAGATAAAGGGTATCATGGGAACTTTTCTGCCTGAGCTAATTTTGAACTGTCATCATCAGATCTTAGCCTCTTGGGTAGCTAGGATTATAGACATGAGCCACTAACACCTAGCATTTATTTTTTATTTTTTGTTTTTATTTTTTGGTCGGTCGTGGGGCTTGAACTCTAGGCCTGGACTTTGTCCCTTAGCTCTTCAGCTCAAGGCAAGTGCCACAGTGCCACTTCCGGTTTTCTGGTGGTTAATTGGAGATAAGAGTCCTGTCCCAGCTAGCTTTGTGCTGTGATTCTCAGATCTCAGCCTCCTGAGTAGCTAGGATTACAGGCATGAGCCACCAGTGCCCAGCTAGCACCAGCATTTATGAACTTTAAAGTGCCTTTGGTTTTGGTACTAATAGAATTAAAATTTGAGGGGCTGGGAATGTGGCTTAGTGGTAGATTGCTTGCCTAGCATGCATGAAGCCCTGCGTTCAATTCCTCAGTACCACCACATAAATAGAAAAAGCCAGAAGTACACTGTTGCTCAAGTGGTAGAGTGCTAGCCTTGAGCAAAAAAAAGAGAAAAGATCAAGGACAGTGCCTAGACCCTGGCAAAAAAAGGTTAAAAAAAAAAAATTGAAAGAATATGGAATGTTGTGGGGAGCTGTGGCTCATGACTATAATCCTAGCTACTCAGGAGACTGAGGCTAGTTTAAAGCCAGCCCAGGCAGAAAAGTCCACAAGACTGTTATCTCCAATTAACCACCAGAAAACCAGAAGTAGAGCTCTGGCTCAAAGTGGTAGAGTGCTAGCCTTGAACAAAAGAGTACAGGGATAGTGACTAGGCCGAGTTTAAGCCTCATGACTGACCAAAAACAAAAAGACATGAGAAGAGCAAGAGACAAGAGGATTAAAATTATTTGAGATTTCAAAATATAGAATCTTAGTTTTTGTGTTTTTATAAGAAACAAATAGTAAAACTAGAAGAATAAACATTGTAGTTAAATTTAAAAAAATGTATGTTGGCTTTAGATATGATAAAATACAGTAATAGGCATTTACATCTCCATCATTTAGAATGAACATGTTTACATTTACCTATTTGCTTAGAAAACTCCAAAGTAGTGGCTGGGAAGGTGGCTCAGTGGCAGAGTGCTTGCCTTGCATGCATGAGGCCCTGGGTTCATTCCTCTGTACCACATAAGCAGAAAAAGCCAGAAGTAGAGCTGTGGCTCAACTGGTAGAGCACTAGCCTTGAGCTGAAGAGCTCAGGGACAGCACCCAGGCCCAGAGTTCATGACCGACCAAAAAAAAAAAACTCTCGAGTAAAATTTTGCCCCTCCTTCACACCAATGGGAGCATTGGTGTGTCTTTGCCTAACTTGATTAATTTATGAATGATGTTTCATGTGTTTTCTCTTACAGCTTTGTGGATTATGGCAGCCAAATGGGAAATGGAAGATCGCTTGTCTTCTGAAAGTGCAAGACAGCTCTTTCTTCGTGCTCTGCGCTTTCATCCTGAGTGCCAGAAACTCTATCAGGAAGTGAGTGAGTGTGTCACAGGATGAAAGACTTGATTGAGGGCCGATGCTATTAACACTGCTGTGTATTTCCTTTTTTTTTTCCTGAGCCCATTTTTCACCTGTCTTCATATTTTTGTTTCTATAACAGAAACATTACAGCTTCTTGGTAGCTTTAACAGGAAAGGAAAGGAGCATTAGAATCCCATGTACCATTACCACTTGTAGCTATTTTATGCCTACATTAACAGACTGCTTCTTTTATAATAAATCTTTCATTTTTCCTGTATTGTGGCATTTAGATTGGTTCCAGTATTTGCTCTCACATCTCTGTATATGAAATTTTAGCACTTTAGGATAAACTCCTTACTTTTTTGGAAGCAGAATTATTCATTTAAAAGGTATAAGCTTTTTGTCTTTTTAAAATGTTAATGTCTTTTAACTGTAAAGCACTGGGCTACGGATGTGGCTCAGTGGTAGAACATTTGCCTAATCTATCTCAGCCCTGGGTTTAGTTCCCAGCACTGCTCTGCAAAAAAAAAAAAAAAAAAAAAAAACCAGTTAAAGATTCTGCCTTGATGTGGCTTATGTCAGTGCAGTGACAGCAGAGAGCCTTTAAGAACCCCTGGAACTGGCCTTGCTGCTGCTGCTTTTAGGAAGGGAGTCCTGGGGCTACGTGGTGGCCTCATGGAGACCCCTCACTCAGATACCTCTGGAGGGGTGGCAGGGTCGGAGCCCAGGGTGCACTTCCGAGTGACAAGGTTCATCATGGAGGCAGGTGTCAAGCTAGCTATGCGCTCCATTCCCATCGCCACTGCCTGCACCATCTACCATAAGTTCTTTCGCGAGATCAGCCTGGAGGCTTATGACCCATACCTCGTCGCCATGTCATCCATTTACTTGGCGGGCAAGGTGGAGGAGCAGCACCTGCGAATCAGAGACATCATCAATGTATCCAACAGCTACTTCCACCCAGGCAGCGAGCCCTTGGAGCTGGACTCGCGCTTCTGGGAGCTCCGGGATAGTGTTGTGCAGTGTGAGCTCCTTGTGCTGAGGGCCCTGCGCTTCCAGGTCTCCTTCCAGCACCCGCACAAGTACCTGCTCCACTATCTGATGGCCCTCAAACACTGGCTGAATCGATACAGCTGGCAGCGGACTCCTGTTGCCATCGTGGCCTGGGCCTTGCTGCGGGACAGCTACCACGGGGGGCTGTGCCTTCGCTTCCAGCCTCAGCACCTGGCCGTGGCTGTGCTCTACCTGGCCCTACAGGTCTATGGAGTAGAAGTCCCTGCTGAGGAGGAGGCCGAGAAGCCATGGTGGCAGGTGTTTAGTGAAGACCTTACCAAGCCAATCATTGATAACATTGTGTCTGATCTCATTCAGATTTATGCCATGGACACAGAGATCCCCTAAACCTCTAGCTTTGGCCTGCCCAAAGAAAAGTCCATGATGGTTGTTTGCCTGGAAATAGTGCCATCACTTTGCTGCCATGCCTAGTGCCCTGAGGACCAGCGAGGAGGACTGGTTATGCTGGTGAAGGTGATGACACACTGTTGCTTTGACTGTCCCTAGCAGCATGGTCCAGACATTGTGAGGAGCTGTGCCTCCTCTGTGCAAGGAGCTCACAATGTGCTGCTGTCTGAGGTGGCAGCATTCCCTTTGTTCTTTGAGAAGACTGACTGCAACCAAGATGTGAGCTCACTGACTGGAGAGTCAAAGAACAGATGGGACTTCATCCCTAGGGATCTTCTTAAAGCCAGATTTATAATAAGTGTGAATATGCAACACAGATGCAATTTTGTTTGTGTAATTAAAAAATGGTACAAATCAAAAATATTGGATAAATCCACTGTATAGTATGTACTAATCATGCATTTATTTTATTTCCTATTTCTACAACAGTACCCTGGCTTTCTTATAGTTTGATATATATATTTGTCACTTTTTATTTTGAAGTAATTTTAGGCTCACTGGAAGTCACAAAGATAATACAGTGAGGTTAGGGTATGCTTCACCTAGGTTTCTTCAATGATTATATTTGTAAAATTGTATAGTATCAAAAATAAGAAATTAACATTGCTACAGTTCATATCTACATGTATGTTGTCATTTTTCAACATACATAGATTTATTTTCTTGCATATTTTGTTATATGTTATTATTGTAATGTATAGTTTACTATTGCAGGGCCAGTCTCCAAGTTAATTGGCTTCTCTGTTGTACTATTGGGCATGCTACTGTTTCTGTTTCTGATTTTTTTTTTTTGGTTCATCATAGGGCTTGAATTCAGGGCCTTGGCACTGTCCCTGAGCTCTTTTGTTCAAGGCTATCTAATGTTCTACCTTTTTTTTTTTTTTTTTTTTGTGCCAGTCCTGGGGCTTGAACTCAAGGCCTGGACACTGTCCCTGAGCTTCTTTTGCTCAAAGCTAGCACTCTACCACTTGAGCCACAGTGCCACTTCTGGCTTTTTCTGTGTATGTGGTACTGAGAAATCAAACGTAGGGCTTCATGCATGCTAGGCAAGCACTCTACCACTAAGCTATGTTCCTAGACCTTGCTCTACCATTTTGAGCCACAGTACCACTTCTGGTTTTCTTATGGTTAAATGGAGATAAAAGTCTAACAGGTGCCGGGCGCTGGTGGCTCACGCCTGTAATCCTAGCTACTCAGGAGGCTGAGATCTGAGGATCGCGGTTCAAAGCCAGCCCGGGCAGGAAAGACCGTGAGACTCCTATCTCCAATAAACCACCAGAAAACAGGAAGTGGCGCTGTAGCTCAAGTGGTAGAGCGCTCGCCTTGAGCTGAAGAGCTGAGGGACAGCGCCCAGGCCCAGAGTTCAAGCCCCACGACCGACAAAAAAAAAAAAAAAATGTTTAAAAAAGTCTAACAGGTGGGGCTGGGAAGGTGGCTTAGTGGTAGAGTGCTTGCCTCACATGCACAAGGCCCTGGGTTTGATTCCTCAGCACCACATAAACAGAAGAAGCTGGAAGTGGTGCTGTGGCTCAAGTGGTAGAGGGCTCGCCTTGAGCTGAAGAGCTGAGGGACAGCGCTCAGGCCCAGAGTTCAAGCCCCACAACTGACCAAAAAAAAAAAAAAGTCTCACAGATTTTGTTACCCAGGCTGGCTTTGAATGCAATCCTCAAATTTTAGCTTCCTGAGTAGATATAATTACAGGGGTGAGGACTGGGAAGGTGGCTCAGTGGTAGAGTGCTTGTCTCGAATGCATGAGGCCCTGGGTTCGATTCCTCAGCACCACATAAACGGAAAAAGCCAGAAGTGGCGCTGTGGCTCAAGTGGTAGAGCGCTAGCCTTGAGCTGAAGAGCTGAAGGATAGTGCCCAGCTGTCCATGGTACCTTCAGGTACCATGACTGGCAAAAAAAAAAAAGAAGAATTACAGGGGTGAGCCAACTGCCTGGTCCACTATTGGCTTAAAAAAATTTTTTTTTTTCAGTTCTGAATTTTCTTTTTTTTTTTTAAATTTGTGCTAGGGATCAAACCCAGGCCTTGATATGCTAGGGGAATATTCTGCCACTAACTTATATCCCCGGCTCTTATAATTTAATTTTTTTTTTTGAGACATTTTCTCCCTCCCCCTCCTCGCTCCCCCATCTCACCCCCCTCCCTCCCTCCCTCCCTCCCTCCCTCCCTCCCTCCCTTCCTTCCTTCTTTCTGCCAGTCCTGGTATTCTACCACTTGAGCCAGTGCCACTTCTGGCTTTTTCTGTGATTATTTGGAGATAAGAATCTTGTACATTTTCCTGCCAGGGCTGACTTCAAACTACAATCCTTAGATTTTAGCCTCCTGAGTAGCTAGGATTACAGGTGTGAGCCACTGGTACCCAGCTTTGAGATAGAACCTTGCTATGTAGTTCAGGCTGGTCTGGAATGCAAGATTCTCCTGACTTAGCCTCCTAATTTCTTCTGTTTGCTGATACTATTTCACTTTTTTCAAGTTGTTTATTTTATTCCTCAGTAAAGAATAGTATGAAAGCAATTTGAAATCCTTGTCAGATAATTCTTATATCTATGTCATCTCTTGATAGATTTTCATTCAAGTTGAGATTTTCCTGGGTTTTGTTGTATGATGAGTGATTGATTGTCCATTGAATTTTAGACATCTTTGAAACTGCAAATAATTAAAAGTTTCTGTTTATTGGGTCTGATGTACTCTGTTATTTTAATGCTTAGTGGGGCTAGAAGTCAGAATTCTTTTTTTTTGGTAGGGCTTGAACTTGGGCCTGGGAGCTGTCCTTGAGCTTTTTCCCTTAAAGTTATCACCACCACTTTGAACCATAGCCCAACTTGCAGTTTTCTGGTGGTTAATTAAAGATAAGAGTCTCATAGACTTTTCTGTCCAGGCTGTTTTTTGAAGTGTGATCCTCAGATCTCAGCCTCCTGATTACAAGTGTGAGCTACTGGTGCACAGCTCCAGATGCTTAATACTTTGTTGATACTTTTGATATGTATTAGGAAACCATAAATAAAATTACTTGCAGAAACTTTCGTTGTTAGATGACAAACTTATGTACTTCTTAGCTGGATTGTTGCAACATTATTTAGCATGTTGCTTCACTGTGCCAAAAAAACTTAAGGTTGGACTTAGGGCTATTTGTAAACTGTTAACTAAGGATACAAAAATATTTTTCAAGTGTTTGATATCCTTAGAGTGTGTGTTAGAAGAGCATAAAATATTTCTACTATACCTTATCATTGTCAACTAGTTTCATAACAAAGTAAACATAAGATTCCTGACCTTTCTGTGTGTGATATTAATAGATTAAAACAAAAAGCCATCTTTGATGTTTCTAATTGAAAAATAAGTATCTCTAAGGAATTTCAGGTCATTATTTCCCTTTTGTAGTACTTTAGAATGGAGCTGATGCATGCTGAGAAACTGAGAAAGGAAAAGCAAGAATTTGAAAAGGCTGCCATGGACATGGTAAGATTCTGGTATATTGTCAGTTGTTAATGATGTATAGTTATTGAACCTGCTTAGGAGGAAGAGAAAAATCTTTGATATATATGTATATATTTTCCCCCCATATTTTGAAATCTGAAGAAGAGTCTAGAGTTGATTTAATTAATGTTTGTGCTTTAAAGATATTATAGTGAGACTAATTGAAGTAGTCCTCAAATTATTACTGATGGAATGACAATGCTTTTGTTAAATATTGTATAATTTCATTAAATGATGTATTAATGAGTTCAGTGAACTTAACAAAGATTGTGGAAGTCATGTATTCTAGCCTTATTCCCTCCCTTCCTTTTTTATTTTCTGAAGTGTTTACTGTTCTGCTTCAGCCTCTTTTTTTTTTTTTTTTTCCAGTCCTGGGGTTTGAACTCAGGATCTGAGCACTGTCCCTGAGCTTCTTTGCTCAAGGATAGCACTCTAACATTTGAGCCACAGTGCCACTTCTCTTTTTTTCTGTTTATGTGGTACTGATGAATTGAACCAGGGCTTTATATATGCTAGGCAAGCTCTCTACCAGTAAGCCATATTCCTAGCCCTGTGCCTCAGCCTCTTAAGGTATCAGAATGGCAAGTGTGCTCTAACACACTCAGCTTTTTTCCTTTTTGTAAACTTTTAAAATGTAATTAAAGAAAGATTTAGAATGTCATAGTTGAAGTGCTAGGTATTGTGTACACCTATAATCCCAATATTTGGGAAGGAGGGATGGGTTATCAGAAGTTTTAGGCCAGCCAGCACCACATAAGTGAGACTGTCTCAAAGAACAACAATTCCACAAACAAAAGCTGAGTACTGTGGCTCATGCTTGTAATCCTAACTACTGGAGAGGTAGAGAATGGGAGTATCATGGTTTGAGATGAGCCATGGTTTGAGATGAATAACCTGTAGCTGTTATTGCAGCTACGTGGGAGATTGCAAAAAGTTCACAAGATCCCCAGTTCAACAGAAATGGGTGTGGTGCTGTGTCCCTGTCATCTCAACCAGTGTAAGAGACTTAATTAAGAGAGTTGGGAGCCAGGTGTTTGTGGCATGAGCCACTAGTAATCCTGGCTACTCAGGGGTCTAATATCTGAGGACACAGTTTGAAGCCAGCCTAGGAAAAAACCTGTGAGACTCTTTATCTTTGACCACCAAAACAAGAAATGGAGGTGTGGCTCAAGTAGTAGAGTGCTAACAACAAAGCCATGCAAGAACTCACAGCCTGAGTTCAAGTCCCAGTGCCAAAAAAAGAAAAAAAGGTCTGTTCAGACTGGTCCCAGCAAAAAGCCAGATATCTCAAAACTATGGAAAAAAATACATATGGTTAGAGGGCTTGCAAACTTAACAAGTGTGAAACCCTGAGTTCAAACCCCAGTACCTCCTCTAAAATTTTTTTGAGCTGAAAAAGGGACTTTGTTGAATTGTCTGTTATTGTAGTTTCTAACTCAGAACTTTTCTTTCTTTTTTTTTTTTGTTGGTCTCGGGGCTTGAACTCTGGGCCTGCCTACTGTCCCTCAGCTCTTCAGCTCAAGGCAAGTGCTCTACCACTTGAGCCACAGCACCACTTCTGGTTTTCTGGTGGTTAATTGGGGATAAGAGTCTCACAGACTTTCCTGTCCCGGCTGGCTTTGAACCGCGATCCTCAGATCTCAGCCTCCTGAGTTGCTAGGATTACAGGCGTGAGCCATCGCCGCCCAGCTCAGAATAGTCTTATCTACAAAAGATCTTAGAAGAGTAATCAAAGCATGTACACCTGACTTATTCTGGACTAAATGGAGGATAGACTTAGGCTTTGTGATCTTGCCCCTACTGTTAGGAGCTTGAAGGGACCTACTTGGAATACCAGTTGTCTTCAAGCTGTGCATTTTACAAGTGATGGAACTGGCTCACACAGTTTCCTAGAGGTTATGTGGCATGGCAGTCCAGGACCATTCATTTTACCGTCATACTTACCTGTTTACTGGTACTCTCTTTTAAGTCATGTTTAATATAACATTTTGTAGGGGGATTTTGATCAGCCTGAAGAAATCCTTAGGGGTGAGTTGGCGAGGATCATCTACAAAACTTCTGTAAGCAAGATTAAAGGTGTGTTTCTTTTAAACATTTATTGGTGATAGAAAAGGGAAACCTGATTATAATTTGGACTGTTAGGGAGTTTTATAAAATTTTTATCAGAGGGCTGGGAAGGTGGCTCAGTGGTAGAGTGCTTGCTTCACATGCAGAAGCCTGGGGTTCAATTCCTCAGCACCACATGAACAGAAAAGGCCAGAAGTGACACTATGGCTTAAGTGGTAGAGTGCTCGCCTTGAGCTGAATTGCTGAGAAACAGTGCCCAGACCCAGAGTTCAAGTGCCATGACCAAATGAAAAAAAAAAAAAATCATTGGAATGTATATAGAACTCTGTAGGAATAATGCCTTGTATTTTTTTTTTTTCCGGTTGGTCGTGGGGCTTGAACTCTGGGCTTGGGTGCTGTCCCTGCACTCTTCAGCTCAAGGCGAGTGCTCTACCACTTGAGCCACAGTGCCACTTATGCTTTTTTAGTGGCTTATTGGAGATTAGATTCTCATGGACTTTCCTGGACTTTCCTGCCCGGGCTGGCTTTGAACCATGATCCTTAGATCTCAGCCTCTTGAGTAGCTAGGATTACAGGCGTGAGCCACCGGTGCCCGGCAATTTTTTTTTTGTTGTTGTTGTTGCTGGTTATGGGGCTTGAACTCTGGGCCTGAACACTGTCAGTAGGGCTCTACCACTTGAGCCATAGTGCCACTTCCAGTTTTCTGGTGGTTTATTGGAGATTAGAGTCTCAGGCTTTCCTGCCTGGGCTGGCTTTGAACTGTGATCTTCAGATCTCAGCCTCCTGAGTAGCTAGGATTACAGGGGTGAGCCACCAGCTCCTAGCTTCAATAAGATTTAATTGAGTATTGAACTCATTGGGAGTTAAGTAGACTGATAATTTAGTCTATTATACCCTTATTACGTTCTCAATAAAAGAAGTACTCATGAATATTCCAAAATATTAATAATGGTTTTATTTGTGTAGTGAGAATATGGGATGATTTCCCCTCGTAGTTTGTCCAATTTCTCAAGGAAAAAAAAAGGCCAGTGGGTACCAATGGTGTTCCCACCTGTTGTAATGCAAGCTACTCAAAGGCTGAAATCTGAGGATTGTGGCTCAAAGCCAGCCCAAGTAGAAAAGTTTGATTATCTCTAACCAGCAAAAATACCAGACTGGAGAGACTTGGCTGAAGTAGTAGAGCACCAATCATGAGCAAAAATGCCAATAGACAGTGCAAGGCCCTGAGTTGAATCCCTGTTACCAACCCACTAACACAAAAAAAGTGACAACCAAAAAATCAACTCCCAACTGAAAGTGTAGCTCACTTGTAGGGCATGCACTTAGCATGCCTGAGATCCTAGATTATCCTCCAGTACCTGCAAAGCAAAAGCAAAAAGCTGGGGTGTTGTATATATTAATTCTAGCACTTGGGAGGCCGAAGCAGGAGCATCAATGAGTTTGAGGCCAGCTGAGGATATACAGTGAAACCCTGTTTCAAAGCAACAACCGTGTTGGGTGCCAGTGGTTCATACCATCTAAGTTTATCTACTCAGGAGAGGGAGATGGGAAGATTTATGGTTTCAGGTTAGCCCAGGCAAAAAGTTCAGGAGATAGGCTGGGAATGTGGCTTAGTGGGAGAGTGCTGGCCTAGTATGCATGATTCCTCAGTATCACATAAATAGAAAAAACTGGAAGTGGTGCTGTTGCTCAAGTGGTAGAGGACTAGCTTTGAGCAAAATAAGAGATTAGGAGACTATCTCGACAGAAAAAAGGCATTAATTCCAGTACATGAAGAAAATTGGATTCATTGCAGTCTAACTGGTAATTATTCTCTCTGCTTTAAAAAATTTTAGGTGCAGAATTTCATGTGTCACTTCTTTCTATCGCGAAGCTATTTGACTTTGCCAAAAATCTACAAAAAGAAATCTATGATGAGTAAGTAGAAGTGGCAGGGTGAATCTGTTTACTTCTGGCCTTGTGAGAAGGATTTCATAGGTTTTTAGAAAGAGGAGAAAGAAAATGCCACATTAAAGTTTTAGGAAAAATTATATCCTATTACGAATGAGTATATTCTCAGAGAAATTCTTTGACTTACTGACTTCCTTTTGGAATCTATATCTAGTTTCCTGGCATCTCTTTTGTCCATAAAATGAGAGTTGTATTCATAACTCTATAGCTAGGGATGCAGATAATTTCACTCTTTAATGTTTGGTTATTTGTGGTTATTTCCATTCTTAGATAGGCCCCTTTGATTCCCCGGGAGTTAAGAGAGAGCCTGGATCAGTCTTTCCTTTGGATACATCAGGGTTATCACGTTTTGGTGAGGACTAGATTGTGCTTTTCCTCTGCCTTTATTATTATACATATTCAAGAGCCTAGATATAATAAGGTCCTCCAAGATTCAAGGAGGCCTCTATACTCACACAGCAACTAATTTGCCTTTGAGAGCCAACTTGAAAATAACGTTTGTGAATGCAATGCAGTTAACTGTCTGACAACTCTGTTGCATTGACTATATATTAAGATATACTGGCGAGTTAATTAGGAAGTGGTTCTTACAGTACTGCAGTTGTAAAGTATATTTGTGTGCGCTTATAGACCACAGGCTACTGTCTGATCTTCTGGATGGAGTCTCTTCATCTGGCAAAATGTCAATAAGCTGTAATTTTCAGCCTTCAGGCTTTGCACACAGATGACCCTCTCACCTGGGATTATGTGGCACGTCAAGAATTAGAGATCATATCTAACGCAGAAGAGCAGCCTACAACGAAACAAGCCAGGGCAGTGGAGTTGGGCCAAAGAGAAGAGAGGTGCTGTGCTGTTTATGAAGAGGCAGTGAAGACTCTGCCTACAGGTGAAACTTACCCTGTGTTATAGTAGTAGTAGTGCTATTTTTTCTGCTCAGCATCTTTACTGAAAGTCTCTCCATAGTACATTTTGTCAAATGCTTGGATCGGGCTTGCCATCTTTTTTTTCTCTGATGGTGAAAGTTTCTCAATAATAGCATTTATGTTCATTTATTTGGAGGAAATAGTACTTGGGAAATTTTAATTTTTACTTAATGTTACTATTTTTTTGTGCGGGTCTTGAGGCTTGAACCCTGGTCCTCAGATCTCAGCCTCCTGAGTAGCTAGGATTACAAGTGTGAGCTACCAGCAACTCAGCTCAATTTTTATTTTATAATGGTAGGGAATAAAAGACAGATAGGACAGGAAATATGGATAAAGCTTTCAAGTTTGTGTCATTATTCAGTTGATATGTTCAATGAGCTATATAATCAATAACCTTTCTTCCTTCCTTTTATTTATTCATTTATTTACTTTTGTTGTGCCAATAAGGGGGCTTGAACTCAGGGTCAGGGCACTCTCCCTTGGCTTTTTCCTCCTAGGTTGGCACTCTACCATTTGAGCCACAGCTTATTTCCATATCTTTGGTGGCTGTTGGAGACAAGAGTCAGACTGTTCTAACAGGCTAGCCAGGCTAGCTTCAAACCTTGATCCTCAGATCTCAGGCCTGTTGAGTAGATAGGATTGCAAATGTGAGCCACCAGTGCCTTGTCCTCCCCTCTTTTTTTCTTAAACAAGGTAATTAAAATTCTCCAGAGGAGAATTTCCCTTTGAAGAAAGGATGTATGATGCCTTGTGGTCAGAATTGGTGATCTGATTAATGTAATCTGACTTTTCCAGAGGCCATGTGGAAGTGTTACATCAACTTTTGCTTAGAAAGAGTTTCTAAGAAGACAAGTAGTTCATTCCTCAGAGGGAAGGTAAGGATTTAGGTTATATAGTTACAGAGGGTGGTTAGAAAGTGCCTGTCTTTTGAAAATAGAAAAGAAGCACAGCCTTTTCAGGGTCTGGGCCAACTTATGTAATATCACGCCTAACCACTCACTTTCTCTTAGTGGGTAGTGACCTGTCATTCTGAAGGTCCTGGTCTGCTTTGCCCTTATGGCCAAAGGTGGGGAAGGGCTCTATTTTTTTTTTTTGGGTCTGGTCGTGGGGCCCGAACTCTGGGCCTGTGCGCTGTCCATGAGCTCTTCAGCTGAAGGCTAGCGCTCTACCACTTGAGCCACAGTGCCACTTCCAGCTTTTTTCTTTTTGCTTAGGTGGTGCTGAGGAATCGAACCCAGGGCCTCGTGCATGCAAGGCAAGCGCTCTACCACTGAGCCACCTTCCCAGTCCATGGGGCTCTATTTTTATTGCCATGTGCCTGGTGCACCTGCTTACCTCATCTTGAGAGTGACACCACCATTCAGGAGTATTGCAGATCCTTCTTTGAATTCTCAGAAATAGAACTGCTTTTGCTGAGATTAGAGGTTATAAGACTTCTGCTGGGATCTTTTAAGTGACCTGAGGGATCTTTCTCATTTCAGAGGCTAGAAAGAACCATGATTGCATTCAAAAAGGCTCATGAACTCAAGCTCCTCGCAGAATTGCAGTACAAGCAGTGGGTAAGAACATGGAAAGCACATTTATTGTCAGCTCCACACATCGTGTTCCAGTTGTTTTGTGCTGGTGTCATGTGTATTTATTTAATTTTTTTTTTATTGCCTATACTGGGGCTTGAAATCAAGGTCTGGCACTCTAATTTAGCTTTTTTGCTCAAGGCAGACATTCTACCACTTTAGCCACTGCTCCACTTCTGACTTTTTACTGGTTAATTGGAGTCTTATGGATTTGTCTGCCTAGACTGGCTTTGAAATGTAATCCTCAGATCTCCACCTCCTGAGTAGCTAGGATTACAGGCATTAGCCCTTGACACCCGGCTTTTATATTTATTTGTAATGTCTTGTTTTGTATTGTGTTCTATTCTTACATTAACATTTTCCCCATAATTTTTACATATCATATACTATACAGCATAGTCTATTTTATTACTCTTCCAAGACTGAGATTCCCTTTTCCCATTATAGCAACTGTGGGAAAATGCCAGGCCTGGCATTTTCTTCTGCCTCTATTTGAGCTATTGATTGCTGGCATATCAGTCTCATCCTATGAATTTAAGTGGTCTCTAAGCAATGCCATGACAGGCTTGCTCCTTTTCCATTATTTTTCTTTTGCTATTTACAACTGTGGCTATTTCAAACATTCTATGTGCTCAGATCTCTAATGTTGCCCTTTCTTTTTTTTTTTTTTTGGGTCCGGTCGTGGGGCCTGAACTCTGGGCCTGGGTGCTGTCCCTCAGCTCTTCAGCTCAAGGCTAGCGCTCTACCACTTGAGCCACAGCCACCACTTCCGGCTCTTTTCTTTTTGCTTATGTGGTGTTGAGGAATCGAACCCAGGGCCTCATGCATGCAAGGCAAGCGCTCTACCACTGAGCCACCTTCCCAGCCCCTCAACAATCATTTTTGACTTGGCTTTTAAAATGAGAGTCCTTCCACATACTACCATTAAACTTAAGTGTCTAGCTCATTCTATTCCTATCCTTTCTGTAAGCTTTTCTTTATAGGATGAGCTGTTAAAATTAGAAGTTTTTTTTTCTGTCTTTTCCCATTGTCTTTGAATAAAGGGACTTAACACTCCTTTCAGACCAATCTTCTAGTCCTGTCTTTGTATCTTGCCTTCCAGTCATTACTGAACTTCAGTTTCTAAGCTGTCTCTATTCTTTGGCTCTTGCACGCTGGTTCAGAGGAATATTCTTCTCTTTTCGTAGGAGTCTCTACATTCACCTGTCTGGTACTTGTTTCTCCTTAAGTCTTCCTTGAGTGCTTCCTTTCTCGAAGTCCTTTCCTATCCTTGCCTAAAATCCTACTGATGCTTCTGATTTGAACTCCTGTAGCCGATGATTTTCTTTTTTTCTGTAATGGCACATGACAACTCTTTTTAGACTGAAAGTTTTAGGCATTTGCTGGTAGCTCATGCCTATAATCCCAGCTATCCAGGAGGCTGAGATTTGAGGATTGAGGTTTGAAGCCAGTCCAGGTAGGAAAGTCTGTGAGACTTTTATCTCCAGTAAAGTACCAAAAAGCTGGAAGTAGAGTTGTGCCTCAAGTGGTAGAGTGCTAGCCTTGAGCATAAGAAGCTGAAGGATAGTGCCGAGGTCCTGAGTTCAAGCCCCAGATGGGCCCCTCAAAAAATAAAGACTATAGGTCCTAGAGGACCCAGGGAACATACATGATTTACTCATTATTGAATTCCAGCCTATGATATTGTGTGACATAAATGATTGCTGAAAAAACTGACTGGATACTGCCGTTTACTTACTTTTTCTCAATTTTGTAAAATGAAATTTGTTTTCATTTTTTTTTCCTGTTAGTATAGGCACAAGCATTTTATTTTATTTTATTTTTATTTTTTATTGTAAAGATACTATACAGAGGGTTACAGTTACATGAGTAAGGTAATGAATACACTTCCTATTGAGCATTGTTACCCCCTCCATTGTTTTCCCCCTACCATCCCTTCCCTCCCTCCTTCCCCGAGGTCCTTTTTTTTTTTTTTTTTTTAAATTGAGGCACAAGCATTTTAAATTTAAATTTAATCTTATTTATTTATTTTTGCCAGTCCTGGGGCTTGAACTGAGGGTCTGGGCACTGTCCCTGAGCCTCTTTGTGCTCAAGGTTAGCACTCTATCACTTGAGCCACAGCGGCACTTCCATCTTTTTTCTGAGTAGTTTATTGGAGATAAAAGTCTCATGGACTTCCCTATCTGTACTAGTTTCGAACTGCTTTCCTCAGATCTCAGCCTCCTGAGTAGTTAGGATTACAGGCCTGAGCCACCATCCTGGCTTTTCCCTACCTTTAAATAATGGTTATAGATAGGATCTTGTAAAGAAGGAGGAATTCCAAATTGTTCCCTTTGTGCCTGTTTAACAGTGGGTTTTGAAAAAGCTGTTGATACAATTGTTTCAAGTGAGGTGGTAATTTGCCTTATTTACATAAGTAATTTAAGCTTTCTTATAATTGATTTTCCACTGATCCTTGTCTTACTTAGATTGAGTTATTGCTGCACCAAGACTGCAGGCAAGCTCTGGAGGTAGCAGAATCTGGGACTGAGCTGTTCAAGGACTCTGTGACCATATGGCAGTTGTGGCTGCAGGTGCTGATTGACTCAAAGAGCCCCGATATTGCTGTGGCTTTTGAAAAAGCCTTTGTGCACCTGAAACCACAGGTCTGTGTTGGGTATTTTTCATTCTTTTTTTTTTTTGTCTATTGTGAGGTTTGAACTAAGTACTATCCTTCAGCTCTTCAGCTGAAGGCTAGCATTCTACCACTTGAACCACAATACCACTTCCGGTTTTCTGGTTAATTGGAGGTAAGAGTCTCATGGACTTTGCTGCCTGGGCTGGCTTTGAACCTCGATCCTCAGATCTCAGCCTCCTGAGTAGCTAGGATTACAGGCATGAGCCACCAATGCCCAGCTTCCCCCTCCATTCTTGTAGCCTCCTCCAACCTCCAGAAAAAAGTACCCACGTTTCCATTTCCTGGTATTCATTTTGATAAACAGCAATTTAGTTGTTAGAAAAGTTACACCTTTGTATTCCTCCCCTAAGTATCTTTGTTTAGTCAGTTTATTTGTGTGTAAATTCATAGAGCCCTAGTTATGATTTCCTTTTGTATTTTAAATCTAGCTCCTATATATGAGAGAAAACAAGTGCTGTTTGTTTTTCTGAGCCTGGCTTACCTCATTTAGCATGATTTTGTCCAAGTCCATTTGTTTCCTTGAAAATGACATAATATTATTCTTTCTAATAGATGAGTAAAATTGCATTGTATATATATGTACTGCTTTTTTTTTTTTTTTTTTTTTTGTCATGGGGTTTTAACTCAGGGTCTGGGTGCTATCTCTGAGCCTTTGTGCTTAAGGCTAACACTCTACCACTTTGAGCCACAGTTCCACTTCTGATTTTCTGGTGGTTAATTGCCAATGAGTCTTATCAGGACTTTTCTGCTGGTGTTGGCTTTGAACTGCAATCCTCAGATCTCAGCAGCTCCTGAGTAGCTAAGATTACAGGTATTGAGCCATCAATGCCCAGCTCATGTACCACATTTTTTTAAAATCTACTCATCCATTGTTGGGCATCTAGGCTGTTTACATCTATTGTGAGTAGTGCAGCATTGAACATGGTTGTGCAAATGTTTTTACTGTATCCTGACTTGTGATTGAGCAGTTATTTTTCTAACAGTCTGTTAATGTGAGCAGGTTTGTCTCCCCTTGTGGATTTTATGGGCAGAGTGGAGTGAAGGTTCCAAAAGTGAAGACACGGAAGCAATATTTAAGGTAAGATTGTTCCTTGCAGAGTGGGGAAGGGGTATTTATTTCATCAGTGGGCATTCCTAAAGCACTATTGAATAGCTCAGATGCTTCTTTTTTTTTTTTTTTTTCATCCGGTCGTGGGGCCTGAACTCTGGGCCTGGGCGCTGTCCCTCAGCTCTTCAGCTCAAGGCTAGCGCTCTACCACTTGAGCCACAGCACCACTTCCAGCTTTTTTCTTTTTGCTTATGTGGGGCTGAGGAATTGAACCCAGGGCCTCAGGCATGCAAGGCAAGCGCTCTACCACTGAGCCACCTTCCCAGACCCCTGCTTCTGATATCTATAAATACCCTTACATACCTTTTTCCCTTTGTTTTTTTTTTTTCTTTTAAACTATAGAAAGCTCTTGTAGCTGTCACAGGTGCCAGCTCAGTAACACTGAAGGACAGATACCTGGATTGGGCATACCGAAGTGGTGGCTACAAAAAAGCCCGAGCTGTGTTTAAAAGGTACACACAGGCATTTGTAGCTGTGTCTAGTCTTTATGCCTCTACTCAGCCCTTCATACCTGGGTTAGATATATCATAGTGGTGTCTGAGGAAGTGTGTGTGTGTGTGTTTGTGTGTGTGTGTGTGTGTGTTTGTGTGTGTTCGTTCTGGGGCTTGAACTCAAAGCCTGGGTGCTGTCCTTGAGCTTTACTTGAGCCATATGTAACTTTCGGCTCTATTACTTGAGCCATATGTAACTTTCAGCTTTTTATTTTAGTTGTGGGGCTTGAACTCAGGGTGTGTATATTGTCTCTGAGCTTTTCTGCTCAAGGCTAGCGCTGCATGGAGCCATAGCTCCACTTCCAGTTTTCTAATGGTTGAGAAAAGAGTCTCACAGACTTTCCTGCCTGAGTTGGCTTTGAACCTCAATACTCAGATCTCAGTTTTCTGAGTAGCTAGGAGTACAGGCATGTGCCACCAGTGTTGGCAAATTTCAGCTTTTTTTTTTTTTTTTTTTTTTGCCAGTCCTAGGGCTAGAACTCAGGGGTTTAGGCACTGTCCTTGAACTTCTTTTTGTTTAAGGCTAACACTCTACCACTTGAGCCACAGGACCACTTCTGGCTTTTTCTGTTTATGTGGTACTGAGGAATAGAACCCAGAGCTTCATGCATGCTAGGCAAGCTCTCTACCACTAAGCCACCTTCCCAGTTTTTTTTTCGGGGGGGTGACGTGGGTGGGAAGTCCTTGGGCTTGAACTCAAGACCCTGGGCACTGTCTCTGTACTTCTTTTGCTCAAGGCTAGCACTCTACCAATTGAGCCATAGTGCCACTTCTGTTTTTTTCTGTTTATGTGGTACTGTGGAATTGAGCCCAGGGCTTTTTTTTTTTTGGTTGGTTGTGGGGCCTGAACTATGGGCCTGGGCGCTGTCCTTCAGCTCAAGGCTAGTGCTCTACCACTTGAGCCACAGTGCCACTTCCAGCCTTTTCTGCTTATGTGGTGTTGAGGAATCGAACTCAGGGCCTCATGCATGCGAGGCAAGCACTATACCACTGACCCACCTTCCCAGCCCTGAGCCCAGGGCTTTATGGGTGCTAGCCAAGCACTCTACCACTAAGCCACATTCCCAGCCCCTAGTTTCAGCTTTTTTTTTTTTTTTTTGGGTCCGGTTGTGGGGCCTGAACTCTGGTCCTGGGCGCTGTCCCTCAGCTCTTCAGCTCAAGGCTAGTGCTCTACCACTTGAGCCACAGCGCCACTTCCGGCTTTTTTTTTTCTGCTTATGTGGTGCTGAGGAATCGAACGCAGGGACTCGAGCATGCAAGGCAAGTGCTCTACCACTGAGCCACCTTCCCAGCCCCAGTTTCAGCTTTTTTGATGCTTAACTGGAGATGAATCTTATGGACTTTTTTTTTTGCCCGGGCTAGCTTTGAAGTGCTATCCTCAGATTTCAGCCTGTTGAGTAGCTAGGATTACAGTTATGAGCCACTGGTGCCCAGCCTCCCCCCCCCCCCCCCCCCCCACACACACACATGCACACACACGCTTTGGAGCTTGAACTCTGGGCCTGGGCACTGTCCCCAGCTCTTCAGCTCAGGGCAAACACTCTACCACCTGAGCCACAGCGCCACTTCTGGTTTTCTGAGTGATTTATTGGAGATAA
Organism: Dipodomys spectabilis; assembly: GCF_019054845.1. Taxonomy (NCBI): domain Eukaryota; kingdom Metazoa; phylum Chordata; class Mammalia; order Rodentia; family Heteromyidae; genus Dipodomys; species Dipodomys spectabilis. Next base: position 3,854,574 of record NW_024870681.1, on the reverse strand, counting down.
GAGTCACATGGATTTTTCCTTCCTGGACTAGCTTTGAGCCTCATCCTCAGATCTCAGCCTTCTGAGTAGCTAGGATTACAAGTGAGCCACTGGTTCCTAGTGAACTGGCCTTTCTTATATAAACATTCTTCATAATTTACTAAGATACCTGTGGTATAGTAGTACAGTGTAGGTCATCCTTGTGCTTTTGACAGACAAAAATTGGAAGAATTACAGTCTGAGTCCAGCTCTGAGCAAAAAGTGAGACTATCTGAAACAACCCAAAAGCATAAAGGACTGGAGTGTGGTCTTGCAGACACAAGATCCTGAGTGCAAGCTCCACTATCTCCTTCCTGTCTCCCCACCACCCCCAATAATAAAAAGCTTTGAGGAACATTTCTCTGGAAGTATTTGTCCATATTAGAACTTACATCCTTGGAACATATTCTTAGAAATAGAATTCTTGGCCTTCAAAAGATGTGGAGATAGAGTTGTGAGAACTTAAGGCTTAAACATGAGCAAGAAGAGCAGAGAAGAAGTGGTGATGGCAAAGGGCAAATCGCTAGAGGCGTAGCATGTTCCCTCAGTCATGTGAGTCTGGTCCAGTCCTAAGGCCATTCAGGTCTTCATTAAACTACCTGTGTGAAGGTGCCTCGGTTTTCTGTTACTGTGGAAGATAACATTTTTCCCACCCCTTTTTAGCTTACAGGAAAGCCGTCCATTTTCAGTCGACTTTTTTAGAAAAATGATGCAGTTTGAAAAGGAGCAAGTAAGTATTCTTCTAAGCCTTTCTTATCTGAGAAAATGGGTTTGTGGTTACTTATCTGGTATTTTAAAAATTCATAGTATAGCTGGGCATCGGTAGTTTATGCCTATAATCCTAGCTACTCTGGAGGCTGAGATCTGAGGATTGCAGTTTAAAGCCAGCCTGGGCAGGAAAGTCTGTGAGACTCTTCCCTCCAAGTAACCACCAGAAGAACAGAAGTGGTGCTGTGGCTCAAGTGGTAGAATATTTACCTTGAGCTGAAGAACTGAGGGACAGTGTCCAGGCCCAGAGTTCAAGCCCTATGACTGACAAAAAAACAAACAAAAACTTACAAAATTTGGATCCCTTGGGGCTGGGAAGGTGGCTCAGTGGTAGAGTGCTTGCCTTGCATGCATGAGGCCCTGGATTCGATTCCTCAGCACCACATAAGCAAAAAGAAAAAAGCTGGAAGTGGTGCTGTGGCTCAAGTGGTAGGTAGAGCACTAGCCTTGAGCTGAAGGGCTGAGGGACAGCGCCCAAACAGTTCAGGCCCCACGACCGGACCAAAAAAAAAAAAAAAAAATTTGGATCCCTTGACCCAACCCTTTTTCCATAAAACTGGCTTAGGAAAGGTAATGAAGTAAAAAAGGAGAAAGTGCTTTTCTGGAGAGCAGAAAACTCTAGTGGCCCCTTAGACAGCAAGCTTCCTTCTGAGGTTGGGCTGTATGAGCTGCTATTGCCTTGCCTCTCTCCACAGGACCCAGTTTGTCTCTTGCCTTAGCTAGTGAAGTAGAGAATAGGCACTCAATTAATGTTTTTGTTTGTTTTTGTAAAAGCTGGTCCTTGAATTTGGTCTGGGCATTGTCTCTGAGCTCTTTTGCTCAAGGTTAGCATTCTGCTACTAGCGCCACAGCTCAGCTTCTGTTTTTGTCTGGAGGTTAATTGGAGATAAGCATCTCAATGACTTTTTGTCCTGGGCTGACTTTAAACCATGATCCTTAGATCTCTATTTTTTCTTTGTTCTCATCCTGGGGCTTGAACTTGGCCTGGACACTGTCTTGAGCTTTTTTGCCTAAGGCTAGCCCTCTACCACTTCAGCAATATTCTCAATCTCAGACTCTGTAGGCACTAGGATTACAGGTATAAGCCGCTGACACCCAGCAGGAAGTATTTTATTCTATGAAATAATTTTTAGACTGAAGATGTTACTCCACTTGGCAAATGGAACAAAAGAGAAGACATTTAAAACTTAGTAGTTATTTCCTGTTAAAATAGAGAAAGCCATTTTGTTAAGTACATAATTGGTCAGCACTTTATTTATTTATTTATTTAATTTTTTGCTAGTCCTGGGGCTTGGCACTGTCCCTGAGCTTCATTTTGCTCAAGGCTAGTATTCTTAGCACTTGAGCCACAGTGCCACTTCCGGCTTTTTCTTTTTATGTGGTACTTAGGAATGAAACCCAGGGTTTCATGTATACTACACAAGTACTCTACCACTAAGCCACATTCCCAGCTGGTAAGCTCTTTATTACCTATAATAGGTATTAATACTCCTAATAGGTATTAATACTCTTGTTTTCAGGTAAGAGAATGTTTAAGTTAAGTCAGAGAGTTTAAAGAAACTTGAAGGTGGTATGCTAGTGTTTAGACTAGTGTTTACCCTAAGTTTTAAGGTAAATATAACTGGTATATGTCAGAGTCCAGATTCTCAAAAAGAAGAAATCCTTGGCCATGTGGGTAGACCCTTCTGTATGTATTTCTTGATTTAAATCTTACTTATCCTATAAGGCTTTCAAATACTGTTTTCTGTGAGGCCACTTAGTTCCCCACTGAAAAATCTATGGGCTTTTTTTCGTATAACCAGAAAAAAGTACTTTCCTGGTTGATATTTCTTTATTCTGATGAGCTTTTTTTTTTTTTTTTTGTCTGGCAGAGAAATAGGCTGGTTTATTTTAAATCCTGACCCTCCTCCTACTTTAAATACCTAACTTTCTAAAACAGGGATTTAAGACAAGATCATCTGATTTTTTTTTTTTTTTTTGGTAGGAATCCTGCAAGATGGTGAATTTAAGAGATTATTATGAGAGGGCTTTAAGAGAGTTTGGATCTACAGATTCTGGTAAGTAAGCTTCAATTACAGACACACTAGCATTGATTTGTGCAGTCTGTGACCTGTTAGCATGGTTAGAACAGTCTTTCTTTCTTCCTTCCTCCTTCCTTCCTTCCTCCCTCCCTCCCTCCCTCCCTCCCTCCCTTCTTTCTTTTCTTTCTTTTTTTCTTTTTTTCTTTCTTTCTTTTCTTTCTTTCCTTCCTTCCTTCTTTCTTTCTTTCTTTCTTTCTCTTTTTTTTTTGCACCATGGCTCTCTTACAGATAAATAAAATTTAATCTTTCCCCTGCCTCCTTCCCTTCCTTTGTGCATAATTACACATATATTGCATGCATGTAGTGGGGAGAATGGGGATTGACATGCTGTACCACTTTAGTAATGCCCCAGCTGTCATCCATAATTTTTACTTAAAATTTTTGGTTTCACAAGCCAGGGGATCTGTGGTTGTGGTTCTTCTTTAAGAATGCAGGCTTAGGGAAAAGATCTGCTTGGTGTGACTCTTTGTGAACTCAGGGCCTTGATTTTTTTTTTTTGGGGGGGGGGGTCCGTTCGTGGGGCCTGAACTCTGTTTGGGCGCTGTCCCTCAGCTCTTCAGCTCAAGGCTAGCGCTCTACCACTTGAGCCACAGCGCCACTTCCGGCTTTTTTCTTTTTGCTTATGTGGTGCTGAGGAATCGAACCCAGGGTCTCATGCATGCAAGGCAAGCGCTCTACCACTGAGCCACTTCCCAGCCCCTAGTTTTTTTCATTTCACTAAATAACATAGATTGTCATGATTACTGTGAAAGTTTCCTATAACAGGAAAAATAAACCTTTTTCCTCTCCCTTTGTGTGAAGAAGCTAGGAGGTGAATTGTTTTCCATAGGATACTTGGGAAATAACCTGAAGTCAAGTTTATTAGAAATCTTAATATTAAATATTTGTTTTTAAGCCTTGTCAGAAATCCAACTGTTTAATTTTTTTTTGGTTCTTTTTAAAGATCTTTGGATGGATTACATCAGAGAAGAATTGAACCACCCCCTTGGTAGAGCTGAGAACTGTGGACAGATCTATTGGCGAGCCATGAAAATGTTGCAGGGACAATCAGCAGAGATGTTTGTAGCTAAACATGCCATGTACCAGGCTGGCCACTAGGGAAGAGAAGAACATGGCCAACTTTGAGAAGTTGTACTGCAAACCCTTTGGGAAGATTTCTGAGTCAATATGCAACTTTTTCAGAGATGGCTGACAATATGGCTGATTTATTTGGAGACATGTTTTAATTTTGTGTTAGTGTGTTAATCTTTCAGAAAAAGAGAACTGCTTACTGAATGGCTCTAGCTGTTTAGTCCAGACCTTCTGTAATTTTCCAACCATACAGCTAGTTTCTAGTTTCATTTATAGTCCCAGGTTAAGTACACACACACACACACACACACACACACACACACACACACACACACACACACACACACACACACACACACACACACACACACACACCTCTACCTTATCTACTGATAAAGATTCTAGTAGCCAAGTGCCACACACACACACACACACACACACACACACACACACACCTACCTTATCTACTGATAAAGATTCTAGTAGCCAAGTGCTGGTGGCTCATGCCTGTAATCCTAGCTACACAAGAGGCTGAGACCTGAGGATCTTGGTTCAAAGCCAGCCTGTGGAAGGAAAGGCCATGAAACTTATCTCCAATAACTACCAGAAAACCAGAAGTGGCACTGTGGCTCAAGTGGTAGTGCGATAGCTGAAGAGCTGAGGGACAGTGCTCAAACCCAGAATTCAAGCCTCATTACCCTCCGCCCCCCCACCCCCAAAAAAAAAAAAGATTCTTGTTTGTCTGTGGCCACATTCATGGTTATTTCCTTAGAGGACTGACATTTTTTTTTGTCGGTCGTGGGGCTTGAACTCTGGGCCTGGGTGCTGTCCCTCAGCTCTTCAGCTCAAGGCGAGCGCTCTATCACTTGAGCTACAGCGTCACTTCCGGTTTTCTGGTGGTTTATTGGAGATAGGAGTCTTACGGTCTCTCCTGCCCGGGCTGGCTTTGAACCGCGATTCTCAGATCTCAGCCTCCTGAGTAGCTAGGATTACAGGCGTGAGCCACCAGCGTCCGGCAGGACTGACATTTGATGTGGAATTAATGGACCAGAAGATATAACATTGAGAGTATTAGTAGGCATTGCCAATTTGCTCCTCCCTGTATGAAAATGGCAACACTTGTGTCTGTGTGTGTTGGTCCTGTGGCTTGAACTCAGGGCCTGGGCACTGTCCCTGTGTTCTTTTTTGCTCACACCTATGGCTATATCACATTCAGCTTTTTGGAGATAAGAGTCTCATGGATTTTCCTGCCTGGGCTGGTTTTGAACCAAAATTTGCAGATCTCAGATCTCAGCCTCCTGAGTAGTTAGGATTACAGGTGTGAGCCACCAGCGCTTGGCAGATCTTATGTTTTTCATCTTTATAATTTTCATAGATGAAAAGTGATATACCCTTATTTTAATATGCATTTCTCTGTGTTAATAATGTTTTGGTTTTCATATTTTTAGACTTAAACTTTTTCTTAATTTGCTTTTAAAATATATTGACTATTAATATTGTTTTTCATTGTTGCAAATAAGTTTATTTTCGCTCCTGAACTTTTGAGATGTTTTGGTGACCAGAGGAATTTTATCAATGTGTGATTTCTGCTGACTTAAAAAAAATGTTTTGAGCAGGGTGCTGGTGGCTCACACTTGTAATCCTAGCTACTCAGGAAGCTGGGATCTGAGGATTTCGGTTCAAGGCCAGCCTGGGCAGGAAAGTCCATGAGATGCTTATCTACTACTCAGTAAATACTGGAAGTGATCAAAAGAACCTCAGGGACAGTGCCCAGTCCCTGAGTTCAAGCCCCAGGATTGGAAAAAAGAAAAAAGTTTTAAGCTAGGCTCTGGTGGCTCACACCTACAATCCTAGCTACTCAGGAGGCTAAGATCTGAGGATCGTGGTTCAGATCAGCCCGGGCAGGAAGGTCCTGAGACTTTTGTTTTTGTTTTTGTGGGTCATGGGGCTTCTCGACCTGGGTGCTGTTACTGAACTCTTCAACTCAAGGCTAGTGTCCTACCACTTGAGCCACAGTGCCACTTCTGGTTTTCTATTGGTTTATTGGAGATAGGAATCTTAGAGTTTCGGGCCCGTACTGGCTTTGAGCCGTGATCTTCAGATCTCAGCCTCCTGAGTAGCTAGGATTACAGTGTGAGCCACCGGCGTCCAGCCCTGAGACCTCTCCCTCCAATTAACCACCAGAAGCTCCCAGATTGTTTCTGATCCAGCACGGAGTAGGTGGCGAGGAGTGCTTGGCTTAGTGGCGCCAGTGCTTGTCTCTCCCATGCTGCCCTGCTCTCACATTTTCAGGACCCTTGCCCTACTGCCTCGGCCAGGAGCGGCTTGGATGGAATCAAGCCACCATTCCACTTGCGCATTGTGGCCCAGTAGTGTCCAGGGTGGAGTCCAGGCCCGGGGTGGGGGGCGGGGGGAGGCCAGGCACAGGCTGCCAGGTTTGTAGAGCAGTGTAGGGTACTGTGCGCAGGATCGTGGGGCTCTCGCTCTGGTGGGGCTCGGGTAACAGTGCCCGGGACGCACAACGGCGTACTGGGCGCATGCTCCAACGCATAACGGAAGCGTGGAAGCCCTCGGGAGCACCTCTGTGTGCTTGGAAAATGGAAGGTGCTGTGGATGGCCGAGAGCGGAGGCCAGCTGCTGGAGGCCTGAGCCAGGTGAGGAGTGGGGCTTCACCTGAGTATCTCTGGCCAGGACCAGGTGGAAACGCATCTCACCCCAAGCGCCATGTGTCACACGCAGCTTCCTGTGTAATGAGACCCATAGAGTCACATAGGGTTTCCACAGAGTTCAAGCACGCGCAGGTGTGCCTGGTTTTCCCGGATCATTATTGATGACCATCACTGCTTGTGCCAGGAACTAGCTTGTTGATCATAGGAATGCCCCTGGTTGGAGGGTTGTTTTACCCCATGCCACTGGGTCAGGTGAATGCTCGCTTAAGCGCTAAATGATGGTAACCCGAAGATAGGAAAAATGTAGCACAGACTTGCAGTGTCGATCTCTGGGTTGCTGAGACTCATTTAAAGATGTGCACTTTCCCTCTGAAGCAGTCCCTGTGAAGGTGTGGAATGGTAAAGTGCTGCGCAAATGGCCTTGGGGTTTGGGCCCCTAACAAGTGGAGAAGTATGCTCAGCAGGTAGATGGCTGAGGAGTGTGAGCGCCACGCTTGAACTTGTACTATGGCCCCCGAGGGCTGTTGGAGGTTTGGAGTGGGCTAATGTTTGCCAGTTTGAAGGCTGGGCAACATAGGTTGGGAGATGGTTTGGAGGCTTAGGTGAGCCATACAACCCTTTGTTGGGCAGCCATATGTAGCCGATGGTTGTCACCAAGGAAGGTAGAATTGAATCATTAAACCCAAGTATGACTAGATAATGTTCACTGGGGGCAAATGCCAATATAGAATCAAAGAAGAATTTGTGGTGCTGGGAAGGGGTTTGCATATGTTCATCAAGAACTCTACCACTGAGCTATACACCACAGTCAAAAGGGAAATTTAAATAGTTACACTTTGGAATCTTGCTAGGTATTTTCCATAATGTTGGGCCTTCATAAGCCCCTTTAAGGTTAAAACAGTCATCCACAATTGCCTGAATTTGTCACACTCGAATGAATGGCAGAGCAAACATTAAAATCAGGTTTAAATATACAGGTTGTAGACATTTAAAAAATATAATTTTATTAAGGTATGCAGAGGGTTTACATTTCACAATTCAGGTAATTGATACATTTCTTTCAGACAATGTTCTTGATTTTCCCCAGTTCCCACCACTCCACAAGTTGCATTGTGTGTGTGTGTGTGCGTGTGTGTGTGTGTGTGTGTATGTGCTGGTATTAAGGCTTGAAGTTGGGGTCTGGTAGCTGTCCCCTAGCTTTTTTCACTGAAGGCTGGTGCTCTACCAGTTGAATTACACCTCCATATTCCAGATTTCTGCAGGTTAATTGGAGAAGAGTTTCACATGCCCTTTCTGCCTGAACTGGCTTTGCACTGCAGTCCTCAGATCTGTCTCCTAAGTAACTAAGATTACAGACATGAGCCACCAGTGCCCAGCTGAGAATTTATTATTATTAATATAATATTATTTTTTATTTTTAGAATTTGTTTTTATCATAGAAGTGATATACTGACGGGTTACCTTTACATGTGTCAGGTAATGAGTGCATTTCCTTTTGTACAGTGTCATCTGTTCCCTCATTCTGCCCCATTCCCTCCCTTCCATCTCCACCTACAAGTTGTATAGTTCACTTTTATCAATGTCCAGGGCGTTCCACTGCTGCACTTTTTCACACTTTTTCCTCAGATTATGTGCCCTCCTCCCACCATCCTGCAGAATATGTACATGAATACACCATACATAAGGTAAAAAATACAGAATCATCAGAAAAAGACAAAAAACAAAGTCTTTTGCTTTCTATATCTTTAGAATTCATTTCAGTATGTATATTATGTTATATAAATATGAAGAGGTGCTTAGGCATTGTATACCTTTGTGATTCTGGTAGAGAATTTATTAAAGGAGTTATTAACTAGATAAAAAGTTAAGTAAATAAAAAGTAACAACTGTACATGGAGGTAGCTGGAAACAGCCATCAACACTGGCTGGAGGAACAAAGGGATGAAATTGGAATAATTCAAAATATATACACTTAACAGGAGAGGCTTTGTAGAGCTAAAATTCCAGCATTTGGGGATGGGACACTGCTCTTTCTTGGTGCTAAGGTCTCTGAGTTTGCAGAAGTCCTGGGTCCTACAAGAGAAGGCCAAGTGATGCTGGCTCTTGCAGATGTTGATATAACTATTTCAGGGGCTGCTACAGAACTGTTGCTAGGATGATGACTACTAGAGTGGGAAGGTCCTTCCTCTAGTCTTGCTGGGCATACCAGGGCAAAGTAGAAATGTGGGTTTCAGAGTCTCAACCTTGTACTGGGAAGGGAAGTATGTTAGGGTCAATTTGGAGCTCCAAGGCAATGGCTTTCTTTGGAAGTTTCCTAGATTCCCAAGTTCCTAGTAATTATTTCTTCTTCTGCAGGTTGGCTTTGCCACAGGTGAGCACTGTGGTCAGAGGAGACAGATTGAGATGGCCAGAGACCAACCAGGCAAGTACATGGCTTAGTATTTGGAGAGATGGAGGAGAGGCCAATGGACAATATTTATGTCTTTTTTTTTGGTAGCCAGCCTTTGTTACTGAGCCACATTCACTGCTCTATATTTCAGTGGCGTTGTTTGGAAAAGAGCCTCTGACCTTTATACTCAGATCTACCCCTCCCTTTGAGAAAAACAGTTTCAAACAGTTTAAAGAACTTTTGGAGCCCAGCAAAATTGCTGCTTGATTTATTTATTTTTTGTCGGTCGTGGGGCTGAACTCTGGGCCTGGGCGCTGTCCTGAGCTCTTCAGCTCCAGGCTAATGCTCTACCACTTGAGCCATAGCCCCACTCCTGGCCTTTTCTGCTTATGTGGTCTGAGGAATCAAACCCAGGGCCTCATGCATGCAAGGCAACCACTCTACCGCTGAGCCACCTTCCCAGCCCATAAATTAGCTTTAACTTAGCTTTAAAGCATTCAGCTCAGTGGTATTTAGCACAACGAGAGTGTGGTACAATCAACAGCACTATCTGGTTCCAGAACATTTTAATCATCCCAAAAGGAAATTGTATACCTAGAATGCAGGCACTCTCCAGCCCCCTCTTCCTGAGTCTACTATTGCTAATGATTCTTAATTTCTGTTTTTTGGGTGCGCCAGAGGATCCAAGCTCTTCATATGCAGAGTTAGTGTTCTGGGTACCATCCCTTGCCCTCATATATGTAGGCAGGATGAACAGATGTAAGTGTGTGGAATCAGGCTTCCTTCAACCCCACACAATTCTTTCAAGGTTCACTCCAATACGTGTATCAGCACTCCATTCCGTTTTATGGCTGAGTGGTTCCACCAATGTACAGAGCACGTTTTGTTGATCCTTCCTCCATTGATAGACATTTTTGATGTATCTACTTCTTGATGGTTGTGAATAGTACTGCTAGAAAATTCTTATTTTGTTTAATGCTTGTGTGTGTGTATGTGTGTGTGTGGCGTGTGTGTGTGCTGGTCCTAGGGCTTGAATTTAGAGCCTAGACTTTGTCCCTGAGCTAGTGCTCTGTTACTTGAGCCATACCTCCACTTCTGAGTTTTTGCTGGTTAGTTGAAGATACGAGTCTCATGGACTTTCTTTCCTATCTGGGCTAGCTTTGAACTGTGATCCTCAAATCTCAGCTTCTTGAGTAGCTAGAGTTACAGGTATGAGCCAGTCGTGCCGGGTTTTGTTTTCTGTTCTTTTGGGTATGTATTTAGGAATGGAATTGCGGGGACAGTTTGACAGTTCCATGTTTAATTATCAAGGAATCACTTAAGTAGCTTTCAGAGCCAGGCAGCCTGCCTCTAACCCCATGCTCTGAGGTTTCCCATCTGAACTTCAGGACTTGGCAATTAATAGCCTTGTTTAAGAGAAGACATTTTACCACTTACTTTTGTATTTTTCTTGTGGAGCTAGGGGTCAAATTCATGATCTTGGCAAGTCTTCTATCACTTGAGCCACATCCCTAGTTTTGATAAACCTTCTAAAACAGACCAGGGCTGGAAGTGTGGCTCAGGTGGTAGAGGACCTGCGTAAGAAGTATGAAGTTCTGAGTTCAAACCCTAGCACCAGCAATAAAATAAGTAAGATAAAACAAAGGAAACCAACCATTTTGAAAGTGCACAGGTAACTGAAGAGCTCTTGATTTGCTATTCTGTTTTCCAAGCTCATGATGAACAGGCCTTCTCTGGTTTATTGGTTTTAAGACCTTCCTTTTGTTGATTTCTTAGCCAGTGGAGCCCTGAGCATTACTCATATCATCCGTCTTCACGGTGAGGGCATGTATTTTGAAGAGGAAGGCTTTGCCGTGAAGTTGGAGGCGGACGGGGAACTGAATACTTTGGACAAGGAAGAGAATGTTAAATTTTTGTTTGTGCTTTGCTTTGTCTTTTTTGCTATGTTTATGGGCTTGGGTTCTTATTTGCTTATATATTTTTTACTTAGAAAGTTGTAAAGGAAGTTGTCAAGAAATAGAAGAAACAAAGTAACTTTTCTGAAATTTTAGACTCTAGGGCTTCTCTTCATGAGGTCTAGTCCTAATGTAAACAAAATGTTGTCTAAGCCAAAAACTAGCAGACATTGAGACTGTCCTAGTCAGTGAACATGTCCATGGTGAGAAGAAAGAAAAGGTAGTTTATTTTCTTTTGTTTAAGCTCTCTGAATTACATTGGAAGGATTGAAGTATTTGATGACCTAAAACTATTCTAGGAAAGAAAAATAATATTTTCCTGTTTTGCTTCTGTATATCTGGCTTTTTTTTGTTTTTTGTCGGTCATGGGGCTTGAACTCTGGGCTTGGGCGCTGTCTGTGGGCTCTTCAGCTCAAGGCGAGCGCTCTACTGCTTGAGCTGCACAGCACCACTTCCGGTTTTCTAGTGGTTTATTGGAGATAAGAGTCTCACGGACTTTCCTGCCCAGGCTGGCTTTGAACCGTGATCCTCAGATCTCAGCCTCCTGAGTAGCTAGGATTACAGACATGAGCCACCGGCGCCCAGCTAATCTGGCATTCTTGACATGGATTGGAATGCAAGAGACATTGAAGACTCTGTATCTGATTTCTAGTCCCATTGCTGGGAAAACTGAAAATTTCCTTTTACAAGAAATTTCTGTAGTCTAGGGAACTCAGAGGTAAATTAATTAAGCTGGCAGTTGTATAATGTGTGTGTGTGTGTGTGTGTGTGCGCGTGCGTGTGCGTGTGCCCGTGTGTGCGCGTGCACACACAGATCCTGGGACTTGAATTCAAGGTCTGGGTGCTGTTCATGAGCTTGAAGGCTAGCATTCTATCACTTGAGCCACAGCTCCACTTCTGTATTTTAGTTAGTTAATTGGAGGTAAGTGTTTTATGGACTTGCCTGCTTGGACTGGCTTTGAACCTTGATCCTCAGATCTCAGCCTCCTTTGTAGCTAGGATTACAGGTGTGAGCCACTGACATCTGACTATCAATTGTATAATTCCTTTTTTTTTTTTTTCCTTGTTGGTTATGGGGCTTGAACTCAGGGCCTGGGCAGTGTCCCTGAGCTCTTTCACACAAGGCTTTCACTCTACCACTTTGAGCTACAGTGCCACTTGTGATTTTCTGGTGGTTAATTGGAGATAAGAGTTTCAGGGGACTGGGGATGTGACTTAGTGGTAGAGTGCTTATTTAACATGCATGAAGCCCTGGGTTAAATTCCTGAGTACCATATAAATAGAAAAAGCCTGCAGTGGTGCTGTGGCTCAAGTGGTAGACTGCTGTTCTTGAGCAAAAGCAGCTAGGGACAGTGCCCAGGCCCAGAGTTCAAGCCCCAGGACTGCCCCTCCCGTCCCCCCAGAAAAAGAGGGCTGGGAAGGTGGCTCAGTGGTAGAGTGCTTGCCTTGCATGCATGAGGCCCTGGGTTTGATTCAGCACCACATAAGCAGAAAAAGCCAGAAGTGGTGCTGTGGCTTAAGTGGTAGAGCACTAGCCTTGAGCTGAAGAGCTGAGGGATAGCAACCAGGCCTAGAGTTCAGACCCCACAACTACCACCACCACCACCACCACCACCAACAACAACAAAAAAGTTTCAGGAACTTTCGTGCCCCTCCTGGCTTTGAATTGTGATCTTCATATCTCAGTTTCCTAAGTAGCTAGGATTACAGGCTTGAGCCATCAGTCCCTGGCTTCAATTAATTGGAATTAAATTTTTTTCATTTAATATTTTAATCCTTCTAAGTATATGAAGTCACTATTAATATACTTGTAATTCACCTCACTTTAGAGACAAGGGATACAAAACCTCTATGGTCCTGCTGTTGAGTAGATCAGGAACCTAAATGCAGGATGCTTTGGTTCTTTTTTTTATTTTTTAGACTGTCCTGAAACTTGAACTCTTGGCCTCTGGGTGCTATCCTTGGGCTCCTTTTGTTCAAGGCTGGTATTCTACGACTTGAGCCACAGCACTACTTCTGGCTTTTTCTGTGATTAATTAGAGATTAATTGGAGTCTCTTGGATTTTCCTGTCTGGGTTGGCTTTGAACCATGATGCTCAAATCTCAGCCTTCTCAGTAGCTAGTATTACATATGTTTCTCAGGTTTTTCTTCGAGTTTTTATTTTCTTTTGTACTGGTCCTGAGACTTGAACTTAGGGCCCTGGGCACTGTCCCTGAGCTGCTTTGCTCAAGGCTAATATTCTACCATTTGAGCCACAGCTCCACTTCTGGCATTTGGTGGTTAATTGGAGATAAGTCTCATATACTTTCCTGCTGGGACTGGCTTTGAACCATGCTCCTCAGATCTCAGCCTTATGAGTAGCTAAGATTACAGGTATGAGCTCTACTGGTGGCCAGCTTCTAAATTCTGTCTTGTCAATGTTGTCCCTTTGTATGTAAGAACATAGCAAGGGACATGTATTAGCAGGCCTGTGATCTACCAGAGCCAGTCATGTTTGTCTCTTTTCCCAGCCTAAAGGGTTGCTTCTTTTTTTTTTTTTTGGGTCCGGTCGTGGGGCCTGGACTCTGGGCCTGGGCGCTGTCCCTCAGCTCTTCAGCTCAAGGCTAGCGGCTCTACCACTTGAGCCACAGTGCCACTTCTGGCTTTTTTTTTTTTTTTTCTGCTTATGTGGTGCTGAGGAATTGAACCCAGGGCCTCAGGCATGCAAGGCAAGAGCTCTACCACTGAGCCATCTTCCCAGCCCAAGGGTTGCTTCTTACTTACCTCCCTCCTCATGGAAGTTGAATCTAGAAAGTTTCAGCTCTGAAATGTGAATAAAGAACAGAGCACTTAACTGAACATTTAGCCATTAGTTCTTTATTTCCTTTTTTTTTTCCCCCCACCTTCCGGTTGTGGGGCTTGAACTCTGCTCAAGGTGAGTGCTCTACCACTTGAGCCACAGCACCACTTCTGGTTTTCTAGTGGTTTATTGGAGATGAGTCTCATAGACTTTCCTGCCCAGGCTGGCTTTGAACTGTGATCCTCAGATCTCAGCCTCCTGAGTAGCTACGATTACAGGTGTGAGCCACTGACACTCAACTCTTTCCTTTTTTCTTTCTCCCTCTTTCTATTTTCACTTCCCCTTTCCTTCATTTTCTCCCTTTCCTTCCAGTCCTTTCGCCCTTCCCTTCCCTTCTTTCTCTTTGTTTCCTCTCTCTCTTTTCTTTTTTTCTCTTCTTCTTCTTTTTTTTTTTTGTCTCTGTCTCTCTCTGTACCTCTCTTTTTTTGTGTGCCAGTACTGGGGCTTGAACTCAGGTCTAGTCACTCTGTCCCTTTTTTTGCTCAAGATGGGTGCTCTACCACTTGAGCCACAGCTCCACTTATGGCTTTTTGCTGGTTAATTACAGGTAAGAGTCTCACATGCTTTTTCTGCTTAGGCTTTTTTTTTTTTGCCAATATTGGGGTTTCAAGTCAGGCCTCGCTTTTTTTTTTGTCGGTTGTGGGGCTTGACTGGGCCTGGGCGCTGCCCATCAGCTCTTCAGCTCAAGGCTATCACTCTACCACTTGAGCCACAGTGCCACTTCTGGTTTTTTCTGTTTATGTGGTGCTGAAGACTTGAACCCAGAGCCTCATGCATTCGAGGCAAGCACTCTACCACTGAGCCACCTTCCTAGCCCCAGGCCTTACACTCTCACTTGGCTTTTTCACGGAAGGCTTAGTGCTCTACTATTTGAGCCATAGCTCCACTTCTGGTTTTTTGCTGGTTAATTGTAGATAAGAGTCTCATAGACTTTTCCGCCCAGGATAGCTTCAAACCATGATCCTCAGATCTCAGTCTCTTAGCTAGGATTACAGATGTGAGTCACCAGTGCCTGACTGAATTGGGCATCTTGATAAAATATATTTCTTTAAAAATATTTTTATTACCTTTAAGTAATTCTTTTTTTTATTGTGAAAATACTGTACAGAGGGGTTACAATTACATGGGCAAGATAATGAGTACATTTCTTATCAAGCATTGTAGCCTCCTCCTTTGTTTCCCCTTCCCATCCCTTCCCATCCTCCCCACGACCTTTAAGTAATTCTACAAAGAGGTTTAACTTCATATCATTTTTTTTTTTTTATGCTGGTCCTGGGGCTTGAACAGGGCCTGAGCTCTGTTCTTGATCTTTTTGTTCAAGGTTAGCATTCTACCACTTGATCCACAGTGCCATTGCTGGCTTTTTCTGAGTAGTTTATTAGAGATGAGTCTCTGTGGACTTTCCTGTCTGGGCTGGCTTCAAACCTCCATACTCAGAACTTCTTTCTCTTGAGTAGCTAGGAATGTAGGCGTGAACCACCAGTGCCTGGCTCAACTTATCAATTGATGAGTACAATGTATCTTTTTTTGGGGGGGAGGGGGTCCAGTCGTGGGGCCTGAACTCTGGGCCTGGGCGCTGTCCCTCAGCTCTTCAGCTCAAGGCTAGCGCTCTACCACTTGAGCCACAGCACCACTTCTGGCTTTTTTCTTTTTGCTTATATGGTGCTGAGGAATCGAACCCAGGGCCTCATGCAAGGCAAGTGCTGTACCACTGAGCCACCTTCCCAGCCCACAACCATGTATCTTGATAACATTTAAAGGGAATAGGCCAAGTGTGTGTGGGGGGAGGGAACAGAAGGCCCAGTGGGTTGTGAGACGGGTTGGGGGATTGGCGAGTATATAGGATGGTAGCCCTGATTCTTAAAGGGCTTCTGGGGAATGAGGACTTCTAGATGCTGGCCTCCAGGCATCTTGCCAAAGATGCTTATGCCTTGCACATTCAGAGAACCTGAGGTGGCCCAGAGGGTTGAAGGACCAGTACGACCTTGGGAGATGGATGTTGCGTGATCTGAGGCGCACTATGGTCTGCCCCACTGCATGAGGCCCCAAGACAACTCAGGAAATGAGAACTTGGACAGTGACATGGGAGCTTGGGTGGGAAGTCAGAATGGTTAGGGAGGTGTTCTGCAAGAGATGTGAGGCTTTGAGCCCTTGTGTGAACAATCTCAGTCGGCCGTGGGGACACATCACCATGAGGTGGAGAGGAAAGGTGGAGGGATCATGGTGTGATTTTTTTTGGGGGGGGGGGGTCCGGTCGTGGGGCCTGAACTCTGGGCCTGGGCGCTGTCCCTCAACTCTTCAGCTCAAGGCTAGCACTCTACCACTTGAGCCACAGTGCCACTTCCGGCTTTTTTCTTTTTGCCTATGTGGTGCTGAGGAATCGAACCCAGGGCCTCAGGCATGCAAGGCAAGCACTTTACCACTGAGCCACCTTCCCAGCCCCTATGGTGTGATTAAACACGAGTGTTAACCATCCTTTGTTCTTACTTTCCAACTTGGTGAAAAGCTTGTATGCCTGAATTGTGTTCATAATTTTAGGGGGGTGAAGTTGCTGTTGGAATGGAGGACTTTTCTCCTGCTAAGCAGGCATTCTACACTGATCTATGCTTCCAGCTGTAGCCATTTATAATTGCATATATGTGTGTGTGTGTGTGTGTGTGTGTGTGTGTGTATATATATATATATATATTTCTTTTTTGAGACAAGATCTTGCCATGTGGCCCAGATTGCAGAATTGTTTTCTGAGTGCTGGACTTACAGGTATGCACCACCATGCCTAGCTTTACTTTAGTATATCTTTCTATTTTCTTTGGGAAATTGTGGGGAAAGGTACCCCTCCTCCTCATTTTTTGAAATATATCTACAGAGGCAGTTTGAACATCATGAACCACAGCTGGATATGGAGAGTGGTGTCTCCCCATGCATTGTTCCCAGGTGCCTGGGGGCCTGGCCCAAGAGGGCCCTTTCCTGAGTGCTTTCTGCCTCCCTGAGAAGTGGATTGTAGGGGCTGCAGGGACCATCTTCATGCTCAGAGGCAAGGGACTGAACCCAGCCAAGCCCCACACTGGCTGAGGAAATCTGAGCCTACTTCCCCGGGGAGACTGGTTCTGTTCTGCACTGCCAGTGGTTTTCCAGAGTTTACCTTCTTAGGTCCAACTTTTCTTTCACAGGATGGTTGGAATACGGGGTAAGAAAAATAAGCTTGGCAGCAGCCCATCTAGATTGCCCCTTCCAGGTCTCCCAGAGCAGATTCCTACCCTGTCACTGAGAGGGAGGGATCTGGGAGAGAGAGAGAGAGAGAGAGAGAGAGAGAGAGAGAGAGAGAGAGAGAGAGAGAGAGAGAGAGAGAGAGAGAGAGAGAATGAGTGATGTGCCCTTGTGTGTGAGTGTGTCAGGCCAAGGAGAACCACCAGGCTAGAGGGAAAAGTTGAAGGGTATAACAGGAAGGCAGGAGGCAGGGCTGGCTTCCGCTTTGTTGACTTAGTCTGGCTGCAAGGCCAAAGTCTTTGGGAAGGGTAGCTTCTTTGCTTCTGGCAGGGAGTGATTTCTATTGAGCTAGCTCCTGGACTGGGCTAGATCCAGGATAAATCTGTGGGGGTTCTAGGACACCATGGTTTGGCGAAACTCACCAGGTTTGAGGGAGTAAAAAGTATGGCTATGGTTGTTGTTTTGGTGTGTGTGTGTGCCTGCTCATGTGTGCCTGTGCATGCCTGTGCATGGGCTGATTCTAGGGCTTGAACTCAGGGCCTGGGTGCTGTCGCTGAGCTTTGGTGCTCAAGGTTCTACTACTTGAGCCACCACTGGAGTTCTGGCTTTTTTGGTGTTTGAAATAAGTCTCACGAACTTTCCTGGACAGACTGACTTTGAACCTTGAGCCTTGATTCTCAGATCTCAGCTTCCTGAGCAGCTAAGATTACAGGTGTGAACCACTGGTGCCCAGTTTTCTGATGAAGTGGTTTTGACAACTTTTTTTTTTATATGTTGTGCAAATATTGTAGGGCAGCCACTTACAGCTTTATTCCACTAGTCCAGTAGGTGGCAGTAGAGACCCATTGACTCTGCAGCTTCCAAAGTGACCCAGAGGGAGAGCAGATCTGGTTCAGGCTTACTTTCCTTTTAGTTGGCTGCTCTCTGGCTGTCTGGAAAACTCAACTGTGAATTCTCAGGATTTAATCCAGATTTTATGTATGATTAAACCTTTTCCCAGAAAATATTACTGTAAAAGCTAGAGGTGAGGACATGTTAAGCACTTAAGATATGCTTATTGGCATCAAGTTGTGTTTATCTTCAAAGAGGCAAAGTGCGCGTGACTGGGGAAGGGAGTTAGCGAGTGTCTAGGTGTAACTCAAGAATTTTTACCCCCCCTCTCCACCGAAGTGGGAAATGGTTAACTTTAGGGAAAGTCTACAATGAATTTTGTTTAGACTATGCAGGGAATATAGGTTTGATTTTATTATTTTCCTTTATTTGTTTCTATTTCCTTCCTTCCTTTTTTATTTTTCAGTATTGGTGTTTGACCATGGGGCCTTAGGCTTGCAAGGCAAGCACACCTCAGCCCTTTTTTACTTTAGTTATCAAATAGGGTCTCACATTTTTGGCCTGGTGCTGTTTTTGGAGCACGATCTTTCTACGTATGACTTCTGCCTAGCTGGGGCCTCAGGTGTATGCCACCCTGCCAAGCTTGTTGGTAAAATAGGGTCTTTTTAAAAATAAGTCTTTTTATTGTGAAAATACTATTCATAGGGGTTACAGTTACATGACCAAGGTAATGAGTACATTTCTTTTTATTTATTTATTTATTTTTGGGTCTGGTCATGGGGCCTGAACTCTGGGCCTGGGGGCTGTCCCTCAGCTCTTCAGCTCAAGGCTAGCGCTCTACCACTTGAGCCATAGCGCCACTTCCGGCTTTTTTCTTTTTGCTTATGTGGTGCTGAGGAATCAAACCCAGGGCCTCATGCATGCAAGGCAAGCGCTCTACCACTGAGCCACCTTCCCAGCCCAATGAGTACATTTCTTATCAAACATTGTTGCCTCCTTCTTTGTAAAATAGGGTCTTATCACCTTATTGTCCAGACTGATCTAACATGATCCTCCTTATTGTCTGCCTACTGAATGGCTGGGATTTACAGGTGTGAATCATTGTGCTGGGATTACTATTTTATTTCTGAACACCTTTAGGATGAAGAAGTAAAGGCCTGGCTCCTACTTTCAGTGAGCTCAAACGGGGTAAGGACTTACAACTAGGTCCTTAACAACCACAGAAAAACTATGAGAGTAAAACCCAGGGTATGGAAGGAATCCAGAAGAAGGGACAAGAGATCAAGGAGACCCTTCTAAAGAGACTTGGGATTGGGGACATAGCTCAGTGGAAGAGCTGCCAATCAAGTAAGTGCAAGGCCCTGAGTTCAGTCCTCAGCTGGAGGGGGGGGTATGGGGGGAGAGGAGAGGGACTCAGCCTCTAAGCAGAGTCCTTGAGGGCTTGGTCAAGCAAGTGGTATCAGGGGCCACACTCTAGGGCAGGGAGATATGTGTCAAGAGCCCCAGATGTGAGAGGACTTAAATACCAGGGAGGGATGAAGACAGGTAAGCAAGACATCTTGAAAGTTATGCCCATGTGACATGGGCAGTTTTTTCCTTTGGGCAGATTGTTTTTGGAGAGTGGTGGGAGGGGGCAGATGCCGAAGGTGGGGAGATCAGGCCTGGGTGGGCTGTAGTCAGGCACAAGAGGCCAGTATCCTAAACTAAGGCAACCACTGTGGAGGGAGAGGGAGAGGGGCAGAGTGGGATTACTTCTAGAAGACCTGGGAGGAGAAGGTGAGGGAGACAAAAGTCTGGGATGACCTTGAGTGCCTGGCTGGGCAAACTGGTGGATAGTTAGCTCGAGTGTGACTGCCCTTAGTGTTCATAAGTACGTCCACAACCCCTGTATCAAGAGGATAGGGTTCCCTGTTCCAGGGGGTGACTACTGGTTTCAGTGTTTGGAAGCCCCAAGACTCTGTGCTCCTGTTCCTTGAACAGGTGTGGGTCATGCTTCCAGGATGTCCTCTTTTCTTCCTATGCTCTCCTTTACAGCAAAATCTCAGGGAATGGTACGCCTGTTGCACAGGGCACCTGGACTGAGTCTTCTGGATTCCTCCCTCCCGTTCTTCTCCTTTCTTTTGGTGGTCATCCAGAAAAACACATGAGCTTTGACAATAGTAACCAGCCATGGACACAAAATTCAAGGTTCAGGTATCCTAAATTAACCCTCAGAATTGTATTACTTGGCCTCTGTTCTTTTCCCATTCTTCCTAGTTCTGCCCACAGTAAGTTACCCAGAACTTGATGACTTTAAGACAATCGAAATCTATTTCCTCTCAGTTTTGGAGGCCAGAAGTCTGGAAGCAAGGTATCAGCAATGTTGTGCTCCATTCAGAGGCTCTAGTGGAGAGTCTATTTCTTACCAGTCTAGCTTGTGATGTTGTCAGCATTCCTTGGCTTGTGGCTGCTCATTCTAACCACTGCCCTGTTCACATAGCTTCCCCTGATGTGTTTGTCTTCTTTTCTCCTATAAAGTTACTTGTCATTGGATTTAGGATACATTAAAGCAATTCAGAATGATTTCAATATCCTCCTCCTCCTCCTTCTTCTGTTTTTGTTGGTCATGGGGCTTGAATTCTAGGCCTGGGTGCTGTCCCTCAGATCTTCAGCTCAAGGCTACTGCTCTACCACTTGAGCCACAGCGCCACTTCTGGCTTTTTTCTTTTTGCTTACGTGGTGCTGAGGAAGCGAACCCAGGGCCTCATGCATGCAAGGCAAGCACTCTACCACTGAGCCACCTTCCCAGCCCCTCAATTTCTAATTACTAATTACATCCAGAAAGACCCTTTTTCTGACTAAGACTTACTCACAGGTTTTGGGGTATAAATGGTGGAGCTACTTGCCAACCCACCACAGCCTCTGTAGATGGCAAAACAGAATAAATTTCCAACTGTTATATCTAACTGCTTCTGAACTTTGAGGTACATTGTTCAGCAAATCCTTATTGCTTTAAGCATGGTGGCCATATTCCCCTCGTAACGACCCCTGGTGGACGCAGTGCCCATGTGGATCGATCCTGCAAGGAGGCAGGGGATGTGGTGGAGAGATGAGGACAGTTGGCATTCTCACTGGGGCTCTGCCATTGACTCTCATGACCTTGGGCTGGCCACAGCTCTGCTGGCCATTATTTGAATATCCATGGGTCCTTGTCCTTCAAACAGCTCTTGAAAATGGAAGCTGGTGTGGTTTCTTTTGTCATGGCTTGTGCATTCCAAGAAAGACGTAATGGAGCTGGAAAAGGGCCAAACCCTGGAGTGATAAAGGGCTTTTACCACGGAGACAGGCTTTACAGTTAGAATCCTCCAGCCGGGAAAGACAGAGGCTGAGGGAGTGTAATTAAAAAGTCCTTATCCATATGATAAGATGGAACAGACTTGCTTCCCAGATCCCAGAATCCCTTATAAGCTGATTTCTGAAAGTTGGAGAAGTGGTTTTAGAACAAAGAACAGAAAATACTGCTTTCAGGGTGGAGTGGTATGTTCAAGGCGTATAGGCAGTTCAGTGTAGTGTGCCAGGAGCCAGGGACACCTTGTCTACTCTGCCTCCAGCTGTGTGATCGCCAGCAAACTCCCTTTTCTTCCCCAGTCTGCAACTGCTCATCACCAAACTGAAGGTAATAGAATTTGGTAATAATCCAGCAGTGGATTTGTACAGACTGACTACTGCTCTGCCCAGCCACTGGCCTGGCCATCCTGGGGACTGCCTCCTACCTTTTTGTAGAAGCCTGACCAGCTGCAGATGGCCCCTCTCATCTCTGTGTGTGTGTGTGTATGTGTGTGTGTGTGTGTGTGTGTGTGAGAGAGAGAGAGAGAGAGAGAGAGAGAGAGAGAGATGTCAGCTCTTCTCCTTTGAGCCCTGTCTTTCTTCCGTCAGCTCTTTCTCCTCTCTACTAGATATTTCTCAGATGTGTCAGGAATATACACCTTGCTTTAGTTCCACTTTTCACTCCAGTTACTGTCCAGTTTCTCAGTAGCACTCTTAAAGCAAAACTCCTTGAGGGAATTGTGTACATATTGTCATGCCTGGTCCAATTCATCTTTATGAAATCAACAAGCTCGTGTAACTACAATTCAGACTTTGTAAAAGAGTATTATGGTGCCAGGAGCCAGTATTTCATAACTGCAATCCTAGCTACTCAGGAGCTAAGATTTTTGAGGCCCATGGTTCAAAGCTAGCCTGGGCAGCAAATTGGAAAGTCTGTGAGACCCTTCAATTAACTACCAAAAAAGCTGGGAGTGGAGCTGTGCCTCAAGTAGTAGAGGGCTAGCCTTGAGCAAAAGAAGCTCAGGGACAGTGTCCAGGACCAGCACACACACACAAAAAGTGAGAGTATTACAGTGTCCCAGCAACTCTATGTCCCTTTGCCAGGTAATTACTATCTTGGTTTATAATACCCTAGATTCATTGTTGTCTTTGAATACACATACCAAATTCACCATTTCAGCTACTTTAAAACATAACATTCAGTAGTATTTACGTTACAATGTTGCACAGACCATTACAATGTTGTACAAACCGCTCTGAGTTTCAAAACTTTATCAGTTGAAAAGGAAGCCCATATCCACTACTAAGCAGCCAGTGCCCATTAGCCTTAGCTCTTGGAAACCACCAATCTACTTTTGTTTCATTCATTCATTCATTTTGCCAGTACTGGGGCTTGAACTCTGAGCCCTTGTGCTCTTGCTTGGCATTTTTGTTCACAGCTGACGATCTACCACTTGAGCCATACCTCTACTTCTGGCTTTTTGCTAGTTAATTGGAGATAAGAATCTTAGACTTTTCTTCCCTGCCTGGGGTGGCCTCAAGCATTAGTTCTCAGATCTCAGCCTCCTGAGTAGCTAGGATTATACATGCGATCCACCTGTGCCTGGTCTTCCCTCAGGTAGTCCAGACATTCTTAGAGCAAACATCTTCACCCTCTAAAGCCCCCAAATAGCTTGAGGGCTATTTGCCTGAACCTAAACATAGGGCTAGTTTTGGGCCTCTATATAAGGGCACATAGGTGTTTCTTTTCTTCATTTTTAGAGTTTGACATGGCCCATTTTCTTTGCTCTTTTGGGCATCACCCACTTAATTTTATCCTACCATGAAAACAAAGCCCAGGTGGGTAGGAAGGTCCTGCTGGATTATCCTCGGCCTAACGGGCTTGTTTCCTCTTTGGTACTCCAAGGCCTCCCGCTGGATGGAGCAAAAGATCGTTTGGTGTTGGTGCTTTTGCCCTGGGAGGAAGCCAACTTCCACACCCTCTCTGGGCTCCTGCTTTTTGCCTATACCTATTATTTCTGCCAGCTCAGTTTGGTGCTTATAAAGGATTGGAAATGTTTTCAGCAGGGAGCTGCTCTATGGCTAGGGCTCTGGGCTTTAGAAGGCAGATGTTACAGGAGGGACAACAAGGCCCAACATACTGGCTTGTAGCTAACTTCAGTCTCAGACAAGTCCACTGTAGCCTCTGGGGGGCCTCAGTTTTTTACTAGTTAAATAAGGATAGGGTGGCCCCAGAGATTCTGCGATTCCAGACTAGAATTAGGGTTTCTGTTTCATGCTGGAATTTAGGACTATATGAGGCCCAAATTCCCAGTTCAGGTGGACTTGGAAAGGAGGTTGGAACACAGAGGCTCAAGGCTTGGCTAAAGTTTTGATCAACAGTACCTTCCATCTCCATTTCCCTCCTTTAGTCCTTTTTGCCTTTGTTTGAAATGTTTATGTGTGCAAATGTATTTTATTTATTTTTTTTGCTGTCAGTCATGGGGCTTGAACTCAGGGCCTGGTTCTGTCCCTGAGCTCTTTTTTTTTTTTTTTTTTTGGTCGGTCGTGGGGCTTGAACTCTGGGCCTGGGCACTGTCCCTGAGTTCTTCAGCTCAAGGCCAGCACTCTACCACTTGGGCCACAGTGCCACTTTCTCCCTGAGCTCTTTTGCTCAAGGCTAGCACACTGTCACTTAGAGCCACAGCTCCACTTCCTGTTTTCTGATGGTTTATTGGAGATAAGAGTCTTGTGGGGACTTTTCTGCCTAGGCTGGCTTTGAACCACGATCCTCAGGTCTCAGCCTCCTGAGTAGTTAGGATTACAGGCATGAGCCACTGGTGGTTGGCTTTTGTGCGTGTATAATTTTAATGCAGTTTTTGATGTCAGAAAAATTAGGAAGATAGTTGCACAACATTGTGAATGTACTCTGAACTGAATACTTAAAAATGGTTAAATAGTGAATCTTATTAAGTCAGTGCAAGTGGCTCATATCTATAATCTTAGCTACTCAGGAGGCTGAAGTCTAAGGAACAAAGTTTGAGTGTCTATGTATGTGTGTGTGTGTGTGCACGCACATGTGCATGCATGCACATGCATGTGTACACATATTCAAGCACCAGTCTTGGGGCATGAACTCAGAGTCTGGGAGCTGTCCCTTAGCTTTTTTGCTCAAGGTTAGCATTCTATTGCTTGAGCCACAGCTCCACTTATGGCTTTTTGGTGGTTAGTTGAACATAAGAGTTTTATGCAGGTCAAAGCCAGCCAGGGCAGGAGAGTCTGTGAGACTCTTATCTCCAATAAACCACTAGAAAACTGGAAGTGGGGCTGGGAAGGTGCTCAGTAGTAGAACACTTGCCTTGCATGCCTGAGGCCCTGGGTTTGATTCCTTAGCACCACATAAGCAAGAAAAAAGCCAGAAGTGGCGCTGTGGCTCAAGTGGTAGAGCACTAGCCTTGAGCTGAAGAGCTGAGGGACAGTGCCCAGGCCCAGAGTTCAGGCCCCACGACTGGAACCCCCCCCCCCCAAAAAAAACAAACAACTGGAAGTGGTGCTGTGGCTCAAGCGGTAGAGCGCTCCCCTTGAGCTGAAGAGCGCAAGGATAGCACCCAAGCCCAGAGTTTAAGCACCACGACCAACGGGAAAAAAAAAAAAGTTTCATGGATTTTTTTGCCTCGGCTGGTTTAGAACTACAAAACTCAGATCTCAGCTTCTTCAGTAGTTAGAATTACAGGTCTGAGCCACTTTTTTTTTTTTTTTAAACTTTTGGTACAATGAGATTGTATTTCATGTTTTTTGGCTTTTTTAAAATTGTGATTAAGTGATTACATAAATTTCACAAATTTCATAGTCTTGTGAAATAGTGATACTTAGTTAAAGACACAAACACATTCTACCCTTCATGGGGCAAATTGTCTTTATTGTGGTCTATAAAGTCTGTGAATTCTATGAGCTTTCACAATACAGCTATTTCTTCCACATCGGGTGATATGTACATCTCTTTCCTTTTGCTTAGTATCAGCTGTTCCCTCTTTCCCTCTCATTCCCTCCCTCCCATCGCTGCCATTGAGTTGCTTAGTTCGTTTTGATCAATGTCCAGTGCAGCTGATGGGCCCCTCTGTTGTATTTTTTCCTCTGTTTACTTCTGTTTCTGTGTCCTCCTCCTAGTTTCCCTCAGATGTGTGCCTATATGCCATATATGTGGTCAGCAGCATGGGGTCATTTAGTAATGATATGACCAGCTGAGTGGAGGTCCTTTGTTTCTCAAGTCTTCTTTGCTTTGTCGTATCTCCTTACATTTTGTACTTAACATCCACACATCAGGGAGACCATGTACCGTTTGTCTCTTTGCTCTTGGCTTACCTCATACAACATGATTTTTTCTAGTTCCATTCATTTCCCTACAAATGCCATTATTTTGTCCTTTTTAATGGCTGCATAATATTCCATTGTATATAGGTACCACAATTTTTGGATCCATCCATCTGTAGTGGGGGGGGGGGGCGTCTGGGTTGTTTCTATACCTTGGCTATTGTGAACAGTCTGAGCCACTTCTTTTAACTCAATGAACCAGAGGCTGTGTCTACCTACCTCCTGGGCCATTCACTATCAGAGGGGGCTGTTCAGAGCCAGGCAGGCTTCCAGGTCCTGCGCCATCTCCATGTAACAAGCACCTAACCACTCAGTGTTTTCTATTTTGAGACATTTTATACATTTATGTTGTTTGGAAACTGAGTATGAGGGTGTTAGAATTAAGAAAAGGCAAAAAAAGCTCAGGCCCTGAGTTCAAGACCCACGACCAACAAAAAATCCCTAAAAACAGAAGAGCTTCTAGCTTTCTATTAGCTAAGCAGTGGTGGCTCACACTTATAATCCTACCTACGAAGGAGGCTGAGATCTGAGGATCATGGTTCAAACACAGCTGGGGCAGGAAAGTCCTTGAGACTTTTTTTTTTGTCAGTTGTGGGGCTTGAACTCTAGGCCTGGGCGCTGTCCCTGCGCTCTTCAGCTCAAGGCTAGTGCCCTACCACTTGAACCACAGTGCCACTTCTGGCTTTTTTCTTCTTATGTGGTGCTGTGGAATCGAACCAGGGCCTCATGCATGCGAGGCAAGCATTCTACAGCTGAGCCAACTTCCAAGCCTGAGACTCTCGTCTCTAATTAACCACCAGAAAACTGGAAGTGGAGCTGTGGCTCAAAGTAGTAAAGTGCTAGCCTTTAGCAAAAAGAGCTCAGGGGCAGCACCTGGGCCCTGGGTTCAATCCTCAGGACCACCAACAACAAAGAAAGAAAGAAAGAAAGAAAGAAAGAAAGAAAGAAAGAAAGAAAGAAAGAAAGAAAGAAAGAAAGAAAGAAAGAAAGAAAGAAAAGAAAGAGCAGCAAACTACCTCAACAGAGCAGATCAACTCTAATAGAAAGTTGAAGAGGGACTCCATGGTGCCCTGAGGAGAGTCAGGAGACTCACATGGTGTATTGGTGGAGGTGGGGAAGGGCTTAAGTGAGGTAATGGTTGAGAGGGGGGTGGGTCACAGGTTGCTCAGGGTTTGAAGAGTCTTGGGAGTTTATGGTACAGGTCCCCATCTGCTTCTAACACCTAGGGATAGGGATGGGAATTAGGATCAAGATTCAGGGCTGGAAAATTTCAGGAAGATCCCCTGGGGGAAGGGTAGTCAGCCATAGGAGCAATATTGAGTTATGAAAATAAAGCAGATTCTTATCATCTGTGAATGTATAGAGAGTTTAGAGAATGCTAATAAATACCCGTGCACTCAGCACCTGACCTCACAAAGATGTCTTTAGTATGTGAAACCTCCCATACTCTCAAACCCCAACCTCTCACTTCACCCACTGCAGGAAAAACACCACCATCCCGAGTTGTGAGGTTGTCATTCTCTTGCTTTTCTATGTAGTTGGACCACATGGATGTATGTCAGCAGGTTATTTAGTCTGGGGAGATTTTTATACTAATATTAAATAAAATCATTGTATATATGATGTGATTTGCTTTTTTTTTCAGTCCACATTTGGCTTATGAAATCCATTCTTACAATATAGCTTATTCATTTTTGCTGCTGCTACATAGTATCCGTTTGTGGGAAGGGAGCCCATGTGTTTAAATCCATTGTCTTGGCCATGATATTTGTACTGATTGCAGTTTTGTCTTTGTGGGCAGTCTCGGTCTGCAGGGTGTGAGAGTTCCTCTGGGTGTATTAGGAAGAGTTGAGTTGCTGCATCATGGAGTATGTGTGCAAGGCATGATGCTGAGCTGCTTTCAAGAGCCTGATCCTCTCCATTTCCTCCAGCACCATATCCTTGGAGCCCACTGCTGCTGCCCTGGGTCAGATCTCAGTTTGTTCCTGTCTCAGAGGCCTTGGCTACATTCAGCCCTTACTTGGCCCCTGGCCTCAAGGCCTATGGGTTGGTCACCCCCAGGCTGACCTGGGCTTCCTGCTTCCCCTGAGTGTTTGAGCCCGTGCTTGTATTCCTGGCCCAGGCTCTGGTCCAGGCATAGAGCTCCAGCGTTGGCTCTGGATTTTGGGTCCCAGTAGGGCCCTGTGGCACCCCAGGGGGTCAGGGAGGTGACATGCCATGTTCTCATGCCCAAGCCAGGGTGGCACAGGAATTTTCCATCATAGAAAAGATGATGTCCTGCCTTCCTCCCAGCTTTCCTGAGAAACAGGAATCCTTCAGAAAGATTTAATGGCTTTTCTTGAGGCCTTTTGGCAGGTTAGCACCAGCATTGTCAGGGCTGGCAGGAAGATGTGACATCTGTGCTGGCCCTAGGCCAGGCCACATGGATGTCTCCATGTACAGCGCCAACTCATCCAGCCTGAGGCCCAGGTGTTTGGGTGAGCACAGTCAGCCTCACCTTCCTGTCACTCTTTTTTTTTTTTTTGGTGGTGGTTGTACCGGGGATGGTGCCCTGTGTGTCAGGCTCAGTTTCTGGGATTTTCTTGTCATTGTGACAATAGTATAATAACCACCAACATAGACCCACTGGCTTGGAATCCCAATTCTAAGTCCTACCAACTTGGGTATCTAGTGCTTGTGATCCAACCCCGCTTAGCTGCTGTTCCTGTCCATGTGGACAGGGTTATTAAATGAGAAAATGAGAGAAAGTATTGGGTACTTTTTGTAGCAGGATACCAAGAAGGGTTTGGGGTAGTTATGTGATGGGGTAAAGAGAGCTGGGTTTCAGTACTGATTATAGCCCGTGAGAGCCTCAGATTTCCCCATTGCAAAATGACTACTTCATTTGGTCTATTGAACTAAAATATGTAAAGCTGATTTTTTTTTTTAAATGTCCGAGTTCTGGGACTAGATCTCAGAGCCTGGGTGCTGTCCCTGAGCTTTTGTGCTAAAGCTAGCTTTCTACTACTTGAGCCACAGCTTTACTTCTGCATTTTTTTTTTTTTTAGTTAATTGGAGATTTGTGTTTCAGGGACTTCCCTGCCTAGGCTGTCTTACAGCTGAGGCCCTCAAATCTCAGCCTCCTATGTCTATAGGCATGAGCTACTGGCATTGGGCTTTGTAAAACTGATTTTTAAAAATTAAATATTTTATTGTTATTAAGATCACAGAGGGGTTACAGTTATATTTGGGCAACGTCCTCCCTTCTCCCAGCTTTTCCCTTTTGTCTCCACCCACAAATTTTTTTTTTTTTTTTTTTTTTTTTTGCCAGTCTTGGGGCTTAAGCTTAGGGCTTAGGTGCTGCCTTGAGAATCTTTTTTTTTTTTTTTTTTGGTCAGTCATGGGGCTTGAACTCTGGGCCTGGGTGCTGTCCCTCAGCTCTTCAGCTCAAGGCAAGCGCTCTACCACTTGAGCTACAGCGCCACTTCCGGTTTTCTGGTGGTTTATTGGAGATAGGAGTCTCACGGTCTCTCCTGCCCGGGCTGGCTTTGAACTGCGATATTCAGATCTCAGCCTCCTGAGTAGCTAGGATTACAGGCGTGAGCCACCAGCGCCTGGCTTGCCTTGAGAATCTTTGTACTTAAGGCTAGTGGTTTACCAGTTGAGTCACAGTGCCACTTCTGGCTTTTTCTTAGTAGTTTATTGGAGATAAGAGTCTCATGGACTTTTCTGCCCAGGCTGGCTTTGAACTATGATCCTCAGATCTCAGCCTCCTGAATAGCTAGGGTTCCAGGCGTGAGCCACCAGTCTGCCTGCCACCACAAGGTGTTGTTTTTTTTTTTCAGTCATAGGGCTTGAACTCTGGCCTGGGCTCTGTCCCTCAGCTCTTCAGCTCAAATCTAGCGCTCTACCACTTGAACCACAGCGCCACTTCCAGTTTTCTGGTGATTTATTGGAGATAAGAGTCTCATGGACTTTCCTGCCTGGGCTGGCTTTGAACTGTGATCCACAGATCTCAGCCTACTGAGTAGCTTGGATTACAGGCGTGAGCCACCGGTGCCTGGCAGACCCACAAGTTTTATAGTTCATTTTTAACATTGTATCTACTGGGTAGCACCGCTGCATTTGCACACCCTTTGTTCCTCCATTTCTGTGCCCTCTTTTCCCGTGAAGACATAGATGAACAAACAAGACAAAAAGAAAAACAAAACCAAAAACTCTTGTTTTCATTTCCTGGAGTTCATTTCCATAAATTTTGTATGCTCAAAGGGACCAAGACACAGTACCTTTGTGTTCTTCCTCCGAGTGTAAAGCGTTTTATGAGATGCGAGTAGTGTTAGCAACACCTGTAATCCTGCTACTCAAGAGGCTGAGATTTGAGGATTGCAGTTTGAAGCCGGCCTGAACAGGAAAGTCCTTGAGACTCTACCAAAAATCTGGAAGTGGAGGTGTGGCACAAGTGGTGAAGTGCCATTCTTAGTGAAAAAGCCAAGTGAGAGCACTGGGCCCTGAGTTTTTAGTCCTAGTACCAGCACACACACAGACACTCGTACTCACGCATCTGCAAACATACACAGAATAACTAAGATAAAATATAAAGTGAATAGAGAAGAATCATTTCCTGTGGAGTAATCTCAGACTTCATATTTTCAAGGATTTGCAAATATGTTATTGGAAAAAGAATATATAGTAAATACTTCACAAAGGAGAAGATTCCTGTCTGCCTCCTCCTCCCCCTCACCACAATCCCACCCCTTGGCTGTGTCCACAAGCTCCGTCAGCCTGTGGAGTACTTCCTTCCGGGTTTTTCACATGCTTCTTATTAAGTGATTATAATTACAGGATACATGCAGTTTTGTGTACTTTTTCTTTTACTCATTGCTATATCATAAACACTTTCACATGCTTCTGCAAGTTATTTATAATTATAATGTTTATGATTGCATACCATTCTTAATTAAGACTTGTATGCATAAAGCTCTGGTATTTCACAATTTTTTTCTGAGGATTCCAGAAAGCAAATTACTGGGTCAGAGAGTGTAAGCACCTTGTATAGCTGCAGATTCATGTAGGCTAATTGCTTTCCAAAAGGCTGGCATGAGCGATGGCTCAAGTGGTAGAGCATGAACCTTGAGCTGAATTGCTCAGGGACAGCTCCCAGGCCTAGATCTCAAGCCCCACGACTGACAAAAGAAAAAAAGAAAAAAAAAAAGAGAGAGATCTTTCATGCGATTGTTCCTAACATATTTATAAGATTATGTCTTTGTTGCCTTGAATGTCCCTCCCCCATGGTACAACCCCTGCTTTCACTATATATGATGTTGGTATATGTGGAGGGGAAGGGAAAAAACAAATTGTTAAAACAGATACAGGAGGACCCATTGCAACAATGAGATGTACAAGTCCTTATGTCGAAAAACGAACTTTACAACTTTGGTGGGGGGGGGGGGACGAGAGGGGGGGAGGATACGAAGGGATGGGAAGGGGAAACAAAGCAGGAGGCTACAATGCTTGATAAGAAATGTGCTCATTATATTACCCATGTAATTGTAACCCCTCTGTACAGTATTTTCACAATAAAAATATAGTAAAAAAGAAAACAAAAGGCTGGCATGAATTCACATTGCAGCCATGTCTAACAATATGCATTCTGGAGCATGCTTTCTGGTATTGGGGATTCTAGATGCAGTGTTCTCTGGGCTGATTTATGAGCTATGTCTCATCTTTGTCTGCAGTAGCTGCTGTACATGCCTGCAATGTAAAAGGATCTAAGAAAACACAACAAACATCATTAATATAGAATCATGGAGGTGGAAAAGACTTGGGGTGGTGTATTTACTGTTTGTCTCTTGATTTTACCTTCTGCGTTTGGACTATATGATGAATGGTAGTATGGTTTGTTTATTTATTTATTTGTTTGTTTGTTGATCATGAGGCTTGAACTTATGGCCTAGCACTGGCCCTAAGCTCTCTTTGCTCAAGAGTAGTGCTTTAATACTTTGAGCCACAGCACCACTTCTGGTTTTCTGGTGATTTGTTAGAGATAAAATTCTCACAGACTTTGCTGCCTGGGCTGGCTTTGAACCGTGATCCTCAGATCTCAGCCTCCTGAATAGCTAAGATTACAGGCATGAGCCACCAGTGCCTGGCTGGTTTATTTAGATTTTGTTTTTAGTGATGCTGGGGAATGAACATAGGGCCTTTAATGTGTCAAACACATGCTCTACCACTAAGCTGCACCCCAAATTCTTACAGTTTAACTTAACAAAATTTCAATTTCAAATTCAACTTGAATTTTTAATTTTAATTATTTTGTGTGTGTGTGAGTGTGTGTGCACGTGCATGTGCGTGTGCATGCACTCTGCAGATCGAACCTATGGAGTCATCCATGTTACTCAAGTAATCTACCTCTGACCTACATCTCTAGCCCAACCCCAGCTTCTTAACTTTTTTCTTTTTTTCAGTGGTAATATTGAGGTGTGAACTTCAAAATAACTTTTAAAAGTATATGTATGTATGTGTGTATGCATGCATGTATTATATATAATATACATATATTATACACATACATATATTATGCATGTATAATATATACTAGCATATACATATGTATGTTATATATTTTTACTATTATAAATATATTACATATATGTATATAATAATTATGTATCATTGCATATTATAAATATGTATGTATGCATATACATATTGTGTGTGTGTGTATGTGTGTGTGTGCATGTGTGTGCATGTGTGTGCATGTGTGTGTATATGTATGAGTGTGTCCTGGAGCTTGAACTTAGGGCCTAGGAGCTGCCTTGAACTTTTTTTTTTTGTCGGTCGTGGGGCTTGAACTCTGGGCTTGGTTGCTGTACCTTAGCTCTTCAGCTCAAGGCAAGCGCCCTACCACTTGAGCCACAGCACCACTTTCAGTTTTCTAGTGGTTTATTGGAGATAAGAGTCTCATGGACTTTCCTGCCCAGGCTGGCTTTGAACTGTGATCCTCAGATCTCAGCCTCCTGAGTAGCTAGGATTACAGGCGTGAGCCACCAGCTGTCCTTGAGCTTTTATGCTCAAGGTTAGTACTCTACCACTGAGCCCACAGCTCCACTTCTGGCACTTTTTTTTTTTTTTTTGTAGTTAATTGAAGTTAAGAGTCTCAAATTTTCCTGCCGGGGCTAGCTTCAAACCTTGATTCTTAGATCTCAGGCTCCTGAGTAGCTAGGATTACAGGCATGAGCCATCAGTGCCCAGCCCCAGCCATAAATAAATAACTAATTATAAATATAAATATATAGTTGTTTTAAGAAAACTTGATGGAGCTTTATTGAGTAAGTAAGCAAGCAGTCAAATGGCAAGCATGCAAATAAACAGATAAGTGGAAGGTAGGGGCACACTTTAACAGTGTGGGTGCTCTCATAGGAGATAAAGATACCTTTATTTTTAAATTATAAGAATAAAATGTAAGGGGCAGGGAAGGTGGCTCAGTGGTAGAGCGCTTGCTTTGTACGAGGCCCTGGGTTCGATTCCTCAGCACCACATAAGCAAAAAGAAAAAAGCCAGAAGTGGCGCTGTGGCTCAAGTGGTAGAGCACTAGCCTTGAGCTGAAGAGCTGAGGGACAGCGCCCAGGCCCAGAGTTCAGGCCCCATGACCAGACCCCCCTCCCCCCCCAAAAAGAATAAAATGTGAGCCAAGTGTCAGTGGCTCTTGCCTGTAATCTTAGTCACTTAGGAGGCTGAGATCTGAGGATCACAGTTCAAAGCCAGCCTGGGCAGGAAGTCCGTGAGCCTCTTACCTCCAACAAATCACCAGAAAACAAAAAAACAAACAAAAAACCCCCCAAATCACCAAAAAACCACAAATCACTAAAAAACTGTGGCTCAAGTAGTAGAGCACTAGCTTTGAGCTGAAGAACTGAGGCATGGCACACAGGCCCAGAGTTCAAACCCCATGACTGACAAAAAAAAAAAAAAGAAAGAAAAAATGAGATGTGATCAAAAGATATAATGGAAACTATAATCCCAGGATTGGCATTTTGATATATTTCCTCATTTTCTTCAATTTGTTTTCTAGGAACATTTCTTTTTTTCTTTTCATATACTTGCACCTGTCTGTGTGAATGTTTTGTCTGGGATCTGAGATGATCAGGTAGACATGTGAAAGACATGCTTTCCAGTGTGGCAGTATTCAGAGGTGGAGCTCTGGGGAGAGATTAGATCAGGAAGGCTCTGGTCTTAACTGGGAATTCATCCATTGCTGGGTTCATAATTGAATGGACTTTGGAAGGTGGAAGCCACTGGAGGTAGAGCCTAGTTGGAGGAAGTCACTGAGGATGTGCACTTGAAAGGCATTTCTCTCCCTCTCCTTCTCTCTCCTTTTGCTTTCCTTCCCCTCTCTTTTCGCTCTTATTCTCCTCCCCTTCTCTCCCCTTCCCTCCCCCAACAATGCATAAATGTATTCAATTTACTTTCCGTTGTGCCAAGACTGGCTTAGTATATTTAAAACATCTCTCAGGATGCAGTTTCTATAGATTGATTCTTTTCTCTCTCTCACTAATCCAGTGTTAGCCTAGCATTTAAAGCCAGGAGACTTTCTTTCTCCCTTTGTGTAGCAAGCCAAATCCTTCCTGTCAAATTGAGGTTCAGTTTACTCTGGAAGATCTTTAAAGTTCGGTATTGGAGATGTCAACGTCTCTTTTCTTCTTTCTTTGTAAAATCTCATGGCCAAGTTTGTATGAATCATTATAGAAGAAAAAACATGGCCATCGTTCCAAGAAGTGTTCCAAAGTTTCTCTACTGGATTGTGGATTGGAATGGATTATGGCCACCGTGAGGTGGGGCAGCACAGGTGTCAGGTCCTGCTTAGGAGAGTGTCCTGTGATTCACTCATTGCAGTGGGTCAAAGGCAGAGAGAGATGCTGGGAAAGGGTCCTGTGTGTTGGCTGCTTCAGAATGGGGACTTCCTGCATGGGTAGACATGTTTTTTTTTTTGTTGTTGTTGTTGTTGGTCATGGGGCCTGAAGTCTGGGCCTGAGCGTTGTCCCTCAACTCTTCAGTTCAAGGTTAGCGCTCTACCACTTGAGCCACAGCACCACTTCTGGCTTTTTCTGCTTATGTGGTGCTGAGGAATCGAACCCAGGGCCTCATGCATGCAAGGCAAGCACTCTCCCACTGAGCCACCTTCCCAGCCCTTTCCTCCCGGCCAGAGTGATTGACTCACAAGTGGGAACTTGACCCAGTATGGCTGGTCCAGCCTTGGTGGGATTTGATATGAATGCTGGGATGTGTCACAGTCATTCTCTTTTTGCATGAAGCTTGCGAAGCTGGGATGATTTAAGCTTCCAGCTGCTGGTGGTTTGCTATTGCGCTCACGTTGGATATGCTACCTGAAGTGGAAGCCTGGGAAATGGAACCAAGGAAAGGCACAGAGAGATGAGGCAGGGGAGGTAGAAAGAGTTGATTTTCATGCCAGCCATTTGAGCACATTAATTCAGTTTGGCTGGGATTTCTTTTTGCATTTGCAATTGAAAAACTTGAGTGCATCTGGAGCTGATGCCTGAGAGATGAGCACAGACACAGCTCTGAAGGGTTGGTCCAGGAGAAGATGTTGGTTGTCATATTCAAACATCTCAGATATTTGAGGAGGAGGAGGCAAACCACCCCATAAACAGAAAAAAATGGAAGTGGTGCTGTGGCTAAGTGGTAGAGCATTAGCCTTGAGTTGAACTGCTGAGGGACAGCGCCCAGGCCCAAAGTTCAAGACCCACAACCAAAAAATAAAAATAAAAATAAATTAAAAAAAATCTAAGGGACAGTGTCTAGTGTTCAAGCTGCAAAACCAGCTACTTCTCTCATATTTACTCCCCCCTTCCAAAAAAAAGTGCTCTTTCACCTTTGCCAGGCTGATGTTTTTTATTTTTTTTTTTGGTTATCTCTTTTATTGTTTTATTTTTAATACTTTTTTATTGTAAAAATACTGTACAGAGCGGTTACAGTTACATGAGTAAGGTAGTGAGTACATTTTTTTTTTTTATCTAGCATTGTTGCCTCCTTTGTTTTTCCCCTACCATCCCTTCCTTCCCTACCTCCCCAACTACCACCTCCCCCTCTTCCAGGCTACTTTTGAACTTATGATTATCCTCTTCTGCCCCAGTACTTGGATTACAGGTGTGTGCCCCTATAGTCAACTTATAATGTCCTTTTGAATGGGCTTTCTGTATCTGTGTCTGCTGCCCTGCACTGTGCATGTCACTTCCAGTGTCAGCCAGGGGTTAGGATGATGTCTGCTGTCGGCCCCATGCGGCTTCTTCCTTGCCAGACCAAGGGTGACATACAATGGACTCCAGGGAGCCCACCCTTGAAAGCTCCAAAGCAGCTCCCTGGAAGACCCTGGGAGACAAGATACATGGCCACCTGCAAACAGACTCTTGTCTTTTCAAACACCAAGTCAGATAAATAAAATGCATTATTGTTTTATTAGCAACTCTTAAAAGCCCTGCAGTGGGATGAGTTACAGCAGAAACAACAGTTTCATATATTTATTTTATGTGTTCAGCACTCAATTCACACTAGATTGTGTTGCAAGACACTCAGCTGTAACACATTTTTACGGTGCAATGATCATCTGCATGAATCACACATTACTGATTACTCACAAACCAGTATTTCTAGTGGGTAGCCATCTTGTTCTTTGCAGTTCCTTTCCCTTCCTATGTTATCTGTCCATCTTTGCTACTGTGGGGTTTGGCTCCCAAGCTACAATCGCTTTCATCTCTAATCTTTCCTTCATGTTTCTTCTGTGGTTTCTCTAAGTTCCTCCATGTTATTCTATCTTTTGTTTTGCCAGAGGGTGGTTGAGATAGGGTCCCCTTATGTAGCCCAGTCTGGTCTTGAACTTGAGATCTTCCTGCCTTAGCCTACCAATTCTAAGATTTGATGTTACCATTTCTGTACTTTTTTTGTTGTTATTTTTTATTTGTGCTGGAACTGGGGTTTGAACTCAGAGCTTAGGTACTGCCCCTTAGCTTTTCACTCAAGGCTGGTACACTACTACTTGAGCCACAGCTCCATTTATGGATTTTTGCTGGTTAATTGGATGTGAGAATATTATGGCCTTTTTCTGCCCAAGCTGTTTCTAAATCTGAATCCTTAAATATCAGGCTCCTGAGTAGTGAGTATTACTACATATGTGATCTATTGGCACCTGACTTATTTGTTTGTTTGCTTGTTTGTTTTGGGGTCGGTCATAGGGCTTGAACTCTGGGCCTAGGTGCTGTCCTTGAGCTCTTCAGCTCAAGGCAAGTGCTCTACCTACCACTTGATCCATAGTGCCACTTCCGGTTTTCTGGTGGTTAATTTTCTCATGTACATTTCTGCCCGGGCTGGCTTTGAACTGTGATACTCAGATCTCAGCCTTCAGAGTAGCTAGGATTTCAGGTATGAGCCACTGGTGCCCCGGCTCTGCCTGACTCATTTCTGTACTTTTTTTTTTTTGCCAGTCCTGTGGTTCGAACTCTTGAGCTTAAAAGCTGTCCCTGAGCTGCTTTCTACCACTTGCGCCACAGTGTCACTTCTGGCTTTTTCTGTAATGTATTGGAGATAAGAGTCTCAAGACTTTTCTGCCTGGGCTAGCTTTGAATCACAATCCTCAGATTTCAGCCTCCTGAGTAGCTAGTATTACAGGCATGAGCCACCAGTGCCTGGCTATTTCTGTACTTTTAAAACAGTTTTATACTTGGTTAAGAAACAGTAAAAAAAAAAAAATAAGATTACTTGATAAATTGAAATGCCCAGAAAATACATAACTCCTAGAAACTTTATGTTGTGTTAACTTCAGACTGATAGTATGGTAAGTGTTATCTGATGTAGAAATTCTAAGTTTAGCTTTTCAAAGAGTAAATAAAACTCAAATATGTGCAGAACTTCTCATCAGGAGGTGCTGCCTGGCTCAGGCTAGAACCTTTTGAAGCAGATGATTGAATAATTCTGAAAGATAAAGAGAGACACAAAATCTTCCCTTGCCTTGCTACTCACAACTAGATTTTGCAATGTGCTTGAAATCAAGTGGTAGCAAGGTCCTGATATTTGGTTTTTACGATGTATGGATCTTAACAAGTGTGTTTAATCATCATCGCACAGAAAAACATTAACATTTCTTTTCTTCCTGGATCCAGCATTTTATTTTTAATCTAAGTTCAAAGGTTTTATAAAAGTTACTTCAAAACACAAATTTTAAGAGGAGGAAAAAAAATCAACAAGTAGGAAAGCTAATGGGAAGGTATGAGGATAGATTTGTGAAGTAATAAGCTAGTCAAGATGGTTCCACACAGCCTGGGGGTGGGGGAACAAAAAAAGAAGAAATGAAAAAAAAAAAAAATAAGAAGAAATGATCTAAAACCTCGGATGGCTGTCTAAACACACCCAAATTCTTAATAGGTGGGCATTCATCTAGTCTTGTCCACTGTGACTGCCTGAACTGGGTAGAATACCAGATGAAAGGTCAGATGAGACCTCCGAGAGACAGCTTATCAACTTTTTGTGGATGAGTCTTCCCATGTATGCAATTGAGAGAAAACACAGTAAATATTTGGTAACAGATGGGAATCACATGACTAAAAAGTATTGCCAATGATTCCTCAGTAGGCTGTGCCTGCAGTGATTTCTCATTTCTTTCTTTCTTTCTTTCCTTCCTTCCTTCTTTCTTTCTTCCTTCCTTCCTTCCTTCCTTCCTTCCTTCCTTCCCTCCCTCCCTCCCTCCCTTCTTTCCTTCCCTCCTTTCCTTCCTTCCTCCCCCCCTCTCCTCCTCTTCTTCTTCTTCTTCTCCTCCTCCTCCTCCTCCTCTTCCTCCTCCTCCTCCTCCTCCTCCCTCCCTCCCTCCTCTTCCTCCTCCTCCTCTTCTTCTTCCAGTCCTGGGGCTTGAACTCAGGGCCTGGGCACTGTTGCTGAGCTTCTTTTGCTCAAGGCTAACACTGCCACTTGAGCCACAGTGCCACTTTTGGCTCTTTGTTTATGTGGTACTGAGGAATCAAACCTAGGACTTTGTACATGCTAGGCAAGCACTCTACCACTAAGCCTACGTTCGTTCCCAGCCTTGATTTCTTTCTTTCTTTTTTTTTTTTTTTTGGGTCCGGTCGTGGGGCCTGAACTCTGGGCCTGGGCGCTGTCCCTCAGCTCTTCAGCTCAAGGCTAACGCTCTACCACTTGAGCCACAGTGCCACTTCTAGCTTTTTTTTCTTTTTGCTTATGTGGTGCTGGGGAATCGAACCCAGGGCCTCATGCATGTAAGGCAAGCGCTCTACCACTGAGCCACCTTCCCAGCCCTTGATTTCTTTCTTAAATAACTGGTCAGCTCAAACCTGACAACTTTAACAAGCGAGGTTTGATCAGTGGGATCAAGTGGGAAACATAGGGTCTACAGGAGCTTATTTAATCTTGGAAAGTTGCCTGAAGGACTATGTGCTGTGTATTTCCTCTACTTTTCTTCCTCTCAGGTTGTGAGGTCTTTGGGCTCAAACCACTCCTCCTTGTGTTTCTGGCTCCTCACCAACCTGGAGACTGGAAGGAAAATAAACTCACTTGCACCCAGAAGGGTATCAAGTCCTGTTCCAGCTGTGGAAGGAGGTTTGACTCATTATTTCTGAGTTAAGGTCACCCCAGCTTCTTAGAAACAACGGATGGTAATGCTATACCTCAACCCTACCAAATGAACTCAAAAGTTCCCAATCATTTCCTGGCTCCTGGTATTTGTAAAGCCTTCTAGAGGTGTAGCCCCAGTTAAATATCACCCAGCTTCATGATAGTTTGGTGATTGTCAGGTACTGCCTTGTGGGAATATATGTCCTGGGTGAGAAACTCCTAAACTCCTCCTTGACAGTCCACTTAAGGGGACCATCCTTGTGCTCCAAGGCCTGGATGGGACCCTTGAGTTGCTATGCATTGGGGAGCTGACACTCCTGGATAGACAAAATTCAAGTTGTAAACCCACTCACCCCATCAGGTTCCCCTGTGAGTAGAGGAAGGTCACAGATGTAGAGACTTATGCTTGGGGAGAATGGATTAAGTATTCTGTCCACGTATTAAATAAAAGCCCCAGGTTATATTTGCATGGCAGGGAGGCGGGAGGCTCAGGTGGTCCCATTCTCCCCAGGAGAGACCTCAGGCCTCATCTGTGTGGACTGCGTGACTCCCTACATGGCCAGGAAACTCATGAGACCCGGTTATTGCTGTTCTTGACAGGTCTAGGATAACCCTCCTCAAACTGCCCAGCCCTTCTCCCAAGGCTGAGCCCCTTCCTGCTCTGGGTAGGGGTGGGGGATGATCGGAGTTTCTGGGAAGCATGTCTGGATGCAGTGAGGGGCCATCAGAACCATGGTTGGGAACCCTACTGGCCAGCTGGAGTGGAACCTGCACTTTGGTTCAATTGGCATTTCATCCATCTGACCAGTCTCAAACTCCCTATACCAGGACAGGAGAGACCTCATCCCTTGACAGTCTTTTGTCTCTCATATTTCCATAGATGCTATTGGATCCTTCACATGCTCCCAACAACACACCAATACCAATATACAGAGACATTTCTTTTCTTTTCTTTCTTTCTTTTTTTTTTGGGGGGGGGGGTCTGCTCGTGGGGCCTGAACTCTGGGCCTGGGCGCTGTCCCTCAGCTCTTCAGTGGTAGGCTAGCGCTCTACCACTTGAGCCACAGCGCCACTTCCGGCTTTTTTCTTTTTGCTTATGTGGTGCTGAGGAATGGAACCCAGGGCCTCGGGTATGCAAGGCAAGCGCTCTACCACTGAGCCACCTTCCCAGCCCCTCTTTCTTTCTTTTTTTTTTTTTTAGGTTATGGGGCTTGAACTCTGGGCCTGGGCGCTGTCCCTCAGCTCTTCAGCTCAAGGCTAGTGCTCTACCACTTGAGCCACAGTGCCACTTCTGGTTTCCTGGTGTTTTATTAGAGGTCAGTCTCATGGACTTTCCTGCCTGGGCTGGCTTTGAACAGAGATCCTCATAGCTCAGCCTCCTGAGTAGCTAGGATTACAGGTATGAGCCACCAGCGCCCTGCTTCCAGAGACATTTCTAACCCAAGGGAGCCCAGCTGCAAAGCCAGTGTTTCTCGGCCTGCCTGATGAGGAGAAACCATCCAGACTATGGGACAGACCATTAAATCAGAGCCTCCAGGGTGAGGCCAGGCCTTAGTAGCATTTGAAGCTTCCTAGGTCATTACAAAGTACAGCCAGGCCTGAGAATCTCGAGTTAGGGGATTGGAAGCAGAAGTTTCTTTGAAAAGAAAATGAATGGGACCAGGTAAATTGAGGGGATGGGTGGGGTTGGGAAGGATGGGAGAGAATGATGGAAGGAAGGAGTGACATTGGTCAAGATGCATTGTACTCATAAATTGACATGATGAATTAAAATGCCTTTGTATACTTAAGATAACCTAAACTTCTTTATTTTACTTAAAGGCAATTAAGAAGGAAAAAAAAGAAAGAAAATGAGCATGGGCACCATGGCTGGGCACCAGTGGCTTACATCTGTAATCCTAGGTACTCAGGAGGCTGAGATCTGAGGATCATGGTTCAAAGCCAGCCCAGGCAGGAAAGTCCATGAGACTTATCTCTAATTAACCAACAGAAAATTGGAAGTGGTGCTGTGGCTCAAAGTGGTAGAGTGCTAACTTTGAGCAAAATTGCTCAGGGACAGCACTCAGGCCCTGAGTTCAAGTCCCATGACCAACAAAAAAAGACAAAAGGAAATGAGCACAGCTTGAAAGTAAGCTTCCAGGGGCTGGGAAGGTGGCTCAGTGGTAGAGTGCTCGCCTTGCATACATGAGGCACTGGGTTCGATTCATCAGTACCACATAAGCAGAAAAAGCCGGAAATGGCCCTGTGGCTCAAGTGGTAGAGCACTAACCTTGAGCTGAAGAGCTCAGGGACAGTGCTCAGGCCCAGACTTCAGGCCCCATTACCGACCAAAAAAAAAAAGTTTCCACAGAGGATATCTTATCTGCCCTTTGCAGATGTCCAGCAACTGCAAAAATGGGGGTGTTGGAAGTGGACAGCTAGAAGATGCTCACTTTGGCAGGCCTATGGCCCTGCTTATTTATTGAGGCCACAGTTACTTCACAAGAGTGTATGGAACTGGGAGCCAGTTACTCATGCGTATAATCCTAGCTACTCAGGAGGCTGAGATCTCAGGATCTCAGTTCAAAGCCAGCTGGGGCAAGAAA
Organism: Dipodomys spectabilis; assembly: GCF_019054845.1. NCBI lineage: Eukaryota > Metazoa > Chordata > Mammalia > Rodentia > Heteromyidae > Dipodomys > Dipodomys spectabilis. The sequence continues at coordinate 3,812,893 of NW_024870681.1, read as the reverse complement.
GTCCATGAGACTTATCTTCAATTAACCACCAGAAAACTGGAAGTGGCACTATGGCTGAAGTGGTAGAGTGCTAGCCTTAAGCTGAAGAGCTCAGGGACAGCACCTAGGCCCAGAATTCAAGCCCCTCGACTGACATTTAAAAAAAAAAGTGTAAGGAGTGTCTTCTGGGTGCTGGGAACCTAGCAGGGGACTAGATAGAGTTCTTGCTGTTGGGGAGCCCATTGCCGGGTGGGGACGGTGGGCAGACATATACATGCAGTGCTGGAAGCAGGGATGTGGAGCCAGGATCCAGAGGAAGGCAGGCAGTGCAGTCTGTGCAGTTACGTCTGGTTCCCATAGGAATTGTTCTGGGGGAGTGGGGGAGGATGTCAAAGGCAAGACATACATGGAAACAGAGGTGGAAGAAATGGCATGTGCTAAAAGCTGTGATGAACTCCAGGATTTACAGCTGTTTACTCTGGCTGTGGTGTGAAATGTGATGTGGGTGAGGGATAAGAATGAAGTTGAGAAACAGGCAGAGGCCAGATTGTCAGAGGCCTCATAAGCAGGGGTGTGGGGAGTGGTGTGTGTGTGTGTGTGTGTGTGTGTGTGTGTGTGTGTGTGTGTGTGTGATTGCAGGTGTAGTTACAGAATCCTCTGGTGAGATGGTGGTGGGCTGGGCTCAAGCAGAGGTATTGGAGGTGAGGGGAGAGGCATGGGAGGAGGCAAGGGTGGAATCAGGAAGCAGCTAGCGTCTCTGGAGTTGTCCCTCAGTGCAGTGCTCTCCTCTCCTCTCTGGGACCCTGTCCTATGAAATCTGGGGCTGTGGTCTCTTGGGATGCTCAGCTCAGGGCACCCCCTGGGCTCTTCTTGCTGTGCTGCATCTTGTATTCTCCAGCGGTGAGCTGGGCAGCTCGGGGCTCCCTGGTCAGTTTCCCACGACTCAGGAATCACTGCTTTTGTTAATGGTGCCCCATTACCTAGACTCTCCGTGTCATATGTGTTGCCTGGTTTTTATTGCTTCAGGCAGCAATGTACATCTGGTTTCTCTTCCTTCATCTTGACTAGAAGCTAAAGTCTTCTTTTGTTTTTAAGATACGTTCTCAAGATATAGCCCAGATTCGCCTTGAACTCAATGATCCTTCTGCCTCAGCCACCTGAGGGCTTAGTGTGCAATCATAAGTAGGGTTGAAGGGATGTTGTATAGTTTATTAGCTATATTATTTGTGTCTTCTTGGTGCCTATTGTCTATCCACTCCTTGGCTGCCATATTATTTCATCAGAGCATCTTTTTCTTGGCATTTGCCCAGCAACCTTTGTTTTCTTGTCCCCTTTGACCTCTAAGTTTGATACCTAAAAGTTATAAGGAAACCCAAATGAACTTCACATTTGATAGGTGGTATTTCTTCCTTCCTTGTGCTTTGGTAAGCCACCAAACATTTCTAGCTTTCAGCTGATGGAAGTAGTTGAGGATGATGGTTGACAAATTTGTTTTGGTACCTTTCTGTGGGTTCTGCCTGGATAATACTTTTAACCTAGTTCTTTTTTTTCTTTTTTAAATATGTTATTATTATGGTGTTGTATACAGAGGTTACCATTTTATGTCAGGTAATGAGTACATTTCTTCTTTGGACACTCCTTCCTTTGTTTTCCCCAGTTTCCCCCTCCCATCCCTGCACACAAGTTACATAGTTTAGTGCTGAGATTGGAACTCAGGACCCTATGCTTGCTAGACAAGAGCTCTTCCACTTGAGCTCTGCCTCCAGCCCTGTTTTTTGTCAGTCATGGGGCTAGAACTCAGAGCCTAAGCACTGTCTTTTCGCTCAAGACTAGTACTTTATCATTTTGAGCCATAGCTCTACTTCTAATTTTCTAGTGGTTAATGGAGATACGAGTCTCACAGATTTGGGACTGGTAATGTGGCTTAGTGGTAGAGTGCTTGCCTAGCATGCATGAAGCCCCGGGTTCAATTCCTCAGTACCACATCAACAGAAAAAGCTGAAGTGGCGCTGTGGTTCAAGTGGTAGAGCTTGACCAAAAGAAGTTCAGGGACAGTCAGGCCCTGAATTTAAGCCCCAGGACTGGACAAAAAAACAAAAAAGAGTCTCACAGACTTTTCTGCCCAGGCTGGCTTGGAACTGGTCTTCAGATCTCAGCCTCCTGGGTAGCTGGGATTACAGGTGTGAGCCACCAGTGCCTAGCACCAACTCTGTTTTTTGCTGGTTATTTTGGAAATGGAATCTGGCAAAGATTTCTGACCAGGCTGTCTTTGAACCACAATCCTGCTAGATTAGTAGCTAGTAGTCTGGATTGAAGAGGTGAGTATGGCCCTAATTTCTCTGGAGGCAGAGGCCACCAGAGGGTAAGAGCCTGGGTACTTAGAACCATCCCAGAGAGGGAAGCTAAGCTGTCTACTAGCCAGGCAAGGCCACCTCTGTGGGACTATTAATTGCTGGGAGGAGGATTAATTTCCAGTGTGATACACCATGGATAGACTGGGGCTGAGTAGAGTTCTCATCGAGCATCCAGGGTGACCTACACTATAAGGAGAGGTGAGAATGGTTCCCAGAAGGGGTGCGGCTTATAGCCGAAGGACATCCCATCCCAAGGCAGGAGCTCATTCTCTTGCTCCTGACAAGGCCAGGAGGATAGTGAATGGTCTTGGCAAGCAGGGCAGGGCAGACCACTGTGAGGAGTTAAGACTTGACAAGGAAAGCAGAGGAGCCCCTGATGGGTTCAGTCATGTTTGTTTCTCAAAGGCCACTTTGAGTACCAACCCTTTCCTCTGTGCCCGAATTATCATGGAAAATGGCGGTGGGGGTGGGGGTGGGAGGGGGTGGGGGTTGAGAAGAGTGGAAGACCATGAGGGAGAATGAAACCTCAGCAAGCTGATTGGCCTGTTTCAGTTGCTGCATCTTCTGGTCCCATTCTGGGTAGTGGATGTCACCATAGTAACCTAAGTGGGCATATGCTTCCAGCTTTTAAAAATGTACATATATCTGTGCATCAATATAGTCCATGCAGATGAGATTATGTCAATGTATGTATGCATCCTTACCCATCACAGCTGGAGTACTGCTGATTTTTATAGCTTAGCTGGTTTCTACTCAGAATAATCAGTCCTGGAAAGCCCTGTCCATGCATGCACCAGACAGAGCCGCGTGGGGCACAGCCCTTGGACCAATACACAGAAGGGTAAGGCCAGCACTGCCTATTGGCTTACCTGCTCTACTGTTCTTTTGGATCAGAGTGGCAGTGAGAGGCTAGAGAGCCACCTCTAGCACCTGCTGGGAGTTATGCTCCTTCAACAACTTCTGTGATGTCATTTATCACACTTTATGCTCATATTGGATGTGTGTGTGTGTGTGTGCGTGTGTGGGCGCGCGCGCTCCAGTCCTGGGGCTTGGACTCTGGGCCTGGGCTCTGCCCCGAGCATTTGTGTTCAAGGCTAGTGTTCTACCACTTAAGAGGAAGCTCCACTTCCAGCTTTTTGGTGGTTCATTGGAAACAAGAGTCTCATGGACTTTCCTGCCCATGCTGGCTTGGAACTTCAATCCTTAGAACTCAGCCTCTGAGCAGCTAGGATTACAGGCAGGGTGCCTGGCTTATTACTTATCTTTTACCAAGTACATATTAAACATTGAGTAGCTAGGTTTGGTGCCAGGCATGGGACAAACTGTTGAGCAAAAGAACTCTTCTGCTCACCTGGGCTTATCTTGTAAGGGGGCAGATGGATGGTAGAAAAAAAGAATCCCAGCAGGACCAGTAGGTAGCCATCAATTTCTGGAAGAAATAGATGAGTTAGGGTGTTGATAGTGGGATGGACAAACCTCTCTAGTGTGGACAGCTAGCTTCATTTTCTCAGTAGGGCTGTTCCCCTACCTAGGAAACTGTTCTGGACTTCCCTGTGGCTTCCTACCTCAGGTCAAACGTTCCCTCCTCAAGACTGGGCCCTGCTGACCACCCTTCCCAATGTAGCTTTTATTTCTAACATTAAAGGTTTATGGTCTACTAGAGATGGAAGTCCATATGTGGATAGCACTTCCTTCTGTGGGCTGTTTTGGTCAGGAAAACAAATCTACATTGGAGAATGCTCACGTGCAGATGGTTTAATCAGTGGAGTTAAAGACAGGGTCTTACTATGTAGTCCAGGCTAGTCTTGGACTCACCATCCTCCTGCCTCAGCCTCCAGAGTTCTAGGATCCCTAGCATGTATCACATATACACATGTCCAGCTCTCACTGAATTTTCAGTCTGACTGTACTTTCTTCTGATGGCTTCCTTTCTCCACCTTCTGTGGAGGCTAAAGAGAAGCTGAGCATTTCCCCTTGGTTCTACAAATCAGCTATAACTCTGGGCTGTTGTGTGTAGCAGTTCACTGAACTTTGAAGGACAGGAATCTGGCCAGCTCACTTCAGCTCAGCTCAGAGCAGCCACCTACCTTTGATCTTCTCTCTTCCCAGCCGCTGAGAGTCTCACTGGCTGCCTGTGTCATTGCATCAACCCCCCAAGGTATTCCTGAATACCCCCTCTTCCTTCTCAGGCCTTGTTGCCAGCTCCTTGGTGGGCTGCCAAACTCTTAACTTCATGCCGAGCAACTTCCTTCTCTCTTTCCTCCAGTCATTCTGGAGTTCACTCCTTTCACAGATACTCTATGGAGCACCATCTTGCCTGGAGAGAGATTGTTGAATCATTTCCTCAGCCAAGAAGGAGGCTTGGAACAAAACTTGGAATTGTAGGGGTCACAATCCCCTTTTGGGATTGCTCAACTGAAGGATGTTTGCCTGGCAGGATAAACCTACTGACTGGAGACAATTTCCAAAACCAGCATCAGGAAGAGAAATGTCCTGGATGTCCAAGTGCTGGTGTAAAGCCCATTTTCAATGGGGAAATGTCACTTTTCTGCATGACACATCTTGAGTGAGGCTTTTGCACATGGCAGCCCTCAGAACCTTAGCCAGCAATCATGGAGGCCTGCAAAAAAGAGGCTACAGTGGAATGGGGCCTTGAAGGCTAAGTAGAAGTTGGCAGGCAGAGGTGAATATGTTCTAGGCAAAGTAGGCAGCATGTGTGAGAATGAATAGTGTTATTCAGATGTGGTCCTGGCCCTGGCTCCCAGAACTGTATGCTTCTATAGTGCAGGTGAAGATATAGAGGGTTAGTGAGGTGCTGAGGAAAAGCTTGCATCCTAGTGGCCCTCAAGAGCTTGAGGACCAAAGCCTGTGCAGGTGATTTGAATAGTGTCAGATTTTTAAAAGCTGGGTTTCAACCCAGGTGTGGCCCTGCCACAGGGTCTGATTCAGGAGCTGGGGGTGGAGCCTGCAAAGACATTTGTGTATCTAAGCGGTGCCCAGGTGCTGCTGCTGCTGGTTCTGGGCTCCCATACCAAGTCTTATTTCAAAGCTAGCTCAAAGCTTTGGGGTTCTTTGCGGACTTGAGTCCTGGACTTCTAGACCCCACAGTCTAGCTCTGGATCAGCCCCCAGGGGATCCTGCCCTGGCTACCACTTTCCCTGAGCCTGGGGCTGCTGTGGCTGGCAGAACGGAGCTCCTCTTTGGTGAGTCTGAGGCTGTTTAATATTTTAATTTCTGTTGGAGCTGGTGTGGGCTTCGTCTTCTGAGGTGTGCCAGGTTGGGGCCCAGAGTCAGCGTTGAGGATGGACAAGAAAGGCCTTGCTAGTTGTCCAAGTGCTTTTGAGAAGGAAAGAAGAGGTAAGATGGGGTGTCTGTAGACCTGTGGCTGACATACTGCTGAGCAGGGCTCATCATCTCCGGTTCTAGTGTTCCACTGGGGGGAGGAAAGTGGAGCCAGTAGGAGAGAAAGATACTCCTGAGCCTTCTTTATGTCCTAGGCCTTGTGCTTTTCCTTTGCAATCTGTGTTTAATTCTCTACTTTTTGTGGAGGTATTATCCCCATTTTACAGAGGGGCTCATTGAGGCCTGGGGGAGAGAAAGTGAACTGCCAAGACGAAACATCTTGTTTGCCAGGAGTTGCATTTTGAGCCTGATGCTTTTTTTTTTTTTGGGTCCAGTCGTGGGCCTGAACTCTGGGCCTGGGCGCTGTCCCTCAGCTCTTTAGCTCAAGGCTAGCACTCTACCACTTGAGCCACAGTGCCACTTCTGGCTTTTTTACTTTTTGCTTATGTGGTGCTGGGGAATCAAACCCGGGGCCTCATGCATGCAAGGCAAGCGCTCTACCACTGAGCCACCTTCCCAGCCCGAGCCTGGTTCTTTAAGGCTTTGCATTACATACAATCCCTCTTGTCTGATGTCCACTTTCTGGCATCCTGAGTGTCCACCTGTTCAGCCTGGGTGGCCCCACCTTGGCAAAAGGAGCTATGGATGGTCTCTTACAAATGACGGTCCTGATTTGTGTGAGCTGGGAAATAGGGGTGCTGGGCTTAAAATCTGAGTGCCTGAGACCGTACTCTGGCAGTGCTGGGAACAGGGACTAAGTCATACCAGTGTCTGTTTCTCTAGAGAAACAGCACATGCACCCACATGCACCCCCCCCCCCACATACATACACATAAGGTTTACACAATTGTAGCGATGAGCTAACCAGTTGGAGACCCTGAAGAGCTGATACTTCTTGATTGTGTACAAAGGCCAGATGCTAATAAACCTATGGCATAGTCTTAATCCTTGGAACTTGCAGGCTTGAGACCCAGGGCAAAGCTGATGTCAGTTAGCAAGCATGGAGTAGAAGAGGTTCTCTCCTGAGGAGCTTTATGTTGTTTGGGCCTCCTGCCTGTTGGCTTAAGCCCACCCATATTGGGGAGGTCACTCTGTTTTGCTGTTGTTTGGAGGCAAGGTCTTGCTGTGCATACAGCCCAAGCCACATACCCTCAATCCTTCTGCCTCAACCTCTCGAGGACTGGGATAACAGGTGTGTACCCCTACTCCTGGTTGTCATCCGTTTTACTGTATTTATTTATTTATTATTGGTTGTGGGGCTTGAACTCTGGGCCTAGGCGCTGTCCCTCAGCTCTTCAGCTCAAGGCAAGCATTCTACCACTTGAGCCATAGTGCCATTTCCAGCCTTTTCTGTTTACGTGGTGCTAAGGAGTTGAACCCAGGGCCTCATGCATGTGAGGCAAGCACTCACAGACTTGCCTGAACCATGATCCTCAGATCTCAGTCTCCCAAATAGCTAGGATAACAGGCAACCATTGGCGCCCAACTTTTGGAAGGATTTTTTTCAATGAGATCAACACTTTGGGTAAACAAAATAGCTGGGAGGCTTGTGGCTCATGCCTGTAATCCTAGCTACTCAGGAGGCTGAGCTCTGAGGATCATGGTTCAAAGCCAGTCCTGTCAAGAAAGTCCATGAGACTCTTTTTTCTTTCTTTCTTTTTTTTTTGTCATGGGGCTTGAACTCTGGACCTGGGTGCTGTCCCTCAGCTCTTCAGCTCAAGGCAAGTGCTCTATCTTTTGAGCCACAGCTCCACTTCTAGTTTTCTAGTGGTTTATTGGAGATCAGAGTCTCATGGACTTTTCTGGCTTTGAACTGTGATCCTCAGATCTCAGCCTCCAGAGTAGCTAGGATTACAGGTGTGAGCCACCAGTGCCCGGCTCTGTGAGACTTATCTCCAATAAACCACTCAGAAAACCGAAAGTGGCACTGTGGCTTAAGTGATAGAGTGCTCATCTTGAGCTGAAATGCTGAGGGACAGTGCTCAGGCCCAGAGTTCAAGCCCCACAACCAACCACACACACACAAAATCCTCCCAAATAGTAAAATATCTACAGAAATACTGAGAATAATACCAGTGTCTGGGAATCTAGTGGCCAAAGTGCCACTAACCATTACCACTACTCTGTGAAAAGAGGGGGCTGGTCAGCAGGGCCTTGTCCAGGTAACTTCTCCCCACATGGCCTGCAGCTGCCCGGGAGAGCAAACAGACAGTTCCCTCTCCACAGCTGGAGGCCATGTGGGCTTGCTGACCAGCCTGCTCTCCAGAGTGTCACGAGCCCCCTGCCATCCTGTGCTCAGCTGTGCTGTTCTGAGGCTGGGACATAGGGCTGGAGGTGTGGTTCAAGTGGTAGAGTGTTTGCTTAGTAAGCACAAGGCCCTGAATTAAAAACCCTGGGATTTCCAAACAAACAAACAAAGGCCCAAAGAAAAATGGCCAGTCCGGGAAGCAGAGACCTGTTGCCCTTTCTTCCCAGGGGAGTGGGAAGGGGAGATAGCATGGGAGCAAGAGCTGGATTTGGCCAGAAGAGAGGCTTTGCCCTGGACTTAGGCTCTAACAGCAGAAAAAGGCCCAGCCAGGAACAGGAGATGGAAACCTTAAAAATCTAGAAGACAGAGGCCTGATTCTGGCTGGGCATTGTCCAGGACGGCCTGGTAGTGGGGGTCTAGGATGAACAGGACCTCTCTGGTGTTCTTAACAGGTATTCCTTTGTAGGGTGTTCAACTTTCTGCCCTATGATCCCGTAATTCCTGACTCTAGAACCTTCCGGTATCACCCCTTGCTGCTCCCAGCCCCCTGTGCTTTTCTGCCCATCTGTAGGTGACCCACTGCCATTCAGGCTTTCAGAAACCCTCTTTTGTAAAGCAAGCTTTCTGTCATGTATGCTTGCCCACAGGTCTGACTCTGTTTGATTCAGCTTGGTTTCTTCAGTGATGGGCTTCAAGGATGATGAGCGCTGGGTTGTTGGGGTCTCCTTCAGAGAGGAAGTGTTCCCCGGGGAAGGCTTTATGGGTTGACCCATGAAAAGCCTCAGGATCACTGAGAGGGAAGAGGCTGACCAGCCTTAGACAGAAAAGTTCTTTGAAAAGGTCAACTGCTGCCGGGCACCGGTGGCTCACGCCTATAATTCTAGCTACTCAGGAGGTTGAGATCTGAGGATAGCAGTTCGCAGCCAGCCTGAGGGGGAAAGTCCATGATTCTCTTATCTCCAATAAACCACTAGAAAAATGGAAGTACCACTGTAGCTCAAGTGGTAGAATGCTCACCTTGAGCTGAAGAGTGCAGGGACAGCGCCCAAGCCCAGAGTTCAAACCCCACGACCGATTTAAAAAGAAAAGAAAAGAAAAGGCCACTGCTCTGGGAGCCTTGGGAGTGGCAGCCACAGCTCTGGGAGGAGATAAGGGGCTCAGTTGCCCCCACTTAACAGCACTCCTACACCTGCTGGGATTTGCGTGGGAGCCATTTGACCTGTATGTGAAGCCTCTAGCAATGCAGGTTAGTTATGTCTCAAATTGTTTTGCATCAAAAAATTAAGAGGGAAGTGAAAACCTGGAAAGATATCATTAATATAAGTGTGTTGCTGGGATATTGCCATCTGTGTGAGTCTGGGATATTACTTACACCAAGCATAGAAAATGCTCAGTGAGAGTAATGGGACCCAGGTTTGATGTTGAAGAAGTGATTTATGAACTAGAAAGAACTCTGAAGAGCTGGATTGATACTAATTCATCTATATAAATATCTAGATGTATATAGACACACATCAGGAATTTAATGTGGGTATATATGCAGATACATGTATACATGCATTTGGCTATGGATATTTGAATATGCAGTGCACGTGTCTCTTGTAGCTTTCAGGGATTTAGGAGCAGTAACACTGGTGGTCATGGGTATACCCAGTGCCTAGATCTTGGGTTCTAAATACCATTCTCCATTAGATAACTGCTGCTACTTGGAAGTAACTGCTTCCAGAGATGGATTGGGGAACTTCAAACTTTTTTTTTTTTGGTGGTACTGGGAATTGAACTCAGGGCCTTGTGCTTGACAGGCATGTACTCTACTGCTTGAAACCATGCTTCCAGCCTTATCCTAGAGCATGAGAATGTATAAAAAGGACATAGAAAGTATCCAGAAAGGGCCCCAACTAGCTAAATCTGTGCAATAATAATGATAAATAAATAATAATAGGGGCTGGGAAGGTGGCTCAGTGGTAGAGCACTTGCTTTGCATGCCAGAGGCCCTGGGTTTGATTCCTCAGCACCACATAAGCAAAAAGAAAAAAGCCGGAAGTGGCGCTGTGGCTCAAGTGGTAGAGCGCCAGCCTTGAGCTGAAGAGCTGAGGGACAGTGCCCAGGCCCAGAGTTCAGGCCCCACGACCAGACCCCCCCCCCCCCCAAAAAAAAAAATAAATAATGGTAGCAATAGTTAAATCTCATTTGGTGATAATTGGAATTTTATGATAATAATAGCTCATGTTGATATAATTAAATGAATAAACAATAAAAAAGAGAAGGAAAATAGCATTGAGAATTATACTATAAAATAAAAAGTGTACATTAAAAACATTCCACTAGGGAAGAAAGTCATGAAAGAAAGGGGAACCGTTCCCTTTTTCTCTTGTAGACTGGTGAGACATGAAAACTAAATATTTTTAGGTGGAATCTTGGACTGAAAAGTAAATAAAACGAATCCCCCTACAAGCAAGACAGAAACCCTGTTGTTGGGACAGTTGGCAAAATTTGCCCGAGGTGTGTGATACTGTGGGCAGTGGTGCGGTAGATTGGATGGTGATGCTTTGCATGGGGCCTGGTAAGGATTGGATGCTGATGTTGTCTTTGGTGACTTCCCGCTTTGGAAGGCTTGGTTGTTGGTGCTTCTTTGTAGCAAGTATCTTCGGGAGTATTTAGGCCTAACAGGCAGCATTTTTGCAGCTTGCTCTCAAATGGCTGAGAGAGACTGATGATTAGATACTCTGGGAGGGGCCATGAAAGGAAAGGCACATACAGAGTGAAGCAGATGTGGACAAATACTAACCACTGGGAAGGGAAATCTGGGTAAGAGAGAAATATAACAGATACTGACATTCCTACAATATTTTTGTAAATCTGAAATCATTTTTAAAATAATTTATTTTTTAAGATTAAAAAAAACCCACTCAGAGCCTGACTAACCCATAGGGAACTGTATAACATTTTAAAGCATTCCTTTCCTGTGTTTTATGGGAATTTTTATGTAGTTAAAGTTGAGCTTTGCATAGAACTTTATATCCTACCGTATCATTTAGCATGGTAACATAAACATTTCCCTGAGGTTTATGGCAGTCTTCATAAACATGGCTTTAATGGCCACATAATGCTCTGCTGAGAGGCTATGGCAAACTTCTCCTGTGATTACCTTTTTAAGAAAAAATGATCAGAGTTATGACTCCAGTGTTAGAGTGTGTGCTGAGCAAGTGTAGAGCTCTGAGTTCAAAACACAAGTACAGCCCAAACCAAATTGTAATCATACTTAAGTAAGTATCTGATACCCTTAAGGCATTTTATGCTTACTTTTGATTGCTGGAAATGGGATTATGAAAGGAGTTGAAGGTCTTCAGGCAGTCAGTACATATCATCCCATTACTTCTCAAAAGCTGTGAGCAGGGCTGGGGTCCAGTGGCTCATGCCTGCAATCCTAGCTTCTCAGAAGGCTGAGATCTGAGAATTGAGGTTTGAAGCCAGCCCAGGAGACATACCTAAGACACTTTTGTCTCTAATTAACTAGAAAAAAAGCTGAATGTGGAAGTATGGCTCAAGTGGTAGAGTACAAGCCTTGAGCAAAAGAGCCAAGTGAGAGTGTAAGCCTAACTAGGGGCATATGTACAAGTATGGCTCAAGTGGTAGAGAGACAGTCTGGTATGAAAAAGTCAAGCAAGAACACAAGGCCGTGGGTTCAAGTGCCCATGCATGTGTTAATCGTCATCATCATCATCATCTTCTTCTTCCTTCTTTGTTCGTTCTTTCTTCTTTTTTGTTGGTTGTGGGGCTTGAACTCTGGGCCTGGGCGCTGTCCCTCAGCTCTTCAGCTCAAGGCAAGCCCTCTACGACTTGAGCCACAGTGCCACTTCTGGTTTTCTGGTGGTTTATTGGAGATCAGAGTCTCACAGACTTTCCTGCCCGGGCTGGCTTTGAACCAAGATTCTCAGACCTCAGCCTCCTGAGAAGCTAGGTTTACAGGCATGAGCCACCAGCACCCAGCTTTTTTTTTTTTTTTTTTTTTTGGTCAGTCGTGACCAGCTATGTTAATATTCTTTTTTTGTTATTATAATTTTTTTATTTTTATTTTTTGTGAACATACTGTACAGAGGGGTTACAATTACATGGGCAAGATAATGAGTGCATTTCTTATGAAGCATTGCAGCCTCCTCCTTTGTTTACCCATCACATCCCTTCCCAGCCTCCCCCCCTGCCCCACTATGTTAATATTCTTAAGTAAACAGTTTAAAGCTGGGTGCTGATAGCTCACACCTGTAAACCTAGCTTGTCAGGAGGCAGAGATCTGAGGATTGTGGTTTGAAGCCAGCCTGGGCAGGAAAGTCTGTGAGACTCTTAATCTCCAATAAACTACTCAGAAAAAAGCCCAAAGTGGCACTGTGGTTCAAGTGGTAGAGTGCTAAGCTTAAGCCAAAGAAGCTCAGGGATAGAACCCAGGCCCAGGGTTAAAGCCCCAGGATCGACCAAAGGAAAAACAAAGTTTAAGAAAATGATTCTTACAAATAAATGATATAACAAATACAGTTTTTGCTCGGGAGACATTATGGAAGGTAAGAACTATAAGTGGGAGGGTTTTTTTTGTTTTTGCCAGTCCTGAGGCTTAAACTTGGGCTAGGTGCTGTCCGTGAACCTTTGTGCTCAAGGCTAGCACTCTACCACTTGAGCCACAGTGCCACTTCCTGATTTTTCTGAGTAGTTTATTAGAGATAATAGTCTCACAGACTTTTCTGCCCTGGCTGGCTTTGAACTGTGATCCTCAGATCTGAGCTTCCAGAGTAGCTAGGATTACAAGTGTGAGCCACCAGTGCCCAGCTAAGTGGGAATTTTTGGAGCAGGTCTAGCACTTCAAAACTGTAAGGATCAAAACTGGGTCTCGAGCACACCATGCTGGAGGTACTGATGCACCATCCTCTCTCCATGCTCTGTCACGTGATGCCCACTGAGCTTGTCAGTGCCATCAGTTGTAATGTGGCAAGGTATTATCAAGTCATGGCTGACAGTGGACATTCAGTGGCTGGGGACGATGGAACAGGTAAATCCTCAGGTCACATTGCATGGTGTGTGGTGGCCCTGGGATGGAGCTGCTGCCTGAGGGCTCTAGAGGGACTTTACCCTGTAGGGTGCTGTTGGGCTCATTTTGTAGCTTGGCTGTATGTGGGGGGGGGGGCAGGAAGGTTCCCCAGAAAAATGTACTGGTCTAGCCCATCCTGCTGCTAAATAATATAGCTGATGTGTGCTGGGCACAGACCCTTGTGAGCGCCCAGAGGTGTTCTTGTGATGTTTGTCACATACATGTGTCATTGCTGTCCCCACCTTACAGAGAGACTGAGTCTAAGAGGAGCTGCTTTCCCCAGTCAACAAGTAGCAGAGGTCAGGTCTGTCCTAACAACCAAGCACCTAGCAGGTAGACAAGGCAGCCTTCCGGGAGTGCCCGCCCCAACTTTCTCTCTCCCACATACACACAATCTCACACATAGACAGTCACATACAATCTCATACTGACATATACATACCCACTTACACATATACAACCACATACACGGGCTACACAATTATAGGCATTTTGAGGGTACAGGAATAACATACTACTAGTGCTACTTTGGAAGTAGGGGTGGGGAGAGGAGCAATCTAGATGAGCAGCCAGTGCCCCCTGCACCAGGTGGCACCCCTTAGGCCTGTCCCCCCATTTTCCTTTCTGTGAAGCTTATTTTTCCCCCATCATTACAAGAATGTAAATCATTCTAGAAAACAAGAATAGCACAGAGGAGAAACCTCAAGGCCCTCAGCTGTCAGCTTTTACTCCAGGGGCTGTCCCCCATCTGCGGGCCTGCTCCCTGGTGTGGGGGTGGGGGCGGTGAGTCCACCCCAGGCCCGGTGCTGGCCCTGCAGGGGCATTTTTGTGGCAATGTACATTGTTTGCTTACATGTGTTCTTGGAAGAGCAATTCTTAGAAAAGGATTCTTCTTAGAAGTGGAATTATGGGGTCTGGTGTTTGGGGAAATGCTTGACCAAGTAAAAGCAGACTTGTACTAATCAATGTGTGCTCCAAGAGACTGAAGAAGAAGGACTAATTTCATCCTTCAATTCATGATATTAAAAAGAGAGAGAGAATGGTGATTTCCTGAGTGACACAGGTGACAGCTGGTGACTGTAAAGGGTAGTTGATGGGTTTTTGGTTGTTGGTGATGGTGGGGCTTGAACTCTTGGCCTGCGTGCTATCCCTCAGCTCTTAAGCTCTACCTCTTGAGTCACAGTGCCACTTCCAGTTTTCTGGTGGTTTATTGGAGATGAGAGTCTCACGGACTTTTCTGCTCAGTCTGGCTTTGAACCACGATCCTCAAACCTTTGCCTCTTAAATAGCTAGGATTACAGGCATGAGCCACCAGCACCTGGCAAGGGTAGTTGTTTTTGTGTATGCCAGTACTGGGGCTTGAACTCAGGGCCTGGACACTGTCCCTGAGCTTTTTTTGGCTAATGCTAATGTACTTGAGCCACAGCTCCCCTTCTGGCTTTTTGGTAGTTAATTGGAGATAGTGAATCTCATGAACTTTCCTATCCAGGTTGGCTTCAATTCTCAACCCTCAGATCTCAGCCTTCTGAGTACCTAGGATTACAGGTGTGAGCACTGGCACCCAGCTGGGAAGTTTATCACACCACAGATATCCAAGCAGAGGCTAAGATGGACGGTTCTTTTTATTTATTTATTTATTTTTGGGTCCGGTGGTGGGGCCTGAACTCTGGGCCTGGGCGCTGTCCCTCAGCTCCTCAGCTCAAGGCTAGCGCTCTACCACTTGAGCCACAGCGCCACTTCCGGGTTTGTGATAAAGATGGATGGTTCTCATCATCTTGTTCAGTGATCACTTTGGAACATGGGGATTATTTTTGGGGTCAGATACTTAGAGAGCTAGTGCTGTCAGTTCTTCACTCCCTCAAAGGAAGGCAGAAGGTCCTCCAGTGCTCTGGGACTGCTCAGGACTGCCTCAGGACCTTAACACACACACTGAGGATGGGCAAGGTCAGACTGGCAAGGCAGCTGCTAAGTAGCACTCTTGATAAATGACTGAGCTGTGTGTCTTCACAATGTGGCTGCTGGCCTCCTTCTCTTGTGATGGAAGCACTTATTAGTGCAGAGGCAGAAGAAGGTCAGGAAAGGCAGAAGGCTCTGGATATTTGGGGAAAACTGGAGTTTCCCTCCGGTTTCCTCCTGTAGAACACTCAGAGGGAGATGGTGTCTTTTTTTGCGGTGGTTTATTTCCCCCGGCTCCAGGGGGAAGGGAATTTGCAGGGGAGGGGGGAACCAGTGAGCCATTGGCTGTCACAGCAGCCTCAGGGACCCGGGAAGGCCACTCTAGGAGGGGGCTGAATCAGGACTTTCTGTCTGACCACTAGTCCTGGCCCAGGGCAGGCCTTGGGCAGCAGCTGCCCTGTGCAAAGCTGCTCAGGCCTGCCAGGATTCCTTGGCTGCCGCCTTTCCTCCACAGCAGTGAGGATCACGAGGGATTCTTCCAGAATGGCCTACCATCCATTGCATCCCAGATCTGCCTCTTCCACAGGATGGGTCTGCATGAGGGATGAGGCCGTGGAGTACTTGTCTTCAGAGGGAAGGGCCAAGGCACTCTTTGGTGACAGCTCAGAAGCCTGGCTGGGGGAGGCAGGTGACAAGGTCTGTGGCCACGTCCTACTCTCTGTCCTCCATGTCGTTCACCTAGGGCTGATCCATTAAACAGCTCAGCTCGTAAACAGGTGTTCAGGAGAGTTTCACAGGAAATAAAGTGCATTCTGGGAATTCTGCAAATGGCTTAAATGAGTCTCCTCTGAACTATCCTCCGTCACAGGCCTGCAGTGCCTGAGGTTTCTAGCCAGCTGCCAGATGCTTAAAGTCCTGTGGCCACTGGGGCTCCCCACCCCACACTGTGTCCAGCCCCCACCTCCTGCTCCTGTTTCATTCCTGCCTCCCTCTTTTCCTCTTTCCCTTCCCTTCTTAGGCAGCAAAGTCTGGCCTTGGCCCTAAGCTGCAGTTCGACACTCAATTGCTTTCTGAGAAATAAGGCTGTTTCATTTAATGATAATAAGAGCGATATTCACCCATCACAGGAAATTTGGAAATTATTGAAAAGTGTGTGTGTGTCTATGTATTGGGGGTGGGGATGATCCAGAACCCTAAGACCAAGAAGTGCTAGTGCTGAGGCTTTGGGACAGTCCCTCAGTCCTTTTTTCTTGCATATGCATGTCTTTGAAAGCATAATCGAAATAATAGAAAACAAAGAAGTGTGGACACACGGTGCTTTCTACAAAAGCAGCATATAGCCTTTTGTATGTACTACACCATATCTTGCTCTCCTAATTTCTTCACTGGTTGGTTCCTTGCAAACAGGAAAATGACTAGTCCCCAGACACTAACATTTGCTACTGTGTCTTGGATCCTTAAGGTGTGAGGACCTGATGAGGGGGCCAGTGGCTTATGTTTGTAATCCTAGCTACTCAGGGGGCTGAGATCTGAGGATCGCGATTCAGAGCCAGCCCGGGCAGCAAAGTCTGAGACTAAAAAGCTGGAAGTGGAGCTGTGGCAAAAAAAAAAGCTCAGGGACAGTGCCCAGGCCCTGAGTTCAAGCCCCAGGACTGGCACATGCACATACATGTATCATCTCAGTGATATGATTCTACCATTTCTTGATTGGGTCTTCTATGTGTCAAACATCTTTGTATACATGGCTTTATCATCTTCCTGATTATTTCTGTAGACCAGAGTTGTCACACTTTTTGTAAAAGTCAAATAGTATGTTCAGTGGGCCGTACGGTCTCTGTCATTCCCATTGAAGCCCAAAAGGCAGCTATAAACTATGCAAGCAAATGAGTGTGAATGTGTTCCAATAAAACTATATTTATAAAAGTAGGGAGTAGACTGGGAATGGGGCTTAGTGGTAGATTCTCTGAGTTCAAACCCCAGTTCTGCCCTCTCTCCCCCCCACACACACAAAAAAAGTCATCCAAGAGTTTGAGTTTGGTGAGACTTAAATGGCAGGGTCTGACCTGCAGGGCTTGAGGGTCCATAGGTGTTAGGAAACGGAGTCATGAGCTACCTGTGACCCTGCCCCCCACCCACGACCCTACGTAAGTCCCTCCACCTCTGCCCCCATTATGCTGTGCCTCCTGTCTTCTGATTCTCCTCAGGTCCCCATGGAGTCTCTCTTCTACTTTCCATTAAGGTTGATTTGGTCTGTTGAGTTCACTTTCTGCTCTTTATTCTGATATCCTCATGACTCAGTTTCCTAACAATAGGTCTGGGTGGGGCTGGGAACATGCATTACTAACACATTCTTAGAGCTGCTGGCACTGCCAGTCTGGGGACACACTTAAAGAACCAGTGGCAGAAGAAGCAGTTTTAAATTATCTTGTGGAACAAAACATCCAGACTTAGTTGGTTTAACAAGTCAGTGATACCAGGCTCTAGTTAAAGTCTCTACTATTCTCTTGACCTTTTCCTCAGGTTTGCAAGATGGCGACCATAGCTCCAAACTATTCATATGTGAGCATTCCAAGCAGAAGTAAGGGGAAAGCTAGTGTGTGTGTATGTATGTATGTATGTATGCATGCATGCATGTATGTATGTATGTATGCGTGTATGTATGTGTTGATACTGGGGCTTGAATTCAGGTTGTTAGAGATAAGAGTCTTGGAGATTTTTCTTCTCAGGCTGGTTTTGAACCTTGATCTTTATATCTTAGCCTCCTGAGTAGCTAAGATTATAGGCATGAGCCTCTGGTGTGTAGTTAAGAATTGCTTTTTAACAGCATTACGCACATAGTTGTTTTGCCCAAGCTTGCACACAAATACCTAATAAGAAGAGAGGGTAGATTGTGGGTGGTAGACCCTAAGGTAGATAAATCTGGGCACCTGGACCCAGAGCTGTGGACCCAATGACTTGTCCTCTCTGAGGATCTATCATTAAGGATGTGTCAAGTTAGCCTCTAAACTGGCTCTGAACTTGGCTTCCCTGAAGTTATTGGATTCTTGCCTTAGTTCTGATCCAAAGGCTAGACTAGTACTTGGATACTTTCAGGCCTGAGTTATTATTGTTGTTTTTTATTATTATTTATTTTTCTGTTGGTTTGGGGGGCTTGAACTCAGGGCCTGGGGGCTGTCCCTGAACT
The DNA here is from genome assembly GCF_019054845.1 of Dipodomys spectabilis. Lineage (NCBI taxonomy): Eukaryota > Metazoa > Chordata > Mammalia > Rodentia > Heteromyidae > Dipodomys > Dipodomys spectabilis. Next base: position 3,794,813 of record NW_024870681.1, on the reverse strand, counting down.
CTTTTGCTCAAGGCTAGCACTCTATCACTTTGAGCCACAGCACCACTTGCAGTTTTTCTGGTGGTTAGATGGAGATAGGAGTCTCACAGACTTTCCTGCCCAGGCTGGCTTTGAACTGTGATCCTCAGATCTCAGCCTCTTCAGTAGCTAGGATGACCAGCACCCAGCATACTTGAGTTCTTGCAAAGGAGCTGGCCTGGCTCGTGCCAGTTCTCCTGAGCTTCAGCCTGGTTCTGCGGAATATCATTGTAAGTTGACAGTCACGCAAAGCATTGCGATAGCATTCCAGACCTCTGATGACCTCTGATGGTCAAGTAGGTCTACCAGGTACTGTTGGAGCCCAAGTTCTTTTGTCTCTATCGGGCTTGGGAATGCCTTCCTGCTTTCCTGGGAGGGCCTGGGCTTTCAGTGTCAGTCAGGTATGAATCAGGAGGAGGGGAGAATGAGGCGCCTTCCCCCAGAGGTCAAAGGTGGCTCCTCTATTAGGATTTAGCAGTCTCTGGAGGAGAACCATGGACCTAACCTGGTTTAAATGAAAGTTCATTGGGAAATGCTGGCTTCCAGCATGGCTGATGTCATCAGTTCAGGTGGTGTCACTGGAATCCAGTCTGATTCACCTTTCAGCCTGGTGATGTCTGGGTTCATATTCTTTTTATAAAAAAATATTTTTAAAAGATAATGCTAAATTCAAATAAAATAGTTACAAAAGGACTGGGAAGGTGGCTCAATGGTAGAGCACTTGCCTTGCATGCATGAGGCCCTGAGTTCGATTCCTCAGCACCACATAAGCAGGAAAAAAAAAAAAAGCCAGAAGTGGCAATGTGACTCATAAGTGGTAGAGCGCTAGCCTTGAGCTGAAGAGCTGAGGGACAGCGCCCAGGCCAGAGTTCAGGCCCCACGACCAGACCCCCCCCCCAAAAAAAAGTTACACATTACACACATTACATAAGTTTATTCACATAAATCCATGAGACTAATCTCCAATGAACCAGCAAAAAGCTACTACTGGTAGTTCAAGGGGTAGAGTACCAGTCTTGTGTGAAAAAGATAAAGGATATCACCTCCCCTCCACCCCAATTCAAGCCCCAGTACCTTAGTTACCTGCACACACAATAAAATAAAAATAAAAAAGACCTGCAGATGTCTTCGGTGGTGTCTGGATCGTCATCTCTTTATTGTCTCTAATTACTCCATTGTGTTTAGTCTGGTGAGGTTCCTGAAACACTTTGGGAATCAGAGTAAGTTCAAAGGGAATAAATAACATGTGATTTGTTGGTTTTTCTTTATGTCTTGTTTTTTTTTCAACATAGAAGAGAAAAATATATATAATTCCAACATAAACTTCATCTGATTAGGATCCAGTGTCCTCTTATTTGGGCTCCTTTTGTCTTTGCTCTCCTCTTCTTCCTCCCTCCCTCCTACCCCATCTCCTCCCTCTCTTCCTTCCATTGTCAAGACGCCTTTGATCCTCTTTCTGAAGAGGGAGAAATATTGGGAGCTCAGAAGTGGCTGGTAGAGCGTGCCTGCCTCTCCACTTCCTCTGGGGTGGAAATTCATTTAAAACTTGCAGTTTCCAAAGTGGCTGCCAAAGCCACAGCACCGGCAGGGAGGCGGGGCTCGGCGGGGCCCAGGACAGGCTGGAGCCAGCCCTGGGGGCCCCTGGCCAGCGCATCCCCCGAGAATATCCTCAAGGCTAAAAGGGAGTCTCTGTCTGAACTGATAAGAGTCCAGACCCCTGCCTGCACCCTGGCCCCAGCCAGGCTCCAGCTCTCTGTTAAGACCCACAGAAGATGCCTGTTTCCTCCTCCTCTAAGATCAACCCCTTCCCAGCTTGCAAAACTCCCTATAATTTGGGTGCATCCTATTAAGAACATCTCTGCCATGATTCACTGCCCCCCCTCCCCCCCAGCCCAGCCCTTAGCCTTCTCCCCTTCCACTTTCTCCTCCTCCTTTGTCCTCTCCCTAGACCCACACCCACTCTGCACTTGATCTTTATGGAAAGGCTGACAGGCTAGGCTCGGACACTGCTCGGATTTTCTTGGGAGGAACAGATGTGAGCTCTCTCTCCATCTACCTCTTCCAGTCCCACAGCCATGCTGAGCTCTGTGTTCTCTTCAGGCAGCAGAACTAGTGGCCGGTCAGGAGTGTGTGGTCTGGGGCCCTGTGTGGGTTCCCAGCCCATCCACCCTGTCTCTTAGGTGACCAGGAGCCGGCTCCTGGGGGAACACACCCATCCTTCTTTTGCTCAGTGGGTCTCTGGGTGGAGCTAGTTCTGCTCTACTGTCACCTCAGAACTTGTGATCAAGCTTTGGGGCCAGACCAATTCAAGGGTAGCAGGGGATGGAAGCCCGGCCCACAGAGCAGATCTGGGGACTGGGCTGGATTCCATCTACAAAGACATGATTGTTGCAGTTGAGCTCAAAGGTTGGGCCCAAGAAAGAGCCATCCTGAGGGAGGAGAGCTGAGCTCCAGAACAAGGACTCCTGCTCCCAGTTCATGTCTGGCACTACTCTCCCTACCTAGGGTCATAGCCCTGGCTTCCACCTCCTCCCTCTGTGTGAATCCCCCATCTTTTGGGCCAGGACAGAGTTGCTTCCTGTGGGACTCTGATCATTGGCCTTCCAGCCCACCACCCAGGGCAGCAGTGACAACACACAAGTCCCCTGCTATGGGTCAGGAAGGGAGAGTCTCTCCATGGAGTGAACATTACTGTTGGCTACTCTAAGGACCCCAGAAGGAAGGGTCAACATTTCTTCCTTTTTGTTGTTGTTGGTGGTGATGGTGGTCATAGAGCTTAAACTCTGGGCCTGGGCGCTGTCCCTGAACTCTTCAGCTCAAGGTGAGTCCTCTACCACTTGAGCCACAGCACCACTTCTGGTTTTGTGGTGGTTTATTGGAGATAAGAGTCTCATGGACTTTTGTGTCCGGGCTGCTTTGAACCGCAATCCTCAAATCTCAGCTTCCTGAATAGCTAGGATTACAGGCGTGAGCCATTGACTCCTGGCTCCTTGTTTCTTATTTATCCTTCTGTGACTTTTCTTTCGCACCAGTACCAGGATTTGAAAATCAGGGCATTGAGCTTGCTGGGCTGGCTTGCTCAGCTGGTATTCTACCACCTGAGCCATGCCTCTAGCCCTGCTTTTTGCTAGTTTGGGCTAGCAATCCTCCAGATCTCAGCCTTTGGAGTTGGATTTTTAAAAAAAAATGACTGGCTTTGGTTTTGAAACATCTAATGCTGTCTAGCACACTGAAGACAGGGCCATAAAAATAGTGATGGTGTCAGGTTCCAGTCCTGGGATTTCCTGGATAGCTATGTGAACACGAACAGGTGTCCCTCCTCTCCCCCCCACCCTCCCTCATTCTCTCCACAGGAGGTGACACAATTTCCCGCTTCGACAGACACCATTGGTGCAGGTATGCTGGGTCACATGTCAGGTAGCTATGTGTTCCTTTCTCCTCCTTCCTGATGCAGGCTGAGACAGGGATACCAGTAGACGCAGCATTAATCCGGAGGCAGTGCTGTGCCCCTCTTATCTGTCTGGCTTGGAACATCTGGGGCTAGCTGGTATTCCTAGTTTGTTGCTTCCTGTGGGCCTTCTTTATTTATTCTATGCTAGGAATCGAACTCAGGGCCCCGCCAGTGGTAAGCAAGCTCTCTACCACTTGAATTACACTCCCAGCCTCTTAGTTTGTTTTAATCAAAGGTATTGACCCTGGGCCCTCCCTTGAATCCTGATGCTGCTAATAAAATGACTAAGTGATTCAGTTGGGTTTTATCTTAGTACGGCAGTGGACAAGTCCAAAGGTAATTCAAGTTTCAGTTTAAATACTGCCACCTCCAGGAAGCCTTCCTCCCCTCCACCACCCCCTCCCTCTCCACCCCCCACACCTTGGATAATTTGATCGGCTCATCTCTCTCACAGCATTGGCCAGCTGGCTCTTGGATGTCTAAGCCAGCACAGACTGTAGCAATGTTCACTGAACCACGAAATGAGTCAGTTCCCACCCAGTACAGGGAGGCTGAAGAAAGAGCCTCCAGGACCCGGAAGCTGCTGAGAGCACACAGCAGCATCTGAGTGGTGGAAAAAGGCCCTGACTTCTCCAGGGTTCTTCCCCAGCTGAGCCAGTCAGCATTTGGGCTTGAATTGAGTTCTGGGTTCAAATCCTCACTCCGATGCTTAATCACTGAAGACGACGTAGCAAATTACTTACGCCGTGTGAGCCATCAGAGGTCAACCCAGCCAGGGCTGGTTCTGGCTTTGCCCATATGCAGCCTTCCTGGTGCCCAGGGGCAGGCCTTGTGCCGCTCCCCCCCTTACCCCCCCCCCCCCCAACCCCCCGTTCCGCTGCCTGCTATTTGCACATCTGAGAAATATGCAGTCGGTGGAAACTCATCCTTGCTCCTCACGCAGGGATTAAAATCTGTCTCCCTGGTTTGGAATTCTGAGTATTTGGTGGAGGATTTGGCTTCTCTGTTTTATGAGGCCTTCACAAAACCCAAATTAAACCCTCATTTGTTTTAAAGAGCAGAATTCTTAATCTTTCAGCATTTGGCTCAATTTCTGGACAGGCTTAGAGTGCAACACTGAACACACTGTGTGCTCTGGGTTGTTTCTGGCATGTGCAGGGTGTGGCAGGGGCTGGCAAGGCAACATTCTGCCATTAGATGAACCTCTTGAGGGTGACACCAGACTTGCTGTGTGACCTTGGCCAAGCCCTTTGAAATCTAGAGAGTGAAGGATCTGAGCACCCAGGCCTGGGCACAATTTGAGGGCAGGAGATAATTTAGAACTTCCACATTTTCAACTGGAACTCAGAGAAGGGGAAAAACTTAAGGGCATACAGCTACTTAACAGACAGAACCAGATCAAGACTTCGGGTCTCTCTCTCTTTCTCTCTCTCTCTTCTTTTTTCAAAGAACTGGGGTTTGAACTCAGGGCCTCATGCTTGCTAGGGAGTCTCATTCTACCACTTGAGCCATAACCCCTGCTTTTTTGTCTTTTAGTTATTATTTAGGAAAGGTCTTGAGTTTGTGCTCAAGGCCACCCTACAACCTCTGTTCTCCTCCCTGACACCTTCTACATAGCTAGGAGGACTTAGCATGTTTGGTTGGTTGATTGAGGTGCAGTCTTGCTTTTTGTCCACCCTGATCTCAAGCTGTGATTCTTTCAATGTCTACCTTCTGAGTAGCTGGGATTATTGTCATAAGCCACCATGCCTGGCTCAGGAATTCTGGCTTCACTAGAAACCTCATACTTTCTGAGGAAGAAACATGAGACCAATAGGCAACTATTCCTGGGTAATTTTCATGACCTCTTCCTTCATGGATTCGGTTGACTTCAGGGTGAGGTTTGTGCTTTAAGAATCATTAAAAAGGAAAAAGAAAATCTAGAAATGGTCCTGAAGGCACGATGACACTATCCCAGCTTCATTACCAAGAGGAAAAAAAAAAATCTTTGATTCACACTCAAATGGCATGAAAAGCAGCCAGCCCTCTTATTTCTTCCAGATTTGGACAATAGCTGGCCTAGCCCAATGTGTCCAGGACTAAAAGGTTTCCTAGAACAGAGGCTAGAAAGTGCCGACAAGTCGTAGGTTAGCTAGTCACCCAAATGGCTGGAAAGAAGAGAAGGTTCACCTGGCAAAGGGAGCTTTGGCTAGTCTGGATTTTTGCTCCTCCAATTACATGAGGCTATAGTTGGGGTGTTAAGTCTGCCCCAAACATCCATATGGCTTGGTCCCCAGCAAGAAGCTATTGGGAGGTAGTGGAACCTTTAAAAGGTGGAGCCTAGTGGGAGGTCCTCAGGCCACTGGGGGTGGGACTTTGAAGGGGATCCTGGAATATGGCCCCTTTCTTCTTTCCTTCCTCAGTCATTAGGTGAGTGGCTTTGCTCCTGCCGTAGGCCCAAAGTAATGGGGCCAAAAATTATGGACTGGAATCTCCAAAATGATGAGCCCAAAGGAAACTTTTTATAAGTCAATCATCTTGGGTATTTGTACATAGATGGCATACAGCTCTGAGAGGGCTGAGCTATCTGAACCTGGGTGTTGTCTCCTGGCGATTGGACTTAAATGAGATCATTAACAATGCCCACTTCAGGTCCTAGCCCAGGGAAATCAGTCACCCAAGAAATGAGTCACTTTCTTTTTGGGACAGGGTAAAAGAACAAATTATTATTGGGGCTGGGCAGGTGGCTCAGTGGTAGAGTGCTTGCCTCGCATGCATGAGACCCTGGGTTCCATTCCTCAGCACCACGTAAACAGAAAAGGCTGGAAGTGGCACTATGGCTCAAGTGGTAGAGTGCTAGCCTTGAGCTGAAAAGCTCGGGGACAGTGCCCAGGCCTAGAGTTCAAGCCCCATGACCAACTCTCCCCCCCCCCCCAATATGTTATTATTATTTAATTCCAAGAATTGCACTGGTGCATTTAAGGAGGGATTTAAAAAAACAAACAACCATGCAGTGCTTTCCTCAAGTTTGGGAATGTTGGGATAAATGACCACATCTCTGTTGTATTTTTAGGCAAAAAAAAAAAAAAAAAAAAAAGTCATACATTCTTGCTTTGTTAAACTACGGAAGTCATAGGTCTGCTTGGAGTTGGGGTGAGAAGCCCAGCCCTAAGTGATATGGCTGGTAGAGTAAAAGAGGAAGGCAGACTGAAATCCCAGTTCTGCCAAGTTCCAATGTCACTGTTACTTTTCCATGTGACAGGTGAGAGCCTAGTATTCTTGGCAAGGCTGTCAAGTGTCCTAGGTTCAAGTTGATGCTTGGTATCTTGTGGGATTTCAGTGAATATTTCAGTTGTGTCTGTTTGGGTTCATGACACTCAAGAGTGTCAGTACCTTCCTGTGAAATTCAAGGCTGGTTCAACCCGGTGTCTGTTGGCTGGATGGGATGCCAGATCCCTTGATAGGGAACAAAAGATTTTCCCTTGGACACCTGGAAATAGGCCTGAAGCCTGATTTCAAAAGCCTCAGGAACCACTCGTGCACTCTGTTGGCAGCTGGGCTCTGCTTTTCATCCAGAAGCCTTGAAGATCAAAGCCAGCTGTCCCCCACACGTCCCTGGCAAGTTGGTCCTGGGATTGATTCATGTTTTGGAGCTCTTTGACTTCCTTTCTTCTCAAGCCCACAGCTGGAAGCTGCATCTTTGAAGGCTGTTGGAGATGGGACAAGGAAGCCCTGGACTCCTTGTTTCTCCAGGGTTTTTCTTTTCTTTTCTCTCACCTTCCTTCCTTCTTTCCTTCCTTCCTTCCTTCCTTCTTTCCTTCCTTCCTTCCTTCCTTCCTTCCTTCCTTCCTTCCTTCCTTCCTTCCTTCCTTCCTTCCTTCCTTCCTTCCTTCCTCCCTCCCTCCCTCCCTCCCTCCCTCCCTTCCTTCCTTCCTCCCTCCCTCCCTTCCTCCCTCCCTCCCTTCCCTCCTTGCCTCTCTCTCTCTTTCTCTCTCTCTCTCTCTCTTTCTTTGTTGGTTGTGGGGGCCAGGGCCTAGATGCCGTCCCTGAGCTTTTGTGCTCAAGGCTAGTACTCTACCACTTTGAGCCACAGCTCCACTTCCAGTGTTCTGGTGGGCTGATTGGAGATAAAAGGCTCACTGGACTTTCCTGTCTGGGCTGGCTTTGAACTATGATCTTCAGATCTCCTCCTCCTCAGTTGCTATGATTACAGGTGTGAGCCACTAGCACCTGGCTTCTCCAGGGTTTTTAAGGAACATGAGGAGATTGCTATGTGGCCCTCATATATTTTGCACCTACTGTATGCCCTGTGTCATGCTATTGATTTAGGTACCTTATCTCACCCAGCCCTCCAACTTGAATATTTGCATGGTTGTGTGTGTTTGCGTCTCCTTCACTCTATTTATACGATTCAGATGGACAGCAACTTTGTTGTTGTCGTCGTCGTTGTCCTCCTCCTCCTCCTCCTTCTTCTTCCTCTTCCTCTTCTTCCTCTTCTTCTTTCTCTTTTTTTTTTTTTTGTCGGTCATGGGGCTTGAACTCTGAACTCTGGGCCTGGGCGCTGTCCCTGTGCTCTTCAGCTAAAGGCGAGCACTCTACCACTTGAGCCACAGTGCCACTTCCGGTTTTCTAGTGGTTTATTGGAGATAAGAGTCTCACGGGCTGGCTTTGAACCATGATCCTCAGATCTCAGCCTCCTGAGTAGCTAGGATTACAAGCGTGAGCCACCGGTGCCCGGCTGCTGCTGCTGCTTCTTTTTCTTCTTCTTCTTCCTCCTCTTCCTCCTCCTCCTCCTCCTCCTCCTCCTCCTCCTCTTCTTCTTCTTCTGCTGCTGCTTCTTCTGCTTCCTCCTCCTCCTCCTCCTCCTCCTTCTCCTCCTTCTCCTCTTCCTCCTCCTCCTCCTCTCCTTCCTTCCTTCTTTCCTTCCTTCTTTTCTTCCTTCCTTCCTTCCTTCCTTTCTTGTCCTGAGGCTTGAACTCAGGGCCTGGGCACTGTCCCTGAGCTTCTTTTGCTCAAGGCTAGCACTCTACCACTTGAGCCATAGTGCCACTTCCGACTTTTTCTGTGTATGTGGTACTGAGGAATCGAACCCAGGGCTTCATGCATGCTAGGCAAGCACTCTACCACTAAACCACATTCCCAGCCTCAACTTTGTTTTCTTTAAGACTATATCCTCAGCACTTATAAGTGTCTGGCACTTATTAGGTGCTCAATAATTGTTTGTTGGCTTGTGAACTTCAAGAGACTGGGGCAGGATTAGTGTCGCACAGCTATCTTGATAGAACAGAGCCCAGCTATCCTAACACCAAAATCTTAATCCCTGTGTTGTACTTATGGTTAGCCTAGAAATAAGGCAGAGGGAAGCTGGGTATATCTATTTCTTTGAAAGTTTTTTTTTCTTTTTCTTTTTAAGTGTAAAATGTGCCTTAACATATGAAATGGGAAAAAGGGAAAATTACCCATATAGCACTACCATCCTAAGAGACTACAAATATAACTTGGTTATAAATTTTTAAAAAATTCCTAGATGTCTTTTTTTTTTGGTGGTACTGGTGTTTTAAGTTTAATTAACTCTGCCATTTGAGCTACTTTGACACCCCCTTTTAACATTTTGTGTATGTGTACACACACACAGTCTTGGGGCTTTAATTCAGGGCCTGGGCACTGTCCCTGTGCTCAAGGCTTAGTTCTCTACCACTCTATTAGAGAAAAGAGTTTTATGGACCTTCCTGCCTATGTTGACTTCGAACCACATTCCTCAGATCTCACCCTCCTGAGTAGCTAAGATTTACAAGGTGAGCAGTGTCTTGCTTTACGCCTGGGGTGGCCTGGCTAGAAATCCTCCTGTTTGTGTTTCCTTGTATTGTTGGGATGATAGATGTGCACAACTGTGCCTAGCCATTAGTCAAGATGGAGATTCAAGAACTTTTTTTTGTTTTTGGTTGGTTGTGGGGTTTGAACTCAGGGCCTGGGTGGCGCTGTCTCTTGAGCCTCTTTGTACTCAAGGCTAGTGCTCTACCACTTGAGCCACAGCGCCACTTCCAGTTTTTGAGTGGTTAATTGTAGATAAGTGTCTTTCAGGGACTTTTCTGCCCGGGCTGGCTTCGAACTGTGATCCTCAGATCTCAGTTTCCTGACTAGGATTACAGGCGTGAGCCACCAACACCTGGCTGAGTTTCAAGAACTTTATGTCCAAGCTGGCTTTGAGCCTGGATTCCCCTAGCTCTACCTCTCAAATAGCTAGAATCACAGGCTTCCACCATCATACCTGGCTAAATATATATTTAAAGAACTAATTAATAGTCTTGAGTACAGATTCATTTCCTCTTCTTAATGTTTTATCATTTCATTAGTCTCCTTTTAAATGACTGTAATAAATACTTTCTAAGCAGCTTTGTTAATGTAAGTATTAACTGTGACTGAACGTTTTGGGAACTTTTGCTATATAGAACACTGGGATGAACTTCCTTAGGAAAAAAAGATCCTATATTTGGTGACCACTTATTAAGATAGTTTTTTAGAGCCGGGTGCCGGTGGCTCACACCTGTAATACTAGCTACTTGGGAAATAGATCTGAGGATCACAGTTCAAAGCCAGCCCAGGCAGAAAAGTCCATGACACTCTTATCTACCAGCTGAACACCAGTAAACCAGAAGTGGCACTATGGCTCAAGTGGTAGAGCGCTAGCCTTGAGCTGAAGATCTGAGGGACAGTGCCCAGGCCCAGAATTCAAGCCCCATGACTGACCAAAAAAAACAAAACAAAACAAAAAAACAAACAAAAAAAAAAACACCTTTTTTTTTTTTAGGTGTGTAATTATTTGATGAGGAATTTCTGTCCTTGAGAAATGTGAGATTTCTGGGAGTCTTCAGTCCTCAGGGAATTCATTCTCAGGTATGGAAATAATAGTTACTGATATACATATGATGTCTTTAAACATTCCTAGGGGACTTCTCACCTACTGTTGGAGTGTTGCCAGGACAACAGAAAAGACTAGGTTTCACTAAGAACAGGTCCAGGTAACCACTGAGGGGAGCTAGCAAGGAGAGACCATGCTTGCACTACAGGTGAGATTTTCTGAGGAGACGAGCAATTTAGAGTATAGTTGAAAACATTTTGAAGTAGATCTTCCCGAAATACATCTTAACTCTCCCCTTGCCTTAGCAAATGGTATATAGATGAAACTCTTTCTCAGATATCACACACACACACACAAGCACGTACACACAAACTTAGGCCATGGAAAAAGAGCCTCTTGAGGCTTTGCTGCCTCTGTGTGCCAAGCTCTGGGTGGATGGCCAGTGTGTCTCTCATCCAACTTCCCTGCAGGGCAAAGCAGGACAGAGAAGTCAGGTATACCCAACCTGTACGTCAGGTTTTGAAAATCATTTCTAAATAGGCCTGGAGGAGAAAGCTAGCAAATAATGAAGCTCCATAGGCCTTGTGATGATTTGGAGGTAGTGTCCTTGGCCTGGCATTTTGTGAGGAAACTAAGGCTGGTGTGTGTGTGGGGGGGAGGGGGTAATATGTGGGTGTTAACCTGGCTAGCAGGGGATAGGAGTAAACTGTGGTGTCAGCACACCGACTCCGGTAAGTCTGGCTCTCAAGGCTCTTAGCTTTACTGTCCCACCGCCATGGCCACTTTAGGGGAAGTGAGGTTGGACATCCCTCTCCTTGGAGCCACACATGGAGAAGTGGGACTTGGTGATGGTAGGCCCTTTTGGTTAAAAGCCCAAAAGACACATTGCAGTCATCTTCTGGAAATGAGAGGGTGTTGTAGGGTATGCATGCAAGAGGCTCATGAGTTCTAGAATCAGAGAGAACAGAGAGCAGGCACCCAGGGAACAGCCTGAGGTGTTCCTTACGGTTTTATAGGGTGCCCTCACCAGCCAGTCTTGGAGCACCTGCTTCTCTGCAGCCTTCTTTTTATTTGTTATTTTATTCTTTTAGTGTCAGTACTGGTCCTTGAACTCAGGGCCTCACGCTTGGCTTTTTTTTTTTTTTTTTGGATCCGGTCGTGGGGCCTGAACTCTGGGCCTGGATGCTGTCCCTCAGCTCTTCAGCTCAAGGCTAGTACTCTACCACTTGAGCCACAGCGCCACTTCCGGCTTTTTTCTTTTTGCTTATGTGGTGCTGAGGAATCGAACCCAGGGCCTCGAGCATGCAAGGAAAGTGCTCTACCACTGGAGTCACCTTCCCAGCCCACGCTTGGCTTTTTTACTCAAGGCTGGCATTCTACCACTTGAGCCATAACTCCTCTTCTTGCTTTTTGGTGGTTAACTGGAACTAAGAGTCTCATGGCCTCTCCTGCCCTGCCTGGTTTTGAACCACAATCCTCAAATCTCTGCCTCCTGAGTAGCTAGGACTACAGGTTACTGGTGCCTGACTCTTCTCCATCTTTCTACCAGTTGTCCCCCCCCCCCATCCTCTTTCTTTGGGGACAAACGTGTGGCCACTGAGTCATTGAAGCAATATCTCCTGGAGTAGTGGTTTAAATCAGATCCTTGGTCACTCATCTGAATCAAACTTTCCATATGACCCAGAAACCAGCATTTTAAACAAACATCTGCCTTGCAAGTGGCGCTGTGGCTCAAGTGGTGGAGCGCTCACCTTGAGCTGAAGAGCACAGGGACAGTGCCCAGGCCCAGAGTTCAAGCCCCACTACTGACAACAAACACACACTCCCGATGATGCAGATGTGTCCAGGATCTGCAGTCACTGCACCTTTTCTTATTTTAGTTAACTGTTCCTCTGTGCTTGTCTGTGGTGGAGCAGGTTTTCATTGATCATCTCAGTCTTGTGAAAAATCTCAGTTCAAGTTTTCAGAGTGAAAATCTGATTGACTGGCTCAGGCCATGTTGCTTGCCAGCCTATGGATGCACTGCCCTGAAGAGCACAGGGACAGCGCCCAGACCCAGAGTTCAAGTCCCACAACTGACCCCCCCCCCCAAAAAAAAAGAACTTCCTAGTTATTGGAGTGAGGACTTTGATTGATATCTGAATGTCAGCCTTAAAGACTTTAGGCACAGGTCTATTTCAGTGCAGTTTGTAGCTACAGATTCCAGATGCCAGAGGGTGTGTGCATGTTGCATGCTCCAAACACCAGGGGGCGCACTCCCAAGGGGGTGATGGGCCAGGCGGGAGACCTGGCGGCACCCTGGGCTCTGGATGCAGGTCAGCTTGGCCAGGTCTCCTCTAGCCCAGCCCCTCCCAGGTTATCAGCTGGAACTTCTAGAAGGCCCCTTGAGAGCAAGGCAAATGGTGCTGTGTCAGGGTGGCTCCAGCTCCTTTGAATTGCTTTCCATCTGTGCCCTCTCCCAGAGAACTGTCCTGGGGACTGTGGCATAGCCTGGCCACTCATGGGCCGCCACGGGCCCTGGAGCCTACTGTCCGGGCAGGTCACTATTGGGCAGCTGCCTGGCAACCAAAGAAGTAGCACCCAGGCTTCTCCTCTCCCGTCCTTAGAGAAGGGAACAGCCAGAGGCCACTGGGAAATAGGGACAGGCTGTGTTGTTCCCGGTCAGAAAAGCAGGGATTCATCTGTAGCTCTGTTCATCTTGGCACTGTGGGGTAATGGGAAGAGCAGGCTTTGGATGAGGTAGGACTTCACATTTTCCTCTTTGCCCAGGGCAGAGTGTCCCTAACAAACTCCAGGCCAGCCCTGTAGTGCCTGCAGCTGGCCTACTGCCTGCCAGAGGTAGTGGAAGTCTAAAGTCCATCCCACTCCACGCAGTGACTGTCCAGGAGTCTGGCATTCAGGATCTCTGGGTGTGGGGACAGCCTTGCTTGGCCTTGGTGCTGTGTGGATCACAGCGGAGGATTCTGGGTCAGGGCATCGTCATCCTGGGTGAACTTAAGTCCCCACAGCGGGAGGCTGGGCAGGTTTCCCAGCTTCTGACATAGCTCCATGTGTGAGGTCACTGAAGAGTCTGTAGACTGTCATTCCCCAAATGACTCTAGGCCCCTTTTCTCTTGTTTCTTCTACAATCTATGGCCAGTAGTTGGTTAGAAAGGCCAAGTGCGGTCCTCAAATCATCTGAGCCCCAGCTGTTCTATCCTTACGCCAGAGAAGCACTGCCTTTATGATAGAAGCTACATTAGTCAGCAGACACTAGAGACACCTGCATATCCATGTTATAGCAGATCTGATCACATCCATGTTATAGCAGATCTGATCACAGCAGGCAAGCTGTGGAGCCAGCCGGAGTACCTGGATAAAGAAAGATGTGCATCCACACAGTAGAGGAGTATCCAGTCATAAAGAACAAAATGATGTCACTTGCAGGAAAATGGATGGACATGGAGACAATATTGAGCAGGATAAGTCAAGCTCAGAAAGATAAACACCACGTATTTTCACTTACTTAGAAGAATCTAGAGAATTGACATGCATGTTAAAGAGGGAGCTGTTGGCGGGGGGACACATTGAAATACATTATATGTGTGTATGTAAGTAGCATATGGCTTTGAATCATGATCCTCAGATCTCAGCCTCCTCAGTAGCTAGGGTTACAGGTGTGAGCCACCAGCACCTGGCAATAAAACCCACTTAAACCAGATGCCAGTGGCTCACGCCTGTAACCCTAGCTACTCAGGAGGCTGAGAAGTGAAGATTGCGGTTCAAAGCCAGACCGGGAAGGAACATCTAAGAGACTCTTATTTCCAATTAACCACCAGAAAAACTGAAGTGGCACTATGGCTCAAGTGGTAGAGTGTTAGTCTTGAGCTGAAGAGCTCCGGGACAATGCCCAAGCCCAGAGTTCAAGCCCTAAGACCACCAAAAAAACAAACCAAAAAACACCACTTAAAACAGTTAAAAGGGGCACTGGAGAGAGGGCATCAGGGGCTAAAGTGTAATATAAGCTAGCTACTCGTGGCAGTTGCCTGTAATCCTGGCTGCTCAGGAGGCTGAGATCTGAGGACTGAGATTCAAAGCCAGCCTGGCCTCCAGAGGAGGCACCTGTGCTGGGGTGGACGGCAAAATGCCTGGATGCCCTGATTCTTGCACTGCCCATACTGGGTGACTTGGGGCTGGGCTGCTCTCTGCCCTGCTTCAGGGACTGTTTCCTTCCAGTGGCTGTATGGTCTTCCAGCTTTTCCCACTACACTCCTGTGATTCCTCATTGGGACCAGAATACGGGGCTGCCATTTTCCGTGGGAAATCTTTTTTTCTATCTTTTTTTTTTTTGTTAGTCCTGGGGCCTGAACTCTGGGCCTGGGTGCTGTCCCTCAGCTCTTTACCTGAAGGCTAGTGCTCTACCACTTGAGCCACAGCACCACTTCTGGCTTTTTCTATTTATGTGGTACTGTAGCAGGACCTCATGCATGCGAGGCAAGCACTCTACCACCTTCCCAGCGCATCTTCTTTTTTTTTTTCTTTCTTTTGTTTTAAAGACGAGATTTTAATGTGGGCTACATAGTAGCCCACATTAGCCTTGAACTTTGGTCTTCTCAAGTGTTAGGATTACAGGCATACAGGCATGTGCCACTATGTCTTATGTACACGGGAATTCTTGACTTTCTCATGTCCTAAGCTGATGGAGATGGTGATGTGTCAATAATTTACCAGACCAGGCCATCAGTGTTGTACTAAGGGTCTTATACACATCACCAAGTTGTCACACCACCCCCACGAGGAAGGGGCCATTATCATAGCATTCAACCGACAAGGGAAGAGAAGCAGAAAGAGGCTGGTCAGGGCTCATGTATATATGAGCCTACCCAGCCTGCAGCATTATCAAGTGAATCCCCTTTTATCTTTTTGTGATATGGCAAGAAGATGATCTGGCTCCTTTAAGGAGCAAAGTGGTAAAGGAGAATGAATTCACATGGAGGAGAGGGACGGAGCTGCGGGGAGGGAAGGCACTGCTAGGTCTCTGGCAGTGGGTGTCTGGGTCTCTGGTCTCTGGGTGTCCACTGCCCAGGTTCCCAGTGAGTTGACCAAGCCGGGGCTGAGCTCTTCAGGCAGGCTCTGGTGCCCCATTCTCCATGGAAGCAGCCACTCAACTCTGTGAAGTCAGCTTTAGATTGTTCTTGGAGCTATAATTGTGTCCATTATACCTGTCTTGAGTGATTCACAGGACGCTGGAACTTACGTAGGAGCAATGTTCCTCTTATTATTTTTTTTAATTTACATTTTCCGGTGACTCACCGGAATTGAAAGTATAGTCTCATTGACAGGAGATGAACAGTGAGAAGGAGAAACATTAAAAAAAATAAAAGGAAATGTTATCAGATGCAGTGAAGATAAAATAGTCTAAGTGCTGGCCAGGTGATCCCAGGTTCATGTTCTGTGGCTTCAAACCCACCGTGTACTCTCTGAGCCTCTTGATTCTCCTCTTGCTGGGAGTGGGAGGTGACCTTGCTGTTCTGGGAAGGCAGTAGAGGAGAAATCGCATGCTGACAAGTCTGGGCTTTGAGTCAGAAGGATCCGGGTTCAAATCCCTGCTCAGACTTTTGTGCTTCCGTGTGACCCTAAGCAATTTCTGGGACTTCTCTGAACCTTAGTGTTTCATCTGCACATTGGGAAAAGCAGCACAGATTGCTGGAGGGTCGCAGGGAATTGCATCTATTAGTCACTTGACTGGAGTAATGAAATATTTCGTCAGTGCTTGTTACACACCAAGTACTTAGCTGCAGTATCTGAGTACTCATGACAACCCTACGGCTGAGCTTAAGTGTTTTGACCAATGTCACACAGTGAGCCGCAGAGCTCGGAGGACTGGTGTGGAGGTGCAGGTAATGAGGATTTCCAAGTTCAGCGTAGAACTTACTCCTTAGGAAAGGGACTTGGCCTTGAGCTCCCTCACTTCTCTAGAAGGTAATAGTTGAGCCACCAGCTACTTAGGCAGACTGGGTGTCACTTCTCCTTTCCTTAGGCCTCTACTGAGTTCTGGCTATATTCACCCTCCCCGCGTTGCCAATTTTAGCCACCCTTAGCTGGTCTACTTGTTGTCTACTTTAAGTAGGCCACTCTGAAACCTTCATTGCTTCTACACATCTGCTGTACTCTTCTGCTCAGCATTGACCGCCCACCTCCCCTCCTTCCCCACTTCTGGAAATAGACATGACTACTGGATCTTTGGCTCCTGCTGTGTGGGGTGACTGAGAAGCTTGCCTCCCTGCCCCCTAGTCCTCCTTGGGGGGCAGTGTCACTATAAGTAGGCTGGGAAAGCCAGGCCCCGGTGGGTCAGTGGGTCAGCCAACAGTACAGGAGCGCCTGAGCCTCTTAGTCATCTTGCTCAGGCCATAGTCTGCTTGCAGGAAAGCCACCCCCTCCTTCCTCCTCCCACCAAAATAGGCAGCCTGATGGGAGGGAGGCATTTCCCTGCTGCTTGCTAGAGCTCTTGGGTACTTCCTGTTGACATCAGGCTGGAGGGCTGAAGGGAGATTCCCTCCCTCCACTTTCCCAGAGGAAATCTGAAGGCTCACTTCCCCCATAGCCCTGGACCTCACCCTAGGAGAGGAAGTGGGACAAGCCCCAGGTAGAGCCAGGAGCTGTTCCCCAAGTCAGAATGTGCTGGGGAGCCCCCAGCAGGGAGGACCTGTCTCACACACAAAATAACGCGTGAGGATCCCAGGAGGTTCTTGAATATTCCATTCCATCCAGCAGCAAAGCATGTGGGGCCTGGGAATGAAGGGGACAGCATCTCTAGCTCTTGTAGATACTGGGATCCTGTGATTTGTGGTTTATTGAGAACTATCAATGTGTGGGAGTTGTAACAAACACTTTTTATGATTTTTTTTTTTTTTTGGTAGTTCATTATGTTTGGTCCAATCATTTCTTTCCTAATCTGTGACACATTTGGGGCAGCTTGTAGTTCCTTGGTCCTTGTGTTTGGGGTGTGGAGGTGCTAAATTCTCAGTGTTTTCAGCATTGAGACATAGCTCAGTTCTGAGATGGCTTAGCTCAGACCTGTGATACGCTGGCCTGCCCAGGCCTCAGGAAAGGCTTCTGGGCCATTTCTCAATTCCCTAGCTGTGGCTGGACTCAGCACTCAGCAGGCTTCCCTCCAGGACTGCTATGGATTTCCAGGACCTTGGTCTCACCACCATCTAGAAGTTTCTTAAGAGCTCTGAACATAATTTGGAGGGGCTCTGCCTCATCAGGGCTCCTCAGGCACTGGCAGGTTAATGGTGTGAATGCTGCTGCTGAGGAATTCTGTTCTTCTGCATCTTGATTGGTGAGGTGTCTTGGGATCCTAGGAGCTTCGGAGTTCTTTGCAACAACTTTGACGCGAATGTTATAAAATGAACTGTCTCCTCAAGATTCTTACATTAGCCATTTGCCAGTTGCTCGTGCCTAGAATCCTAGTGACTCAGGAGAGATCTGAGAATCTGTTCAGAGCCAGGCATTCTTCAAGACTTTTATCTCCAGTTAACCAACAGAAAGCCTGAAATGGAGGTGGTGTGTGTGTGTGTGTGTATGAGTGTGAGCCTCTTATGTAGGTCCACTTCTTCTCTGAGGGCTCTTCTTCTACTCTGCTCTTCAACAGGCTCTGGCTTCATGCAGCACCATGCTGCTCCATCCAAGGTTGTATTCCAGGGATGGTGTCCTTTTTGATGACATCCCAGTCACCAGTCTATTTATAGCAATGACTCACACCCCACCTCAACTTCTGCAGGCAGAGTTTGGCTTAGGCGCCAACTCTCTGGGAATATAAAATAATTTGTGCTTGTAAATGAGTACCATTTCATTTCCTTCATCCTTGACCTTTGTGTGTGTGTGCACGCGCACACATGTGCATGCACACACTCATACACATATACATACAGGTCCTGGGGCTTGAATTCAGGGCCTGGGTGCTGTTCCTGAGGTTTTTGTGTGTGTGTTTTTTTTTGTTTTGTTTTTGTTTTTTTGCTCAAGGCTAATGTCCTTCCATTTGAGCCATAGCTCCACTTTTGACTTTTTTGTTGTGGCTGGGTTTTTTTGGTGATTAATTGGAGAGTTTCACAGCTTTTCTGCCCAAGCTGGCTTCAAACCAAGATAGATCTCCAGATCTCAGCCTCCTGAGTAGCTAGGCTTACAGACAGGAGTCCCGTGGGGGTCCCTTAAACGTTGCTGCGGGTGGCTTGTGGAGGCTGCACCACAAGGTTAAAAGGTTTCCCTGGTAGAAAGGATAGGGATGGATCAAAGCAGGGGCTGCCCCTTCCCGCTTGCCAGCTGGGACAGCCTCGTGTCCTCTCTTCCAGCAGGTGTTGAGGGCCTTCATTTCAAGTGTTCAACAGGTGCTCCTAGTGTCTCATCAATGGAAGGTGGTCTTTGACTTCCTTTCTGTGCCCCACCTGCTAGCTTTCCACATGTCCAGCACCCTGGTCTGCTCTGGTCCATATCATGGTTTACTGATAATTATCACAGTCTAGAAGCCAGCATCCAGTTGTGTTAACCTTTTCCACCTGAGGCTCTGAGCTTGCTCTACCTCCAGCTTCTCGAAGTTGCCTCGGAACTTCTTCATTGTCTTCAATGCGCTCACCCTACTGCTGCTCCCTCCTTCCACAACAGTATCTCACTTACTAGTTGACACATCTAGAACAACCCATGAAGTTCCAAGTGAGATCTTTCTTTGTGGCTTTTGTGTGTGCCTGTGCATATGGTGGTGGTGATGGTTTGGACTCGGGGCTTGGGGACTTGGAGAAAAGTCATGTCCTACTTTGTGGGTCTTGCTACTGCCCAGTGCTGGCCTTGAGCCACAGTCTTCCTGATCTTTACCTTCAGAGTAGCTAGGATTACAGGCCTGAGCCATGGTGCCCAGCCCCCGAGGGAGCCTTGAACTCCATATGATAGCCTTGAGCTCTGGCCTCCTGGACTTCTGACATCTCTCCTGACTGAGGATCCCAGACTCCATTCCCATTGCAGCATTCTTCACTACAGACCTCCATGTCTTTGCTTTTATATACTAGCCACAAACATCATCTGGATGCCCTGCTTCAGGTTCCATCTCTCTTAAACCCTATTTTGCATGGCATAAAGGCAGGCCCCCTGGGACCAGCCCTTCTCAGGCTCTTGGCCTCATCTCCTGTCACATATTCATTCTTTCTCCCCAAACTCAACTTTTCAGTCATCCTGGGCCATTCAGTCTCTACACGTCTGCCTTAGCCTATCATGATTCCATTGCAGGAATATTCTTGCTGCTTTCTTCCTTGGCCTAAGGCTTGCTTCTCCTTCAGGATTGTGCTAGGTTGTCCCTCCTTTCCCATTGTGTCCCGTAGTTGAATTGTGGGTTATAATTGCTTTTCTGTCTTTTGGCAAAGATCAAATGTGAACTCTGAGTGTGTGTGTCTGTCCGTCTGTCTGTGTCTATCTGTCTGTCTGTCGTCTCTGTTTCTGTCTCTGCATGTCTGATTTTCCACCAGCGCTAAACTCCACTTCACCTACCAACCTGGTCTATGTTCCTTTATTTTATGCTTTCCTAGGGGAGATTCTTTCTCTTTAGAGCATTTAGTTCAATTAGTAATTATGTATAAGAAGAGTGTTTGTTTATTTTTGTCGGTTGTGGGGCTTGAACTCTGGGACTGGGCGCTGTCCCTCAGTTCTTCAGCTCAAGGCTAGTGCTCTACCACTTGAGCCACAGCACCATTTCCAGTTTTCTGAGTGTTTTTTTTTTTTTTTTTGTCGGTCGTGGGGCTTGAGCTCTAGGCCTGGTCGCTGGTCCCGATGCTCTTTAGCTCAAGGCGAGCGCACTACTGCTTGAGCCACAGTGCCACTTCCTGTTTTCTAGTGGTTTATTGGAGATAAAAGTCTCACAGACTTTCCTGCCTGGGCTGGCTTTGAACCGTGAGCCTCAGATCTCAGCCTCCTGAGTAGCTAGGAATACAGGCATGAGCCACCACACCCAGCTAAGAAGAGTGATTATTAATGTCTATCTTGTCAACTAGCTTGGAAGCTAGTGAACAGAGATCTTGTTATTTTGAACAGGTGTTAATTGCTTTCCTCCCCCTTCCCTCTCCTCTGGGTTTAGACTCAAGGCTCTGAGCTTGCTGACCGTGGTGTTTGGTGGCAGGGCCTGGATAGAGAAAGTCAGACACTGGGGCATGGCTGGTCTCTGGTCCCAGTCTGCTCTGCTTCTGGCTGCCATGAGGTGAGTAGCTTTGCTGCTCCAGGTCCTTTCCCCATGATAATGCCCTGCCTCACCATAGGCCCAGAAATCACAGAGCTTCAGCTATGACTTCTGAACCAGGAGTGACAATCAAGCCTCTGTCTCTCTCTCTCTGACTTTCTATGTCTCTGTCTCTGTCTCTCTCTGTTTCTCCATCTGTCTGTCTGTCTGTCTGTCTCTTTGTCTCTTTTTTGGCTGGTCCTGGTACTTAACCTCAGGGCCTGGGCACTGTCCTTGTTTCTTCTGCTCAAGGCTAGTGCTCTGTCATTTGAACCAGAGCGCCATTTCTGGTTTTCTGGTGCTTACTTGGAGATAAGAGCCTCATGGGTGATGTTCTTTTCCTGCCTGGGGCTGGCTTGGAACTGTGATCCTCAGATCTCAGCCTCCTGAGACGTTAGGATTACAGGGGTGAGTCACTGGTGCCCAACAAGCCTCTCTCTTTTCTGATGTTTATCTCAGGTGCTTGCTACAGGGGTGAAAACCAAACACAAATTTAACCAGAAATGTAGCTGTTTCTCAATTCAATAAGGTAACATTGTTGGTCATTTGATTTAACTATCTTTTCCTTTAAAGTTTACACATGCTTAGGAAATATTTTCCTGAGGTCATACATGTTCCTCTATTTTCTTCTGAAAAGGTTAAACTTTGAATTTCCCACTTGAGGCTTTCATTGGCCTGAAGTTGCTTTTAGTCTATAGAGTGAGGTCAGAACTTATTTCCTGTGTTCCTCACCTAGGTAAACAGTCTTCCCCACACCATTAAGAAGGGGACCATCACACTCTCCCTATCCCAGTGGCAGTGTCCCGTCTGTCACCTCTGAGGTTTCCACATGGGTCCTACTTGTTTCTGGGCTTAGTTCTTGGGCCATTGACTTATTTTTCTATCCCTATGCCAAGACCGCACTGTGTTAATTACTCTAATTCATAAACTGTCCTGCTGTCTGGTTGGGTAAGTCATCTCACCTGTCTTCAAAATCAGCTTCTCTAACTTAGGGCCTTTGCCATTCCAGAGTAGTTTTTGGATCAGTTTGTCAGATTATATGTGTGTGTGTGTGTGTGCACACATATACCTATACACACATGTGCATGAACACATGTATGCATGTGCCCACAGATACATGCACACACATATAAGCCCATGTGCACACACATGCAAACACATGAATGCATATACACATACATGCATACACAGCTGAAATGGTCAATTTTGGGGGGAGAAAATTGCCATTTTCGCAACTTGCCATTTATGAACACAGTATATATCTCAATTTTTAGTTTCCTTAAAGTCTGTTAATAAAGTTATGTGTGTTTCTCTATAAAGATTTTTCACACCTTTTTCTGGGTTTAGTTTTAGCTATCACATAGTTTTTTGGCAATTACAAATGGAATTTTTTCCAGTTACATTTTTGAATCCTTTCCAGTGGAAGATAGGACCAACAGTGGAGGTTTGCACAGTGAGTCTGTCCAGCTTCATTCTAAACACTTTTAGTAGTTAGTTAGTTCCTATGCTTTGGTGGTGGTTATCCCTGGATTTTTCTTTTTTGTGGGGCTCAAGTGACAGATCATTAGCCTTGAGCACAAAAACTTAGGGACAGTGTTCAGACCCTGAGTTTAAGAACCAGGACCAGCCCCCCCCCCAAAAAAAAAAAAAAAGAGAAAGAGATTATTTTTTATTTATTTTTTTTATTGTCAAGGTGATGTACAGAGGGGTTACAGTTACATAAGTAAGGTAATAAGTACATTTCTTGTCAAACTTGTTACCCCTTCCCTAATTTTTCTCCCACTTTCCTTCCTCCCAACTCGCCCCGCCTCCCAGTTGTATAGATCATTTCCAACATATTGTCTTGTGAATATTGCTGTTGCATAGGTTTCCCCCCGCCCCCCGTCCTTTCTCTCATCATTCTGTTGTTCGCCTTCCCTTCCCTAATTCAGGTACCCCAAAAATCAAATACAGTGACAACAGGGGATATACCATAGGGGGAAGAACATACAAAAGAAACAAGAAATCACATAGTACATAAAAAAAAAAACAACAACAAAGAAAAACCTCTTGTGTCCATGTATTAGAGTGGATTTTTCTTTTTCTTTTTTGCTGGCTTGAACTCTGGGACTGGGCACTGAGCTTCTTTTGTGGAAGGCTAGCACTCTACCACTTGAGCCAGAGTGCTACTTCCAGCTTTTTCTGTGTTGTCATTGTAGATATGGGTCTCACAGACTTTTCCTGCCCGCAATCCTCAAATCTCAGCCTCTTGAATAGCTAGGATTACAGGCGTGAGTCACCAGTGCCATCTTAGCTCCCTGGATTTATCTATGCAGACAATTCTTTATGATGATAAAGAATGCTATAAGCTGTAGAGAATAACTGCTTCATTTTTTTCCTTTCAAGATTTTCCACCTTTCATTTCTCCTTTTTTTTGGTACCAATCAAGATCCCCAGAATCACAGTTCAGGGAAACAGTTCTGTTTTGACACTGACTTTGAACAGAATGGTTCTAGCATTTAACCAGACATGATTGCCTCAAGTTCTGGGAGGTAGCTTAAAAAGAAGTTACAAAGTTCCCTCCTGATCCTAGTTTGTTTAAAAAGTTTAAATAACATAATGGATGCTTTGTTTTCCCAAAGGGTTCTTTAATATATACTGAATGGCCATATAATTTCCTCTTTGTTTCTGTGAATTATATTAACAAAATATTCTGTTTATTTGTGTTGGCGTTTGAACTTGGGTCCTCACACTTGTTAGGCAAGTACTCTTGCCACTGAGCCACACCTCTAGCCCTGATTTTTGCTGGTTATTTTTGAGATAGGGTTTCCTCTCTGTGCTCCTACCTACATGGGATCTGCCCATTTCAGGCTTCCTGTCACAGCCAGGATAGCAGGAGTGTGCCAGCAGGTCCAGTTCATTGTTGAGATGGGTTCTCATTTCTTTTTCTGCTCAGGCTGGCCTTACACTGGGATCTTTTCAATATTAGCTTTCCAAAACAGTAGGATTACAGGAATGCACCATCATACCAGCTGACTGTTTTTTTCTTTCTTCTGCTTTCTTTCAATTTACTCTGGGTTCTTTATATAACTCCTTGAACATGATATTTCATCAATCAACTTCTTTGCTTCTAACATGTGGGACTAGTCATGGCTTTATCTGTAAGTCCTGCTGTTGGCTGCATATATGGAATTTATCATTCAGTCCTAAATATTTTCTAATTTTTGCAGAGATGTTTCCTTTGACCCATTTGTTGTGTAGAAGTGTGTTTTTGTGTCTCCCAAACACTGGGAAGTGTTTTAAAGATGTGTTATTGATTTTGAATCTCACTAAAATGTGAGAGAATGTAGTTCATGTGCCATTAGTTCCTGATTTGTATAACACAAGGTCATTTTTGGACTTTAGACACAGAACCATGAGATCATACTGCGTTGCTGGTCTAGTCTCCTTGATATTTCAATTTAGAGAGAGCTGCTAAACTCTACTGCTGTGCTCGTAGACATGTTATATCTCTTTGTAATTCTGTCAGTTTGCTTTATGTATTTCTCACTTTATATACCTCACTATGTTAACTGACTGCATCTAAATTCAGAATGTTCTAACTTTCTACTTTGAGATGAACTTTTTCTTGTTTATAGTAACACTTCATTTCACACTATTCTATGATATTAACATAGATTATGTCAGCTCTCTTAGGATTAATATTTGTCTATCTTTTTTTGTTTTGGTTGGTTGTGTGGTGGGCCTGGGCGCTGTCCCTGAGCTCTTCAACTCAAGGCAAGCCCTTCAGTACTTGAACCACAGTGTCACTTTCGGTTTTCTGGTGGTTAATTGGGGATAAGAATCTCGTGGAAGCCAGGTGCTGGTGGCTCATGCCTGTTAATCCTAGCTACTCAGGAGGCTGAGATCTGAGGATCATGATTCAAAGCCAGCCTGGGCGGGAAAGTCTGTGAGACTATCTCTAAAAATCCACCAGAAAACCAGAAATGGCACTGTGGCTCAAGTGGTAGAGCAGTCTCCTTGAGCTGAAGAGCTGAGGGACAGTGTCCAGGCCCAGAGTTCAAGCTCCACAACCGACCAAAAAAAAAAAAAAAAATCCCAACTCTTTTGTGTCCTGTATATTAGGTGTATTTTTAGTAAATAGCTAATATTCAACTTTGACTTCTTAATTTATTAAGAGAATATCTATCTTCTATGTGAATAACGTATTTTTTTTTAACACCTACTATGATTTGCTAGGTGACGTGTTCATGCCTATAATTCCTCTACTGAGGAAGTAGAAATTGAGAGGATCATAGTCCTTGGCCAGGCTCTCCACCCCACCCCCTCCTCACCCCACCAGTCTCACCAAATAAGCCTGATGTGGTGGAATGTGCCTGTGGTCCCAACTACGCAGAAAGCTACAGTTAGGAGAATTGAAGACTGAGGTCACCTTAGGTCAAAAAATGAGATCTAACCTGAAAATTAAAGCAATCAAGGGTGGTGTGTGTGTGTGTGTGTGTGTGTGTGTGTGTGTGTGTGTGTGTGTGTGTGTGTGTGTGTGTGTGTGTGTGTGTGTGTGTGTGTATGTGTGTTTGGCTCAAGTGATAAGAGTGTCTGCCTAGCAAATGCAAAGCCTTGAGTTCAAATTCTCAGTCCTGAAAAAGGGACTGTGATTGCTAGCAGTGTTATACCATCTTATTTCTGTGAGTATTTATGATACATAGATTTAATAGTATCGTTACATTTTCCTCTCAGGTGACTCAGCTCTTCTCCTTTTCCATTTCTTTATTCCCTGTTGGATAAACAACTGGTTTTATTTCTTCATTATTCTCTACTATTTAGAAATGTACATTCCATTTTATTCTTTTAGCATTACTCTTAAATGTCACATACAAACATAACAAAGTAGTAATTATTAAATGCCTCCATATTCCTCCATAATATAAGTATCATTTGGTGCTTTAACTATAACTTGAGTTCACAAAATTGTTCCCAGTCTTTTGTCTTTACATTTTCATAGGAATAATTAGTGTTTTATAATGTCAAGGCTTATTTAGACTTACCTATGATTTTACCAATTTGCTTGGCATTGTCACTCTCAATTTATTTTCCTATATACAGTTTTGTTCTTTGTGGAGCATATCCCTAGTTGTGTGTGTGTGTGTATGTGTGTGTATCTGTCTGTCTGTCTATGTGTCTGTGTCTGTCTGTTTGTGTATCTGTCTGTCTGTCTGTCTATGTGTCTGTGTCTGTCTGTCTGTGTCTGTCTGTGCCAGTCGGTGCTAGTCCTGTGGCTTGAACTCAGGGCTCCAACATTGTCCTTACACTTCTGTTACTCTAGTGCTATACACTTGAGCCACAGCTCTACTTCTAGTTTTTTTGGAGTTTATTAGAGATAAAAATCTCACAGACTTTTCTACCTGGGCTGGCTTTGAACCATGATCCTCAGATCTCAGCCTCCTGAATATCTAAGATTACAGGCTAAGCCACTGGTGCCCAGCTAGTTCTTCTTTTATTTTGCTATTAAATCCCTCCCTCCCTGCCTCTCTTTGTCCTCCCCTTCCTTTCCTTCCTTCCCTCTCCCCCTCCTTCCTTCCCTCTATATCCCTCTCTCTCTATAAAGTCTGGCTGCGTATAAAATTGTTGCCTATCACTTTCTTTGGGCAGCTTGGTGATATTATCCCTTTTTTTTCCTCCCAGTTGTGGAGCCTATCATCCCAGTAGAGCATTAGAGCAACAGAAGTTTAGGGACAATATTTAAGCCCTGAGTTCAAGCTACAGGACTGGCACTGACTGGCACAGACACAGATAGACAGACAGACAGATATAGACAGACATAGATACACACACATACACACATATTGTATTCATAAATATCACTGCCGTTCATTCTTCAACTGCAGCATTTTATCTCATTGTCTAGATATATCACAATATATAAATTTAATCTGCTATTTAGGAACAGTTGGGCCCAGTGTTGATGGCTTATACCTATAACCCCAGCTATGTGGGAGGTAGAGGTCAGGAGGATTGTGGATTAGGGCCATTCTAGGTTAAAAAAAAAAAAAAGTTAGATACTGGTTCTCAACAAAAAGTTGGACATGGTGGCAGATGACTGCCATCTCAACTCTTCAGAAGGCTGAGAGTTGGAGAACCATGTCTCAAGACTACCCCAGGCAAAAGGGAAAACAACCCCCCCCCACACACACACTAACTTGCAAGATCCCAACTCAACAGAAAAAGCTGGTGTACACCTATCATCCCAGCTACACAAGAAGTATAAATAGGAGGATCATAGTCCAAGATGGCCCACAAACGTGAGACTCTGTTTGAAAAACAACTAGAGCGAAATAGCTGGAGGGATGGGCCAAGCAGCAGAGCGGCCTCCTACCAAGTGTGAAGACTCAGCACTGCCAAAACTTAAGAAAAGGGTACTTGGGATGTTCCTTCCTTCCTTCCTTCCTTCCTTCCTTCCTTCCTTCCTTCCTTCCTTCCTTCCTTCCTTCCTTCCTTCCTTCCTTCCTTCCTTTCCCTCCTCCCTTCCTATCCTCCTCCTCCTCCTCCTCCTCCTCCTCCTCCTCCTCCTTCTCCTTCTCCTTCTCCTCCTCCATACTAATCTCTTGTATTTCCTCCTTCTCCTCCCCTCTTTCCCCCTCCTCCTCTCTCTCCTCCCCCCCCCTCCCTTCCTCCCTCCTCCCTCCTCCCCCCCCACCTCCTCCTCCTCCTCCATACTTATCCCTTGGATTTCCAAGTCATAGGGCATATGAAGGTTTGATATTACAAATTAGTACCTAACAGATGTCAGGCTGGTAAGGATAGAACGCCTGGCAGTGTGTGTGTGTGTGTGTGTGTGCATGCGCGTGTGTACGCACATGCAGACACATGCACACGTGTGAGTGTTTAAACTTTGAATTTGGGCGTTGTGGTTTGAATTTGCATTTCCTTTCTTCTCAGTTGTACTGAGCATGTCCTCATGCCTATTAGACATTTGTCTTTTCTTTTCAGTGGAGTTCCTGTTTTTTTGCCTTTCATCTATTTTCTTTGGGGTTATTTTCCCTTTTCTTCTTGACTTATAAACATTCCTTACATGTTCTGGAAATTAATCCTTTGTAATATGTGTTGCAATTGTCATCACCAAGTTTGTGGCTGGGTTTTTCTCATTCTTTATAGAGTCTCTTGAAAACCAGAAGTTCTTAATTTATCCCTCTGTGTTTTTCTTTTAAGTTGAATACTTTTCTCGACCCTTGCTTAAGAAGTCCCTCTTTACCCTGAGGACCTAAAATTATTTTTCTACACTGTGTTCTAGTTTTTGCTGGCATTTTACCTTTCCCCCTGTGTTTACTCTGCCTTCCATTGATTTTTTTTAATGTAGGATATGAAGGAGAGATTGATTTTAGTGTTTTTTTTTTCCTGTATGGGTACAACTATGCCAACACTCTTGGTTACGCTCCATTATTTTCCTACTAATTTATCATGACAGTTGTGTCATGAGTTCATGTCTTAGTTCATTCAAAATGTAACAGGAACTGTAAACTAGTTAGCTTATGTGTGTGCGTGCATGTGCGTGTGTGCTAGTGCTGGGTTTGAACTCAGGGCCTGGGCACCATCCTTAGTACTCTGCTGTACCCTAGCCCCCAGCCTTACTAAGAACAGAATGCTCTGAGCTATTTTCCTCTTCCCCTGCCAGGAGCACAGAAGGACTTTCCCTGATCCTCACTTTGAGAACCTGGTAGAGTACCCACAGGTAATACTCTCAGAAGCGTTAGGGCTCTGATGGCCCCCAGGCCCCCAGGTCCCCCACCCCAGCCCCGTTCATGCTGGGCCACCTGAGGGTGTCAGCTACTGTCCCTCTTATACTGCTCCAGCACTGGTTCATGCATAGGTTTCTACTCTAACAAGCTGTGCTTCTGCAGTTGGCTGGCTCTCCGGTTTTGAGGGTCATCCGTCCTGTGACTTCACTTGGCTAAGAGATTTAAGATGAGGTGTTTGCAGCTCTGTGCCTACTAGGATAGAACAGCAACTTCGGTGCTGGATGGGAACCTGGAGCTGACATGTTATAAAATTAAGGGCTAGAGGGGCTGGGAAGGTGGCTCAGTGGTAGAGCGCTTGCCTTGCATGCATGAGGCCCTGGGTTCGATTCCTCAGCACCACATAAGCAAAAAGAAAAAAGCTGGAAGTGGCGCTGTGGCTCAAGTGGTAAAGCGCTAGCCTTGAGTTGAAGAGCTGAGGGACAGCGCCTAGGCCCAGAGTTTAGGCCCCACAACTGGACCAAAAAAAAAAAAAAATTAAGGGCTAGAAGCTGGGGGCTGGGGGCTCACACCTGTGATCCTAGCCACTCAGGACGCTGAGATCTGAGGCTCATGATTCAAAGCCAGCCCTAGCAGGAAAGTCTGTAAAACTCTTATCTCCCCACTAACCACTGGCTCAAAGTGGTAGAGTGCTCGCCTTGAGCCACAGAGCTCAGGGACAACACTTAGGTCCTGAGTTAAAGCCCTACAACAGACAATAAAAATAAATAAAGAAAAATCAAGGGATATGTTGGACTACCAGTGGCTTACAACTGTAATCCTAGCTACTCAGGAGGCTGAGATCTGAGGATCATGATTCAAAGCCGGCCCGGGCAGCAAAGTCTGTAAGACTCTTATCTCCAGTTAACCACCAAAAAACTGGAAGTAGTGCTGTGGCTCAAGTGGTAGACTGCTCGCCTTGAGCTGAAGACTCAGGACAGTGCCCAGACCCAGTGTTCAAGCCCCACAACCGACCCCCCACCTAAAAAAAATTAAGGGATAGAAATGGTCTGTGAGTAAGCAGCAGTCTCTTCTCTTGCCTGTTAATATAAAGGCTGGGAGACCACCAGAGGCCAGGGGAGACTTGATATTAGAAGGAATTTTGGCTTGGATCCCCTAGAACGTAGGAGACCTTAAACAAAAGAAATAGAGTAGTAGGAGGAACTGGAGGTGTTGATTTCCAACAGTGTCCCAAATGTGAGAAACCAACGTTCACCTCACAGAATATTGTGTGGCTTTCATGAATGACCCTTTCAAAGGCTTCAAATGAATGCAACAAACTGTTTGAGCAATAATGAAAAAAAAAAAAAAACCAGACAAAAAGGCCTGAGGTGATGATGGGTGCTTTGCTTTCTGAGGAGACAGTTTTGCTCTGATAACTGCATTTCCTATAGTGGGGTTGCAAACACATTTTATTACAATGCTGTTTTACAGCATTCCAGACACAGGTGCTCCTAGCTACTTAGGAGGCTAACATGAGGAGGATTGCAGGTTGAGGCTGGTTCTGGACCAGCCTGGGCATGCACACAGGACCCTCCTTCTCAACTGAGAGCTGGGTGTGGTGGTGCTCACCCATCATCCCAGCTACAATGGGAAGCCCTGTTAAGGCAGATTGTGGCTCAGGTACACACCTGGGCAGGAAACGGGACCCTGTGTCCGCACAAAAAGAGCTGGAGGTGGGTAGTACCCACCTAACAAGAAAGGTAAGGCCCTGAGTTCAAGCCTCTGTCCTTCCAAGAAAAATGTCATTTTAAAGAATATTCCAGGGCTGTGGATGTGGCTTAGTGGTAGAATACTTGCCTAGCATGCATGAAGCCCTGGGTCCGATTCCTCAGTATTACATATACAGAAAAAGCCAGAAGGGGTACCTGGAGACTGCCCAAGGAAAAAGGAAGGCAGCAATCCTAGGAGATCCTCAAGCTTGGGGCACCCAAGACTAGAAAGAATGGGTGACTTTATGAACGTCTAAGCCTGCAACCTGGTCAGGTTTGACAAGGCTGTTGAGTCCTGACTCAGGATGGTACTAGAATAGAATGGCTTAACATCCTCCTTCCATTTATTAAGGGAGAAAAGTTAGAGAAATTAACCAGGCTCTGGTGGCTCATGCCTATAATCCTAGCTACTCAGGAGGCTGAGAACTGCGGATCACAGTTCAAACTAGCTTGGGCAGGAAAGTCCGTGAGACTCTAATCTGCAATAAACCACCAGAAAACTGGAAGTGGCGCTGTGACTCAAGTGGTAGAGTGCTAGCCTTGAGCTGAATTGCTCAGGGACAGTACCCAGGCCCAGAATTCAAGCCCCATGACCAACAACAACAACAAAAAAAAAATAGAGAGAGAAATTAATTTCTGTCATGGTCAAAGACATGCCTTTTAAATCAGACAACTGGGCTCAAATGCCAGATCCTCTACTAGCTGTGTGATTTTAGTTGAACTGACCAATCTCTCTGTGCTTTTTTTTTTTTTTTGGTACCAATACTGGGGCTTGATCTCAGAGCCTGCTTTCTGTCTCTTAGCTTTTCCCCCTCAAGACTGGTACTCTATTGCTTGAGCCACAATTCTACATCCAACTTTTTGGTTGTTAACTCAAGAGTTTCCTGGACTTTTCCTGCCGGGGCTGGCTTCGAATTGTGAGCCTCAGATCTCAGCCTTCTGATAGGTAAGATGACAGGTGTGAGCCCCTGGCACCCGGCTTCTATTTCCCTCATCTGCGAAGGGGATGTAATGACGGGGTAGCTGTATTTCATGAATGAGAGCATGTAGGAGGGTCTGGCACGCAGGCCGAGCTCAGTACAGGACTAGGGAGGGGGAGGGGGAGGGGGAGGCTGGCCATGGTGAGATCTGAACACACCCGACATCCCAGGCCCCCTGGCAACACAGCTCCCGGTTCCCCTTCATCCTCCTGTGTCACCCTTGTCATGTTTGGAATTTCAACATCTGTTGGTTGAAAGTCATCGTCTGTATTTGGCTGGACTAATTTTATCCCAGATTATTGCTGACAGAGTCAACATTGCTCCATCTCCACTGCCAGCCCCTCCCCCAAGTCCCCCCAAAGGTACACATTCTCTAGGCAGGCGGCTCTCAGCCTGGTTTCCTTGGCCTCCCTCCCCACACTGGTGTCCAGAATGTAATCACAAAACCCGTCTCCCAGCCAGGAGCTGGGTGCCCAGGAATCCCGCCCCGCTCAGCCGGTGCTTTTGGCCAGGGCATCTGGTTCTAATCAGTGTGGGCCGGCACATTCTTTCTGCGGGGCCGCGCAGGCCCTGAGCCTGGGGACGACACTAATAGATTGCTAAATGGATCTTGTCATTTCCAAAGGAGGCTTCTAGGCTTGCCCTTTGCTCTGCCTCCCCCTGGGCTGAAGAACCAAAGACTTAACTCATCAGCTGCCTTACCCTACAGAGGAGGGTCTTGAACTTCTAGCTTGGGAAGGCTCCAGAAGCCTTGGAGATGCCTTCTGCTCTTGGTCAAAACTCTCAACTTGGACTGGACCACTGGTGGCTCACACCTGGAATCCTGGCAACTCAGGAGGCTGAGACCTGAGATCTGAGATCCAGCCCAGTCAGGAAAGGCCATGAGACACCAATCTCCAATTAACCACCATAAAAGCTGGCAATGGCACTGTGGCTCAAGTGGTAGAATGCCAGCCATGAGCAAAAGAGCTAAGCAAGAGCATGAGGCCCTGAGTTCAAGCCTCAGTACTGGCGCGCACGTGCACACACCCACCCACCCACCCCCACACACACCTACACCTGTGTGTATGTATGTGTGTGCATGCCACACACAGGAATCTCAGCTTGAGAAGTTCAACCCAGCTGAGTGCTCCTTCTCCTCGTAGCTCTGAGGGTCCAGCCTGTTGGTCCTGGGGAGAAATCAGGGCTCAGCAGGACAAGCAAAGTTGGTGGCAGTAAGAAAGTGGTCTTGAGCCCAACTCATACTGTGCCCAGGTTCTATCTCCAGGGCTGAGACCACTAGTAGTGTTTGGCCGTTAAGGCTATCAGAGGAAGGGGACAGCACAGGCCGGCTGTCTGGGCGCCAGGATATTGCCCTGTCCTGCTGTTCCCAGAAGCATCCCCAGCCCTCCCTTCCGTCAGCCCAGCCTCTTGGCTCTGAGGGCCCTGGGCTTCCCTGGCACTTATGGGAGCATCAAATCTCCATTTCCTCATCTGTCTCCCAGGTTGAAGTCAGGACTTGATGTCTTTCTATACCTCTCTATACCTGGCTGCGTGCCACAGCCAGGGTCATGCTCCAGATGAGAGCAGACAGACCGCGGAGGTTCCTCCTCGACTGTTTCCTCCAATCTCATCTCCTTCGTCTCTAGGCAGCTGGTCAGTGAGATGGAGAGGACCTCCTCTTCTCAGAAAAGCCCGTTAGCACTCAGCTGCCTCCATCCCTAACAAAAAGATCTGAGTTCCATTGCCAGATCTGTTGAGGGGGGATGAATTGTGCCCCACCCCCACCCTCACTGGAGGGCCAGCTTAAGCAAGAAGTTTAAGCAGTGGTGTGTGCGTGGGTGCCTGTGTGTTTGATTTAATCCTTAATGGAGTCTGCACTCAGCCCTCTTTCAGGAGTTTCTAAATGGCTCAGAAGGGCAGGGGCATTTCTTCAGTTTAGAACAGTGTATAAGCACTCTCAGGGCAACTCAATTCATAAACCAAAGAGGGGATTCACTCAGCCCCCTGGATCCTGGTCTCTAGTCCTTCAGTGTTCCTCTACACTAAGACTTTGACTAAGAAATTAGAACTAGATGTGTAATTCTGTAATTCTAGCTACGCAAGAGGCTGAGCTCTGAGGATCAAGGTTTGAAGCCAGCCCAGGCAGGAAGGTCCATGAGACTCTCATCTTCCATTAACTAGCAAAAAGCACGAAGTGGGGCTACAGCTCAAGTGGTAGATCACTAATCTTAAGTGAAGAAGCTAAGAGACAGTGCTTAGGCCCTAAGTTTAAACCTATGATTGGCACATACACCACCCCCACCCACACACCACACACCATACACCCACACCCTCCCCCCACTACTGCTGGGTGTAAGTGGCTCACTCCTATAATCCTTGCTACTTAGGCTGAGCTCTAAGAATCATAATTGAGGCTTGCTTGAACAGACAAATATGAGAGTCGGAGAGAAGACTCCTACCTCCAATTAACCAACAAAAGTCTGGAAGTGGACTTGTGGTTCAGGTGGTAAAGCACCATCTGGGAGTGGAAAAAGCCTAGAGAGAGTGCAGAGACACTGAGTTCAGGCCCTAGCACCAACCACCAGCCCCGGACCCCTGCTCCAAATTACCAGTTTTATTATTGTTTTTTTTTTTATATGAAATCTAAAATGGCATGAAATTAGGATGCTGAAGATCTTAAGATTTCTTCCAAGCATCTGTATAGAGGAATTTATAGGGGTTAGAGATGTGGCTTGGGTGGTAGAGTGCTAGTCAATGAGCAAAAGCCCTCAGATACCAAATTTGGGTCCTGGTCTCAGACCCCTCTCCCTCCCCCTTGCCCCTCGCCAAAAAAAGCATTTTTGATAAATATATCAGGTTCTGCACCCCTCCCCAGTATAGAGCTGCTCTTTGTGTGTGTGCTATGGCAAAGGTTTCCTCATTTCCCCCCCCCCCATAGATAGATGCTCAGCTCTTCAACACCACTCCCTTAATGGATCTACCCTTCTCCCACTAACCATCCAAGTGTTGTGTTGGTCTACTGGTCTACCTCTGAGCAATATGACGCTGCCATCTTCACTGCAGATTTAGAACTTTCTCCTTTATCAAATCCTCCTACCTTGTGGGGAAATCTCAAGTGCCCAGACTGTTCTTGGCCCTTTGCATGTCCATATAAAGTTTAGAATGAACTCACCAACATCCACAAGAGAAAAGAAAAAGCAGATGGGATTTTTACTGGGAGAGAATTCAATCTATAAATCAAGTCAGAGACTGTGGAGTTTGTCAGCCTGCAAACATGGCATATTTCTGCTTTTATTGATGTCATTTAAAAAAATAGCCTAGGGCTGGGAAGGTGGCTCAGTGGTAGAGCGCTTGCCTTGCATGCCTGAGGCCCTGGGTTCGATTCCTCAGTACCACATCAGCAAAAAGAAAAAAGCCGGAAGTGGCGCTGTGGCTCAAGTGGTAGAGTGCTAGCCTTGAGCTGAAGAGCTGAGGGACAGCGCCCAGGCCCAGAGTTCAGGCCCCACAACTAGACACCCCCCCCCCAAAAAAATAGCCTAAAAGCCAGTCACCAGGGACTCACGCCTATAATCCTAGCTACTCAGGAGGCTGAGATCTGAGGATCACAGTTTAAAGCTAGCCTGGGAAAAACAGTTAAGAGACTCTTATCTCCAACTAACTGGCAAAAAGCCAGAAGCAGAGGTTTGGCTCAAGGGGTAGAGCATCAGCCTTGAGCAAAAAAAGCCAAGTGATGGGCTAGGAATGTGGCTTAGCAGTAGAGTGCCTGCCTAGCATGCACAAAGCCCTGGGTTCAATTCCTTAGTACCACATACACAGAAAATGCTGGAAGTGGAGCTGTGGATCAAGTGGTAGAGCACTAGCCTTGAGCAAAAGAAGCTCAGGGACAGTGCCCAGGCCCTGAGTTCAAGCCCCAGGACTGGCAAAAGAAAAAAAAAAAGGTTTAAGATTCACACAACTTTTCTTTCCTGGGCTGGCTATGAACCTTGATCCTGAGATTTCAGCCTTCTGAGTAGTCAGGAAAACAGGCACGAGTCACCCGTGCCCTGCTGTGTGTTGATTTTATATCACAGTGTGCTCAAAAACAAAGTCACCCTGGGTGCCTCAAGTGGAAGGGGTCCTCGGGGAACTGGGCTACATACTTGCAGGCAGGACTGGAGGAGTGAGTGGAGTAGGCCCTGAGGTCAGAGGTGGGCGGCTGCACCCCCGATGTCCCCCCCCACCCCCCTTTCTGATTGCTAGGATTCCCGAAGAGTTCCTTTCCTGCTTGAGCATCCTTGAGCTATCCATGTGGCACGGAGCACCAGGACCTAGCACTGACAGCTGTGTTCTCAGCACACACAGGACTCTGCCCACTGCTCCAGCACCCACTGGTGCTGGGAGTGGTGCCTCTGGCCAGCGAGACTTCTCCTCACCTGCTGTGAAGCTCTTCTTGCTGGTGGTGGTGCTGGGTGTCTAGGTAGGGGAATGCCCCTTTTCACTGCTGTAGGCGGGGTGGGGGGGGTTGCATTATTGGGGATGACTGGACTTCAGTATTGATGAGCAACAGCTGTTCTGGAACTTTCCCAGTCCTCATTTCATTGACAGTTTTCCTCCTCCCCTGCCTGGTGTCCTCAGGCTGCCACAGCAACTCAGCCACTGACTCGGCGGCATAAAACGAATCTGCGCGTGCACACAGGAAGGGTTTGGGGATCCCAGCCGCTCATTTTCTTGAGAAATTCTTGGTGGGAATCCTAGGAGGCTTGAGCTGAGGCTTCGCCAGCGATGGCTTGTTCTACCGAAAGAAGTTGCAACCAAATGAGGACATTTGGAAAAGTAAGTTCCAACTTGAAACTGTTGCTGCTGTTGGGTTGAATGTCATGGCGCAGAGTTCTGTGGCTATTTACCCTTCCCAGGGCAGGGGCAAGGATCCCCTTACCCTTCCTCATTGACTGGATCCCAGCTTCTGGTGGGTGCCCTTTAGTCCCCACCTCCACAGGCCCCTGTCCCCTGTTGCATTCAGTCTTCAGAATAGGAGCAGAGGCTTCAGTTAGGAGCAGAGGCCTCGCCGCGGTGACTGTGACCCCCCCACCCCCCACCCCGTTCCACCAGCCTTCTCCCTGGTTCTGCTATTGAGGGTCCAAAACCTTAACCTGTCACCACTAACACCCAGAGGTCTCAGGCAGAGAAGTGTCCATTCCCAGGAGACTGGCCTGGTGGCCCCTTCAACCATGAGGGAGGGGACATGGAGGTCCAGCCCTCTGCTGTTGTGTCCAGACCCACCACTTAAGCACCTTGCCACTTCAGCCCCAGGCCCACTAGTGGGGTCTTCTACCCTTTATCTGGTACATGGTGACTCTGGACTAATGTCTTTTCCTCCTGACAGTTCCCTTTCTAGCTGGTCAAGAAATACAAGGCTACAAAGTAGTGTGGGACCCGGCCTGTCTCCCGTGCCCCTTCCTTCCTTCTGCTCCCCGAGAGAGGCCATGACGGCTGCTTCAGCAGCTTCATACGCTGCAGTCTGCCCCTGTAGCTTGCATTCTGCAAATACAGCTTCCTGCCTAGTGCAGTGGCTGCTGTCTCTGATCCCAGCTACTCAGGAGGCTGAGACCTGTTGCATGGCAGTTCAAGGTCAGCCTGGGCAAAAAGTTTGAGAAATCTTAGGCCAACCAATTAAAACCTAGGCATAGTGACATATATTTGTCACCCCGGCTATGTGGGTAGAGTAAATAGGATCGCGGACCACCCGAACATGGATGGGCCAAGGGTGAGACCCTACTCAAAAAGTAAAAGTAGAAAGGGCTGGGGATGTTGTGCCTGCTTTGTAAGCACAAAGCTCTGAATGTAAACCTTTGTTCTTCCTCTCACTCCAAAATACCTTACAGTAAAAAAAAAATATATATATATATATATATATATTTTTTTTTTTTTTTGATAATCTGAGTTAACTCAGTAAGTAGAGCTGGGAGAATCATAGTTCAAGGCCAGTCCAGGAAAAAGTTGGCAAGACCATAACAAATAAATACACTGAGCCTGGTAGTTCATTCCTTCAGCGGGAGGAGGTGGAGATGGAAAGAACTGTGGTAAAAGGGCAAGACCCTGTCTGAAAATCAAGCTAAGAGCAAAAGGGTCAGGTGCATGACCTAAGTAGTAGAGTGTTTGCCTAGTAAACATGAGGCCCTGAGTTCAAACCCTAGCCTTCTCCCCTCAAAACATGATGTATTTATTTAAAAATGTGTGTACCCTGGATTTGTAGATTTTTTTGTATCCCTAAACAATTCAGTGTGATAACTATCTACATAGCACTCCCCTTCCCTTGTACTAGGTATTGTCAGTCCTACAGAGGTGACAGAAAGGATACGGGAGGCTTGCAAAGTAAACAGGACACTGTTGAAGGACCTCGTCGGTCCTGGAGCCATCCTTCCCAGACACCCAGAAACAATGGTGTGGGGATTTGTATCAGGCCCAAATGCAAAGACACTCGGTTTGGTTCCCATCAGTGTTGTGACCCCTGGGGCAGGTGCATATGTGGGTGTAGGTGGAATCTAAGGAGGGTAGGGCCAAGATGAATATGTTAGTCAAAAGGCCTTTGCTCCCCTTTGTGTGTGTGTGTGTGTGGTGTGGACACATTTGCCACTTGGCCAAGAAGGAGACAGGGCCTCAGTGCTCTGGGCAGCAATTTGGCTCACGCCTGTAATCCTAGCTTCTCAGGAGGCTGAGATCTGAGAATTGCAGTTCAAAGCCAGCCTGAGCAGGAAAGATCACGAGACTCTTATCTCCAATTAACCATCAAAAAGCTGGAAGTGGAACCTGTGGCTCAAGTAGTAGAGCACCAGCCTTGAGTACAAAAGCCTAAGGTAGAGTGACTTGCCCCTGTTTAACTTCCAGAACCAGCTTAAAACACAAAAACAAAAGGAAAAGCTTTTTCAAGCCAAGCCTGAGACTCCCTGATGCCTGAAGCGTCTTACCAACAGGAGGCCTCACTTTCTTTTGCAAACATTTGTGGATGCTAAGCATCATTTAATTACCTACTAAACGAATACAGGCCAAAATATTACAAATAGATTCTCCTGGACTATCACTCCATCCTCCATTCCTCCCTAGAGACAAATCTTGTGTGACTGGTTTTGGCATACTCATACCCTTTTCTACATGTGTGCATAAATGCATGCATCATTGTCTCATGTCTCGGACCCTTGCTCTGCCTCCCTTCCCTCCTTCATGGGCTGTGACCAATGTTCACATTTGCAGCCTCAGTTCATGGACAAATGTGTTTCTTTCAGAGACCAAAGTTGTTATCCCTTTGGTCTGATTTTGAGCTTCAAAAATCTCTTCATTGCTGGACAGAGAGGCTCATGGGACAATCCCGGCCCAACTCTGGTTGGTCCTAGGCCAACTCTGAACAAAAACATGAGACCCTCTCAAAAACAAAAACCAAAACCACCAAACTAAAGCAAAAAGGGCTGGGGCATGACTCATGCAGTAGAGTGCCTGGTTAGCAAACACAAGGCCCTGAGTTCAATCTCTTAGTACCACCAAAAGCTCCATTTCACAAAAGCCAGTGAGGTTCCGGAGACATCTGCCGGGGACCTATCTGGGGAGCCCAGCCCTGTCTCCTCTTCTGGCAAGATTCCAGAGGATTCCAGGCCTCTGGGAAGCCGCTACTGTGCCACAGCTGGTCTGCATGATTCAGGCCTTGTGAGGGGACTTTCCCCTGGCTCACACCTCATTCTCCGATGTGAGTCTATCCTCTGCTTTGTGTAATAAAATTCAACGTTCTGTCATTTTTAGTAAGTTAGGGGAGTTTGGTCCACACTGGGGTGAAGGGTATGGGGGAATGATTAAGTCAGATACAAGAACCAGGACTTGATCACTCTTCAGCTCTGCTAGGTGGGGAATAGGAGGGGCAAGGGAGCTGGTCCTCTCTAGAGCAGAATCTTCTGCTAGCCTGGTAGTGGGGACTGTGAGTCAGGAAGGTGTCAGGAGGGAGTGCCTTCCAGCCGCAGCAGTACTGGCAGTTCAGGGTGGGCGGTTCCCTTACTGCTGGGCAGTATTGCGAGTTAGGGGGAGGGGGGAGGAGGGGGAGGGGAAGGGGAAGGGGAGAAAGAGAGAACACCTGGAGCCTATAGATGGGGATTGGAGTAGTGAGACCCTGAGCAACTTCCTCAGCCTTGCCAAGCCTCAGTTTCCCTATATGGAGAATGGGAAGAGGGATATCTATTCCCAAAGGGTCACCAGATAGTCAAAGAGATCGCTCCTAGAGGACAGGGACTCAGCATCTGGGTGTCAAGTCCTGGAATGTGACTGAAAGAAACCCTGACAGCCGGGCGCCAGTGGCTCATGACTATAGTCCTGGCTACTCAGGAGGCTGAGATCTGAGGATCGTGGTTCAAAGCCAGCCCAGGCAGGAAAGTCTGCAACACTCCTATCTCTAATAAACCACTCACAAAACTGGAAGTGGCGCTGTGGCTCAAGTGGTAGAGCACTAGCCTTAAGCTGAAGAGCTGAGGGACAGCACCCAGGCCCAGAGTTCAAGCCCCACAACTGACAAAAAGTAAATAAATAAACAAAAAAACCCCAAGAGCAAATTTGCCCAAGGAAGGGAAAGGCCTCGGGTTCCGGGTGTGTGGAACAGCCCTTGAGCCGTCCAGATCCCTTTGCTCTAGTTCAAGGCTCACCCCACAGTCTCCTGGTTGCAGATTTGTTTCCCCATTGACCTTGGGCTGGGCCTGGGGACAGGAGAAACCTCCAGGGTATTAGGCAAGTTCACCTGGTGCTTATTGGTTGTTTTTTTAACCTCTGCACAGAGGTGTCTGTAACCTTTTACTAGGGAGGAAATAGAGCACAGAAACACTGTGGGGCCTGAGGTTCCCGCCAATGGGAAGGCTGGCCCCATTCTAGGTTCTCAGGACTTTTGACTTTGCGACTTAGATCGCCACTTTGGGGATTTAATTCCTTCCCTTCTTCCAGCCTAATCACCCCCTCTCCTTCAGGGACCTAAGAAAAGTCCAGTTCCCCACCCCCCCCCCCCCACGCCCTCCATCAGCCAGAGCATGTGATTCAGCCCTCAGTCTTCTGCTAGCTCCTTAGCACCGGCTCTCACCTAGGCGTGGTTGTGGCTTGAGAACAGCCTTTGGCAGCCAGCTCCCTGTCTAGTCACCCACAGCTGGGCCTGGTGTAGCCCAAGCTCTGGTCTTGGCTTTGGTGGAGATGTGGGCAAGCCACAGGCTGTTCCCATTTGCCCCTGGTGCTACCCTCTGACCCAGACACTTTGCAGCAAGGCATCTGTCATTCAGCTTGCCTCTAAGAGCCTTTAGTAGGCTCAGAAAACGTTAGGTAAGCCATAGGCTTAAAGGAATAATGGGTTTAGGGAAAAATAGAGCTGGGTTTTTTGGGGGGCTTCTTCGTCCTCCTCCTCCTCCTCCTCCTCCTCCTCCTCCTCCTCCTCCTCCTCCTCCTCCTCCTCCTCCTCCTCCTCCTCCTCCTCCTCCTCCTCCTCCTCCTCCTCCTTTTCAATTGTGGGGCTTGAACTCTGATCCTGGGTGCCGTCCCTGAGCTCTTTTGCTCAGGGCTAACACTCTACCACTTTGAGCCACAGTGCTACTTCTGGTTTCTAGTGGTTAATTTGAGGAAAGAGTCTCATAGGGACTTTTCTGCCTGGGCTGGCTTTGAACTATGATCCTCAGATCTCAGCCTCCTGAGTAGCTAGGATTACAGGTGTGAGCCACCAGTACGCAGCTTTTTTGGCTTTCTTTTCTTTTCTTTTTTCTCTTCTTTCCAGTGACTATCCACTCTGCCTCCTGGGTCAGAGCCTTGTCCCTACTTCTCCCTGGCCTGCTTGCCAATAATGTCTCATCTGAATTACCCTTACCCTGGCCCATGAAAGCTCTGTGTGTTGTGGCAGGCAATTACTCCAGGACCCAAAGGAATGGTCTGATCAAGGCCATGCTCCATTAACCCCTGCCATGGGTGTTCAGGGAGGCTCCCGACTAAGAAACAGCTAAGAGTCAGTCTCAACGGCATCCACTGGAAGCCTGGGCTTTGCTGGGACCATGTTGGAAGATGTTCTAGATGATGGAAGTCAGCCTAAGATGTGCAGGAAAATGGTTCCCACAGATGTTCACCTCCTAACCCCCAGAGTTTATGACTTTGTTGTCTTACTTGGTGAAATGGCCTTGGCAGGGAGACTAGCCTGGATTATCCAGGTGGGCTCAATGTAATCACACCAGCCCTTAGAAGAGAGGAACAGGAAGTTGGAGAGAGGAGGAGGCAACATGGCAAGATGAACCAAGATGAGCATGATGTACCTACAAGCCAAGGAATGCTAGTAGCTGTCAAAGCGTGGACCCTCCCTGGAGCCCGAGCAGGACCCTGCCCTACGGACACCTGGACCCGAGCCCCTCCCCCAGACTTGCTTCCTAAATCCTGACCTGTAGGTCAGAGCTAATAAGGGACAAGCACCCCCATCCTCACCATTGGGCAGAGGAAGCAGAGAGACCAGGTGACTTGCCAGGGCCACACAGCAAGTGCATGGCAGACCTGGGACTTAAACCCTGGCCTGTCAAATTCCAGGACTGGGGTTTTCACTAATGAGGGTGAAGCAGAATGGTCTAGGAGCATGGCTGCTGACATCTATTTCCAGCTCTGTCCGGTCTACCCCTGGATAATGCTCATGTCCATTCTTCCCCCCCTTCCTCCTCCCCCCCCCTTCACCCCCTCTCTCCTGGCTCTACCCAGAGCCAGGCCCTGGTAAACAGGAGAAAACCCTGCTTACATGGACCACACCCCAGCCATCTCCACCCCTGACTGAGCAGCACAAGCACCTGGAGGCATCTACTTCCAATTTTGACACCTGGCCACACCACAGACTCCCCTGAGTCAGATTCTCCTAGGGTGGGGCCTGGGCTTGAATATTTCAAAATGACCCCTGAGGTGCAGTGGAGCCCCAGCTGCTCTAGAAGAAGTCTGTATGCCTGTCAGCATATGAAACAAAAAGAACAATCAGTCAGCTCTGGTATTAAGGAGGGGGGGCACTGCTAAGAAACAGGAAGACTTCACCAAAGAAGTGACTGAAGTAGATTTTGAGGGGTACATAGGAGTTTCCCAAGACAAAGTTTAGCTGGAAGTAGTAGAAAGGTATACTTAGTACTTAAAAAAAAAATGTATGGAAGCAGAATATAGTAGCTCAGTGAGAGTATGTGTGTAGGTAATAGTGACATTCCCAGGAAGCAAATATTTAAGTGTACCTGAGGACTCAGGCCCATGTGAGGCCAGGTCGCTAGCAAGTCAACAGCCCCTCTAGAATTACCTTTCCTCAGAGCCCTGCTTTGGACCCTACCTAGATCACCACTGGTAGTTTCTCTGCACCTTCCCCTACATTTTTCCCCAAGGCCACAACCCCCAGAGGAGGAACCTTGTACTCTGCTGGCATAGGAGGCCAGAGGGAAAGGAGCCAGGGCTCTCATCCAACCCCAGAGCCTGACCAATAGCAGGACATGTCCTGAGGGGCCTGGGCACCAGGAGGCCGTGATGGGTCACCCAGAGAACCTGAAAGATAGGGTTTCAATTCCAGCCCTGCCGCTAAGCTCTGGGTCCTGGCTTGGTACACAGTGTCTGTGAGCCTTCATTTTCTTCTCTTTTGCAAAACGGAGCCTACCCAGGAAGCCCAGCTCTCCTGTGTCTGCCTGACCTCACAGCATCTGGCTGCGTAACCTACAGCCTGTTGAACCTTTACTAATCCAGACCGGGGAACGGGCGTGGGGGTGGCCCAAGGGGTAGAGTGCCTGCCTAGCAAAGCACACGGCCCTGCGTTCCCATCCCAGCACCGCAAGGAACAGCAATGAAGAGTTTCTACTAATGCTTTCAAGACCATAGTGTTCAGTTTTATTACTTAAGTCAAGGTCAGGGTGCTGCAGCGTGCCCCTCCTTCCCCAGGCCTCAGTTTGCCCATCTGTGAAAGAGGGGGTTAGTTGTCCTGGGAACATCCAGCTGTGTGTGGTGACTGATGGGCAGCTGTGGCCTCTCCCCTGCCACTGTTTGTAGGCCACAGCAGAAGCAGGCGTGTGTCGGCTCCGGCCAGCCAGAGCTGCTCCCAACTGGATCTCGTGCAGAAGAGCCATTTTTTTCTTTGGGCAAAGCTGTGA
Organism: Dipodomys spectabilis; assembly: GCF_019054845.1. Classification (NCBI taxonomy): domain Eukaryota; kingdom Metazoa; phylum Chordata; class Mammalia; order Rodentia; family Heteromyidae; genus Dipodomys; species Dipodomys spectabilis. Next base: position 3,751,728 of record NW_024870681.1, on the reverse strand, counting down.
GGCCCAGAGTCTGGAAGCTACTAGATCATTCTCTGCTTCCCTTTACCCCTCCCCCCCAGGCAGGTGGGCCTATGGTAAGAACTAGGTCCTCTGTGACTCAGACTGAGAGAAGCAGGGCCGTGAACACGGAGACCCCAACCTGAGAATCTCCTGCCACAGCAAAACCCGCTCTACCCCTGTTTCTGACCTGCCACAGCACAACCCGCTCTACCCCTGTTTCTGACCTGTCACAGCACAACCCGCTCTACCCGTTTCTGGCCCTCTGCACTCAAGAGGCTGTTTTATATATATATATATATAATTTATTTATTTTTTTGTTCCTGGACATTTCCTAGAATAAAGTTTGTGCCCACACACTTGAGGGCACAGGTAAGGAAGTGGAAGCCCAGAGAAATCAAGAAGCTTACCCCAAAGTCACTCAGGAAATGAAAACAGAGGAAGGATTCGCCCTCAGAACCGCCTCAGCCCAAAACTCTATCCTCCCCTCCATGCTGATAACCGTGGCAAGCTCCCTAGAGGAGGAGCTGTTGCTTTCCAGATCTCCAGGAGCAGGTCAGGAGAACAGAATCTCGTCAGGACTTCAAAAGAGGAAGTCTAAGAGTTTGGTGACCTGGGGCAGAGAAAGCGAAGGGGAGGACTTGGGAAGACCCTGAGAAAGTATCTGTAGAAGCAGTTCCCACCTCTAGCGCTGGGGAAATTGGAGGGAATGGATGGGGGTTTCAGGATCCTATAGGGTGCAGAGAGGCAACTCGGGCCTAGCGGTGGGCTGCTGCCCAGCTCAGCAGTGAGATCCTGAAAGGCTAGGTGAAGGAAGCAGGAGGCTGGGACCAGCTCCCACAGCTGGAGCTGTGCTGATCAGAAGAGCAAACAGGAGACAACACACATTGCCACACTATCCCCTGCCCCCACCTCCCATCACCTACCAGTCCTCTTACAGCTGATGCCAGGCAGAAGGCCAAGCCAGACACCCATGGCTCAGGCCTGTAATCCTATTTACTCAGGAGGCTAAGATCTGAGGATCATAATTCAAAGCCAGCCTGGGCAGGGAAGTCCATGAGACTCTTACTGCTGATTAACCACCAAAAAGCCAGAAGTGGAGCTGTGACTCAAGTGGTAGAGCATCAGCTTTGAGCAAAAAGAGCTCAGGAACATCACCCAGGCCCTGAGTTCAAGCACCAGTAACAACACATACACACACACACACACACACACACACACACACACACACACACACACACACACACACACACACACACTGCTGGCAAGGGCATCAAGTCAACTCAGGAAACAGATAAACAGTGATTACATCTTCTCCCTGTAAATGTTCAGGTGACCCCAAGTCAAGATGCAACTCTGTTCCTCATCTCCTTTCTAGGCTCTTTTTCTTTTTTGCAAGTTCTAGGGCTTGAACTTGGAGCCTGGGCACTGTCCCTGAACTTCTTTTGCTCAAGGCTAGCACTCTACCACTTGAGCCACAGCACCACTTGTGGCTTTTTCTGTGTATGTGGTACTGCCAGAGCCTCAAGCATGCTAGGCAAGCACTCTACCACTGAGCCACCTTCCCAGCTCCCCTGGGCTCTTTCTTGAAGTGTAGTGCTGAGCTGCTGCAGAGCTGAGAGTCTAGGTTTTGACTCCATATCCTGTAGCTCCAGGGGCATGAACTGGACTGGCTCACCACAGTTGGTCAGGCAGTCTCTCCTGAGGACCACTGTCCACCCCCATCCAATCTAGGTCCCAGAAGAATTCTGCGGTTTCAGCGAGCCCAGACAGCTGCGAAGAGGGAGGCACTGGCTCCCTGGCCTGGGGCAGGGGCGTCTCCTGTCTGGCGCTTCCCCACAGTAGGTGGGTCTGCTTAGTAACAAAGGCCGGCTTCAGGGCTGAGGTGGGTGAGGAGGTGACTCTGCTGGGAACCCGCCCCGTTCCCGGCACTTCAGGCCTGGTTTTTTGCTGGGTCAGACTTGCAGGCCTAGGGATCCTGTGTTCAGCAACCACCGGGCCCCAGAGGCCACTGGAAGTTGGGAGACTTCTCTGTCTGCTTCTCCTGCCTCTTCACTTTCCTCTTCTGAAATTTGGACTTTAGTCACACTCTTGTTCTACTACTTTCTGACTGGGACACTGGCAAATGACTTGTACGCCTCAATAAATATAAGGCTCTTACAATTATTTTAGCCTGTTAACCATAATCTCCCCTATCTGTGAGATATAGCTTTCATACATTATACATTGTATATACTATATATGACTATTATATATTATATATCATATATGTGATATATGTCATATTATATGATATGTTTTAATGGATACAGTATAATATCATATATATACAAATACACATATATGACATATATCTCATATATAATACATGTAGCTGTATATACATATACAGCTACATATATATGTATACACTTATGTATACATATATATATATTACATACAGCTATAAACATTATAAGCCACACAATAACTGTTAAAAGTTTTGCTTTAAACAGTCATGAATTTTATGTGCTTTTCTGAGGAAATGTGATCTCACTATGTTGGGGTGAAATGATCATCCACCTCAGCCTCCTGAGTAGCAGGGACTGTAGACATAGGCCACCATACCAGGCTAGCCAGTCATCTTTAAAAAGTTAAAGGGAAATGCTCTTTCTTATTTACCCCGTTCCATTGTTCCTTCTGGGGTCCTTTGTTCCTGTCTGTAATCTAAGCTTCCCTTAGGGTCAGGTCTTTTCCATCGGAACACCTCCTATTAGCAGTTCTTCTGTGCAGACCTACTGGTAACAAATGCTTGTTTCTGCTTACCTGAATGGATATTTTCATTCATGCAAGGTATTTCCACTGGGTATCCAATTCTGAGTTGAGAGGCATTTGTTTTTCCTTCAAGTGCTTTAAACAGTGTTCCTTTTTTAGGGTTGGAGAGCGCCAGCCAATGATGGAAAGCATCAGGTACAGAGTTCAAGTTCTGATGTTGGACCTAAAACATAAGATGTTCCCTTCTTATGAAAATGCATTAGATATGGGGCTGGAAACAGTGGTAGAGCGCTTGCCTTGCATGCACGAGGCCCTGGGTTTGATTCCTCAGTGCCACATAAGCAGAAAAGGCTGGAAGTAGCGCTATGGTTCAAGTGGTAGAGCGCTAGCCTTGAGCGGACGGGCTCAGGGGCAGCGCCCAGGCCCAGAGTTCAGGCCCCACAGAAGAAAAGAAAATGCATAGATATTGTCATTGTCCCCTGGATGAAATATTCTGCTTCCCCGCCTCTGATATTTTCAAAATTCTCTAGTTTTGGTAGACGGATTACATTCAGAGGTGTGTCCTGCGCAGGCCTGCGTCTCACCTCCTTCTGAGACTCCAGAGTGAGCACAGCAGAGCTGCAGGCGCAGAGCCTCTGCTCTGTTTGCCTCCAGTCCTTGTGTTGCGCATACTGGATGCTTCCATTTGCATTTCCAATCTCTCTGACCCTTCCTCTGTTCACTCCCCTTTTCTCTGAAGTAGACCCCATCTCGGTTTTGCCTACTTTAGATTGCACCCAGTGTTTCTACCCCAGCTTGTTGTTGTCTTGTTTTGCTTTTCATCTTTGTCCAGAGCTCCTAACTGTTATTTGTGGTCTAGGAGGAGGGCAGTGTCTGCCACTCCAGCAGACAGAGCCCGGGGCAGGTTACCCCGCAACTCCAGTGACTCATTTAGATGGTAATAATGACAGCATCCGTCTCCTACATTGCATCTATCCAGTATTGAACACACAGCAGGTCCGTGCCTTGTCCTGTCTCCATTTCTAGATTCTGCTTCTACCCTTCTGTCCCCATCAGAGAAAACTAGGGCACAGTCTGGGTGAAATCCCGGAGCTTGGAACGGAGGAGGCAGGCTGAACGAGTTAGGGCATTCCAAATGGGTGCCCAAACCCATTGAATCAAAGGGGAATTTTCGGAAGTGGGGCCAGCTGCAGGTGCAGCACGCTGGCCTGCTGAATTCCTTACTTCTTCCTCTGCTTGGGGTCCATTTTTCAGGCGGTAGCTGCAGAAAGAAGAGCAGACAGAGGGAGGTGTGCAGAGAACAGAGTGGTGAGAGGCATGGGCTTGTGCCCTCTGTGGTGGGAGAGCAGCCTGCTCAGATTTATATGTTGAAAGTGTGGTTGTGGCAATGGTAGAGTGTGGAGGCTGAGATTCAAAAGCAGATATGTTGAAGCCATAGCAGGTCCCCAGGCAAGAAGGGAGTGGGAGGGACATCTACATGATGGACAGCTCTGGCCTTCCCCTCCCCTTGCAGGTCTTCAATGGACTGAAAATGCTGAAGTTGGGATTGCATGCATGTATGGGGTCCATCTCCAGCACTGAAAAATAACTGACTGGCAAGTTATAAATAAGTAATAGCAAGTGTCCGTCATGACACTTGAACTCTGGGCCTGGGCGCTGTCCCTCAGCTCTTCAGCTCAAGGAGAGTGCTCTGCCACTTGAGCCACAGCGCCACTTCTGGTTTTCTGGTGGTTTATTGTAGATAAGAGTCTCATGGACTTTCCTGCCCGGGCTGACTTTGAATCATGATCCTCAGATCTCAGCCTCCTGAGTAGCTAGGATTACAGGCATGAGCAATCAGCATCTGACTAAGCTTTTTTTTTTTTCATGCCAGTACTGAGACTTGAACTCAGGGCCTGACTCGAATGGAAGGCTAGTACTATACCACTTGATCCATAGGTCCACTTCTGGCTCTTTAGTGGTTAACTGGAGATGAAAGTCTCATGGATTTTTGTTGCCCAGGCTGGCTTTGAGCCATGATCTTTAGATCTCATCCTCCTGAATAACTAGGATTACAGGTGTGAGCCACTTGCACCGGGCTAGCAGGCAAATTTGAAAGAGTGGAATCTATGAACAGCAATGACTGATTTTTTTTTTTTTTTGGGTCCAGTCTTGGGGCCTGAACTCTGGGCCTGGGCACTGTCCCTCAGCTCTTCAGCTCAAGGCTAGCGCTCTACCACTTGAGCCACAGCGCCACTTCTGGCTTTTTTCTTTTTGCTTATGTGGTGCTGAGGAATCGAACCCAGGGCCTCAGGCATGCAAGGCAAGCGCTCTACCACTGAGCCACCTTCCCAGCCCCGCGAGGACTGATTTTATGTCATTATATAGCCATATGTGATTGTGATTAAAAGCATAGCCTTATGTATGGTATCTTCCCATATGCATTTTATGTTTACAACACTTGAGCCATGGAGGGTTTGGGGGGAATTCTATTAGCATGTCACTTGCTGTGACCATTGTCTCGTTACTCAAACCTACAGCAAGTCTGGGCTTGAGAGCAAACACTGTGGCCTTCATCATCACCAACTCCACAGGCAGGAAGACCACAGAGCTGGCTGATCCAGTGTACAGCAGCAAGCTCAAGGGTTTTTGGTTAAGAATGAGTAAGTCTGGGCTGGGAAGGTGGCTCAGTGGTAGAGCGCTTGCCTTGCATGCCTGAGGCCCTGGGTTCGATTCCTCAGCACCACATAAGCAAAAAGAAAAAAGCCGGAAGTGGCGCTGTGGCTCAAGTGGTAGAGTGCTAGCCTTGAGCTGAAGAGCTGAGGGACAGCGCCCAGGCCCAGAGTTCAAGCCCCACGACCAGACCCAAAAAAAAAAAAAAAAGAATGAGTAAGTCTAAGAATGGGTAAGTCTAAGCCACCTTGGCTCCTTGGAGGGCATGAATAGCTAGGCCTAGTACAGTGGCTCACACCTATAACCCCAGATATGCAGGAGACGGAGATCAGGAAGCTCATGATTTGAGACCAGCTTAGGCAGAAAGTTACCAAGATCCCACCTGAGCAACAAGAAATTGGGCACGGTGATACAAGCCTGTAATCCTGTAAACGTAGGAGGCAAAGGAAGGAGGATTGTAGTCCAAGGCCAACTCTGAGCAAAAATGTGAGACCCCGTCTGGGAAGGGCTGAGGTTGTGGCTTTGTGGTAGAATGTTAGCACATCAAATGCTGATTCCTGGGCTCAAAACTACACACACACAAAAATTTTGTTAAAAAAGAATAAAGAATAAAGAGAAAAAAAAGCACACAAACTATAGAGGAAAGAGCAATACTTTCTTGTGAAATCTGTTCTGAATTTGAATTCAGTTCTGCTACAATTCACCCAGTGAAGGTTTGGAAATTTGCCCCCCCACGCTGCTCCAAGTCCAATGGGCCGCAGTGAGAACAGGAAGTTGGAGAGGGGACGTCTGTATGAATCTTGTTCTGGTATTTTCCATCCTAGTGGAGGTAGCTCTGCACCCCATACTGCTGGGCTAAGACAAGGGGCCCTGGGCTGTCATGAGGTGGCTTGGGTGAGAAAGGCTCTCGGTACATACTAGAAAATATAAACAGTCTGCTGATAAGGGGACAATGAATCCATTCACAGGGTGTAAGCCTGGCAGACTTCCTGGAAGAGGAGGAAGCCCAGGCTGGGCTTGGAGCCTTGTCATGGTGGGGGATTAGTGAGTCTGAAGGAGGATAGAACAGTAGGATTAAGCCACACCAGTAAACGCTGGCCGGCTCCCAGCTCTAGTCTTGTTCAAAAGGCACAAGGTACAGACAGCTCTGGTTTTGACAACTTTGAGGGAATGGCTTTTATTGAGCGAGCATGCACCCCAGCTTTTTGGCAAGAAGTGACTCAGTGAGTGGCAGGCCCAAGGGCAAGGAACCACAGGCTGCGGGTTCAGCAGGGATGTACTGTCTGCGCTGGGCATGCTGGGAAGGGAGGGGAGGGAGTCAGCCTTCTTGGTGCACTATGTGGCTTTAGGCCAGGTGAGGTTTCTAGGTGGGGGTGAGCAGGAGCTCAGAGGGGCTCTGTGCCATGCCCAGGGGCAGTGTCCTACTGAGGGCATTCCAAGAAGCAACCTGCTTCCCCCGGAGGCCATGGGTGTCCACAGCCCAGTGGCTGCTGGGTAACACAGGAGGGCAGTACATGCTTAATTAGCACGCCTAGCACACAAGGCCCCATATGCAAGTTCAAGTCCCAACACTGCCCAGAAAACCTCCATGAAAGGAATGAATTCCCATTGGACTACTGAGAGACCCAGCCTGGCTGACTCAACCAGGCTCTTTGGTGAACACAGTCCAAGAGCACAGTTCAAGGCCAATGTAGGCAAAACATTGGACAGACCAAATGTTTCCCAGCAAGCCAGGCGTTCTGCTCCCTGCCTGTCCTCCTAACTAGGTGGGAGGCAAAGTCAGGTAGTTCCTAGACAAAAATGTATGACATTTTTTTTAAAAAAAGACTAAGGTAAGAAGGGCTGGGGGCATGGCTCAAGTGGTTGAGCACCTATGTAGTAAGTGCTAGGTTCTGGGTTCAAACCCCAGTGCCACAATCCAAAAACCAGAAATCACCTCTAGCTGACCCCTCTCCTGGACTTAATGGTTCTGGATGCCATTCATGGGTTCCAGGATGTCAGGTGGATGGCTGGAGTGCCCCCACAGCCCTGCCCCATGGCGCTGCCCCGTCCTATGAGAGGCCTTTTGTTGAGTCTCACTTTGTGAGGAAGTTCCCATTCTGGCACCCAGGTACTGGGCCAGGCAGCTGGGATGCTGCTTGGAAGCTGTTTCTGGAAATCCCAGGTAAAATGAACCAGCCAGATTGAGTCTGGTGGGGGCCTGACTCTCAGGGGGGGGAGGGGGAGAAGAATACCTTTTTGCTGTGCCTCCCACAAAGCAGAAGAAAGGGGTGATGGATTTTTGTGGGGTTTTTTTTTGGAGGGAGGGTCGGTTGTGAGACTTGAACTCAGGGCCTAGGCTCTATCACTGAGCTCTTTTGCTTAAGGTTAGTACTCTACCACTTTGAGCCTCAGTGCCACTTCTGGTTTTCTTGTGGTTAACTGGAGCCTTTTCTTCCCCAGGCTGGCTTTGAATCGTGATGCTCAGATCTCAGCCTCCCGAGTAGCTAGGATTACAGGCATGAGTTGCCAGCGCCTGGTAGACGTGTTCTTTATATATTGCAGGCACTATTCCTTTGGTAATTTTATCTGTTGCAAATACCAGCCCCCTGAGGAAGCTGAGAAGCAGCTGAGATAGGAATTATAAAAGGAGTCTGTGCTAGGAAGTACCTGGCTGCCAGATCAGGGAGTCAGGAAGGAGAGACCTGGCCAGGAAGACTCAGGTTGCTGGAGAGACTGGGATGGAGGCAGGAGGGGACCTGCTGGGAGCTCTTTGGTACAGACTGTGAGCTGTGGTGGAACAGGGCATTCCTCAGCCCTGGCAGCCTGCCAGTTGCCCTGTACAAGGATCAAAGACCTGGGGGGGGGGGGGGGTGTGTGTGGCAGGTCTGTGATCCTGGCTCAAGAATTGTGTCTATTCTGAGAAGTGTCACATTGAAATGGACCCAGGTGACCCGAGCCAATGCCCTCTGGGCTGAGGAGGGAAGGCGCCTGTGGACAGCCACCCCTGCCAGGCAAGGCAGCCGATCCCCCACCCTCTCCAAATAAACGCCAGTTCGCTCCTCAGGAGCAGGTAATTTAAGGCATTCGACCTGTAATTCCGAGACTCTGTTCCCAGGCTCCGCTAGATGGAGGGCCAATCACGCCAGCTCTGCGCTGCCTCTTCCTGTGGCCTGGCAGGGCGTGCAGGGCGGGGAGTGGGAGTGGGGTCTCCTCCTTCATCAGAGTGGGCCGTGCACGCATTGTGGAAGGTAGGAGAAGTATTAGAACACATGTCTCCAGGAGCCCCAGGGATCTGTCTAATAATACCACTTCAGGTACAAATAGCTGTGTGTGTGTGTGTGTGTATGTGTGTGTGTGTGTGTGTGTGTGTGTGTGTGTGTGTATACATGTGTGTATGTATGTGTTTCTGAGATTTGAGCCACTTGAACCATAGTCTCCCTTCCTTTTGCCTCCGTTATTTTTCAAATAGGTTCTCGAATGTTGGCCCAGGCTGGATTGGATCACAGTCTTCCTATATCTACATCCCTGGTAGCTGGAATCACAGATGCACACCATCAGGCTCAGCTTATTTGTTGTGATAGGCTCTTGCTAATTTCCCGCCCCCCAAGCTAGCCTCAAACCACAATCCTCTCAATCTCTGCCTCCAAACTAGCTATTTGGATTACAGGCCTGTACCACCACTGTGCCTGGCTCACATCATTTTTCTATTAACCAGCCTAATTTTTCCTCCCATTTACCGACAAGGATGCTCTGAGTGACCCTTTGCTGAAATGCAGAGGTAGCAGAACAAAAAGGTTGTGGAATGCTTATTTTTTGGGTGTGTTTTCCAGACAGGCCCCTGTTCTAAGCCCTTCATATTTAATTCAACTTCTAGCTCAACACAAGTGTCTGAAATATGTGATATCTGGGGAAACTGAGGCCAGCAAGGCCAAGCAGCTGACTGACAGTCCTTTCGTGTGATCAGATCGGGATCTGAACCCCAGCAATCTGCGCTGTGGACCATAGCATGTTATCCTATTGTAGCAGGGGAAGCTGGGGAGCAGAGAAGCAAAATGGTCTTTGTAGGGAAATGAGCTCCCTTCCCATAGCTTAGCACTCCTTCCCCTCTCCACAGCGTAGCATGCTCCCTTCTCAGGCAACAGTAGGCCCATGTAGTAAAAGCAGTAGATAATCAACTTCCAACCCCCTTTACCTTGGGATGGCACTTCTCTGGGGCAGCTACCACCCTATAAGGCAACAAGAGCCCCTTAGAGTGACCTTCAGGTCTGGACAGCTGCAGGACCCTTATCTACTATTTGGATAGCAGCCATAAATCCTTGTCTGCCATGCTGAAGCCCCTGGCCCACACGTCTACACCAGGATCTCTGCCTCCTAGCCCCTTCTAGCCTCTCCTAAAACCCCTAGGTTATACAGGTCACCCCAGACGATAGCCGGCGCTTCTTCTCATTTCTCCCTTGTGAGAAGGGGTCTTGCTGGCCCCTTTCCCAGCAATAAACCTTTCTTTGTTCTCCGTACCTGGATGTCTGCGTGGTTCTCTGGCAAAGTCTAACTAATCTTAATTTGCTAGCAGTCATGCTTACCAAATGTGCATCTTTGGGCTCGGAAGGTGGCTCAGTGGTAGAGCGCTAGCCTTGAGCTGAAGAGCTGAGGGACAGCGCCCAGGCCCAGAGTTCAGACCCCATGACCAGACCCAAAAAATAAAAAGGAATTATCTGGAATTATACAAGACCTTGGGACCAAAAAACAAAACAAAACAAAACCCCAAAAACCAAATGCGCATCTTCATCTGCTCACCAGGTTTGCAGGGCACTTCCTGTCCAGGCAGGGTGCTACAAGAAGGGGTGGGGGTGGGGTGGGACTTCATCCCAGAGCCTCCTGGTCAACCAGCCAGAGCGACTAGGGATGGAGCTTGTCACGGAAGCTGCTCGCCTCATGGCAGCCAGAGAGCAGAGAGAGAGAGAGAGAGAGAGAGAGAGAGAGAGAGGGAGAAAAGGAGAGAAGGAGAGAGGGGGAGAGAGGGAGAGCAGGGGAGAGAGAGGGAGAGAGAAGGAGACAGGAGGAGAGGGGGAGGGAGGGGAGCAAGTGCGGGGGGGGGGAGAGTGAGTGAGTGCAGGGACAAAAGCCCTTCAAGACAGGACCCCAGTCCCTCACTTTCTTCGAACAGGCCCTGCCTCCTCCCAGTAGTGCTGTCCATTATGAATCCAGCACTGGAGGAATTAAGACCTCCCTAGGGGGTCTGCAGAAGCATTCCCAATTTGTTTACACCCGCTTGGGGTTTTGCCACAGTGAGTTGACTGGTCCTTGCCTCTATGTTACCATTGCTTTCCTCACGGCTTGTCTCCTGGCTTTGCCCAGCAGCCTGCACTCTCATAACCGCTTTGACCAGTCTGATCACAAGCGCAAGCCTTTATAACTTCTTTATCTGGGCCTTTGCCTCCTCCCTGAGACCTGCTTGCCTTCCTTGGAAGATGGAAGAAAATCCAAGCTGAGTGTTCTGCGTTCTCCACATCATCTGTTTACATTACACCCTAATCCCCAAACCCTGGCTTACCCTGGGCTTTTTTTTCTTTTTTCTTTTTTTCCCTCTGAATAGACCTTTAAAAATTCCTTGTGTTTTCTTTAGCACATTTCTCAAGCCTCAGCTCATTCTGGTTTAATTTATCTTTCCTTAACACTGTTCTTGAATATTTATTTAGAAGTTATTTTATTGAGAAAAAAAAGAGAAAATGACAGATATCTGAGATAAATTTCGCTTATAATTGTGTAAACTAGCCAAACTAAAGATTGTTCCCACGACTCCTCATTCTGGTTCATATGCATATTTTATTTTTAAACATTGACAGTATCATCATCATCATCATCATCATCATCATCATTTTGTTGGTCCTTGGGCTTGAACTCTGGGCATGGGCATTGTCCCTGAGTCTCTTTGTGCTCAAGGCTAGCCCTCTACCACTTCAGCCACAATTCTACTTCTGGCTTTTTCTGAGTAGTTTATTGGAGATAAGAGTCCCACAGATTTTCTTGCCCAATCTGGCTTTGAACTGCGATCTGCAGGTCTCAGCGTCCTCAGTCACTAGGATTACAGGTGTGAGCCACTGGTGCCTGGCTTGGCCGCATTATATGTTACAAACTTTTAAATATTTTTTTGAAATGTAACACAGACAGAGAAAAGGCCAAAACCTTCACTCCAGTGGATCAGCATAAAGTAAATGACAGCTTACCAAAGTCCCTTCCCGATTGACCAAGGGCAAGAAAATAATGACTTCCCCCCCCCCCCTTCCTTTCCCTTCCACTAGTCCTCTTCTTTTCTTTCCTCTCCCCTCCCATTACCCCCCTTCCTCTCCTCTTTTCCCTGCCCCTTCCCCTCTTATTTTCCTCTTCCCTTCCCTTCTCTTTCCTTCCCTTCCTCTGCCCTCATTCCTCCCTCTCCCTCCCCCTCCTTTCTCTCCATGTAACCACAATCTTATATCCTTTTGTTCCCATTTAGGGGTGTGTGTGTGTGTGTGTGTGTGTGTGTGTGTGTGTGTCTGTTTGCTATTGTCTTGAAACAAGGTTTTGCTATTTAGCTCAGGCTGGCCTTGAACTCTGAGTCCTCCTGCCTCAGCCTCCCAAGTAATAGGATTAGAGGCATGTGCCACCACACCCAGCTCCATGTAACCACAATGCCGTGCTGACCTCTTCCTGGCTGTTGACTCAGCCTTATCCACTAAGCATGTGCCCTTTAGCACTAGCGTGGTTTTGCCTGGTTCTGAGCCTGCAGTAATGGAATGTTAAGTATGGACTCTTCAGTGCTGGCTTCTGTTCCACAGGATGTTGTGATGTCATCGGTTTGCTGCATGTGGCTGGAGTTGACTCACTGTCTAAACATACCAAATGTATTTGTCCATCCCCTCGCTGATGGCCACTGGCTCTAGTCTGGAGCTTTTATGCTGTGGAGGCCTTCTGTGTCTCTCAGGGCCATGTGCACAGATTTCTACTGGGCATGTGCCTAGGAGTCAACTTGGGCTGAGGCTGTGTACATGTCCTGTGTTAGCGTAGAGCACCAGACAGCTACCAGAGTGTACTTTCACTAGCAGCCTAGGAAAACCACCATTGTGCCATGTCCTTGCCAACACTTAGTATTGCCACTCTAGCCATTTTGGTGAGTGTGGAATTGTACCACATTGTGTTTTATTTTACATTGCCTTGATCAACAATCAAGTTGAACATCTTTTCATTTGTTTATTGGCCATGTTAAGTGTGTTACCAGATAATAATTATACAAAGTGGGTTTATTGTGATTTTTGGGCGCTGTCCCTGTGTTCTTCAGCTCAAGGTGAGCGCGCTACCACTTGAGCCACAGCGCCACTTCCGGTTTTCTAGTGGTTTATTGGAGATAAGAGTCTCATGGACTTTTCTGCCCAGGCTGGCTTTGAACAGTGATCCTCAGATCTCAGCCTCCTCAGTAGCTAGGATTACAGGCGTGAGCCACCAGCGCCCGGCTATTGTGATATTTCTTTATATATACTTTTTTTTTTGGGGGGGGTCCAGTCGTGGGGCCTGAACTCTGGGTCTGGGTGCTGTCCCTCAGCTTTTCAGCTCAAGGCTAGCGCTCTACCACTGAGCCACCTTCCCAGCCCTTCTTTATATATACTTTGATCAGATCCATCCTCTGTTGCTCATTCTTTCCTCTTCTGCATTTTAAGCAACTCTAACAGGTTGCATAATTCTATTTTCATAATGTGTATGAAGCTCTCCGGTCATACTCACCCACCATCACTCTCCCCGGGTCCCCTATCAATCTGTCCCTGTATTGATTCACACCATTTGAGGGGGAAAGTCAAGATTTTGTGCAGGAGAGATAACGTATGACTTTTGTCTTTCTCAGTCTAGCTTATTTACTTCTCTTAACACGATCTCCAGTTCCATACATTTTTCTTGCAAACGGCACAATTCCCTTCTTATTTATGGCTGAATAATACTCCATGGTGCACACATGCCACCTTTATCCATCCATCTATGGGTGAGCATCTAAGCTGGCCCGTGGCTCAGCTATTGAGGGATGCAGAACCCCAAGAGTGGTAAGGCAGGGGGGTGAGTGGTTCTGTTGTTAGTTTCTTGAGGAGCCTCCATCCTGACTTCCACTGTGCCTGTGCTTGTTTACCTTCTCAGTAGTCATGCGTGAGGGACCCTTTCCCACACCTCTCTGTAACACTGCTGTCTTCTACATGGCTGCCATTCTGACCAGGGTGAGATGGAACCCCAGTATGTACATTTCCTTTATGGCTGAGGATATCAAACACATCATCATGTATTTAGGAGCCATCTGTATTGCTGCGAAGTGTCTGTTTAATTCATTTGCACATTTATTGAATAGTCTATTTGTTCTTTTGATGTTTAATTTTTGGAGCTCTCTCTCTCTCTATTCTGGATATGAATCCTTAATCTGATGACTAGGTGACATAAAATTCTCTCCCATTCTGTGGGTTCTCTCTTCCTTCTGGTTGACTGTTTGCTTTGATGTGCAGAAGCTTTTTAAAATTGATACAATCCTGTCTGCCAGTTCTTGTTTTCCCCACCTAGGAAGTCCGAGTCCCATTCAGAAAGTCATCGCCTCTGCCTGTTCCTTCAAGTGTTTTGGCCTGTGTTTTTCTGTAGTAGGTTCAAAGCTTCAGATCTTAAATTCAGGTCTTTGATCCCTTTTGAATTAATTTTTGCACAGGGGAGAGGCAGGGATCTGCTTTCAGTCTTCTCCAAATGTACGTCCAGTTTTCTGGGCACCGCTTGTTGAAAATATTGACTTTTCTCCACTGATTGTTTTTGGCACCTCTGACAAAAACTAGATGGTTGTAGGTGTGTGAGCTTACTTGGGATGTTCTAGTCTACTCCGTTGGTTGTTGGGTCTGTTTTTGTTATTGTGTCTCCGTTCTGTAGTTTGAAGTCAGGTATTTGTGCTCTGAATTGCTTTGGCTCTTTGGGGCCTTTTGGGTTTCCCATATACATTTTAGGATTGATTTTTCTGTTTTTTAAATTTTTTTTTCTTGTGTCGGTCGTGGGGCTTGAATTTTGGGCTTGGGCGCTGTCCCTGCGCTCTTCAGCTCAAGGCGAGTGCTCTACCACTTGAGCCACAGCACCACTTCCAGTTTTCTAGTGGTTTATTAGAGATAAGAGTCTCACGGACTTTCCTGCCCAGGCTGGCTTGGAACCGCAATCCTCAGATCTCAGCCTCCTGAGTAGCTAGGATTACAGGTGTGAGCCACTGGCACCCAGCTTGATTTTTCTGTTTTTTTAAAAAGCCAAGAAGTTGGCAGCGTGGAGCTGGTATGGTAGAGTGATGTCATGGAGTTGTTAGAGATGAAGGCTCCCTCCAGCGCCTTGTCACTTGTAGAATACTTGACCTTTGTCTTTGTGGCCCAATATGGTTACCAGAGCTCTAGCCATTGCATCTGTATTACAGGTGGTAGGAGAAGGAATGGATTTTCTTTTCAGGAGAATTACCAGAAGTCACATATAATAAGGTAGGAGGGAGGGAGGACAAGGGGAGGACAAGGGACAGCAGTGATGTAGAGCTTGCCAGCGTGCGTCCTACTCCTTGGTGGACCTGGGCCTGGGGACAAGGCAGAGGCAGGGCTTGGTCTCCGCTCACTGAGAGCAGGTTGTGACCTGAGGTCAAGGTGGAGGCCAGTGCTTGGCAAGGAAAGTTGAGACCTTCCACACCAGGAAGGCAAGGCCATGGTCAGAGCTGGATGATGAATGGCAGATTGTGCATCAGACTTGACCAGCCATGCAGTCACTAGAACAGAAAGAGGATTACTGCCCCTTACTGGAGAGCCCGGGCCAAGCTGCTGGGCAGTGCAGGCTCTGTGCTCCACAGCGGGCTCGCTGACCAAAGGAACCAGCAGTTTGTTTGTTTATGTCAGTCATGGGGCTGGAACTTAGGGCCTAGGTGTTGTCCCTGAGCTCTTTTGTGCAAGGCTAGTGCTCTCCCGAGCTCCACTTCCGGGGTTTGAGTGGGTAATTGGAGGTGAGAGTCTCATGGGGACTTTTCTGCCAGGGCTGGCTTTGAACCACGATGCCACCTGGCTGCATTGTTTGCTTTTGTGGTCCTGGGGTTTGATCTCAGGGCCTTGAGCTTGCTAGGCAGGTGCTCTACTGTTGGAGCCAAGCCCCCAGCCCTTTGGGGCCTTCATTGTTTTTCTTTTTTTTTTGGGTGGGGGGGTCTGGTCGTGGGGCCTGAACTCTAGGTCTGGGCGCTGTCCCTCAGCTCTTCAGCTCAAGGCGAGCGCTCTACCACTTGATCCACAGCGCCACTTCTGGCTTTTTTCTTTTTGCTCATGTGGTGCTGAGGAATCGAACCCAGGGCCTCAGGCTGTAAGGCAAGTGCTCTACTGCTGAGCCACCTTCCCAGCCCCGCCTTTATTGTTTTTCAAGTAGGATCTCACATTTATGTCCAAACCATCCCGGACTGTGATCCTCCTATGTATGCCTCCATGTAGCTGGGAGAGGCAGAGGTCGGAGGAGAGAACGACCTATAGGACTCACTGTCTGTCCTACTAGGTGAAGAGTTGGGGAGGCTTCCTGTCCCCTGGGCCTGTCCTCCCTTCCTTCTCCCCACCACCCTCAACTCAATTCTAGAAACTACCTTCCAGCAGGGGGCGGGGGGAAGGGGGAGGGAGGAGGGCTCTGAGGATGGGCCCCTTGCACCAGCCGCCCTCCCCCCCCCACTTCCCCCCTTCCCACCCCACATGAGTCACTGCCTAGCAGCCAGCAGAGGAGAGGCTGTGTTCCTTTCTCCCTCTTTAGAGTACCCATGTTTTCACTAAATGCCACGGCTGCACGGAAGGGAGGGTTAGGTGCTCCTGGCTCTCGGCCGCCTCTCTGGAGACGGTCATTTGAGGGAGCACTTATCATTTTTAGTTTTATAATCAAATGACTCAGCATCTCTTAGGATGCTTGGAGAGAGCGCGGCTCATGCCCCTGAAGGAGAAAGACAAAGGGAGGGATGCTAAGAAGCAGGGTGGAGCTCAGGCACATGCTTTTTGCCAACATCCTTCACCTGCCCATGCTGAGGGGTCCCTGCCTCCATCCTCATCCTATCAGGGAGCAGGGACTAAAGCACACATACAATAACCCTGTCCAGGCTCTTCCAGCTCATGTACTTCCTCTCCCATAGAAGAGATTCCCACCCATAGCACACAGAGAAACTTCCACGATGGCTGCCTGCAGGACTCTCAACACCCTTTCTTGGGAAAACTGTCAGTTGGCATCCGGGGCCTTCCACTTGCTTGTTCATCTCCACATCATGCAGGAGGCGGCCCCAGCCCCTGGCTCTTGTCTGTTGGGTTTGTGATTTATGTTAATACATGAGCCAGCAGCCTCTTATCTGCACCCAGGACAGACATCAATAATCAATCAAGCACTCTTCAATCAATCAACTCTCCTGTTTAGGCTGATCACAGATCTGAGTCCCCCTGCAGCCACCACGAATCAATCAGACTGAGGCATGAGACAGAAAGCATATTCCCAGTGGCCAACACCACCTTCTACGTTTTACTTGCGTGGAGGCAGGACCTAGAAATGCCTCCCAGTGACATAGTGACAGCCCAGCAAGTACCCTGGACTCCTGGTCCCTGTGGAGTCAAGTGCTTCCCACTGGCTCCTGGATGAGGGTCATGATGATTAGGGCTGTGATCTAACTGGACAGGGTTTTTTTTTTTAAAGATCATTTTGATAAATATTATTTTATATGATCGCATGCACATAGGCATTGCTCCTTTGTGTTCCTCTCTTGAGAGTATCCTCCTTTGGTCTCACTGCGTGTGAATGTCTAGAGTATATAATTTATCGTGTTCCGGTATTTTATATCTAGCTTCTGCATATGAGAGAAAACAGGTACCCTTTGTCTGTTTGAGCTTGGCTTAACTCATTTAACGTGATCTAGGTCTATCAATTTCACAGGGGGGCTTTTAAAGGTCAGCTGGGCACTGGTGGCTCTTGCCTGTAACCCTACTTAATCAGGAAGCTAAGATTTGAGGATTGCACTTTGAGGCCAGCTCAGGCAGAAAAGTTCGGAGACTCTTCAATTAGCTACAAAAAGCTCGAAGTGAAGCTATGGCCTAAGTGGTAGAGTGCCAGCCTTGAACAAAAAAGCCATGCAAGAGCACAAGGTCCTGGGTTCAAGTCCAAGAACTGGCACATGAATAAGTGAGTGAATGAATGAACGAACTAACAAATGAAGCCTTAATTCCCTCTGATGCACAGACAGGCTTGAAAAGTCTCAGGTTTGCTATGTCTGTCAACAGTAACGATCGCATGTCCCTGATAAGGAACACCAAGTGACCCGGGGACCCTTGGTAAATGCACGCTATATACTTGTAAATGCAGATGTCTAACTCCCAGTCTGATTCTGATCGTGGGGGAGGATGGGCAGTGTTTCTACACAGTCTCAGTGAGCCCTGAGTTGGGAGCACCAAGCTTCGGGTACCTGGGCTGTGTATCAGGAAGTGTCGTGAAACTGTCTGGCATGTACCAGGCACTTGCCTGCGTCCCTTCAGTTTCCAGTCCTGATCATTACATAATCCATGTCAAGAATTGATAGAATAAGAGTGCCCTCATGCCTGGCTCATGTAGAAGAAAGGACGGGGGGAGACAGATAAAGTGGAGCACCAAGGGAAGGATGCAATGAAAATTATTAGTCTGTTTCAGACAAGCAATTTGCTCTAATGTTCTGTTCCCTTGTTTGCTTGTCCTTCTGAGAGCTAAGGACCTTTTAAGGTGGACCGGATGGAGAGCTGTTCTTAGAGGAGAAGATCATCCTTGAGCAGCCTATACGTGGAGGTAGGGCGGGCTGGAAGCAGACCTCGGAGGAACCATGCCCAGTGTCCAGAGGGCCCTGCCACACACTGCCAGCCCCAGCAGGGTGAAAGAAATGGAAGTCCTGAGATTGGTGCGGGGAGGGGAGCATGGCTCAGAGGTAGAGCCACGTACAAGGCCCTGGGTTCCATACGCATTATCATAAATTAAGAAACAACAACAACATAAAACGACCCTGACACAGTAGTTCATGCTTATAATCTTGGCTATGTCTAAAGAAGAGTTAGGATCACTGTTCAAAGCCAGCCTGGGCAGAAAAAAAGTCCATGAGACTGTTATGTCCAATTAAACAGTAAAAAGCCAGACGTGGAGCCATGGCTCAAGCGGTAGAGTGTTAGCCTTGAGCAAAAAAATGCTAAGCATGAGCATGAGGCCTTGAGTTCAAGCCCCAGTACTGGTGTGCATACACACACACACACACACACACACACACACACACACACACACACACACACACACAAATATTTCAAAGAAAAATGTTCCCAAGATCCCACATGATTTAGGTTATCAGAGGTTTCCCCAAAAGAGAGGCTGCTGGGCTGGCCGGGAGTAAGGCAGTTACTCACACCCTCGGTGAACGCACCTGTCATCCCAGCTGTTCAGGAAGCAGAGGTAAAAGGATTTTAGTTCAAGGCTGGTCCAGGCGAAAGCTGTCTGAAAAACTGTCTGAAAAAGCAAACTAAAAGACAAAGGGCTGGGGGCGGGGGGACAGGGCTGAAATGGTAGAGCCCCTGCCTCACAAGTGTGAGCCCCTGAGTTCAAACCACAATGCGGGTGGAGGGCAGGGAGGTGGAGGGCAGGGAGGGAGAGGCAGGGAGCCTGCAAGGGAGGAGTTAGGACTCCCTGGAGTGAAAGTGGGAGCCTAGACAGAGGAAGCCAGCTTCGGGTACTCATTGTAAATGGCCATCTTGTGTGTTTTATTCCAGGGACAACAGGAAAATGGGTTATTGTTGCGCTTTGCGGTGGCTGAACTTTTCATTTTAAGGCAGGAAACAAAATCCACTAGATTCTTTTTCAGAGTTTGCTTTCTAAGTAAAAACCCACAAGTGTGAGCAGTTCTCCGAACTAGCCCAGCTGAGCATCTGAAAGTCCCTTCCCTCGGGGGTCTTCCATGGGGTGGGGGTGGGGGGCACATCCCAACTACTCCCAGTACATTGCTTGGGCTGCGGCTGCTGGGCCACAGTGGTTCCCTGCTCCCCACACCCCCGCAACACCTGCAAGTTGAAGGAGGTAGTCTTGCTTCCATTTGAGGTGAAGGGAAAGAACTGGGGATCAACCTAGTAAGAAGAGATTTCAGGGCTGGGAAGGTGGCTCAGTGGTAGAGCGCTTGCCTTGCATGCATGAGGCCCTAGGTTCAATTCTTCAGCACCACATAAACAGAAAAAGCCAGAAGTGAGCTCAAGTGGTAGAGTGCTAGCCTTGAGCTGAGAAGCTGAGGGACAGTGCTCAGGCCCAGAGTTCAAGCCCACAACAGACAAAAAAGAAAGAAAAAAGAAGAGATTTCACTATTTTTTTTTGGGGGGGGGGTCACTCTTGGGGCTTATACTCAGAGTCTGGCTCCTATCCCTGAACTCTTTTGCTCAAGGCTAACACTCTGTCTCTTTGAGCCACGGAGACACTTCTGGTTTTCTGGCAGTTCATTGGAGATAGGATGCTCAGTGACTTTCCTGCCAGGGCTGGCTCTGAACCATGATTCTCACATCTCAGCCTCCTGAGTAGCTAGGATTAATACAGGTACAAGCCACCAGCAACTGGTGAGATTTCACTCTTTGACCTTCTAGAACCCAGTGTATGTGTGTTCTTGTCTAGAAGGCAAGCTAATGGGGAGGCTTCCCTATGTGTTCCCCCCGCCCCCCACCGTGGTACTAGGACTTGAACCCAGGGCTTTCGGTATGCTACTTCTTGAGCTACTTCTTGTGCTCTCCATCTTGATCCATACCCTCACCCCTCCCCATTAAAAAAAAAAATCAAGCCGGGCGCTGGTGGCTCACGCCTGTAATCCTAGCTACTCAGGAGGCTGAGATCTGAGGATCGCGGTTCAAAGCCAGCCCGGGCAGGAAAGACTGTGAGACTCCGATCTCCAATAAACTACCAGAAAACCGGAAGTGGCGCTGTAGCTCAAGTTGTAGAGCGCTCGCCTTGAGCTGAAGAGCTGAGGGACAGCGCCCAGGCCCAGAGTTCAAGCCCCACGACCGACAAAAAAAAAAAAAAAATCAAGGCCTTGTTAATTTTACCTAAGCTGGCCTCAAACTTGGCGATCCTCATGTCTCCACTTCCCAAGTAGCTAGGACTAAAGTTGTAACACTGTACCTTTTTTTTTCTTTTTTCCTATTCTTGAATCTGCCAGTTTCTCAAGGTGTTTGCAGCAAGTCTCCATGTATGAGAAATGAACACATACATCCGAGCACCTAGTGTGGTCCTGCCCCTGCTTCTATCCATGTTAGATAAATCATTCTCTAGGCCTTAGTTTACCCACGGGGATGACCTCCCAGGTGTCTTCTGAGATCCCAGGATTCATCAGCTCCTGCATGGATCCTCAGTCAATCTGCTTGTCACCCTATTTCTTTCACTCCTGGGGGTCACAAGCCTCAGGCTCCGGAGCGCACTTGCTGTGGCGGTCCCCCCAGCCCAGGGCTCAGTGCTGTGTGCACAGACAGGAAGCCGTCTGTGTGAGGACGGCGGAGTCCCAGGAAACTAGTCGTTAAGGAGCTGGCAGCCGCTATCAAGTTAGATAATGAGAGCCTGGGTTTTCCCAGCCCTATTTACCTTGTGTAAAGTACACAAAGATGATGTCATTTCTGCACTGTCCAGCTGGTGCAGCTGGCGGGGTTTCGGCATAGACTCCAGCCTCATCCGGGGAATCTCCCTGTGCTCATTCTCCTCATGGCAAGGCTGGCCAGCATAGGAGGACGTTGGCCAGGGTATGAAGGCCAATCAGTGTCACATCCAGCTGTGTCCCAGCCTCACTGCCCCCCAGGTTCAGTCACTGCCCTGTCCCATGGGGAAGATGACAGGGACTTTGTCCCTGGCATGTCTCCACAGCTGCCTGGAGCCTGGCCTCCAGCTTAGCACTCAGAAGGATCCTCATTCTCCTCCACACTGTCCTTGGTTCCGCTCAGAGAAGAAAGCCATCGACACTCCAGCCGGCCCCGAGGTAGCCACTCACTCCAGGGCCATGCGTGGGCCTGGAAGGAGGGTGGGGACTTGGCTAGGGCTCCCAGAGGGGAGACCTCAAAGGGGAGGGGAGATGAAGGGGACAAGGCAGAGTCTGAGGGAGAAACTAGGGGGGGGGGCTCTGGGGTCCAGGCAGGGAGACTCCATTTCCTGTTGATCCTGATTCACCCTCCCATTCTGCCTGGCTTTGGAGCAACTGCCAGAGTCCTGCAGCTGCTTCAGGCTTCCTTGGGGTCCTCAAGGATGGATAAGGCAGGAGAGAAGGGCAACCTGGGGTGAGGGAGGTCACCCCTGGAACGCTGGGAAGGCCACACATGGAATATAGAAGAATAAGGATATCTACTGTTGTTCGTGTGTGTGTGTGTGTGTGTGTGTGAATACTATCCTTTAGCTATTTTACTCAAGACTGGTGCTCTTCCACTTGAGCCACATTTTCACTTCTATGTTTTATCGGTTAGTTAGAGATGAGAGTCTACGAGACTTTCCTGCCTGGGCGATCCTCAGATCTCAGTCTCCTGAGTAGCTGGGATTACAGGCATGAACCACCAGCGCCTGGCTCTCCATTATGGTTCTTAACTGATTTTTTTTTTTTTTTTTGCACTGGCCCAGGGGATCCCATGGGATGGGTCTGACACTCAGGGAATTGCATGCCACACAAAGACAGAGGCCTCAGTCCTGCATCCTTTCTGGAAGAATCTGCCCTCTACTGAGCACCTGCAGGGTGGAACTTGAGTACAGAAGAAGCAAGGCTTTCTTCTGGACCTGGGGGTCTGTGTCCAGTGCATCCTTCTATCAGAGCTGCAGGCTTAGCTGCCAACTGCGGTCAGCCATGCAGACTGCTGCTCCTGTAGAAATAGCACAAGTTAACAATGGTGAGGCATCGCCACCCCTTATACCCTTTAACAGGTGGGCAGCTCACAGGCAATACTCTTTTACCATAGGACAGATTTCATTCGTTCATTCATTCAGCTAGCAATGGTGTGTGAGTGTGTACACAGATACCAGTGCTTGAACTCAGGGCCTTGTGCTCTTACTTGGCATTTATACTCATGGCTGGTGCTGTGTGTGTGTGTGTGTGTGTGTGTGTGTGTGTGTGTGTGTGTGTGTGTGTGTCAGTTGTGGGGCCTGAACTCTGGGCCTGGGTGCTGGCCCTCAGCTCTTCAGCTTAAGGCTAGCGCTCTACCACTTGAGCCATAGCACCACACTTAAGCCATAGCACCACTTCTGGCTTTTTCTGCTTATGTGGTGCTGGAGAATTGAACCTAGGATCTCATGTATGCAAGGCGAGCACTCTACCACTGAGCCACCTTCCCAGCCCCTGCTGCTCTCTCTCTGCTGCTCTCTCTCTGAGTCATGCCTAAGTCTGTCATTTTGCTGGTTAACTAGAGTTTCTGCCCAGGTTGACTTTAAACCATGATCCTCAGATCCAAGTCTGCTGAGTAGCCAGGATTATAGGCAAGAATCTCTGACACTGGGCCAATGCTGGGACTTGAACTCACAGCTTTGAGCTGTACCACATGAACCCCACCCCCATGCTTCTTCCTTGAGACATTTTTCAGAGAGTCATGCATTATGGGCATACACCACCACACCCAGCCCCAAGAGGACATATTTCTCTACACACTCAGAACCAGACAAATACCTGAACAGTGCTGAACATCAGTTTCGAATGAGTCAGTTTGACTTTTGTTAAATGGACGCAGGAAACAAATCAGCTGTGAGACTGAATGAGAGACGAGGAGGAACTTCCCAAGAACAAGTAACTATTGGCAGGCAGGAGTGAGTTTTTTTGAGGGATGAAGCAAGTTGGGACCCTAATCTAGGGAGAGTTAGAGTGAGTTGACTGGGACCAAACTTGAGCTGTCCAGCTGCTGCGCTCTGTCTTGACGTAAACTTCTTTTCCCAAAGGGGGTGGGGAAGAGGGGCCCCATCCTGTTCCTCCATCCTTGCCTCGAATCCGGTGCACAGACCTGTCCTGTCCCACCCTGGGCCATTCTGGAGTGGAGGAACTAGTCCTGGCTGATGGTGGGGCAGTGTGTTGCATCGCTTAGTCCCCGTTCCCAGGCCTCTGTCCTCTGTGGCCACTGCCTCCCGCCAGGCCTGGCCAGCAGTCGCCTGTCTATAAATAGAAGAGCGAGTGAGATGGAGAGTGCTCGTGGCCCCTGCGTCTGCCTGTCTGAGGCCTGAGTCACAGCCCCCGCCGGAGGCCCACCCGGGCGGACCGGGCCTGTGCAGCCCGACACACCGCAGAGGAAGCGGCAGGGCGGCCCCAGGGTCCCCGGGGAGGCTGAGCAAGGCTTGGAGAAATGCGGCTGGCATTTCCTCCCGGAGGCCTGCCAGGGCTGCCTCTGGGCCCGGCTTGGGCGGCCGAGGGCCTGGCCTGCCTGCGAGCGCACCCCTGGAGCCCCCTGAGCCCCTCTCTCCCAGCACCCTTGGTTTCTGACTGCGTTCATTAGAAAGCCCGAACCCAAACCCGCACAAGAGCGCAGAAAATCGATAGGAAGGCTAGAAAAACAGGCCTGGGCACGGAGGGGGAGCCAAGACAGCTTGGAGTTGCCAAGTGGCCGGAAGGGCAGGCGCTGCTGATCGGGAATGTGTGGCAGCAGGCACCTGGGGAGGGGTGGAGGGGGGGGGCTCCAAACTCCAAACATGGTTGCCATTTTGCCCAAGAGCTGGGGAGCTGGGGGGCTGCAGCCACTCGTCCCTCTGGCACGGTGTGGCCGGGAGGGCGCCCGGCCAACTCGGGCCATTGGAGAAGAGGGAGGCCCTGGAGATCTGAGAGGTGGGCAAGAGCAAAGCTCCCTCCCCAGGGGTTTTCCCCCCTCCCTCATCCTCCCCCCCCTCCCCCACCTCTCTGGATACATTTGCTGTCATGTGTATGACTTCTGTTCCTCCCTGGATTCTGTGCTCTGTAAGACTGAGGGGCAGGCCACTGTGTCCCCCCGCCCCCCCAGGCAGACCCCCTTGTCCTGAGTGAATGAATAAATGAATGAGCGAAAGAATGAGCAGCACACACAGGAGCCCACCCCCTCTCTGCACCTCTGCATCTTTGAAACCCCGGGCACACGATTGCGTTCTTTGTAGCTGACCCAAGGGAGGCGTCTCTGGTTCTCTCCTAGGCGATGATTTCTCGGTCCAAAGGGACGGAGGGTGGAAAACCCTGCTCCTTTCTGCTCCATCTGTAAGCTTCACCTGTTCTCCGCCGTCCACAAGCTAAGGCCCCACATCTGTTGCACGGTTTTGCAGCCAACCAAACCTTGGGGCTGCTGGGACTTTCTACATTCTCCCAACGCACCATGTTTCTTTTCTACCTCCATGCCCATGGGCAAGCGGATCCTCCCGCCCAGGAGCTACTGAGCTCTTGTCACTCAGCCTGCAGCCTTCCAGCGCCTTGACGAGTCCCATTTTGTCTCCTTGCAAAACCGTGAACCACAGGGATCTTTTCTGCCTATTTTTGTCGCTCATTGGTCCTGAATTCTCAAGACATAAAGATATGTAGGAGTAGGGGCTTGGCAAGGCTCTTGGTTTTGCTTTTGTGCTGGTAGTGGGGCTTGAATGCAGGGCCTAATGCTCTTGCTTTTTTTTGGGGGGTGGGGGGGAGGCCCACGGCTGGCACTCTGCTACTTGAGCTCTACTGTAGAAGCTCCACTTCTGGCTTTTACTTTTTAATTTGACTTAAAAGTCTTGTGGGCTTTTTTTCTGCCTGCCACAATCTTCAGATCGCAGCCTCCCGAGTAGCTAGGATTACAGATGAGAGCCGTGGGTGCCTGAGTTAGGCAAGGTGATTAAAGACCCATATTAGCTTGCACATTGGGAGTGACTGGAAATATGGAGGGCTTTTTAAATCGCTACAATGACAAGAGTGGCCACTGGCATTTTATAGGCAGGAATGGCAACAAGGAAGCACCACCCTTCCCTAAGGGTTAACAGTGCACATTGAGAAATGTTGAGCTGAGCAAGTAACCCAAGACCCAGGTCCCAGCGCAGGATAGCGAGGGAATGGTCAGTATCCATAACTCCCAGGGGAAGCCCTCCTGGGCTGCGTGCCTGACAGCGGCCCTCTGGGCCTGCAAGGTCCTCAGATCCTGATCTGGCCCTGGCCAGGGAACCTTTTCCCACCCATGCTGGCGTCCAGATGGCCTGATGTGGCCGAGGACGTGCCTGCCGTGTGGAGCCAGCCTGCCTGTGGAGAGGAGAGCTGGGTTCGTGGGCTGGGGCAGAGTGCTACAATTACAGTGTCCAGCTCTATGAGTTCATCCAAGCACACAGAAAGCCATTCTTTTGATCTGAGCCTAGGTTCAAGTGACCAGGATGCTCCAGGGCCCAGCCTGGCCAGAGGAGGTGGGGAGGGAGGAGCAGGATCTAGTATCCTTAAATCAGTACCTAGATGCTTTTCGCCAGATATCACAGCCTCAGACTACTATCACAGGCCAGGAGGGTCTTTTGGGGTTTTTTCTTCTTCTCCCTCTTCCTTCTTCTTTCTTCCTCTTACTTCCCTTTCTCTCTTTCTTTCTTTCTTTTTCTTTCTTTCTTTTTTTCTCTCTCTCTCTCTTTCTTTCTTTCTTTTGTCGGTCATAGAGCTTGAATTTGGGGCCCAGATACTGTCTTTGAGCTCTTTTTTTTTAAAATAGGAATTTATTTTTAAAATACACCATTCTTGTTACAAATTATTATAAAGATTTTAAATAATGTATCTTCTTCCAATAAAGTATATTCTGTCTTTTACAATCTTTTTTTTTTTGTCATGGGGCTTGAACTCTGGGTCTGAATGCTGTCCCTCAGCTCTTCAGCTCAAGGTGAGTGCTCTACCACTTGAGCCACGGGGCCACTTCTGGTTTTCTGGTGGTTTATTGGAGATAAGAGTCTCATGGTCTTTCCTGCCCAGGCTGGCTTTGAACCGAGATCCTCAGATCTCAGCCACCAGTGCCTGGCTCTTTTACAATCTTAACTGGCAATTCATTCCAATAGTACAGAGAATCATCTAGAAACTTAGAATATACAACATATGGTGAAAATAGGAAGCTGAAAATGTTTTATTAGGACTGGAGGTCAACAGGAGCGGAGCAGAAGAATGGAGAGAGGAAGACTGGACAAATATATAGTCATAATATTCCATGGACATATGTGAAAATGGAACTAGATAGGTGGGTGGGTGGAGTGGAGTTGGGAAAGATGGGGAGAATAATGGGAGGAGTGACATTGCTCAAGATGCATTGATACAAATTGACATGTTGAATTGAAACCCCTCTGAGCAAGTGCTTACTGATAATTTTTGAAAAATGAAGGAAAAGTCATTTGAAGCCAGAATCTCTATAGTATATTTATTTTTTAATAAATAATACTTGTGGTTACTGCACTTACAGACAATACCAAAATAAATAAAGCAAAAATGGTTAATTCATTCATTTATATTATCCTTCCCACCTCCCCCCTTTTTTTTTCAGTCTTGGGGCTTGAACTCAGGGCCTGGGCACAGTCCCTGTGCCTCTTTTGCCTCAAGGCTAGCCCTCTACCACTTTGCTTCATAGTGCCACTTCCACTTTTCTGGTGGTTAACTGGAGATAAGAAAGTCTCGGACTTTCTTGCCTGGGCTGGCTTTGAACCATGATCCTTAGATCTCAGCCTTCTGAGTAGTTAGGATTACAAATGTGAACCATTGGTACCTAGATAGGAGGATCTGTCCTAAGATGGAAACTTACTGCTTAGCATGTACAAAATCCTGCGTTTAACCCTCAATACTGTAAGTTAACAAACAAGCCTGTGAACAAAAGCAGAGTCAATAACATACCCAACCTCTACATCCCTACCACCCCACTGTAGCCATCATCATCTAGGGACACTCTCCCTATCTATGTCCCTCCTGGCTGTGTTGAGTAACATCCCAGGCAAGACATAATTTCATCAGTATTTCACTATATGTCTGTATAAAGAATCTTCCTCAAGGGGGAGAAAACATAACGGCAGCACCATTATCACCGCCCCTTCCCATTAATCCTTCTTAATATTATCAAAAAGCCAGGCTGATGTTCAGATTCTGATGGTCTCTAATTGCTTTTTAACAGCTTGTTTAAATTTAAGATCTACATTATTTCATTCAAATAAGATCTACACATTGCAACTTGTCACTATGTCTTCTGGGTCTTTCAAGGTCTCTTGTTTTTGCTTGCAATTTATTGGAAGGGGGAGTTGTTGTCTGTCTTGTGGTATAGAGCTCTGTCTGGGGTTTGCTGATGGCCTCTCTGTGGTGTAATTCAACAGGTGCCTCCACCTTCTGTTTTCTGGGAAATTGCTAGTTCGACCTCAAGACTTGATCACATTCAAGCTTGTGTTTGTGTGCATGAGGCAGCATTGAGTTCTGTTAGGAATCATGTGGCATCCAGTTTTGAGACAGGGTCTTATCAGTAGCCCATACTATTGTCAAACCCAGTATATGGTCCAGGCCGACCTCAAACTCACAATCCTCCTGCCTCAGTCCCCTGAGTGCTGCGATTACAGGTGTGTGCCTCCACACTGCACTGGGGGTGGGAATGAGCTTCTGTGTATGAATCAGGCATAGAAAGGCAGAGAGGGTATGACCTAAGCCTAAGGCCTCAGATCATTCTTGCAGGCTCTACCATAAAGCTAATAGACACCAATCTATATGGGAAATCTAGAATGCTCTGGAGGGGAGATGGAGCCAAGGAAATAAACTGCCATCCAGGGGAAGATGTGGAAAGTGCCACAAGGCCAGCCCCTGGTACATTGTATGACGGACATAATAAAGATTTAAAGCAAACAACATATGAACAGATAAAGGGATGAGTGAGGCTCTAGGCAGAAACGTTTTCTAGGCAAATTGTGGAAATGAAATCAGTTTGCTAAGACAGACTTCTGGAAGCTATTCCAGGGGACTCAGAGGCCAGCTAAGAACAACAGTGAAGGCAAAATGTGTCCCCACATAGGAACAGGAAGGAAGGCAAGGCACAAGGGAGCTGCTTGATTTGCTTGCTCAGTTTATGATTCTCCCCCGTCCCCCAGTCCCCCATGCAAGGCACCAGGAATGGATCAGCAGCAAACAGGCAGCTCCTTGTCCTCAGGGGTCCCCAGGGCCTTATATATGATAAGTAGAGAGGGTCCTGGGGGGAACTTGACCTCTGTACCCCATGGCTGTGCCTTCCTGCTTACAATAATTGCAAGAGCATCAGCACACCTTTGTACAGAACCTACTGTCTTCGGCTGGGAAGGTGGCTCAGTGGTAGAGTGCTTGCCTCATATGCTTATGTGGTGCTGGGGAATCAAACCCAGGGCCTCAGGCATGCAAGGCAAGCGCTCTACCACTGAGCCACCTTCCCAGCTTGGGGCTGACTAATTCTTAAAAATAACTGGGCCAACTAGCTCCTGCCATGATTAGATCCAGGAGCTGCAAAGACATCATCAGAGCTCTGTATGCTGCTCCATTTCTTGGCTCTGATTACTTCTGATTTCATTCTACTGACCTCATCGAATAGTAAAAACAAAACAAAACAAAACAAAAATCAGAAAACAAAAAACATCCCCGCCCCCCCCCCCCCCCAGTTGCTTTAAGATAATGACCTCGGCAGAGAACAAGTATCTCCTTTCCTGATTGTTACAGCAAGACTTTGGTCCACTGTTGCAACAACAGTCTAGACTTAGGTCCCATGGCCAGGCTTTGGCAATTCTTAGGGTCAGAGCAGAGCTGGTCAGGGTGGCTGGAGCTGTGGCAGGCCTGGGAACAGGGCGAGGAGGGGGCAGCACCATTTGCACAGTGGGAACTAAGACTGAGAAGGCACGAAGGGAGGAAGAGACGATGATTGACAGGCAGCCTCGACACACGTGGTCAGGCCTCCCAACAGTCCTTGGCAGCAGGACCATTTGTAGCCCCCCGTTTATAGATGGGAAAAGCCACTCAGTGAGCCTGAGGACCTTGCCAGCACCATATCCATAGGTGAAGCATTAGGGAATAAAGGTTCCTTTGTGCCAGACAGGTTAGATTCATGGGAAGGCCACTGAAATACACTGCAAGCTCAGAGAGGATTTGACTCATGAGCTGAGGGGAAGAGATCAAGGGCAATAATGGAGGATGAATTTGGTAGCTCTTGTCATCTCTCCATTCCCCTACCCCCCCCCCCCCAGCAACAATGTGGGGGTCCTCCATCTACCCGCATCCCATGCGTCCGTCCTCAGGTTCAAGGTCTGCTGCAGCATTGCGGTGCAGACTTGGGACCAAGCTGCCTGGGGGTCTCTAGGAAACCTAGCCTTTGCAAGGAGCCACATTTTCAATATGCAGCTCAAACCCCAGGGCAGCAAGACAGGAAACGGAAAGGAGGTGGGGAGGGAGGGAGAAGAGAAAGCTTTCCTTCCCAGCTCTTGGAAAAGCAGCTGGTTGGCTTCAGGGAGTGTGGGGACCCCCTGGCTTCCCCAGCCACAGGTCAGCAAGCAGCCAGTAGTGCTCTGTGACCTAACTCTGCATGTCTCAGTCTCCCTCACAGTGAACAGATACCGTTAATGAGAGGACTTGAATAGCCGACGTCAGTAAGCAGCATACTGCCTGGCTCCTAGGAGGGGAATTGGACTGGCGATCAGCTGGTTAGGCCTGGGGGCCCTGAAGAGCAATGCTACATGTAGGCTGCATTAGCTTTTCCTGTTGCAAGCTGGCTTGACAAACTGGCTCACAAAACAAAAGGCCCACGGGTCTTTCTGCTTGTGCACAGTTGGATCCAAAGATGGCCCTCGGTCCCAAGGGAGATGAGCCATGAGCACGGACCGCAAGGTCCTCTTTGACGTTCAAGAGCTGACCTGGGCAGAGAACAAGACAGAGTCTGGGTGTGAGCATCTGTGAAAGGGACACATCTGCCCTGACCAACATGATCTCCTATAGACTTCCACAAGAGAGAAATCTGATACATTGGTGCCCAGACCCAAGAGGTTTGTTCATGGTTGGAAGGTATGAACACAGCCCGGGGCTTTTTCAAGGCTCACTGCTTAGTGAGGGAATGGCTGGACACAGGAGAAGGTGCCCAGGTGAAGTAGGCTTGGGCTTCCCCACTGCAGTCCATTGAGATTTCATCTTTCAAACCCTGGAATACACAAGGAACACAAGTAACTGTCTCAAGCTGAAAAAGGGGTTGAGGCTGTGGCTCACCTTGGCAGTTCTTCCTGGAAAACATGGCATAGGATACTAGGACCCACAGTCCTGAGGCTCTTTTACTAAGGCACCAACACCCATGGGCATTGCTACGGCTACATCATCACCCAGCTGTGTTTTCTTTGCAAATTACCCCTCCTCCCTTCCCATCACCAGCCAGGTAGCTGATCTTGGACAAGCTATTCTACCTCCTAGAACCTGTTTTTGTTTTGTACTGGAAACTGAGGCTGATGTCTCCATATAAACATTGAAACATATACCCAAAGACTGATGCAGGAATGCTCAAAATGGCTTCATTTAGAGCAGCACAAATCTGGCAACAGCTCAAATATCTACCATCTGATACATGGATGAGCAAATTGTGGTATATCCCTTCACATGACTCAGTGCCACTACTCAGTTATCTAAAAGAATGAACCACAAATGCATACAAGGATGACTCTGGAAAACACATTAAGAGAAACCTGACACAAAGGAGTGTGTAATGCTAGGTGCCGTGGCTCACACCTATAGTCAAAAGTACTCAGGAGGCTGAAATCTGAAAGTGTACAATTTTGAAGGTACAATTCAGTAAAGCTAGTTTTTAAGAGACAAAAGCAAAAAAGACTGCTTTTATCCAGAGCCTTTCAGAGACAGAAACTCAGCTCAGGCTGGCTTAAGAAAAAAGAATTGTGCTGGGAAGGTGGCTCAGTGGTAGAGCACTTGCCTTGCATGCATGAGGCCCTGGGTTCGATTCCTCAGCACCACATAAGCAAAAAGAAAAAAGCTGGAAGTGGCGCTGTGGCTCAAGTGGTAGAGCGCTAGCCTTGAGCTGAAGACCTGAGGGACAGTGCCCAGGCCCAGAGTTCAGGCCCCACGACAGGACCCCAAAAATATATATATAAAAATAGAAAAAAGAATTGCAAGCTGGGCACCGGTGGCTCACACCTGTAATCCTAGCTACTCAGGAGGCTGAGATCTGAGGATTGCAGTTTAAAACCAGCTCGGGCAGGAAAGGCCGTGAGACTCTTATCTCCAATAAAACCAGAAGTGGCACTATGGCTCAAGTGGTAGAGTATTTGCCTTGGGCTGAAGAGCTGAGGGGCAGTGCCCAGGCTTAGAGTTCAAGCCTCACCACCGACAAAAAAGAAAAAAAAAAAAGAAAAAACTGTATTCCTCCTATAATCAGGTAAAGCTGGGGTAGGCTTATACTGGGCAGCAGCAGTCTGGACAGCAGAGCTTTTCCATTTTCCCTCACTTTCTTTCTTTCTTTTTTTTTTTTTGGTCGGTCGTGGGGCTTGAACTCTGGGCCTGGGCACTGTCCCTCAGCTGTTCAGCTCAAGGCGAGCGCTCTACCACTCTGAGCTACAGCGTCACTTCCGGTTTTCTGGTGGTTTATTGGAGATAGGAGTCTCACAGTCTCTCCTGCCCGGGCTGGCTTTGAACCGTGATCCTCAGATCTCAGCCTCCTGAGTAGCTAGGATTACAGGCGTGAGCCACCAGCGCCCGGCTCCCTCACTTTCTTGTTGGCTGGCTTTCATCTTCAAGCATGTAACAAGTTGGCATCCAAGCATTCCAAACTCACATCTTACAGAACCAGCAGAAAGAAGTGTCTCTCTGCCCACAGATGTTACACAAGTCCCATGGGAGCCTCTGGAACCTACATCCTATCATCTCTAAATGCCTCTCTGCCTCTAGAGCCAGTGGGTGGGGTTTGGCCCCACCTGGACTCCAGAGATAGGAGTAGGTGATCAGAAGGGCTAAGGAAAGCCAGCATACTGGCCCAACCTTCCAGCCAGGGCTGGAGACCAGAAAAAGAGACTTTTGGGAAAGGCCATCTTTGTAAGAGGGTCAGGGATCAAAGGCCACCAAAACGTTGCATAAGCCTCAGTAATGCAGCCTCTTCCTCAACCCTGGCACCAGTGTTCTCAGCTCCTGTGGTCCTGGCGGGGAAGGGACAAGCCAACGGCTTCCCCTCTGTGTGCAGCATAGCTAAGAAAGCAGACACTCGCACGGGGGACTCTTCCACCCATCAAATGAGGCAACAGGCCTTCCCCGAAGTTGCTCCGTTGACAGCCCCTGATCCAAACCCCAGGAGAAAGGCGCGGCATGGCCCAATGCCCGTCCTCAGAGCTCCCAACTCAGTGGTGGGCAGCAGCTAGGTTGTTACTAGAGTTGCAGTTTTGTGACTCAGGTAAAAGTCGGGCAGCTGAGGACACTCTAATCCAGCTCCACAGGAAACGGAGGTGGGGGGGGTGGGGGGGGGCGTAAAAGGCCGGAGGAGCGGATGCCACTGCCTGGTTTCCTGCTGAAGTTCTGGTCCAGCCGGCCTACACAGCCATCCTGCTTTCTACAAAGCAAGCTGCACGGGTGTCCTTGCCAAAAGTGCGTGCATTCTGCTGCAGAGGGCAGGGTGGAGGAGGGTGAGCCACACTGAGGAGGGAGAGGCCCTGGCCAAGCTGGGAAGGAGTGGCCCCGGGGCTCCAGAGGAAGCTGGAGGGCTTGGCCCAGAGCCCAGGCTCCCACCCCCAGCTGCCAGTTCCAAGGCAGGCTGGCTCTCCGGCTCTGCAGACCTGCCCAGACCAGCTGACCATTTCCTGGAGCCAACAAAGCGCCCATGGTCAGCTCCCTGGGCTGGTGGCCGGCACAGCCAGCCAGCAGGCTGGATCTTGGAGTCAACTTGGGAAGAGGCAGGGACACTGCTGGAGCCCATAGGCACCCCAGCAGGGCTCTGGACCCCCAGTCAGAGGAGCAGGCCCATGCAGGAATGGCTTCCCTCCTGCCTGCCTCTGGGCAGGGCAGCAGCAGGCAGTTATGGCCACTGCCATCCAGTGACCCGTGCCAAGTGTTGAGTTCCCTTCCTGGTCTATATATTGGAGTTAAATCCCACCCCCACCTGGGGCCAAAAATGAGGGAATCAGGGCAGGCTGAGTGGGGCAGCTGGGGATCCAGGCTGGCTAGTGAGTGAGGTTCACATTTTCTATCATGGAGGCAAAGGGAAGTTACCCAACCTGCTGTGGGGGAGACACCTACTCCAAGCGGGTGGATGAGAGTCCCTCCCTCCCCCCACCCCCGACAAGATTGGGAGGACCAAGTGCTTGTTTTTGGAGACAGGGTCTTGCTATTGCCCAGCTGTCCTCAAACTTGCTATGGAGCCAAGGCTGACCTGGAACTCACAATCCTCTCGTCTCATGCTCCAGAGCGCTGGGATGACCAGGTTGTGGACCACCACACCCAGCTCCCAATGCTTGGCATTAAACACAGTTTATGTATATCAGTTATGAGCGCCACTGAGCAGTGATTCTAAAGCATGAGATCTTGGGGGGGGGAGGGGGTCAGAGCTTCAGGTGTGAACCACAGCACTGTGATACCCTGGCTGCATCCTTGGGTAAATCCTCTGACTGTGCAGCAGAGAAAACAGTGGGAGTGCTGCTTGCTGGCCACATCCTCAGTAGGGCTCTACAGGCAGAGCTGGAGGCCGCCTCTGCCCTCCCTGCTCCAAGCACATGGTTCCATGGTTCTCCCCTGGATGCAAGGAAAACACAAGACCCAAGATACCCAGTTTTGGGTGCCTCTCAGCCTTCCCCCAAGTGGCTATTGGGGGTGACTAGGGTCAAGAGCCCTCTAGTCAGGACCCTATCCCATTCATTCCAGGTTGGAGAGACTCTATGCTGCCCAAACTCCCTCAACAAGGCCTCTGAGCTTCCTGGCTGGGGAAACCACTGGTACAAAGAAGATCCGGCCTGGTTCCAATAATAGAGAAGCTGCCTAGTACTGTAAGGCCCTGAGCTCAAACCCTCATACAGCCTGGGGGAGGGAGGAGACCCAAGCTCTGAGCACAGAGCCATGGCTTGTGGGGATGAGGGGCCTTCCGCTTGTGTCTAACCTGCTAGCTGGTAGGATGTGCAGCCAGAAGGAAAGAAAGGCAGGAAGGACTTTAAAAATTTCATTTTTATTAGTGTATACACTACACTCACTGTATATACTACAAAATCATGGGTTTCTTTATGACATTTTCTCCCATTTTCATCACAAATAGTCCTTTACTTTCCTATCTTTTTTTTTTTTATCTACTGTGGAGCTTGAACTCAGGGTCTGGGCACTGCTCCTGAAGTCTATTGCTCAAAGCTAATGCTTTACCACTTTAAGACACAGCTCAACTTCTGGTTTTTGAGTAGTTAATTGGAGTCTCACTGGGACTTTTCTGTCCGGGCTGGCTTTGAACTGTGATTCTCAGATCTCAGCTTCCTGAGTAGGATTACAGGTGTGAGCCACTGGTGCTTGGCTTACTTCCATATCTTAATAAAAAGAAATCTAGATTCCTCATACAAGAGAAACATTCTGAGTCTGGCTTATTTCACTTAAGATGAGGCTCTCCAGTTCCATCCACTTTCCTGCAAATAACAAAATATTTCTGTTAGATAATCACTACTTTAAAAATAGTTTTGTTCTTATTGGGACAAAATATATATAACATAAAGCCTTTTTCATTTGTAACTAAATTATTTGGTAGCATTTAGTACATCCCCAATACTGCGAACCATTTCCTCGTTCTTCCATTTTTGTTGCATTTTTTATTAGCACACAGTTGTATAAGGGGATAATTTCATTCCTATGGTTGAATAATACTCCATCAAGTGTATCCATACATTTTCTTTATTCACTGATTGTTGGGCACCTAGACCAAGTCCATAGCTTGGCTACTGTGGTTCATGCTGCTACACATATATGCATATCTCTATTGCATGCCCACTTACTTTCCTTCAGATATAGAAAGATCATAGGGTAGCTTTTTTTTTTGAGGAACGGCAATACAATTTCCACAACAGCTGCACTAATTTACATTCCCACTGGCAATGCGTAAGGGGTTCCTCCATCTATTTGCATTTTTTTCTTTTTTTTGTGTGTGGTGGGTCCTGGGGTTTGAACTCTTGGCCTGGGCACTGTCCCTGAGCCTCTCTGTGCTCAAGGCTAGTGCTCCACCACTTGAGCCATAGAGCCACTTCTGGCTTTTTCTGAGTGGTTTACTGGAGATAAGACTCTAATGGAGTTCCCCAGCCAGGCTTACTTTGAACCATGATTCTCAGATCTCAGCCTCCTGAATAGCTAGGATTCAGGCATGAGCCACCAGTGCCCAGACATTTCTTGTGTTCTTGTTGAGTGATGTGAGATGGAATCGCAATGTAGTTTTCATTTGCATTTCCCTAATGGCTAAAGATGTTGAAGTTTTCATGTATTAGCCATTGATACTTCTGTTGAAAACTATCTTATTCATTTGCTCATTTATTGGCTGGATTACTTTTGATGTTTAATTTTTTGAGCTCTTTATATATTCTGGATATTAATATCATCAGATGAATAGCTGGCAAACATACTCTCCCACCCTGTAGGCTGACCGCCACGGAGAAGCTTTTTAACTCGATGCAATCCCATTAGTCATTTCTTGCTCGTATTTTCTGCACAGTTAGAATCCTATTCAGAAAGTCATTGCCTATGCCTTCTAGTAGTTTTAAAATTTTGGTCTTACATTAAGATCCATTTTGAATTGTTTTTTTTTTTTGGTCGGTTGTGGGGCTTGAACTCTGGGCTTGGGCGCTGTCCCTGCGCTCTTTCAGCTCAAGGCGAATGCTCTACCGCTTGAGCTACAGCGCCACTTCCGGTTTTCTAGTGCTTTATTGGAGATAAGAGTCTCAGGGTCTTTCCTGCCCAGGCTGGCTTTGAACCGAGATCCTCGGATCTCAGCCTCCTGAGTAGCTAGGATAATGGGCGTGAGCCACCCATGCCCAGCTTTTGAATTGAGTTTTTATAGGATGAGAGAAAAGAGGATCTAGTTTGTCTACTCTATGTGTGCCTTAGAGTTTCCCAACACCATTTGCTGAAGAGGCTGTCTTGTCTTTATTATGATTTGGTACCTTTGTGGAAAATCACATGGCTTTAGGTGCAAGGTTTTCTGTTCTTCTGGATCTTCTATGAAATTGTGTTCGTTTGGCGCTAGTACCCTGCTGTTTTTATTACTATGCCTCTGTAGCATATTTTGAAATTAGGTATATGCTATGCCTTCAGCATAGGATAGTTCTGGCTCAGGACAGCTTTGGCTGTTTGGGGTCTTCTATGCTGCCACATAAATTGAGGATTTTTTTCTATTTCTGTGAAGAATGGCATTAGAATTTAATGTGGATTTCATTGAACCTGTAGATCAGTTTTGATTAGTCTTTTCACAATATCCTGCCGACTCGTGCACACAGAAGGGCTTACCTTCTTCTAGCGTCTTCCAATCTTCATTGTTTCATTGCTGACATGGCCCCCTTAGTCGGGTTTGTTCCTAGGGCATTGCTTACTGTGAATAGGAGGTTCTTGATTTCTTATCAGCAAGCTTGTTACTGATATATATATGTAAAAATACTGATTTTTGTATCTAGCTACTTTCTTCAAAGTGTTTATCATATTTAAGAGTTTTCCAGTGGTGTCTTCAAAGTATAGCATCATATCATCTGCAAACAGACACCGCTAACGTCTTCCTTTCCTATTTGTACCCCTGCCACCTCTTTCTCCCTTATTGCTCTAGCTAAGAATTCAAACACTATATTGAATAATAGTGGAGAGAGGACATCTTTGTCTGGTTCCTGATTTTAGAAAAGTTTTCACCTCATTCAGTATTAATATTCGTTGTATGTTTGTCATTTATTGCCTTTACTGACATATGATCTTTTTAATGTGTTGTTGAGTTCATCAGAACTATTCTGTAGTTTCCTTATTTAAGTTCTGTCCTTATCCAGTTTTGGGATCAGGTAAATGGCTTCATAGAATGGGTCTGGATGAGCTCAGGAGGGATGCATCTCATTTTAGCAGGCATTATCTCTAGGTACAAGAGTTTATATAGTCTTTCTTCCCTTTGATTAATGTTCTATAACATTCAAAAAGCAATTCCATTTTTCAAATGCTTCATACTATTTGAACACAATTCTTTCATAATTAGGGAAAAAAAGTTTTTCTAATTTGCTTGTTTAAGCAATAAACTAGAACAAATGAGCCACATACCAGTGGCTCTCGCTGTAATCCTAGCCACTCAGAAGGCTGAGATCTGAGGAGCATGGCTCAAAGCCTGCCCAGGCAGAAAAATCCCTGAGACTCTTATCGCCAGTTAACTACTAAAAAAGCTGAAAGTATGGCTCAAGTGGTAGAGCACCTGCCTGAGTCAAAATGCCCAGTGTCCAAAACACAAAAAAAAGGGGAGTGAGGGGAATGAGAGTAAGAGGAGAAATAAGAGAAAGGAGAGTAAGAGAGGATGAGGGAGGGAAAGGGGAGAAAGGGAGTAGGGGAATGAGAAAGAGAAGGGGAGAGGGAAGAGAATGAGATGAAGAAGAGGAGAGAGACAGGGAGAGGGAGAAAGAAAAGGGGAAATAGGAAGAAGGGACAGAGAACAGGAAGGAGACAAAGGAAGACGGGAGGGAGGAGGAAATGAGAGGAGACTTGGAGAAAGAGGGGAGAGGGATAAAGGGGAAAGAAGAATGAGGAAGGGGAGAAAAAGGAGAGGAGAATGAATGGAGAAAGGGACAGGAGATAGAGGGAATAAAGGAGGGGAAAGGGGAGAGAAAGGGAGGAGGGGGGAAAAGGAGAAAGGGAAAGGAAGAAAAAAAAGGAATAATCAAAGGAAAGGGGAAGAGGAAGAAGGGAGGAGAGAAAGGAGGAGAGGAAGAGAAGAGGGATAGGAGAAAGAAGAAGAGAGGGAGAAAGAGAACAAGAAGAGAAATTACAGCTGGGCGCCAGTGACTCATATCTGTAATCCTAGCTACTCAGGAGGCTGAGATCTGAGGATCGCAGCAGTCCAAAGCCAGCCTGGGCAGGAAAGACTGTGAGACTCTTACCTCCAATTAACTACCAGAAAACTGGAAGTGGCTCTGTGGCTTACGTGGTAGAGTGCTCACTTGGAGCTGAGAGCTGAGGGACAGTGCAGTGCCCAGGCCCAGAGTTCAAGCCCCATAACTGACTAAAAGAAGGGGGTGGGGAGAAATTACTATTCTCCCGGTTCCTTCTCTGGTTTCCTAGGAAAGGGGGCACAGTGCCTGCTGGAATGCAGCTGCCCTCCTGGGGCGGTGCTCAGGCAGCTTCCCTGCAGGGAAAGGGGACCAGGCCCTGGGCTCAGCTGCATGAGGTGTCTGCAAGTCTCCGTGGCCCAGTCCTTCCCCCCTTCCCCCCACCCCTCCACCCACGAACACATGGACCACTTTAATTGTCTCAACAAATCGGCAAGGCCCCATGTACTCATTTGGAGCGGTACACTTCAGTCCAACCCCAGGAAGGGTCTTCGGTCCCGGGTTGAGGGGGGCTGCCCGCTGCACACTGCAAGAACAATAAGGATTTTTAGGGGCATTATGACTGAGTCAGAAAACACAGCTGCCCCTGAAAGTCCCTCATTTTTCTTGCTGTCCTTGAACATTCTCGGCGTGAGGAGGCAGTCATCACTGGCTTGGGTGAGGAGGTAGAGACAGTGTCCCCTTACCTGATACAGGTGCAACTCCCCACAGTCTACGGGAAGCTTTGCTGGGCAGCGTGGCTGGCCAGGCCTCCTCGGGCCCGAGTGTCTCCATGGTGGTCCCTTCCCTTCCCTCCCACAGCCCAGGCAGCAACGGCCAAGTTTCATCCCCTCCGCAGCCAAGCTGGAACCTGGCCAGTGCCTTCTGCCCACAGAGGCCGGAGCACTGGAACTAAAGAATGCGGTCCCTGTGTCCACAGGTGGGACACAGACCTGCCCTAGTGGCCGAGGGAGGGTCTCTGGCTCGACGTGATGTGACTGGAGAATGAGAGAGGGACCTCCAGCTTCTCCCAGTCCATCTGTGGCCTGCCCTGGTTCACACGCAAAGCAAGCAAGCCGGTGAGCCCAGGCCCTTTGGTAGAACAGCCTGCAGGGGTGGCGCTCCCACAGCGTGCAATGGCAGAGGGGG
Source organism: Dipodomys spectabilis (assembly GCF_019054845.1). Taxonomy (NCBI): domain Eukaryota; kingdom Metazoa; phylum Chordata; class Mammalia; order Rodentia; family Heteromyidae; genus Dipodomys; species Dipodomys spectabilis. Next base: position 3,712,248 of record NW_024870681.1, on the reverse strand, counting down.
GCGCTTCAGCTCTGGCCCTGTCGTCTTTAGCAGTCCTAGTCTTTAAAGGGGGCCTGGAAGGAGCGAAGTCCCTCCCCCCACCCTGCCTCCCATTTCAGAGGAAAAGCAGAAGGGAAGTGAGAACCTCAGCCCCCCACAGAGTCCAGGAAGTAGGAGTGAAAGGCTTAGTCACAGGTCCTTCCCCTTCCCTCCCCACTGCAACCTGCCGCAGGCTTGCACCTCTGCTTCTCGCCCACCCCCCCTTTCACACACAGACTGGAACTACCTGCGGGTGAGCGTCAGTAGGACAGCAGGCTTACCCCCACGGCCTTTTGCCAAACCTCCCTACCACATGCAAGCAAAGGCCCTAGATAGTTTTCAGGTTCAAATCAAGCAGGCAGCTCCGCTGGGTGGTGCTGGCTCAGGGAAACGCTGGGGGTGGGTGGGTGGGGGGGAGTAAAGGAGTGATCAGGGGGATGGAGAAAAAAAAAGAAGCTTCTAGAATCAGAGCTGTCTTTAGGGTCCTTCTCCATGGGGTGACCACGTATGATGGATTTCCGCTTCCTGGCCTCTGTGCTCATCTCTCCATAGGAATACTATGCCTGGCTTCGCAGGGCAGATTGAGCGGGAAGGAAGGAAAGAAAGTACTCCGAGTGCTTGGCAGGCTTAGCAAAGTGTACACTCCCTTGGACGCCAAGGGCAGGGCTAGACTGGCCAGGAGAAATCCTTTGAGAGCAGCACTGGGTGGAACGGGGTCAGGAATGCAGCTGCACCCCAAGAATTGACAGCGCCCCTTCTCTCCCATGCTCCAGGCTCTTCACCTGCTCACTCTGAGAGGCAGCGAGCCTGGTACCCCGCTGCCCTCTCCAACTGGACCGGTCATCCTGCTTTGGCCAAGATCACAGCTACTTCCCCAGCACAGTGGGACCAGAGTCCTCACAGCACCAGGAACACCACCACAGCCCACTGTCTTCCCCATGCAGTTTGCCAGCTCACCACTATGTCTGGGCAAGCTACTTTACCCCCTCTACATTTGGGTTGCCTGAAGAATAAGTGAGCACTTGTATGGATGGCTTAGAACTGCACCTGGAAGCTGGGCGCTGGTGCTATTCAGGAAGCTGAGATCTGAAGATTGAGGTTCAAAGCCAGCCCGCAGAAAGTGTCTGTGAGACTCACACCTTCACTTCCAGCTTGTTGCTGGTTCACTGGAGATGAATCTCAAGTCCTTCAGTGTCAGTCTGGAGCAAAAAGGCCAAGTGAGAGGGCAGGGCTCTGAGCGGCACCTGGCCTGAGACATTCAATCAAGACCCACCGTTATCACGCTTCCTGCTTTGTGTGTCAAGCTGCAGCTTGCTTTTTCTCGGTGACTATCCCCAAGTTCAGTCCCTTCCCCAGGCTAATACCCTCTGTTCCCCAACTGTGGGACACACTGCTTTACCTACTAGCCTACCCCACCGGGGACCACCAGCATCATCACCACACAATGAACAATGCTGATCTGGAGCCCCTAGGGCCCCTGGATCCACGTTGGCAGTGGGGTCCTGCTATGCTTCTCAGGGACACCATGTTTGAGAGCCATGGCTCAGACAAGGCTTGGTGTAGACACTCAAAAACAAGAGAGGCAATGGTCAGGGCCATCCTTGTCCTGTGTGTGATGGTGACCCTTCTCTGCCATCTGATGTAACCCGCCACCACACACCAGCCACCATGTCCAGTTCCTCCAGCCTTCCCTTAGTCCTCACTGTGCCAGCCTCACACTGGTGCCCAAGTTGGGCAGAACCCCTTTCCTCTGGCGCTAACCAGCCACCAAGGCTTATCAGGGAGCTGCTGTGCGGAGGGGCTTCCTTCCACTGGACACAGACCACCTACAACAGCCAGCTACCCACCCACAAAGCCATGGCAAAAGGAAAAGCCACCTAGACAGCAACTCTGGTTTGAAATTTGCTTTTGAAAGAAAGCTATGTAACAGCTCCACCCTGGCTGGGGAAGAAGGTCCAGCAGAGGACCCCCCCAATTTTTTTTTTTTTTGAGACACAAACCCCTTCAACAGAGAGAAACCACTGGAACGGGCCCTGGCGAGGCCATGCTTGCAGGCCAGGGGCCGGGTGCAAGGTTCCACCCTCCTTCCAGCCACCCCAGGCCAGCATGCTACATAGGCAGGGCGCAAGGTCTGAGGGCTACGCAGTATTGCAGCCTCACTCTTGACTACAGAGAAAAGCCTCCTTGGCCTGATCCTCCCTTGTTGGATATTCTGGGCTGCAATGAACAAGCCGGGAGATCTGAAACTCATCCATCAGACCCAATGGGTTTATGATAACCCATCTCCCTCTGCCAGAAATTCTTTGGGTAAGAATGCTCAGCCAGTCAGCTCTCCCCACACCCCCACAGACTGTCCTGAAACTGGGCTTCCCAACAGACCTGTGTGGCCCGATACTCACCACAGGGCTTACTTAGTCTGCACACACAGAGTACTCCTGGACAAGGCTCAAAGTGGTCTAGGATGCACATGCATGCTCAAGACAATCCAGAGAGGGCAGCAACCCCTCCCTTTCAGCCATATTTCCAGACCATCCTGATGAGGTGCCAAGAAGAGACAGGAGCAAGAATGAGAGCTATGGCTTTTTTTTTTTTTTTGAAACTTTACTGGGTAAAGTGAGGCTTGGGGAAGAGGAGCAAAATGACCAGGCAGGTGGCAAGATTGCAGTATGGAAAGAAAGGAATTATATTGAAGATGCATTTAGTCTTTGGACTTATAGTTGGCAAACTATGGGCAATGGGCCACAGTTTTATTAGAACAATGAGGTGGCATTCATTGGTATACTTCCAACCGCTTTTAGGCTATAATAATAATAGGAGAGAATGCATGTTCCTCAGTGTATGTGCTGGAAATACATGACTACACCTCACCTACTGAACACCCTGTGTAAGCATACTGCCAACCATGTCCTTGTGGTCACAGACTGCCTGCGAGCTGAGGTCACCATCCTTGCCAAGCATCGCAAGAGCTCATAATGCATATTGTTAGCCCAGGGAAAGACCAAAATTCTAAGTACAAGTTGGATGCTAGTGGCTCATGCTTATAACTCTAGCTACTCAGGAGGCTGAGATTCTAAGGGATTTAAGTTCAAAGCCAGCCTTGTCATATAAACCTGAAAGAGGGCAGATAAAGCTAAGACACTCTTATTTCCAATTAAACCAGCAAAAAACAACAACAAAAAAAAAACTGGTGGTTCATACTTGTAATCCAGCTACTCAGGAGGCTGAGATCTGAGGGTTGTAGTTCAAAGCCAACCCGGGCAGGAAAGTCTGTGAGACTCTTATTTTCAATTAATCACCAGAAAACTGGAATTGGAGCTGTGACTCAAAGTGGTTTGAGCACTAGCCTTCAACAACAACAAAGAGCTCAGGGACAGTGCTCAGGCCCCACAACCAACAAAAAAACCAAACCAAATAAAAAAACAAAAAATTGGAAATGGACTTGTGGTTGTAGTGGTAGAGCACCAGCCTTGAGTGAAAAAAGCCAAGAGCCTTTCTAAGTATAATTTCTAATAAACACAGTTATACTTGGGCCGTATCTAGTGGTAAAGTGCTCTCTAGCATACACAAGACCCTGGGTTGGATCGCCAGCACACACAATGGGTATTGCTTTTGCCTACCTCATACAGCTGAGCCATCATGATAAATCAGGGACTGCATGTGGTTGCAAGTGATGACATGACCTTTGAGTCCTCATGTTTGTTCTTTGGAGCTTTATACAAAAAGTGTGCTGTCTCTGGATAGTGGCTAATATGCAACAGGCACTGGACAGAACACAGGACACGATACAAACACACTGGACCAAGCTCTCAAGGCCCAGTGACAGCAGGACTTGCAGGGCCACGGGGCCACCCAGCCCTACAGTGGTAGAGGGGTAGCTCCTGTGGCGGAAGGAGAAGTAGGCCCTGGAAGCTGGACTTGGCCTGTCTTTGTCACCTAGTGGATGCTATGGTAGCCACGATCTCTTCCTCCAGACGTTCAGGCTGGAGATGTTTCAGAATTTTCCTGACTTTACAAAAAATGTGGGGCCTGGGCCACCCTTTATACAGCAGCCCAGCAGGGCAGCACCTGTAATCAAACACATTAATATCTCTGCAGTGACATCCATGAATATTCACACTCCCGGAGATAAATATAGATGCTAATAGTCTCAGGTCAGGTCAAGTTTTCTCATGAATTTAATTATGAAAAATTTGGATTTTTTTAGAGTTCTTTGGAGATCACAACTTGGAGAAGGTAGCTGGGCCTGCGGCTAGAGCAGTTACAAAGGGAAGGTGCTGGTAATTTCACCGCCCTGCTCCCAGCTAGGTGGCCTCAGGACCATGGGGCCTGGGATACACTGAATTTCTGCTGCCAGAAAGTTTTTCCCTTCAAAGTACAGGCACCAATGCGATTGCTGAATAGTGAAAATAGTATTTGAAATGGCAATTTTTGTCTGGTGGCTTCACTGTCAGGAATAAAAAGAAGCTGATGTTAAAGAAACTCCCCCCCCCCCATTCTGTTTACTTAGCAAAGGGACAATAAAATGTTCTCAGGCCTCCAGATGCTTAAACTAGCTTCCAGAGACAGTGATTAAAGAATAGTGGTTCAAAGCCAACCCAGGCAGAAAAGTTCAAAAGACTTCATCTCTCAAATAACCAGCAAAAAGTCGGCTCAAGTAGTATAACACCAGCCGTGAGCAAGGAAACCAAGCAAGAGTGCAAAGTTCCAAGGTCAAGCCCCAGCACACACATGCATGCCCGCATGCACACATAGTTTCTGCCTGAGAGGGAGTTAATAGGTTTTCCACAGAGCAGGCGGGAGCTGAAGCTAGTCTTTTTCTCCCCATGAACCTCCTCAACGCCTCTCTGTGGCCAAATTTCTTCTTGGAAATGTGAAATAATTTATCTCATCACAACTTCCTAACAGCTAATTAGAAAAATGTACTAATTGGACAATCCAGTTTCAGATGTTCTAATTATACTCCTCGGGGGAGGAGGGATACAAAAGTGAACATATATTTAAGATGTAATGGCACTTGTTCCAACAGTGTAAAATATCTAGAAAGGCTAAAGTATAAGGTTCCAAAAAAAAAAAAAAAAGACATCTTAATAGCAGTGGTACTTCAAGAATATTTTGATCATCACCATCTACCCCCAGCTGAACCACCCCCTATATACACACCACAACTCTTCTCCCTCGGAGGATATGTTGAGAAGTACCATGGTGACCACTTGCTGCCCCTGAGCAATGTAATCGCCTTCCCTGCTTTTTAATGCAATATAATTGTAGTATTCTGAATGCCATACCCAGTTTCTCCTACAAATGACTACCAGAAATTTCCTCATCGGCCGAGATTTCTAAACCTCAAATTGGGAAAGAGGTTCTGATTCCATGGGTGATCTCCACCTCACCCTGGCACTGGACGGATTTCTGAGAAATGCTTTTGGCCAGGCCGAGAGCAGGTCTGAGAGCAAGACATGACAAGAGGAAATGGCTGTGTACGAGGGCTCTGCCGGGGACAGCGCCCAGAGCCGGAGGCATCTCTCACATGCACTGCGCTCCTGAAAGAAATGCCCACTCAACGTTTATAGGCCTGGCACACCCAGACAATAAAGCTGCCCATGAGCCCCAGATTCTACTTAGTCAAGGCTGACTACCCTGCAGGGGGAAGGGACATGAGGGCAGCCGGCAGCCACAGGCCAGCACCAGTCTGAAGCCGGGCCATCTGTCCTCAGAGAGGACAGTCATTCTGCCCAACTGTGCAAGACATGTGCTCCCCATCCCACAACGCCCCGGACACTGCCCCGGGTCGCTGAGGGTGTTAGTTTCACTTTCTGGGTTCAGTTCCTGGGTCACCACTCACCCTGAAGGGAGACAACAACTTAGAATACCCGGAGAGAATCCTCAATACTGTTCCTTGTCTTTTTTTTTTCTTTCTTTCTTCTTTTTCCTGAGGACACTGCTTCCCCTGAAGATGGTAACAGGCTTTAGTGAAAACCCCAAGTGCGTAACTTCAGTCCCCTGGGCTGTCCTGCTCTAATATGATTGATTACACATCTAAATGCAATAAACAGGGCAAAGTGGAATTATTTTTCTGGGAAAAACCAACATCATAAAAGGGTCTTTATTGAATCAAGGGCCCATGAACTGTTCTCTTGCCTAATTATGGCTCCCTAGTGAACTAGGCTGGGTTTCCAGGCAGGGCTCCTCACAAGTCTCCGGCCCAAAGAGCAATGGGGTATCTGTCACAACTTGTCTAATTACAGTAAAATCCACCAGGAGGACCAAAGGGAGAATGCCAAGCTATCTTGGCAGTAGCCCCCTCCCCTCCCCCCTTGGACTCTGGAGGGGGCATGGGGACTGGTTTCCAGGGAACTTGTATTTTCAGGGGCTGCCCCTGCTCCATCCCCACCCCCTACGTTCAACGTCAAGGTCCTGCAGGACCCTGCCCCTTCCCAGGATCAAAGCTAGTTTTCCAGTCCCCCAGCAACGCCCATTCTATAGCAAAGGTCCATTGTCAAAATGTGACCTTTTACCAGAGGCACGATCTGGCCAAGATGAAGAGCATGTGCTCAGACCTGAGCAAAGATGGACAGACATAGGACAGGGAGAAAGCCAGAAAGAATGAGCCACAGGGGGAGCGCTTACCCGCTGCACCAACCAGCTGGGAGCAAGTGGTCTGATTGACTTTTCCAGCTACGCAGGGTCTGGACAAGCACACGGGAGACTAACATCTTGCTTATACTCAAGTCCAAGTTCCAAGTATCTGTTTAATCACCCTCAAACTTCTCCTTATGTCCCCGCCCCCATGCAAAGCTCAGCAGAAAGGCTCCAGAGAACTTCACCCCGACCCTCCCACTGCCTGTCCCCCTCACAGGGCTCCAGGGCATGGAGCCACCCCAGGATAGTGGGCTCTGCCCCTACCCTCAGGCAGTTCCAGGCAAGTCTCCCTGGAGCACGGGAGTGACCTCCAACCCACCAAGGACTTGCCTTTCTTCCAGCGTTTTCTCCCTAGATTTCAAGCTTGCCTTAGGTCGTCCTGCCTCGACCTCGCCAGTCTGACTGGCTGCCCGGGCCAAGGGATGAACTCTGCTGTCATTTGTGAGCAGTTACCACATGCCAGCCCCCACCAGTGGCCTGGTGTTTCAACAGGCATTCTCTATTCTCTGTCAGTTTTCAAAATGTCCTACAAAGTGAGTCTGTATCATCAGACAGGGAAACTGAGTCTCGGGACCTCAGTGGAGTCTCCAGGACAGCCAGGCTTCTAACTCCCAAGTCAATGGCCTTTCTGCCCTCCTCCCTCCCCCTGTCTTTTTCCTCTGAGAGTCTCTGGAAAGCCAGGTGCTATATCAGCAAAATAAGCACAGAGTTATTAAGTCTACTTTACAAAGGGGAAAGATAGGGGGTTATTTCTTGTTTGCTTGGGAAACCAGAACGCAAGCTTCTATCACCCAGGAAGAGAAGCCAGTGTTTGCACGGCCCAGGGCAGGAATCCAGTGAAAGGAAGAGAGCTTCATGAGCCCGAACCACAAAATCTTCCTAGATGGATCCAAATTTCACAGCTGCACATCTCTGACGCCTTCCCACACCCCTCCTGCTGCTCCAAACCACAGCCCAGGGTTCCTGCATCTGCACCTCCCATCCCAACTGGCAGTGTGAAGGCTACAAGGAGGTAGTCTATTTGGTCCAACCATCTGCTGGACGGGAGGTGCTCCGAGGGCCAGTGTGACAGAGCAGAGATGCAAATCAAGCAACTGCCCTTTCCACAGGGCACCTTCTTCCCCAATCCTCCCTGGCAGCCAGCACAAGGGATCTTGCTACAGGACGATGTCAAAACTCCCCAGACTGTGCCAAAGGGAGGAAGGAGAAGGGAGGGAGCACCCACCCACAGTGGGTGAGAAGCCACCTGCCTGGTCCATTCGGTAAGCCCTGCCTCTTGCCCCGTGCCAGTTAGGACTACTGAACACCCAAATACTGCAAAGCTTAGAGTTGATTCCGACTACCCCCTTTGACACTCTAAACAAAAACACTCATGTTGTGGTGTGAAGTCCAAACTCCAGGAAACCCTGATTTTTTTCCCCTCAGCATTAAAAAATAAATAAATCAAAGTGTCCTCCCTCAACTTCTTTGTCCCCTGAGTATATGTTGAGCCTGCCACGGAGCGGGCAGGCGCGCACGGCAGCCAGGGTCTCTGGCATGCCTTTCTCTGAACCTATCATGAATTGTGCTTGGGGTCTGAAATGGGGGAGTCTTTGGGCTGCCCAGGCTGGCTGCACTGCAGAGCAGATGTGCAAGGCGGCCACATCTGCAAGCCAGGGTTCCTTTAAGGTCTGTGCTGGCTAATTCAGACCAATCCACCTCCTGTGCTCCGGCTTGCTGCTTCCAATCTGGGAGACTGCTGCTGTAGCCACAAAAGGCAGCTGGGAAATCCTGGAAGAGCCCGCATTTGCTCTCAAGGCTGGGGGGGGGGGGGGGGGTGAGGGTGGTAAAAAGCCAGCGTGGACAGTGAGGAAGCAAGGCAGGCTTACCCACAGATGTCACTCTGCCTAGCCCAGATCTTGGCCTAGAGAATAGCCGCCCCCCCTCCCCCCCAATAAAAAGACTGGGACTTAAGACAGGGAAAAGGTTTCTAGATATTATCTATCCTCACCTTCTGATGAGACTGCAGCACAGGATGGGTTAAATTTCTCACCCAGGACCAGCAAACAGAGTTAGTCCAGCCTGAGAACCTGTGGAACTTACAAGCCTAGGGACTTGGTCCCTATGCACACTTCCCAACCAACATGTACACAAGCATGGGTAAACACACAAATTTTTAAATATGAACGCCCAGGGGATGAGGACCACAGAAGGAAGGCCCACTGGCTATGCCTGTACGTGTATTTTTCAGGACTCCTATCACACCCCACTGAAGTGTCATCAAGGGAGAAACTGGAGCACAAATATGTCACAAACTGAGGCAAAATCCACCCAGCTAGCTGAGAAGTCAGAACTGGAAGCCCAACATGTCTGACCCACACTACACCTCTGTGGTCTTCATTTGGCTGTTTCCAGAGAAAACTCCTTGGTGGAAACCAAAATGATCCCTTCCTTCTGAGACAACTCTATTCAGAGATTTATCACTGACCAAGAGCATTGAGCTGCTGTGCTGAAGAACTGAGACTGGCCAAATATTTACCCACCCATGCAGGGAGCCACAAACCAGGGGAGGGGGGAGGGGGCAGGACTCAAGTCCACAAAGTAATGAGGGCTAAGCTGTTGCTCCACAAACTCGGGGCAGAATCCACCCCATCCAGAGCTATCTGAAAGCTCCACTTTCAGCATAGAGGTGCTAAAAGGCTAAGAGACACAGAGAAGAAGCTTAGAAGTCACGAGGGGGGAAGGGAGGAGCACCAATGAAAGCTCGGAGGCATTTCCAAGTATCAGAACTTCCAGAATTGCCAGAACTTGAGCGTAGAGATGAAAAGACCAAGTTTTCCCAGTATATCCTACGTCATGGCAATTCTCCTAGGCAAAAATTGATCTCGAACTTTTAATAGGTTGAGCTTTAAAAAAAAAAAAAAGCTACAAGGGTGAGGTTAATTATTCACCAGGTTGCAATTTACTTAGGAGTTGAGGGAATGCAAGTTTCCTTCTAGTAGGCAGGACTTGAGTGCAGCTTGAGTCTCTCCCGGGAGGTATAGCTAAAATCCTTCCACACCCACCAGCTTTACACCTTGCATTTAGCTGCTTCCTGAAGGCTCCAGCACAAAGAAGTCTGATGTCCAAGCCACTTCCCCCCAACCTAAACCTAAACCTTGAGGCACCCATCTTCAAAGGATGGACTGACTGGGAGTAGGGCTGGGGACAGGAGGGAGATGTATGCCACCAGACACTGGGAATTCAAAGCGGCAGCACAATCACAAAGCTCTCTACTAAAACACAATTTCTAAACACATCAGCTTAGATCAAAGCAGAAATCAGCTGCTGGAGGCCAGGCTAGCCCAGCCCACAGCTGAGCTGATTCAATCTCATTTTGCAAAGAAAAAAAAAGGAAAAAAAAAAAAACTAATCACTCTGCTTCCCCCAATGAAACGAAGCACCAAGTCATTTCCTAAAAATCCTTAAAACCCTAGCCAGCCCCTTTGAGAACAGGATATGGCCTGAAGGAGAACTGCAGGCCACTGAGACCAGGCCAGAGGTGCTGTCTGGATCCTCATGCCTTATTCCTACACGTTCACGCTCCACTGTCCCCAAGCCTGTCCCCTCCAGGTGGTTCAAAGCAGCCCGCTTTGCATGCTTTTCTGCATCTCATTACACAAGCCACTTCTGCAGATCTTTCATGACCATGAAATATTCTGGAGATTTCCATTTCGCTTACTTTTTTCCCATACTGATCTGCAGGGCTACAAGAGGCATAGGTTCAAAGGGAAAACATTGTTTTCCCAACCTGATTCTGTGCCCCAAAGAGAGCATTTTTCTTAATTAGGAGCAAGGCCTCCAGCTGAAGCTCTTAGTGGCTCCAATCCTAGATAATTTTGTCTCAAAACTAAGAATTTGTCAAGATACTTGGAAATCTACCCCTACAGTCAAAGAAAGTTTTCTCCCATATTTTGGACATCTGCATGTTTCACTAACTAGGGCCCAAAGGACAGAGCTCGCCTAGACAAATTTCAGGCTAAACGCAGCGCAAGACTATGCCCTTGTTCATTTTCCAACCCCAGTCTGGCCTCAGACCCAGTTCTCCTGACTGCCCTGTGTCCACAGCTGGCTCCTTCTGGACCCACCGACTCAGGGAAGACGACAAACTTCTACATGGCAACCACAAAGCCTCCTATACACTTGACCCAGAGGTCGGGAGGCTGGTGAGGTAGTGCCTTTTATGTGTCTTTGCCCCAACTTCCCCAAGATGGGTCAACCTGGCCAGGCTGGTTCTCCCTCTGCCATACTTCTAGAAACCTCTATTCCCCAATGCTAAAAAAGGGGGCCAAAAGTGCCCCCATTGTGTTCACGTGCCCTTCACACAGGTCAAGTCACCTCACTGCATGCTCCCAAGGTCCCCACTGCCAAGCGGGCCAAAACAACACAAAGTGGCAAAAGTGCCAACATCAGGAACCCCGGATTTTAGGCATCGTTTCTTGTTTTTTTGGTGTGGGTGTGTGAAAAAACAAACTTTAGAGGAATAGAGTTTGAGAAACCTTCCTGCATAAAGTTGAGGTGATAGCTTTTTTTTTGGGGGGGGGGAAAGGGGAGGGTCAGGGAACAAAAGACTAGCCAGTTAGACACATTACAGAGATCCATCTTTCCAAGAGACAGTGGTGTGCAGGAAAAAGAGCTCTTCACAGCTACACTTCCATGTCCTCAAAGGCAAGTCTGGAAAACAGGCTCCGACTTCCCCCACCCCCAAGCTCAAGGTGGACACCTGGAAAGCGCAGCAGGGCAGGGCAGGGCTGGGCAAGGCAGTTAGGGAGAGGGGAGCAGGCTTCCGCTCACTGGAAGGTTGCCCCAAGAGGAGAATCCAGCTTGGGGTCTCAGGTAATCACAGATTCCCAACTCCGAGCGCCTCGCGATTTCTCTTTCCAAGCACGGGGATCCTGGGATCCGCACGCTGAGCCCGCGCTGCACGCGCCTTTCCATCCCCGCCGCGGTGTGGGTCTGGGAGGCGGCGGCTCGGCCGGTTCGCGCGCGCGCGGACCCCCGTGGAAGCCGGCCTGGGGCCGGGAGGAGCGCGGAGGCGACGCCGCCGGTCCTGGGGGGGCCGAGGACTGGGACTTTGTAGGCCAGTTGAACTGACACCCTCATCTCGCCCGCAAAGACCCAGCCCTCAACTCCCGTCCGCTTTGGAGTGTGGGGTGTGGCGCGCCCCGACAGGCTTCCTCGGGCTGGGTCCCGCCGCCAGCTCTCCGCACCGCCGAGGTTCCCCCCGCCCCCCCACCCCCCTAAAACATGAAATCACCTGTCCGCCTGATCACGGCCCGCGCGGGATGGGAACCCAGCTCTCCACGGGGGACAAACGCGCCGGCGGCCAGGCCACCCCCGGCCTCTCTCGAGGCAGCCGAGGGTCCCGGTCGGAGGTGCCACGCTCACGCCCAGCCCCAGAGTTACACCCCGAGAAACTTCGCCGCGCTCCCACGCCGCCGCCGCGTTACCTGCGCTCAGCTAGGGGCAGGAGCCGAGACTCCGGCGCCTCCCGCCGCCGCCAGCCGCCTCCTCCCGCACCATCGCCCATCCCGCACAGGGGCGCAACGGCCGCCAGCCGGGGTCGGGAGCCCCGACGTTCCAGGAGCCCCGTGCGCGCCTGGCCTTGGGGCGTGGGGGGTGGGGGTGGGCACGGCCTCGCTCGACCTCCTCGGGACCGCTGCCCCCTCCCTCCCCAAGGTGGGCACACCGGGCACAATGGGGAGAGGAGGCCAGCGCGTCCCCTCGAAAGTTGGGGGGGTGGGGATCCGCTCTTTCGTGAGCTCGGGCCGACCTGGCTCCACGTGCTGGTGACACATCAGGAAGGCTGCGCGCTCCGCGGCTCTCGGCGGCCGGACGCGGACAGCGCCCGCCCGCCCGCCCCGCCTCCCCCAGCCGGCGCGCGCCCCGCCCCGCCCTCCGCTCCGCCCCGCCCCTCGTGCGGCACCGCCCCCGACACCGCCCGCTCGGGCCCGGGCACCAGCGGGAGGACGCGGGGCGCGGCGAGGGGGATGGCCAAGGTGCCCGGTCCCTGCACCGCCCGTGCCGCTGCGGGCACGGGACGTGGACGCGGGTAGCGCAACTCGAGCGTCCCCAGGGCCGCTTCCCGCACCCGCTGCCCTTCCTGCTCCCCCCCCCCCCCCCCAGTAATTTTCCCCGTCTCCTCCCTTGACCGGGACGAGCCGCGCCAGCGCTTCCTCCCCGCGGAGATCGGCGCGGGGAGCCCCCTGCCGGCCGCTCGGCGCCCGGGCCGCGCCCCCAACCCGGCCCCGCCCCGCGCGAGGCCCGCCCGCCCGCCTCGACCTCGGGATCGGGACCCAGGAGCCGGAGCCGCGCGCTCCTCGCTGGGTTTTGCTGGCAAAGCAGGGAGCTCCTACCTGCAAACCACCCAGCATGCCCGGCCGCGGCTTCTCCAGAAATATTAGCTATGCATTTCCAACTCCCAGTGCTGGCTGCCGGTACCCAACCGCTTTCCCTGGCTCTGCTTTTTCAGAAGCTGACCTCTTTTTTGGGGGGAGGGGGCCGTGGAAGAGGGGCGGTGCTGGCTCTGTTTTTGTCTCCCAGCTTGTCTCTCCCTCTCCCATCTCACCCCTCCCCGCTTTGTCCCCCACCTCCAGCGTGTGGAGGGCTCACTGCGTGTCCCTGTCTTCTCTTTCCCAGCCCCACTAACCCAAATCAGGCTGTAAGCCCCTCACTGCAGTAGGAGCTGAGATTGCCTGGATCCCCTGCGCAGGCCGGACGGATGTGAGGGCGCAGGTGCTGGAACGGGAACGGCTCTGGGCGAGCTGGAAAGCAGAGGTTTCCCCCCAAAGACCACTAGTGCTGGCCTCAGGCCTCTGTAATAATCCCCATTTTGTGGGGAGCCCAGGATTAGAAGAGAAGAAAGAGGAAGATGCCCTGACATGACTGGTGATGCTGCCGGAGCTGGCAGGGGCTGGAATTCCTGCTCTGCTTTCTCTTCCCCCTTTTATTGCACTCTCCAAATCTGACAAACCCTTCGGATCTGAGACGCGCGGAGCCTGGAGGAGCCGGTGTCCTGGGGGGATGAAAGGGCAGGGATGTAATGGGTTTACCCAGGCACTGATCCCAGAGAAGCCCTTGAAAGATTAAGATTTGCTCCCTGGGCCTGAAATCTCCCTGCTACCCCCTGACCACATCAAAGGACGCTGCTGTGGGGGGCGCCTAATCTCATCAATGGAATCAAAGCTAGACAAGAAAGGAAGTTCTGCAAACTTGGGGGTAGCGGCAGGCTAGACAACACACAAGAGAAAGGCGGATGCTAGGGCCCTGGCCTCATCACACCTCAAAACAAAACAAAAACACCCAAAACCCTAAACCAATCCACAATCCACACACTCCTCTGCTTCAGGTGACCCCTATGGGAAGGTCAAGTCAGGCATTGGGTGTGTGGACCTGCCTTCCCTGCCAGGGAAGGTTGAAGCTCGCCAATATCCCACAGCCTGCTGTGTCTCCTCTTAATGAGAAACTGCTTTTGAAAAAAAAAGCTCCTATGGGGCAGGTCCTTATTCCTAGCTACTTAGGAGGCTGAGATCTGAGGATCACAGTTTGAAGCCAGCCCAGACAGAAAGTCCCAGTGAGATTCTCATCTCCAAAACGTGAAGTGGAGCTGTGGCTCAAAGTGGTAGAGTGCTAGCCTTGAGCAAAAGAGCTCAGGGACAGCTCCCAGACCGAGTTCAAATCCCCACGACTGACAAAAAAAAAAAGCTCTTATAAAAGATGGTTTTATATATAATATGTAGTTTATAATGTACATATTATGAACATTGTGGTTTCAGTGAAGCTAAGATGGTTCTAGTAAGCTAAGGCAAAGACACATGTATTTCGTCAATGATGGCACAAGTGTTATTCTGATGTGACCAAAAGAGATGACTTGTGTGCACATTCGTCAGTGGTAGAAAAACATTACCATGGGGCTAGGGAGGTGGCTTAATGGTAGAGTGCTTGCCTTGCATGCATGAGGTCCTGGGTTCGATTCCTCAGCACCACACAAACAGAAAAAGCCAGAAGTGGTGTTGTGGCTTAAGTGGTAGAGTGCTAGCCTAGAGCTGGAAAGAGCTCAGGGACAGTGCCCAGGCCCCAGAGTTCAGGCCCCATGACAGAACAAAAGAAAAATACTACCTACAACTGTTCTCAGAGATAAAGTTTTTGCTGGGGCTGGTGGCACATACCTGTAATCCTAGCACTCAGGTGGCTAAAGCAGAAAGATTAACAGCTGGAAACCAGTGTGGGCTACATTGTAAGATTCTGTTTTAAAACAAAACAGCTGGGTGCCTGTGATCCTAGCTACTCAGAGAGCTGAGAGCTGAGGAGCACTAAGCTAGTGGTCTTGGGGCCTGAACTCTGGGCCTGGGTGCTGTCCTTCAGCTCTTCAGCTCAAGGTGAGCACTCTACCACTTGAGCCACAGCGCCACTTCCAGCTTTTTCTGCATATGTGGTACTGAGGAATCAAACCCACGGCCTCATGTATATAAGGCAAACACTCTACCACTGAGCCACCTTCCCATCCCCGTCTGGAAGACTCTTATCTCCAATTAAGCATCATGAAGCCTGAGATGATAGAGTGCCAGGCTTGAACAAAATAAACAAAGTGATAGTGCTCAGGCTTGAGTTCAAGCCACGATAATAATCATGTAAAATATTTAAAAAAATTAAAAACCCAGCCCTTGAGGTTGGAGACATGGTTTAATTGGTAGAGTGCCAGCCAAGGAGAGTGAAAGCATCAGATACTGAATTCAAATCCTGGTTTCAGACCTAAGAAAAAGGAAAAGAGAAACACTGCCTTATAATAGTGATTTTCAAATGCTCGCCATCATGCCCTGTAATAAGGAATGTGTGCATGTATGAGATATGTGTGATATAGTCACATGTGCATAAATAAAAGGAAAATTTCAAGAAGCAACCTGTTTGCACTCAACACAAGTTCTATGTTGTCCTGCTGTTTTCCAAGCCATTGAATTGATTTCATTCCGCGGCCTTAGGGGCCATGCCATGGTGATGGTCTTGACACTTCTCCACTAATGAAAAATCTCTGCATGCCAAGACCTTGTACCCAGATCCTTTTTACAATGCCACAAGGTCTCGAGGACAGAGATGGTATTATTGCTCACACTGTACCACTGAGATTACTGGGCAGGGTCAAGAGTCCCTTGGGTAGTAAGTGCAACCCTGAGGTCAGTCCCTGTCCCCTCAGTTCTCCCTTGGTCCCATGCACTTTTCACCACCACACTTTGACCTCCTGGTCTGAGCAAGCGTCTCAGCCAAGCTCAGTCTCCAAGGCACTTCTTAGGCCATTCTTGCTCTTTCCACAAGGTAATTCACCTCTCCAAGTCTGACCTGTGGCTTCTGTTCTCTTTGCCTCCATTAATGAGGCCCATCCCCCAAGAGTCAGGCTCCTTGGCAAGCCAACTTCATAGCTCCTGAAGTGAGGTGAAGGGTGAGGATATATGGTGCAAGATGGATTTTTCTAATATATGTGTAATGGTGGAGATTGAGTGGAGAGCCTTGCACATGCTAGGCATCTACTCTACTACTTGAGCCAATCTCCTACTCTTTGGTTTGTCTTTTGCTTCTGAGACAAGATCTGCCATCTTTGCTTGGACTGGCCTTAAACTTGAGATCCTCCTGCATCCCAAGCAGCTGGGATTCCAGGGATGTACCACCACACCTGTCAAGACATGGAAAACGTTAAGGTCCTTGCTAGACAAATCCATCTCAATGATTGATAAGGATCAACCTGCCTTGGGGACAGAATTTCAGAGTTGGAAGAGAGAAGAGTAGTAAGGTTTGAACTCAGAGCCTTGCACTTGCTAGGCAGGTGTTCGGCTGAGCCAGGCTTCCAGCCCTTTTTGCACTGATTACTTTTGGAATAGGGTCTCACTTCCTGCTCAGTTCTGTACTTCGATCCTCATATTTTAGGCTTCTCAGTGTAGCTAGGATGTTACCACACCCAGCTTCTTCCATTGAGATGGATAGTCTCAAGGATTTTCTTTCTTGGGCTGATCTTGAACTGCCACCTTTCCAATTTCAATCTCCCAAGTAGTTAGGATGACCAACATAAGCCACTGGCATGTGGCTTTAGACACCCCCCCCCCCCATTCTAAATCACAGCCCCCTGCCCATCACTCATCTGCCATCAAAGCTATTCCCCTTCCATAGCCCTTCTCAGTCCTAACATGCCACACTTTTCATGCCAGTGCTGGGGCAGTACTCAAGGTCCCTTAGGTTTTTCTCTCAAGATTGGTGCTCTACCGCTTGAGCCAAGCTCTACTTCTAGTTTTTTGGTAGTTACTTAGAGATAAGAGTTTCATGGACTTTCCTGCTCAGGCTAGATCTGCACTGTGATCCTCAAACTTGAGTCTGAGTAGCTAGGATTACAGATGTGAGCCAAAGGCATCTGGCTAATTTCCCAGTTTTTGGTATCTGTCTCCCTGCTTCTACTTTTTTTCTGCCTCCAACTGTCAGAATGGGAGCTCCAGAGGGGCAGAGATTCTCATCAGTTTGCACCCTGCTATACCCCAGAGCCTGGCACATAATGCATAATCAGTAAACATTCCAGAAGAATGCATTTCAACCCGACATTAACACCCCAAGAACCAGTGACTTTGTTGACTGCATACATATTCTCTCAGAGCATAAACACAGCCCCCAAGAGCAGGGGAGCCCACATGCCCCTCGGCCTCCCATGCATGAAGTCAGCAAGGTACATAATAGCAAAGCTGTGTTTCCACTCTCTGCTAGTGATGAACTCCTAACCTAACTTCCATCCCCACACACAGTGCGGCCAGGCAGCAGGTGGGAAGAAAAGCTCAGGCTCTAGTAGCAGATGCAAGCCCAGGGGTGCAGAGGTGATTCCCACAAGATCAAGCGCACTTTGTACTAGTCTCTTTCCACTCCCTTTCCTCTTCTGGACTGTCTAGCCATCAGTTGCTGCTTCTGTATCAATAGAATTGATTATGCTCTGTTCTCTTTTCAGCCTTTTGCGGAGAGAGAAGACAGAGAGAGGAGGGAGGAGAAGGGGGAGAGAGGGAGAAGAGAAGAGAAAGGAGAGAAAGAGGAGAGAGGAGAGAGGGGAGAGAAAGTGAGGGGAAAGGAGGAGGAGGGAAGGAAAGAGGGAGGCAGAAGGGGAGGGAGGGAGAGAGGGAGGGAGAGGATAGGGAAAGGAAGAGGGGGAGAGGGGAGGGGGAGAGGGAGGAGGAGCACTTTGGCAGAAGACATGGGCATCCTGGCAACCAGAGAGAAAAGGACTGGAAATAATTGGTGTAATTTGTATGTCACTCACCATGGGATCCCTGAGACTCATTCTACACGTAGTTTGCTCAGATGACATTTTCCCTAGACTCTGTTTCCTTGGCCCAGATGCTCTGCACAGAGGGAGAGGCTCAGGAGAAAGCAAGGCAGGCCAGGGAGCGCTTTACTACAGGAAAAAAAACTTCACTGGATTACTAGTTTTTGTCTACATTCCAGCCCATTTCAGTTCCCCACTTCCTGTGCAACCTTCCAGAAGTCATTTCCTGCCTCTGAGCTTCAGTTTCCTCACTGGCAAATTGGGATGTGGTTATTATTATTTTTGCAAGCTTCTTCTCCCAGCTTGATTGTCCCATAACTCTAGGAATAGCTGTTGATGCCTTTGACTCCTTGATCGTTTATTTGAACCTTGATTCATTCAGCCAACATGCCAAGAGCACCTTCTGTTTACTTGGTTTCCCAAGAAGACACGATCCGGATCCCCTAGAAGCAGGAGAGAGACAGCCTGGCCCCAAAGGCATCAGTCCTTCCCAGCTGTCAGCAAATCTCAGCCAATGCTGCACTGGCCTTAGAGCAGGGTCCATGTTTCCAGCATTGCCGTTGACTCAGGATGTGGCTGCCTTACTCAAGGATCTCCAAGACTTGACAGGCAGGGTAAATGTATGAAGATGGTAGGGTTCCTAGTCAAGAACCCAGGCTTGTGGGCCAGAGCTCTGAGTCTTATCTTCACCCTTGTCATCTATGATAGAACTGATTCTTGACTTTTCATTTCTTCTACGTGTCTTGGTGGTCACCCTTTCATGAAGGACTTGCCCCAGCTGCCAGACATGCTATCAACACACTGTCCTCTGTCGGAGACATCTGGTTGAAGGTTCCCTTGACAACTCACATCCAATGAGCAAAGGGAGAGATGGTCAACCTCTGCTCAAACCTGTTTCCCACCCTTCCCAGGTATGACAAATTCTGCACACTCAACTCTGCAGAATGAAATCTTCATCAGTGTGTGTGTGTGTGTGTGTGTGTGTGTGTGTGTGTGTGGTTCCCTTCCTTGCCCTCCTAGAGTGCAGACTGTAGACAAGTCTGGTAATATTGGTCCCTATCTTCTTTTCCTATTGCTCTAGGCTACCCAGGAAAAAATGTAAGACCGTACCTGAAATATAAAGCATCAAGATTTGGAGGCATGGCTCAAGTAGTAGTATACCTGTGTAGTGAAAGCAAGGCCCTGAGTTCAAACCCCAATACTGCAAAACTAAACTAAACTAAAAGACCCAAGGTCTTGTATTATTCCAGAAAATTTCTTTTTTTTTATTTTTTGGGTCCGGTCATGGGGCCTGAACTCTGGGCCTGGGTGCTGTCCCTCAGCTCCTCAGCTTAAGGCTAGTGCTCTACCACTTGAGCCACAGCACCACTTCTGGCTTTTTTCCTTTTGCTTATGTGGTGCTGAGGAATCAAACCCAGGGCCTCATGCATGCAAAGCGAGCACTCTACCACTGAGCCATCTTCCCAGCCCAATTCCAGAAAATTTCTATTCATCCTGAAGAAGCTGGGCGCCAGTAGCTCATGCCTGTAATCCTAGCCATTCAGGAGGCTGAGATGTGAGGATCATGGTTCAAAGCCAGCCTGGCCAGAAAAGTCTGTGAGACTCTGATCTCCAGTAAAACATGAGAAAACCACAAGTGGCACTGTGGCTCAAGAGGTAGATCGCTCACCTTGAGCTGAAGAGCGCAGGGACAGCGCCCAGGCCCAGAGTTCAAGACCCACGCTGACAAAAAAAAAAAAAAAAAGCCTGATCCTAAAGAGCCCATGCATGAGGTCACTTCTTCAGGGAAGACTTCCCTAACTCTGAAGTCAGACCCTACCTTATTGCATGTGCTAGAGAAAGACACAACTGAGACCCTGTCCCAGCCCCAACAGGCTTCCTTTTGGTCATATGAGACTTGCAAAAGGGTCTAGAAAGAAACTAAGCCACCCTCACCCAGAGTAACCAGAGGCTTCTCTGAGGACATGATAGCAGACTTGAATAAAAAAGCTCAGGGACAGTGCCCAGGCTCTGCATTCAAGCCCATGACCAATGAAAATACAATACAATACAATACAATACTGCTGTACATAGGGCCCTGATGCCTCATGCCTATAATCCTAGCAACTGAGGAGACATGACATCTAAGGATCCTTGTTTGAAGACAGGCCAGGCAAAAAAGTTATGAGACTCTTATCTCCAATAAACCACTAGAAAACCGGAAGTGGCGCTATGGCTCAAGCAGCAGAGTGCTCGCCTTGAGCTGAAGAGCGCAGGGACAGCGCCCAAGCCCAGAGTTCAAGCCCCATGACCAACCCCCCCCCAAAAAAAAAAAAAAAAGAAAGAAAGAAGCTCAAGGGACAGTGCCCAGGTCCTGAGTTCAAGCCCTGGAACACCCTCCTTCCCTCCCCCCATACCACACAAACTTAAAAAAAAAAGTGCTAGCCAAGCACTGGTGGCTCACGTCTGTAATTCTAGCTACTCAGGAGACTGAGATCTGAGGATGTCGGTTCAAAGCCAGCCAGGCAGGAAAGTAGTCCATGAGATTCTTATCTCCAATTAACCACCAGAAAACTGGAAGTGGTGCTGTGGCTCAAGGGGTAGAGTACTTGCCTTGAGTTAAAGAGCTGAAGGACAGCACCCAGGTCTAGAGTCAAGCCCCACAACTGACCAAAAAAGAAAACGCTATTACATAAAATGCAAGAGAGTCTTGTGGAATTGAGGCCATGATAGTCAAGGTCAGAGGTACCCACTAAGAGCAGACACATTCCTTAGAATGCATTACTACTTTCATCTTACTGATGAGAGTTTAGAATTCACATTTCATTGTACAATAAAAGGCTTTAAAATCTATCCTTCCATTCTAGAGGAGCCAGTAGCTGCCAATTTCTTCTTTTTCTGTTGTTGTTGTCCGTGGGTCTTGAACTCTGGGCCTGGGGGCTGTCTGTGGGCTCTTCAGCTCTACCATTTGAGCCACAGTGCCACTTCTGGTTTTTTGGTAGTTAATGGCAGATAAGAATCTCAAAGAGGGGCTGGGAAGGTGGATCAGTGGTAGAGCGCTTGCCTTGCATGCATGAGGCCCTGGGTTCCATTCCTTAGCACCACATAAGCAGAAAGAGCCAGAAGTGGCACTGTGGCTCAAGTGGTAGAATGCTAGCCTTGAGCTCAAGAGCTGAAGGATAGTGCCCCAGGCCCAGAGTTCAGGCCCCAAGACCAACCAAAAAAAAAAAAAAAAAAGAATCTCAAAGAGGTTCCTGCCTGGGCTGGCTTTGAACTGTGATCCTAGGATCTCAGCCTCCTGAGTAGGTAGGATTACAGGTGTGAATCCCGGGCATCGGTCTCTGCTTTTAAGTTAAATAATAATCCTCCACAGGAGGAAGCGTGATGTAAAATAGAGTATATATTGTAAAAAAAAATATCCTGGAGGTTGTAGAGACCCACAGATGAAGGGGTCTGCTAGCATGGCTACCCCACATTAGTTCTAAGACCCTGGGTGCAGCAGCAGTAGGTGGGCCTGGGAACTCTGCAGTGATGAGTGGAGCTTCTGTAGCTCCAGTCCTGCTCATCAGGGAGGGTGATTCTGCCTAGATGAGGGGCTAGGACCACATACCTCCCATCATGGAGTGGCCATGGCCAGGTCTCACTGTGAAGGGGGCTGATGGGAGTTGCCTGCTTGGACATCATGAAGAGATAAGAAAGTTCTTAAAAAGTCTCTAAGACTTTGGGGGGGGTCCGGTCATGGGGCCTGAACTCTGGGCCTGGGCGCTGTCCCTCAGCACTTCAGCTCAAGGCTAGCGCTCTACCACTTGAGCCACAGCACCACTTCCGGCTTTTTTTTTCTTTTTGGCCTATGTGGTGCTGAGGAATCGAACCCAGGGCCTCATGCATGCAAGGCAAGCGCTCTACCACTGAGCCACCTTCCCAGCCCGTCTCTAAGACTTTGGATTGGAAGAAATGGCAACTTCTGGGTCACAAGGCACTTAGGAAATACCTCTTTAAAATTTCACAACTCAGTGAGGTGCTGGTGGTTCAGGCCTATAATCCTAGCAACTCAGGAAGCTGAGATCCTACTTCTAAGACAACCTAGGTAGGAAAACACATGAGACTCTTATCTCTAATTAACCACCAAAAAGTCAGAAGTGGAGCTGTAGCTCAAGTGGTAGAGCACTAGCCTTAAGCACAAAAGTTCAGGGACAATGCTCTGGCCCAGAGTTCAAGCCCCAGGACTGGCAAAAATAAAGACAAATTTAACAACGGAGGCTGTCAAAATCCAGAGAGAAAGCAATTTAATGAAGGGCAGTATAGTTAATTCCCTCCCTGTCCCCCTCACCTGCTAAACCAATGACCTCCCTCCAGCCCCACAGAGGCCAGGGTAGATGCAACTCCTCAGGGTAATTGTAAGCTTTCTCCACACTCTGGCTTCCATCTCCTCTTATTGACCTTGGCCTGTGATCCACACCTGACCCCTGTCTCTGTCTCTGCAGCACCTGTGCATTGTCTCTCATTGATTTTGGCTTGGCTCATCTCCCACCCCGGTCCCTTTGGGGTGGAAGTCTCTGTTCCAGCTACTGCAGAAAACCCATGCCCCGCCAAGCAGCTCTTGCTAGTCAGAAATCCCAAGGGCAGGAAAGGATTCACAGCAATACTCAACAGCACTGGGCCTCTCTGTTCCTGTTAACCGAATATGGGGACTGTCGTGCACTAAAGGCAAACGAGGCCCCGCGGATCTCAGGCCGGCACTGACACTCCGGGCTTGCATTCCCTTCCAAAGCCAGGAGCAGCGCTTCCATTTGGGATCGCTATTTCCTATCTGCCGGCGCTGGGCATTCCGTCTCCAGACTATCCAAGAGTGGCCACATTCACTTCCCCTGAAGCTCCCCAGGGCCCAGCAGGCAACCAGCCCTGGGGAAAGTTTAAGGTGACGTCCTAGGCATGACTCCGGAGCACGGTTGAAAAGGGGGACAGTCTGGTCCAACAAGAGCCGCGGATCCGAAGTGCTGCGTGCCATGCTAGGTTACATGGGTCCATCTTACCCTACAAAAGACTCAGGCAGTGACCTACTGGCTGGGCGCCCGATTGCAGCGTCAGCCCCCCCGGGGCCGCTCCCCCGGGGCCGGGAACGGATGAGGCAGCCATCAGAGGCAAAGAGGAGTGCAGGACCTGTGCAACCGGCCCTGCGAAGGATTGTGCAGAAGCCAGAACCCTCTGCCCGGAAGCTCAGACGCCCCACCACACAGATCGGACAGGCCGCGTCTTGGGTTTTGCGAGCTGCAGCTGCTGCCCCGCTCTGCCCCGCCCTTGCCCTGCTCTGCCCTGTCCAGTGCAGTTTGGGGGCGGAAGTGAGACTGGAAGATGTTGGAACCAAAACGGGAAAAGGAAAACAAAAAAAGCTCCTTTGGAGAGTGGAGGAGTACAGACACCAAACCTACGACCAGCAAGTCCCCACCTCCAACCACAGGCACGGACGGGGTTCGAACCCGCGATCTTCGGTTTACGAGACCGACGCCTTACCACTTGGCCACCGCGCCTGACAGCCGAGCAAACGGCAGAAGCTCTCAGTGGAGGGGAGGCGGTGCGGGTGAGGAGGGTGGAGCAGCCCCGCTGAGCACCGCCCCCTTCGTGAAGCACCGCCCACCAGCCCTCGCGGGCCCGCTGATTGGGCAACTCTAGGCTTCCCTCTGCCCAGTGCCTGCGAACCCGGCCCCCATGGAGCCGGCGGTGGCGCGGAAAGAGATTCGAGGCGGACGCTGGAGCCGCGGGCCCTGGACCCGGTAGCTGGAGAAAAGCCTCGGCGGCCGCGGTGCAGCCGCGATCTTGGCTGGTGCTGACACAGCATCCAGGAAATTCAGAGTGAACACTGTGATGACTCGGTTAAAAGCACACGGGTTCGGTTTTCTCTTGCTTTAAGCTTTCCCTCAATGGGGTTACAATATGTAGTTAAGTGAACTTGGGAAGGACAACTTTTCCTACTTGCCCAGCTGGGAACTGGTAAAGGGTATCTTAATCTTACCCTGGGTGAGGCAGGGGTTACTGGAGGACATGACTCCTGGGGCTTAAGAGTTGCCAAAGAAAACTACTTATCTGAAGGATGGGTTCTGGCAGAATCCTTGGTTTAAAGCCATGCTCGATCATCTGTGTGGTAATGACAAGTTTAATGAAGGCACTGACCTTGAAATCTCTGGGCCCAACTGATAACAGTGGGACAGCAAGAATGGTTAAACCGGCCAGGTGTCAGATGAAAAGAGAACATCTGAGTTGAATTTGAGCCAGACCCAACCTACTATTTCATCATAAATACCGGTGGTGTTAGAGAGCTCTTGACACACGTCTCCAGATGTGTCTGGGTTGTGTATAGTATAATAAACCTCCTGGTCTCCCTTTGGATGTGTTCTCAACATTTTTTGCAACATCATGCATTTGGTACCCTAGGGCTCCAAGTGGAGGCCTCCTCCCTGGAGCATCGCACTGTTACCATCAGGGTAACAACAGCCACCATAGTTGAAATCATGGGGAAATATAAAGGAGAGAGGGAGCTGGGATTGGCTCTGGGGCTGGTGGGGGACAGAGGAGACTTTAAAGGCCTAAGTAAGGTTTTGGGTTATATTTTGAAAAAGAGGCAAAAATGAGAGGGCCAGGAGTCTGAGTGGGTATACTACCATATATTTGGGTACAGCTTTTACCTCGTAGATCTTTAATTTCACACACACACACAGTGTGTGTGAACTCGAACTCAGGGTGTGGGGGTTGTTCCTGAGCTTTTGTGCTCAAGGCTAGTGCTCTACCACTTGAGCCACACTTCTACTTCGAGCTTATCTTTTTGTAGTTAATTAGACTTTCCTGCCCTGGCTGGCTTTGAATCGTGATCCTCAGCTTCCTGACTGGCTAGGATTATAGGCATAAGTCACCAGTGCCCAACTCATTTTACAAAAATTATCTTTCTTTGATTTATTCTAAGGGAGGGCTGAGTGGGGAAAAAGAGAAACCTCCTCTCAGGGCAGGGTTTTGTGCTTACTGGGATAGACACAGGTGCCCAGCTTTTTAGCAAGGCCAGACTGGACCACTACTCTCCCATTTATGCTTCCTGGATAGCTGGGATGACAAGATACACCTCACCATGCCCCACCTTTTATTGGTTGAGATGGGGATCTCGGAACATTTTCCCCAGCTAGCCTCAAACCACAATTCTATCTTTACTTCTTGAGTAGCAAGGAATACAGGTGTGAGTACTATACTCAGTAAGTTGAGTTATGAAAATTTTGTAAATTAATTTTGTATATTAGCCACACACATACACGCACACACACACATAAGTGTGCATATTTTCTTTGGAGATTTGGGGAGGGGGTTGTCTCACTAGGTAGCTGAAGAGACTGGAGACGTTTTCCAAAAGCCTAAGGAGGAGAAATTCAACGACCTTGAGGTCACACCACTAGAGAGAAACACAAGACATATTTGGGTGTATATTTAATTATGTTAATTCATTTCTCCTAAGATAGGCTATTTTCACACATTTTAAACTAGAGAGACAACTGTTGGAATGGAAGGAGCCTTCCAATTAATTGGCTTTTTTTTTTCCTTTTCAGTGGTACATAAAATAGTTTGTTGTTGTTTGCCAGTCCTGGGGCTTGAACTCTGGGCCTAGGCACTATCCCTGGGCTCCTTTTGCTTGAGGCTAGCACTCGAGCTATAACATCACTTCTGGCTTTTTCTATAATTGGAGATAAGAGTCTCATGGACTTTCCTGATGGCTTTGAACCTCAATCCTCAGATCTCAGCCCCCTGAGTAGCTAGGATTACAGGCATGAGCCACCAGCACCCTGCTCATGAGGTAGTTTTCTAAAATTAGTTTGATGAATTTGATGAAATGGAGTTAATGTTACTCAGTTAAGAGAATTACTCCTGGGGCTGGGAAGGTGGCTCAGTGGTAGAGTGCTTGCCTTGCATGCCTGAGGCCCTGGGTTTGATTTCCCAGCACCACATAAGTAAAAAAGAAAAAAAGCCGGAAGTGGTGCTGTGGCTCAAGTGGTAGAGCGCTAGCCTTGAGTTGAAGAGCTGAGGGACAGCACCCAGGCCCAGAGTTCAGGCCCCACGACCGGACCCAAAAAATAAAAAAAAAAAAAAAAAGAGAGAGAGAGAGAGAGAATTACTCCTTTTCCCATTTGTACATTTCCCTGTCTTTATCTCTTCCCCCCTCTCCCCATTTGGGACAGTCCTTTTCCACACCCTCAAATATAAATCTAACACACTTGTACCTTCTGGTAAGGGGTGAGCTGCACCCGTGCTACAGCAGACCCAGACATACATATTGACGCAGGGCGAGCTGCACATCCATGGGGGGAGGGAGGAGAGAAGGTCAGGAACCTAAAACTACTCTTAAATCAATTTTTACCTTTGTTTTTGGATGACCTTGAACTCATAATTCTCCTGCCTCATCCTCCTAAGTACTGGGGTTATAAGTAGCTGCCACCATGCCTGGCTTCCCCCCAGTTCTGGGGCTTGAACTCAGGGCCTGGGCACTGTCCCTAAGCTTCTTTTGCTCAAGGCTAGCGCTCTACCCACTTGAGCCACAGTGCTAATTCTGGCTTTTTCTGTTTATGTGGTGCTGAGGAATCGAACCCAGGGCTTCGTGCATGCTAGGCAAGCACTCTACCACTGAGCCACATTCCCAGACCCTGGCCTTTTGTTGTTGTTGTTGTTATTGTTAATGTGACTTTTTTACTCCCTTCCTCTTTGAGCCCCTGTCATACATGAGTCACCATCAACCCTGGGCTACACTGATTCTTTGTGGGGTCACTGGGAGTCCATCCAGGTCCATTCTCAGTTGTGTAGGCCTAGGAGCCAGATTATATCTTTCTCCTGGGAGAGAGAAGAGAGGGGAAAGGGGAAGGAGGGGGAGGAGGAGAGAAGGGGAGAGAAAGTTGTTTCTACTTCCTGGAGCTCATTTTGATAAATATATGATCAGAGGTTTGTGGTTTGCAGGGCGGGGGGGGGGGGGGGGGTTGAGAAGAGGTTTAAGCTCAGGGCCTCAAGCTTGTTAGGCACTCTACCACTTGAGTCATCACCCCAGTCTATTTTTTTTAGTAGTCTCAGGTATCATTTGTATGTTTCTCATCTAGCTGGGATAATAGAGGTATGTCACTGTACCCAGCTTTTTCAATTGGTGGAGTTGCAGTCTCAAAACTTTTTTTGTCCTACCTGGCCTCAAATCAGGATCCTCATGTCCAAAGTAGCTGTGCCTGGCATGTATACCTTTTTTTTTTTTGGTGGGTCGTGGGGCTGGAAGTCTGGGCTTGGGCACTGTCCCTGTGCTCTTCAGCTCAAGGCAAACGCTCTACTGCTTGAGCCACAGCACCATTTCCAGTTTTCTAGTGGTTTATTGGAGATAAGAGTCTCACGGACTTTCTTGCCCAGGCTGGCTTTGAACTATGATCCTCAGATCTCAGCCCCCTGAGTACTAGGATTATAGGTGTGAGCCACCAGCACCTGGCCATACTTGAAATCTGACCAAAGTGTAGGAACTGGTTCCAGAACTCAGAGTTCCTAGCAGGCAAGAAGCAGGCCATATTTACCTTCATACGTACAAGAGTAAAATCATTCAATCATCCAATCATTCATTCCTTCAGCAAGCCCCCATCAAGCACCAACTCTGTGTCAGACATTGTGTTCAGTGCTGAGACCAAAGCAGTGAATTGAACAGCACGGATCCCAACTCATCACCACCACTACCAACACCATTCCTCTTTTCCTCTATTTGAGATGGGGTCTTGCAATAATCCAGGCTGGCTCTCCCTGGCTCAGACTTCCTTAATGCTGGGAATACAAGCATCTGCCACCATGCCCAGTGGTACTACATTTTGAGTAAGCAAAACTTAGTATATCCGATAAGTAATCAGGAGAAAACTAAAGCAGGAAATAAGAAGTTGTGTGGGTGGGGATGGAGGTTGTAGTTTTCAATAGAGCAGTGTGGTGGTATATTCGATGCAGACACATAATCTTTGCAGCTTTGACCATCTGGAGCTGCGGCCTATTCCCCCTTCTTCGTATAGCCTAGACACATGGCTTGCTTTGACCGGAACAATTGATGACTACAATGGAGTGTCAAGCTTTCAGCTTAAAACACCTTGCAGCTTCTGCCTTCCCTATCTTTCGAACAGTTCTGAGAATACCGTGTAAGACAGAAAGGCCACAAGGACTTGTCCTAGCCAATCAGCAACACGTATCAGACATGGCAGGTGGCCAATTGGCCCTTCCAACCCAACTAGCCTCAGCAGAGTACAACTATGAATGGCAAAGTGCTAGTCAAACATGGAACAAGGAAAGTGGTAAAGCAACCCTTCTTGCTGCAAGCCACAGAAACTTGTGTGTGCTGTGTGACCCAATAATGCTGGTTCACTAACACGGGAGGTCACCTGTGGCTGCACACCTTTCTATTTCCAGTTTAAAGGCTGGTGGTTATTTACATAGAGTAAATAAAGCTTTGGTGATGGCAGATGAATGTGGACATGCTCAGCATCCTCTTTACTACCATTTAATCTTTTTATCCACAATGGAGAATTGGCCTGGATCCTGAATTAATGAAAAACAGAACGGGCTTCACTACAGAGAGTGACAGGCCAGCTTGACCCCTTCTCCTTTCCTGCAGTACTGACCATGCCCACTTCCCCTTTGAAGGAGTTTCTCAGCCACTACAAAGCTTTGCATTCAGGCTGCTAGTTGGGGAGGGGAGAGAAGTTGAATGCCATTGGAAACCTTTTAGAGTAGATGGTCACCCTCTCTAAGACATTTCATTTAGACTGTTCTTCATATTTAAGATTAGCACAGCTTAGCTTCTCCCAACCTTTCCTGATTCTTCTCCTTGTTGGTATTCACCTGTATCAAAATGCTTCAAGGGGTTGGGAGAGCTCACAGATACATGCTCGAATAATAAAACCAGGCCTCCTTTGAAACCCCCAAAGGCAAAATCCCCAGCAAGCTTCACCCCAAAGCAGCCTTTCGTAGTACTTCTTTTTTTGAACATGGTGATCCTGTTGTGATGCTCACACAGCAGGACAAAACATACACCTCCAGATACACAGACGACACACAGACACACACACTCCTACACACACACAAATAATCTGTCAGAGAAGATTGTGTCCATCCTAAACTGAAACTCTGGTCTCAAAGGGGCTCCATTTGAAGATTAGGCCTTAGGGGAGTGTATAAGGCCATGTGAGGTCATAGGGCGGCTTGTAACCCAGTAACAGGAACATGCCTTGGGAAATGCCAGTACTTGAGGACCCAGTGGGCAGCTGGCCACCTGCAGGCACAGAAGCCTCCCTAGAAGCCACCCCTGTGGCCCTTTGATCTTAAACCAGCACCCCCGGTGCTGTGGGAAAGCACACCTGCCTAAGCCTCGTGTCCCGGCCTCTGTGCAAGCATTCAGAGCAGACATACCGGCTCTGGCGTCTTGGTCAGTGAACTGCCGGCTCTCACCACCCACTCTGGAACGTAGGCCCAAGCAAGCCACACCTGACTTGAAACTCTTCAGCTTTGTGCCCACCAAGCTTTCCTGCCCTGAAGACCCCCCAATCCTTCCCAGTTCCAGGCCGGTGTGCTCTCTCTCAGCTTTCCTCACCTGGGCCCGCCACTGCTGCACGGCTGTCTTTCCTCTTCTTCCTCCTCCTCCCCTTCCTCCTCCCCCTTCTCCTCCTCCATGCCAGCTCAGTTGAAGTTTCACCCAGAGCCAAACGCCCTTCTTCCATATCAGCTACGCAAACCTTGGGCTAGACAATGGAGTCACCGGGGGACTTGACAACTCCTAAGCATGCTCCGCAGCTTCATGGGAGTGGTTTTAAAACTCCTCCAGGTGATTTTAATATTTAGCTGGAGTTGAAGAACCTCCCTGGAACATTCTGGAAGCTGCCTGTGGGGGTGAGGGTGGGCTTCTGTCCCACACACCGTCATAAGCCCTCACCAGGCACCTGTGAGTCACTGATGACACCAACGCCTGTTCAGAGGGCTTTCCAGGCCCTCCCTGCCCAGGCGGGTAAACCTAGTGAGCAGGGATCTGTCTACCCACCTAGGAGACTTGACAGCGTGGATCTGTGTTGGGAATTGAAGGTCTGGGACACAAGCCTGGGCCTGGGAGACTCTTGACAAGGAAAGAGAACTCTAGGGCCACTTTTGTCCTCTATGGTGTAGAAGTGCTCAGCTTCGGTAGCAAAACCAGGCTTGATGGAGGACTTGGGTATGTGACCCTGGGGCCACTATGGCCAACATGGAGGAAACATGGACCCAGAACACTGTTAGCCCCCTGGAGGCCCTCCTTCTCTGGGAAAGAGAAAGATTACAGAGATGACAAAAGTCTTCACCTCCTCCTCGCTGGAATGGGGGCACTGCAGGGGCTTCTGGGATTTATATCTAGGGACAGCAGGCTAGAACAAGGGGCTGGAGGGGACCCCTGTGTTACCCTGTCCCTGGGGCAGAGAATCGTTTATCCAGTTATTACTGCACACTGTGCCTTTTCTTCCTGAGACAGAGATGGCACAAGGAGCCCCAAACCAGGCCCCAGACCTGCTTCTGCTACCCCCCTCCCCACCACAGAAACTCACAGCCAGGCAGACAAGAAAAACCAACTGTTTATTTACACCTCGTCTGTACATTACAGTTCCCTGGAAGGCGCCTGCCGCAGACCACCTGCTCCATTTGGGAGATGCAGGCTGGAGGCGCAGAGCTCAGGACCTGGGACTCAGCCTTGAGGCCTCAACCCACTTTTCTTCTCCCTGGAGCCTTGAAAGTGGTGGCCCCACCCCAACCCTACAGCTAAGTCCATTTTCAGATGCAAGCTCCTGGGGCAAAAACCCAAGATGAATCCCTGGACAGTCAGAAGCCATCTGACAAACACTTGGGCCCCAGAAGACTCAACCTCTGTGCAGACACAGCCAGAAGATCAGAGCCAGCAAGCTGAGTCCTCAAGGCGCACTGTCCCATGGTGGTCCTGACACCAGTGTGGTGTTTAATGGCACTCTGGTCTGAGCACCTTGGGCAGACAAGATGATCGAAGCAGGCAGGAGTGCAGTGAAGTCTCTTCCTCTCAGGCAGGGTCTGTTCTAGACACAGTGGTCTGAAACCTGGACCCATGGCCAAGCAATGGGACCCACATCGTCAGGGCTTCCTCTGGCAGGCAGGGTGATGCACCTATCTGTTAATGTCCCAGGTTCAAGGTGCACTCTGCCTTCTATAAATACCCACGTCAGCACAGGAAGAGGCTCGAGGAAGGGGTTGCTTTACAAAGTTACCCTTGTCTGGGATGCAAGGTTCCTAAACTAGCTGCAGGCTAGCTGAGGGACTAAGTGGGGGTGGGGGTGGGGGGTGGCGCCCTGCACTTCGGACAAGAAGGAAAGATTCTGTATAAAGCTACTGTGTCTACAGGACAGGGGAGGCCAAGGGGAAGCAGGGCTGGTCTCTGTGGGTGAACGCGCCTGCAGGTATGGCTGTCCACGGTGCAGGCACATGGCTAGAGCCAGACGTTTTGCACACATTTACAGACAGGAGGATGTAGAAAAGGAGAGGGGGGTTGTAACAGGGAGAATCCTGTGACAGGGAAGAAAAGGCACAAAGACAAGAACCCCAAACCATGCAGACAAAAAACAGCCTGTGCAGCACAGCAAAGCAGGTGGCCCCAGCAGGAGGCAGGGTCACCCCAGGGACAGTGGCACTTTGACCCACAGGAGAGGTGGCCCGAGATGCCATTCCCAGCTGGTGTCTCCTACATTACAGTCACAAGGGATAGAGGAGTCTGCAAGGTGTGAGGACCAAGGGCATGGAAGTGTGGTGGCATTGCCTTTCACCAGCTTACAGTTTCAACAACAAAAGCTTCTAGAAAGCGACTATTTTCTCCAGTGGGCCACAGATCTGTTTTCCCAGGCAGACAGGGCGGGCTGTGGTGCCCACCTTCACCAAATTCACACAAGGCAGATCCGGGCCAGGAGGTCTCCCAGGGAGGACAGGACTCCTCTGAGGCCCCCTTTGGAGCACCCCAGTCATAGCAGCCTAAAGAACCATCTTAGAAGGGAAGACCTGGGGGCCCCAAAGGGAGGACTTGGAAGGAAACTGGAGGAGACCCCTTTTCTCCAACCTAGAACCCATGAAGCCTTCTACAAAGTCCCCAATCTTCTGGTGAACAAAGCCGCTTTTTGGCATGCTTGGTGTAGGGTTAGATAGGGAGTTAGGCACCTGAGGGTCACAAACAGTGGCCTGGACGTTGACCAAACCCAATCCTGGCCCGTGGACACTGACAAAACTATTCAGGACATGCAGCTGTGTCTTGCAGACCAGAAGGCCCTGCAGTCCCGGGAAAACAGTCAGACCAAGTCCTGGTTGGGCTATCTAAGACTAAAACTCCCTTGGCCCGACTGTGGGCAGTATTCGTGATCACTCCAGTATCCGTGAGCCCCAAGAAAAGGTCAAAATCTAAGGACCCTCAAAACAGCTGCTCATTCTCAAGCCTGTCTGCTCTCCCATCTCCAAAGCATACTTTCCCTTGGCTTTGTAGTAATTAACTTTTTTCCTGCTGTTTCCGGTGTCCATCCTTGAATTCTTTCCCTGTCAAGACCAAGACTTTTCTAGTCCCATTCTAGAGACCTGGTCCTGGTAGCACAGTGTGCATTCCAAAACTTCCCCTGTTCCAATCATGACTAAACTTAGGTATAGATTTGCCAATACACCATACACAGAGAACACAAATAGGAGACTGTCCCGTTTCGCCAGGCCTTGCTGTGGGCTCAGGCCAGGTATTGAGTCTCTCTCTGGAACACAGCCTCCATGTATGCCTCCAGGACCATCAGAATCAGGCTGGGCCAAGATTCAGACTGGTCAATGGACTAGCACCTCCAGGAGCCTGAGCCAGGTGCTGGGCTGGCTACCCACAGGGAAGGACTAGGGCTCCCTCATGTGTCCAGTCAGAAAACAGGCAAATCCCACAAAGTCAGGAACCTCTCATGCTTGGTTGTGCAAGCAGACCACTGCCTCCTCTGAGGCTCTTTGCAAAGGGTCAGCAGACATCTTGCTCACCCACTCATAGTTACTGATCTCCAGGTGGCAGATCCCCCAGATTGGAGGACAGAAGGCCTTCCATCTAGGGTGAATGCTTACTACATGTCAGCACAGTAGCAGGAAAGGGCCACCATCTACCGTACCTGCAGCTCAGCCAACATCTCCACCAGTTTTCTCTACCTCTGACCAACAGCTTTCCCCAGAAAAGGTCCTAGCTAGCCTTGAGCTAGTCATTAGCATCACCTGGAGAGGTCTTTGAACATCTCAGTGCCGGGCCAACCACACCCCAATGAATACCCAGCACTGAAGATCAATCCTATTATCTCAATTGAACATTTGTCCCCAGGTGGTGACAAAGCAGTTTCCAGTCCTACGACTCTAAAAGGGTCCTGAACTCTTGTGGTTTTAGGATATCAGAAATAAGATCAAGAAAAAGGAATTCTTCTCTGATGAGTCCCAAAGAAAGCTACAGATTAAAATAAAACCACTGAGGTAAGGTCTAACTTTGGCCAATTCACAGTTGTTTCTAAAGCTAGAAGTGTGGCTTAGCAGCTCCCTGGCATGTGCACAGCACCGAGTTCCAACCCAGCTGATTTTATTTGGCTTCCTACTCACTGCAAGCACAGCTGTTACGCAAACGTGAATCTTCTACAGAACCTCCACCTGTGCGCTGTTCCCAGCCACAGTCACTGCTGAACTTCAGGCAAGTTACTGCTGATCACCCCTCACCCCGTGGTAGGGTTGTTAGGTTTGGCAAACATAACAGAGCCAACCAACCACCCCTCTCCCCCAGAAGTCAAACTGGCTCTTCTGGAGCATGCTTACAACTTGGGAGGCCTGAGGCCCACCCACACCAATGAAGTTATAAAATGTCTGGGAACCGGAAGTCTTAAAGGCTCATTTTAAATATGATCCAAGTATTACAAAGAACATATTGATTCTGAAAGTTTCCAGTTATTGTCCTTCTGATCTTCAAATCTACCTGCGCACCATGTGTCTGCCACCGAGTGAACTCACATGGAGGGGTCAGGGCAGAACTCCTCACTGGAAATGAGCCAGGGAGTCAGAAAACACAGCTGGCCAGCAGATTCTTTCCCCACCAAAGAAAGTTCTAGATTGATGGTGTGGATGGGGGGAATGGAAGGAGTGAGGAAGTAGATCTGGGACCATTAGACCATCTGTGCCCATCAGGGTAGCTTTCAAGCCAAGAAGGTGAGTTACAAAACATATATGGTCTTAGAAAGCCAAGATTGAGGTTTTATAAGGAATGTATTCTGGCTGAAGTTGGATTAAGCCTGAAATGTACCTTACATGAAATTCAGCCCCTCATTTAAAAGCCCATCTTCTAAGCCGGACATTGGTGGCTCACACCTGTAATCCTAACTACTAAGGAGGCTGAGATCTGAGGATCATGGTTCAAAGCCAGCTCTGCCAAGAAACTCTGTGAGACTCTTATCTCTAATAAACCACTGAGAAAACCGGAAATGATGCTGTGGCTCAAGTGGTAGAGCACTTGCCTTGAGCTGAAGAGCTGAGGGACATGCCCAGGCCCAGAGTTCATGCCCCATGACCCACCAAAAAAAAAAAAAGAAGAAGAAAAGAAAAGAAATGGCCATCTTCCAGAGGCCCCTCTGGCACCTGCCTGAGTCTACAGGGGACTTGGTGTTTCCTGGAAAAGTCTGTTCAGTGGAGCCTCCTACAGGGAGACAATTTTTCTGTTCCCTGTTCACCTGGTGGAAATTCTTTCCTATACTGAGTCTCTATGTAACTCCATCCTCTACAGCCTTCTCCAGAAATCCCTTCCTGCACAGCTAAAGAGCATCCACAAGGTGACACGGAAAATGCTGGTGCCTGGGCAAAGCCCTAGGAGCAGGACTCTGATTAGGCTGCCTCTGTAGCCTTCAGAAATAACCCAGACCAACCTCCTGCCATGATTCTTTTCCCATTCCTTCCTACTGGCAGATTCTCAAGACCCCACTTCTCCACCCTCCATCTCTGCCTACATCTGCAGAACACCACAGTTTCCTGAGTGAGCCCCCAGAATAGACCCTTTACCTCATTGTCTTCATGTGGCTTAGCTCATCTTAAGCGGACCAGCACAACCCACTCTCTGAAGCATGAGACAACCCCATCCATGTGGTTAAAAGGAAATCACAAGCTCCAAAGCTCAAGCATCTGGAATGGAAGAAAGACTGCCCAGCTTCCATCCTGCCTCCCTCCTCACCTCTCCCGCCCCTCCCTACTCTGCAAACACCACTCTGTCCCTCCCAACGTGCCTGAACCTTCCATTTTACACTAGAGGTGCCGGAGGAAACAAGAAACTGCAAGGGAGGAAATGAGAATGTACATGTTGATAGAGCTCTGGGGTGAGGAGAAGAATGAGAAGCCATATAAAACAGAGATGAAGTGGAAAACCCAGGTCAGTGCCCTGTTTACTCCCAGCTGCCCAGAAAAGATCCCATTAGGGGTCTCCATGGGAATTGTCACCACGGGTCAGAAGGATGGAAGACTGAGGTTTCCCTGCAGTGTGGCCTGCAGCTCTCCCCACCAGTGCAGCCCAAAGGCTGATACTCCTAAGGCTGCAGTGAAGGGACCTGACTACCTGGCAGCAGAGCCCAAGCTTGAGACCATCGCAAGGCTTGCCCTCACCAGGTGGCGTGGAGCCCGGGCTGGTGATGTGGGGTGGTGGGGACGGGATGCATCAGGTTGGCTGTGCACGTGTCAAGATGCAGCTGTGCGAGCCACGATCCTCCTGGGAAGTCACTTTTTGGGCTACCCGGTGTCAGCACCTGCTTCAGCTACTTCCCAGCCCCACCTTCTTCTTGGCCTTCCTTTCTACTCCATCCTTCTACCCCTGTCATAAAGATGAACCGAAAACAGACTTGGAAGCGGAGGTAGGTACGCAAGGATGGGCGGACACAGAAAACTACAAATGTCAACGGCTCGACTGAGGATGGCTCATGCCAGCTACTCCATAAACCCGCATCCTCTGGACCCCATACACCTGCACCCCTTTCTCTTCTTGAAGCTTCAACACCTGGGAGTGAAAGGTGGCTAAAGAGGTTACCCAAACTCCTGAAGCAGCTCATAACTCCTATGGGGAGAGGAAGAAATACCCCCCCCCCCCCCCGACACACACACACTCCCTAGAGTGTTTTCTGATTCTGATGCTCAGAGGTAGTCATTTTATCCAGTATCTGTGATCCACACTTCCAGTTCTTTCTGTGACAGCAATTCCTGAGAGCACACCTTGCACCTCGCAGTTCCAGGACCTTCTGACTCCTGCAGAGGAGCCACCAAGTGCACGTCCACCCACGGCCCCATGCTCACACCTTGCTTCCACGCATGAGCTCCCACACATGCTCCAGCAGAAAGCATGGGGAGTGTGAGTGTGAGTGTGGGGCCCTGGCTTGCATCCTTGGGCACGCCTGCCTCTTGGTCCTAGGGTTCCAAGGCCGCCCTGCAGCCATTCCCTGTCTCAGTGTTTGATCTCCAGGATGGAGGGGTTGTGGTCCAGGATGGCCAGGATAATCTTGTCCATGTACTGCCGCAGTCGGAAGTTGATCTCTTCCTGCTCCTTTAGGGCTTCCATTAGCTGAAGGAATAGGAAAGGGGGTCAGATGCTAGCAAGGGAGGTTCAGATGTCAGCCCAGCTGGGCTGCAATGAAGCCCAGATCGCTGGGCTTCCAGTGGGCCCAGGAGACCCTGGGAACCAGGCTGCAGACTAACCTCAGCACTTAAGAGGCCAAGGCATGAGTCTAAGGCAATGTATTTAATCTGAGGAGGCCAGGTGGGGGAAGTTTTCATAAAGGCAGAAAACATTGGCCAAAGACATTTATAACTAGGACTGACGTGTACAGTCCCAGGGCCAGGATGACTGTGATGCTGCCAGCTTTCCCTCTGCCTAGAATGGCTCCGGCCACCCCAGCTCTGCCCTTCTCTGGGGAACCCTTGCTGTGTCCTGTAAGTGTAGCTGACCTGCTGCCTTGGGCCTGAGGTTAGTGCCAGCTCCCTGGACATCCTTGAGGCCAGAAGCCCCAAGTCACAGACAGAGGGAAGGATAAAAACCACGAGGGGCTGGGAATGTGGCTTAGTGGTAGAGTGCTTGCCTAGCATGCATGAAGCCCTGGGTTTGATTCCTCAGTACCACATACACAGAAAAGGCTGGAAGTGGTGCTGTGGCTTAAGTGGTAGAGTGCTAGCCTTGAGCCAAAGAAGTTCAGGGACAGTGCCCAGGCCCTGAGTTCAAGCCCCAGGACTGGCAAAAAAAATAAAATAAAACCACATGAAAATAAAACCAGGCTTTTGTGGCAAAGACTCAGCTTTGGTGCTGGAGCCCTGGACCCTCTCCCCCACAGCCTGTGTCTGTAATGTGGAAGTGTGTCTAAAACCCCAGCGCTATGAGGCTAAGGGACTATGTGCAAAGCGGCTGCTCCCACAGGGACTCAAGCTGAGGCCCTGCCCTGCACGCCACCTCGCACTCAGCTCTGCTTGTCCTCCAGTAGTTGTGGGTGTGGACTCTCAGGCCAGGCCCTGGTCTGGCTTTTGGGCTCTGAGCAGCTTGGGGCTCATGGTCCCATAGGTGAGGAGTGGGGGACCAGGTTCCCCTCTGTGGGAGAGGCGGTGGCTACCTCATCTCTGGAGGCTGTGTCAATTTCTGCAGCCAGAGACTGGGCTTTGGTCTGAGTAGCAAAGAGGTTCTTTGCTTCGTAGAGGCTGAGGCTCAGGATCTGTCCGTTCAAATCATCATTCTGATCCCGCAGCTTATGATTCTCCTGCAGAGACAGTGTGTAGGCAATGCATCAGAGCCTTTGGAAGCTACTTCTACCCCACCACCGCCAACAGCCCTCAGCCCCTTCACTGGGAGTCATGGCCAGTGCAGGGGCCTGTAGATGACATGGCCTTTACTAGTCCTCAGGGTTGGAAGGACTAGGGCCTGGTCTAGGAACAGGGGTGCCCATGAGTTCAGTGTTGGAGGGGGTAGTCACAGCCCTGCTCAGCAGTCACGTTAGCAGTCAGGAGCTTGGCTGGCCTGGAGGGGGCTGACACTCTTGCCTCTTCCCTCAGGGAGGTTCTGCAGCCCTGCTTAGTAGGATCTGTTTGGAAGCACTGCTCTTGAGAATAGCTGACTCCAGGGTCCATCAGCCCCATTCTCCAGCTCTTGCCTACAGGCCTGTAAGGCTCACACCTGGGACTATGCTGCTGCTTGTAGATGGAGGAAAGGCTGTTTTAGAATCCCTGGCAGGAGAATGGTTCCCAGTACCTCTGCCTCAGGGCAGAGTGCTGCTGCCTCTGGCCTAGAGCAGGGCCGAGCTGAGCTGAGCTTTCACTGGACAGCACTCCCTGGCTGCCTCAGTGCCCTTCCTCATCCCATCCCTTACTCCAGAGTACTTCCAGGAACGATATGAAGTGGGGCCTCAGGCTTGGGGGCTATTTCCAAGAGAACCCAACCCAGCCAGTCTCAAATCTGCAGCTGGTTGAGTCTCATCTTCACCCCTAGCATTAAGGAAAGGAGTGCCTTCTTATGGACACAAAGGAGAGAGCTTGTGATCCACTGGACACAGCCAGAGTTAAAAGCTTGGCCTGGATGGTCAGCCCTGCAATCAGGCTGACGAGAGGAGATGGGACAGGGGAAGGGGAAACATGGAGGCAGCTGCTCCAGGCTTCCTCCCAGGGGCCTCTGTGCAGCAAGCCCACATAGCTGACCTGGGTACCTCATCAGAGCCTCCGAACAGTGAGGTTTGGGGGCCCACCTGCTTCAGCCGTTTGACCTCATGCTCAAGTTCCACCTCACGGGCTCTGGCATTGAACTCGCCCAGGCCAGATGCACTGCGGCCCCTGCCCGGCCGCTCGCAGTCCAGCTTGTACATCTGCAGGTGCTCCAGCTCCTTACGCAAATCCTCAATGAGCTGCGAGGGAGACAGGCTGGTTGGCGGGAGCGGCGATGTTGAGGGCAGCCCTGGGGGCCCCAGGCCTGGGACCCACCTCCTGTGTTGCCTCCCGCTCTTTCTGGAACTCAAGGCGGTTCTGCCGTAGCTTGTCCATCATGCGCTTGTACAGATCCATCTCATCCTTGAGCCGCAGGCTGGTGTCTTCCAGCCGGTCGGACATGCGCTGCCGCTCCTGGAGCAGGGAGACTCGGTTGGAGGGATAAATTCCCAGAGGAAAGCATTATACTAGGCATGGGTATGGCGGATGGAGAGGCAGCCCAGCCCCTGTGGACAGAGCCCTCCAAGTCCTGATCTGAAGAAACAGCTAGGTCCCCTATGATTCTGGAAACATCTCAGTCCTCTGAAATCCTTCAGTGATGTCACTGAATAGAAGTTGTTAGTCCAAATAGAAACTAACCCCTTTTGCTCTCTCTTAAGACTGCAATTCCCCATACAGAAGGAATAGATATAATATACATATATAACATACATATATATGTATGTTATACGTGTGTAAATGTATATTATATCTATTCCTTCTGTACTGTATATATGTATATTACATATGTATTACATATTCACCATAGAAAACTTGGAAAATTGGAAATTCAGAAAGATGAGTCATTATTCACATACTTCTGATTTGGTTGGTAGGGCATTTTCAGACATTCAGAAACTAAAAGAAAAGCCCCAATGACCTAGCATTGCTGGGACCTGCCTCTCACCTCATCCAGTTTCTCTGTCTGTGACTTGAGCCGCGTCACTGTTGTTTTAAGCTCAGTATTTTCTTCCTCTAATTGCTGTACCCTAGGGGAAGAAGAACAGAAGTCTTAGAGATCTAGAATGGCTGTGTCTTACAAGAGAATGATGACCCATACCAGAAATCAACCGAGAGAAGAGAAGGGTAAATGTCTCAAATGAAAACACAGTTTTGTGTATGTGTATGTGTGTGTGTGTGTTGGGGGGGGGGGGGGGGAGGAGTGATGGTACTATGTCTTGTTCTCAGGTCCTCACTGTCTTACTTGCTTTTTAACTTAAAGTTGGTGCTCTACCCCTTAAGCCATATCTCCACTTACACAGGCTATAAATTTCTAATCCTCAAATGCAAACTGCTCCAAAATCAGAAACTTTTTTTTGCCAGTCCTGGGGCTTGAACTCAGAGCCTGGGCACTGTCCCTGAGCCTCTCTCTGCACTCAAGGCTAGCACTCTACCACAGCACTACTTCTGGCTTATTCTTTTTTTGTGGTACTAAGGAATCAGACCCAGGGCTTCATGCATGTGAGGCAAGCACTCAACCACTAAGCCACATTCCCAGCACCTCAGAAACTTTTTGAGTACTGACATGATACCTCAAGCTAAAGGTTCAATACCAGGAAACTTGATATCATGTACAAATTTTCAACACTGCCTAAAATTATCTCAAGGCTATGTGCATCAGCTGTGTAGAAACAAAAATAAATTTCCTGTTTAGAGTTGTGGCCCATTCCCAATCTCAGCATTAGTGTGGAGGTAACAATCCTCTGTGGCAGTGTTTATGAAGGGCTGCCCCAAAGTGACAGAGGAGATGGTACTCAGTACTCAGTACTTGGTACTCCAGCGATTTCATGGGGCATGAATGAGTGGAGCGGTTGAAATGTGGCAGGGTCATTTCTGGCATTCAATCTTGCAGTATTACCCCTGCCAAAATGCAGTCATTTCTCGTAGGGGTTTCCTACCCTAGGAGAGGCTCCCAAGCAAGGGCCAGAGATAAAATCAAACCCCTCATGGAAGGTGGTCGGAGCTGGTGGAGGAAGTGAGAAATGAAGCATGCTGTGTGACTGTGGAAACAACATCCACAAATTCTATGTGAACAGCGCCCCCTGGAGTTACGCAAAGGGCAGCAGCTTCCCAGGAGGCTTTCAGATCATCTTCCTCTGGCGCATGCTCACTCTTCTCCACCACCCCTCTGGGGCCAGCAGCCATCGCAGCCTCAGAGATAAGCAAACAGCAGCTTCTAGAGCGTGAGTCCAAATTTAACATGCACATCAGGTGACAAAGGTGACAGAGTGGGTCTCAGCCCCAGGGGAGCTGGGAAGTCTCCTTGCCAAACTATATTGGGGCTTGATCCCCCAGTCTCCTCGGGACTGCCTTGCCTCAAAGGCATGGGAGAGAGCCTTCCTAGGTACCTCTAGGCATCTCACATGGCCCCAACTCTCAGCCACTGCTCTGCTCCCTTCCCTGCCCAGCCTGGGCTCCAATGAGAGGCTCTGAGCCACCCAGTCACTGGGGGGCTGTGCACTAGGAAGTGTCTTCTCTGGCAGGGGCTGGTCACAGAGAGGGTGACATTGGGCCTCATACAACCTCACTATGTGCATGGGGTGTGTGTGTGGTGGTGGTGATGGGGTGGGGGGCTCTGTGGGACAGACAAGGAGGAGATGGCAACATGTCCAAGGCTTGTAAGCTAATGAGTAACCAGCCCAGATGTCTAAGCCAGGGAAAGTTCTAGCCCTGCCTGTCTCAAATTCCAGCAATGGAGCCCATGGAAAACCTAGGTAGGCTCTAGGTTTCTATTTCCTTTGGCTGTGGGCCCCTGGCTCAACCTATCAATATCAATGTTCAGGGTTAGGGAAGGATATGACAGCAGGGGGCGTGCCAAGCCTGGATATCAGACTAAGCCTCAGCCTGAGGAGAGAGCCAGCTTGTTTGCTTGTTTGCTTGCTTGCTTGCCTGCCTGCCTGCCTGCCTCCCTCCTTCATTTCTTCTTCTTCTTCTTTTTTTTTTTGTCTGTCATGGGGCTTGAACTCTGGGCCTGGGCGCTGTCCCTCGCTCTTCAGCTCAAGGCGAGTGCTTTACCTCTTGAACCACAGACCACTTTCGGTTTTCTAGTGGTTTATTGGAGATCAGAGTCTCATGGACTTTTCTGCCTGGGCTGGCTTTGAACCACGATCCTCAGATCTCAGCCTCCTGAGTAGCTAGGATTACAGGTGTGAGCCAGCGGCGCCCAGCCTTCCTTTCTTTTTAATGTGTTTGAACTCAGGGCCTGGACACTGTCTCTGGGCAATTTTGCTTAAAGCTAGGTAGGGCTCTACTACTTTGAACCACCGCTCCACCTCTTTTTTTTTTTTGTCAGTTGTGGGGCTTGACCTCTGGGCCTGGGCACTGTCTCTCAGCTCTTTAGCTTAAGGCGAGCGCTCTACCACTTGAGCCACAGTGCCACTTCTGGTTTTCTGGTGGTTAATTGGCAATAAGAGTCTCATGGACTTTCCTGCTCAGGCTGGCTTTGAACCCTGATCCTCAGATCTCAACCTCCTTAGGAGCTAGGATTACAGGTGTGAGCTACTGGAGCCCTGCTACCTCTGGTTTTTGAATAGTTAATTGGAGGTAAAGAGTCTCATGAGGACCTTTCTGATCAGGCTGGTTTCAAATCCCAGTCCTCAGATATTAGCCTCCTGAGTAGCTAGAATTGCAGGCATGAGCCACGGGCTCATGGGTTTCTTTTTTAAAACCTATTCTCTTACCTCCTAATATCTAGGAGGGAGCTACTATGAACATTCTTTTGCATCCTAAGGAATGTACCATGTGTTGCTAATGTATCAGCAGTAGAGAGGTTAGCGTAAGAGGCTCAGTGAGCTGCCGGGGTGGGAGCACGTTTTGGGGTGCAAGGTTCTGGCACATACCTGGTATTGAGCAGCTCTAGCTCAGTGCTCTTCTCCCGCTCCAGCTTGCTGTAGGCCTCACGGTGTCTCCGGGCCTCCTCCTCCAAGGTCTGCTCAGCTGTGGTCTCCTGATCCTTCACCATCTCTTCCAGCTCATGCACTCTGGGGGTGGGAGGGGGCAAGCTCCATGGTCTGTGTGGTCTTACTCTGACTCAGACACGCTGGGCCCTCAGAGCCTCTAACACTCCACTGAAGGAGGTTCTGGTGTATTTGCTAGACCTGTAGGCCCACCAGCTTTGCTAACCAAAGAATCAGGGTCACCATAACACCTCAAGAGTGATGTTAGTCACACGTGGCTGGGAGAGGCAGGTCTGGAGAAGGCCCAGGAGGAACAAAGTCTCACAGAGATGGAGGGACATGTGAAGCATGGGCCTGGCCACAGCTGGATGAACAGCCTCAGGCCTCGTCTCTCCTTTCTGCTCTGCCTCCCTGGCCAGAGTCCCTCCAATAACAATCCCTCAATTCAGCCTGTTGAGCATCAGGACTAAAAATAGGCACATCTTGGCTAGTGGCCCCACGCATGCCAGACCCGGGAAGGCCCAGGTCCCTTCATGGACATCATAACTAACTAGTGTTTTACTTTATCAGTCTGGGGTACTGCTCACTGACCAGTCTCTCATGAAGGCTGACCTTCGGGATGTATAAAAGGGCCCATCTTTGGGTCCTATGTGGTAGAGGACCGGACTTAGGCGATGCTTGGTCCCCTCCCACTGGTCCACAACAGACTCCCCTCTGCAGAGCTTGACTCCAAGAAAAGACCAAGGTGGGGGCGGGGAGAGGGGGAGGTGGAAAGAGGGAGGGAGAGAGAGGTAGATCCCACCTCCTGTCTTAGGTCCACCCTGGAGCTGCTGAGCTAGTGGGGAATCAGGAGTCAAGGTCACACAGCTGGAGGGACTGAGGTCCTCTCCTCTGGTCTCTCAGCAGTGGGCTCCAGCCCTCTGCAGAGCCAGCTCCACTGACCTGTGCACCAGCTGCGTGTTCTCCTGCTTCAGCTTGCTCTTCAGATCCCCACTGGTCAGACTGTCATTCTCCAGCTCTGTCACCTTTTTCTCCAGGAAGCTCACCTGCAGCAGGGACAGAGGAGAAAACACCTCTGAGGCTAGAGGTCTCA
Organism: Dipodomys spectabilis; assembly: GCF_019054845.1. Lineage (NCBI taxonomy): Eukaryota > Metazoa > Chordata > Mammalia > Rodentia > Heteromyidae > Dipodomys > Dipodomys spectabilis. The sequence goes on along the minus strand of NW_024870681.1, from coordinate 3,668,537 downwards.
GAACTAACAACGCCAACCCACTGCTCATGAGAAGAGCCGTTATGTGTGGTATGTGTGGAGTCCATGATCTATGCCCCCCATTCCTACCTCCTAAGAAGGGCCAAGTGTCTTCTGAGTCCCCAGAAAGCAGTCTGGAACACGCCCCCCCTTCCTCCCCCTAGAAGCATGCACACACAGAGTCCCTTCTTTTTCCATGCCAGGCCTACCTTCTCAGTGATGTCATTGTCACAGGAGTCAATGCTATCCCGGAACAGATCCTCAGTGCTGCCGTTACTGCTGCTGAAGTTACTGTGGTGCATGAGCTGCCTGTAGGGTGGGAGGGCACCTGGCTGCGGAGGCTGAATAGATGGGCGCTGACAGCCTGGGGTCTGGACCCAGGACTGTGGGCTGGGTGTACATCCCATACACACTATGGAGGCTGCCAGAAAGGCTGCCAAGGCTGCCCTTATTCAACCAGGGAGGAGCTTCTCCTGACCACACACAACAGGGGGTGGCAGAGAGGCTGCTGGGCCCCTCTCTGAGCGCCTGGCAGCCCTGGACAATTGATCACCAGCAGCTACCAGTGCACAGCTGGCCCATGAGGCTCTCCTCTCCCAGCTGGACACCTCCATGAAGAAGCCTGACTCCTGCTCTGTCTCCAGGGACTCAGCAAAAGGTAGTGACAGGCACGAGGGGCATCTCAGAGGCAGGCCTGAGACCGATTGGACAAGAGGGGACACAGGGCAGAAGCAGACCTCTGGCCACTCTGCCATGCCTCTCTGATGACCCTCTGCTCATTCAGCCACACACAGGATGCTGTCTGGGTCTGGGTTTGTGGCGTGGAACAAGCTGATGGGGATAACACCCAACCTGCCAGCTCCCAGGGGTACCTTACCTTCCAAAGGCTGTGCTTGAGATCTTCCGGTTGGGGCTGGAGAGACAGAGAGGGGACAGTCACTGAGAAGAGCAGCTCTGGGCAGATGTTTCCTCTGCCTCTGCCTGGACACAGGGGTGCAGGACAGGCACCCCTTCACAGAAGGGTCACCTCCCCTGGGCCTGGGAAGGAGCACTTTGATTTCCCATTGTGGGGAACATCCCCAGGGCGAGCCCTGTTCAGTAGCTCTCTCACCTGCTGGGACAGTGGGCTGCCCCGCGCCCCCAGGCCTCACCTGTTGGCCTTCAGGTTTTTCAGCCGGGCTTCCAGGTCATTCAGCAGGTTGATCTTCTTGCAGCACTGAGAGCAGTAGACGTCCAGCAGCTCACTGTTGTACGCATGTCGCATCTTCCTTGGGGTCTGTCCGGCGCTGGGCCGCAGGAGGGAGAGGAGAAAGTCACTTTCTCAGTTGCTGACCAGCTGAGCTCTGTCATGCCCCACCCTGCTGAGTTTACTTTATTTGCTGTCCCAAGACCTGGGACACCAAATAACCTGGGGAGGGGAGTGGAAATGAAGCAACAAAGCATCCTTCCCCAGTGCTGGCAAAGAGGAGGCCTTTGAGATGTACCCATGCAACAGGAAGGCAAACTGAGAGTCAAGGTCACAGGAATCAGGTGGGTGGAAAGGGATCACAGGTTCCTTGAAAGGACTTCTAACACTGAGCTCTAGGGAAGGCAAGATGGCACAGCCTTCACCTCCTCCCCTTAGGAGGGGCTGCAGCCTTCCGGCTCAGTTAAGGGCTTCTTTCCCAACATGGGAAGGGGGCGGGGCATGCCTCCCAACTAGGATGCAAGGGCCACACCCCAGCAGCAGAGCTACGTGCTCAGCAAGGAGGATGGACAGTCAGTTCAGGATCTGGCCTGCCTGACCTTTCCCCCGACTCCCACCCGGATGAGGCTGCATTAGTCTGTCATTTTTCCTGAACCCCATATATCATCCCAGACCATGGGGCCACCTGGAAGACACTGAAGACCCCAGATCTGAGTAGACATTGGTCCTGGTCTCGTCGTCGGGACAGGGGCTGCTGGGGGCACAGTCCACGTCATCGCCCTCCCCGTAGTCTTCAAACTGCTCCTCATTGCTTATGAGTGAGGCGGAGGAGTGCGTGGAGAGGTCTGATGTCGTCATGGATGGAGTGTGTACCAGGGACCTTCAGGCCAAAACATCTAGTTAGTAAGGCCGGGGTGGAGACCCAGCTGGGAGGCCCTGCGGACAGCAGGAGCCTGACCTTGGGGGCCCCACCCTAAAGAGAGCATCTCACCACAGAAACTTCCCGCAGGAGAGACGGCAAACCCATCCCACCCCCAACACTGGTTACGACTTAATGAACCAGCTACATATAATATAATTATATCTAGTTAATTAGTATTAGTGAATCTAATTATTAAATTATAGACTATCAAACAGTTGTCGAAAAGCTTGGGAAAATATTGGCAACAAGTGGGGAAAACGAGTATCAATAAAAAGTTAGGGCCAGTGTGGTGGTATATACCTGTAATCCCAGATACTTGGGAGGTAGAAGCAGGAAGATAGCAAGTTTGAGGCCAGCTCAGAAAAGAAATTCAGACAAAAGGGCTGGATTGGGGGGATACGGTGGCTGAAATGGTAAAATGCCTAGCATGTTTAAGATCCTGGATTCAGTCCTTACCACCACAAAAAATAATATATCCATCTATCCATCCATCCATCTATCCATCCCTCCATCCATCCATCCATCCATCCATCCATTCACCCATCCATCCAAACTTTGAGACTTTAAAAAATGAGTATGTAAGCTCTATACAGAAAGAAACATTGGAAAATACTTGGTGGTACTGGGGTTTGAACTCAGAGCACTATTCTTGCAGTGCAGATACTCTACCTCTTGAGCCTACAAAATACAAATATTAAAATAATAACAGGACTTGGATAGGGGTATTTTACCCCCACTGCTCACTTTTTTAAAAATCTTTTTCAGGTTTTTCTATTTATTAGCAGTACTGGGGGTTTGAGCTCAGGGCCTTGAGCCGTATCTTCAGCCCCTTTTGCTTTTATTTTTGAGCTAATATTTTGAATGTATGCCTGGGTTGGCTTGGACTACAATCTGACTGGGCAAACAAGTGAGTACACCACCATACCCAACTATTGGTTGAGATGGAATCTCCAAGCTAGCCTCAAATTGAGATCCTCCTTATCTCCATCTCCTGAGAAACTAGGATTAAAGGTATAAGGCACCATGTTTGGTCTTTTTCAACATTGGAATTAACATGTACATCTCTGAAATGATAAATAACAATGAGCTACTAGTAGCAAAGAACATGAGTCAGAGATCTCAGGTTCTGGGGTGTCTCATGGGTTACCCATGATGTGGCCTGTGATACACTGGGGACTAGCTGAGTCCATAAATACCCTAAGAACAAAAAAGAGGACCACACACCCCCTGTCACATCTACCGGCCTTTAGCCTCCATGTAACCATTTCTCCATCTTATCACTCAAAGGTTTCACTTTTCCCAAACTCACTGAGCGTACGCACTTCAAACGAGAAAGCTGAGCAGGGAAAGAAGCCCCAAAGGGTGTAGGCGACAGTTCTCAATCTATGCCCCCGAGGAACCTCCATTTCTACTTAAGGATCACAGTTTAATGACAGGGTGCTGAAGACCAAGTCTCATGGCACCTCATCCCTATTTTATTTAGTCATTTGTGTGTCCTAGGATTCTTCTGCACTTCAGCAGAGCTGCTGATCAAACTTCTCAATTCTTCCTATTATGCAGTTTACCCAAGCCCTCCTTACCTACTGCTGTCTTGCCTCCTGGTAGGTAGGTCCAGAAAACCACAGGACCACCAACTGGTGGACAATCAGCTAGTAGGGATCAATAGTTCTGTGGGGGAGGTAGGGAAGAATAGCTGACAAACCGCCCCCAGGGAGAAATCCCCAGTAACTTCTCTCAAGGGAAATGCCAAAAGCATCCTGCCTCATGAGCACTGAGAAAACCTGTTAGGTTCAATTACATGAATTTCCCTTTTATTATTCTTTGAAAATATTTTTATATTTGAAAATGGATTAAAAGTTTGCCATCTCGGGCTGGGAAGGTAGCTCAGTGGTAAAATGCTTGCCCTGCGTGCATAAGGCCCTGGGTTAGATTCCTCAGCACCACGTAAGCAGAAAAAGCTGGAAGTGGCACTGTGGCTCAAGTGGTAGAGTGCTAGCCTTGAGCTGAAGAGCTGAGGATCAGGGCCCAGGCCCAGAGTTCAGGCTCCACGACCAACAAAAAAAGAAAGAAAGAAAAGAAAAAGGTTGCCATCTCATGATTCAACCAACACTGGAAGAGTCTCTTCCCTCTTCAAATATCTCCATCAGTGCCCTGTCCCCCTCCTCGCCTATTTAGGGCACCACCTCCAACTGCCATGGCTTCCCAGATGCAGTGGTGGCAAACGGTGGTGAGCCTGTTATACTCGCAGAGACTGAACTGGAAGAGACAACTGGTGAGCCCGTTATACTTGCAGAGACTGAATTTGCAGGCTGAACTAGAAGGAACTCCTGTCTGATGATACCAAACTAGAAGGTAACTCGGCTGCACTGCAAAGTCAGAGTCACAGGGTCTTACTTAGGTCTTTTTTTTTTTTTTTTGTGGTGCTACAGCTCAAACCTATGGCCTTGATCATAGTATGTAACTGCTCTGCCTCTGAGCTATACACCCAGCCCCACCAAAGTCTTTGGAGTGGTTTTAAAAACAAAAACAAAAACACATTCCTGGGCAGCACCTGCCGAGCAAGCACAAGGCCCTCCAGCACCGCAAGAACACACACAAAAAAAACCATTTCTGATGTCAGCATGATCAATACAGAAAATATAGGTTATATAACTGAGTATAGATACAATTAAAATGATCGGCCATTTACCTCCAAGAAATAACTAATTTTAAGAGTAAATTTTCTAGTAATTTTTCTATATACAGATAGTACGTGTTCTTCTTTTAATAAAGATCATAATGACATCTTTATAACTTCTTGCTGTTTTGTTGGCTTGAACTCAAGGCCTGGGTACTACCCCTGAGCTTTTTTACTCAAGGTTAGCACTCTATCACTTGAGCTACAGCTCTACTTCTGGCTTTTTAGTAGTTAAGTGGAGATAAAAGAGTTTCACAGGCTTTCCTGCCCAGCCTAGGCTAGCTTCGATCCTCAGGTCTCAGCCTCCTGAGTAGCTAGGGTCACAGGTGTAAGCCACTGGCGCCTGAGGGTAACTTGGATTTTATAAGTATCTGATATCATGAATCTCATATCATTACTCATTCAAACTTGTCTTTGTATAGCTGTCTGAAATTCCAAAGCTTTCTGCCAGGCAGAATATCCATGAAAGTCACAACAGTGTATGTCACGTGTACCTTCTGGAGTTATCTTCCAGGAAGAAGCATGTTTCTGGCCTGGAGGCCACAGAGCAACAGTTTACTCACTTGTCCTCCGGCAGAAATAGGCTCCCAAGGCCCTGCTCCTTCTCCTCGGTGGGACCCCTGACAGAGTCCTCCAGGCCCTGGGTGCTCTCCATGGGGCTGTCCATGTCGGTCTCCTGGGGACCCTCTGGGGGGGCCAGTGTCATGGCCTCCTCCTCGTCCTCAGGAAAGAAGCCAGGCTCCCTGGGGATGAGCTCGCCATCAGCAAAGGTGGGGCCAGAGACGTCGCTGCCCTGAGAAAGACAGGGAAGACAGAATGAGCAGAGTCAGTTAGCTGAAGCTCTGGGCTCCCCATCAGAACCCATGGTACCAGCAGGATCAGCGATGGTGAGAATGGAAGGCCCAGACCCTGGGAATCCACAGAAGAGAAAGCCTGGCAGGTGAAGAATCTTGGGAACCTCTCACTTGGCTGAGAGTCCAGTGAGGAAGTGGACATCCTAGGGACAGCCATCCATGGAGAAGGGTCACAGCTAGCCATGTCCCTTCAGGGGATCTGGACAGCACACTGGAGCCCTCATCACTGACTCTGTGCAGGAAGCCCGATGCTTTGAGGAGGCACTATGTGCATGTCAACACTGGATGGCCCTCATGAAGAAGACTGAAGCAGCATGGAAGAGGAAGTCTGCATAGCTGACATCCACCCTCCATGACCCTGGGCATGCCACTGAAAGTCAGCTGCCTCCTTCCTCCTTCCTCCTTTCTAGAATAACGGAGTACTACAGGCCCAGCGTGGCCACTGAGTGAACTACTCCTGTAGCCTCTGGCCAGAGGGCGGCACAGCACCTTGGGAGGTAAGTGCGTGCCAGGCCTTTCACTTCTGAGCTTGGGGCCAGTGCTGGCCCTGCTGGGCCTGTGCTAGACAACACCAGCATGTTGGTGTGCATTAAGGTGCTTTCTCCTCATCCTAAGATGCCAGAAGAATCCTAGAGCAGGAGGTAGAAAGCCTCTGGCAGCCTCAGATAAGAACAGGAGCTGGGCACCGGTGGCTCACACCTGTAATCCTAGCTACTCAGGAGGCTGAGATCTGAGGATCACAGTTCAAAGCCAACCCAGGCAGGAAAGTCTGTGAGACTCTTATCTCCAATAAACCACTAGAAAACCAGAAGTGGCGCTGTGGCTCACGCAGTAGAGCGCTCACCTTGTGCTGAAGAGCTGAGGGACAGCACCCAGGCCAGAGTTCAGGCCCCACGACAGACCAAAAAAAAAAAGAACGGGAATCCAGAATACCTGAGGCCATCTGGAGATCCACTTGGATGCACCTGCCTAGACATGTGCAGCCATCCTGGGGTCTACCCCCACCAGGACCCCTGGGCTAAGGATGGATGGTGAATAATATGCTTGGCTCCTACCCATGTCATGAACCAATAAGGCTGGCAGCAGGCACCCTGATCATGGAGACTAACAGATTGGGTAATTAAAGCCACCTCTAATGTTCACAGAGTGCTCTCCACCTAGAGGTCACTGATCTGACCCCACATAGGTCCAAACCCATCAGGTCTTACGCCTGATGCAAGCTCTTCATTGGCAAGCAGAAAGCTGTCATCCAATGCAAACCAAAGGAAACCGGCAGTACTGGGCAACTGCCTCATTCTAGAGAGCACGCCAAGAGCACATGCATCATCCCAATTGTGTTTCATGACAACTATTTGGGACAGCCATTACTGTACCCATTTTCCTGACAGGGAAACTGAGGCTCTGAGAACAATTGTGCCAGCATCTTCTGACTAGTAGGCAACAGGCCCTGCCTTTCCTGGTAGCTGTTCACTGGTTCTATTTAACAATGATGCATCCATATTTCATGGATCTAGGGCTAACAGTGAGGTGAGTGCACTTTGTAAGGACCTGTTCCTAGGTATGACACCAGGCACTCTGTTGTGTGGAAGAGCAGAGGAGGCCTCGGGGCACACAGGAAAGCTCCGGAGCGGGGGAGGAGCTGATAGGAATCTGGCTGAGGTGGTCAGGCAAATTCCACTCAGGCCGATGAAAGATGCCAGCCTCATTCCCAGACAAATCCAAGACTGATTTGGTCATAGAATCCACTGTGGCAGCCCCCCAGGTTGTCGGGTTCCCCCTTTGTCACCCTGCTGATCCTAGAACTGAAGCCTTCCTGGAGGACTGGAAGAATTGGGGCATCCCAAGACACAAGGAGTGTGCCGCAAGCAAGGGAGCAGGGAAGCTTGCGAGACTCTGCCCTCTGCTCCCCCTTCTTGTCCCCATACCCCTGTGTGAAAAGACATCCACGCAACACCCAGTCACCATCCAGAGGCCCCAGCGTCTAGAGTGGTCCAGGCCTGGAGCTGAACAAGGCCTCCTTAGAATTTGCACAGGAAGGCTGTCTTTTGGGGAGACTTTAGGAAAGGAACAGTGTCTCCAGTAGGTGGCCCTAGCCATTGTCTGTGATCCAATCTAACTCCCCAGGGCTCTGACCTTAGGGACCCAGACCATCCCAGGCTTACCTCCTTCTCTTGCCACAGGGTCCCAAGGTAAAGAGAGACAGAGTGGATGAGCATGCCCCTCTGCCAGCCCTGGGATCCAAGCTTTGGGATCTGGCAGACTTGTTCTCAGTCCTGGCCGACCCAGCCATTCAGGGTGTACCCCAAGGTGTATACCCTGGGGCAAGTGACCATCTCTCTGAGACCTCTGAGGCTGCTCCCAAGAACATGTGACAATTTGCACATACACCAGAGTCAGAAGTTATAGTAGCTCAAGTCCTGGCCTAGCCTCTCTGGTCAGCCAGAAAGGTCTTTGTTTTTGTTTTTTTGGGGGGGAGGGGCCGGTCGTGGGGCCTGGACTCTGGGCCTGGGCACTGTCCCTCAGCTCTTCAGCTCAAGGCTAGCGCTCTACCACTTGAGCCACAGCGCCACTTCCGGCTTTTTTCTTTTTGCTTATGTGGTGCTGAGGAATCAAACCCAGGGCCTCAGGCATGCAAGGCAAGCGCTCTATCACTGAGCCACCTTCCCAGCCCTGTTTTTGTTTTTGTTTTGTTGGTCATGGGGCCTGAACTCTGGGCCTGGGCGCTGTCCCTCAGCTCTTCAGCTCAAGGCTAGCGCTCTACCACTTGAGCTACAGCGCCACTTCTGGCTTTTTCTATGAGGAATTAAATCCAGGGCCTCAGTGATACAAAGCAAGTACTCTACCACTGAGCCACCTTCCCAGCCAGCAAGAAAGGTCTTGATAGCCAGGCAGCCACGGCTGGCAGATGATCTAAGGCCAGGAATTACTGGAAAGAGTTCTGAGGCCCAGAGATGGAGAAACAGGGCTCAGCCATTCTGGCTCAGCCATCAGCAGTCCCCTCGATCCCCTCTCCACTTTCCCACCCAGTATCCAGCTGGGACTGGACAGCGCTGGCCCCAGCTGGACACAGGAGCCTGGAGGCACACAGCTTGCCCATGGGGGCCATCTCCAGTTCTAAGAGCTGTTCTGCCAGCATGTGAGCACAGAGTCACCCCTTTCTCTATAGGAAGCTGACAAAGGCTGAATTCAATGGAGGCTGAAAAGGGCCAAGTATTGCTATATATGGGGTGCCATCCAGCTTCATTCGGTCTCTGCCCTTACCAGCTTGTCCTGGTGGGGAGGTGCCGTGAAGCCACGCCTGCCAAGATCAAGTGCTTTCTGGCAGCAGCTAATGTACAGAGACCACGGACTCTGGGGACTGCACTTCTGCACTCACTCTTCATAGGGAGCCACGGGGACATCACATCTGAACCCCACGGGAGAGCACCACAGGGAGCCGTGGGAGCTGTTAGCCAGCACTGGTGAGCATGCTGCGTCTTGGTATGGCAAGCTGGGAAGGTGGGACCAGAGGACTGGAGGCCCAGGGCCAGTTCTGGTGTAATCACTGCCTGGCTGTTTCTGAGCCTCAGGTAAAAGTGATAAGCGGACCGGTGTGACCGGATGCCACAGAGAATCAAGGACAACGCCTCACATCAGGAGGACTTGAAAACATGGCAAAGGAGAGAGGGGTGGGTGTGTTCGGAGTGGGCTCAAGTGCCTGAGTGCCTCAGTTTCCCCATCCACAGATAGGATTAGAATTAAGTAAGCACTCACAGTCTTGGTACAAATGAAAAGTCTACAAATGTGACCATTATTATCGTCATCACTGAAGACTCCCAAGGGTGATCCTGAGTTGCTGACTCCTGTCCAAGCCCCTGGGATGCTTTGCCTCTGACATGTAGGTTCGGCTTTTGTTTTGGAGCAGGGATAGGGACCCAAACTTCTGCAAGTGGCAGAGCCTGGCCTCTAGTGGTCAGGTGCCTCTTCTTCCCATAGCTAGGTCCTCGCTGCACACTAGTTATGCCCTTGAATGGGTGTTAAGTTGAACTGCTCTCTGAGGAAGGGAGTCCAAGAGGATCTGAGGCTCTGGCTCATCCACCCCCAGCCCTGGCAACAACTCCGCTCTGCAGGCAGTAACTGAGCCAAAGCACAGCTCTGTGGGGACAAGCCTGGGTAAAAATAGCCAGGGCAGGCACGTCCCAGCTTCCCTGGAAGCCAGGCACCCACAGCACACGTGGACCCACAGCACACGTGGGCCCACCACAGGGAAGGTGTGTGATAGTGGACACAAGCCAAGCTAATGTTGGGGAGGAGAGCTGCAGCCTGGCAGGCCGGGCACTTCTAGCTAGCTGACAGCCCAGAAGACAAGGGCCAGGGCAAAAGCTTCAGTTCAGGGTGCTACTGCTTCCAGGTTCCGAGAGGGATGGGCCTGGGGTACCTGGTCTGAGCTCTCCTACCGACCATGGTGGCTCAGTGGCTCTCACCATGCAAAGATGATGGCAGAGACTGTAGCTGATCTGTGCCGTGGCTGCTGATGGTTGGTCCGAGGTTAGTCCTCAGCAGGGTTGCCAGGTGCCAGGAACGGATGGGAATTAAGGGGAGGCCAAACACCTACAGGAAGACCAGCACCTTGGCCTGCCTATAACACGGGTAAGGGCAAGCCCAGGTGAGCTAGTCACTAAGCCAAGCCACTAGGGCTTGCCCCGCATCACAGCAAGGCTGGTGGGGGAGGCCGAGGTCAGAAGACAGGGCAGATGCTATCTTCTCACCTCGGGGCCAGGCTCCCCACCTCAGGGCTAGCCTCCCACCCAGGGAGGGTGCCAGGACAGCTTACAGGCTCTATCCCTCCAGACAGGGGGCTGGAGGTGCGTTGCTGAAACAAGATCTCAGCTCAGCTCAAGATCCACAATAGGAGTCCCCAGGACAGATCTCAGAGCAACTCCTGAGCACTGCTGTCGGCCCCCAGGAGACCCACAGGTCCCAGGAGGGGGACAAGAGTAACAACCAGTATTCATCCTTAGTCTCAGATAGGAGGCCTTGCCTCCAGAGGGAGGTGCCCAATCACCTCATTTCAGATGGGGACATGGCAGTGCTTGGCAGACCTGCTTCAGTGTGATCAGATACCACGGGCTCTGGAATCTCAGGCTGGTGCTAACTGGAAGAGAAGGCCAGGCTGGGACTCCCAAGCCTCCTGTGCCACTTATACAAGGCAAAGGCGGGGGGGGGGGGGGGGGCGGTGCAAAGGCGGGGCCCTCATTTACACACCTTCCCCCCAACTCCCACTAGGAGTGGCAGAGAAAGAAAGAAGAAATGTCAGGCAGCCCCAAACCCAAACCAGAGAGATGAGCGAATTCCTGAGGGGTGGCAGAGCAGAGGGACCAGTGGAACTAAAGGCATCTAAAGACAGAGCACATCCTCAGTGAGGGATGGAGTGGGGGTCTCTGGGAGGCACCATGAGGGAGTATCTGGGGCAGACTCTGGTAGAGCCCACTTGGGCACTGGTTGGAGGTGTCCATGACCAGCATACCCAGGCTGCCTCCAAGGCTGTGGGGCCTGGAGAACACTCTACTCCATGTCTAATCCAAACCTTCCCCCAGGTTGAGGCCATCTTTCCCCACCAGAACGCTGCTGACCAGAGAGCAGCCCACAGGACATTGCAGAGAAGCCAGCTGGCATTGTGATGCGCTTTCCCCCTTTTCTCCTCTGCTGCTGGCGGAACCCAGGGCCTCTGCATGGTAAGCAGGCGCTGCAGCAGATCTGAATCTGAGACCTGAAGGGTGTGGGGAAGGCTGGTAAGAGCTGGTTTTCAAGCCCATTTAGGCTTCAAGGGACCTTCGACTATGTTGCATTGTCTTCCCAACTCCCTCCACCCCTGGAGAGACACTCCGCCCCTCACCTGTACTGTACTACTTTCACTCGGGTAACATGTGAGCATGTAAAAATAGAGCAACTAATAAAATTAAAAGTTACTCTGAGGAAGAAAAGGAATCAAAAGCACAAATCATCCAAAAGGAATCAGGAAGAAGAGGAAAAGAGAAGCAAAGATCAGATGGGAAAAATAGAAAATAAATAACAACTCAACCATATCAGTAACACATTGCATGCAAGTGGAGGGAACAAGCCCATCAAAACGCTGACAGCAAGAGACTAGATAAATAACTGCATGCTATTTAGATGCATATTTAAAAAAATACACACAAACACTAACCAAAAGAAAAGCTGAGGGTGGGGTACATTAATCTTAGGCAAAGCATTTTAAGGCTAGAGGGAGGGACACTTAAAAATGATAAAGGACTTAACAAGATATAACACTACCTATTTTTTGCCTGTAATAGCAGTTTCAAAATACACAGAGCTAATCTAAACAAAGCTAAGAAGCTGGAAATTTGAAACTGCCTCTCTCCGTAAAGGCGGAGCAGGGAAGAGGATGACAAGGCTCACAAGAGAGGAACTCCACAGTCTGACCTGAGTACAAAGACCCCCCAAATACTCCAAAAGACAACCAGATCAAAAGCGGAGTGTGGTGCCTCATGCCAGTAATTCTAGCTACTCAGGAGGCTGAGATCTGAGGACAGATTTAAAGACAACATGGGCAGAAAAGGCCCTTAAGATTCTTATCTCCAATTAACCATCAAAAAAGTGGGAAGTGGAGATGTGGCTCAAAGTGGCAGAGTGCCAGCGTTGAGTGATAAAAACTAAAGGATAGTGACACACTCTGAGAACTATAGCTCTCGATCAAAGGACAGAAAAGTTAACTCCCAGATCATACAAACAAATGAAAATTTAAATTGTGACTGGTCTATTTAACACTTTAATGCATTGATTAACAGTTTCAAAATACAGAAAGGGCAGCTCTGACAAACAGAATAATGCTGAAACAGGGTCTAGATGTTGGGTGGTGCTAAGGGACAATGCTTAATATTGGAGGGTGTGTTAACGGTATATTAGTTACAAAGAGAAATGCACTTAGTTTTGATAATATTTGTCTAATTTCCTTTCAAAGAGTTAGGGAGTAAAATGTTACCAAGCAACTCTGGATTGTGTTGCCAGCCTCGGAATTTAGTCCCAGGACTATGAGAAAACCCATTTCAGTTGTTCAGCTTCCTATCAGCAGTACTTTGGTATGGCAGTCCCAACAACTGGTATTCCTCCTCCCTATTCTTGGGGAACCTGACGCTCCACCCACCTTAGCCTAGATGCCTCACCCATCTCCCTGCCCTGAACAGAAGGGAATTCCTTCAAAGTCAATTCACTTCCAAGTCCAAGAGAACTTTTGGCTTTCCAGACCAGAAGGTCACTCATCAAGAGACTCCAGGGTCAGGGGTATGGTTCAAGTGATATGAACACCTGTCTAGCAAGTGCCAGGCCCTGAGTTCAAACCCCAGTACTGAAAAAAAGAAAAAGACTCAAGATTCATCTGTTTATTTATTTCTGGTCTCTGCTCTCCACAATCAGTTTGAGATACTGCAGCTCCTTGAGACATCATGTTTTACTGCAACCAGATCTTGGTGGGTCTATGTGGAACAGAGTAATGTTTTGGAAACACTACTTACATAAGAATCTAATTATTATTTCCATTGTCTGTAGTCTCTCAAATGCACATTATGTTTTAATTTTAAAGAAGTATATGTACAATTCAGACATCAGAATTGCAAAGGCAATTTTTGTTGGTCCAGATCTGTATTTAGCATAGTTTAGGACAGATGTAGGGGGTTGGAGGCGTGGCTCAGGTGATAGAGTGCCAGCCAATGAGCAGAAGAGTCAGATACCAAGTTTAAGTCCCAGTCTTGGACAAAAAAAAAAAAAGACAAATGTAAAAGCTATTTTACCTAAATAGTGACTGGTTTACAAAAGAAGAGACCAACAGGCAGTCTGTATCCATAGCCTCTAATCCTAGAGCGGCCGCCTCCGTGGCTCAAAGGGCCTAGTAATTGAGCAAGATAGTCCCAGCTTCTCTATTCCAGACAGTATTTCTGGCTACTTGAAATCTAGAGTGTATTTCTTCCCTCTGTTGTGGTCAGAGTGGGAAGGTGAGCCCCAACCGCTCATGGGACACGTGGGCACCCTCTCAGCTGTGAAGCTAGCTACTCTATGACGTGGTGCAGAACCTGGGCATCCCTCCCCCACCCACCATCCAGGGCAGTCATAGTGACTAAAGACCCAGCTAATCTGGAAAATCATCTCCAGGGAAAATCACAGGGGAAGAGGAGAGGCCTTGGTAACCCATCTTCTGACCAAGCCCTGGATGGGGTGTGGCATCCCCCAAAACCTTGGGTCCTAGGTCCAAGTACCCCATAAACCCACTTCCTCGAAAATAAAAGGGGGAGATTCAAGGAGGCCATCTGGTCTACCCCTTCCCCCTGCCAGCACTAACAGCCTTGATTTTCAAATGAGATGGCAGACTCCTAAGGCAAACTCTCAGGGATTATAAAAACAGAACTTAAATTACTTCCACATCTGGAAACCAAACCCGGCAAGCAAGCCCCAAGAATTCCAGGCATGCCAGCCATGAGAAGCCGCAGGTCCAGGGAGGGCGTCCTGTAAACGCAGGGTCCCCTCTCCCACCCACCTGAACTCACACAGGAGAGCTCCCTGCTGCAGGGGGTGTAGCCAGGCACACTGGGGCAAGGAGGGGATGTGGACACAGGCAAGCCCAGCTATGGCCAGCCTGCTCTGGGGGTCTCGGAGGACCCCCATGTTTCCCTTAAGTCCCTGGAAAAAAAAGTCTCAGATCCAAATCGAATCCACTCTTACATTTCCCCCCTTCTTTACTCCCAGTTGTAATTATCTACAAAGTTGGGGCCCCCTAGCTTCAGGCATCCCATATAAATGCTCAAGGAAGATTTCCCTAAGTACCCTGAAGCTCCTGTTCTCCTCAGCCACTGTGCCTGGAGCTCTCCTGAGAAAGCATGGACCAGGCACTGGGGAAACTCACATGTCAAAAGCAGAGTCTCAGGCTGCCCGCCCAATGGGCGCACATCAAGGGCTCTCCAGCCTCCTGGAGCAGGCAGCTATTTTGAGCTGCAAATTACAGCTTTTAAAGATGTGGCTGTTTGAAGTGAGGGCTTAATTGTTCACACAGCCTCAAGCTTGTGGGACTTGCTTTGGGGGCTCCATGTTTTATTAACCATGACAGGGGGAGCTCAGATTCAAGGTGAAGGCTTGGATGGGGGTGGGAGGCAGCTCCTTCCCCTCTTGAGTCCTCCAGGCCGGTACCCTCAAAAGAGGTGACAGGGAACTTCCCAGAGACAAACCACTGCCTGCTTCCAGGAGCCTAAGTGTAGCCAGGGTGGGAGCCTAGCTTTCCTCCCTGGGGCCTGGAGAGGAAGCAAGGTGCCAGTTGGCACCCACAGCGAAGCTGGTAGCTTAGCTCCGTCAACCTGCCCTCTTGGGGCAGGTACATCCTCCTCCCACCAAAACTGCTTTTTTCTTTTTTTTTGTATAGGGGATTGAACTCAGGACCAACTTGAAAGCCATCCGCCCCCCTTCCTCCCCCAGTTCCTATACTTTTAGTTTCTTAGATTTGCTATCTCTAACTTTGCTCAGGCTGGTCTTGAACCATATTGCTTTTTACCCTAGTCTCCTGAGGAACTGGGATTATAGAGAGGTTAACACCCTGTCAGGCTTGTTTTTTTTTGTTTTGGGTCCGGTCGTGGAGCCTGAACTCTGGGCCTGGGCACTGTCCCTCAGCTCTTCAGCTCAAAGCTAGCGCTCTACCACTTGAGCCATAGTGCCACTTCTGGCTTTTTTCCTTTTGCTTATGTGGTGCTGAGGAATTGAACCCAGGGTCTCATGCATGCAAGGCAAGCGCTCTACCACTGAGCCACCTTCCCAGCCCTGGCTTGTTTGTTTTTTAAGACAGGATTTCTTGATAACTTTTACCCATCTTTGAATCTCAATCCTCCCATTCCAACTCCTGAGCTGGGATTACAAGGAGAAGCCATCACTTTCTGCTTTCATTAACTCTCCCCTGCCCCATTTTCCATCAGGAAAGGCTCCCAAAATTGTCTGGCAGACTCAGTTCAGGTATCTCTCTGTCCTGTGGAATTTGCCAGACCCAGTTATTCAGCTACATGTTACAGCCCAGGGGTCTTCCCAGGATCTCCCTAGAGGCTCAGGCAAGAAAATCTTAGGTCTAATCATAACCATAGATTGAGGCTCAAAGGGCAGTGAATTCCCAGGACAGTCTACCAGGAAGCCCTTTAAAGAGCCTGTCAACCAGGTACGATGGCTCATTCCTATAACCCAAACTGCTTGGGAGGAAGAGAGCAGGAAGATCATGAGATCAGCTCAGACAAAAAGTTAGAGCGACCTCATCTTAACCAATAAGTCAGGCATGGTAGCCTGAGCCTATGATCCCAACTGTTTGGGATGTTTAAGTAGAAGAATCTCAGTTAGTCCTGGGCAAAAACATAAGACTCTATCTGAAAAACAATTAAAGCAAAGAGGGCTAAGAGGGCTGGTTGGTTCAAAGGGTAGAGTATCTGTCTAGCAAGTGACTACAAACTCAGTGCTACCTCACCCTACCGCCCTAAAAATAAAAAATAATTTAAAAAAAAAAAGAAGAGCTTGTGAACTCTAAACTACCCACAGACCCAGGTTCTGACTCCACACATGCGTAGCAAAGTCCTTCTAAGCAGGCCCTGGCTTCAGGACAAATTACTGCCCCATTCCCACCCCACACTCCCCATGCCCTGGCCCACAACTCTTCTTATGCACAGGAGCTTCAATTTCACCTCTTCTAAGAAAGGGACTCCAAATTTTGGCACTTGAACTTGACTGAGGGAGTTCGAAGCTCAGGAGGAGATGGGAAATCTCTGAGGAAACAAGATTGAAACCCACCAAGTCTCCCTCCAGCCAGCAGCTTCTCTGCTAGCTGCAGTCAGCAGGATGTCCCTTACCTGTCCCCTCAGCCCTGTTCCCTCCTCAGACAGCAGCTCACACCTTGCCCTCCATACTAGACTCTGTGTGGCCTCCATCCCTACTCCTCCCCTGCCCCATTGTGCTGCAGTGTGGTCCCTCTACAGTTAAGTCATCCTGTACCCGGTGCCCTGCCCAGGGATCTCCATGTGCTGGTTGTCAGCTAGCAGTCTTGTGATCCTTGTCACTTAACTAGAGAAGCACAAAGCTGACATACACATTCAGGTGGGCCCGGAGGAACACAACAATTAAGGCATTAAAGGAGAAACTCAGAATCAGAGAGGTTAAGTGAGTTGTGAAAGATCACAGAGCCAGGGAGCAGAGCAGGGAGGGGCAGTATAGAGAACTTCTGTGCTTTGGGTGATGCAATGTCCAGTGCAGTGGGCAGCACGGAGCACCAAGCAGCCTATTCTGGCCCTGCAGACCCCGGGGACAGCAGCCAGCCAAGCTAGTTGCAGGGAGCCAGGCTCACTGCGCTATCACAGGCATAGGCCTGTCACCAATCTCCCCTTCCCCAGAACACAGCTCCTAAGAGGCTCTGTGTGGGAAGACTTCTTAGAAGAGAGGAGCAAGGAGAGAGAAAGTTGCTGAAGGAAAATGGGTGAACATGGAAACTGAGGCACAGTGGGAGGAGAACAAGAGAATGAAGGAGAAATTATGTCTGAGGGGTAGAAACCCTCGGGGTTAGAAGCCCTGGGAACACCAGCTCCCCGTCACCTCAGGAAGGCGGCAACCATTCCCACCATCATTTCTCCTCTCAGCTGGGCAGATGAGCAGGGTGGCCCTCGCAGGACTTCCAGCTCACAGAATCATCTGATGTGGGACAGGGCAGCCTCTCCTTAGCTGCCTGTGGCTACCAGCCTGTACAGACAATTTTGTATGACCTGCAAATGATGTTATAAATATTCAAATGGCTCTTTGCAGAGAAAAGGTTCCCCACCCCTGCAGATGACAGCCAGCAAGATAGGAACAGGGATAGATGTTCTGTGCCCACCCTGCACCCAAATCAGGTCAGGGTAGGGAAGAATCTGGGGCTCAACTAACTACCAAAAAGCTGGAAATGGTGCTGTTCAAGCCCCAGGACTGGCACAAACAAAACAAAACGACAATGAGAACACAGAAAGGTGCCTGGCACACTGGCAGCTCAGCCTGAATAATCCCAATTACTCAGGAGGCTGAGATCCGAAGATCACAGCTGAAAGGTAGCCTAGCCAGAAAAATCCATGAGACTCTTATTTCTGGTTAACCAGACAAAAGCCAGAGTGGTGCTGTGGCTCAAGTGATAGAGAACCAGCTGTGAGGGGAAAAAGCCGACCAAGGCCCTATGGCTGGTAAGGCAGCTGGAATCTGAGCCAGTCAGCCAGTGTTCAAGTTCATCCCTTGAAACCACACGATAGGGCCCCCACAGATCATCCTGCCTCCACTGCGAAGCGGCTCTACTCTCTACCTTAGGAACTGGGCAGATTATGTAAGCTTTCCAGAGGTTACCTAGTTTCTGGGTTTCATTAACTCCAAGAGGCCCAAGATTTTAAGTTGCACTGTTATTTTAAGAACACTGAGAATGAAAAGGCACTATCAATTCAATTATAACATTCCAGTGAGAACACAGCGCACACCAACCTGAGCTGCAAACGTGTGAAGGAAAACAACTGCAAACTGCAGCCTGAATATAAGCAGGGAGGAGGATTCAGTCAGAGAGAGAGAAATCCTTACACGTGTGTGCCCACGAAGGGCAGCCCACGTCTTTCTTTCAAGCATGCTCCTGTACATGTGTGCAATGTACGTGTACACACACACACACCTGATACCATAAGATCCTTCATTTGTCACTGGTGCAACCATGCAGATGATCACACAAAGACATGCTGGCCAGACTGCCTTGTCAGCAAGAGCTTTACATGACCACCAGGCCATAGATTCCAGGTTACCTTGCAATGCCAGGTAGATCCTGTCCTGACCACCACCTCCTGGGCCTGCCAGGCTCCAGGCTGGCCTGGCTTCGCTTCAGTGGAGCTGCAGACCTTGGAGCGGCCAGGCTGGATGGACAGGTATGTTTGCTCCCTGGAAGACTACCAAGGACAGTCACCTTATGTGGCTGGTGGCTGCACAGCCTGCACCTTTCTGTCTGGCCCGCCTCCAGACCTCCGGCGGCCTGCGGCCAGCCAGAGCGGCAGTGCTTTAACAAGGCAGACCTGAAGGCTGCCAGGGCAGATGGGCAACCCTGTTCCAGTCTTGCTCCAAGCAGACTCTTCCAGCTGGGCACAGGCGGATGGACCGGAAAGCTCTGACTGGAGGTGACCAGCAGGTGCTGGAGTGTGTGTGTAAAGGGCCACTCTCTCCTTGGTAGACCTCCAGGCCATGGTAAGAGAGGGAAGACTCTAGAAGGAAAGAGCCAGGCAGAGCCTGGGGGAAGGCTGTCACCTCTGAATACACTTTGCATGTCATCTGAGGCCCCAGAGACTAATCTGCGGAGGCCTAGCTGGTTCTTTAAACACTAAAAAACATAGAAAGTGCTGGGCATTGGACTCAGGAGGCCGAGATCCGAGAATCGCAGTTTGGTTTGAAGTCAGTCCCAGCAGACAAGTCTGTGAGCCTCTAATCTTCAACTAACTACCAAAAAGCCGGAAATGGTGCTGTTCAAGCCCTAGGACTGGCACAAACAAAACAAAACAAAACAACAACAGCAACGAGAACAAAGAAAGGTGCCTGGCACACTGGCAGCTCAGCCTGAATAATCCCAATTACTCAGGAGGCTGAGACCTGAGGATCACAGCTGAAAGGTAGCCTAGCCAGAAAATCCATGAGACTATTTCCAATTAACCAGACAAAAGCCAGAGTGGTGCTGTGGCTCAAGTGGTAGAGAACCAGCTGTGAGTGGAAAAAGCTGACTTGAGGCCCTGAGTTCAAGCCCTGGTTCCAGCATCAAAAAGCCAATCAAACAACCAACAAATCAAATCAAACCAAACAACAAAAAGGCATGATGGTGTTCACCTGTAATCCCAGCACTTGGAAGGCTGAAGCAAGAAGCCAGCCTGGGCTATGCAGATCTTATCGCAGAAATCCAAAAAGCTATAAAACATCATCAACAACAAACCCTCCCACGTGCTGAGGTGACACAGGTCCTCCGGTGGTGTTTGTCCTCTGCCACCTTCCTATTTCCACAATGACTCCTCTTGCAAGAGCTGAGGTTATCAGTGCCAAGGCCAGTTTCTGCCAGAGGAACCCAAACGTGGCTCTGCAGACCCTTCAGGCCTTTGCACACAGAGTCCACCCAGACGGTGAGGCCGGAGTTTGCATCATCCTCATGCTACAGACCGGGGAGCTGAAGCACCGAAGGTAAGGCAGGTGGCTGAGCTGGGATCTGAAGTCCAGGTGTCTGGGGCCCTTCCCACCTGCCTTTCCCTCCAGCCATCCATGAAAAGCCAGCCAGGTGAGAGTTTATGGCCAACCAAGGCATTTTACACCACAGAGGCTCACTATATTCTCACCATTCTCACCTGAAGAAGGGTGAGGTAGCTCGTGCAAAGTCCCATGGCTAGCAAGCAGCAGAGCCAGGACCTACACCCACAGGGATTCTGGCTCCCAGACATTTTTATTTCTACCTGAGAGTCTGGGATGAGGACGGTGCCTGGGTTTGAGGTGGGTGTTTCTCCCAAAAAATCAGTGAGCAGGAAGGAGAAATTTGCTCCCACTCTTTCCCATCCCAAAAGGGAGACTTAAATCTGGTACAAAGCATAGACACACACACAAACACTCCCTTCGGTTCCTGTACATTACATTAAAGCCTATAGGGCACCGAGGAGGATGGGCCACTCAAGATGACTGGAGAATGGACCCACCCCCTCGCCCACATCCCGGTTTTGTTTGGACCTTCCTCTTTTTGGTACCTTAAAAGAAAAATGCTCTCCTGAGCAGAGCCACGGATCATAATAACTGACTGAATGCTGTTTGCATTTGAAGGGTTATGTGGTTAAGAGAGAATTCAGTGGCCTAGGGAGCTGGAGGAGGTTGACTCAACTAGAGATAGGACAGATAGTTAGAGAACTTCCTGTTTGTTAAAGGAAGTCAAGCACAGAGTTTAGACAAGCTGGTATTACTACTATCTACCTGCCAGGAGATCTGAGGCTGGAGGTCACCCATACCCTATGTCCCCAGACACTAGCCACCTTGGACCCTCCCGGCGACACATGTTTCTGGCTGTCTGCTGTCTCACGGATTTGTCTGGCTGGGCTACCTTTCAGGCCATTGGAAAAGTGAGGAAGTGTAGGGCAACAGACTCCCTGGGAAGGGCTCAGCCCCATAAAAAGGCTTCACACTGCTCTTGGTTGGCTCTGAGACACAGCTGTGCCCATATTACCAGTGAAATGGTGCTAGTTATTTGTGTGGTGGAAATGATATGGCATGCAACTGCCCACACGCCTGTGTGTACAGACTTATATGACCTTCTGACCCCAAGGGCAGGAAGTCCATAGCAGTGTCACCTGCAGATACCTCCTTGTTCCTGAGAAATGCTACACTGCTCAAAACACCTCAGTGCCAAGGGTCCCAAATAGAGCCATGAAAGGCCAGGCTTTCTGGTCTCAATTTCTGCTGCTGCTCTTGACCTGCTCTCCCTGGGGCTGTTTGACACAGAAGGCACCTTTCTATCTCCTGGAACTTGGTCCCCCTTCCCCTTCTCCCCAGCCCACTACCAGCACCATCTTGCCCTTGGAGTTCTTTTTTTTTTTCCACACAATCACACATTTATTGCTGTGCTGTCTGGGGACACCATACAAATGCCAAAGTGCTTTGATTACAGAGGCCCAGATACCCCTGAATATTAAGAACGTAAGAGTCCAGATTCAGTTTATCCTTGAGATCGGTTCCCATCACCTACAAGCACCTGGATGCGTGCACGCGCGCACACGTGTGTGCTTCACAGCAGCATGAAGTCCTCCCCCGCTGGGAGGAATGTGGGAGAGGTAGAGGTCATTGAGTTTCCTCCTCTTTCATGTCACCTCTTGGCAACCTGTGTCCAGCTTGTAGAAGCGGCATGATTGCCCTTGCAGTTCTAAGGTTACAACATCCCAAACACAGGTCTACCTCAGGGCCTTTGCAGATGCTTGTTCTCTCACTCAGTGAGACTTCCCTGGCCACTGTGTTTAAAGCCCAGTGTTCCCTCTCCCCAGCTTGACCTCCTGCCCACCTTACAGGCTGACTGTCTTTTGGTTGGCCTGTCTCACTACCACCAAGCAGCTCCAAGAAGGCAGAGATTCCAATGTGCTTCATTCATAACTAGACCCCCGGTACCCACAACAGAAGCTGGCACTAATTAGACACCCAAGTATTTGCTGAATGAGTGAGTTCAGGAGTGCCTGTCCTGTGCCAAGTAATGTGCTGGGGACTGGGAACCAGAAGGCTGTGTCCTGAAATGCCATCTGACAAATGAGACTGTTGGAAGAGGTGCTGTGGCTCAAGTGGTAGGGTGCTAGTCTTGAGCAAAAGAAGCTCAGGGACAATGCCTAGGCCATGAGTTCAAGCCTCAGGAACAGCACAAAAAGAGACTGCTATGCCATCCAGGAGAAACTACAATGTCCAGTAAGATACCAGGTGGGCTTGCCAAATCAATGTGCCAGAGAGGGTCATATGAATCCAGCTGTAGACTTGAGCAGTCTTCCTCATTTCAATTGGAAATCTGACAACATAAATATCCAGTCACTCCATCAAGAGCCAGCAGAACTTGTCCAGAGGGAAACCGTGTCTAGCCCCAAGGTGCTGCATACCTGGCAAGGCCAGGCACTGTCTCTCAGCAAACACCAGATGGACCAGATAAGGAATCTTCTTCCTTTTTAAAAACACAGCAAGCCCCTCACCAGAGGACAGCACAGGCTGGAGGGTGGGGAGAGCATTCTGTCCAGGCTCTCCCTCCTTCATCCCCAAGAGGCCTGCCTTCCAGGACTCAACCTGAATCTCCTACTTCTTCAACCTCTTCCTTACCCCCATCTGCAATAAATGCACTGAAGTCTGGTGTGGTGAGGGAGAGAGAGAGAGAGAGAGAGAGCATGCATGAGCGAGCGCACAGGATCAACTTTGAAAAAAAAACCCAAAACTCCTAGTATAACAAACCAGGCAGAGGGGCACCCAGCTTCAGGAAGAGGTTTCTAGCCTCTGATGGGTTTGGGATGAAGACAGGAAAGTTTTGAGGGATACTCATGAGTAGCTAAGGAGAAAGGCCCTGCTAGAAGAGGAGGCTAAGAGACCATGAGATGTCAACATGGCCTAGGGAGGGGCACTCATGATCGGTAGGGACACTTCTCATTGCAGACTGCCTTCTAGAATCCCAAAAGAGATAGCCTAGGCTCCTTAGGTCCCTCTAATTTCTGCCTTTCTCCCTCCTCCAGGATAAAAGTCCTTTTTCCAAGGACAGGCTCCAGGCAGTCTGTCCAATAGTAAGATCTCCCTTGGGACAAAGGTCACGTCTCCCAGGGCTCACCAGACCAGGCTAGTGAACCATTCCTTCCTTCCCTCGGTCCAGCCAGGTCTTATCTCTCCTCTCTCCCTGGGTCTTAGTCATCTGCCCTGCCCCCTTCCATTAAATCCAATGTCCCAAAAATTCCAAAGCTGATCTCTATCAGGCATTTACCCAAGGTTGCTGCCTACAAGCTCAAATCCCACGTTCTTTCCTGGCTTCCTGTACTCTTGCTGGCCACACGTGGCTCTAATGTGAAGTCACAGGGGCCGCAAAGAGACCGGACCAAATTGTCCCACCCCAGGGGAAGTGGACATCCCAGGTTAGTCCCAGGCATCCAAGATCCCCAAACACCTGCAAACACCCCAAGTGCAGGGAAGTGTCCTATGTACAAGATTCCCTGGGCACATAATCAGCAACTAATAAATACCAATTAAACAGGGGAAGGTCTGGGCTCCCAGTACCAGCATTGAGACCCTAGCCAGTGGTGGAGTGGGAAAGACATCCTACTGTAGAGATGGGCCACACAATTCGGAACACTCCCCGCTCCCCCCTGCCCCATCTTCTCCCCCTCTCTCCTGGTGATCTCAGTAACCATCTTCCTCCTGGAGAGGGACCTGGGCTGTCCCAAGGGGATGCCCCACTGCTTCCCAGGATACCATCTGCCTCCTGCTCTGGGAATGGAGGGAGGGCAGACACTTGGTTGGGATCACTAAGACCAATCCAAGGGGTTGCTACTCCAAGATAGCACATGCTGGGGACAGACCCCTCCGTTCCATGGAGAAGGAAGCATAGAAATAACGTCCATGAAAGCTGGCGTGCTGCTCAGAGCCCAGGGATATGTCCTCTCTAGCTGTCCTTTCTAGCTCTCTTCAAGGAGAGGGAGAGGAAGAAATGAGGTGACACTAGCAGGTTCGCATGGACGACAAGGAATAGGGTCCAGGGCTATGGTTAGGACCCGATTCCCCAAAGCACAGATAGGACTTTTCAGAAGCTGCAGTGGCCAGGCCTGGGGAGACACTTGTCGCCCACAGAGGAGCAGTTGTGTCAACAACTACTACGTGGGCTCCCGGGACTCTAAGGGCGAAAGGGAGGGCAGGCGGTGGTGCACATCCCTCTGCCAAAGCAGCATCCCGCGGAGATGGGGCAGGATGCTGTCCCCCCCCCGCCGCCCCCCCCAAACCCCAAACTGGGCCGGCTTTCTCTTTCGGTCCCTCGGAGGACCTGGGAAGGAAACAGGCTCGCTGCAACCTGCTGAGTACAAACTTGGCCGAGCACAGTTCCACTCCCCCCCCCACACCCCGACCTCGGCCCCCGAGGGGAATCGCCCAGCCAGGGGCAGGACGGGCTCTGGGGGGGTCTCACCAGCCCCGCAGGGGGGCAGGGGGGAGGCAGGGGCGCTGGGACAGAAAGATGTCCGGGATCGCAAGCCCCCTCCTCAGCTCGCAAAAAGTTCCTCCCCCCCGCCCCCGCCTTTTAAAACACTTTTGGAAACTGCGACGCCCAGCGCGGCCACCGCTCCGCGCGCCCGGGACCCGTCGGGCTCCCGCACGCACCTGGGTGCGGGCGCGCGGCGGGGAGGAGGCCGCGGGGGCAGCGGCTGCTCGGCCGTGCCCGAGCCGGCCGACGCAGGTAACCCGACCTTCTCAAGCCGGCGCCGGGAGGGCGGACGCCGCCAGGGCTGAAGCGGGCGCAGTTAGTTCCGCGCTCCGCCAACTTCCCCGAGTCCCGGGATCGCCGGCCGGGCCAGGTGCGCCCCATCCGAGCCCTGCAAGCCAGAACCCCTCCGGCTGCCGCTTACCTGGCTCCCGGGAGCAGGAGGGGTGAGCATCCCCGGAGCGATCCGCTACAGAGGGATGAGAACGTGGGAGCGGGTCGGCGGGACGCACAGGGACGCAGCCGGCAGCCTGCAGCCAGCGAGCGCAGGAACAATCCCCGGCCGCGCGCCTTCGCTCACACGGTTCGGCACCAGTTGAAGGCGCGGCCCCGCCCCCGCCGGCGCCCGTTGCCGGGAGACCCGCGTGGGCCGAAGGGGCTCTTTGTATCAAAGCGGCCGTGACGTCACGAGGCGCCCGCCCGGGCTCTGGAACTCTTAGGGGCGGGGCCTCGCGTGGGGCGGGGCTTCCACCAGGGGCGGGGCTTCACTCTGGGAGGGAGCCAAAGGAGCTGGAGGAAGCGCGGACTGGGCGTCCGAGCCCCGGGGGCGGGGCCCAGTGGCCCCGCCCATCCAAGGTAGGGGCAGGTGGCTGAGGCGGCGTTGACCAATAGTTGCGCAGCCGGGGGCGGGCCCAGGAGACCTGGCGCCTTTGAGGGTGGAGCTCTATCTAGGTCTGTTCAGGTACTGCCCCCGAGTTATTATTGCTTCTGCTGGGAGATAGCACAAGGTGAACGTGTAATACAACTCACGCTCCTCCGGCAGTTTCCCGAATACTCTCAAGTGTTTGCAGTCGCTGTTTGCTGTCACCGCTATGCGAGATTCCAGCCTGCATTCTTGGCCTCAGGCTCTAGGACTTGAACTAAGCACTGCCAAACACTACCCGCAATACAATACCCCATCACCACCTCCCTCACCAGCTGGAGTCTGACGGTGTTGATTTTTATACTGAATCCTACCCACAGCTTTCCCCATCTTTTCACGTAAAACTAAAGTACCTATTACCAGCCCAGAGTACAAAGAAAAAAGGCAACAAGAATCAAAGAACCGAGGTTGGAGGCGTGGTTCAGATGGTAGAGTGCCAGCCAATGAGGGAAAGCATCAGATACCAGTTCCAGTCCGTCTGGGACCAAAAAAATAAGAACCAAAGAACCAAACAAAAAGAAGAGGCTCCTTTTTGTAGAATCTACATCAGAAGTGTGTCCTCCTAACTCTTCATCATGCTGGATTAAAATAAGGCAAAAATGATGTAATGAATGCAGAGCAACAAGTAGTGCTAAATGTGGTTTTCCTTTAACATGAAGTTGCATTATGTAACATCAGGTTGCATTCTGCAGTTTATCTTCCTCACTGAGTGACTCCAAGCCGGTCACCTTTTCCTTCCCTAAATTCTTACCCTCAGCAAGGTGGCCTGAGCACTTTGGTATGCATATGATTAGCTGGGTGTTTGATCTAGTTCCACTGCATGCACAAGCACACGCACACACACACACACACACACGCACAAGCGCACGTGTGCACACACACACACACACACACACACACACACACACACACACCTTCTTTGCCTGATTCTCAACTTCTTTGTTCTCAACTTCTTTCTCTTGTACATAAATTCCTACCATCTCTCTGTTTACTAGGTGAAAGCAGCCTATTGGGACTCTAGACCTGCTTCAAATTCTCCAAAAGGGACAGCCTTAACTAGAGGAGGCCTCCTCATAAAAGCTGCATGAGAGAGGAGGCATGATGCGTGGGGTGAAGGGTAAACTCCAAGGCCCTTGGCCCCTGAATTATGGCCTTCAGTTTCTGTTCTGAGCTCTGGATCTATGTGCAGAGGCCACAGTTCCCACCCTTGCCTGTCACCCACAGTCCCTAACACATAGGAGCATCATGGTATATTACAAAGAATCTTAGTTTCACAATAAGACAGACTTGTGTTTGAATCCTGTAACAAGTTCTGTTACCTCTCTGAGACTGTGTGCTCATCTGTGAGAAGGGAATGGCAAAGCCTCACCTCTTGAACTGCCATAAACCCTAGCATAGAAGGTGCACTGCATTTTAGGATCTCAGCAAATGTATGACCGTCAATGAACCCCCTGCAACCCTGCCCCACTTCCCACTTTTACCCTGAAGCCTGAGCTCAACAGCTTCAGTGGGCTTTAGGGTGCGGCTGAGTCCAGCTCACCTATCTTGATTTCTTTTCTTTCCTTCCAGCTCCCACATTGCCCTTGCGGACTTATGGGCCCCCAGAAAGTAGGTCACACAACAGAGTCACCCAGAATGAGGAAAGAGAAGCAGGACTGTAGTCAATTGTCACTTCTCTGGGTCCTGGCTGTTCTCAGCCAAGACCAATGGAGAAAGCTGCCTGGCAAGCCCCTCCAGGCCCACCCAGGCAGCCGGAGTGACATTTTTGGGAGCTCTGTGGAGGGGGAGGTGCTAGGGGGCCTCTTTGTTTCTCCTACAGGCAATGAGGTAGGTATTGTCCTGGAAAGAAGAGTGGCAGAAGAAGGCTCAGATGGGTTGAACATTCCTGACTTTGAAGCCTCTGTTTACCACAAGGAAGTTACTAAATGTTTTGGAGCCTCCATTTCCACATCTATAAAATGAAAATAAGATGTTTCCTCTTTCAGTCAGTTGTGAGGTTTAAATGCAACAATAAAATAAGTGTACAATGCCTATCATGTTGCAAGCACGGAACAAACAGTAACTCCCAGTTACTCCCACGGCAGCCACCAGCCTGTCTGACAGAGGTTACATGTGTGAGTGCCAGCGCCAAGGGCCATATCTTGGGCTCACCACTTTGTAGCTAAATGATCCCAGGCAAATTTAATTCCCAGCTTCCGCATCTGTATACTGCTGATAATAGTTGTGTGTGTTTTAGGATCAGAATAATCAAGACCCATAAAATACTTAGAGCCTGGCTTTAGCAAGTATTTAAATAGGAGCTGTGGCACATTATGCCTATGGCAAGAGACTGGGGAGAATAGGGTGAAGATGAGAGACGGAAGCAGCTTTGGGGGTGAGTTTAGGACCCTGACTTTCATGAGAGAACCTGCCACCTGCCAGCAGGGAATCATTGATGGTTACTGGTCCTGGAGTGAGAGCAGTGACTGTATCTGTGCAAAAAGACTAAACAGTATGGGGACTAAGGACTCCGGGCCAGGTCTCAGGGATGCTAGTTCAAACAGTGAGTTGTTAGGAAGTATAGCTCTGTCCCCTGACATGGTGGCCTCCCCCACCCTTGGCTAGGCAATGGGAGTGGGAGGAGTGTCTTTAGTTAATGTCTTTGGTCCCTTAGCATAGCAGTTTTTAGGTTACATGTCCGGTTAATTCCCTTTTTTTTCTTTTGGCTCAAGGTTGGTGCTTTACCACTCCCAGTGTTTGTTGATTAATTAGAGATAAGTCTCTGGATTTGTTTCCCCTCCTGGCTTCAAACCAAACCAGGATCCTCAGGTCTATAGGCATGAGCCACCAGCACTCAGCTCTCAATTACTCTTCTCTCCTTCATTTTATGGTTGGGAAGACCAAGGCTCAGAAAGGGCTGGGAATGTGTCCAAAACTACCCAGCCAGGTAAGCCATTTGGATCTTTTTATCTGGATTGCTCTTCATGTGCTGATAGTTTGCTTCTCAACTTTGGTGTTAATTTTTCCCTTTTTTTTTTGTTGTTGTTGTGGGTCTTGAACTCTGGGCCTGGACGCTGTCCTTGAGCTCTTCAGCTCAAGGTGTGCACTCTACCACTTGAGCCACAGTGCCACTCAACCAGGTATTTTCTAAGCAGAGCCTGAGACTCAGAGAGGCTTCTTACTGCCAGTGTAGGGCTTAATCTTTTCTGCTGTCGTTCTGATGCTTCTCTGATATGGGTGAGACAGTCAGGAATGGGAGTGGGTGGATGCTAGCCTTATCAGAAGAAAAGAACAATCCCATTAACAACAGAGAGTCATTCCAGAAAAGGTCTACAATACCCTCCTTCAGATGACAAGTCACTCTGATTAATTCTGTTCTCCAGCGCTTGGTATCAAAACTGTACATACTACCATGATGTTGACGCAGAGTCTGATAGAAGCAGCTGGAATGTTGACAGGCAGGAGTCCCATCCTCCAGAGACTGAGGAGATGGAAAACTCAGGGCCGTTAGGGTGGCTCAGGATTAGGGACCAGAATGGATCGTGCTCCTCCATACCTCTTAACTATTTTCCTTTTGCTGCCAACAAGCAGCAGTTAGCTTCACAGGAGGCAAAGTAAAAAGGCAATGCTTGTCATGTTTGAAGTCACATGGAAGAACTGTCTGTAACACACAGTTCCGAGAGAAGGAAGAGCTTTTCTGAGCATCACCTGTGTTAACATTAGCCAAGCAACTCACACCAATTAACATTAACATTCGCCAAAGGAATAGAGAACAGCTGGCGCAAATGATAACTATATACATATATACATATGATATCTACATATATATTTATATATCTAGGTATCTAGATAGATAGATAGGTAGACAGACAGACAGATAGATCCATTCAGTGTTTCCCAAACTGAGTTCCTTGGAATCCTCAGGGTCCTGTGGGGACCCTGCCAAAGAGAAAGGGTACTCTGGCAAGCAGCAAAAGGAGCTCTATTTCTCTCTGCTTTCCATGCGGTCTTTCACATGAGAGTCCATGTGGACAAAGGGTTCTGTGGCTTTGGAAATGTTTTAAATCACAGGTCTAGTATAACCACTCATTCCCAAGCAGGGAATCCCATTTAGGAAACAGCTCCCTTCTTCCCAGCTGCAGTGGATTAGTGGTGGAGCCCGGATCAGTGCCTGGCTCTCCTGACTGTTCAGTGTTTTCTGAGATGGACATCGATCACTAACCAGGTTGGACATCATTTATCAGGCATGGCCTAGAGCTGGGTTCTGTCCACACAATGTGGCCTGAACATGATCCTTGGCCAACAGTGTCACCAGCTTCTTCTCCAAGGTTCAAAGCCATGAAGTCTTGTTGTCTCTTTTTAGAGTCTCTGAACTCCATCTATCCTGAGGAAGGGTCACCTGTCACTCTTCAGCCTGTTTTCAATCCCAGAGCACTCAGCGACTGCAACTTGGCCTAGGAAAGGGAGGAGAGTACAAGCAAGACCCTGGGATGGCAGAGGCTGAGTGACCTGATCTCCAACACAGAAAAAGTATGTGTGTGAGAGAGAGTCCTGAAGTCAAAGCCCGGGGTGCCCAGGGCCTGAATTGGACTAGCCAGTATCGTCCTGGGAGAAGAGGGCAGCAACCTCATACTCCTTCACCTCAAACCCTGTAACTACACAGGGCTGCATCTCTTCTCCCTGTTCTCCTTTGGGCAGCACACCCCTCCCCTGGATAGCCTGGACGGCACCCTCTACAGCCTAGTGCCACCCCCAGGGAAAGACCTTGAGGAAAGGACCTTGACGGTCCTTTGAAGCTGTCTGTTCATGGGTCCAGCTCCCCATGGTAATGTCTAGCTGGACATGGCAGATGGGCTGGGACCAGGTCTTATTGACTCTGGAATCCAGGCTGGGACTTTAGTGGTGCCCGACTCTATTTTTGTCAAGCAGCGCACACACAAACAGTGGGTTTTCTTACTCACTCAAAGCCAACGGGGAGGAAAGAACAGTGAGAAAACGCAGATTTCCTAAGCTATACAACCCGCATCTGCTCTGACTCATGCCATCGTGCAAGGAGAAGAGGTGGCAGGGAGGGGAACAGCACAAGGCCTCCTTTTGACTCGGGCTGGGCTGGGCCAGGAGGGAACTTCCTTTTCCTGTGCATAACATAAACAGCCTCTCCCCTCCCCACACACTGGGCAGTGTGATGCCCTGGACAACTCACTGCCAACTCAGGGGCAACCTTTTTTTTTTTTTTTTGTCAGTCATGGGCCTGAACCCTGGCCTGGGCGCTGTCCCTCAGCTCCTCAGCTCAAGGCTAGCACTCTACCACTTGAGCCACAGTGCCACTTCTGGCTTTTTCTGCTTATGTGGTGCTGAGGAATTGAACCCAGGGCTTCATGCATGCAAGGCAAGCACTCTACTACTGAGCCACCTTCCCACCCCAGGGGCAACCTTTTAAGAATGGTGGTAAAGCAGGGTTCCTATATACATTAAAGTCCCTCAGAAAGCCGGGCACCAGTGTCTCATGCCTGTAATCCTAGCTACTCAGGCGGCTGAGAGCTGAGGATCACAGTTCAAAGCCAGCTAGGGCAGGAAAGTCCATGAGACTCTCTCTCTTTCTCTTTTGTCGGTCATGGGCCTGAATTCTGGGCCTGGGCACTGTCCCTTAGCTCTTCATCTCAAGGCTAACACTCTACCACTTGAGCCACAATGGGCCTGAATTCTGGGCCTGGGCACTGTCCCTTAGCTCTTCATCTCAAGGCTAACACTCTACCACTTGAGCCACAGTGCCACTTCTGGCTTTTTCTGCTTATGTGGTGCTGAGGAATTGAACCCAGGCCTCATGCATACAAGGCAAGCACTTTTCCACTGAGCCACCTTCCAGCTCTCTATGAGATTCTTTTTTTTGGGTCGGTTGTGGGGCTTGAACTCTGGGTTTGGGCACTGACCCTCAGCTCTTCATCTCAAGGCTAGCGCTCTACCACTTGAGCTACAGCGCCACTTCCGGTTTTCTGGTGGTTTATTGGAAATAGGAGTCTCATGGTCTTTCCTACCTAGGCTGGCTTTGAACTGAGATCCTCAGATCTCAGCCTCCTGAGTAGCGAGGAGTACAGGCGTGAGCCACTGCTGCCCGGCTTCCATGAGACTCTTATCTATAATAAACCACCAAAAAACTGGAAGTTGCATTGTGGCTCAAGTGGTAGAGCATTAGCCTTGGGCTGAAGAGCTGAGGGACAGCGCCCAGGCCCAGAATTCAAGGCCCATGACTGACCAAAAAAAAAAAAAAATTCCCTCAGGATCTTGAAACTGTCATGCCCCCACTCCACTTGATGCTAACTCAGACTGGGGTGTGGCTCAATGGTAGAGTGCTTGCCTAACACACACAAGTCCCCAATACCATAAACCAAACGCAACAGCAATTAAAAAAAATAAAAAGTTTCTC
Source organism: Dipodomys spectabilis (assembly GCF_019054845.1). Taxonomy (NCBI): domain Eukaryota; kingdom Metazoa; phylum Chordata; class Mammalia; order Rodentia; family Heteromyidae; genus Dipodomys; species Dipodomys spectabilis. The sequence goes on along the minus strand of NW_024870681.1, from coordinate 3,636,852 downwards.
CAGGTGATTCCAACACAGCAAAGCCTGGCCTCTGCTGGGCTAAAGGCTTGCTGGTAGAAGTGGATATTGGCAGAATCACAAACTAAGCTGGCGATATTCATTCATTCACTCCCCGTATGAACAGCTAACAAGACTCTGCTATGTACCAGATAGCCATGATCAATGTAAAAGCTTGTCTGATTTCCATGGGAGTCCATTATAGTGGGGGGCAATCAATGATAAACAAATGATTAAATGATATACAGGAACCATGCTGCAAGAAAACCAGTGCAGGGTGCGGGATAGGGAGGGCTGGGCAGCAGAAAGACGGCTGCCCCAGGATTTAGGCAATGCACTGGCTTCAGGAGAGGGCCGCTGGGCTTGCTTGCTGCAAGCAGCAGTCACCTGCCATCCTCCAGGTCCTGCTGCTGCCCCATGAGGCTCCTGCTAGCCGCCTGCCCTTGAGCTGCTCCTCCAGTCAGAGGCCTGGTTTCCTCTCCACAGACCTTCCCTGTCTCTCAGCAGTAATGCCTGTCACAGGCCAGGGAAGGGAGGCAGGTGGAGATGATCTTTCAAGGATCATTTTGTGCAGCCTCTGGGGGACTTTTGAGTTTGAGGGGAGGAAGAGGTCATGTGGAATAGACACTTGGGATCAGAAGACTTGGGTTTGAGCCAGAAGTGGCGCTGTGGCTCAAGAGGTAGAGTGCTGGCCTTGAGCAAAAGCAGCTCAGGGACAGTGCCCAGGCTCTGAGTTCAAGCCCCAGGACTGGCATAAGAAAAATTAAAAAATAAAAAAAGCAATGTCAATGGCTTTTCAAAAGTGTGTTTGCCTCTGGATGCTCCTTGGACATGAATTGAATCCCAGCACGTTCAGGTCCCACAAGGGAACCAGATGTGATGCAGCCTGTAATCCTGGCACTTGGGAGGCTAAGGCAGGAGGAACTCAAGTGTGAGACCACCCTAGCCTCACACATTATACAGTGAAATAGAAAGAGCCAGGCACCAGTGGCTCATGCCTGTAATCCTAGTTACTCAAGAAGTTGAGAGCTAAGGATCCTGGTTCAAAGCCAGCCTGGGCAGGAATGTCTGTAAGACTCTTATTTCCAATTAACCAACAGAAAACCAGAAGTGTCACTGTGGCTCAAGTGGTAAAGTGCTGGCCTTGAGCTGAAGAGCTGAGGGACAGCGCCCAGGCCTACAGTTCAAGCTCCGAGACCAACAACAATGACAAAATATAGAAAGGAGAGGGGGAGGGGGTGAACTTGTTCAAAGTACACTATCTACATTATCATAATGAAACCCTCTGGTACTATTAACATATGTTAATAAAAATTATAAACAAAAATAACAGAAGAAGAAGGAAGGAAAAAGCTGGAATGGGAAATAATCTTTAAAAAAAAAAGAAGAAGAAGAAGAAGAGAAAGCCAGGCACTGGTGGCTCACGCCTGTAATCCTAGCTACTCAGGAGGCTGAGATCTGAGGATCACGGTTCAAAGCCAGGCCGGGCAGAAAAGTCTGTGAGACTCTAATCTCCAATAAACCACTAGAAAACCAGAAGTGGTGCTGTGGCTTAAGTGGTAGAACGCTCGCCTTGTGGTGAAGAGCGCAGGGACAATGCCCAAGCCCAGAGTTCAAGCCCCATGACAAACAAAAACAAGAAGAAGAAGAAGAAAAGAGAAAGAACTCACTCATAGTCACAAAGCTTGGGAAAGATAGAAGGACCCATACTGGCCCCAGAAAGAGGAAGTAGTTGTGAGTAGACTGAGTTTGCCTCTTCTGGTTCCTGGACAAACTTCTATTCATCCTTCAAAACCTCACTCAGGTGTGGCCTCTCAGGTGAAAACCTCTCTGCCTCCATAAGTAATTCCCTATTTCATGGCCTTCATGCCTCAAACATGAGCTCTGTTTCTGTGAGGAACTCAATGAATGTTACCAGGATTGGTCTCCTGTCATACCCCTTTCCAGGCTATGATTCCAGAGGTATGCATCCCAGCTGGCTTTGGATCCCATCTCCTAACATTGCATATAATGGTCACTGGGAGAAGTCTGGGCCTAGGAGGAACTGAAGCTCTCTCCCACAGTCTGCTTCACTGTGCGTTAACAGAAACTTTTCAGAAGTCCCTAACATGGCATTCAAAAGGAGAGAAGAGCAGGTGTCAAAGAGGCCTTCCTCAAGATCCAGTAGCCTCTTCCCAGAGCAAGAGCCATCTCAGGGCTGCAGAGCCACCTATCTACCCAGCAGAGCTGTGGACAGGGCCTGGACAGCAAAGACAGAGGATTTTCCTACAGCTATTAATAAGAACTGCCAAATATGGACAGCCACTCCATTACTTCTCACTTATTATTACTACGTAACAATCTTGTAGGGCAGATGTGCCTGCACCCATATGTTAGATGAGGAAGCTTACACGGTGGAGCCCAGGCAAGAGTCCCATCAGCTCTGCCAGCCCACGTTCAGGACTTTCTGCTGCCTTCCTTACTGCATGACCAGCCAGCCTCTGGATGCCAACTGGAATTGTTAAAAGATAACAAACTACTGAACAAAGATGGGAGAAGCCTAGGGGCCATGTGGGACTCACTTTGCTCTGTCATCCTTGGAGAACAGGCAATCACTGTCCAGCTGGGTGGCTTTCCATTCACTGCACACACACACACACACACACACACACACACACACACACACACACACACACACACACACACACACTCTCTCTCTCTCTCTCTCTCTCTCTCTCTCTCTCTCTCTCTCTTCTGAAATCCACCCACCTCTCAGGGAACATCCCAGCCTTGAGGTGCAATGACCAGCCTGTCTGCCCAGCTGCCTGGGTTAGAGCTCAGGACAGGGCACTGAGTGCCCTTGAATTGGTTGCTGCTTCCTGCTCCAGTTCCAGAGACACACCCTGGCATTTCCCTGGGTGCCACCAGATAAGCTGAGCAGGACAAGGCCAGAGTGTCAGGGAAAGAGGACAGGAAACAATATTTGCTTCTTTACAAATGTTTTGTGAGCTGAGTATGGTAGGGTACACCTATAATCCCAGCACTCAGGAGAGTCTGGGCTACAGAGTTAAGACCTTGTGTCTAAAAGAATTCAAAACTTTGGTGGAACCCCATCTCTGAAAGCAAGAAAGAACTTGGAGATCAAATCAGCTGCCAAGAAACAACACAGAGCCCCCTCGTAGGAGAGAGCAATCCAGTGAGTTTTATCTTAGAGCCTTGAGACCTCAGACTTTTCTCACGTGATATAGCCACACTAGGACTCAGTGTTCTGTGGGAAGCTGGCCTGGGAAAACAGTACCAGGCTCCCACCCACAGGCCTATGTAATTACTACTATTTAAAAGGTCCAATGGCCAATGGCTGTGGGTACTCGCTGTGCTCCGCCTCTGGCTCAGGGCCTCTCCAGATACAAACTCACTCCTCCCCACTAGCCTGTGAAGCAGGGATCCTCCCGCAGCACGGACAGTGACTCCCAAGTCTTAGAGAGGTCTGTCAAGGACAGGAGACTAGTAAGAGGAGAGTGAGGATATAAACCCAGGCAACCTAGCTCTAGGAGCCCCCAAAACTGTGAAAGCAGAGAGGTTTGAGTGTTATCAAATAATCTTCCCCCAAAGTAACCATTGTGGAGCCTAGATTGCTCATCCATTCACTCCGGTGCAACGCATTCACCGGGCTGTATCTACAGGCCAGGCCTGGGGCTGCCACAGGAGACAAGGGTGACACAGCCTTGCTCTGAGGTGCCACAGTCACTCTTCTGCCCATGGTGCCCTGGAGCCCCCGGCAGTGCTGGTCACTGGGGGCCTGTGAGGTCATCAGCAACGGCTGCACACGAGAGAGAGGCCCTATGGTGGGATCCAGATGTTGCCCTGGCTCCCCCCACAGCTCCATGTCCTTCAGCCGTGGTCTCTTACCCATCTACAGTATGTAGAACAGGGTGGGGGTCCCATACCCAGCTATGCCCATTCTACAGCCTGGCTACTCCTTCAGCCCCACAGCTGGTAGATAGGTGCAGTCTCTTCCAAGCTGCTCCCCAGAAGGTGTCCCAGCAGACCCTCGGATACTCCCCAGCACCGTCGCTGTCCCTTCTCCCAGCCATGTTCAGCTACATTCATCTCAAGCACGAGTGACATCTTTGTCCCCCTCCAGAAGGAGAATAACTTCTAGACAAGGAGGCAGACAGGGAAGAGTCCCTCCCAACCATCTCCCAAACCCTCTCAGCGAAGCTGGACTACAAAGTGTCCTGTCCCACCACAGCCCCACCAGTGACAGGACACCAGCAGGCTCACAGGCCCAGCCCCCCAAGACAGCAGTCAGCTGGGCAGCCACCCTGGGGCAGCACCTAGATGGTCCAGTGTCCCTGGTTCAGCCGAGGCCTGTCCAGGTGTGGTCCCTGAATGAATAGAACCACAGTAGCAGGCGGATGGGCAGGTCTCAGGCGCACACAGCTCCTTTGTGACTCTCCTGCCAGGGCTGGGCAAAGAAAAACTAAAGGCACCCGGCCCTGGGACACTGAGCCAGTGTTCCTCACACTTGGGGGCAGCCCAAATTCAGGTAGAAACTGGAGAGCAGAGGCCAGAGGAGGCCCGTGGGGGGAAGGGAACTGACTTAAAAAGAAGCTGGTATTCCAGGCCAGCCCCCTCTGCAGTCCACAAGGCCACATTCACAGAGGTGAGTCCCCCCCCCCCCCCACGCCCCAGGGCTGACCCCAACTCTCTCCACCAGGTTTCTCATTTGAGCACTTGTAGTAGCCAGGGTTTATAAAGTTGCAGCTCAGTGAACTCAACAGTTGCTCCTGGGGTAGGTGGGGCAGAGGGAGGACAAGGCTTGGTTCCTGTGAGCTGCTGATTGCAACATGTTTGCCAAACAATCAATATACAGTCTTGTTCCATAAAGGTCTCTGTTTAACTGACCCCTTGTCTTGCTTAATATTGCATCCACTGATTCACTAACATTCAACTGCACAGCTCTGTAACTCTTTCTTGCCTGGGACACCTGTATTTTTCTCCACAAGCACGCCACATCCTTCCAGCATTGAGGGCCATTTTTATCTAGCGAAGACATTACCAGCAAAAAGCACAAAAATGCAGAAAACATAGCCTGAAAGAGAACCCTTGCTTATAGCATGAGAAGGTACCGTGGGCAGCTTAAGTTGTCACTACTCTGAGCATGTCTCCAAATGACCATGAAGAAACACTGTGATCATTGGTTTAGGGGTTATAGACAAATTTTAGCAATCAGACAAATTTGCAAACACAAAATGAGTTATGGGGGGTGGGGGAGGGGAAAGGGTCTATACATGACACATGGAAAATATTTAGCAAAGCAGCAGCTTCTTAAATATTGTCACCGTTACTATTATTTCTTGTGGACTCAACCATATCTTGGTCCTTTCCTTGGACTTTTCCCATTTTATGAAGTCCCAGAGCCAGGTGTCAACTGCCAGCCTAGAAACCTTTGTATTCAATTGGCTTCCCACCCTAGTCCTCTGCCCAGCAGCAGCTACTGCCCTCCGCTCAGCTTCTTCAAACCAATCAGTGAGGCCCTGGCCACCTGCTCCCACTGGCCCTGCATTCCCATCTGCACAAGGGCCCCAACTCTGCACCTTGCAGTGGCCGCAGGAACACGCTCTGCTCCTCACTCACCTGTGTGCACAGGTGTCTGCCCGGCCCCTCCCAGCACTCAGCTACTGCCATCTGGGATTCTCAAGAAACCAGCCAAGCTCAACGGCCCCTTCCCAGTGCCTCCTTCTACAGAGAAACACTTCCACCACTACTCTCCATCCTTTGCTTAGCTTCAGTTTCTTCAGAGCACTTGATCTGCTTTACACTTGCATTTGCAGTTTGTCCTCTTCCCCCGAATCATGGAAACCCTGAGGGAGGGATTAAGCTGTCAGCAGGTGTGTCCTAGGTAGAGTACATGGCTGGGAATCCCTCTGAAGAGCAGGGAAGGACCTGACATGACCAGGGCTGGGTACCTACCCCAGTGGTGTCTGTGAACAAAGCTTCTTCACTTTTTACTAAGTTATATTGTGTGTGATGTGGATATCCTATGTATAAAATTTTATATATACAGTCAAATGGGTATACATAATATTATATAACCACTCTATAATGTGTATTATATATAGTAATAGACTATAGTATATAAAGTGTACATATTACTATGTATAGTAAAATGGTTACTATAATGATATATAGTATATGTATAGCAAAATGGTTACTATATGTAGTAAATATAGTATATGTAAGCATATATAATATGCTCATATATGCTATTTACTAATTTATGCTATTATATGTATATATACTTGTATATGTTATGTGTAAGCATATATAAGTATACGTACTATACTATATATGACATATAGTGATATATATCACTATATATATAGTAAAATGGTTAGCATAGTGGAACAAATTACTATAATCTCCAATAGTTCCTTCCACCATGAAGAACAGCTATAAAATAATCCCTCAGCAAAAATCCTTAATACACTGTTTGTGAGTGAGTGGTTTGTGTGTGTGTGTGTGTGTGTGTGTGTGTGTGTGTGTGTGTGTGTGTGTGTGTGTGTGTGTGTGTGTGTGTGTATGTTGCTACCTACCAAGCCACTTGCTTGGTAGGTAATCATAATTCTGTCAAGTTTCCATGGGTGAAATCATGCAGTATTTTTATTTCTGGATGAAGCTTTATGACATTAAATATAAGAACTGAGCTTTTAGCTGGGCGCCGGTGGCTCATGCCTGTAATCCTAGCTACTCAGGAGGTTAAGATGTGAGGATTGTGATTCAAAGCCAGCCTGGGCAGGAAAGTCTGAGACTCTCTTCCCCAATAAACCACTCAGAAAACCAGAAGTGGCGCTGTGGCTCAAGTGGTAGAGCGCTAGCCTTGAGCTAAAGAGCTAAGGGACAGCGCCCAAGCCCAGAGTTCAAGCCCCATGACCGACAAAAACAAAACAAAACTGAGCTTTCAAGGTGCAGTTTGACCACTAGTTCCTCACCTGCCCCAAGTTTTAGGGCAGAGTCAGCGGCTCCTGTATCAGCTTCCCTACCCTGTGCACAGCTGGACCCTCTGTCCCTATCCCTGATCCCCCATCACACACACTGCCATACCTGGCAGTTCTTCACTCATCCAGGGCCCTGCCTGTGTACAAAAGGACTCAATCAAGGTCTAGAACTTGATCTTTTTGTTTGTTTTTGCAATCCTGTGGCTTGAACTCAGGGTCTGGGCACTGTCCCTGAGCTTCTTTTACTCAAGGCTAGCACTCTACCACTTGAGCCACAGCGCCATTTCCAGTCTTTCCTGTGTATGTGGTACTGAGGAATCAAACCCAGGGCTTTATGCATGCTAGGCAAGTATTCTCCTACTGAGGCACATTCCCAGCCCAGAAACTTGATTGTAAGTGACCTTTAGGACTGAGTGTGTGAGAACTTATGCCAAGGCCTCTTACCACCTCACCAGGCTACCTGCTTCTGACACAAGCCTGGGTACAATCTGCAGGACTCACTGCTCACTTGAGTGCTGGGTGAGAGGCTTGCCACTTGACTCTGAGACTCACATTGGCACATCTGGTACCTGGGGCCAACATCTATGAAATGGGAATAAGAGCACCTACCACATAAAGACTACTTGGTAGCAGGTTCCAAGCACCTGGCAGTATGTGTATGTGGTGGTGGTGGTGGGGGGGGGGGCCGAGCACAGTGGGTGTTTAGGAAGTATTCCTCAGCGAGACACCATTGGCTCACACCTGTGATCCTCAGCTTCTAGGATTACAGATGTGAGCCACTGGAGGATTACAGTTCAAAGCCAGACCAGTCAGACAAATTCTGGTGACTCTTATCTCCAATTAAATAGCAAAAAGCCAGAACTAGAAGCATGGCTCAAGTGACTGAGTGCCAGCTATGAGCAAAAAAGCCAAACAAGAACTCAAGCCCTGAATTTAAGCCCCAGTGCTGGCACACATGTACACAGATACACACATCTGCCCACAAAGGAAGAAGAGGAGGAGAAGGAGGAGGAGGAGGAGGAGGAGGAAGAGGAGAAGGAGGAGGAGGAGGAGGGGAGGAGGAAGAGGAGGAGGAGGAGGAGGAGGAGGAGGAGGAGGAGGAGGAGGAGGAGGAGGAGGAGGAGGAGGAAGAGGAGGAGGAGGGGAGGAGGAGGAGGAGGAGGAGGAGGGGAGGAGGAGGAGGAGGAGGAGGAGGAGGAGGAGGAGGAGGAGGAAGAGGAGGAGGAGGAAGAGGAGGAGGAGGGGAGGAGGAGGAGGAGGAGGAGGAGGGGAGGAGGAGGAGGAGGAGGAGGAGGAGGAGGAGGAAGAGGAGGAGGAGGAGGAGGAGGGGAGGAGGAGGAGGAGGAGGAGGAGGAGGAGGAGGAGGGGAGGAGGAGGAGGAGGGGAGGAGGAGGAGGAGGGGAGGAGGAGGAGGAGGAGGAGGAGGAGGGGGGAGGGGAGAAGCATTTGTCCCTGTGCTACCAATCCTCCAGTCCGTTTGAAGGTCATTGCTTCACTTTGTTGGATCCTGAGAGCTCCATATCACCTGTTCCCCCTCTATCAGGCCTGTCCTGAGGGCCAGGGAGAAGATTGTTCCCCGGTTACTGGGTTTACTGAGCCCAGTACTTGGGCTTTCCCTGCTTCCTCGCTTGTTTCTGAACTTTGACCTTTGTCTCTATGGTCTGAACACATCTCGTGTCTCTCACAAGAGCACTCCAGGCCTTAAAACCAGGAAGGGCCTGCAAGCCAGGAGAAGGCTGATAATCTGTACACCCAGGAGCGGGCTAAGGCAAGGGGCTGAAGATCACTGAGGCTTTCTGACAGTTTTTGCACTCAGATATTCCCCATAGGTCACAGCCACTTTGATAACGGGATGCCGAAGAGTGGAATGGGTCCCAGAAGTAGAAACACTCGAACTTCAGCTTCCTCCTCTCCCACAGTAGGTTAGACCATGTGACCTCTGGGAAAGTCAGAAGGTCCCCTGAGCACAGAGGCCTGGGTCAACCACAGGGTGACAGAAAGAGCTTCAGGGTAGGATCATGTGAAGACACAAGTCCCAGCTCTACCATTTAACACCCACATCAGCTCCCAGGCCTCAGCTCAGCATTGACAAGATCTCTAAGGAGATGGTGTTTGCATAATTTTTCTGCTGGCTCTGGAAATGTTTTAGTTGCTGTTAATATCACTATGCCCTGCTTCTTTGTGGGCTGGGCATATAGAAACCAAAAGCAAAGCAGAAATTAGAATAAGAATTCTTTCATATGTTTTACTGGGATTTGAACTTAGAGGCTCATGCTTGATAGGCTGATTTTCTACCACTTGGGCCACATCTCCAGCCCTGATTTTTGCTGGCTATTTTGGAGATGGAGTCTCCTAGACTTTTCTGCCTGGGCTGGCTTTGAACCTCTACAGTCCTGATCTCAACTTCCTGAGTATATGGGGTTACACATGTGGGCCACCAGCAATGGCTTTGCATACTTTTTTTTTTTTAATGTCTCAGAGGTCTTCCTTATAACCCACATTAAAATGATTTCCCAATTCTTCTTTCTGCCAGGTATCATCTAGCTTCTTAGAGCACTCCTTCCTGTCACCCTCTCGCTTCCAACTGAAAGCCTCAGGAAGGGCCCCATGGGTCCTCAGCTCACAGCACCAGGCCCATGGTGAACACTGAGCACTGGGGAAGGTAAGGGGGAAAGGTTCAAGGGCACGATGCTGCATTTGATGCTACACGGGCGGCTTTGCACATGTCTGCACAGCCCAGTGATGGCCAGCACTCGCAAGGGCCTTTCTCTGTGCCAGGCACCACACCAGGAGCATCATGAAAGTCAGCATGTTCCACCCCTCATGGTCCCACCCAGGGGCATAGGCCCATATCTACTGTGAAACCACCAAAGCTTAGGCAGCAAGGCCACTGTGTGCTTGGGGAAGCCCTGCCCGTGCATTCACATGGTTATATGTTCTGTCTATTTTGCAGATATAAGCCATGTTGAGGGTTGTTGTTGGTTTTGGGTTTTTTTGGTGCTGGGGCTTGAACTCAGAACCTGAGCACTGTCCCTTAGCTTCTTCCCTCTAGGCTAGTGCTCTACCACTTGTGCCACAGCTCTACTTCCAGCTCTTTTTTTTTGGTCCATAATTAGAATAATAGTCTCTTGAACTTGTCTATGGAAGCTGGCTTTGAACCACAGTCCTCCAATGTCAGTCTCTTGAATAGCCAGGATTTCAGGCATGAGCCACCGGCACCCAGCTCATGGTGAGGTTCTTTACCTTAAAAATAGGACTCCAGCCCAGGACCAGTGGCTCATATCTGTAATCCTAGTGACTTAGAAGGCTGAGGTCTGAGGATTACAGTTCAAAGCCAGTCTGAGCAGGAAAGCCCATGAGACTTGTCTCCAATTAACTACAAAAACAAAAAACAAAAACAAACAAAACAAACCAGAAGCAGAGCTGTGGTTCAAGTGGTAGAGCACTAGCCTTGAGCACAAAAGCTCAGGGACAGTGCCCAGGCCCTGAGTTCAAGCCCCAGGACCAGTACACACACACACACACACACACACACACACACACACACACACACACACACACGCACGCATGCACGCACGCACATGCACACGCACACACACACAAAAATAGGCTTCCAAACACAGTGAGGGCTTCAGGCTCCACCCAACCTGCATACACCTAAGTGTGTACCACTGTTACCATTTCTCAGATAGAAAGCCAAGGCTGAGAAAGATTAAGTAGCCTGTCCCTGGCTAGGCTCAGCCAGGATTTGAATGCAGGCCCGCCTGTCTCCAAACTCCTTTCCATTCTGCCCAGGCTTCCCCCAGCCTGGGAAGCATGTAGCTGCCCAGAGGCAGCTTTGTGGCTGTACAGGATTCTGAGCAGATGGAGAAGAGACAATATCTGCTCAGAAGGGTCTCAAGTTCAGAGCCCAGAGTCCAGAGCACTAGCTACTTGGCATCAAAATCCTGTGAAATCTGACTACCTCCTCCCCCACCCTGCCCCTCCTGACTCAGATCTAGTCTGCCTTTCCCACTCCTGAAAGCATGGCACACACTCTGTAGGTTTATCCAGCTCACCCTGGATAAACCTGCTCTCTGTCCCTTCCCCTTCCTGGGCCCCTCCCTTGGGGCTGCGTGGCCCAGTCTGTGTCTAATACCAGGCTGGGACAAACAAGGGCTGGCATGCTCCCCTCCAGGGCAGCCCTCCCCTCTTCCCCCAGCCGTTCTACAAGCAAGCGGCTGGTTTAAGCTGCCCAGGCATTCAGTTTCCTTCATTAGAATGTCAGCACTGGCCACTGGGCTGATTCCAGCACAGCAGGGATGAAAGGAGAGAAAAAGAGTGTAATGGAGCTGCCCTTACCCTGCCACTGAGCTGGGGCGAGGGGTGGGAACGGGGTGTAGCACTGGGTCCTTCAGTGGCCTTACCAGTTCCTGTCCAACCTGAGAGGAGACTGGCCACAAAGTCCACTCTGAAGGTGGATCAGAAAGGACAGGGGAGAGAATGTAATGAGAGAGAAAGGCCAGGCTGGAGAGAGGGAGGAGAGGCCTGGGAGGAAGCAACTTTCTGGAACACTTGAACACTGGAGAGTTAGAAGCAAAGAGGAGTGAGGTCATCCCCGGCCTGAGCTGCCATTTCTTCCCCAGATGAAGACATGGTCCTGGTACTGGGAGAGGGATGTGTAGAAACCTTCCCTTAGATCAAAATGCAGAGAGAGCCTTCTAGAAAAGGAATGCATGTCCCCATGTGGGACTTACAGGGTCACCGATTTTCTGGAAACTGTGCCTACCTGGATATTGGGATTGAGGAATTTATTTCTACCCAGAGGGTGGGGCAAGGCAGGAGGGGATGGAGCAGTAGAGAGAGAAGGTCTCTCAAAGCCAAGCTGTCATCCACAGGCAGAGTGGCAGCTGGCCCCCCAAGAGTCCTTCGCCTGAGACTGGTCATTTTCAAGTGGACTGTGCACCAGGTGAGTAATGCCATAAAAGCAAGAGGGTTGATCAGGGCTGGGAGTTTCCCTGCAGGGTTGGAGAGGAAAGACTCAGAGCTTGGAGACCCAGGGAATAGTCCTCAGCAGTGATTCAAGCACAGGAACAATCACTGTGGGGCTTTCAGGTCTAGTGAGGAGAAGCAACAGAGGAGAAAGGTCCATGATGGCTGGCTGTGCAGGGTGGAGGGAGGTTCGAGAGATACATGCTCACTGGAGCTATGATGCCGGCCAGTTGAGAACCTTAGGCATCCTGCATTTGTGCCCAAAGTAAAACTCCTCAAGGACCCCCCAGATGACTGACTGACAGTCCACCACATGCCAGGGCTCTTTCATTTCCTCCCCACCAGTGTAGCAGGGGATCTATCATGCCAGTTTTCAGACAGGGACCCTGAGACTCAGAGAGGTTAACTGGGCAGGAGGAGGCCACAGACTGACAAATGGCAGGATTGGGACTCATCATCCTGCCTGCTTAGAACCCTGGCTCTCCACTAAGGGGAGCTGCTTTCTTGCAGCGAGCGCTCGTTACGTAACAGGACTGTGTCTGGTGGTTCTAGCCAGTTGCTGCTTCCCTGCTTTAATTGCTTAAGCTCTACTGGCTTCAAGGAATGTCTACTGGAGTCAGCAAAGTAAGTGCACAGGCAGCCTCACGATCAGGCTCCAGCCAAACTTTTTGGGGACCAAAAGTTGAGGCTGAGGGAGAAGATGCTCCTGGAGATGAAGCAGAGAGACCTACTCTGCAATCCCAGCTTGATGATGGTGATAGACACTCAGTCCCAAGTCAGGCTTTGCAACCTGCCAGCCATGGAGCCTTGGAACAGTCTCCTGTTCTCTGGCTACCTCATTGGATCTGTTCCAAAACTTCATTTTATTGATTGACTGATTGTGCTAGTACTGGGATTTGAACTCAGTGCCTTATACTCTTTTTTTTTTTTTCTGGTCGTGGGGCCTGAATTCAGGGCCTGGGCACTGTCCCTCACCTTTTCAGCTCAAGGCTAGCACTCTACCACTTGAGCCACAGCGCCACTTCTGGCTTTTTCTGCTTATGTGGTGCTGAGGAATCGAACCCAGGGCCTCGTGCATGCAAGGCAAGCACTCTACCACTGAGCCACCTTCCCAGCCCAGGGCCTCATACTCTTACGTGGCTTTTGCACTCAAGGCTGGCACTCTATCACTTGAGCCATAGCTCCACTTCCACTTTTTGCTATTCAACTAGAGATACGAGTCTTACAAACTTTCCTGCCCAGGTTGGCTTTGAACCTTCATCATCCTCAGATCTCAGCCTCCTGAGTAGCTAGAATTACAGGCGTGAACCATCATTGCCCATCTCTTCCAGGATTTCAGATACTTCCCTACAAATCCAAACAGATCCCCTGGGCCTTGTCTGTGTTCATGCATTCATGCAGCTAGCCAGTTTCTCAAACTTCCAGTGACCAAACCAAACTGCCGACCAATTAAATCAGGACTTTAAAGAACTCCCCAGGTGACTCCAAAATATGACCAAGGGCAGCCTCATGACCTACAGCAGTGCCTGGCTGACTTCCGTGAGCACTGGCATGGACAGCCCGGGATGACCTGGGCTGTTGGAATGCAGCTTTGCACTCAGTAGTAACCTCTAACCAGCCTCCAGTATACATAGGAGACACGTACATGGGTACCAGGGTCACGGGTGGACTGACAGGGACCAAGCAGGTCCCCCAAGTACGCCCCAGAGGAGCAGAAGGGCTCCTTGGCCAAATCTGTAGTCTCTGGTGGCCCTTTATGACAGTCTGGAGAGACCTGGTGAGTCACAGCTCTAAGGAACTCATTTACTTCTGTCAGGCTATAAACAGCTCCCAGAATGCCAGGTGCAACCAAGCGATCAGAAAGCCTGGTGGTGTAGGGTGATTCTCAGTCATGCACTCTACAGATCAGCCAAAGGGTCCATGGGGTTGTGGAGATGTGGGTGGTGGTGTCTCAGTCAGAGGCCTGGCCTAGGCTGGGAGGGGCCTTTCTGTCACCCCTGTACCTCTACAGGTATTTATCAGACAGGTGGGGCTGTGGATAGTGATGCTGGTGGAAAGCCATTGAGAGGGCAGGAAATTGTTAGTGCAGTGAGGGGCCTGGGGACCCGAGGGCTAGGGGGTGGGTTCAGCATTCCACCCAGTCAGGGTTTATACACAGTATTGCTCTTTTCTTTTTTTGGTCGGTCATGGGGCTTGACCTCTGGGCTTGGGCGCTGTCCCTCAGCTCTTCAGTTCAAGGCCAGCACTCTACCACTTGAGCTACAGCGCCACATCCGTGTATTGCTCTTTTCATACTGCTTTGTCTCTGGTTTTTTTTTTTTTTTTTTTAAATAGTCCTCAGGAGAAAGCTACCTGCTACTGCTAGTCATGGGAGGAGAGAGAAAATTAAGAGGCTCAAGAAATGAGTTCTTCCTTGTAAGGAAGTAGGAGCAAAGTAGTCATAGTGACAGCCACCCATGTCTCTAGAACCATCTTGGCCTGGGCTCCAGCATACCCTAGCCAATGGCATTAAGTCTTCCACTCTGTCTCCTGGAATCCTCACTAGGAGACCAAGGGTGGGGGGAAGGAGGCACCCAGATAAGGTCCACTTCACAGACAGAGAAACTGAGGCTGGGAGAGGTGACTGACTGGCTTGCTCACAGTTTCACTGGGAAAGGCTGAGATGTGATTCAGACCCAGGTCTTTCTGAGTCAGAGGCTGTGCTAGGTATGGGAAGCCTGTCCATACCTCCCACCCACAGAGGGTGGCCGGCCGCCCACTCAGGCCTGCCGAAGAAGAAGAAGAAGGAGGAGGAGGAGGAGGAGGAGGAGGAGGAAGAAGAGAAGGAGGAGGAGGAGGGAGGGGAAGGAGGAGGGGGAGAGGAGGAGGAGGAGGGGAGGAGGAGGGGGAGGAGCTGAAGTGTGGTGGCTTGGGTCTGTAATCCCAGCTACACAGAAGACAGAAGGAGGATTGTTAGAACAGATTCTATCAGGAAAACAAAAAAAAAAAAAGGATTGGGTAGATGACTCAAAAGGTACAGCCAATGACTAGTGAGCACAAGGCCCTAAGTTCAAGCTCCAGTTCTGTCCTAAAAAACAAGAGCAGACTCATGCCTGTAATCCTAGATATTCAGGATCATGGCTTGAGGCCAGCCCAGGCAGGAAAATCTGTGAGACTCTTATCTCCAGTTAACCACCAGAAAACCAGAAGTGGCACTGTGGCTCAAAGTAGTAGAGTACTAGCCTTGGGTTGAAGAGCTCAGGGACATCGCCCAGCCCCATAGTTCAAGCCCCAGACCAGAAAACAAACAAACAAAAAACTAGCAGAGAGATTAGAAAGCCAAAACCTCAAACATGGGACTTCAGTGTGCCTACTGTTCCACTAGACCCCAAAGATGTGGGGTGGGGCCAGGCCACAGAAGTTCATGTTTAAGGGCCCAGTGAAAATGTGGCTAATGGCTAAACTCCTGTGGCGCAGTTCCACCCCACAGGTAGGCCTTAGAGATGGGTCTCTCCTGGCCCAGGTACTGTTGGCACCTGTGTTCTTCCCTTCATGCAGGGCTTCAGTGAGGGTGGGGAGAGTTCAGAAAATTGGTGACAGGGCCTCTCACTAATTCCCAGTGTCCCCCTGTCCCTCCCTCCCGAGCCAAGCCCTGCTCCAGGTACCGCATGAGCTTTAGGAATCCCAAGAGGACACAGCAAAGTGCCACATGCTCTTGTGCCAAGAACACGGAGCCCCCTTCTGGGACCTGGCCCCACAGGAGGGCAGGGCTGTTCAGGGTGTGGGGAAGGGCTGTAAGGACTTCTGAGTGTGGCAAGTGAACCCAGGGACCGAGGCGGAGCAGGAGGGAATCCTGGGAGGAGGAACAGAACCAGGGAAAGCCTGGAGTAGGTTGAGCTCCGTTTAAGAAATGCTGAGTGGGGGCTGGAAGGTGACTCAGTGGTAGAGCACTTGCCTTGCATGCATGAGGCCCTGAGTTCGATTCCTCAGCACCACATAAGCAAAAAAAAAAAAAAAAGAAATGCTGAGTGTCAGGCATGAGAGGAGACACAGGCCTGCAGCCAGGCTCCAAGTGCTCATGTGATACGTTCACCAGGACTTCATACAGACCCTGGAGGCACAGACATGAGCTAGAGAGAGCCCCTGGCCTCCTGAAGCTCAGAATCTAGTGATTAAACAACAACAACAAAAATACCCTATAATTTGATGGGCAAGTTATCCTCATTTTACAAAGGAAGATAATGGCTCCAGAGAGGGTAAGTGATTTTCCCAATGCTACACAGCCCCAGGACCGCTGCACCGTTAAGGGTACTTGTACGATACTTGTGTCATTAGTTGAGGTGGAGAGAGACTTGAGGAGGGTAGGACTGAGAGATGACACAGAGGAGAGATGGAGGCGGGGCTCAAGGGGACAGATTAGAGGGAAGAAGTCAGCAGAGAGGCTGATGCAACAGCTAGCAGCCAGGACGGGTGAAGGCTGGGACCAGGCCCGCCATGTTCAGTTGCACAACTTGTGTACGGCACACTCCCAGCGCCCCCTGGGAGGTGTGTAGCCAGTATACAGAGGGATGCTCTCACATGTCCGGATGTGGCGCCACAAGCCCTTTAATATCTAGGTGACAGCTGCCAGGCAAACCCCACGGTTATCGCCAGGTCCTGGAGAGGAAGTGGCAGCTACGCCCCAAACCCATATTTCACACCACACCCAGGGCCAGTCAGTTTTCATTTCTGTGACAAAGATGCTGGTGAATAAAGGGGCCCCAAGAGCCAATCAGGTTGGCAGACTGCCTCTTGTGACTGAGAAGCCCTGAAGAGGCCTAGAACATCTGAAAGGCTCCCAGAAGTCCTGGCAGCAGGAAGCCAGCTCTTCTACGCCACACTCCTTGCAGAGCAGAATTCGTATTTCCCACCCCCAGCAGCACCAGAGGAGACCCCTGTCATCTGTGTTTTCAATAAACGGCTCACTCAGAGGCCACACCTAGGACTGAAGATTCTCTTCTTCCTCTTCCTCCTCCTTCCTCCTCTTGCGTCTCCTTTTACTTTTTCTTTGTGCCCCTATGAGGGCTTGAACTCAGGATCTGGGCACTGTCCCTTAGTCTTTTCACTCAAGGCTGGCACTCTACCAAGTTAAAGCTTCACTTCTCACTTTTCCATGGTTAATTAGCATCGCAAGGACTCTCCTGCTCAGGCTGGCTTTGAACCTGGATCTTCAGATCTCAGCCTCCTGAGTAGCTAGGATTACAGGTGTGAGCTACCAGAGCAGAACTAGGAAGAACTCTTTTCTCAGGCAAAAATCCTAAGAATGTGTTAGACCATGTTATCCAACTTGCAGCAAGTTGGGAAATTCTCCATGGCAGGTTGCTTTGCTCTGAGCCAAAGGCGGAGGTGAAATGAGGGCAGTGTTTTACAAGCAGGTTAGATTTAACTGAGCTCTCACTGGAACTCAATGTGGGGATGGAGAATGGAAAATAAGGGAGGGAGGTTTAGCGTGCATAGGATGCTGACTTTCTCCCAGCTCACCTGTAAATTCAGGAATTTGGGACTGAGCTCTCTGGCGGAGATGGGCAGACAATTGTGGCCATCTGCCCTGAACCTGCAAAGCTGATGTTTCCTGCAGCAGCTATGGAGCGGCCACTACCTGTCACCCACCTCAGGGGCCAGTCCACAAATATTAAAATGTCTCTCAGGAGAAAGTGTCTGGTCCAGAAGACCACCAGCCACTGCACAAGAAGGAAGGGCTATGCTGGGTTGGTCAAGACAACTGTCCTGAAATCTATCATGGTCATAAAGTCCCATGGGCACAGCAGAGAGGATCTCGGCTTCCTACCCACAGGTTCAGGTAGAAATGGAAGAGACAAGATGATCTTGCAGCCAGGTGTTGGTGGCTCACGCCTGTAATCCTAGCTACTCAGGAGGCTGAGCTCTGAGGATCAGGGTTCAAAGCCAGCTCAGGCAGAAAAGTCTGTGAGACTCTTATCTGTAATTAACACCAGGAAACCAGAAGTGGCGCTCTGGCTCAAGGTGGTAGAGCACTAGCTTTGAGCAAAGAGCTGAGGGATGGAGCCCAGGCCCTGAGTTCAAGCCTCATGATGGGGGGGGGGGGGATTTTTGTTGGTCCTGTGAATTTACTAAAAGTCTCCCAATTTTGAGTCCATGTCCTTTGATCTGAGCTGTTCTCTACTGCAGTCAACTCTGTAATCACCATGGGCTCAAAGAAAGACCAGATTCACAGATAAGCAACCTTGTGGGGAAGGCAAACTGCCCTTCGAACATGTGATGTCTTCTTATCTTAAAGCAAACAGCCCAAATTCAGGAGACCTCATTCCTGTTCTCTGCCAGTAATAAAGTAACTTCTCTGGAACTCCTCCAAGGACCAAGACTGAGCTAATGGTCAACCAGGCCCCACACCTGGGACTTGGGACCGTTTCAACTATGCATACCTTTCTTAGTCCCTGTCCTAATTCTTCCTGTTTAACTTGAAGCCAGTGTCTGGACCTTAGCAAACACCCAAAGATGTACTGAAGTGCTGTCTTCCCTGGGCGGCCATGTCATAAATCTCCTTTCTCTGACCTTTGGCATATCTCTTTATTTGGCATACAGGGGATGAGTGGCTGGACTAACTTAAGACTCCTGGACCTTGGGCCTGGGGTCTAAAAGCCCAGGATAAAAGGATGACTGTGTATGTGAAGCAAGGATTTAGGGGAGATGGAGGCAGAGGCCTGCAGAGGATCAGGAGTGCTATCCTCATAGGCCACTTGGAGCTAAGAATTACTTTGAGCTGAAGGCAACAGAGAAACTGCAAACATTAGAGCAGCTGACTGCCTTCTCCATGAGCCTGAAAGCTGGACTAACGCAAATTCGCATTTATAGGGGTGCCCTCTCCCAACCCTGCACGAGGAAGAAGAGAAGGGATAGAGAAGTCTGCAGAACAAATGTAAACAACCCTGAACTAACCTACTTTCCTAGTTTTCTTTCAAAAATTTACTGCCCTAGGAATATCTTTCCCTCCCCCTCCCCCTCCCCCCCCCCCCCCCCCCCCCCGTTACTGGGGTATAAACTTAAGCAAGTGCTCTACCACTTGAGCCACCCCAGCCCCCTTCTTTGTTGGTTATTTTGGAAAGAGAGTCTTGCTTCATGTCCCAGGAAGGATGACAGGCTCATGCCACTGTTCCTAGTCATTGAGTCATTGATTGAGATAGACTTCCACTTTGATGCTCCCCGCCCCCCACCCCTCACCACCACCCCTCAAGCTGCAATCTTCCCAATCTGGACTTCCTAAGCCACCAGGATTACAAACTTCAGCTACCATATCCAGCAAGCTGTGTCCTACTCTGGTCAGGAGTAGGAATGTAGCAACATCAGGGTGAAAACAGTCCTTACCTTAGGAGAAGGTCTGACAAAAGGGTGGGCCAGTTCCTGAGGCTGCCTGGGACTGTGGGCGTGGGCCTGACTAGCACTGGGGCAAAAGATTTTTATTCAATCAAGATCAGTGTTATAATCTGTGTATTAGGGATTGAGACATTCCAGCATTTTCTAGGCACTGTGCTGTGTTCCTGTTTCTCATTTTTACTACAAGTTTGTGAGAAAAACACCAGTTACAATGCCCAGTTAGGAAGCAAAGAAAGGAAGTGACTCAATCCACAATTCACTGGATCTCAGCCTCCTGAGTAGCTAGGATTACAGAAAAGAGCCACCAGCACCTGCCTTAGAAGTATCTCTTAAACCTAAGAGTTGAGGCCAGGCTGGACAATGCATCAAGATTTTATTTCAAATGAACAAATAAAAACAAATGAATTAACCATTTGCCTCCAGAGCTTACGTGTTCAGGAAAACCAAAGTTTGCCTCTGGGTTTGGATTGCAACCCCCACCTCCACTCCCAGTTCCCAGCAGGTGGGCTAGTTCTATCTTTCACCAGCACAGAGACCAGGCCTAGCTTCTGGGAGGTGCATTACCCCCACTCTCCTCAGGAGGCCACACAAGCTAGCAGGAGGCCCTGGGAGAAGGCAGAGCAGCCACAGAAAGCAAGTGACTGAGCACCATGCCTGGAGGAGCATCTGTCTTGTCTGTCATCTTAGCAGACATGTGGAAACAGGAACCTCTTCACGGGCCCAAGTGGCAGCCACTGCTGGAAACAGCACTCAGCCAGGGCAGGTGGAGGCAGAGGGAAAGAGGAGGGAACAAAGGGACTTCTGCTGTCTCCCCATCTTCCCCTGGCATTTGAGGGCAAAGACAGGGGAGGGCCTACAAGTCACCAGAGTGTAGCAATGAGGTCCTGGACCAGAGGCATAGCATTGCTGAACCGCAGAGAAATGCAGGCGCTCAGGCTCACCTAGATGTTGGACCCCCAAAGGATTCACATGGAAGTCCGAGAGCCCCTCTAAGTCCTCTTCTGGAAGGATTCATTTTGACAGACTTGGAGGAAGTCCACCAGTGGCTCGTGGGTCCTTGGGTGGGAGCCCGCCCATCGCTGGCACAGGGCCCCTTCTCATGCTCCACTTGTCCATCAAACGTGCTTCAAATCGACACTGTTAGGTCCAAATAGCCAGGTGTCTTTATCTTGGGACTCCAGACCAGTGCCTTGATTTACAACCACTCCCTCCCTGCCCTCTCTCCCTGACCAGCTAAAATCCATGTGGCTGGCGCCAGACCAGAACTAACAGCCTCTTTTATAGATTAGGGCTTTGAACAGATGCCTGGTTTCCTCTGTTCCTCCAGCTGCGACCCATTTTGCACATTATCTAGGTCCCACTATTAGTTATTAGTTACTTTCCCACAGATCTCCTGCCCCTCCTCCCCCCTCTGATAACTCCAGCCTTCCTGAGACCCACTATAAAAGTGCCAGCCTATAAGCAGGAGTGAGTCTTTAGTTTTGGCTGGGTGGTCATGGAAGGCTTCACTGAGGAGGTACTTACATCTGACAGCCAGAAGTTGGAGGGACACAAATCATTTGGAGGGGGAACAGCAAGGCAAAGGCCTCAGTTCAAAACTAGCGTGAGGAGAGTGATAAACAGGAAAAAAATCAGGGTAGCTGGGACAGGGAGAATCATGGGGCAGTAGAGAGGACAAGGTCAAAGGTGCAAGTAGATGTGAAACCTGGGAGGCAGCAGCCAGGAGTGAGAGGTTGGCATTTTATTCACATAAGATTGCAACAAGAGCCAGGTGCTGGTGGCTCACGCCTGTAATCCTAGCTACTCAGGAGGCTGAGATCTGAGGATTGTGGTTCAAAGCCAGCCCAGGCAGGAAAGTCCGTGAGTTAAACCACTAGAACATCAGAGGTGGCTCTGTGGCTCAAGTGGTAGAGCGCTCGCCTTGAGCTGAAGAGCTCAGGGACAGCGCCCAAGCCCAGAGTTCAAGCCCCATGACCGACAAAATAAATAAATAAAAATAAAAAGAAACAAGCACTCCACCAGGTGCTGATGGCTCATACCTGTAATCCTAGATGCTTTGAGGCTGAGATTTGAGGATCAAGATTTGAAGCTAGCCTTGGGAGAAAACTAGGTGAGGCTCTTATTTCTAATTAACCAGAATAAAAGCCAGAAGTGGAGGTAATGGCTCAAGTGATAGAGTGCTAGCCTTGAGCAGAAAAGCCAAGCAAGGGCACAAGGCTCCAGTACCAGCTCATAAAACAAAAACTCCAAAAACAAAAGCTGTCATCGGATGGTAGCTAAAAGCAGAATAAAGTTGGGCATCCTAGCCTTCACTTCGCATCTGTCTGCATTGTCCTACAACTTTGAGTCAGGTTCCTGCTCAGTTCTGCACATGTGCATGTGAATCTTTTAAGGAGTGTCTGTTTCAACCCTGAAGATTCCCCAACCCACCTCTTCCCCTTCCAGGTTGAAGGCACTAAAATATGCTAGGATATTTTGCTGTTTCCAGACCCCTGGAGAAGTGCCTCGAAGTCTCCAGTCATTCCTATAAATCTGTAGTTGCTAGATTCCAGAAGCAAGAGCTTTGCAGACAAATCACTCCACACTCTGAGACTCACCCTCTTCCAACACAACAGGAGGATTGATCGATCACATGGGAGCCAGTTGTCTCCTCATGTCTCTCTGATCCCCCACCATGAGGAAAGGGCTGAGGACTTCTCTGGAGCCATTCTGCAGCACTAGGATTGAGAGAACTGATCAGCCCTGCCATATTTTGATCATGATCAGCAACTACTTAATGATGTCACTCTTCTGCTCCAATTCTTCCTTATTTAAACCTAGATCTCATACCAATGTCCTGAAGATGGCCTGAGATGTTTGATCTCTTGTCTTTCCAGTATGGTTATACTGATCCAGTTCTTTCCTGGCTTTTCTACCAATGTGTTTCTGTGTGAACTCTAGGGTAGTCCACCAGAGAAAATTTGTTAGGAGCCCTTCTAGTGACGGGCCTCTGGCCTAGAACTCTAGAAGTAAACAACAAAGCAAAACAAAACAAAATGAAAGGGATGGGAATGTCGCTTAGGGGTAGAGTGCATGCATGACACCTGAGTCTGATTCCTCAGTTCCACATAAAACAGAAAAAGCAGGAAGTAGAGCTGTGGCTCAAATGGTAGAGTACTAGCCTTGAGCAAAAGAAGCTCAGGGACAGTGACCAGGCCCTGAGTTCAAGCCCCAGGACTGGCAAAAAAAAAAAAATCAAACAACCCCCCCCCCAAGAAAACGAAGGAAAGCCAGGCACTAGTAATGCCTATAATCCTAGCTATTCAGGTAGCTGAGATATGAGGATCATGGTTCAAAGCCAGCCTAGGCAGGAAAGTCCATGAGACTCTTATCTTCAAATAACCACCAGAAAACCGGAAGTGGTGCAATGGCTCAAAGTGGTAGATTGCTAGCCTTGAACAAAAATGCTCAGGACAATGCTCAAGCCCCGAGTTCAAGTCCCATGACTAACCAAAAAAAAAAGAAACAAGAAAAGAAGTAGAGCACCCTTCCTGGGTCTCTCCTCCCCACCTCAATTTATTCTGTTTTTGTTGCTGGAGATAAACCTAGGGCCTACACTTCCTGCTACTAATGAATTTAAATGGTAATACCCTACAGAATGAGAAAATCAAGAAAGACAAATCAAAATTAAGAGACATTCCCAGAGCCAGTGGTCTGTCTTCAAAAACATTGATGTTGCTGGTGGCTCACACCAGTAATCTTAGCTACTTGGGAAACTGACAGAGGAATGATCTTGGTTGAGGCCAGCTTAGGCAGGAAAGTTCATGTGACTCTATCTCCAAAATAACCAGCAAAAGCAGGACTGGAGGAGTAGCAGCTTTGCTGAAACAAACTTAGGAAGAGAACCCTGGCACTGAGTTTAAGCCCTATGCACGTGTGTGTGCGTGTGCACATGCGAGCACACACCCGCGCGCACACACACACACACACACACACACACACACACAGGTCAAATATCATGTCAACAATTAACTTTTGAATGGTCCAGCAAAAACAAAAGGCCCCTCCTCCACAAACAATGCGTACACAGTATACACACACACACACACACACACACACACACACACACTGCAGGACATGCAAATATAGCAAAATACATTCACAAATGAATCTAAAAGAAGGGTATTCATTGTTTTGCTCATCACTTTTCTAAACGTTGAAACTGTTCAAAATAAGAAGCCAGAGAAAAGTCCACATGTTCCATTCATTTCTTTCTCTCAGCAGGAGTCTGAGCCTTCAGAGCTGCCCACACTGGGTGGCACAGGGCCTCTTCAGCAGGCCTGCCATTAGGCCCTGACCGTGAAGTGCCTGGCTATGTCCTGGGGGCCCTGCAGGGCCTCTCTCTGTAAAAGCAAAGCCACGGCTCATTGGAGGCCAAGAATGCTTCCTGCTGGGTTTTATGGGGATCGTGGATGCCTTGGGCCAGGACCCTGCAAATCCCAAACTTTTCCCTAAAGATATCTTCTAGGCCACTTGAAAAGAGCAGGAATATTTGTTGAGCACTCAGACTGGGCCAGGCATTGGCCATTTTCAAGATATGAGACTCTTCTTCCCAACCCAGCCTCTACTTCTATCCTCAGGCAAAGTGGTGCCACATTCCAGGAGTGCATACCTGTATGGTCATGGCTTCCTGGAATCTCCTCTGGGCTTTAACATGTTCATGCCATGCTGGGCGCTGGTGGCTCAGCCTGTAATGCTAGCTGCTCAGGAGGCTGAGTTCTCAGGCTTGCAGTTCAAAGCCAGCCCGGGCAGGAAAGTCTGTGAGACTCCTATCTCACTGTGGCTCAATGTGGTAGAGTGCTAGCCTTGAGTGAAAAAGCTCAGGGACAGCGCCCAGGTCCTGAGTGCAAGCCCCCCGACTGAGAAAACAAAAATGTTCTGGCCTGGTTCTTAGCCCTGGAGGTTCAGGTAGGCTGGGCAGGGAGACAATTACAAACTTCTAGGTAAATCACAAAGCTTGAGAAATCTTGGTTTAGACATTTCCTTTTCAAGATTGCATTTGCATGAGGATTATCTGGAGAACTTTTAAAAACAGATCATTGGAGCTGGGCACTGGTGGCTCACACCTATAATCCTAGCTACTCAGGGGGTTGAGATTTGAGGATCAAAGTCCAAAGCCATCCCAGGCATAAAGATGTGTGGGGTTCTTATCTCTAATTAAACAGCTGGAAGTGGAGCTGGAGCTCAAATAGTAGAGTGCTAGCCTTGAGCATAAAAGCCACAAAAGAGCTCAAGGCCCTAAGTACAAGCCCCTGTACCTTCAGACACACACACACACACACACACACACACACACACACACACACGCACGCATGCACGCATGCACTCACGCACGCACGCACGCATGCACGCACGTAGATAACTGGACTTCTCCCCAGATGAGTTAAATTGGAATCTCTAGGAGAGGAGGCTTGAGAATTGTCTTACAGCCCCTTGTTGTAGTATACGGCCAGAGTACAGAAGCACTGACATAGACTGTGCTCTTTGTGAGAACTAACATCTGTCCAGGGTGACATCTGTGTTGGTGTGTTTCCCCACTGGTGCCAGTGTCAGGGATCTGCTTAGTTTGCTGACGAAGGAGCCAGCAGGCTGAGGCTGGTCCCTAAGAGAATGGGAGAGGACCCGTGTATACTCAAGGCGAAAGGATGCAAAGTCAGATGTGAAAGGGTTAATAAAACCACAATGCTTTCCTCTCCTCAGCTTTGAAAGGATGTGTATAAGTGGCCATTCTCTAATATTCCATCAGGCCATATAGAAGTAAAAACCCAGCCAGGCCCCAGTGGTTCATGCCAATAATCTGGGCAGAAAAGTTCTTAAGACTTTAATCTCTAATTATTAACCAGCAAAATGCTGGATTGGAGGTGTGGCTCAAGTGGTAGAGCACTAGCCATAAGCAAGTAAACTGAATGATCATCAGGCCTTGTACTAGCAAAAGTAGATAGAATTAATCAAGTTTCTGGAGGTATGAAACATTTTCCATCACCTTCAAGCAGCATGCCACAGCCCCATCTCCACAGCACAGCAGAATCACACCACTGTTTGCCAGAAAACATAATTTTAGAACTTAAAGTGCCATTGTCATATGTGTCTGAGAAATGTTGGCTTCAGGAAGAATGAAATGAGGCAATGGTGGGATTAGCACTTTGGCTGTAAACTCCCTCAGGCCTGTCTAGAAAGAAGATCAGGATAGAGCTGTAAAACCTGGCAGCACTTTCTAAATAAGAGCTGAAGTTATCTGGAGCTCAGGCTGAAGTCTGGGTCCAAAGACACCCCCATTTGTTTGGCCAGCACAAAGAGCTACTGGCTCCAGTGTGGCCAGGAGACAGAGCAGAAAAGTAATGATGGATCTCTCCCTTACTCTAGCTCCATGGATTAAAAGCTTCAAATACCAACCTCAAATACCCAAAATAAAAATAAAATAGAAGCCAGGCACTGGTGGGTGACTCACGCCTGTAATGTTAACCATTCAGGAGGCTGAGACCTAAGGATCATGGTTCAAAGCCAGCCCAGTCAGGAAAGTCCACGAGACTCTTATCTCCAATGAACTACCAAAAAAGCCAGAAGTGGAGCTATTGCTTAAGTGGTAGAGCACAAGTCTTGAGAACAAAAGCTCAAAGACAGTCAGTACCTAGGCCCTGAGTTCAAGCTCCAGGACTGGCACTATTTTTTTTTTTTTGGTCAGTCATGGGCCTGAACTCTGGGCCTGGGCGCTGTCCCTCAGCTCTTCAGCTCAAGGCTAGCACTCTACCACTGAGCCACCTTCCCAGATGGCACAACTTTTTTTTTTTTTAAAAAGGCTGGAGGTAGAACTTAGTGGTAGAGCCTGGGCTGAGAAGATACAAGGCCCTGGGTTCAGGGTGATTACCAGCACCAAACCAACCAGCCAATCAACCAAACATACCACTACTGCACCAAACATGCACGAACTCTTTGCATATCATTATTCCCTAAGCAATGCAGGACAATAACTATGTGCATATATTTACATACATCAGGTTTCATAAGGAACCTGGAGGTGGCTTAATGGATCCAGGAAGATGGCAGGTATAATGGATACTGTGCTGTTTTATACAAGGGGCTTAAACATCCACAGATTTCAGTCCTGAACCCCAACCTCCACTGTACTCAGTTCTGAGCTTACAATATGAGTCTGGGTAGGCTTCAGTGGAAGCAATGGGAGGGGACTGGCAGCATGTGGGGGTACCATGGATAAGGAGAGAGGTGGTATTAAAGGTGGCTATACCCAGCTGGGTGCAGTGGCTCTCGCCATGATCTGAGGATCATGGTTCAAAGCCAGCCCAGACAGGAAACTCCGTGAAACTCTTATCTCCACTAAACCATCAGAAAACCAGAAGTGGTGCTGTAGCTCAAGTGGTAGAGTGCTAGCCTTGAGCTGAAGAGCTGAGGGACAGCGCCCAGGCCTAGAGTTCAAGCCTCACGACTGACCAAAAAAAAAAAAAAGGTGGCTACACCCATGTGTAAACAGAGCCAATGGCAGGATGGTTTACGTAGGTGAATGACAAAGTGGCCAGGATCTCCCAGAATTGTAAATCAGGTTTTAGCCTACCAGGGCTGACCATCATCCTTGGCAAGTGTCTCCTGGCCTCTGACACCCATGGAGCCACAGCTCCTTATACCCTCCCCTCACAAGAGCGCCTTCTTGTGGTCTAGGGAGCTGCATAGCATACAGTCCTCAGAGGGGGTCCAGGCGTAGGAGGAGTTCCTGAGCTGTCAGTCTGGGGACACCAGCCCTGGTCACAGGGGTCCTTCCACACACCCTCAGTATCCCCTCTGGCCAGATACTCTGGATTGGAAAACACTCCACAGCCTGATTTGCCATGGGACTGCTCACCCCCAGCCCCTGGCAGACGCTGGTGTTACCCATGATAGACCCTGCACAGTGGTCAGGGTCAGGGGGCTCACTGGGCAGGGGAGAGGGCAGGATGGGTGGGATGTTCTAGGGTGGATGGCAGATGTCTTCTCACCAGCAACACAAACACAGTTCACTTTGTCTACCGGGATCTCCTCAGAGGGCAACGTCAGAGTCCCCCACCTCCCCATCCACCATGCTGACAGAAAGGCTATGTTCCTGTATTCTGCTTTCCTTGGGGACAGTGGCGTCTAGGGAGCTGACTGCTTTCTCAGGCTCTGTCTCAGGCTGACCTCTAGGGGATGTCTGGGACACAGCAGGTCGCTGAGGGCCCAGCCACAGGCTTGAGATCTGCCCCTGGCTGGGCCCTCTGGTGGCAGGCTAGCCTGCCAACTGTCCCCTCTCCACCCCGGTGGCACTTGGAAGCCCAAGGAAGGAACAAAGCTTAGGTCAGCCAAGCTGACCCGCCCCGAGGAATGCACAAAGCTGCTACACATCACTGGGGCTGGGCTGAGCTCTGGCCAGTTGAGCCACCATTAGGGCAAGACTTGTATGGAGAACAGAAAAGGGTGTTTCCCAGGAGATGCTAAAAACCCAACCCCAAAGCTGGGCACTGGTGGTTCATGCCTGTAATCCTAGCCACTCAGGAGGCTATCTGAGGATAATGGTTCAAAGCCAGCCAGATTCTTATGTCCAACTAACCACCAGAAAATTGGATGTGGAGCTATGGCTCGATGTAGTAGAGTGTTAGCCTTGAGCAAATAAAGCGCAGGGACAGTGCCCAGGCCCTAAGTTCAAGGCCTACAACTGACAAAAAGAAAAACAACAACACAGACACCAAAGCCACAGATACCCTCATAATCACACAGTCGTGTCGGGGAAGGAGTGGAAACGCCAAGTTGCTGACATGGACTGACCGTTTCCTCATAACCTCTGATTTGGGAGGGAAAGCAATATTGCTCACAGAGAATTCCCTCTCGAGAATATGGCTCCTCTCCCCTATTTTTCATCTTTTTTTCAAGTCCCTCAGCTCTTCAGCTCAAAGCCAGCGCTCTACCACTTGAGCCACAGCACCACTTCCGGTTTTCTAAGTGGAGATAAGACTCTCATGGAGATAAGTGTCTCATGGACTGTCTTGCCTGGGCTGGCTTTGAACCGTGATCCTCAGATCTCAGCCTCCTGAGCACTAGGATTACAGCTATGAGCCACGAACGCCCAGCATATTTTTCATATCTTATCTGGGCATTGTAGCAACTCTTCTGGAAGGGTGAGTGATAAAGCACAGGATCCACAGAGGCAGTGAGATCGTGGGCATGTCCTGCCCTAGGGCATCATCACTGGTAACCCTGGGGCTCCACTCTGCCCTCCAGCTCCTCCACCCCAGAGCAATTTTGACCCAGGTTGGGAAGGCCAGCATCCAAAGATAAAAGGAAAAGGACAAACTGATAACAGCTGCGGGATTCAACTTCAGGAAAGAAGGGATGATTGCAAATTACTGACCTCAGGCCTTTGTGACCCTAGACTGGTACAGGAAGCCCTGTTTTGTGGCAGAGGAACCTGAGCCTTGAAGGGGTTGAAAAGAATTTGCCAGGTTTGCACAGCTGATCAATGGCCAAAGTGGAGTATGGATGCTCACCACTGACTTCCTCACTCAGGGACTTGTTCCTGTATCCACAGAAGGCCTACTCAGCATTTGCCTACCCACTATGGAGGTCTTCTGTCCTAGCCCTGGTCCTGAACACTGATGTCCCCACATGTGCTAGACGCATCAGGCCAGGCCTAAAATCTCTCTCTGCTCTCTGTGAGGATGTCTGGGGCCTAGCTATCTTGAGCTATCGCCAAGGGTCCCCAATTCTGAGCATAGCACCCTGAACTTAATACCTGCTACTCTGCTACCTTTGACTTGTTTAATAACATTTATAGTAGGACATTGGTTCAGACTGAAACTCTAGGCCCTGTAAATCAAACTAAAATGGTATTGCTCATGCTGAAGTTTCAAGCCACCAGGCTGAAACTAAGCTGCTTATCTGGCCTCTCCAGAAACCTGGGGAGGGAGGAAGGGAGAGACAGAGACAGAGAGACAGAGAGAGACTAAGGAAGGGAGAGACAGAGACAGAGAGACAGAGAGAGACTAAGAATAGGCAAATTCCAATCATAGGCAAATTCCTTATGATAGACAAACCCCCAAGCAGGCCAGTTTTAGACAGCATAAGGAAGTCCCTCTGCTTTATTTAACCTTTCACAAAAGCAACCCAAAGCAACCTGATGCCAGCCAATTTGCCTCTTTCCTCCTACTGCCATGTTTCCCCGTTAAAACTGCACAAAACCCAGTGTGGGGCACTACTCGGTGGGAGAGCTCCATAGCAGATCAAAGCCAATTGAATCAGTAGCTAAATTGGCTGTTATTTTGTCTTGACCTTCTCCAAGGCCATTTCCTTGGCCACCCTCAGTGCTAAAACCTTCTTTCTAGATGGTCCCTCTTCTAGCTCTCCCCCACCACACAGTGGGATCCTGGGAGCTGACTGATGACTGAAGTGATCTCTGGGGTTCTGTGCTTCAGCTACACACACACACACACACACATGCACACATGCACATGTACAAACATACACAGTACTCCTTTTGTGAGAAGGAATTAAGCAGAGCTACAGAAGAGGTTTTTGAGACTTAGATGAGAAGCCAAAAGTGTCTTCTTCTAGCCCAAAGGGATCTGGGCCACAGGGCATCTTAACTGTTCCTTTTTTTTTCTTTTTTCTTTTTGTCAGTCGTGGGGCTTGAACTGGGGGCCTGGGTGCTGTCCCTCAGCTCTTCCAGTTCTACCACTTGAGCCAAAGCACCACTTTCAGTTTTCTGAGTGGTTTATTAGAGATAAGAGTCTCACAGACTTTTCCTTCCTGGGCTGACTTTAAACTGGGATCCTCAAATCTCAGCCTCCTGAGTAGCTAGGATTACAGGCGGAAGCCACCAGTGCTTGACTCTTAACTGTTTCTCTATAGGATGAAGTTACAAGTGTGAGGAAAAATAGCTCAGAGTTTTAAATCCAACCCAACACCCATTTGGTAATGGTAACAGCAGAAGGAAGTCATGAGGACTACAGTGTAATATTTCCTAAAACCATTGGGACTTCCTGATATGAATGGCTTTTATGCCTAACAACCCCTTTAGTCCACACCGGCCTTGTTACTAATGCTGTGTTTCAAGGTGGGGCATCAGATAGCTGCAGAATGGGGCTAGTGGCCTGCAAGCCCACACTTGGACTGAGAAGATAGGAATGTTCCAGCTCACCTGCTGTCCACCTCCAGGGGGCGGAGGAGGCTGGAGCTTGGGTAACAAAAACTCTTGAATAAGCAGATGCAGAGAGCTTGGGGCAGGTAAACTCACTGGTGTGCTGAGCAGCCCAGACCCGTGGGCAGTGCATCACGGGGCGGCGTCTAGTGCCTCCCTCACCTGCCAGGTCCTGAGCCGTAGCCAGTACCACAAGGGGCTGCCCACTAGCATAGTGTCGTCCCAGGTTCGTCCAGTGAATATCAAATGGTGGGTGGAAGGGAAACCTTGAATTTGTAGTCAACCAGGGCAAACTGCAGCTTGTGTATAATAAGGGGGAGCCATGGACTTGATCTTTGACCAGGGAAGTATCAGCCTGGGATGAATTGCTGAACACTGCTTAGAGCCAGAGAATTGGAGAATTAGAGGCACACCGGGGTCTCTCATCCCAGGAGCGTAGGGAAAACATGGGTCCCCACTACCCTCCAACCTGCCGCTCCCCCTCCCAGGACAGACAGGCAGAGGGCACTGGGCGGTGTGCCTGATCTCACAGGCTGGGCAGTCTTCCTGCCAGGCTTCACTGCACATGTTCCAAGACCGTTTTCTTGGCTTTGATGCCAAAAGGAGGGTCTGAGTTCTCCCACCAAGGCCAGAAGAACAAGAAGCACCAGTCCAGCACAGAGATGCCGTGTGATCTCTTACCTGCTCCATGCAGTCTGGGATCTCAGGAGCGCATGGCAGGGTCCCTGCGCTCTCCACAGACAAGACATCCTTCAGCAGTTCTTCGCACCCTGTGAACAGGCAGACAGACATATCAGGACAGACAGACAGGATTGAGGGTCAGAGCCCTGGCCTGCAGACCTGTTCTGCTTCTGACCTATGAGCCTTGGAGGGAAGGGCTGGAGGGAGGCAGGCATCCATGTTCCATCCATGTCTCTTAGACACCAAATGAGCATGCAAAGGCAGGGGGGGAGCAGCCAGAGTGCAGGGGTAGGCAGGGAGGCAGGGAAGGGGAGGTGCAGCTGGTTTGGGGTGCAGAAGACGGAGCTGAGAGAGCCCGTGACCTGGACATTCTTCCACCAGGACTAACTCAGTAGGAAATGCACATAAGATGGTAAGCAAGGAGGGCTGCCCGGAGGAAGACAGCAGCTCCCTGATTGCCCATAGGAACTCCATACACATTCCACAGGCTGAGCACCTTCCACCAAATCCTTCAAACTTGAGTCTAAAACAGGGCCACCCTCAGGTGGCCTCAGGACGTCTCCAACTTCGCCTGACCTGGTTAAACAGGTGGCTTCTCTGCCGGGCTTTGAACAAAGGCCTAAAGTTGTATGTGACAAAACAGGTACAGTCTGTGGTGACCCAAAGACTCAAACAAGTCTATCAGAAAACCTTTATTGGGGGCCTTCAGTGACGTCCTCCAACTTCTCAGCTCATTTCCTTTTCAACAGAATTCCAACCCCCCCCACCCCGCCACAACTTGGAGGAACCGAGTGAGCATGACCTACCCTGGGCTGACCACCAGACAGAAAAGGAGGACTTTCCCTCCCTTTCACAAGCCACAGCACACAGGTCATCCTGTTGCTCCCTCAGGAGTAACCGCTCCCTTTGGCAGCCAGGGGGAGGCCTTAGCAAGCCCACCTGGCTGGACCTAAGCAACTCACCAGACACACAGCTTAATAAGTTAGGGTGGCTGTGTTCTCATTCCTGGGGCTTCTCTCAACTGACCCCTCAATTCAGGAAAAGAGAGGGAAAAGAGGGATTTTTCTACTGCTCCCTTAAAACAAGGGGAATGAAAGGAAGGAATTAGAAGGGGCCAAAAAGAGTAGGGAGGGAAATAGATCAGGAGCCCTAGCAGGAGGAGGAGACAGGGGGCTTAGCTCTGTCAGGTATGCCCAGACCTGGATTTAAAGCTACAAATCAGCTAGGTGTTGATGGCCCAGGCCTGTCATCCTAGCTACTCAGGGGATCTGCAGGTTCAGAGCCATCACAGGCCAAAAAAAAAAAAAGCCATGAGATTCTGTCTTCAATTAACCTGCAAAAGGCTGGGCTGGAGGTATGACTCAAGTGGAGGAATGCCAACTGTGAGTTAGAAAGCTGAGCAAGAGGGCTGGGGATGTAGCTCAGCGGCAAAGCACTTGCCTAGCAAGTGCAACATCCTGGGTTTGATCCCCAGTACCAAAAAAGAAAAGACAAAAAAAATATATATATATAGTTTAAAAAAATAGAAAGCTGGGGCTGGGAAAGTGGCTCAGTGGTAGGGTGTTTGCCTCGCATGCATGAGGCCCTGGGTTTGATTCCTCAGCACCACATAAGCCGAAAAAGCTGGAAGTAGCACTGTGGCTCAAATGGTAGAGCACTAGCTTTGAGCTGAAGAGCTGAGGGACAGTGCCTAGGCTCAGAATTCAGGTCTCATGACCAACCAAAAAAAAAGAAAGAAAAAAAGAGAGCTGAGCAAGAGCACAAGGCCGAGTTCACTGATACTGGCACAAAACAAAACAAAACACTTGGAAGCTCTGAGTGTGTCCTGGGAAAGTCTTTTTTTTATTGTTGTTGTTGTTGGGCCTTGAACTCTGGGCCTGGGCACTGTCCCTCAGCTCTTCAGCTCAAAGCTAGTGCTCTATCACTTGAGCCACAGCACCACTTCCAGTTTTCTTGTGGTTTACTAGAGAAAAGAATCTCACAGACTTTCCTCCCCAGGCTGGCTTTGAACTGTGATCCTCAGATCTCAGCCTCCTGAGTAGCTAGGATTACAGGCGTGAGCCACCAGTGCCTGGCTTCCTGGGAAACTCTTTAGGGGTATGGGTATCCCAGGGGGAGGAAGGGAGGACCAGGAGAGAAAAGCAATGGTAGATTTGCTCCAGAGCAGATAAGAGAGAGTGCAAAAAGGCTGTCTCTCACATCCAGGCACCCCTGACTTGGGCTTGGATCTGTGGCAGAGGCGCATGGATCTGTGGCAGAGGCGCATGGATCTGTGGCAGAGGCGCATGGATCTGTGGCAGAGGCGCAGAGCGACCCCAGCCTCACAATCTGTCCCTGCTGTGGACACCAAGATTCCTCCCTCAGCCCATGTGTAGCTGAGACGAAGTCCACTTCCAGGCCCACCTTAGGCTCTGCTTCCTCCACATGGATAGGAATCCAGCTAGACCCAAATTGTGCCTGTTTCCCAGGTGACCAGGACCTGAGGGAGCCCTAAGACTCCCCCTCCCTGGCAACGCGTGTGCGTGCGCGCACACACACACACACACACACACACACACACACACACACACACACCATCAGGGTCTCACCTTTCATGGCGAACACCCCTCGGCAAAAGTCCTTGAAGTTGATTCTCCCCAGGTCGTTGGGGTCTAAATACTTCACAAATTTTTCCACCTGTGAGAAGGAAAGAGGAATTGTAGGAGCAATCCAAGGATAAGGCCCATGGCACCGGGGCGGAGGGGACACAAGCAGGCAGCTGCTGGTTACTTTGTCCCTTAAGTCAAGACAAAGAAAGGAATACAGACCCCAGCTCCTCAGTGCAGGGTTTGTTCTCCAAGCCACGCCCCCAAGATGGCATGCTGAAAGCCAAGGCTTTGCTGCCATGGTGGTTTTTAGTCTTGAGACAGACACTACAGGTGTGCACCATTGCATTCAACTCTGTTCTCCATATCTATCTGTCTGTCTTTGTGTATGTGTGTGTGTCTGTGTGTGGTGTGTGTCTGTGTGTGCCAGTCCTGGGGCTTGAACTCAGGGTCTGGGCACCGTTCCTGAGCTTCTTTTGCTTAAGGCCAGCCACAGCTAGCAAACTTCCAGCATCATTTTTTTTTTTTTTTTTTGAGCAGTTTATTGGCGATAAGTCTCATGGACTTTGCTGCTCAGACTAGCCTCAAACTGCAATCCCCAGATCTCAACCTCCTAAGTAGCTAGGATTACAGGCGCGAGCCATAGTTTCAGGTCTCCTTTTGTACCTCTGTGGAGCATCCCTGCCCCTGACAAACCTGTCCTGACCCCCATATCCAAGTAGGCCCCACCCTGATGCCACATTGTCTCGAAGTACCTTCAACTGGTATCTTCAGTTTGTAATGATATGTTTTGGTGATAATTTGATGAGTTTGTATATTTTTTCCTTTACAAATTAAGCAGCTCCCTAAGGGTGAAGACTATGTCTTTTCTGACCCACTGCATAGCTGGTATCTTATCATGACTGACACATACTAGACGCCTCATAAATGCTTGTTGCATAAATGAACATAAATGGCTCCACAAAACATCTAAGTTTTTTCTTACTTGGTTTTGAGACAAAAATCTTACTACATATGTAGTCCAAGCAGGCCTCAAATTTGTGATCCTCCTGTTTCAACCCCCCCCTCCCCCCAGTGCCCTGACAGGGATGTACCACTACACCCAGCTACCCCATAGGCTCTCATGTTTGTGCCAGGGCAGACCTCAGACTACAATCGTCCTAACTACTGCATAGCTGGGATCCCAAGTACTATACTATAATCAGTATATTGTCTAAGAAGGGGGGGTCTTCCTAACTTTTTTGCCTTGGGCTAGCCTCAAACTGTGATCCTCCTGATATCTGCTTCCTGAGAGGCTGGAAATCTGGGTCCTCCTGCCTCTCATCTTGAATTGTACCTTCTTGATATTTCTTCCTAGAGATTGTGTGTGTGTGTGTGTGTGTGTGTATGCAGGGTGGGGGGTCCATCCTGGGGCTTGAACTTAGGATTTGGGTACTCTCCTGGGGCTTTTGTGCTCCAGGCCAGTGTTCTATCACTTGAGCCACACCTCCACTTCCAAGACTGCTTCTAAATCTGCCTATAGTTTAACAGCAGCCCCTACACAGCATCCCTGCCAGCACTCATTCATTTATTTATTCCTTCCTTCCTTCAACAAGGCACCACTGAGCATCTCCTGTGTGCCTGGCACTGTGCTAAGCACAGGTGGTCACGTGGATACACACAGCACCCACCACAACCCTCAGTAACCACCATCACCATCAACAGCACAGCCATTTCTATCCAGAATTCTCCCTGGCTGCACTATGGATGATGCACACAGAGCTCTCTGAGAATGCAGAGCTCACTCTAGCATGTGGGAAAGGCTCCCCATCCTAGCCTTGCTCATCCTAGCCTTGCTCTCTGGCCCCACTCCAGGCAGACCTCCCTCCCTCTCTCCCTCCCTCCCTCCCTCCCTTTTTTCCTCCCTCTCATGATGTTGTCACATGCACATAGGCCAGGCATGGCAGCTGCAGCAAGGGCAGAAGTCCTGGTCATTGCAGCAGCTTAGCACCCTAGGGATGATTCGGTAGCCGCAGAAGACAGCCTGGCAGAGCCCCCCACAACCACCGGTCCCTCCCCAAGCATGCTAGCTGTGTGCCTCTATTCGGGTCAGCCTGGCTTTTCCATTCTGCTGCTAGGGCTGAGGGACAGCAGAAGGGCCATGCAGGGAAGGTCCTTTCTGGGAAAACCCTGGTCCTGGTAGTGGGCAGGATGTCGGGGAAGGAAGGCCGGAGGTGTTCTATTGAAGAGCTGAGGCAGCCTTCTGCCAGTTCCTGGTCATTCAGCACCTCCTCAGCTGTGCAGCTGCCATCCCTCTGCACAACCACGCAGCCGCTCACACTGCCAGGCGGTGACGTGGCATCTGAGAATAGCAACACCCAGGTGCCACCTGCAAGGGTGTCACCCATAGCCCCAGCAGGCTGCCTGCCTCTTCTCCCCCAGCCCTGTCTTCATTGGCATTATGGGGAGTCTATGAATGTAGGCACGGGCCCAGAGCACTGTGCACCCCCAGCCTCCTGGCAGTCACCCCTACAGTCCTCTCCAAGGTCAGAACCAGGCAGTAATCATCTCTGATGCGAGCCACGTTGTGGAGTCGGCCCAAAGGAGACCCCCCCCCCCCTTCAGACGCACCTGGGAGACAGCAGAGTGCTGGAATCCACAGACTGGATTCTGTGACCCCTGGGTTCACAACTCCCAGGGACTGGGGGCACCACTGGGCCAGGCCATCCATTCCTAGCCTCTAGGGAAAAAGCCAGCCTGGAGCAGACAGGGGTTTGTTTGAAGGCAGGCAGATAAAGGGGGGGTCCATGGAGCACCCCTTCACTCTGGCTTGGAGCTGTAGTTGGGGCTCCCACCTGCTGCGACTTCCCTTCTCTACCACTACTCCCATGGGGCTCCTTGAACCATGGCAGACCCAGAGTGGTTGTGGCCATGAAAATTGTACATACTCCCCTGGGATAGCCCCTTGCAACATTCCTAGAACAAGGCATACTGGGAATGTCCTTAAGGTCCCACAGCACATGCGCAATGGCTTCCGAAGGGATCCCTGTGTAGAGGCGCCTCCGTGGTGTTTGAACATTTGCCACAGACAGCTCCGCGTGATATGGCCTCGCTTCACACAAACCTGAATGGTAGCTTGGTAGCTACCATGCCGCCCCACACCACCATTTTACAGTCGAGGAAACTGAGGCTCAGAGGTGAAGACAATTACACAAGATTTAGATAGCCGCAGAGGTAAACCTTGAACCAGGCCCCACTGATCCCAGAGTATCAACCCTGCGCTCTGCGGCCCTTCACCTCCTCCTGCACTTCTGCCAGAGCCAGGCTCTCACCTGTTACCTGTTCTGAAGGGTTGGTCCTGCCCCACGTTGGACTGTGTATCAAAAGAGCTTTGGGCCAGAAGTGTCTGTCAGTGGCCATGGACAAGGTCCTGGCTTCAATCCTCATTGTAGCAACAAAGGGGTGCTTTGCCCTCTGTGTTTGGGACCCCCTCCCTTTGGCAGCTGGTACCCTTCTACCATCCACCCTGGAATGTATTCAGCGGACCAGTTCCTTCGTTTCCAAGGCAGAAGAGGCAAGTCCAGGGAGGGGCAGGGGAGGGCAAGATCACCCGGAACATAGCAAATAAGCCCCTGTGGCTGGAACTCACAGGGAACTCAGGCCACAGCCCATGGGTGCAGGCCTGGGGGCACCACTCTGGCTCCCAGGGAAGGAGAGAAGGCAGGGCCTGGCAGAGATCATGGGAACAGTACAGCACACACACAGCTGGGCCACGGCGCCTGCTGCCAGGAAAAGCGGTTGTTTGCTGGCAGTAAAATATTGATCTTTCCTTTTTGGGGCTGCTCAATTTCCAGGCTTCCCTGTCTATTTCTGTTGCCTTTCTCTTCAGGCTGACTTTCGCCTTTGATTCCCCTGGGTCACATCTCTAGTTCAGAGTAGACACGCCATGCTGGGAGCCCCATCACGCAACTGTCTGATTGAATGCCTGTCAGATCCTCCCAGGGCAGCCCTGCCTACCCTCCTTCATTCCAGCTCTGCACACCAGACAGATGCTGACAGAACCCTCTGCCTTCCTAAGGTCTCAGCCCTCTGGACCAGGGAGATAAGCTGGCTTATCCCGCTGTGGTGAGGTGCCCTCTGCACCTTGAGGTGCTGGCTGGATGTTAGCCATTCCCATCAGTAATCAAAACAAATACTGAGTTAGTGTGACCGTGCCAGGCACGGTTTTAAGTCCTCTGTGCGTAGGAGTTTATGTATCTCACAATCCCTGGCCAGTGGATTCGATTATTATTCCCACGTATCTCAGGAAACAAATCCAGCCAGGCTCAGGCACTCAAGGCTAAGATAAAGCAAGCAGGAAAAAAGCTGAGAGCTCTGCCACAGCAGTCATGCAACTCTGAAAGAGGAAAAACCTCTCTGCCTGGAAAGAGACATGAAGAAGAAGGCCTCGTGGGACAGAAAGAGGGACGGAGGGAGGGCCACCGCGAGAAGGAAGCTGGGGATTCCATCAAATTGAGTTTGGAGTCAATCCCCGAACTGCACATGCCCAGAACTGACCTGAAACGCACCCCAAAACGCCTTCTGAACTGAACAGTGGTAGAGCCAGTGGAGCAGGTCCCTAGACTGTCCATGTGTGGGGTGGTTCTGGATAGAACTGGAAAGGCTTTGAAAAATGAACTAATGTTAAAACTACAGCTCAGCGGACAAGCCAGAACCCTGGGGTTTTGACCTAATTGGCTGGATTTCCTGATTTAAAACAAACCAATGAACTGACATTTAGGGTAGTTTAACAGGACCCAGTCTTATAATCTCCAAAAAGTCCATGATCATGCAAAATTTCGAGACACACAAAGAAGCCGGACAAGCTGACAAGAAGGTAAAGGGGAAAGATTACTATAGGCAGTCTGACCCCAAGATGGCCCAGAAGTTGTCATCCTTAGATAAAGATTTCTTCTGTTGCTGTTGCTGTGTTGTTTTGGTTTAGGTGCTAGGGACTAAAACCAAGATGAAAAATGATTTTTAAGGTAGTTAACATTACCATAAAGGTGAATACTCTTGAAATAAATGGAAATGTAGAAATTCTCAGCAGAAAGAAAAGTTGGGGAAAAAAAAGACATGGAAACTTAGGACTAAATTGCAGTTTAGAACTAAAACATAGAAGAAATAAAAAAAATGTTCTTTGCATGGCATTAGTATCAGGATGAAGATGACAAGAAAAGTGGTAGAATCATAGAAAAATACGTAGAAAAGCCGGGTGCTAGTGGCTCACGCCTGTAATCCTAGCTACTCAGGAGGCTGAGATCTGAGAATCACAGTTCAAAGCCAGCCCAGGCAGGACCATCTGTGAGCCTCTTATCCCCTATTAACCACCAGAAAACCAGAAGTGGCGCTGTGGCTCAAGTGGTAGAATGCTAGCCTTGAGCTGAAGAGCTCAGAGACAGCGCCCAGGCCCAGAATTCAAGCCCCACCACTGACAAAAAAAAAAAAAAAAGAAAGAAAGAAAAAGAAAAAAGAAAATACCTAGAAATTAGTTAACTGGAACAAGGAAAATAACCAAGGATTGCAGGGTCTGCTTGCTAAGAAGACAAATGGCCCTAAATGTGCATGTACTCATAATGCAAAACACACAGAAAAACTAATATAACTGGACAAGGAAACAGACAAATAGACAATTATGGTCAGATTTCAACATTCCTCTTCAGTAGCCAACAGAATCAATTAAAGGGAAAACTACTGAGACTATAAAGGGCCTGACCAGCGCCACCTACCTGCCAGCCTCAGCCACATACCTAGATTACTAGGAGAAGAACAGGTATGCTTTTCTTTTTTTCTTTTTTTTCTTCAGTACTGGGGTATGAATCTAGGGCTAGGCTGACATTCTACCACTTGTGCCATGAATCCAGGCCTGATTTGTTTTTGCCAGTCCTGGGCCTTGAAAGAGGGCCTGGGCACTGTCCCTGACCTTCTTTGTGCTTAAGGCTAGCACTCTATCATTTGAGCTACAGGTTACTTCTGGCTTTTTCTGAGTAGTTTATTGGAGATAAGAATCTCACAGACTTTTCTCCCCAAGCTGGCTTCGAACTCTGATCATCAGATCTCAACCTCCTGAGTAGCTAGGATTATAGGCATGGGCCACCGGTGCCTGGCTCAGGCCTGATTTCCTTCCTTCCTTCTTTCCTTCCTTCCTTCCTTCCTCCCTCCCTTCCTTCCTCCCTCCCTTCCTTCCTCCCTCCTTCCCTTCCTCCCTCCTTCCCTCTCTTCCTTCTTTTCCTCCTTTCCTTTTCTTTGTGTGTGTATGTGTGCGCATGCATGCGCATGCGAACACTGTCACGCCAATACTGGGAAATGAATTCAGGGCAAGTTCTCCCTTAGCTTTTTTTACTCAAAGCTGGCACTCTATCTCCAGAACCACACACTTAGGGCTTTTTCCTAGTTACTTGGGGAAAAGAATCTCATGGACTTTCTTGTGCAGGCTGGCTTCAAACTTCGATTCTCAGATCTTAGCCTCTTGAGTTGCTAATGATTACAGACATGAGTCACTGCTTGCCCATATTTGCTGGTTACTTTCTTTTTTTTTTTTTTTTTTTTTTGCAAGTCCTAGGACTTGAACTCAAGGCCTGGGCACTGTCCCTGAGCTTGGTTTTTGAGCCACAGTTCCACTTCTGGCCTTTTCTATGTGGTACTGAGGAATCAAACCCAGGCCTTCATGCCTGCTAGGCAAGCACTCTACCACTAAGCCATATTCCCAGCCCCTTGCTGGTTATTTTTAAGACAGGGTCTTGACATTTTTTCTGACAAGGCTAGTCTCAAATCTTGATCCTCCTGCTCTAAGACTCCTTAGTATCTAGTATTATAGGTATGAGCTACTAACACTTAGCTTTAAAAAAATTTTTTTGTTGTGAAAATACTGTACAGAGGGGTTACAATTACATGAGCAAGATAATGAGTACATTTCTTATCAAGCATTGTAGCCTCCTCCTTTGTTTCCCTTTCCCATCCTCCCCCCGCCCCCCAACCCATCCCTCCTTCCCCCCCTAAAAATTTTTTTTTAAAGAGTAATAAAACTGGGCTGGGAAGGTGGCTCATTGGTAGAGCGCTTGCCTTGCATGCCTGAGGCCCTGGGTTCGATTCCTCAGCACCACATAAGCAGAAAAAGCCAGAAGTGGAGCTGTAGCTCAAGTGGTAGAGCGCTAGCCTTGAGCTGAAGAGCTGAGGGACAGCGCCCAGGCCCAGAGTTCAGGCCCCACAACTGGCCAAAAAAAAAAAAATTAATAAAACTGATGATTGATAAATCTGGAGAGAGAGAGAGAGAGAGAGAGAGAGAGAGAGAGAGAGAGAGAGAGATAGCGCTCAAATGATCAATTCAAGGAATGAAAACAGAGTGCTCACTGTAGTGACTTTAAAACAGTTATAAGAGGCTGGGAACATGGCTCAGTGGTACAGTGCTTGCCATGCATGCATGAGGCCCTGGGTTTGATTCCTCAGCACCACATAAGCAGAAAAAGCCAGAAGTGGCGCTATGGCTGCAGTAGTACAGCACTAGCCTTGAGCTGAAGAGCTGAGGGGCAGCGCCCAGTCCCAGAGTTCAAGCCCCACAACCGACAAAAACAACAACAAAACAGTAATAAGGAGTTGATGGTTCAGCCCAGTAGTAAAGTACGTACTTAGCATGTGTGAGGCCCCGGGTTCCGTCCCCTAGTTCCCCCTAGGCTGCCTCCCTTCCCAGTGCATGGACATCTGAGTGCCCTTTCTTGCCACCTGGGGAGAAGCAGCTTGGCTAGACACTTGAAGACTTCCAGAGGCAAGAGGATTCCAGACCTGGCAGGGGATAGGTGGGGTGTGACTGAACTGCCCCAGCTTCAGAAGGAAGCCCAAAATAAAAGAGGGCAGAGGACAGGGCTTTTGGACTTATGTGTATGTGTGTGTCAGTCATGGGGCTTGAACTCAGGTCCTGGGCGCTGTCCCTGAACTCTTCAGCTCAAGGCTAGCACTCTACCACTTGAGCCACAGCGCCACTTGCAGTTTTCTGGTGGTTAATTGGAGATAAGAGGCTCACAGATGTTCCTGCCTGGGCTGGCTTTGAACCATGGTCCTCAGATCTTGGACTCCGGAGTAGCTAGGATGACAGGCGTGAGCCACTGGTGCCAGGCTGCTTTTGGACTTCTTGTGGCGCCCCAAAGGTAAGGCTCAGTTCCAGGCAGGGGCTCCTATTCAGTCCTGTGCTGCACTGGTCCTACTGGGAGTCTAGCCTGCCTTCCAAGTGTGTCTGGAGAGTGTCACTGGGGTAGCTAGCTGGTGGAGCCAGAGCCCTGCTGGGTTGGGAGGTGGGAGGCCTTAAGCTCAAGCTACAAAGTGAGGACAGAGAGGGAGGAAATGGGTGAGGAGAGGGCTGCGTGGCAGGCTGGCAGCTGCCCTTTATTCCAACAAACAGCAAAAATAAGACTCAACGGTGTGCCCATGCCAGGCCCGCACTGCACTCTGAACCAAGCCCAAACCACCAGAAGAGCAACTGCCTCTGCGGGGCTCTGTTTCAGAGCTCACTGTGGGGCAGGGGACTGGGAGCACTCCGGTGAGTCCTCCTGGGTACTCGGGGAACAGCTGGTGGCCGGAGGAGGAATCCCATTGCCCTGCCCTGCCTCTGCTCCTCCTCCGTGGGGTTCTGCTCTGGCTGGAGCCTCAACACCAAACAGCCCAGCTGTTTGTGTATCCACTGCCCCAGGCAGCAGTCAGGCTGCCTCATGTCAGGCACACAATGGGGGTCTGTATTCCAAAGTGCGCAGGACAAAGCGGGTAGCAGCCACTGGTCCTCTCCATTCATCAGGGAGGGGGGGGGCAGGCATGAGCTTCAGCAAAGCCAAGGGCACACAAGCGATGAGGAAGGAGTTTCCAAAAAGGGTCCTTCTAGTCCCTGTGTCCTGGTCAGGTGAAGAGTTGGCCTGTTCTGCTCTGGGTCCCCCCACCTCCTTGCTTCGCAGGAACCCACCCCCTCCATGTGGATGGCTGTCACCAGTCCACGTGTCAGCCTGTAATTGGATTTCTATATGTACTCACTGTGTGGCCTTGGAGAAGTCACGCTACCTCTGTGGGCCTCAATTTCCTATGTATAATACTGACCAAGGACAGTATTGACTATGTATAAGACTGGCCAATTATAGGAAGTGTGTCTCTTCCTACTTCCACCTGGGAAGACCACTGAGAGGGGGTTTCTGAGCCCTGGCACTACCTTCCCTGGATTCTCAGACGGCCAGACAAAAAAAGGAGTGTATATAGAGAGGAAATAAATGAAGAGAATATGCTAACAGAATAGGGTGGGGTGGAGGCTGGAGGTGTGGCTCAAGTGGTAGAGTGGTGGGTCTCAACATGGTTCTCTTGTTGTGTGGCTTCCTGAGTTTCAAGGTAGAGGGCCCCTGGGGAAGTGCCAGTCCTCAAGGAAGCACTGGAGTAAAAGGTAGGGTCAAGGGGATAAGCAAAAGTTGTGTACAGATGTCCAGATGGGTCAGTCAGCATCCAAGCCAAGGCCTCCTGGCAGTGAGGCAGCGCTGCCTCACTGCGCCACGGCTGGAGAGTTATCCCAGCACGTTGTGTCACCAGTAGCCCTTCCTTCACAGCCAGAGTCTACCTCACCCACAATCCTCTGGCCACCCACCAGGGCTTTGTTTGGTATTTGAATAGGAGGGAGAGTGACAGAGGCTTGGGTGGTCTCTGAAATGGGCTGACCTCTGCCTGGATCTGTGTGACTGTCCCTGCCTTCAGTGAACACTTCTTCAACCCTGTGGGGACACAGACAAGCTCCCAGGAGGACAGATGTCCTGCTGCATTTTGCGAGGTGGGGGAAGAATAGCCTGAGGAAGAGATTAGAAGTGTAGAGCTGACCATTGAAAGTGCCACACACCCAGGGACAGCACGTCACACTCCGTGTGTCTCTGCAGGTGGACAGAGCTGGGCAGCTGGGCTGGAGCACTCCATGCCCTTCACTGGCTGTGTGACCAAGGGTGACCTCTATGAGCCAGAGTCAGGTCCGTGAGTACTAGGATGTAGCAGCAGGGACTTGAGACAGCCTGGAAGCTGACAGGACTCAGGCTCTCTATCAGGAAGCACTGTCCAAGGCAGCCTGCCGGGGGGGGGGGGGGGGGGCAGGGGGGGGGGGCTGTGCAGTTACCCGCTGTGTCCTCTTCCAAGGAATAATTAGTGAGATTTAAAAAGTGAATTTGGGCCATTTTTAAACTCAGAAAATGTAAAACAGTAAAACCCTTTAATACTTAAAAAGAATGCTCCCAGATCCCTAGGGGAGGCGAAGACAGAAATCATCGGAAAGTAGTCTCCAAGAAGGTGTTACCCCAAAAACCTCATAGTGAGATCCCAGAGGAGGGGCCCCCCAGAAGACTGGAGCAATAAGCCCGGTATGGTGTGCACCCCTGTAAATTCCAGTTACTCAGCAGGGAGAGGTAGGGGGATCTTGAGTTTGAGACCAGCAGGGCAGAAAAGTTTACAATGAGGCTCTGGGTTCAATTGCCAGTATGGCGGGGAAGGGGTACCATAAAACAAAGATGGAACACTGACCATGCCCTAGTGGGAAATGGTGATTCACAGGGTGTAGTAGCAGCAGCAAAGGCAAAAAGGAGGGAGCCCAGACCAGGCATATACTTCTATGGTGAGGGTGGGTTTTAGTCAGGACTTGGGAAAGCAAGATCTGCATCTGTGCAGGCACATGAAGCTGGCAGGGAAGCGCGGAGGGAGGCAGAGATGCACCATGAGCACCAAAGGTCAGGCAGAGGCAGCCCGGCTGACTCTGGAGAAGAGGAGTAAGGGGCGATTGATTCAATGCTTGCCGAGGGCCTAGAGGCCTGGTGGGCAAAGGAGGGGACAGTCCCTGATGGGTGTCCAGGAGGGAAAGTACAAGACCAGGAGCCTGAGGGGCATCAGGTAGATTTTCATGGGCTAGGATGACACCTTAGGGTCTTTTCCTGGCTGTAGATCTAAGTCCCTGAGGCTTTCAGAC
Organism: Dipodomys spectabilis; assembly: GCF_019054845.1. NCBI lineage: Eukaryota > Metazoa > Chordata > Mammalia > Rodentia > Heteromyidae > Dipodomys > Dipodomys spectabilis. Next base: position 3,592,098 of record NW_024870681.1, on the reverse strand, counting down.
ACAGGCTCCTCTCTGTCCAGGTCAGGTGGCTGCCAGAAATAGGGTTCCTTCTATCTGGTCTGACTAATGACACCGGCCTGTCACCAAGGAGAGCAGTGGCAGCTGACTGCTCTTCACAGTAACAGAAGCAAGAAACATCTGCAACTCCGGGACAGAGGTGGCTCCAGGCTGAGAGTCCAAGGTGGAGGGAGAAGCGCCCTGTGCTCCTGGCTTCAGAACCAGGCCACGAGTCTGAACAGCGCCTCCTAGAGGCAGTCTTTCTCCTCACAGTCACCCCGTAGGCAGCAGGTCCCCAGCTAGGCTGTTACATCATTGATGGGTGACTGGGCACAGAACAGCAGGGTGCATGAGGAGAAAAGGCACAGGCAGAGTGGCCTCGTCAATCCCATGGGGTGGGGAAGACATGAAGAGACCAGAGGTAGCCTGGCTCTGATTCCCCAGGGCTGGGATAGGGCTGAGACTGCATTCCTCCAACTCCTGGAGATGCTGGTGTCCAACCACAACTGGAGTACCAACATGGTGGTTGACCTATCAGAGCCGGCACAGAATTCTGAAGCTGGAGTCCAGTCTGTGTGTTCCACTTGGAACTCTGGGATGCTGGGGCAGTAGGAAGATCAGAGGTGGCAAGGCCCCACTGCTGGGGAGGTCTCCTGGCAATGGAGACAGGGTGCTGCGTTTGCAATGCTCATGGCACCTTGGCAGGACTGCCACCGAGGGCGGGGAGCTACCTCAGCTCCACAGCTGCTTCTGGTTGCTTAGGGCCAACTCTGCAGCCATCTGTGCCCAGCAAGTGTCAGCCAGTCCAGCTCATCGCTTTGCTATTTCTGTCCTGCCTGACGGGCTGTAGTCAAGACATCTGCCTCTTTCTTGCCAGCCCCTTCCCCTTTATACAAAACCCCAACTGTAGCAGCCCCAGCCTTAACTTCCCTAGGATTCATCACTCTCTGGGGAACCCTGTCTGGAAGAGCTGCTGGGCAGTCGTGTCCAGATGCATACCCCAGAGTCTGCTTTCCCATGTCCCAAGGAACCCATGTGACCACTGTCTCAGCATGCCTTACACTTCCTCTCATGCCAGCGCAGACATCTCTGCTCATCCCCCACAAATTGATTTGTGCGCAGCAAGGTGAATATAGTTAACAATCAATGCACTACATATTCCAACCTTGCTAAAGAGTGGCTTTTCAATGTTCTGTCCCAGAAAATAAAGCGTGTGAGCTGGTAGATAGGTTCATTAGCCTAATCTGCTCATTCTGTAAGCAGGAAGACGTATCATCTAGGACATACCATATATGACAATCCCTGTTAATGAAAAAATTTCAGAAGAGTTCTCCCTCCGAATGCCTTGCCCCCAGTCTGGAGGTCTCTCAGGAATCAGGAAAGGAATCCTGTCTTGTTTATCCTTAAAACCATTAGTCTCAAATGTACCATGGAACCAGCGCCGGAAAGGAGCCGAGAGAGAGAGAGGGAGAGAGAGGGAGAGAGAGAGAGAGAGAGAGAGAGAGAGAGAGAGAGAGAGAGAGAGAGAGAGAGAGAATGGGAATCTCAGGTTGCCCTATGCTCACAGTCCTAGGTACTTATGGCCTTCTGTGCCAGTCATGGAGGTAAGAGCTTAGCATACACTGTTGACTGCACAACCACTTGACAGATGAGGAAGACTGAGGCACTTCTCAGAGTCACAAAGGATTAACTTGTGGACAAATTTCAAACCATGTGTACCTGATACCAGGACCCTGGCTCCTGACTAAAACTGGGGTGCTGAAAGGAGTGCAGGGATGGAGGTCGGAGAGCAGGAGTGGGTCAGTCCTGCTGGGCCACAGGGCTCAGTGGCTGGGAGAACCTACAGTTCAGGCTGAGGACAATGAAGGAACTGGAGAAGGTACCAGGGTAAAAGGAAGCAGAACCAGCTTTGGGCAGCCACCAGAAGGTGGCTGGCAGGAGCTGGAGCCTTGGAGACATGCTTCCTTAATCACCATCTGAACAGGAAGTGGTAGAGATGTAGAATTCAGGGCACAGCTCCCTGGAAGCCACCCTCCTCCACACCTCAGGTCCAACTTCCTGTCTTTTTGGCAGAATGCAGGGAAGGCCTAGCCTGCCCATCCTACCCACCCTGCAGATCATAAATCTATTTCTGCTCAGCCCAGGCTCAGAAAGCCAGGAGAGTCTCTTCTATGAGCCCCTAACTCTGGCCTTGACCTCGAAGGGCCTGAGACATCAGCTTTTGCAGGCAGCTAAGAAAGCAGCTTTAGAACCAGCCAGGCCTGTGTTTGAATCCCAGCTCCTCTACTCTATCTCTGTGGACTTGGCACAAGTCACTGCAGCTCTTTCTGGTGCTGGAAGATGAAAGAATAAGAAACACAAAGGTAGCCAACAGATTGAGTGACTGGCTTTGGTTCCCTGTCTTTCTAGTCCCTGGAAAACCATAGTGATGGCAGGAGGAACTTCGGGCCCTCCTGGCAGGAAGCCCTGCTTGGGAATCAGCAGGAAGAGAAAGGGGTCAGAGGGATGCTTTGAGGGTAAAGGAAGCAGGGACATCTGCGTGGTCTGCAGTAGTGGGGCTTACTGAACGATGCAACAAACCCAGGCAGCGTCTTTTATATGCCTATCTCCAATGCCCTAAACAGTCTCCCACAGAAGGGTCATGGCCGTGTTATAGAGAAGCAAACTGAGGTCTGTTCACCATATGAGGCATCTTTAAAATAATCTTGAGTTGCGTCAGATGCTGGTGGCTCAAGCTTATAATCCTAGCTACTCAGGAGGCTGAGATCTGAGGATTGTGGTTCAAAGCCAGCCTGGGAAGGAAAGTCCATGAGACTCTTTATCTCTAACCACCAAAAAGCTGGAAGTGGAGCTGTGGCTCAACTGGTAAAGCTTTAGGCAAAACAGCTAAGAAACAGTGCCCAGACCCTGGCATTAAAACAAAAAAAGTCTTGCTGTCACTTCTTTCAGGACCACTCCAGACTTGGCCCATGTGGGAAGTGAGAAAGCATAAAACCAATGGCCCATGTGGGAAGTGAGACATCATAAAAATAGTTAATGCCACTCCAGCTAGTGCTGGAATGTTGCTGTCCTTCAAAAGTCATGGGGGTGCCAGGAGCTGGTGGCTCACGCCTGTAATCCTCGCTACTCAGGAGGCTGAGATCTGAGGATCACAGTTCAAAGCCAGCTGGGGCAAGAAAGTCCATGAGACTCTTGTCTTCCATAAACGACCAGAAAACCCCAAGTGGCACTGTGGCTCAAGTGGTAGAGCGCTAGTCTTGAGCTGAAGAGCTGAGGGACTGTGCTCAGGCCCAGAGTTCAAGCCCCACAACCAACCAAAAATAAAAAAGTCATGGGTGCCAGACAGTCCTGTTTCCTTTGGGGGGGTGGGTCACCATCTGGCCCCTGTGCTGGCCTGGGTCCCCGCTCTCCCTGCCCTTCCTGTGCCTTCACAAGGAAGCCACTTGTCTGGAACCACTTGTCACTCCATGAAAATGCCAGTCCCACTCCTGGCTCTGGGCTTGGTCTCATGAATTACAGCAATGATGGAAGATATGGATGGATAGAGAGGGAGGCTAGGGGAAGAGTGGGTGGGAAACAGATGGGGGATGATGATGACATTGTCAGTAGGTGGCTGGGCAGGTGGTGAATGGATGGATGGATCCCGGGACAACAAGTGGGTAAATGGATGGATGGGGGATGTTTTAATGGGGCACTAATAAAAGGGCAGGTGGACAGTTGTATGTATGTGTGTGTGTGTGTGTGTGTGTGTGTGTGTGTGTATTTGTGAAAATATGTCTTGATTCCACAGATGAGTTTATCTCACTCAACAAGATGATCTCTGGTTTGGCCCTCTGGTTCTTTCTTTTCTTTACTTTTTTTCTTTTTCTTAGTCCGGGAGCACTGTCCCTGAGCTTCTTTTGCTCAAGGCTAGCACTCTACCACTTGAGCCACAGCACTACTTCCGGCCTTTTCTGTGTATGTGGTACTGAGGAATTGAACCCAGGGCTTCATGCATGCTAATCAAGCACACTACCACTAAGCCACCTTCCCAGCCCCCCCCTCCACCCTGCTTGTTACTTCTGAGATAGGGTCTTACTCTCCCCACCCCCTCCCCAGACTGGTCTGGACTGAAATCATCCTATTAATACTTCCCACAGAGCTGCTAGGATGACAGGTGTGCACCTCTGGTACACTGGATTTTTATTTTTATCTTTTATTTTTTGCTTAGGTTGTCCTGGGACTGAGATCATCTTGATCTTCTGAGATGATGCTCAGCCAGGCTTGCTTTTTGAGATGAGGTATCCCTAGCTTTTGCCTTAGACAGGCTTCAAACCCATAATCCTCCCATTTCTACCTCCCACACAGCTAGGATTACAGACACCACCACACCTGGCTTGTGCCAGATTGTGAAATCAGAACTGCTCCATTATGCATACTTCTCTGCCGCAGGCAGTGAGACCTGATGGCTGAGGAAGCAGGGAAGCAGGATCTGAGGGTGTGTGGGAGGGGCTGGGCTGGGACACAGGCCTTGACTCAGGCTGTCTCCCCTAGCTCCACAGCTGGATGGATGTTGGGGAAGGCAGTGCAGAACCTGTTTCCCCTGCCCAACGAACAGCAGCTCAGCTCCAGTTCTCACAGGCTACTTCCATTTGGCTCTGTTTTCAAATCCAGCCACTTCCCTGCTACATTCCCCTGCTCCAGGCTACCAGCCTCTCCTCACATTCTCCCTGTGTCCATTCCATGCTCTCCTCCTCTCTTGCCCACCGCCCCTCCCTGCGCAGGATGGTCCTATGCAAACAAGATGGCCCACTTTAGTCTCTGCTCTACTCAGAACTCTCCAGGACTCCCACTTCAATTCTCTCTTCCCTTAGGCCCTACCGTGCCCCTCAGTCTGGCCTCTGCCAGGACCACTCTCCCCACAGACATCCCCCCTGGAGGGACAGCCCCACTTAAGATGTCTGTGGCATCATGGGAAAGTGCAGGCTGGTCTCGTTTCTTCCTGATTCTCCTTGGCTCTCAACACCACCTTATGGTTTTTGTCCTGATGTTCTCCTCCTGTGCCTCCTGCCCAGAGCATAAGCTCTGAGTCCTGCTGTTTCCCAGTGCCTGGAACAGGACTGGCACATAGTAAGAACACATGACACAAATGGAATATAAAAAATAAAAGATTTAGCCTAGAGATGTGTTAAGGGTAATAGTAAGATTATTTCTATTAAGAGTACAGCACGGTTATGCACAGCTAGTAATACCAGTTTAATCAGGAAGCAGAGATTGAGGGGATAGCAGTTTAAGGCCAGCAAACTGGCAAATAGTGAGACCCCCCCCCCCCATCCAGTCTCAACCAATAGCTGGATGTGGTGGTACACACCTGTCATCCCAGCTAGGCAAGAGATAGCAGTCTAAACTAGCCCTGTGTAAGACATAAAAAAAAGTGAGAACTTGGGCTGGGAAGGTGGCTCAGTGGTAGAGCGCTTGCCTTGCATGCCTGAGGCCCTGGGTTCGATTCCTCAGCACCACATAAGCAAAAAGAAAAAAGCCAGAAGTGGCACTGTGGCTCAAGTGGTGAGTGCTAGCCTTGAGCTGAAGAGCTGAGGGACAGAGCCCAGGCCCAGAGTTCAGGCCCCATAGCTGCCTCCCCCCAAAGAAAGTGAGAACTCCTAGAAAAAATAAAGCAAAAAGGACTGGAGCTATGGCTTAAGAGGTATAGCACCTGTCCCAGTCTCGCAAACGTTTGGCTAATAACAAGAGCAGTAGAAACATCATTGGGTCTTGTCTGTGAAGCCTTTGAGTGGCGTTCTCTACATGGATGAGCTCACTTCTGCCCTCCAAAGCCCTGGGCTGTGTGGTCCATCCTCACCCAACCTGATGAAGGATGGCAAGGCCAGGATGTTAGAAGAGCAAGAGCAGCACTGGATAAGAAGCCAACGTGGGCTCAGGCAAAGCCCTCACTGTCTACCTCTGTCCTGGCCCTGTTGTAGGCAGACTACTGACACTCAGCATCAGGACAGTGGCACCCCTCCCCCAGTGTTGATCACATTTGTCTTCTATTTGTCCTGTGTGTGTGTGTGTGTGCGCGCGCATGTGTGCGCACACTGGGGCTTGAGCTCAGGGCCTGACTCACTTGGCCTTTTCACTCACTGTATCATTGGAGCCACAGCTCCACTTTGGGCTTTTGGATGGTTAATTGGAGATAAGATTCTTACAAACTTTCCTGCTTGCCCTGGCTATAAACCTCAATCTCAGATCTCAGCCTCCTAAGTAGCTAGGATTACAGGTGTGAACCACCAGTACCTGGTTTCTATTTGTCTTTTTCCCCCTAGGTCAATAAGTTCCAGGACTATCAGAAAACAATCTAGCCAGGTGCTGGTGGCTCAGGTCTGTAATCCTAGCTAGTTAGGGGGCTGAGATCTGAGGACTGAGGATCAAAGCCAGCTGGGCAGGAAAATCTGAGAGATTCTATCTTCAAATAACCACCAGAAAACCAGAAGTGGCACTGTGGCTCAAAATTGTAGAGCTCTAGCCTTGAACAAAAGAGCTCAGAGACAGCACCCAGGCCCAGAGTTCAAGCCCCATGACCAACAAAAAACAAAACAACCAATCTGATACATCTATAACATCGTTAATGAAGTCCCCTGAGTTCTTCCTAACAGCTTCTTCATGCTCTAGGGCCCCACCTGGGACACCTGCATTCCAGTTAGCCCTTAATTCTCCTCAGGCTACACCTGTCTAGGACAGCATCTCTAGCTTCTTGTTCCAGATGCCCTTGGCAATGAGGAAGGGCACTAGTCACTGTTTGGTGGACTGCCTCTTAGCTGGGACTTGTTTGGTGTTTCATGGCCACTGCTAGAAGACAGGCACTGCATCTCTCAGAGGGGATGGATTGTGCTTTGCCACCTCAGTGGAGAATTAGCTATATAATTTACCTGGATTTATTCTATTGGGGGTATTAGTTCCTCATTTATTATTCATTCAGCCAATCATTATGGCCTCACAGTTACCTACTTTATACTTTGCAACCTACTGTGTTTTTGCTTCTGCACTGTGCCCTGGTGTCTCTGGTATTCCAGGGGATAGTTGGTAAAATGTGCCCCCAATACCTAATGAAGGATAATTACCCACCATAGCGCAGATGGTTTAGAAAATCAATATCCACATCTGATTTTTTTTTCTTCAGTTATGGGGCTTGAACTCGGGGCCTGGGCGTTGTCCAGGCTTTCTTGCTTTCTTGCTCAAGGCTAGTGCTCTACCACTTTGAGCCACAGCTCCACTTTCAGTTTTATAGGTGGTTAATTAGAGATACAAATTTCACTCTCACCTTCCTGCCCAGGTTGGCTTCAAACGGCGATCCTCAGATCTCAGCCTTCCGAGTTAAATTAGGATTATAGATGTGAGCCACCAGCATCTGGCTCGCAGCTGAATTTTAAACAAATGAAATAGAAACTGCTGGAGTGCATTGCACTGTGCAAGGGAGCACTCCTGCTGAGTGCTGCAAGTATGAAGTTGCTGTGTGGTACAGGCCTGCAAAATATGCTTTCCACAGGTCTCAGTGCACCAGCAGACATGCCCTCCCTCCAGCACCCTGGGCCCTGTCCGTGGTCCTGCCCTGCGTCCTTAATCCTGGTTTCCCACACAGATCGCACCACCGCTGCAGCATTAGCATCTACCAGGGAGTGGGAACAGAGGGAGGAGCTGAGTCTCTCTTAGCTGGTCAAATGGATAGATGAGTAAGGGTCAGAGGAGCAGGCTTATATTAAAGAAATTAATGACACAGACAGGCCCGATTTCCAAGTCATGAGCATGAGAGAAAGGGATGGGGGAGCAGAGGCAAAGGAAAGAATCATGTCAGAGTCAGAGGGACCCAAGGGCCACCACAACCAGAAGCTCTGCACAGTCCAGAACAAAACAGGGGTTTTAATAAAAAGTAGACATTTGGGGGCCACATAGGGAAAGAAGATCTGCCTATTAAATGTAATGAGAATTCGCTGAAGCACGGAAGTGATGATCATTTACTGGGGGGAAAAATTAGGTCACAATCCAGTGTGCGCAGCATGATCTCATTTATCGAGAAAAGCTACATGTAAGCACAGAAACAGCTCTGGGAAGATGTGAGGAGAAGGTCACACAGAGTATCCGTGGGGGACAGAACGTCATAGTTTTATTCTCAAATGTCCATCTTTCCAACTTGCTGTGGACCATATGAACTAGCCTGCGACTATACAGGACTGTGGTCTAATAAGAAAGGTATCCTTGACTGGGCAGAGGTTTCTAAATCAGATCCCTGCAGTTTTCTGTGGTCAGAAACAGGGTGACTGAAAAACACTGGGCACTGCTGAAAGCTAGTGTCCCTTCTCCAGCCATGTGGCATGGTGAGGGTCTCCTGGTCCCATGTTATCGCTAGAAAAACAGTCACATCATCAGTCAACAGCAACTTCGGGTCCCGAAGCCACAGGCTTGGTTCTTGCTGGGCTGGACAGAAATAGCTTGGGGCTTGGAACAGCAGGTATTTAGCATGAAGGGAGATTGGAGAGACCCCGTGGCAAGAGCAAGGGTTAGGGAGGTTTTCAAATATTTTAGTGCTGTCACAAAGGAGAGAAACTCAGGTGAGTCCTCATCCAGAGAACCATGCTGAGGAACTGACAAGCAGATTGGCTGGGGAGTGGCCCCTCTGGAAAGGGGAGGTGCTCATGACTGAGCTGTCCAGCTTAGGGGGTAAGGTGGTGAGGCTTGGGGAAGGTGGATGAGGCCTGTGGCCTCCTGCCAGAGGCTGCTGGGAGGCTGGACGCCAATTCCCACAGCTCAGCCTCTGCTTCTGGAACCACAGATTTCTAGTCAGAACCGGGCAGTTTTTCCTCCATTGGGCCTGGTTGGGACCCACTAGCCCACAGGAGGGGCTCAGAGGAGAATGATCAAGGTGGGCCAAACCCTGAGGAGGTATAGAGAATGCAGAGAGCTTCCTGGGATAGGGTCCTGCCCCACTCTTCTAGGATTCCTGGTGCCCAGGTGCCCGGGGGAAGAGGGATAATTATCCCCTCACTCTTGTCAGGTGACAGGGAGGTACCAACCCAACCAGCCACCACCCAGCAATTCCTATGTTCTAAAATGACAACGTGACCTGTGTCCTGGGCACAGAATGCCAGCCATTGGGCCCAGGCTCCCCCCGTGACAAGCCATTCCAGCTTAAGGCTCTATCTCCAGGAGAAAGGCCCTAGCACTGCGGAGTGGGCTCAGCCAGCTGAGTGGCTTCTCCTGCCCGGGTCACGGCCATCAGTCCCTGTGTGACAGTGGCAAGGAGACCTCCACCTGCTAAGCATTGCTGGCGTCTCCTCTGCCCACCCATGGGGAGCAGCGACCCGGCCATTGCGGCCCCGCAGCCAACTCACCCTGCTCTGCCCCTCATGCGTCCCCGGTGCGCGAATGAACACACTCCCCACACTGGCTCTAGCTCGCCCCCCGCCTGCCGCAGCCAACGAGGCCAGCTAGCTGCCAGTCAGGCCTGCCAGGGAAGCCCAAAGAGGGGGTGACCAGGCCCTGGGCGGGGATCCGGGCTGACCTCAAGCAGACAACACGCAGACAACCTCCCGCGTCCTGGGCAGGGCGGGTACAGCCGAGGCTGCCCAGCACCCCTCCGGTCCCCTGCGCCCCTGGCCAAGGCCAGGCCTGGCTGGGGTGTGACGGTCGGGGTCTCCACCGGCGGGGGTGGGGGTCCCGGGGCCAGATTCTGACAGCTTCTCCCCCCCACACACACACACACATACACGGAGTGGGGTTGCGGGCGGGCAGCGCCGCCCCGGGCCGGGGAGCCCCGGTTCTGCGGGGAGGGGAGCTGCGGAGGGGCCGCCTTACCTCCTCGCCCTGGCCGAAGCGCAGTCCGAGAGCGGCGACGCGCTCCACGCGCAGGAAGCCGTCGGGGTCGCGGCCGCACACCTCGAACACCTCGCGCAGGCGGCGCACGGAGCGCAGCAGAGCCGCGGGGGCCCCCGCCCAGCCCGCGCCGCCCGCCATCCGGGCCGCCCGCAGCTAGCCCGAGCCCCGCGCCGCGCGCCGCGCCCCGACACGCCGCCCGCCCCGCGCCGCCAGCGCCATCGCCGCCGCCGCCAGCGCCATCGCGCGCCCCGGCGCCCGCCCGGGTCTGCGGCGCGCAGCCTCCGCCCGCCCGCGGCCGCTCCAGCCAGCCGCGCGCCGCGGCCCCGCGCCGGGGAGGGCAGGGCGGGGGAGGGGAGGGAGCGAGGGGGAGGGGAGCCTCACGAGGCAGCCGCGCGCGCGCCGCGGCCCCGCGCCCGGGAGGGGGGAGAGGGGAGGGGGGCCGGGGGGACGCGGCAGACAAAAGGAGCCGCGCCGCCTCCCGCGTGGGGCCGCCCACGCCGCGCTCCTCCGCGGACTCAGTTTCCCTCCGGCATCATCGGGATCGTCGCTCCCCGTGGAGAACCCCGAGCGTGGACGCCCCCCCCCCCCCGCGCCGCCACCCTGTGCAGCGAGTGCCCAGAAATTCAGAGTTGTCTCCCCCAAACACGCCCCGCCTCGAATGAGGGGCCTTGCGGCCTCAGCTGCTTCCCATCTACCTGGTTCCCCAGGTGTATTCCACGCTCCATCCATCCATCCACCCCTTGCCGGCCACGCCCTTTGTTACCCAGGGCCCAGCGGGTGTTCCAGGTCATTCCAACCTTAGCGGAGGATTTGTGAACATCCCGACCTAGGGCGCTCCAGGGAGGCTGGGCTACTGACCCTAGGCCACCAGCTTGCCTCCCCGTCTGAATTCTCACCCTTCCTACAAGGGTCCACTTAGCTTTGTAATTCTCAGCGGTGGTGTCCCCAGCATGCAGGGAAACACCCCAGAGCAAGCAAGCGACATCTTAAGGGTCTCATGTCCTTGATCTCCAGCCAAGACCTGGCCCACCCGAAGCTCCTGCCAGGAGAAGGGCCTACCCTCATTAATCTTCAGGACTCAAGGGCACTACTGTGGCCTAGACAGGGTGTAGTGGGAACTGGGGCATTCACTATCCGGCACAAGGACCAGCAGGCCCCACCGCTCTGAGCCTCAGTTTCTACTCGTCTTCCTATTTAGCTGGGATGTGTGTCCTGTGCAAGGGGTGGCTAGGTGGCTCTAGGATCAGACCTGACCTTCAGCTGCCCTCCACACTTGGAGACAAGTCAGAGAGCATCTCCTGGGGGAGAGATTCGTGGGTTTGAGGATGGGAGAGGACACACTGAGAAAACAAGACAGGGCTGTGCACTGGTAGCTCACACCTGTAATCCTAGCTACTTCAGGAGGCTGAGATCTGAGGATCGTGGTTCAAAGCCAGCCCAGATAGTTAAGTCCATAAGACTCTTATCTCCGACTAACCAGCAAAAAGCCAGAAATGGAGCTGTGGCTCAAATGGTTAGAGCACATCTGTAATCCTAGCTACTCAGGAAACCAAGGTCTTGAGGATTGTGATTAGAAGCCAGCGCAGGCAGGGAAGTCCAAGACACGCTTACCTCTAGTCTTAGGCAAAAGAACCTCGGGAAGGTGGCTCAGTGGTAGAGCGCTTGCCTTGCATGCATGAGGCCCTGGGTTCGATTCCTCAGCACCACATAAGCAAAAAGGGAAAAAAAAGCCGGAAGTGACACTGTAAGGAACAGCTCCCAGGCCCAGAGTTCAGACCCCACGACCGGACACCTCCCCCCCCCCCCCAAAAAAAAAGAAACTAGAACCAGCATAAAAAGAAAGGAAGAAAAGAAAAGAACTATGGAGGTGAGGTGAGGTGTGGGAAGAGTGGACTTTTCTCCTAGCTGGAACGCTCAGCACGATAGTCACATTGTTGAGCCTCAGCTTCCTCATCTGGACAATGGAGAGTAATGCCTATTTTACAGTGAGTGTCACTGGAGAAGAGAGGTAATAGGGGTCTGGATATTGCTAGAAACTGGAGTAAGGGGAAAATAAGGGGGGGGGGCAGAGGCTGAAAGTTGGATGGATGGATATCCAGCAAGGCTCCAGGCAGGAAAGTGGGGAGTTGGGGATCCTAATACTTAAAGGTTTTCCCACAGAAAGGAGGCAGGTGCTGCCCCCTAGTGTGAGCTTCAGAAGTAGCCCTCAGAGCTCTCTCCCTAGCAACAAATCCTTCAGAAACCAGGGAAGCTTAGAACCCTCACTAGCCTCTGCTGGCAGAGGTAGGGTCCCAGATCTGAGCACAAACAAATCTCTGGAAAACGTAGCCTGAAGGCAACAACCACGTTTCTACTTCTTTTCTCTACAGACAGGATCACAACAAATTTAGAAGTTCCTTCCTCAGGGAGGCCTTCCTAACTCCTGATGTTCTTGCCATCAAACCTTTGCAGATTTGCTTTGATGCCTCCATCATGTGGACTTGGCACGCCTCTGCCATCGTGCTGCTCAGCACAGCATGAGTTTGTTGTCGTTTATTTGTTCATTATTTTTTTCTGTGCTGGTCTTATTGCTTGAACTCAGGATGCTGTTTTTTGTTTTGTCCGTTGTAGGGCTTAAACTCTGGGCCTGGGCACTGTCCCTCAGCTCTTCAGCTCAAGGCTAGTACTCTACCACTTGAGCCACAGCGCCATTTCCAGTTTTCTGGTGGTTTATTGGAGATAAGAGTCTCACGGACTTTCCTGCCCTGGCTGGCTTTGAACCGTGATCCTCATATTTCAGCCTCCTGAGTAGCTAGGGTTACAGGCATGAGCCACCGGCACCCAGCTGTATTTGGTTTATTTTTTCCCTCCAGGCTAGCACTCTACCACTTGAACCACAGATCCACTTCTGGCTTTTTGCTGGTTAACTGGAGATAAGTCTCATGGACTTTTCTACCTGGGCTGGCTTCAAATTGTGATGGTCAGATCTCAGAATTTCTGAGTAGCTAGGATTATAGGCATGAGCCACTAGTACTAGGCTCACTTTTTAAAATTTTACAATAATTGTTGAGTGTGCTAGAGACAGAAGAGGAGAGCAGCCCCAGTCCCTGTCCCTGTAGAATGAGATACGGTGTGATCTTTGCTGAGCTCTGGGATCCCAGAAGCACCTATGGAGCACTTACTCAAAGGATCTTGGGAGATGGTGCCATTTTCAAAGTCCTTGGATCCTGGGATCCCAAAGTCTCTCAATACCTTGATCTAAGAGCCATAAGTGCATGTTCCTGTAGGGTCCACTGCAGGGCTGTGAAGTGCAGGCTAGAGAAGTTGCCCTAGGGAGGCAAGAGGCCCTTCAGACAGAGGGTGAGTAAGAAAAGTTGAGTCCTTAGTCTCCTCCAGCAGGTCTCTGATTTTCCAGGTTGCAGCGGGAAACATAGGAGGAAAGAGCAGCCATGATTCCAATCCGTTTTCGAAGAAGAAGAGTGAGTTTCCTCAGGTCTCTACCTGCTGGCACTAACTGCAGTCCTGTCACCTGCCCTGGCTGGCCTGCTTTGGTGCCTTCCTTCTTTCTCGACTCTCCTTTATCCATCTGAATATTCTAGCTCCTGCCTGACTCCTTCCCTCTGGCCATTTCCCTTCCTTCCAGGTAGCACTACCCGAAGGCTTCAGTGACCTTCTCTCACCTCGGCCTGCCTGTCCCACAGCTTTCTGCACAGAGGTGAATCGGCAAGGTATGGAGCCCACCTCCTGGCCGTGGGGAGGGTCTGTGAGCTTTTATGTGTAAATACCAGACCAGTGCCAGCCAGCACCACCTCTTGCCCCTCGTGTGACAAGGGTACCTGAGAAGTAGGTCTGAAAAACTGGGATGACCATGAGCTCCTCAGGGGCTGTCCGTCGCTCTTGATCTAGCTGCCACAGCACCCCCTACATACACAATGAAGCTCCAAGAAGGGGTGCATTAAGGAAGGGAAGAAATGGGTAAGTTCTGTTTGGGCCACCAAGTTTCTTATAATTTATGACAGCATCACCACCACAGGAAGTGGTGGTTGTGGCACAGGTATGATGTATAAGCTGCTGAATATGATGAGGAGCCAGATTTGGGGATCAAGGTCAGCTGAGCCGGGCACCAAAGGCTGCTGCTCTTTTCAGTCCCAGGACTCTCAGCCAGTTTTCCTGTCAGCTGGGGCTGCCTGCCTTGCAGAGATGCTGCAGGTATTTGGGGAGATAATGTACGCAACATAGCTCTCCTGTCTGGCATGGCCTGGGGCGGCACGTGGTGGCTAGTGTGTGTGTCAGTGGACAGGCTCAGGAGCAGCCTCTACTGGGCTGTATTTTTTTTTTTTGTCGGTCGTGGGGCTTGAACTCTGGGCTTGGGCGCTGTCCCTACACTCTTCAGCTCAAGGTGAGCACTCTACTGCTTGAGCCACAGCGCCACTTCTGGTTTTCTAGTGGTTTATTGGCAATAAGTCTCTTGGACTTTCCTGCCCAGGCTGGCTTTGAACGGTGATCCTCAGATCTCAGCCTCCTGAGTAGCCAGGATTACAGGCGTGAGCCACCTGCACCCAGCTTGGGCTGTACTTCTGTACTTGGTTCTTTGTGCCTTGATTGATTTGTCTGGGCATCTGGAAATGCAGAATTCACAGCTTCTCAGGCTCATAACCTTTTTTTTTTTTTTTTTTTAGTCATGAGTAATTATCACTTTGGAGGGAAAGGTGGTGTGAAATGTTTTCTTTTCTTTGTGCTGGTCCTGGGGCTTGAACTCAGGGCCTGGGTGCTGTCCTTGAGAGTTCAAGGCTAGTGCTCTACCACTTGAACCACAGCTCTACTTCTGGCTTTTTGGTGGTTAACTGGAGACTTTCCTGCCTGGGCTGGCTTTGAATCATGGTTCTTGGATCTCAGTCTCCTGAGTAGCTAGGATTATAGGCGTAAACTGTCGCTGCCTGGCTGAACTTATTTTTCTACCTGTGTCAGAATTCATCTCCCATCTCAGAGGTATAGGAGTTGCTACAGCAGCGCTGGGAGGGGGTCCGGGGCCCTGGCTGGACTGGGGCTCGGGGTGGGATGGGGAGGGAGATCAGTGAGGCATCATCGTGACATCTTATCCCTCTGCTGTTGCTGGAGCTCATGTCAGGAGATGTGATCGATCACCCAGAACCTTCTCTGGCCTTCAGAAGCAGGGCCAGCTGATGGCTAAAATTCCTTCTGGGATTCTAAGAAACTGCAAAACCTTACTTATTCTACCCAACTGGGCTCCATCTCCTATTGGTTCAGCAATGGCCCGAGGGATATTGGGGCAGGACAGCAGTGTACCCCTGTAGCTTTAGGAAGCAGCTGCCTCTGTGGGTTTCACCTGGCATCACAGAGACCTGAACATTGTTCTGCTTTCTGCTGCCCTCTTCGGCTTAAAACTCCTAAACCCTCAGGCTGGGCCTAAGCAGAAAAGTGCTTTACAGCCGGAGGCCTTTTTGATACCATCATCTATCACATGTGGGCACTCATTTATTGAGCACTTACTATATTCCGGGCCTCCTGTGGTACAGTCTCCAGACTCAACCAGGAGTGGATCCAACAATGACTGCTTTCTTGGCACAAGCTGTTCCTTTTTCTGGTTGTTCCTCCACCCATTCCCAGTCATTCATCTTCAGATGCTACCCCATCCCAGAAGCCCTTCCTGAGAGCCTTGCTGCTCTGTCTTTCAGAACTGAGTGGTAGAGGGCCAACCATGAGCCAAAAAGCCCAGTGAGAGCTTAAGGCCCTGAGTTCAAGCCTCAGTACTGACACAAAAAGAGGAATAAAGGAAGATCTTGCCTCAGCCCTCCGAGTGCGGGGTTACAGGTGTGAGCCATCAGTGCTCTGGCAAGAATGTCAATTTTTTTCTGGGGGGGGGAGGGGAAGGGGTACTGTTCCTGAGCCTTGAACTCAAGGTCTGGGTGCTGTCCCTGAGATTTTTTTGCTCGAGGCTCTCTACCACTTGAGCCACACAGCTCTACTTCTGGCTTTTTTTTTTTTTTGGTAGTTAATCGGAATAAAAGTCTCATGGACTTTACTGCTTGGGCTGGCTTTGAACCACAATCCTCAGATCTCAACCTCCTGAATAGCCAGGATTACAGGTGTGAATCACCAGCAACCAACTCAAGAATGTCAATCTTGAGATGCTGCTTTCTGCTGCTCTTCGCCCTCCTGTGCAGTTTGTCTACAGCCTATTACCTCCAACACCCCATGCGCTCTGATGCCCTTCCTGCAACTGCTCTCTGGACACACCTCCACTTCCATACCCTCCTTGCTAATATCCAGCCCTCCATTCCCAATATCCAACTCCTCAATCTCTAATCTTGCCAGTCCCCTGCACCTCTCCAAGAACCCTATCCATCCCCACAGACACTGAGTTCGACTGCATTCTCACTAAATTATGAACCTATAGGGCACAGGCCAAGCTTTCTTTTCTATCTGCAGTGCCTAGTACAGGAATGGACATAATTAGAACCAACTGAAATGTTTCTCTGAACAAGGAATACAATTAGTGGAGGTTACAATTGCATATAATTTTCTTCCCATAAAAGTATTTAAAGTTAGGGCTGGGAATGTGGCTTAGTGGTAAGAGTGCTTGCCTTGTGTGCATAAAGCCCTGGGATCGATTCCTCAATACCACATAAACAGAAAAAAACTGGAAATAGTGCTGTGCCTCGAGTGTTAAGAGTGCTAGCCTTGAGCAAAAAGAAGCTCAGGGACAGTGCCCAGGTCCTGAGTTTAAGCACTGGGACTGGTTAAAAAAAAAAAAAAAGTATTTAAGTTTGGCAGTGCTCTCTGAACTGAGCCAGAAAGGTCCTATTAAGGTCCCGCTGACTCCCCTGTTTTCTAGGGAGGAAGAGGTCCCCAGTGGGGAAGTTGTGAACCCTGTACTCCTGGGAGCTTAATCTTCTGTCCAGCATAAACACATAGTAAAGGATACAGAAAAATTTCAATGTGCTCTTTTGGATATAATTCAAACATATAGAGGTAATTTAGCCTAATTAGGTAAAATTAGGCAAAGATATACGAAGCTACTTTAGAACCTTAAATGTGCAGATGGTATATACACATACATTTAGACTCCTCCTTCTCTTGAGAAAGGGTTTCGCAATGGAGTCCAAGCTGGCCTTAATTTTTCAATCCTCCTGCCTTAGCTTCCTCAGCGCTAGAATTATATGTACCATCATGCCTGACTAGAGAGTGTTTTTCTTCTTTTTGGTGCTGAACATGGAACCCAGGGTTTTGCGCCTACCAGGCAAAGTCTAGAGCACCAAGTTAACTCCAGCCCACTAGAAGATCCTTTTGTTTTTGTCTTTTCTTTTTCTTTTGGCACTGGGGACTGGACTCACCCAGGATGTTGTACTTGCTAGGCAAGCGCTTTACCACTGAGCTACACTCCAGCCCTAGAAGGTGCTTTTGTAATTGCACATCACAATATGAAATTTCCACTTGTGATCAGGCAGTGGCCTGATATGTAAGGGATTTGAACCAAGCATGATGAGAATGACAGTGCTGAGGTGGGGTCCTAGTATTTATGGAACACAACCTTGCAAAAGGGCTGCTTTTGAATTGGCAGCCAAGTGCCACTAAGGAATTCTTACATGGAATTTGCTTTGGTATGGTGTGATGGCAGGCCTGGGTTCTTAGGGGCATTGCTTTTCCCGGAGAGTGTGGATAGGCTGTGTTCTGCTGCACAGTGAGCAAGGCACGTTTTATGAATGTGTATTAAGGCAGAACTAGGTATGAGGCAGATGCCCAAAGACCCCTAAATGCCTGGCACCACCAGTGTGTGGGTATTATTTTCTGGAAAAAGAGGAACATTGGAATTGGAGGTCCCAGCATGTTTTGTTCTTCCCTGACTCCCCATGAGGACAAGTACTTCAGGCCAGACAGCTCAGAATAGTCAATGGGCCTAAGCAAAGCCTGTGCAGGCAAATCTAAGGCCCACCAAAGACACAATGTCCTGGTCAAGGCCCTCATCAAGGAGTATCCAAGGAATGGAGAAGTGTGATCTGGATCACTCCCTAGACATCCCTAACTTTGACTATAGAGCTTTAGGTCTCAGGGAAAAGAGAGCTATCTGTAGTGTTTCATTTCCAATTCTCACTTCTAGGGATTGAAACTGCCTGAGCAGCTTGTTTTTCTTGTGCCAGTTATGGGGTTTGAACCTCGGACCTGGGGGCTGTTCCTGAGCTTTCATGTTCAAGATAAGCGCTCTACCACTTGAGACACAGCTCCACTTCTGGCTATTATCATTATCATTATTATTGTTAATTATAGATAAGAGTATAAGAGTCTCATGGGAGCCTGGTGATGGTGGCTGAAGCCTATAATCCTATCTACTCAGGAGGCTGAGGTCTGAGGATCATAGCTCAAAGCCAGCCAGGGGAAGCAAAGTCTGTGAGACTCTTTATTTCCAATTAACAACTACAAAACTGGAAATGGTGGTGTTGCTCAAAGTGGTAGAGTATAAGCCTTGAGCAAAAAGAGCTCAGGAACAGTGCCTAGACCCCAAGTTTACTTCTTATGACTGACAAAAAAGTCTCATGTGCTTTTCTGCCTGGGCTGGCTTCAAACTGCAATCCTCAGATCTCAGCCTCCTGAGTAGCAAGGTTACAGGTATGAACCACTGGTGCCTGGCCCTGAGAGGCTTGTATACAAAATCTTTGTCTCCCAGAATCCCAACCCTGGAGTTCAATGGCACCTTGCTCTGTCCTGCAGGTCTATTTTGTTTCACTGTCATTTTCCTGAAGACAGCTGTGTCCTGCCCAGTAGGTTGTAGAGGATTCTTTCCCCACTAGGAGTGGGAGGCCGGTCTGTATCATGGGCCAATAAAATACAGAATGTCTCAAGGGTGTGGCTTCCAGTGTTCACACACAGCGCCTTCCAACGTGGCGCAGGGGAAGGAACTCAGGCTACTGAGAACTGTACAGACCTGTGCGCGTGCTGGCGGCCCTGAGGGGGGGATCGGTGGACAGCATGTCTGACAGCTTACTTGAAAATGCGTCATCCTACCCCACCAAGTCATTCTGCAGTTGTGGCATGCCTTAAAAAAGTGTCTTGCAAAAATCAGTTTCCTTTTAGTTTAGAGAGGCTCTGGAAATAGATCTTTCCCATTGGGAGAGGGGAGGAGGAGATGAGCCAACAACTCCCTCAAAAGAACAGAAGTGGCCTTAGTGTTTCAGGGAGGAAGAGCTGCGTGTGAAGAAATGAACTCCTCACATTTTAGAGCAGATTGAATTTACATTTTACTTAAAAAAAGGGGGGTGGTGGTGGAGGTACATACATGAAAGGAAGGGGGGTGACGATGTGAAGTGGGTTCCAGGACCCTCCCTGCAGTGGTGGTGGCATCTGCTGGCGGCATGCCGCTCACACAGGAACAAGGCTGGAACCAAGGGCACCCCGGGCTTCGGGCCAGATGGAAAAGGGAGTCGTTATCATACACATGGAAGTTTACAATACACAGCATTTGTCTGTAAAGGATGTAACGCAGTCGCAGGAAGAATTAACAATACTAACAGGAGAATAATCAAATTTTTGTTTGTTATCCATGTACAGCAACTAACTGCTTTACAAAAAAAGCAAAATAATACAATATATCATCACATGTATTTACAGTGTAGTAAATATACTTTTCTGTCAAATTTTACACAAACTATTTACAGGTGAATATACTGCATTAAAAAAAAAACTGTGGCAGACACTAAGTGAACTTTTGTACAAGTCCATTGCATAAGAATAAGTCATGCCTCATTATGCTGGGGAGAAATGGAGAAATAAAAACCCCTGCCCCCAAAGAAACAAAACAAAACAAACCCAGACTCCCAAAGAAATGGAAAAACCTACAAACCCAAAGCAGCGCTGGCTCACACTGTCCTCAACCAGGACTTGCACCCACGGGGTGAAGGCTGCCGGTGATGTCCTGCTGCCTGCGACGGATGACGCAGACAGGATCTGCATGGTGGCAAGCTCGGCTAGCCCCGGGAGGGGAGCACTGGCCCAGAAGACCAAAGAGGCCAATTACACATCGCACAAATAGGACTGAGTTATTGTTTTCTTCTTGAAAAAGCTGGGGCGGGGGGTGGGGGGGGGGTGGGGGAGGGGAACTTTTATAAACCCCAAATAAATGACAGAACTTACATCAAATTAGGCAAATGGGCCACTTCTTCAGAACTTCAGGATTTCTTTTGTAAGTGACAAGTAACAGGACTAAACAAGTGTCTCATTTCTCTGGGGAAGCCTATTGGTCAGATATAATCTCATGTTGGTTTTAGTTACTTGGACTTTCCTTAAAAGTCCAAAGTTCTTTAAATAAGGTGAAATTTAAATCTTAGTTTTCAAATTCCCAGGATGGACTGGCCAAAAGTATTTTTGCAGTTCAAAGAAGGCTCCATTTTGATTTGTGCAACGCGGATCACTTTCTGAGGTACTTCAAGTGGATTCATCCTATTCATTACACTAGAGGGAAATAATAAATTTAAGAAACATCGTATGTTCGTAAACTTGTTTATGGAAAGATCAGTATTTCTAACAGTAAACCTTTGGAAGTTTCTCTATTTGATGGGAGAAGCAAAACAGCATAACGCCCACCATTGTATGCACCAAATCAACAGAGAGGAAAAACAGCCAACCACAATTATTAAAGGCTTGCGCTGCCTTCTGTACCAGGAGTGAGGTGACACCACAGGCAGGAGCTCCGCAGTCCAGGCCGTGCGGGAGCTGGTGTCCTTGGCACTGCGTTGCTTTTCTGTTTCTTAGTTCTGATTTTGGCTTCTTTATATCTTACTTGCTCTGTTATTTTATATATCTTACACGAATACAGCCTCAATATAAGTTAAAAAAAAAAGCATTTGTTACCTGCATGTCTTCTATATTTTCCAACAAGTCTATATTAAAATGACTATTAATACTAGGGTTTTTATTTTTTTAACTTTTTTTTTTTTGGCAAATGGTTCTTTTCCCCAGGACTGTAAACAAATTAAAAAAATTAAATTCTTGTTATTTCTGAATATCAAAAGCAATTTTATTTACATTAACATATTACATTGTTATTGTGTGGATAAGTGTGAGATATTATTAAAATCAGAACACTTAAATGTACCATTATGTATTGAGTTAGCTGTGGAATTTAATTTACTGAAACCCACTAATGAACTAGCACTATAAGAACTCCCCATCTCCCCTGATTTCTTTTCTGACTCTCTTAAAGCCATGTCGTAACATATAAAGGGAATGTAGGAATGTGAAGATAATACATTTTGTAATAAATACAGTCTAGTCCTACACTG
This sequence comes from Dipodomys spectabilis, assembly GCF_019054845.1. Lineage (NCBI taxonomy): Eukaryota > Metazoa > Chordata > Mammalia > Rodentia > Heteromyidae > Dipodomys > Dipodomys spectabilis. The sequence goes on along the minus strand of NW_024870681.1, from coordinate 3,570,982 downwards.
GAGAATCCAGATACCAGTAGGCTCACCGAAATGAAATTATTTTGCACTGCAGTTCTACAAATACACTGGGTCCACATAATTCTGGAAGTGCCTATGCCATGAGATCTCATCCCATTCAGTAAAGAGCAGCTCTAGAGGCCCCCAGGGACGCACCACTGCAGGCTCATCAGGATTTTCACAGTGATCAAGTGCGATCCTGGCACACAGAACCCAAGTGCTTTGCTAGAGATTCCTGATTTCTTGGAGGAGAGGAGAAGACCAAAAGATTTTTAAAATACATCTTATCAAAGAAATTTATAATTTATACAACATAGTCTCTTTGAAAATTATTTAACAAAATAAAAAATATCAGCTACTTTGAAAGTCACGTACCATTCCTTTTTGCTATAGAGCTAATGCAAACAAGTGTGAAAATTACCTTCTGGGAACAAGTTTCAACACTTTGTTCACGGATTACCCTGCTCAGAACTATTTAGGAAAGAATAGGAGGCAAAGAAATGCATAATGACTATACTTAGTATAGTTTGGCTTATAAAAAACAAAAAAAATTCAGCTCTTTAAAGGTTAGAAGGTAACTGGAGGAAAAGAAAGGAAAAAAAAAAAACTAATGTAGATGACTGAGTTTGGATAAGGCCTCAGAATCCATAGTTTTAATTCAGTAATGTTAAGATATATGTGGCCATGCTTATTTTCCTGTATTTATTGCTAATGCTCAAGTGTTAGTATTTCTTAAGAATCTACTACAAAAATCCTAGTTCCCCGCCCCCCAACCCCCCAAAGTACCTCGCCTCGCCTGTAGCTTTATGGCGTGAAGTCTCTGAGGCTGACTTCTATGGTTCCTTCAGCTTCAGAGGGGGAAAAAGTCCACAGCTAAAAGTCAGGTCAAATGCACTGGGGTTATGTTCTTATTTTCCCATAAACTTTTAGCTTGAGTAGTGTGGAAACCAGACTAACACTTCACTTTGTGTGATGGATATAGGAAAACAAAGAAGGCAGCACCCTGTGCAAAGGGCTATTACCACTGGCCAGTAGTAGCAGATGAGAGTTCATTCATGGTCTCTCCCAACTAGGATGTTCTCCATTCAGGAATCCTGACCTTTCAACTTCCTTTTCAGTTGTCTACCTTTTGCTTACATCAGTTATATGCCAAAAGTAGAAGAAAAAAAAAATGAAAGAAAAAGCATTAAATTTAGTCAATGCTTCCAAGAGTTGAGCATCTGGCAACATGGCTGACTGGATGGTTCATTATAAAACAGAAGTGCAGCATTGCAAGGTGGGGCTGGGGCAAGGCTAGGGAAAGGTCACTATTGAGGAGCCCATGTTGGTTTTAAAAAAAGAAAGCAAACAAGGTTCACATCATCTTCTTAATGCTATTACGTTTGAAGCTGCCAGCACTTCTTTGCTTCTGTACTTGGCTTGCGGATCCATGGCGAGTTCGTCCACTGTTACAGTGGCCAGAGGTTGGGGAGAGTTCCACATTCTCCTTGTCAATTCCTAGACAGAAACAGAGTAGCCAGTTACTTCCTCCTCTGCTGTTAAGCTTCAGGACCCAAATCTCATTCATTGTGTATGAGATACAACCTTGTCAATCTTTTCTGAATATTCCATTTTCATAGTCAACTACTAGAATGTTTATAAAGTCTTTGTCATGGGCTGGGAAGGTAGCTCAGTGGTGGAGTGCTTGCCTTGCATGCATGAGGCCCTGGGTTCGATTCCTCAGCACCACATAAGCAGAAAAAGCCAGAAGTGGTGCTATGGCTCAAGTGGTAAGAGTGCTAGCCTTGAGCTGAAGAGCTCAGGGGCAGCGCCCAGGCCCAGAGTTCAGGCCCCACAACCGACCAAAAAAAAAAAGAAAAAAAGAAAAGAAAAAAGAGTCTTTGTCATACAGAAAACCTCACATTTGTTGAGCCAAATGTGCTATCATTGCAGAAAACAGAAGAAAGGTGTTGCAAGGTAAAGCTAGAGGCAAGCAGGCTTGAATAGAGTGAAATGCTAGCAGCCACTAGGGAAGACTAGAGCTCCTTCCTCCAAATCATTCCAGAAGCATCCAGCAGAGGGCAGCTTCTAACCACACATTCTCTAGTCACAGAAGGTACTGCTCTTTCTGCAAATCTTTCATTAAAAAAAAACAAAACACTATTGTTTTGAATTATGTGACTATTCCAAAGAAGCTCAAACATTTACCAAGGAAAAAATGAATTACAAAAGTTATCCTCTAGAATCTGCTTTTTTCAATTATGGCAAGTCATTCGTTGTATACCTTTCAATGGGAAACGTATTAATTTCTCTCATGGAGACTAAACCTCCAACAGCTGACCCTGCAGTAAATGTTATAAATTATATAGTAACTACAGAAAAGTATCCACAACAAAAAGATTATAAGATAGACAAGTAAAAGGAGCAGGAAAGGAGTGAGAGCAGAAGGTAGTGACTGAGGCAGTACAGGGGTGGCTTTTGGGTGCTGGTAATACTTTTGGGTGCTGGTAATACTTTTGGGTGCTGGTAATACTTTTGGGTGCTGGTAATACTGTATTTCATGATCTGAATGTTGTAATTTCAAGCTGTATTTAAAAGTTCATTAAATTTTAAACTTATGACTTGAGTATTTTTTGCACCTTAAAATAGCATGATGATGGGGCTGGGAAGGTGGCTCAGTGGTAGAGTACTTGCCTTGCATGCATGAGGCCCTGGGTTCCTCAGCACCTCATAAGCAGAAAACAAGCCGGAAGTGGCGCTGTGGCTCAAGTGGTAGAGTGCTCACCTTGAGCTGAAGAGCTGAGGGATAGCACCCAGGCACAGAGTTCAGGCCCCATGACTGACCCCCCAACCCCCCAACCCCCCAAATAGCATGATGATATACATCACTGGAATAGCTACTGTTGGGAGAATACCATATTCTTATTTTGCATAGGGGAAAATACATATGGAAAAAATGAAAAAGAAGAAAAAGGTTGGGAAAACATTTGTTTTACTTTCTTGGGTGATTTTTACTTTATCAGTACTGTTTGAATTTTTAGATAATCATATTATGACTTCAATTATGTAAAGAAAAGAAACTGGAAGCTGGATGCCAGTGGCTCACACCAGTAATCCTAGCTACTCAGGAGGCTGAGATCCAAGGATCCTGGTTCAAAGCCAGCCCGGGGAAATAAAGTCTGTGAGACTCTTCAATAAACCACTAGAAAACTGGAAGTGGCACTGTGGCTCACTTGGTAGAGCACTATAGCCTTGAGCTGAAGAGCTGAGGGACAGCAACCAGGCCCAGAGTTCAAGCCCCATGACAAAAAAAAAAGAAAGAAAAAAAAAGTTTTTTTCACATGCTGGTACAGTGGCTGAGCCTCAACTGTCTCCTTTAATCCCCACTGGAGATTTGGGATTTAATCCCCACTGGCCCTTTGGTAGTTAATTGGAAATAAAAGTCTCATGGGTTTTTCTGTGCAGATCTCAGCCTCTTAAATAGATAGGATTATAGGCATGAGCCACTAGCATCTGGATTGGAAAATCATTTTTAAAAAGCAATTAAAGCTGGGTGCAGGTGGCTCATGCCTGTAATCCTAGCTATTCAAGAGGCTTAGATCTGAGGATCACCATTCAAATCCAGCCCTGGCAGGAAAGTCTGTGAGACTCTTATCTCCAATAAACCATTAGAAAACCAGAAGTTGTGTTGTGGCTCAATCGATAGAGTGCTTGCCTTGAGCTGAAGAGCTGAGAGATAGTGCCCAAGCCCAGAGTTCAAGACCTATGATTGACAAAAAAAAAAAAAAAAAAAGCAATTAAAGTGGGTCTGGGAAGGTGGCTCAGTGGTAGAGTGCTTGCCTTGCATGCATGAGGCCCTGGGTTCAATTCCTCAGCACCACATAAGCAGAAAAAGCCGGAAGGGGCACTGTGGCTCAAGTGGTAGAGTGCTAGCCTTGAACTGAAGAGCTGAGGGACAGCGCCCAGACCCAGAGCTAGGCCCCACGACCGACCAAAAAAAAAAAAAAGCAATTAATCATATATAGTACTTTGAAAAAGGAAAATTATATGAAGAATGATCATAGTATTTGAAATATGGCATTTAAGTTTCTACACATAATTTTTTCTTCCTGGGCATCATTTTTTTTTAATAATCCTTTTTTAAAATAAAATTAAATGTAGAAATGCCTCTAGAGCTGGGGAAAACTCTGAGCCTGCTCACACAGGACCATGCCCGTCCTGCTCTGGTCAGGCTACATTTTCAGTTCCCGAGAAAGCTCTGGGGTTGCAGTAGTGCTTCTTTTCACCAAGGTCTTCCTGGAACTCTAGCTCTGAGCTCTTTTAGGACTCAAAAGCACTAAGTTTCCTTCTTACCTCAAGGTGGACATAAAAAGTAAAACCCATGAACTGACAGGCACCCAACTTACTACTTTCAATTCCCCACAGGCACACTGAAATTAAACACTGCAGAAGAAGTGAAGTTCTCTATAGCAGTGTATTAATGGCACAATGTTATAATAAAAAAATGTGGTTCCAGACAAAGACAATATTCTAAATAAAAGGTGTTACTGACTAAAGTTGTAAAATGAGTTCTGTGGGGACAAGAACTACTAGTAGTTTTGTGTCTCTCTCCTCGATAGAATGAGTTCCTTGAAGGCAGGTATCAGGGTTTATTTCAACAGTTAGTGATCTACACAGCTCCTGTTTGACAAATAATGAAACACTTGAGTTATAGAGAAGCTGAGAAAAAAATGGATTAAATCTGTCAGAAGTTACCCAAGGAAAACAAAAGACCAAAAATAATGGAAATCTCCTACCGCCTTCCCAGGAGCACTTGTCATTTGCCTGATTGAATTGCTTAGTTTATTACACATGCAATATGGAAGCCCCATCAGAAAACTCTTCCTACACATAATATGCCAGCAAATATGTTTGAGGGCCAAAATTTGAGCTTTGGTTGGATCAGAACTTTTATTTGGCTCTAGATCCTTTGTTCTTTCTTTTTGGGTGATGACTGAACTAAGGAGAGATTGTACACTTTAAAATTCATGGCTCTACCACTAAGCCACACTGTCAACTTCCTTGTCTTTTAGGATTTTTTCTCTGTGGGTGGTGATACTGGGAGTTTAAACTCAGGGCCTCTTGGCATCTAGCCTCCTTGCCTCTAGTTCTTAACCTAGAAATTAAAGGGAACAAAAGGGATGTTAGAAAAGTCAGATAAAATAATCTGTGCAAAGAATTTTTTGGGCATTTATAAAATAATTACTGTGTAAACTAAAATGATTCTAGTAACTCAAATTAAAAAAAAGACTAAATGATATATTAAAAGGAATTTTAGAACAAAAAAGAACTTAAATTTTATGCCAGAATTTGTAAAATTATTGAGATTAATGTAAATAAACATAAAACATAATAACAATTCTTAGAAAGCTATGTTAACCATAGCTTGCTTTTATGCTATAGTACATACATTTACAGCGACATGGTAAATATACAATTAAATTATTTGGTGTAGGGCTGCGAAGGTGGCTCAGCAGTAGAGTGCTTGCCTTGCATGTGTGAGGCCCTGGGTTCAATTCCTCAGCACCACATAAACAGAGAAGGCCGGAAGTGGCGCTGTGGCTCAAGTGGTAGAGGGCTAGCCTTGAGCTGAAGAGCTGAGGAACAGCGCCCAGGCCCAGAGTTCAAGCCCCACAACCAACAACAACAAAATATTTGTAATTTGAGCTGAATATACAAAATTATAAACTATAGGAATTTATAAAGAATTTTAATGAGCTTTCAACAATCGCTAACATTTCCTTTTCCATCTAGGTTTAACGTTCTATATAATAAATACAGAATAAAAGATAAAATAAATAAATAAATATATATATATATATATATAAAATTTTTTTTTTTTTTTTTTTTTTGGCCAGTCGTGGGGCCTGAATTCTGGGCCTGGGCGCTGTCCCTCAGCTCTTCAGCTCAAGGCTAGCACTCTACCTCTAGCGCCACTTCTGGCTTTTTCTACGTATGTGGTCCTGAAGAATCGAACCCAGGGTCTCATGCATGCAAGGCAAGCACTCTACCACTGAGCCACCTTCCCAGCCCAAGATATATTTTTGTAAATTGGACATATACAGGTGTGTCACATTTTTCCTTCTTAGTCCTTAGGGATAACTGACCACATTCCTTTACTAAGAAACATACACGATGGAATGAACAGCCAGTTTTAATATCTAAGGAAATGTGAGTTGACTTCATTTTGTGGGAAAACAAGTATTTTTGAAGCTAAAGAAATGTTTCTTCAAGCCCCAATGTCCTGTTTCTTCTTGGGTAACTCTCACTTAAATTTGTTGTTAACCTGCTTGGGTTAGTGCAGGGCTGGACTGAAGCTTTGGTATTTGGGGCGGGTACAAGAATAACAAGGAAGACAGGTCGCATTGCCCCTGCAGTTTTGTAAGCTCCCCAGACCCCACAAAGCAGTGGCTCTCCCAGTTTTTGCAGTGCCAGGCTGAGCTTCTGGAACTGGTCAGTGTAGTCTCATGCTATTTGCCCAGGGTGAATGTGAGGTAAGCAGCACTTCGTGCAAGGATGCTGAAAGCAAGGAGTACCTGTATGAGGGAACAGCTGCATGAAAACTGCTGACTTAGAGCAAGGCAGGGGAGCTTCACAGACAGAATGGAAGAAAAAAACAGAGTGAGTGATTTCCAGAGGAGTTCAACAAAAGGTGAAATAAGACCAGAACAGATCTATGCTATGTTGCTATGTTCCCTGGTTTTCAAAGAGATTCTGGCTTAACCTATTTAACTCTCACCATTAATTTCCTAAACATTACAATCTTCAAATGAGTAACAGAATTTCAGCTTTTATACACTGATGTGTTTTTACCATCTGTATTCATTTTGTGATGCTGGGGACTGAACTCAGGGGAACTGAACTCAGGGTCTTGAGCATGCTAAGAAATCATTCAGCCAGGGCTGGGAAGGTGGCTCAGTGGTAGAGTGCTTGCCTTGCATGCCTGAGGCCCTGGGTTCGATTCCTCAGCACTACATAAGCAAAAGAAAAAAGCCAGAAGTGGTGCTGTGGCTCAAGTGGTAGAGCACTAGCCTTGAGCTGAAGAGCTGAGGGACAGCACCCAGGCCCAGAGTTCAGGCCCCATGGCCAGACCCCCCCCCAAAAAAAATCATTCAACCATTGAGGTATATCCTTAGTCTTAATTTTTTGAGATAAGATCTCATTATGTAGCCCAGGCTGGCTTTAAACTTGATTCTACTGCCTTAACTTCCTAAGTGCAAATACTACAGGTGTGTACCATCTTATCTACCAAAAAATGATTTTGATGAACTATTCCTGCACATACATAGCTGCCAGCATTCCTGGCTTTAGGAATACTTATGCTTGCTAGCAGATCCACTCCCTTTTTTCTACAGGATGTGTATATCACAGAAGCAAAGTAAGAGAATGACTAACAGGCTTGGACGAACCCAAAAATAAAGTAAAAGTGAATTTAAAATAAAGATCTATTAAGTATGCCTTTGCTCTAAAAAATTCATACTATAATTAAAACTCACTAAAAATATATAATAGGCTTATAATCCATATCTATTTCTCTCTATATCTTACAAGTCTTGTTTATTTATTTATTTTGATCAGCTGTGGCACTTGAACTCAGGGCTTGGGCCTGAGTTAGCTTCTCAGGCTCAAGACTAACGCTCTAGCACTTTGAGCCACAGCACCACTTCCAGTTTTTTGAGTGGCTAATACATAAGAGTCTCAAGGGGATTTTTCTGCCCTGGCTGACTTTGAATTCTGATCCTCAGATCTTAGCCTCCTGAATAGCTGGGATTATAGGCATGAGTCACCAGCACCTGGCTTACAGTTTTTAAGGCAAATACATGTTTTAAAATTTTTGCCATGGGCTGGGAAGGTGGCTCAGTGGTAGAGTGCTTGCCTTGCATGCTTGAGGCCCTGGGTTCGATTCCTCAGTACCACATAAGCAGAAAAAAAAAAGCCAGAAGTGGCCCTGTGGCTCAAGTGTCTGAAAAAGAATAATTAACAGTACAAGATGCAATAGGAAAGCATCACAGAAGAGGTGGAAATAATCCCTTGTACACTTTACCACCCTTACTCTGAGTTTCCTGCAGGCTTGCTATTCTACCACTTGAGCCATTCTCCTAGCCCTTTTGTAAAAAGTGTATTATCGCCTTTCAGTAGTTGTACGACGAAGTTTATGAATACAATGCATCTTGGTCAATATCATCCCTTTCATTATTTTCTCCCACTAGCCATTTCAATTAAAGAAAAAAATGTGAGATAAAATCTGGAACTCACAATCCTCCTGCCTCAATTTCTGCAGGATTAGGATTATAAACATACACTTTCACACCCAGCCTGTTCTCTGATAATTTTCTGACTTTAAAAAATAATTCTAAGTTATAGGGTAAGACTGCTCTACTAGGGAAATTAATACGGCTAATGTCCAATTAACACTGGACAATTTAACCAGTTGGCAAGGAAATCTACTATATTCTATTCTCAACGTGATTATTTTATTGTATCCATTCCCAGGCAAAAATGGACAGCAATATCCATAACAATAAGGTTTGGGTTTAAAAAAGTAAATAAAAGTACTATTGTAGTAGCTTAAAAGTAACTATGTTAAAAAAAATAAACCTAAATAGTAGAACCACGTAGAACCTATTTTCTCCCTTGTAATGCTGAGGATGGAACCCAGGGCCTATACATGCTAGGCAAGGATTCTACCAGTGAACTGTATCTTTAGTCTATACTAATTTTCACTACTATTAGTAGTTGATATGTAAAACATAACTGAGAAAATAGGGATCTCTACAGAAGAAAAGGATTGGTAGATTTAAGCTAAAGCAGACAGAAGTGACAAGACAAAAATACAGAAATAAATGAAGGAGACAGGTAAAGAAAGAAAGAGAAAGAAGATAAATGCAATGATATGGAAGACAATGAATGTGGTTAAGGGAACACTGGCCTTGATTCTACCTAGGAGCTGTATCATTACAGTAGTTCACTTAGTGCTTCTAAAACCCAGTCTCCTCATTGCACCCAACACTGTTTATTTGCACAGTCTATAAGCAACAAAATGCTAAGAGTTTATGGGGAAAAGGTTGGAAGATCTAAATTCTGTCGTGGCCCAAACAGCTGACATGTGATAATGGGGCAGTACTACAGACACACCTAAGGTAGAACTTTCAAACTCCGGTGTGCACAAGAATCACTAAGGGTGCTAAGACACTAATGGCTGGCTGGGTGCCACTCTTGGGAGTTTCTTGTGCATGTCTGGAGTGGGACTCTAGCATTTGCATTTCTAAAATGCTCTCAAAGACTACTGCTGCTGGTATGGTCGCAGAGCACACTTGGAGAAACACTGTCCTGGAGAGTAAGTGGCAGGACAAGTGAGCATATTAGTGAGACCTCTCTTACCCGGGGAAGAAGGAATATCTGCAAAGCGAGTGATAGATAAATGCTGAAGTAAAGATTAATAATTAAATGTAACTGCTTTACATAATTTGTTACACTAGGAATGAGTATCATATTTGGCAAATTCTGCAGAGCCACACATAAATGGGAATGTTCATGCAACTCTCTCATAGGAAAATTAGGAAAGGTTTATTATGTCATATTGAAGTGGAAATTCTATTTATAGATCTTGAACATCACAGAATAGTGGCATAATTTGAGTTCTGTTTTTTTTTTTAATTGTGAAAATACCATACAGAGGGGTTACAATTACATGTGCAAGAAGTAATTTGAGTTTTAAAAAGAAAATCTACATCAACATTTCAAACAATTATATACACTATCTAAAAAAAAATTTCCTTGGCTGGGAAGTATGGCTCAAGTGGTAGAATGCTTGTCTACTATATCAGGAGGCCCTGGGTTCAAATCTTTCTGGAATGAGCCATTTCATGAGTGACCTTTTCAGGTAATAGAATTTTATACAATAAATCCTTCTTTGAACCATTTTAGACTACTCTTTCCAGCAGAAAAATGTGACCACTATAGCAGCTTTCTGTCATTGCCCACTGTCATAACAACAGGCCAAAAGCATCAGCTCTGCTGATGAACAGTTGATGAATAGTGCACCCCTGGTTCAACCAGAGTTGTATGAAGCATTCCTCCTGAGTAAATGAGCTTGCATTTATTCAGTTTGTTATTTCTGCTGTTTTATTTACCTCAATTCCCTTGAGCTTATATCTCAGTGTATTAACACTTAAGTTTCATGTCAAATTAGTATATCTGGAGCTAAAGGTGACACCACAGTAAAGACTCTACTCAGGCTTTAAGAGGTTATTTTCTGCATTTTGGAGGGAGAGTACTAGACTTTGAACTCAGAGTCTTGTGTTTGCTAAGCAAGTATTCTACTACTTGAGCTACAAACCCAGAGTAAGATGTTATTACTTGATAAGACATTTTTTTTATCTGGTTGTTCATTTAATCAGATCTTCAAAACAGGCTACGGTTGGTTGAGGGTTACTGTGTTATTTCTGGCAGCAAGGAAATGGGAAGTCTATTAGACTTTGTGTATTTTTGTTTTAATAAAGTAGCTTGTATCAGGGACAGGGAAGCCCTTAGGGTATACCTTAAGGGGAAAAAAAATTGTAGTTCTGCTCACTTCCTCAGTAATGTAGCTGAAGGTGTTCTTCAAGCTCAAACTCTTAAAAACTTATCAATCTTTGGGATATCTTTGTGAACATTATAGATATTTCAAGATCCTTTGTTACAACTCGTTAAAAAGTTGAGAGCTTTTTAGAGTAACAATATTCAAGTCAGTTACAAGGTAAAGAAGAAATAAAAGGGGAACTTTAGGAGGAAAAGGAGCAAAATCTGCTGCAATATGATTACAAGGCAATTCTTAATATTGGTTCCTTAATAGTAGTACTCAAAATCATATCAATAGTCCATTTACTGACCTGGGGAATGCTGGGAAGTTGCAAGTGAGGTCATGGAATTGGAGAGATTAAGGTTGGCAGCGATACTAAGCTGGCTCTGTAGTGCAGGAGGGTAAGGAGAGGTGGGGGTCAGGAGGGACTCCTCACTTGTTTCTTCATCAATTCCAGGCAAGTATGTGTCAATCAAGGCATCAAGAAACTTAACAATAAGTTCAGCATAGTCTGGGATTTGTGTTTGCTGTAATGGAAAATAGGAAATTATTTTAGCTCCATTAAAAAAAAAATGCCCTTTGCCAGGCGCTGGTGGCTCATGCCTGTAATCCTAGCTACTCAGGAGGCTGAGATCTGAGGATCACCATTCAAAGCCAGCCCGGGCAGGAAAGTCCGTGAGACTCTTATCTTTAATAAACCACTAGAAAACCAGAAGTGGCACTGTGGCTCAAGCGGTAGAGTGCTCGCCTTGAGCTGAAGAGCACAGGGACAGTGCCCAAGCCCAGAGTTCAAGCCCCACGACCGACAAAAAAAAAAAAAAAAATTAACTGAATTTTTATTTTGGGTTTGACTATTTTTGTATTCCAGATTGTTTAAAGGGAATAGATTAATATTTATAGACCACCATAGGACTTACAACTGGAAATTTTATTTAGCTTACATTTAAAGCATCCAGATGAACCTAGAAGGAAAGCCTTGCAAAGACCGAATTTAATAATGGAATGATACAAGAAAAATGATGTCTAGCCTACTTTCCACAATGGAGAAAATGAGCATTCTCATTGCAGTGCTAAATTCCAGCAACTAGACATTATGCAGGGCTCAAAGAGTTGCAGGAATCTCAGTGTATCGACTTCTACTTACTTTACCCACTTGGAGCTAACAGTGACTCCTAGGAAAAACTATATTTATGGGCTTAAAGATATTTTCTTGAGATGCCTACTTTGTCTAGTTATTTACTTAATTCTAGATCTTCAGGCTGGTCCTGCATGAAACACTTATTTCTGTAACTAAAAGCCCACTCTTTTTAGTGATAATCTATGCTTTTCGAGACATATTCAGTATAATTGAAGAAAATAAACTATTCAGTTATTAAAATTGAGGCAAGATTTAGCTAATTCCTGATTTACCATCCCTATATCTAAAGCACTAGAACTGCTCATGGAGGAAACACAAGTCTTGCCTTCCCCGAGCTTTTATGCTCAAGGCTAGTGCTTTACATTTGAGATACAGCTCTACTTCTAGCTGTGTGTGTGTGTGTGTGTGTGTGTGCGCGCGCGTGTGAGCTCAAGGCTAGTGCTTTACAGTTGAGATACAGCTCTACTTCTAGCTGTGTGTGTGTGTGTGTGTGTGTGTGTGTGTGTGTTTTGTGAGAAAATAGTCTCCACAGACTTTTCTGCCTAGGCTGATGTCAAACTAAGAGCCTTAGACTTCAGCCTCTTGAATAGCTAGGATTATAGTTATGAGCCACTGGTGCCCTGCATAAACTGATTTCTTTTTTTTTTTTTTTGGTGGCCAGTCCTGGGGCTTGAACTTAGGGCCCTGGACACTGTCCCTGAGCTTTTTTTGCTCAAAACTAGCACTCTACCACTTGAGCCACAGTGCCACTTCTGGCCTTTTCTGTTTATATGGTCCTGAAATATCAAGCCCAGGGCTTCCTGCATGTTAGTCAAGCATTTTACCACTAAGCCCTAAACTGAATTTTTAAAAGTAAAAATAATAAATATATTAAGGGAAAAATCTTGTGCTAAAATTCTTTTAAAAATAACATGCCTATTTTGAGTTATTACTCTGAATTTTAGCATATTGGGTGTTCTTCTACTGGTATGTGAATGTGGATTAAAATATTTGTCAAGTGGTTGGGAATGTGACTTAGTGGTAGAGTGCTTGTCTAGCATGCATGAACCCCTGGGTTCAATTCCTCAGTACCACATAAACAAAAAAGCTGGAAGTGGTGCTGTGGCTCAAGTGATAGAGTGCTAGCCTTGAGCAAAAAGCAGGTCAGGGACAATACCCAGGCCTTGAGTTCAAGCCCCAGGATTAGCAAAAAGAAAAAATAAAAAAAAATTTGTCAAGAATAAGACATAAGTATATTACCTTTGAAAAGGGTCCTGCAAACCTCCATAAGCCATTAAAACCAAAACCTATGAGAAACCAAATAAAAAAATCACTCACTCTTACAGCAAGCAAGAAGTCTTTTAATGGTAACCAAAATTAAGCTGACATAGAAAACCTATATACACATGAAGACATTTTAGAATGAGTGCCATACTTGAATAAAGTTCATCATATTGAAATATAATCAAGAGAGTTAGAAAATAGCACATTGAGTTTGCTAAAGCAAAATGAGTCTGTCCCTGAGGAAGCATTCTGTGGTCAGGTTGGCCTTAGGAAGTACACTGTAGGATATGCACGCTGGCGACTTACCCACACTTCTCCTGACACCTACTTACTCTGTAGATAAGATGTCTGGTACTGTGGGGGGGACTCCTCATGATATACCACACTCTGCACAATTCCATGGATGGGATTTAGCAAATTTGGATCTTGGCACAATGACAACAAGGTGTTGATCTTAGAGTCCAACAAATTATGACTAAAGAAAGAAAAAACAGCAACAGAGGAACAGTTTAGAGGAAAAGACTTACTAGAAAGGATCCATTTCTTAGAACAATGTGGCAAAACTAGAGATGGGTGCTTTTAACTTTTCTAGTGGTGTTTTGTATCCTACAAATTTTCTATAATGAACATTTGTGTTTATATGTGTGTGTTTGCTTTTTCAGTGTGTCTTTTGTTTTTAGACCAACTGTAAAAGCAGTTGAAACTGTAATATAACTATAAATATATAAGGCAAATGCTTTTTCAAGACAAGGTTGGCTTCTATCTGCAACCTTAGTGCGCTTTAAGATCATCTCTTTCTGCTGTGTGTTGGATTTGATACCTAAGGATCCAAAACTAAATTCAATAATCAGGGGTTAATATTAATAAATGAATGTTAATAAAAATAAATTATACTAATTTTGGTTAAGATGTCAATAAAATTTATTAATAAAATTAATAAGTATCAATAAAATAACATTAAGAGATGCATGCTAAGTAAAAGCAAAATTAGTTGGGGGGGTAAAATACACAATCAAATGGAATCTTAATTTTTTCCTCTCAGAGGTACTAGGGTTGAAGTCAAGGCTTTACACTTTTTAGGCAGGCCCTCTACTACTTGAGCCATGCACCATTCCTTTTATAATTTTATTTATTTTCAGATAAGGTCTTTCATTTTTGCTCAGGGCTAGCTTCAGACTGATCATCCTACCTATGTCTTCCCACACAGATGGGATTACTGATATGAACCATCAACAGATGTGAACCATGATGCTCAGCTTGTTGGTTGAGGTGGGGTTGGTTCACTAACGTTTTGCCAAAGTTGGCCCAAACCACTATCTTTCCAGTCTCTGCTCTGCCCCTTGAGGAACTGGGGTTATAGGAGTGTACCACTATGCCTAGACCAGAAATTATTTCTAACATGGCTACACTCCATTAATTAAAAAAGCCTTGAGATTTAACTATACATAAAATTCTAAAAGTTTAAATGAGAATAACTAAAATTAGGAAATACTGGCATTACGTAAATGATCTGGGTAAGGAGTAGAACGACCAAATTTCTTTAAATTGAGCACGTCTAAGATAAAATATTAACAGAGTAAAATTTACCACTCAAACAGGAAATCAAGGAAGTGGTATTGTGGCTCAAGTGGTAGAGCCTTGAGCTGAAGAGCTCAGGGACAGCACTTGAACCAGAGTTCAAGCCCCATGACCGATTTAAAAAAAAAACACAACAGAAAATCAATTTTTCTATATTCAGTTGCAAACAAATACAAAAGCTCTCCTAGAAACAAAACTAGGTATGCTTATTTAAATTATAGAAATCTATCATTTTGCTTAAAAAGTCAGAAAAACATACTATGTTCATGAAGATAACTACTTAAATCAACAAGAGTTTAAAAAGTGGCTTACCTTATAGCCTAAACCTAGTTTAGCTATCATTAAACCCATTATGATTTTGTTATCTTGTTTTGGGTGCCAGGGAATCAAACCTAGAATACCTCCAGGTCTCCTAAACCCACCATCTCAAAGATAAAAATCTTTACCACTATCTCACCCCTCCCTTTACAACAAATGGACATTACTGTCTAATAATATATTTCCTAAACTTTTTTTTTTTTGGGGGGGGGTGTCAGCTGTGGGGCTTCAATTCGGGGCCTGAGTGCTGTTCTTGAGCCTCTTTGTGCTTAAGACTAGCACTCTACCACTTGAGCCATGGTGCCACTTCCAGCATTTTCTGAGTAGTTTATCATAAGAGTCTCACAGACTTTTCTGTCCTGGCTAGTTTGAACCACAATCCTCATATTTCAGCCTCCTGAGTAGCTAGGATTACAGGTGTGAGCCACTGGTGTCTGGCTTCCTAAACCTTTCTATAGAGTATTTGATGTCGACAGATATAAATGTTAATTACAAATATAAAGAGATACTTACACAACTGGAAAAACTTTAGGGAATACAACACTGGCCTCTGCCAAGTATTCATAGAGAATTCGCTGATCAAATTCATCCGTTGTATATTTTACCAGTGTAGCCTGCCAAGATACAAAAAAAGTAAACATTTTCATGGCTGAATTGTTATGCTTTGGTGAGAATTGAAAGATACAACTTCCTTTCATGTGTGTAATATTTAAGGGCCTACTAAATATTAAGAGTAGTTTGGAGTAAAAATTTCAGGGAGAAAAAGAAAAAAACTCAAAAAGGAAAAAAAAAAATCCTTACTAGAACAGTAAGAAGCAGCGCTTGGATCTTCGGATCCGTAAGTACTTCTTCGTCCAAAAGAACGTTTGATTCAGACACTGAAACTTTACGTAAGTGTGGGTGCTGTTGTGACGAGGGAATTCTTTGAGATTCTGCTGTGAGATATAAATTAATATGGTCAGTTATGTTAACAGTATTCCTGAATAACCACTTCACCTGACATATTATTAAATATATAATGTTACTTCTAAAATTCAGTTTTTTTTTCTTCTTGGTGGTGCAGGAGATTTAAACTTGGGGTCTTGCACATGCTATGTTTTTCTCCCGCTATCCCTTCCCTCTCCTACCTCACCTACTCCCCCACTCCCCCAAAGCTGTAAGGTTCATTTCCAACATAGTGTTTACAATGTTGAATTATATATTTGATTATCACTTTTTTACAAAGGTTTCAGGATAAATGTCATTTTAAGGATTGTAATACTCATCTTTAAAGAAAAGAGCAAATGTTTCTATATTGCATCCTAAAGATTCTGTGACACGGTTGAGAAATAAATATGGCTATACCAGATGAGTCCACCTTATTTTTAATTATCTAGATTAATTGTAAACTTTATTTCTCACCCATTTCATAATCAGTTTCAGCTACTCTCCTCATTTTGGGAGGTGTGGTGATCCCTGATTCCATTTCTTGCCTTTTAGGAGCCTTTGTGTCTGATATCAAGTGGTCAAAACTTTTCCTTGTTCCTATAAACCAAAGTACAAAATATGGAACTTCATGAACCACAGTGTCTATGAATAAAGAGTACATTAAAAAGAAAATGTTTGGACACAAATGTTGAAGTTTTCACTTAAGGACCTTAAGGACCCCCAAAAAGCTCAAACATATCCCTGGAGCAGTTTCTCCATCTTCTCAGGGAGTTTTGGCCTCACAGCTTTTCATTCATGATAGTAGATATCTTTTTTTTTTTGCTAACCATGGGGCTTGAACTCAGGGCCTGGGCACTGTCCCTGAGCTCTTTTGCTCAAGGCTAGCGTTCTGCCACTTTGAACCACAGTGGTTTCTGGTGGTTAACTGGAGATGAAGCTCACAGGGACTTTTCTGTCCAGGCTGGCTTCCAACCATGATCCTCACATCTCAGCCTCCGGAGTGGCTAGTAGATACCTTACAAATCCAGATGAAAATGAGATAACATTCACTACATTGTAGAGAAACCAAACTCCACTAACAACTACAATTACCAGTAACAAATACAGGGGTAGGAACTGTTCAGTAGCAAATAACTATATCTGAACCACCTCTTCAATTTAAAAATTCTGCTGGTGCCAAGAATTAATCATTAATGTGTGAGGAGTTTCCAAATTAGATGAAGATTAAACTTGTACTTTAATTTGTGAAACTTTGAAAATAAGATGTGTGGGGCTGGGAAGGTGGCTCAGCAGTAGAGTGCTTGCCTCACATGCATGAGGCCCTGGGTTCAATTCCTCAGCATCACATAAACAGAAAAGGCTGGAAGTGGCACTATGGCTCAAGTGGTAGAGTGCTAGCCTTGGGCTGAAGAGCTGAGGGACAGCACCCAGGCCCAGCGTTCAAGCCCCACAACCAACCAACCAACCAAAAAAAAAAAAGGTATGTATGCCTGAAAGTACTAAAAATAGATACACTGGGATATGCTTCAAGCAGAAAGTAATACGATCTCACATTTTGGCTTTGAGTTTCTCTAATTATGCATTACACTAATATTTAAATGTTCTCTTATTTAAAGTATTGAAATTGGGTTAGCTGGAATGTACATATTATTTTTATTCTTTACACTCAAATGACTTTTGTTTTTCTTTTTAAACTGACCCATGCCTCAGGCCTCTAGCCTAGCTATTTTGGAGATTGAGTCTTGCAGACTTTTTTTGCACAGTCTGGCAAACCCTAATTCTCTAGATCTCAGTTTCCTTAGCAGCTAGGATTATAGGTATGAAGTATCTGTCATCTAGTTCCTACAGCAGTGCTAAGGAAAAATAAATCTAAAACAAGTTTTAAAAAGCTAGATTAAAACCATTATAGCAAAATCTGACAACTAAACATTTACAAGTCTACTGACTTCATACTAATCAATATTCAAAAGAGTCACAAATAGCAAAGCCAAAGGATCAAAATCAGATGAAATCATGCAAACAGGGAAAGCCAGGAGCAGTTACATGATTAGCCTGAAGTGACAAAGTCAGGGATCCTGTTAAATGACAAGACTAACAACTCAGGTTCTCTAAAGACAATCTTTTCTATTCTCCAAGAGATTAGGTTACCATTATCTACGTTGTTTTCCTACCTTTCTCTCTCTTTATTTTACTCCTTGCATTATTCCTAGGAGATTGCCTGCTCCTACAGTTTAGCTATCTATAGCTAACCAATTCTTGTTTTCTTTACTCTTCTTCAAATCTAGATCCCTCTTGTTACTTCTTTCTAGGATATATCCTTGTATATATTTTGAAGGGATCTCAAATATACTATCAACCAACGTAAATTTATAATGTACTGTAAATATATCATGCTGATTTCCATGAATGAGACAATTATTGAGCCAGGGTTGTTTTCTTAGATTTCTGTTCTTTGGCTTTATTTATTTATTTATATTTTTTTGTCGGTAATGGGGCTTGAACTCTGGGCCAGGGTGCTGTCCCAGTGCTCTTCAGCTCAAGGCTAGCACACTTAAGCCACAGGGCCTCTTCCAGTTTTCTGGTGGTTAATTGAAGTTAAAGTCTCATGTACTTTCCTTGCTTGGGCTGGCTTTGAACCAGGATCCTCAGATCTCAGCCTCCTGAGTAGCTAGGATTACAGGTGTGAGCCACTGATGCCCGGCTTGTTTTTTGGCTTTTAATGTATCTATATCATTATACTTAAGAGTGAATATCTCTCTCTCTCCTCCCCTCCCCCACTCTTTTTTTTTTTTGGTCGGTTGTGGGGCTTGAACTCTGGGCTTGTGCACTGTCCCTGAGCTCTTCAGCTCAAGGCAAGCGCTCTACCGCTTGAGTCACAGCACCACTTCCGGTTTTCTAGTGGTTTATTGGAGGTAAGAATCTCATGGACTTTCTTGCCTGGGCTGGCTTTGAACCACGATCCTCAGACCTCAGCCTCCTGAGTAGCTAGGATTAGAGGCGTGAGCGCCCGGCATTTCCCTCCCCTACCTTTTATGGTACTGGGGATTTAAGAGTCCAACTTACTATGCAGGTGTTTTACCACTTGATCCACCCCCAAGACTCTACTTTTCTTGAGGCAGGATCTTGCTATGAAGCCTAGGCTGCCTTGAACTTGAGATTCTCCTGTCTCTGACTCCAAAATCCTGGGATTACAAATATGTATTTTATCTGGCTTGAAGCTTCTTATATAGTCTATAATTAGGTCTTCTTTAAAAATTAAATTTATTTTTAACTGACACACACATATATGATTATACATTAATGAAGTAATGTTTTAATATATGTATATATTGTATAAGATTTATGTAAACATGCCTCTTCAAACACTTACCATCTTTTAATGTGAAAAAATTCCAAATCCTTTCTTTCATGAAAGGTACATTATAATTAACTGTACTCACCATGCTGTGCAATAGTTCCTGTTTGTATCTAAAACATACTGATCAATCTCTCCTTTTCCTACACATGACTCTCCTCAGTCTTTTACAGTTTTCAACCCCTGTCTAGCCTTATTTCTTATACCATTCTCCTTGATGCTATGGTCTACTGCAAGCTGCTTTCCTAAGTTTTTTTTTTTTTTTTTTTTTTGCCAGTTTGGGGGCTTGAACTCAGGGCCTGGGCACTGTCCTTGAGCTGCTTTTGCTCAAGGCTAGCACTCTACTACTTGAGCCACAGCACCACTTTCAACTTTTTCTGAGTACTTTACTGGAGATAAGAGTCTCATGGATTTTCCTACCAGCTCCTGGCTTATATTGATGTCTTTAAGACCAGGTAATCTCTGCAGCTTTTCCTTGTTATCTCAATTGCTCAGTTTTCCATCAAAACATAAACCTCTAATGGCTATCTTGGCCCTCCCAGGGCAGACACACCAGTAACATGAGTGGAACAATGAGTACAGTGTTAGATTTTCTAGTGTTAGTTTTTCATTTCCAACTTCCTTGGCATGACAATTTCAATGAAGAAACAAAGTAACCAGGAAACTCCTAGAAGATTATTTCTGGCAAAGGATGAACGGAACTCAAAAAGTATTAAGAATGGTCATACTTGGTTTTTAATTCTTTGACAGGTTATGTTACACTCTGTTGTTTGTGAACATAAACATTTTCCCAATACTATGGAAGATAGTTAAGTATGTTGGCATGAATAACTGAGATCCACTGGACCATTCACAACTGATTACTGAAATATCTAACCTAATACATTCCAGTAACAATAAAAACACTGGCCATGAAGCCAGCCTGGCAGCAAAGTCCGTAAGACTTTTATCTCCAATAAACCACCAGAAAACTAGACGTGGCATAGAACTGGAAGAGGTGGAGCACTAGCCTTGAGCTAAAGAGCTGAGGGACAGCACCCAGGCCCAGAGTTCAGGCCCCATGACCAAACAAACAAAAAATAAAACAAACAAACAAACAAAAAAAAAACCCTGGCCAATAGAATACAAGAATTGCTTTGTATTTTCTTTGGATATAATGTAGTATCAGAGCATTTTTCAGAAATTTACTTTCAGTAAAGGGTCTCAGTATTTTATGTGGATTTCTCTTAGCCTAATGTTTATTTATCTGAGTTATTTCAGCTTTGAAGGGTCATATCTTTTTTTGGCCAGTCCTGGGGCTTGAACTCAGAGCTAGAATTCTACCACTTGAGCCACATTCCCAGCCAAATCTTTTATTTATTTTTTGTGCTGGTCCTAGTGCTTGATCTTGGGGCCTGGGTTTCTGTGCTCATGGATAGTGTTCTACTTGAGCCACAGCTCCACTTCTGGCTTTTTTGGTTAATTGGTGATAAGAGTCTCATGGACTTTCCTACCAGGGTTGGCTTTGAATTGTGGTCCTCAGATCTCAGACTCCAGCTAGGATTAATGGCATGAGCCACCAGTGCCTGGCAGAATCACTTTATAATTGAAAAAATACATTATCTTACTTTTTAAAAATTTTTTTCCAAAGAAATCAGGAAAATATTATTATAGATTTATTCCACATAAGTATCTTCTGCTCTCAATATTTTTGAGAAATGTGTCATAGGTATCTAATAGTTCTACTATTCCCACTGTCTGATGCATACCCAAGGCAGAACAAAACAAGAGCCACAATATTTATGCAAGGAATTAGAAAAATGAAACAAAAGCACAACAAAATAAAAATCCCCCAAACTGTTTCAAAAGCCCAATTCTCAATCTCAACTGATAATGCTTAACTTACATATTAAACTCTTACAATTGTCTTAAAAAGATCCCGCTACATACAAACAGAAAATTTTAGTAATTTCAAACAGTTTCAAATACTTCTCTGAATAATAAAGTATATGATAATATTTTAGAATAGTAAGTTTAAAAATAGAAAAACATTGAGATGAACTAACCAAGCAACTTCTTAGTGTTGGCCTGAGAAGGCTGCCCCATGTCCAAGCTCATGGATTTCCTGGCTCGGGGACTAGTCTGGCCCACAGCTGGGTAAGTGGCTGCAAGGTACCCCTCAGAACCTTTGGGAGAGGACCATGGCTGGTTCTCTTTTAGTGTCCTGAGATTTAAACAATTGAGAAGAATTATAAACACAGAGACAAATACAACCATCACTTGCCCATTCCAAGTAGCTTTCCTATTTCCCAATGACAGCAATCAATTAATTTTAACATAGCACTTCAAAGGGCTTTAGGGGTTGCTGGTCCTGGTGCTTGAATTCAGGGCCTGGGTGCTGTCTGTTAGCTTTTTTGCCCAAGGCTATAGCACTCAACCACTTGAACTACAGCACCACTCTTAGTTTTTTTGGTAGTTAATTGGAGAGAAGTCGCAGGGACTTTTCTGCCCAGGCTGGCTGAACTGAGTTTTTTTTTTTTTTTTTGTCAGTCATGGGGGGCTTGAACTCTGGGCTTGGGCGCTATCCCCTCAGCTCTTCAGCTCAAAGTGAGCGCTCTACCGCTTGAGCCACAGTGCCACTTCTGGTTTTCTAGTGGTTTACTGGAAATAAGAGTCTCATGGACTTTCCTGCCTGGGATGGCTTTGAACCATGATCCTTATATCTCAGCCTCCTGAGTAGCTAGGATTACAGGCGTGAGCCACAGGTACCTGGCTTGAACTGATTAAAGACTTGAATTGTTTTTTAAAAAGCATGAATCTCAAACTAAATTTATTATTCTCTCTCTCTATAAAAAAAATAGCTCAAAGAAATATCTGGATGAGAGTGACCTAAGAGTAAGACTGAATATAAAAAACACCTGGAATACTAGCATACATAGTTAAAATCTCAGTAGGAAATTGTGGGGGGTTTTAAGAAAAAGTTATAATTTTGTTATTAAGGTGTTGCACAGAGGGGTTACCATTTCATAATTCAGGTAATGTATACATTTCTCTTTTAGACAATGTTACCCCTTCCTTTGCCTTTCTGCAGTTTCTCCCTGCTGTCTCTGCCCATAAGTGGCATATGTGGAGATTTTTTTTTTTTAATCAAAAAGCAGGATGTAACTTGGGCACTGATGGCTCATGCCTATAATCCTAGCTACTGAGGAGGTTGAGATCTGAGGATTGCAGTTCAAAGTCAGTCAGGGCAGGAAAGGTGGTGAGACTATCTCCAATTAATCACATAAACAGCCAGAAGTGGAGGTATGGCTCAAGTGGTAAAGTGCTAGCCATGAGCAAAAAGAAGCTCAGGGACAGCGCCTAGGCCCAGAGTTCAAGTCCTAGGACTGATAAAATCAAACCAAAACAAAACAAAACCAGGATGTAGCCAGGCACTAGTGCCTCACACCTATAATCTAAGCTACTTAGGAGGCTGAGATCCATAGGAGAGAAATTTGAGGCCAGACTGATTAGAAACGTCTTCAAAATTCTATCTCCAAAAGTAACTAGCAAAAAAGCTGGGTTAGAGGCATGGCTCTAATGGTAGAGCATCATTTTAAGTAGTAAAGCTGAGTAAATATGAAATGTTAAGTTCAAACTGCAGTACCAAAAAAAGCAGATGTTAGTAAGCTGAATGATATAAACTCTGCAAGTGGAAGATTATTTTTCTATGTTCAACATTGTACCTAAACCTTGTATTTTGTTTACTTAAGAAATTCCCAAATGATGTCCTTTTCATGTAATACTGAAAACTATACTAACCAAAGAGATTTATTAAAGTAGACATAAGCCAGGTGCCACTGGCTCACTCCTATAATCCTAGTTACTCAAGAGGTTAAGATCTGAGGATTATGATTCAAAGCCAGCCTAGGCAGGAAAGTCCAGGAGACTCTTTATCTCCAATTAACCACCCAAACTGTAGAGCGCTATCTTTGAGCGCAAAAGCTCAGGGACAGCACTTAGGCCCTGAGTTCAAGCCCCATGACTGACAAAAAAAAAAAAAAAAAGTAGACATAATTTTATTATTTTATCACAGAAACCTATAT
Organism: Dipodomys spectabilis; assembly: GCF_019054845.1. Classification (NCBI taxonomy): domain Eukaryota; kingdom Metazoa; phylum Chordata; class Mammalia; order Rodentia; family Heteromyidae; genus Dipodomys; species Dipodomys spectabilis. Next base: position 3,547,763 of record NW_024870681.1, on the reverse strand, counting down.
AATATAAAAAGCTCTTAAGTAATTTCAGTGTAATATGAAAAAACACAACAAATGTATGGTCATGTTTTTGGTGTATTTTTTTAAAAGAATTATGAATGATTTTTTTTAATTTGGAAAATAGTTGATCTTAAAATACAAAAACTGAAAGGATACAGAGGATAGAGCACATTTGTGGATTTCCTGCAAACAACTATGGCAAAGATTGGACAATTTTTTTTCAGCCAAATTATTTGGACACATAAAACATTAGAAAATAGCATTGGCTATTGCAAAAAAAAAAATTGAGTCTCCCCACTGCACTTATGACTATGGCCATCCGTATATCGAATTGTTCACTAATTCAACTAGCAGATATTTTATATTGAGTAAGACTTACACATGTATATGCAGATGTGCATTAAGACTATATATATCTATCATTTTTAATTTATTCATTCATTTATTTACTCATTTTTACGCCATTACTGGAGCTTGAATTCAGAGCCAGGGTATTCTCCCTGAGGTTTTTAGCTCAAGGCTAGCATTCTAGCATTTGAGACACAGCCCTACTTTTGGCTGGTTAATTGGAGATAAGAGTCTCACAGATGTTCCTGCCTGGGCTGGCTTCAAACCAGGATTCTTGGGCACTGTTCCTGAACTCTTCAGCTCAAGGCAAGCGCTCTACCACTTGAGTCATAGGGATGAGCATGTTTTTCACCTTTTTTTTTTTTTAATTGCCTATCCTGGAGCTTAAACTTAGGGTTTGGGCATTGTCCCTGAACTTTTATGCTCAAGGCTAGCGCTCTACCACTTACCAATTGAGCTACGGCTCTACTTCCAACTTTTTTGGTGGTTAATTGGGGATAAGAGTCTTGTGGTTTTCTGGGTTGGCTTTGAATCATGATCCTGGATCTCAGCCTCCTGAGTAGCTAGGATTACAGTCATAAGCCACAGGCACCCAGCTACCAATCTGGTATAGCTTAGCTTTTATCACTAGGGATGTAATGCTACTTATATCTTATGCTAGTTTTTTCCCACCAGACCCTTTTCTAAAACAAAATACTTTTTAGATCATCTTCATTCACTATTCAAATAGTCTTAGCACAATTAGATCAATAGAATGATAATTTTCCTATTACACAAAATACTGTATTATTTATAAAATGAGTTTTGATTTAAATACTTTTCTTAGACTACCTCTAGACCCACCTCTATATTAACTTTTGGATTTCGGTCAGCTTCCATCAGCATAGAAGTTATATAATTAGGGAGAGTAAGTCTACTAACCTATAGCTGGGGTCACCATGATGAAGGGAATATGTATCCATGGGCACATTTTCCATTGAAATATCAGTAAGAAGAAGGGACTTTCTATGTTTGAGGCTGCAGCGACTTCGAACTTCTTCAGACACTGTAAGTAAAGCTAAAAGGGAAAAAGAAGGCAATTTAAAAATTCAGCAAATCATTCATGACCTAAAATCAGATACATTTCTTACAGTCTCTTAAGGAGGATACTAGTGCTAAACGTACCTGTAAGGAACCCTAGAGAGTATGTGGCTTTAAGACTATAAATGTTTAGGACAAACTTGCTTACTTTCAACATTTGTAATGTATTTTGGAAGCTTGTACATAAACATGGAAGTTTTAATAAGCATTTTTTTTCAAATCTTGAAAATATGTTGATCTTAAGAAACACAAAAATAGACAGGAGAGGTAGTATGAAATCCACTAAGGAAAAATACTTTAGAGTCATATGGTTTAAACAAAAAAACTGCCATAATGGAAGATTGCTAAACTGAGAATCAGCACTTTCCATCAAACAATTATAAAGAAATGTGTTATATCCAAGTGTTGCTGAATAAACAAAAAGAGCAAATAGACAGTTTAATGGGATGGTGGGAAGACTATTAAAGGCAGAAAGTCACTTGCAGAGTAAGTAGACAGCATGTATACAGTTTTAAACAGCCCAACCTTTAGATGTAATTAAATGAGGCTTATGAAATTTAGCCAACAGAATCAGAGAAGGCTGCTGATGAGATGAGGTTTTTAGATTTTTATGACAGACAAGAGGGAGTCATTGTAGTGTCCTGAATCAAAGATGCTAAAAAGAATGCAGTTCAGATTTCAATGCAAATTCTTTCATAAGGAAAACTGTTTTGGCAAAAACTTAAAATTTTTATTTTACAGACTGATTTTGGCAGCACTGGGGATTGAGAACTGAGGGTTTCATGCTTGCCAACTACGTGCTCTATCACTTGGGCCACCTTCCCCTAACCTTCAAAATTGCAGCAAAGGACTGGATTGTGAAGCCTTTATTTTATTTTATTGTTGGTGGTAGGCTTTTTTTTTTGTCAGCCATGGGCTTGAACTCTCAGTCTGGACACTGTCCTTGAGCTCTTCAGCTCAAGGCTAGTGTTCTACACTTGAGCCACAGCGCCACTGCCAGTTTGGGGGTGGTTAACCAGAGATAGAGTCTCATGGACTTTACTGCCCCAGCTGGCTTTCAACCGCAATCCTCAGATCTCAGCCTCCAGAGTAGCTAGGATTACAGATGTGAGCCACTAGTCCCCGACTGAAGTCTTTACCTTTCAAAGTAACTAGCGAAAGGACCCATATTGGTATGTGTTCCCTTCAGGTGATGTTAAGATACAGAAAGCGATTAAGATTTTGTGATTTTACCTGCTAAATAAGCCACACTCTGTGTATTCACCTCAAATTTGTCACAATTCCTATGCTTGTTAACCAGAGTTAGTAGTGTATGTAAAATTCTGACTGTTCTTGCAACAATTGCAGGTGAAGGATGTCTGTACCCTACAGAAAAAAGAAAAAGAAAAAGAAAACAAAGAAAAAAAGAAGTTAATCTAGGAACAAACATTTGACTTCTAATTTTGTAATGACTACCTCTGCAAGAAAAGAAATATTAAGGATCATTTCCCTTCCAAGGATAGCTATTTGTGAAGGTATTTATACATAGCCTTAACTAGCAAAATGTGTAGAATAAAACAATGTTTTCTGAAACCTTAGTTATATTTTTCCTCTTGGGGAGAGAGGAAAAATAGTGTTTCAGACCTTTCATTTGCTAAGACTGCAGAGGAAATAAAACAAAAACTCTCCCCCCTGCCCCCACACTGTGTATTGGAATTCTCTTTAAATTTCTTTCAAAAACAGATTTCTACTGCTTTGAAAGAGATTTTTCAGTTAAAAAGAAATAAAAAGCCAGGCCTGGTAGTGCATACCTGTAATCCCAGCACTAGGGAGGCTGAGGCAGGAGGATCATGAGTTCAAGGCCTGCCTGAGCCCATAAGGAGACTATTTCAAATTACAACAAACAAGCAGTATCTAATGTTCAAAGTCAGACTGGGCAGGAAAGCATATGCTCTTAGGGCTGCAGGTGCTGGTGGCTTACAGACATAATCCTAGCTATTCGGGATGCTGAGATCTGAGGGTTGAGGCTTGAAGCCAGCCTCGGCAGAAAACTCCTCAGAACTCTCTAATTACCAGCAAAAATGTTGGCTATCGGTATGGCTCAAGTGATAGAGTTCTAGCTGTGAGCAAAAAAGCCAACAACATGAAACCTCAGTTCAAGCCTCAAAGCTAACACAGGAAAAAAAAAAAAAAAAAAAAAAGAGCTAGACACCAGTGGCTCATGCTGGTAATCCTAGCTACCCAGGAGGCTGAGATCTAAGGACAAAGATGTGAAGCCATCCTGGGCAAAAAAGTTCTCGAGACTCTATCTCCAGTTAATGAGCACAATGTTGTTCTGGTTGTGTGGCTCAAGTGGTAGTGCACTGGCCATGAATGAAAAAGCTAACCAAAAGTGAAACCTAAGGGCATGAAGTCCTGAGTTCAAGCTCCAGTACAAGCAAACACATACACATGCAAAAACAAAGAACAGGGTTATTTAAAAGATAAATTTGAGGGGGCTGGGAAGGTGGCTCAGTGGTAGAGCGCTTGCCTTGCATGCATGAGGCCCTGGGTTCGATTCCTCAGCACCACATAAGCAAAAAGAATAAAAGCCAGAAGTGGTGCTGTGGCTCAAGTGGTAGAGTGCTAGCCTTGAGCTGAAGAGTTGAGGGACAGCGCCCAGGCCCAGAGTTCAGGCCCCACGACCGGACCCACCCCCCCAAAAAAAAAAAAAAAAAAGATAAATTTGATCTTCAATACGCTTGTTTTAGGTGCCAGTCCTGAGGACTGAACTCAGGGTTAGGTGCTATTCCTGAGCTTTTCTATTCAAAGATAGCTAGCTCTCTACCACTAAAGCCACAGCTCTACTTCCGGCTTTTTTGATACTTAATTGGGGCTTTCCTGCCCAGGCTGTCTTTGAACTGTGATAGTCAGATCTCAACCTCCTGAGGAGCTAGGATTACAAGCATGAGCCAGTGCTTGGCCTCAATATGCTTTTTTTTTTTGTCGACTGTGGGGCTTGAACTCAGGGCCTGTACACTGTCTCTGAGCTTTTTCACTCAAGGCTAGCACTCTACCATTTTAAGTCACAGAGCCACTTCCAGTTTTCTGGTAGTTAATTGGTGATAAGAGTCTCATGGATTTTCCTGCCTGGGCTGGCTTCAAACCTCAATTCTCAGATCTAAGCCTCTGAGTTGCTAGGATTACAGGTGTGAGTCACTGGTATCTGGCTCAATATGCTTTTAATCATTAATGCTATTCATTTACAATAGGGATTTGAATTCTGAAAATAGGAATAGTATTTGAGAAATACAGAATAAACAAGCACTTTACCAAAGGCAACCTTTTTTGTAATATTTTATAACTAACTCTTCAATGGTTTCCGTAGCAATTTCTCAAGAAGGCAACATCAAATGAATGCATTCGCAGTATACATATCAGGTAAACACTAAGAGAACCTCTATGACACTTTAAACCTAAGAATTATTTAAATAGCTAACAGAACTGTAGACTTGAGCATTGGCCCATTACTATATGCGAACCCTGACCTGACTGTTCCATGTTAATGGACCGTGGCTATCAAGTTGTATAGTCAGCAGTGAGCAGTAAAGTCTGGTCAGATGTGAATGAGCTCTGAGGAGCAGCTAGAAATGGCTGGCTATGAGCAATACAGAAATCCAGAGTGTTAGGAAACAGAAAGGTAAGGCTCTGGAGCATGACAGAATGGCATTGATCTACAATGTATTGGAAACGAGTTAAAAAGTATCTGCCCAAATCTGAATTTAATTACTCACAAAAGTGGAAACTTTGTTTTTGCAGTGCTAAGGATAGACAAATGCTCTATAACTGTCTCATTCCCAGTACTTCTGTGAGCAAATTTGTACAATACCATTTTCCAATAAAAATGAATGAATATGTAGATTTGCAGTCTGTCTTTTTTGATAATTAACAAAATGTTCATTACTATTAACTAAAATGCCTATTAACATGTTCAATACTTAGAAATTCCATAGTAATCAATTCTTTTGCTTTAAGTGAACCTGATTATTTGCTATGAAAACTGGCTCTATTAAGACACATACTGAATAAAAAAACTCAGGAAGACAGCTACAGTTTATTGTCTTGTAAAATAAAAACACACAGACAGAATTATTTCAAATACTGTGGCTTCTTAGTACTGTGTCTAAGAACATCCTCACACACAAGGCCTTGCTACTTGTATGTGTGTGTGTGTGTAGTGTTCACACACACATACATGCACACACTAGTCCTGGAACTTGAACTCAAGGCATCAATGCTATCCTTGAGCTTTGTGTTCAAAGATAGCACTTTACCACTTCTGTCTTTTTGGTGGTTAACTGGAGATAGGAGTCTAAGGACTTTCCTGCCAAGGTTGGCTTCAAACTCTAATACTCAGATCTCAGCTTCCTGAGTAGATAGGATTACAGCTGTGAGCCACTAGTGCCCAGTGCCTCTCTACCTTTTAAGAGGTGTCCAACCAGTGCAAAGTTGAAATTTGAGTTGAAGTTGAGTCCAACAAAATGATCCATCTGCTTGCAGTGCCACTCCAAAGGATTCCGGGTTGCCATGAACACTTCTTCTGGACTCTAGTAAAAACAATCATGAGATGGTTCATGGGTTCCCACAAAAGCTGTTTTCACTGTTTGCAATACTAGGGATTGAACTCAGTGCCTCAATGCTAGATAGGCTCTTTACCACTGGGCTCTATCCTCAACCCACGAGCTATCTTTAGAAGATCACTTAGTACTTAGTTTTGGTTTGTCTTGAACAGTTATGATGAGATAAATAGTCCTTTCAAATTGAGAAATTATTTTCAGACTACAGGAAACCACAGAAGAACATGTAAGGATATACATATTAGTTGGTACAAGAAAATGGATAGTCAAAGATGAAAAAGTCTTAATATACAATAAACAATTTTTGAATGTTGATTGACATCATGGTGAATTTTTTCTGATTTTTTTTTCTCTTACCAGGTTAGTCTTGGGGACTCTAGCTTGATTTTTGTGTGTGTGTGGGGGCGGGGGGTGAGGGGAGGGGTGGGGGAGGATGCCAGTCCTAGGGCTTGATTTCAGGGCCTGGGCTTTATCCCTGAGGTATTTTTGTTCAAGGCTAGTGCACTACTAGAGACACAGCTATACTTCCAGCTTTTTGATGATTAATTAGAGATAATTAGAGAACATCACAAACTTTCCTGCCTGGGCAAGGCAGCTTTGAATGGAGAGCCCTAGATCTCAGCCTCCTGAGTAACAAGGCTTATAGGTGTGAGCCACTGATACCTGGCTGCCTGATAAGCTCTATCAAGTTTGATTCCAAGTAGCTTGATGCCTAGGAATCAAGATCAATTCCTCTATTGGGATGTTCTGGCAACAAAAATGCCAACATTTGCAAATTTGCAAATATTTTTAACATGAAAATGACTTATCTTTGTCCTAAGACAACTCCAGCAAATAAGACTTTTAGGCAAGAATGATTCTAAGACCAAACCAGATATATAAAATAAATCAGTCATTCAGCTTGTTTTGCTCATTTCTTTTCATAAAATAGAAGTCTGAATGATAAACTTCAAAGTACCTTCTACCTTTAATATTTTGTTTCCACACTTCCAGCTGTGTTAAGTCTAATACTATATCAGGTATAAACTAAACACTCTTTAATCAAATTTCTTCATACTTCAAACCATGCTGTTTCTTTTTATCCAGAGCTTAGTTAATTTCATGTTAACTTATATATTCACATTCTTTATAAAATTTATTTTCTCCTAGACTATTCCCAATTTTTGCCAACAATAAAAGGAGCGTAATTTTGTACTGTTTTAATTCTTCTATGATCGGAACCCAAATCCAACCCCAACCAAAGTTAATAAATGTTAGGTGGGGGTGTACCTAATAGAACACACTAAAGCAAAACTAGGTATAAGAAACAAAAAAAATTCTAAATTAACTTTCCAAAGTCCTCTTTCACATCTCTAATTTCTTTATCTGCTATTAACTATGCCAGGTTTTCATTAAATGGTATTATTCAACCAAATAAGTGTCTTTACTTGTGAAATGGGGCTGGAAAGTGCTAATTCTATCTTAGTGTTCTGAAAATGACAATGAATTAACTTGAAGTGCTAGGGACTCAGCAGGGTAGGTAGGTGATACTACTCGGTATTGTTTATCCCTCTTCTATGGACTAGCATCAGGTCAATACTGTGCATGGCAATTTTTATGTAGGAAATATAAAAATATTAAACTGTTAAACAGTTTTTTTATAAGCTGGTAAGGAACTATATTCATAAGAAATTATCAGTACAACTGGGGACCAGTGGCTCATGCCTGTAATCCTACTACTGAGGAGGCTGAGATCTGAGGATCACAGTTCAAAGCCAGCAAGGGCAGGAAAGTCTGTGAGACTTTCATCTCCAATTAATCACAAAAAAAGCCAAAGTGGCACTCTGGTTTAAGTGGTAGAGTGCTAGTCTTAAGCAAAATAAGGAGCCTAGGGGCTGGGACTGTAGCTTAGAGGTAGAATGCTTGCCTAGCAAGCATGAAGCCCTAGGTTTAATTCCTCAGTACCACATAAAGAGAAAAAGCAGGAAGTGGCACCGTGGCTCAAATGGTAGAGTGCTAGCCTTGATCAAAAGAAGATCAGGGACAGTGCCCAGGCCCTTAGTAGAAATCCTAGGGCTTGCAAAAAAAAAAAAAAAAAGAAATTATCAGTATAAATATTCATATTTAACTTATAGGCCATATTTTTAGTTTTGATCTCAAAGAGTAATAAAAGGAAAAAGCAGTATTGGGGGTGTAGCTCAAGTGGAGCACCTACCCAGCAAATGTGAAAAAAGGAGAACTGGGTAGGGATGCTTACTTTGTCGTTGAATATCCGGAGACTGTCTAAGGTGTGCAGGTTTTGTTCCAAAAGTGCGGTGCCCGCTGAATACAAGTTTACCTCATCCAGCTGCAGCACAGCCACAGCAACCCAAAAGAGGGCTTTGTGCAGAGGAGAGTCCTGGCAAAAGAGACATGTTCCAGATAAGAGATACGAAACATGAAAATCTCATTCATGCATGTTTCAGCCTTGAACAGTGCATGTTATCTTAACCAAATTCCCTATGTAAATAGTTCCCTAGGTAAATAGTTAAAGGATTTGTTTTTTTTTTTTTGTCCTGTGTGTAACTAATGCACTGGTAGCTAAGGCTAAGAACCTTACTTAGCATTTTTTCTTGATTTCTACTTGTTCTGGGCTCCCAATTTAGTCACCAAGCTTTGTTGATTCTTCTAGAGTAGTCTCTTTTGCATTTGCCACTTCTTTAGCAGCAATGACACTATCCCAAGCTTCTTTATTCTAAATGTGGATTGTTTTATATATGTACATATTTTTGGTGATATTTAGGATGGAACCCAGGGTCTTGAGCATGTGAGGTAATTTACACTACCATGTGAGCTATACTCTACATATAGACTTTCTGCCTGCACTTTCAATCCAAACCATTGTATACTCAACCACTAGAATGATGTAAGTCCTGCTTTTGTCATATTACTTGTCTGCTAGACAGTGGTATATTTTCAAACTCCTTCCTAAAGAGGGTTTATGTTAGATCATACTGCCCTCTGCTTCCTATCCCTGCTAGACTGTTCTCCTTATCATCTTACCCTTATCCCTGATTTTTTTCTCTAGTCCTACTGCTGGACCTTTCACTTTCTTTCTTTCTATCCTTACTATATTCTATCTATGCCCAACTTTGGTTAAAATTTACCTCTCAACATTATGTCACTCTCAGTAAAAGAATCTCTTGCTGCTTTGAATTAAGTATATACATTACTGGTAATCCCTACTTCACACAGGGGTATGTGGAAAAACATGGACTGTAGAGTCAGCCTTGGATTAGAATCATGTTTTTTTTGTGTGTGTCAGTAACAGGGCTTAAACTCAGTTACTTGTGTTTTCAACCAAGGCTTCCATTTAAGCCCCTCCAGTTTGGCTTTTTGGTAGTTAATTGGAGATAAGCATCTCATGGACTTCCCTTTTCAGGCTGACTTCAAACCACAATCCTCAGATCTCAGTATCCTGAGTAGCTAAGGATAGAAAGTTTCTGAACTACTGGTACCTGGCTAGAGTCATGATTCTTTTTATTAACTATGTAACTAGTTCCCTCTCCCCACCCCCACAGGACTGAACACAGGGCACAGTGCATGCTAAGCAAGTGTACCCAAACTCTTCCTTTATCAGACCTACTTTTTCTGGCTTTACAGTTCTCTTCTGCAATGATCATTAATTAACATATTAAGTGTTTTATTTACTGTATTATTTGTCCATTCCTTAACCCTCATACAATCCCACAATGTAAGTTCCACAAACGCAGGCAATTTTATTGGCTTTGTTTAGTACTATGTGTATCTCTAGCACCTAAGAAAGTATGTGGCACATGAGATGCTCTATTGGTACTTACTAGATGAAAGGATTAAGAGTTTGTATCTATAGTTATAAATATACATGCTATATAAATTATGTATTTATATCTATACCTTTAGCACTGATCAAAAAAATTATAAGCGCTTAATAATATATTCATCCTTCTTCTAATGCCTTCAAACAATTCAACTTTATGACAAGAAGTTTTACTTTTAACAATAACTTTTTCTTTCTTTTTTTTTTTTTTGTTGGTCGTAGGTCTTGAACTCTGGGTGTGGGCACTGTCCCTCAGCTCTTCAGCTCAAGACTAGCAATCTACCACTTGACCACAGCACCACTTCTGGCTTTTTTTATTTATGTTGCACCGAGGAACTGAACCCTGGGCCTCATGCATGCAACGCAAACACTCTACCACTGAGCCACTTTCCCAGCCAATAACTTTTTCTTATTATCAGACCTTCTCTATTTTCTGAATGTTTACCAGAAAAGGAACATGTAACACTGACAGCCAAAATGAATAAATTCAGTCATTTCCTCAATAATTACCTTATTAAGAAGTGGCTGTAATTTGGTTAGTGCTATTACTGTAGCTTCTATCAGAACTTGACTGTTGTAAGTATCAGGTCCTTTTAAGCAACTCTCAAGTGCCTTTCAGGAAAACAGAATAATTTATTTTACTTTCATTGAAAACAGAATCTCAGAAGCACATGAGAAACATTTACTTATTTGATAATTATTACAATAATTTAAAATACAATGGTAATCATTACATATTTAGTTTCTTATTTTTACAAGTAATTCTATATTACATCTTGGTAACTAAGGATTATTATAATTACAAATGATACACACAAATGATACAGTTTTACGTAAGTATACATAGTTTTTACCATATAATTAAAAGCTTTGAAAACTGATAAAATACTAAGGATATCAGCTTTGCAAAAAAACAAAACAAAATATTTTCTTAAAGACTTTTTTTTTGGGGGGGGGGGGGGGTCCGGTCGTGGGGCCTGAACTCTGGGCCTGGGCGCTGTCCCTCAGCTCTTCAGCTCAAGGCTAGTGCTCTACCACTTGAGCCACAGCGCCACTTCCAGCTTTCTTCTTTTGTTGCTTATGTGGTGATGAGGAATTGAACCCAGGGCCTCATGCATGCAGGGCAAGTGCTCTACCACTGAGCCACCTTCCCAGCCGCGCGCGCGTGCGTGTGTGTGTGTGAGTGTGTGTGTTGATCTTGAGGATTGAACTCAGGGCCTGGGTGCTACTCCTGGCCTTTGTTTTACTCAAAGCTAGTGCTCTACCACAGAACAACACCTCTACTTCCAGATTTTTTTGGTAGATAATTGGCAATAAGAGTCTCATGGACATTCTTGCCCAGATTGGCTTTGAACCTCGATCCTCAGATCTCAGCCTCCCAAGTAGCTAGGATTATAAGCATAAGCCACCAGTGTTCAGCTGAAGACATTTTCTTCAAAGACAATTTCTTCAATAATTATAGTAACATTTTTTTTTTTTTTTTGGGTTGATCATGGGGCTTGAACTTTGGGCCCAGGAGCTGTCCCTGAGCATTTCAGCTTAAGGCCAGTGTTCTACCACTTGAGCCACAGAACTTCTTCCGGTTTTCTGGTGTTTAACTGGAGATAAGAGTCTCATGGATGTTCCTGCCTGGACCGGCTTTGAACTGCAATCCTCAGATTTCAGCCTCCTGAGCAGTTAGGATTACAGGTGTGAACCACCAGTGCCCATTTTAAAAATAAACTTTAAACTACTAAACTGTAAGAATATATAAATTATTTTTATTAAAATTCTATGTTTTTTAAGATGGAAAGTATGCTTTATATCTTGGAAACTATAAACATTTCGGAGTACCTTGCTAAGAATGCGGATAATTTGCTTTATTTGCCCATGAGATACTCTTTTACTGATACATCCAAAGACCACAAGAGCTCTTGGTTGCAGGGATGGATTGTATTGGAATGCAAATCTGCAATTAAAAAATGCAAAGAGTTTATGAAATGCCTGTGTGTGTGAAAACTAATAAATTCCAACAATGATTACAAGGAATGAATGTAGCTATCATTCAATAATCATTTCAACAATATATCTATAATTTCAACAATATGTCTATTTAATTTTTTTTTTTTTTTTTTGGTTCCGGTCATGGGGCCTGAACTCTGGACCTGGACGCTGTCCCTCAGCTCTTCAGTTCAAGGCTAGCGCTCTACCACTTGAGCCACAGCGCCACTTCCGACTTTTTTTCTTTCTGCTTATGTGGTACTGGGGAATTGAACCCAGGACCTCATACATGCAAGGCAAGCGCTCTACCACTGAGCCATCTTCCCAGCCCCAATTATTTTAATATTTTTATTCAGTACTTGTACAAAGGCATTTCAATTCCAGAAGTGAGGTTATGAGTACTATGCATCTTGATCAAAATGCATCTACTTTTACAATTTATATTTAATTTGGAACATACCTCTGAGCTAGTTCTGTCCACTGATCCAGCCACTTGCATGTTGGAATATCTCTCATACATGCCTGAAAAACAGATAGTTTCAATATACATAAGCACTCGTTTTTAGAAACATTGAAATAATGCTCATCATAATGTCATTAATTGGCATTTATGTTACCAATAACATTCATGGAAGTATTTTTAAGTATTATGTGAAAAACAGCAGAAAAAATAGTAGTTCTTATGTACAGATTTCAAAACAATTTTTACTTACGTTTTTTTTTTTTCATTTTTGCTTTACATACCTCCATGATCTCTAACAAAGCTTCTGTGACTGTTTCCAAGGATGTCAAAGCAAAAGTCTCTCTCTCATAGGATCCAGGAGAGAATGACCTATCACGGTAACTGGAACGGAAGGCAATGACAGCAGCTGACTTAACTTTGCTAATGCCAAACAGCAAGTAAAATTTAGGTAAGGAGAACTCTGTAAGACTGAGTCTCAAAACTTGTTTGGTCTCTTCTGTAAAAGAAAAAAGGAGAAGTAAAAATGTTGACAAAACAATATTTAAATTCCTTTAAAAAATGGATAGTATTGGGGATTGAACTCAGGGGCCTCATAGTTGCTTGACTTTCTTGCTCATGACTGGCACATTGCCACTAGAGCCACATCTCTAGGCTGGATTTTTGCTGGTTAACTGTAGATAGTCTCATAAATTTTTCTGCTCAGGCTGACCTCAGAACAGTATTCTCCAGATCTCAGCTCCTGAATAGCTAGGATTGGAGGCATGAGCCACCAGTGCCTAGCAAAAATTTCATTTGAAAGTGCCATATTTCATTTAGAAAACCTCAGTGTCATATAAAAATTATACAATCAAGTTCCCTAAACCAATCTCCAGACACAGCATGTTAATGCTCAGAGCTTTAGCTTCACTTAACCACAAATTAGTACTGAGAATGCAACACTATCAACTTATACCTAGTAGTTAGTTTATGTAATAACCACAAGTTTATATAACAAATACACAGAAAATGTTCAATATAGTTTCAATATGGAATACAAGTATTTTACTTTTTTATTCATCACAGCACCTTGGTGTGAAGGCATCACTGTAAACAAGAAATCCACAGCAGCCAGGTGATGTAAATGGAGAAGGAAAATGAAATACAAATTCTTTTTCTGTTAACTTACCACTAAAATGAAGCTGTGAACAGGTACACAGAGAGTGAATGATGTTAATGACCAATCCATGTGTGGAAGCTCTAAGGGACAAAGGCCCTGTGGCTACTAAGAAAGTAACAACATGGAAGAGGTAGGGGAGATGAGCTGCCACATCAAGGGAATTGTTGAAGGACAGCATCAGCATGTAGCGGGCTAAAATAGCAATATCATCCCACATAAGATGCTGTTCTAAAGTTGGAGTTGGAGATAAGCATGTCTTGTCAATTATCTTACACATTCTTCCAATAACCTGTAAAAAAAAGATGAATTTTTAAAAACATGGGACTAACAGTTTTATCATTAAAAAGCAGTTTAAGCTGAGCGCCAGTAATCCTAGTACCCAGGAGATCTGAGGATTGTGGTTTGAAGCATGTTGGACAGGAACGTCCATGATACTCATCTACAAATAAGCAGCGAAAAGCTGAAAGTAGAGCTGTGGCCCAAGTGGTAGAGTGCTAGCCCTAAGCAAAAAAGCCTATGCCCAAGCCCTGAGTTCAAGCCCCATTACCAGCACACACACACACATACATATATGCACACAGGCACACAAAAGAGTTTAAAATAACTAATTATGAAACAAAACTCAAGCCCTCCTGAGGCAAACACAGATAAAGCAGATATATAGTGCTACAATAGAGACGGGGAAGAAAAAGTGATTACCTTACTTGAGACCAGCTTCACATTCCCAGAAGCCAGAGCTACCGCAGTATCTGCCATCACCTCAGCTTTTATTGACCCCAGGCCACCTGTAGCACTTGTTTTGATGAAACTATCTAGTACAACGTCAAGCAGGTCTGTGATCTAGCAGAACAGGGAAAATAACTCATGTTTACAAACATATTGCCAATTGATTTTTTACTCAAAGAGCAAGCCTAACCAACACGAAAAATCTTTTTTACCTAAGATCTCCCAAATATTATGTTTTATTTAGGGACCTTTCAGTACATATACTTTATTATAAAATCCACGAGGAAGGATAAGGACATTCATTTGATTTCTTCATAATACTGATGTTCAAAATTTTAAGGGTACCTATTTCTATCTTCATTCATTGGAGAGTATTTCTGTGCTCTTCTAAGATAGTAATGGATGACCAATTTAATTATTTTAAAATATAGGAAATGACATCATAGGGCTATAAAACTGGATTGAAGGTAAGATTAATTAAAGAATTTATGCCATTGTTTAAAGATACTGCCTCCTTAAGTAGTTTGAAGAAATAGTATGTATATTTCTTGCCAAGTCAAAAAAAATTCATAGCCTATATTTTAAGAGTGAAAGCAGATATAAATGAAAGCAGATGTCCCAAATAACATTAAGAAACTTGTATTCAAGTCCACATGGTATAGAAACTGGAATACATTTTAAAGCACTGTTTACTAGCAATGACAACATATTTTTACAAATAAGTTCTATATAATTTTCCATGAAGGAGAGTGCTAAAATAACTAGTTTTTCTCTGCCCTCTAAGATACGCATTAGACATTCACAATTTCCTATCAGTGAGGCTGGTGAGTGTTTTTACACGTTTTGAAGGAGGAAACTAGAGCTTAGAAGAGCAGTGCTTTGTATCTGGGAATTATCAATGTAAGATACTGGATAAATAGCTGAGAAAATTCAATACCTGCCCAAGGCTCCCCCATATTTTTGCTTGAATAGATGGGTACATCTGTTTCTCATTTATGGTCATTGTAATGAGTTTATCAAGAATAGCTGTAACTCTTTGTCGTTTGGCGTCATCATTATGCTTACAAAAACGGACCAGATTTGACAGCCATGGAGTCATATATTCCAAACAAAGGTGTTTCAATTCAATACCTGAAAAAGAATACTCGTTAGCATAGATGGTCAAGAAAAATCACATTGATAATACTTTAAAGAAATGGGGGGGGGGGGGGAGCAGTGGAGGAGGCTGTAAAAAGCAAAGACCATTCCCTAGAATTAAGTCTGAAGAAAGAGAGACTTGGCAAATTTATTTTTGAAAGAGGTATATAAAGAGAATAAACCCTAAAGAAAGTAATTTTAAAAGACAGTAAGCTGATGGGCGCTGGTGGCTCATGCCTGTAATCCTAGCTACTCAGGAGGCTAAGATCTGAGGATCGTGGTACAAAGCCAGCCCAGGCAGGAAAGTCTGTGGAACTATCTTCAATAAACTACCAGAAAACCAGAAGTGGCGCTGCTGCTCAAGTGGTAGAGTGATAGCCTTGAGCTGAAAAGTTGAGGGACATCACCTAGGCCCAGAGTTCAAGCCCCATGACTGACAAAAAAAAGAAAAAAAAAAGATAGTAAGCCATTTTTGAAAAGCTGCCTGATTTTTCTCCCCTTAATAGTAGAAGTTTAGTAAAAGAAAAAAGTACTACCACAAAAATGAGACTGGTATTAATATACTGGCATACCACCCTGTCTCTCCTTAGCCTTTCAAAACTTTGGAGAGCCAATGTACACTTACACGTGTGTTGACACAAATTTAGCAGCCCACCCAAAGAAGAATTAGAGTATGTATGTAGCACACCCTGTTCTTTCATTAAACATTATATTGATTAAATCTGGAGTTCATTTTTCCATCAAAGATTCCCCAAAAGCTGGGCACTGGTAGCTCATGCCATTAATCTTAACTACTCAGGAGTGTGAGATCTGAGGATTGCTGTTTGAAGCCAGTGGGGCAGGAAAGTCCTTGAGACTTTTTTTTTTTTTTTTTCCGGTCCGGTTGTGGGGCCTGAACTCTGGGCCTGGGTGCTGTCCCTCAGCTCTTCAGCTCAAGGCTAGCGCTCTACCACTTGAGCCACAGCGCCACTTCTGACTTTTTTCTTTTTGCTTATGTGGTACTGAGGAATCGAACCCAGGGCCTCATGCATGCAAGGCAAGCGCTCTACCACTGAGCCATCTTCCCAGCCGTCCTTGAGACTCTTAACTCCAATTAGCCACCAAAAAGACAGAAGTGGAGGTATGGCTCAAGTGGTACAGCGCAAGTTTTAAATGGAAAAAGCCAAGCAAGAGTACGAGGCTCTGAGGTCAAGCCCCAGTACTTTTCTCTCTTACAGGTAACACACTATTTTAATTATTTCAATTTACATTTCCTTCATTTTACTAACAAAAGAAAATCTTTTTTATTGTGATTTTTTTTTAAAAAAAAGCTCCACTTTTTATACTCAATACTTAAATACAGCTAGAACTTATTTTTGTATCTTATGGTGTGAATGAAGATGAAGACCTAACTTAATACATCTCTTACTCTCATTACTTAAATGATTTAATCTTTCCCCACCAGTTTGTAGACTTCTTTACCTATTTGATAGTTGATTCTTCTTCTTTTTTTTTTGGCAGAGCTTCGGACTGAGATTAGGGCCTTATAGTTGCCAGGCAAGTGCTTTCCACTGAGCTACATCCTCCCAACCCTCCGACTGCTTATTCTTGAACATTAATATCTTAATTATCATACCATTATAATGTCTGGACATCTTTAATATCAAGTCTATTTTTTTCTTTCAGTATTATCTTAGCTATTCTTGTACTTTATACAAAACTTATAATCATATTGAGTTCTATTTCCACTGTCGATCATTTAATTGCATGGTTATTTTGATGGAACTGCATTAAATTTGTAATCACCTAGAGGAATAATCTGGGGAGAATTCATGCCAGAACATAGTATGTGTTTTCAAATCTTTTCTCATGTTAATATTTATCAATAAAGCTTTGTATCTTTCCAGTTTTATCAGTGCTACACATTTTTCTTCTCAGGGTTTTGTCCCACATCTCTCACTTCACAAAATAAACTTGATAAATTGTAAAAACTTTCAATTACTTAACACAGAAAAATCAAGAAATACATCTAAATGTATAAAAATATTGTATGTGCAACTGAGGGAAAGAGAGGGAAAAATGTCAAGAATTAAGCTGGGAGATGAACATTTATATTGCTATGGAATAAGAAGATGAATAAATAAAAATGTGAAATTCATTGGATTTCTTTTTAGCAGCCAAACACATTTATTAGTCTTTTTTCTTTGTTTTCCAGGAACCCAAAAATATTTTGTAGTTATAAATAACTGAGTTGCATATAATATAGTCATACCTTTCCAAAATAAAATAAAAATTAAAAATTAAAAAAAACAAAAATAAGCTGTTATAAAAGCCCCCAAAACCCTTCCGAAAACTTTTATATATGCATTAAATCATCTTTCAGTTTTAATGAAATGGCAATGACTTAAATCCTTATTACTCAACCTGTCACAATCCACCCTTTAGGTTTTGTTTTGATACATAGATATTTTTTGAAATCCAGCATGAGAAATACAGTACCATCTATGTAAAAAAATACACAGAAAATGCAACTGTACATTAGTACAGTTTAACAATTTTTTCTAGGTGAACCAGTGATTTTAAGTACCACTATACTAAAAAAAGTTAAGATATAAAAAAGGGGGGCCCAGCCTGCCATGAAAATTCACTTCTAGTTTCTGTGTCCATGTAAAACCAATAATATGAGAAGCAGAATTTTGTGAGATTTGTAAAAAACAACTCAGGACTGACTATGGATTGTGTGTTATATAACTCTCCATGTCCAAAAAAATCACAGCTCAGCTGGGCACCAGTAGCTCATGCTTGTAATCCTAGCTACTCAGGAGGCTGATATCTCAGAATTGAGTTTGAAGCCAGTGCTGGCAGGAAAAGTCCAGGAGACTCTAAGTAACACCAATTAACTACTAAAAAACCAAAAATGGAGCTGTAGCTCAAGTAGCAAGATGTGAGAAAAGCTCAGGGATGTATCTAAGCCCTGAGTTCAAGCTCTAAGACTAGTACCAAAAAAAAAAAAAAAAAAAAGAAAAGAAGAAAGGGAGAGAGGGAAGAAGGGAGGGAAGGAAGAAGGGAAGGGAGGAAGGGAAGAAAGGAAGGAAGGAAGGAAAGAAGGGAGGAAGGGAGGAAGGAAGGAGAGAAGAAGGGAGGGAGGAGGGAGGGAGGGAGGGAGAGAGGGAGGGAGGGAGGGAGAGAGGGAGGGAGGGAGAGAGGGAGGGAGGGAGGGAGGGAGGGAGGGAAGGAAGAAGGAAGGAAGGAAGGAAGGAAGGAAGGAAGGAAGGAAGGAAGGAAGGAAGGATGGATCACAGCTCAAAGTCAGCTCCAGAGAAGATAAACACTGTTTCTCATTACATACATAGTTACGTGGAGTTTTCTGCTAAATGAAAAATGCCCAAGCTCATTAAACTGAAATAGTGAAGAAAATACTTTACAGTGGGGTCCAGAAACATCTAAGATGCCAAAAATCCTTCTAACCTTGTTTTTATTGCCATAATATTAGTGGATTTCCCAATGTATCCTAACCAGGAATTTCCTTTAGAATTCCTCCAGTTACAGGGTATCACAGATGAAAAATTGCAAAACGTATTTTAAAAATGAAAAACATAGGTCAGAGACTTCCTAGTAAATTGTAAAACAAAAAATTTCCTATGAATTTTCTTAGAACCATTGTTAGTATTAACGAAAATTATTGTTACTTACTAGATTTGCTAAATCCAGAAATACACTCTTCCAAAAATTCTAAGGTGAGGTGTGGCTCATTAGCCGCCAACGTCTTACTAATGGAGACAATAAAGAGGGTGTTGTTGGCAGGGATGCATAAGCCTGATGTCTCTAGTAACTGGCCCTCGATTTTTAAATTAAAGGTACAGGTTAAGGCACACAGAAGATTATAGGCAGCTGACCTAGGAGGAAACACAAATGAAGTTGTTTTAAAACTTGTTTCTCTTTGTAATTATAAACATTTTTCATAGCATAAAACTGTGTTTCTAATACCAAGTACAACCGATTAATTTTAATTTTATGGTCAATTAAAAAATAAGATGGGAGGTAAATCTGAAATAATCCAAGAGAGATTCTTGACATAATAGCAGAAAAGCACTGTGAGGTTCCTGAGACAGGTGGCTATAGGCCTCCCTTTTACTGGAACAAAAGGTATGAGCAGTGTATGTTCTTAAGGTAGATCATTAGACAAGATGTTTTTAGTGAAGCCAAAGCCCATACAGGGCTTCCTCTTCACTATATCCAGCTAAAATGAAAATCATGAGAAGAGAAATGAGGCCTCTCAGTAAATTAAAGTATTAGGATCCATAAAGTCAATACCCATACTTCCTATGTGCCCTACAAACTGGAAGTCAAAACTAAAATTAACAAAACAAATTACCCTACTTTTCCTTATATGACCTCATTCTTTCGTACACAATCATCAACCAAAAAAAACCCAAAAACCTGTTAATGTTAGGTTCTAATATAACAAAAACTTCACTTTTGAATATCTAAAAATGTATTTAAGCTACTTAGGATAGGAGACAATTAAAAAAAAAGATAAGGACAATTCTTAAATTCTCTTTTGCCCTCCATGCAGTAAAAGGAAAGAGTGACAGTTCAGTAGGTTCTCAGTTTCCTGTACCTCTCCAATTTTTTCATACTGATATACTTATGTAACAATCATATAAGGGGAAAAAAACTCATGAAAATTTAAGTTTGCCTAAAAGGCTTCTTCTCTAGGATGACATGTGTCAGTGAAAAAAAACCAACAGCAAAAAACAAAAAAACAAGCTGCCAGCTTGCTTTATTTAACTAGAAAAGAGTATAAATTCACTCAAGTTAATAATTCTAAGAAGGTTATTAGCATTCTTTAATCAGAAACTTTAAGGATTAGGCATGGTAGTATATACAACTGTAATTCTACCTTTTGGGAGGCTGAGGCAAGAGATTAGTCTGAGCGACATAACAAGCCCTTGTTTCAAAAAATAAAGTACTCACTAGACACTATGTTGAAAATGAACTATACAACTTATGCGTAGGGACAGGAAGGAAAAACTGGGAGAGGGTGAGGGAAGGGGTGACACTGTCCAAAAACTTGTACTAATTACCTGGCTTACATAACTGCAATCCCTTTGTACATCACCTTTATAATATTAAAAAAATAAATTAAAAAATATGAAATGTTATGAGTGCTGGATATAATAAAAAAATTCAGATTGTGTGTATGTGTATGGTTGCATGTATGAACTGGTCCTGGGCAATGTCCCTGAGCTTTTTGCACAAACTTTTTTTAACCACTTGAGATACAGCTCTACTTTCCAGCTTTTTGGTAGCTAATTAAAAATAAGAATCTAATGGTCTTTCCTTCTTGGGCTGGCTTTGAACCATAATCTCTCAGATCTCAGCCTCCTGAGTAGCTAGGATTACAGGCTGTGAGCCATCAGTGCCTGGCTGGGTTTTCAAACTAGGGATTTCAACGTCTAACAGTAAAAATCTTGATGGTTTCAAGGTACTTGTGACAAATAATTATCTTAACTTGAAAAGGAGAGGAAGGAAAATGGAAAGTAGAATACAAAAGAGGGAGGGGGGAAAGGGAAGGAGAATAACACCATGTACTAAGCACAAGCTATTTGCTAGGTACTATAGTAAACTATCACACATACTATGGATCAAACCTTTGTAGGTAGATCAGTAAGGCACTGATACTTGTATTTTACATTTGGTCTTCCTTTGTCAAAAACTGAGAGCATGATTTGACTTCTACAAAACATAATGGTGTTGTATTTTTAAACATGGGAAACTTAGAGGACTTGGAGGAGAAACAATGTAGGAACAGACTTTTTTTTTTAAGTTATTTTCTTAAAAAAAAATCTGTTATCTACTTTAGATGAAAGTTTCCTGGAGAAAGAACACATACTGGTTTAGAGTGAATCACCTTATTCAGAATTCCACATTTCATGTGAATACCCCACAACTTGATGAGGTCATTCTGGTTAACCAACATAGCATACCAAAGAAATTAAAGTATTAAAAGAGGCCATCTTCAAGGCTGATTGAGTGGTCTCATTTTAAACATATTAAACCCTGAATAAAGTTGAAGTGACTTTTACAGCAGCCTACCTTAAACTAGGGTCTGAACTGCCTAAATTAAGTAATGCAATATTGAGTAGTGTCCCAGGCACATCTTTTGGTCGAATCTTGGTGTGCTGGGGGATGGAGTCAGGCTGCGACAGTTCCCAGCGGGTCCGGATGTGAATGATAGACTGGACGATGGCATCACACTCCTGGTGCATGAAGGTGAGTGGTGTGCCCTGGTTTGCAATGGTTAAGGTGAACTGGTTCTCATCCACTAGGCAGATTTCTTCAATTTCTGAGGCATAATAGATATCATTTAGAAAGACTGACTGTCCCAAGACTTTTGTTCTCTCTGCTGAGGTTACTTGAACAGCGGTAGAACCAACCTGGAAAGTGGTGGTAAGGGGTGGAGTGGAGAAGAATTAAAATTCCATTATGTAGAATTCTAAGAGGCTTCAAAACCCAATCAACCAACCACCCTACCCCACACTCTGGTTTGCCATTTAAGGAGTTATTATTATGTATTCAAATGGCTTCAATAATTTTTGTGACAAATGATCTAAAAAGAAACTTAAAACATCAAAAATTTTTAATTATGCTTTTAAGAGAGGCCAAAAATCCTATAGATCAGAACTGATTATATTCTGCAGATTTACCCTCCTTAATCTGCAAAAATTTTGTATGGATCAGGAAAAACCCTTACTTGATAATTTCAACTCTCCACACATTCCTACCAGAGCAGTGACAGTCTACCCTCACTATAACCCAACCTAGGATGTTATCCACTCCTTCTGCTCAACCTCAAAAGAGATCTTCCCACATCTGTATTTGTCATATGATCAATAAACTATATGAGGAAACATAGGGCGGCTAGGATATAAGGTGGGTAGAAAGGTAATGGACCATTCATAAAACACAGACTGAAATTTACCTTAATAGAAACTTTGGTGTCTTTGTGAGCTAGCTTGAGAGCATTGTGGAATACCTTCAGGTCCTCTTCCAAGGCTAAGGTGGCAGCAGGTAGTTTCTGTTGTTCATGCTCTATGTGCTCAGCTAGTTTCCCAGGACAGTCTATGAAAATGAGTCTTTTGCTGCCTTTGAGACCAGTCAGCAGCCGTTCGTGATACTTGGTATACTCTCTGACCCAGGAGTTACAGTTATAGATATAGACAGCAGAGACATTGTCATACGCAAAGCCAGGAAAAACCACAAACCACTTTGACAGAAAGTCTGTTTTAAAGCGATTGCTAGGCCCAGTATGGGTAAGGTCAACTACAATTTCATATGGCTTTGCATAGTATGGCTTTAAAGTCAGCAAGACATGGTATATCAGCAAATCACCATTGATCTGGCCAGTTTTGAACCTAAGGAAGATGATTAAAAAAAAAAAAAAGACAGATCATTAACCAAGTTCTGAATAAATATATAGAATATAAATATATTTCTGATTGATTCCTTCCTTCCTTCCTTCCTTCCTTCCTTCCTTCCTTCTTTGTATTTCTTTTTTTGTTGGTCATGGGACCAGAACTCTGGGCCTGGGTGCTATCTCTCAGCTCTTTAGCTGAAGGCTAGCACTCTACCACTTGAGCCACAGCGCCACTTCCAGCTTTTTCTGCTTATGTGATGCTGAGGAATTGAACCCAGGGCCTCATGCATGCAAGGCAAGCACTCTATTACTGAGCTAACTTCCCAGCCCCTCTGATCTGTTTTCTAGACAGTACAATATAATACAATTATTAAATTCTGAATTCATGTCTTATTTCAGTGTTCTCCAGACATTGAAAAATAAGGTTACAGGAAAGGAAAAGAACAATCTCCAAATCTCCTATTTAAAAAATTTGAGCAAGCTGGCCAGTGCCTCATGCCTGTAATCCTAGCTACTGAGGAGGCTGAGATCTGAGGATCTCAGTTCAAAGCCAGCCTGAGCAGGAAAGTCCATGAGACTCTTATCTCCAATTAACTGCCAGAAAACCAGTAATGGTGCTGTGGTTCAAGTGGTAGAGTGCTTGCTTTGAGCTGAAGAGCTGAGGAACAGCGCCTAGGCCCAGAATTCAAGCCCCAGGAATGACTAAATAAATAAATAAATAAGTACATAAATAAATACATAAAATAAAAAAATTTAAGGAAGCAAAAAAATAAATAAATTGCCCCTCAATCAAGGGAAGAGTCAGACAGCCAGTACTGCTGGATGAACCCATCTGGGCCCACCAAGCTTTTCATGTAAACAACTTGGGTGGGAATGACCCACCTTGAATGAAATGGAATAGACTTTAGACAATCCATTTACCCTACCCTGGCCAGAGACTGCTTCAGCAATGAACATATTACTCAAACAAGGATAATCTTGTCAGGGGCCCAATTCAGAGACTAGCCTTATACTGTTGGGATTTGAGACGTTTTTCTCTCTGATATTATAAAACACACACACACACCCCCTCCACAAATATATAACTCTTTGAATAGATAACTCTTATCTTGGGATATAAAGGAAAAACCTGCCTAAAAACTAAGAGCAGGAGCTGAGAAATGAAGAATATAAAGCCTTGGATATATCATTTAAGTCCTAGATAAAGTCCCTCCTAATTTCAAAAATTATCCATAGACTATTCAATCATGTGAGCCAATAAATACCAATTTTGATTATGCCATATTATGATTATTAGTTTTGATTACACCATATTAGTTCATCTGTTGCTGAAAATCAAAACAACATTAATCAACATGAGTAGCGTTGGTTACAAAGCCCTGGGGAATATGGTACTAGCATTTCCAATATAAATAATTTATATTAACTTAGGCTCAATGTTTTCTATACTTGATTACTCTGGTGATGGTACTACCAATAATGATGATAAAGGTCTTCACATCAGAGTTTTTAATCTGTTGGGGGGAAATAAAACTGTGACATATTAAGTGGCTTTCAAACAAAAGAAAAATACTTGAAATAAAGAAAGATACAGGGGGCTGGGAAGGTGGCTCAGTGGTAGAGTGCTTGCCTTGCATGCATGGGGCCCTGGGTTCAATTCCTCAGCACCACATAAGCAGAAAAAAAAGCCAGAAGTGGCACTGTGGCTCAAGTGGTAGAGTACTAGCCTTGAGCTGAAGGAGCTGAGGGACAGCGCTCAGGCCCAGAGTTTAGGCCCCATGACTGGACCCAGAAAAAAAAAAAAAAAAAAGAAAGATACAAATTGAGCATCTCTAATCTAAAATTCCAAATCTCAAACTTTTGAGCACCAATATACCACCACAAGATGAAAATTCACACCTGATTTGGGGAAAAAATTCTTACACACATGTAAGCTTGAAAAGAATTTCTACAGATTTCATGCATGCTAGGCAAGCACTCTACCACTAAGCTACATTCCCACTGTCTTATATAATTCAAGTTTACAAGGTAGTTTCTCAAATCATTGTTGCAGTTCCACAAATTGAAATGCCAATTATACATAACATTATTTCTATTATCTGTCAAGTATCCTAAGGGCTCCATACTCACATTTTCATTAAGTCTGTCATATACAAATAAAAATTTTAAGGAAGGTTTTACTGCTAAATTAAAGTCACCACCTTAAAACTGCTATTGAATAATGCTAGTATATCAGTCAAAAGCATATAGCAGGCATACATAATGAACACAAAGTGAAGAGATGTTAAACAGAAAACCCTCCCTCCTCTGGAGGCGTGGATTGTTCTACAAAGCCTCCTATCATCCCAGTGGCCCACGACACAAGTGGGAGTTTTTTCTACAGTGACATGTGCTTGAGTTGCAGCGAAAAGGAAATGTGTCATCTGTGGTTTGGTTTTGAAAGTGGAAAGCTTGCTGTACAAAATCATTTTTAACTGCAGATTTACTGTAAGTTTCAAGGTCTCAAAACATAATCTACTTTAAATAAGAAGACAAGAAAAGAAGTGGTTTATTAAAATTACATTATAATCAGATTTGACCAAGCATTTTGTAAGGTAGGTCATAAATTTGACTTTTCTTATTCTTTTCACTTATAACTTTGTTCAAACTTGTGTTTGAGGAAGTACTTCAAAAGGTATGTAAGAATCTCGTTAACAAAACAGAATCATAAGCTACTGAAAATGTATGCTGCTTTCTTCTGTCATATGAAATTTTGTATGCAATATAAACAGTTAGAATTGGAAAGATTGTTAGTATGGTTTAAATTCAAGATTAGGGAAAAATTTGAACTTGGGTTTTCCAAGTAAAATTGAAACGTCTGATATTTTAAAAAAGAGTTTTAAAAATATCTCTCATTACTAATGCTTGGCCATTATACATTTTATTGAAAATGTCCAGAGATTTAAAAATGTAACAACTTTTAATCACTTTGTGGCAAAATTAGAGAAGGAGAAACAGTCACCAATTCTCAGGCATTTGTAAGAATAAGAGAAAGTCTCACTCTGTCATCTGCTTGTTTATTTGGGCACGATAGTACATCTGGCTGAAGACAATTGACAGGGGGCCTATTATCTGTCTTGTGGTAAGCTCTCCTAAAATGTGCACAAATGCTATGATGCATCCTACATTGTTAATTAACTGTGACAAGAATAACACACTTTAAAATCATTTTAGCATCTAATGCAAAAGTCCACTCTCAATTAAAAGGTTGGAAATCACTAATTCAATTTAAACTTTCTTTTCAGGAAAGAATCATAAGTATCCAAAGAGTTCTATCATTCAAGTTAAAAACTGAAGCCACTATATCTTAAGTGATAATAATAAATAATCCAAAAGATAATCTTGATCCTATATGCTACTTTTGTGTATGTAACCCAACATATCACACTTTCTATTCTCACTTTCTTTATTTCAATAGAATACAAAGTATTATCTACTGACAAAAGCAACTATTACTAATTTAAAAAAATACCTTGGTGTTCAAATGGCATCTGTGAGTTAAGAGACACAGAAGGTCAGGTACCATCCTAGACCTGTTGAATTAGAATCTGCATATGGGGGAAAAAGATTCTTCTACACGTACAAGCTTGAAAAGAGTTTCTACAAAATACACAAGGTTCTCAGCCAGTTCATTACCAAACCTCCAAACAATCCAGTTTTTGCTTTTAGTTCCCTCAAATAAACACTAAGAACAAAATATTCTTACAAAAGTAGCTCAGGACAAACAAATATTATTATAAAAGAGGTAACTTGCTAATGGTGAAAAAATATTTTCCTGCTAGATTATCAATATCTGGAACAGATATGCCAGCTTTCCCCAAATTTCTAAATTTATGGTAGATAAGAATTTGAAATATAACTTGTCCCCTTTTTGTATAGACTTCTAGGATGTGCTCAGCCAAAATGGAGTCTCAACTTTTGGTGTTGTTCTTGCTCACACAATACCCATGCCACTGAATTGTGGTTCTGACTCCTGCTGAAATCTCTCAACTTTTTCAATTTTATGTTGAGACCCTTTGTAATCTTCTACTTCATACTAAGTCAAATATCTTTGTGGCATTTTTATTGTATATCTTTCTTTAGACTGTTGGAATTAGATAGATATTTTCAACAAAAATATCCTTTTTGTTGAAATTTTAGAAGTTTAGAAGAAATTTGTTTTTCTTTGTTTGGAAGATCTTTACACTGAAAACATAAGCATGTTTTCCTTTTCAGAAAGTCACAGTAAGTTGAGATAAAATACAGATTAAAATGGAGAAG
Source organism: Dipodomys spectabilis (assembly GCF_019054845.1). Classification (NCBI taxonomy): domain Eukaryota; kingdom Metazoa; phylum Chordata; class Mammalia; order Rodentia; family Heteromyidae; genus Dipodomys; species Dipodomys spectabilis. Next base: position 3,520,766 of record NW_024870681.1, on the reverse strand, counting down.
TAGCAACATAAAACTGCTTTCACAAATCTAGGAATGTATTTCTAAGTACTGCTTTATTATAAGTGTCAAGATAAATGCCCAAGAAGGAAAAACAAAATCAACTTGAATTTTGAAGTCTTCTTTTAGTTCTAGTTTCTTAAAAACTTCCTCTCTTTCCAAAAAAAAAAAGCCATTTGTATTTTCTTTTTACATATGAAGCAAAACTTTGCCACGTTTTTCTACTGCAAAGATTGGTTAATGTGTGAGCTGGGAAGGTGGGGATTTCAAAAAGAACAGTCCATTTTTTATTTTTGTAAAAGAAAATGAGTAAACAGTCAAAGGAGAAGCATCTGTATCAAAGCTGAAGTCTATCATGCTGAAAGGAGAGAAAAGTATGAAAAGTAACAGTATTTAATTTGAAAAAGATATTTTTAATGCTTAACTTACAGCATCTAAACATATAATAGAAACTTAAATGATGATCTATAAATAATTTGAGACTAGGAAAGAAGGAATTCAACAGCAAATGTTAAGGCATGAGTTTATATTTGTAATGATTGTCTTCTAATTACAAATACCAAATCTAGGAGCTATTATTCTTTCACAATTTAACAACTGATATTGCTGTCCCCACAGATTACCAGAATATTCATGGATATGGAACACATAGGACAGTACTTACATCTTGCTTTTCTGATCACAATCATTTTCGCCTTGTCAACTGGAACTAAAGCCAACCATACACAGCTGTGGGCTAGTAAGCCTACTGCCTGGGATTCAGCTATTCAAAGCAGCCCAGACACACACCAAAATGGAAACATTAACTCAAACCCTGACTTTCCTCAAGTGGATTACAAAAATAATTCTACAACCATGCCAGAAATAGCAACCTCTTCTCACATGGCATCTTTACCTTCTAAATCTCAACAGGAGCTCTATACATCTTCTGTTGTCAACAACAGTTTTCTAATAACAGAAAGCTCTGAAAACACAAGCAAAAGTCATGATGAAGTTTTTAAAGAAAATGTCTGTGCGGAAAACAACATGGCTATGCTCATTTGCTTAATTATAATTGCAGTGCTTTTTCTTATCTGCACCTTTCTATTTCTATCAACTGTGGTTCTGGCAAACAAAGTCTCATCTCTCAGAAGATCAAAACAAGTAGGCAAGCGCCAGCCTAGAAGCAACGGTGACTTTCTGGCAAGCAGTGGGCTCTGGCCTGCTGAATCAGACACTTGGAAAAGAGCAAAACAGCTTACAGGACCCAACCTCATGATGCAATCTCCTGGAGTGCGCACAGCTACAAGGGAACGAACGGATGAAGAAGGAACTGAAAAACTGACCAACTAACAGATGCTTTAGGAAATAAAAATGCAAAGTAGCTATGAGAAAGGTTATAGACGAGAAAAACACAGTTCATTTGGAATTTAATGTCAAAGTGTTGGTCACAAAATCTAAAATTTGAAATCAAGTAGGGCAGGAAGGGAGGTGTATGCCTGCTTAATTACTTAAACTATGTATTTCTGTTTGACAATATTTTGAAAAGCAAATAAAACAACCATTTGGGGAAGGGTTTAAAGCTAAACCAAGCGGGGCGCTGGTGGCTCACGCCTGTAATCCTAGCTACTCAGGAGGCTGAGATCTGAGGATCGCGGTTCAAAGCCAGCCCGGGCAGGAGAGACCATGAGACTCCTATCTCCAATAAACCACCAGAAAACCGGAAGTGGCGCTGTAGCTCAAGTGGTAGAGCGCTCGCCTTGAGCTGAAGAGCTGAGGGACAGTGCCCAGGCCCAGAGTTCAAGCCCCACGACCGACAAAAAAAAAAAAAAAAAAAAAAGCTAAACCGAGGAAACTGACTAACAGTGATAGCAAGGAATAAATGAATCTTTTCTATTCAGCAATAATAAGATAATTTTTACCAATGGAACTGAACTTTGAAAAGTTTCAGTATGTCCTTAGAGCCAAGAGTATGCTTTAATATCAAACAGAAGTAAAATTCCTAATGTGCAGAGCTGAACTGTATAAATTAATGGTAACCTTTGATTAGATCTGGCATAATTCATACTAGCTCTTATACCAATGTAGTTAATTTCATGCTACATCCTTCATTTTCATACACAGTTATACAAAAGAAAGTGCTTTACTAGTATAAATATTAAAACCATTCTGTATAAATTAAGATCATTAGCATAAAACTAACCATGCATATTTGTATTTTATTGTCTTAGAACACATTATAATTATCTGTAAGAAATAAAGGCACATCAGAAGGCTAAGCATAAGTCTGAAGTATGAATTAGCATGTAAGAATAACATGTCTTTGAAATAAATGCTGCTTATTGGATCATTAGTAACAAGTACCTGGGGGACGATGCACATCTGTAATCCTGCACTTGAGAAGCTGAGGCAGGAGGATCACTAAGCCAAATGGTAAGACTCTGTCTCAACCACTGCCAACAAACAAAAAATACCAAATATCCTAAGGTTGGTTACTATTTGAACTTCAAGGATGCCAAGTGAATTAATAAAAGATAAATTTTCATTTTTATTATCCAATGTGATATCAACAAAGGAAAATGGGGGTATGTTTGTGTCTGTGCTCAGGTTTGAAAAATTACAAAGTCTATTCAAGGTAATTGTTTAGCTTGAATCCAAGTACAGTAAAAACTTAAGAGTCAAGTCAAGCCTTCCATCTCAATTAGTTACATTTAAAAAATGTGTTTGGTTCTGGGTTTTATTCCTCAGCATTACATAAGCAGAAAAAAGCCAGAAGTGGCACTGTGGTTCAAGTTCTAGGGCACTAGTGTTGAGCCGAAGAGCTGAGGGACAGCGTCCAGGCCCAGAGTTCAGCCCCCATGACCGACAAAAGTGTTTGGGTGAAGTTATGATAAGGCAATATAGCAAATTTTTCCATTTGGAAATTCAATCCATGGCCTGAATCTTGTAATGCAAAAGGATAAAGGTTGAATTTTAATCACAATAAAAAATAAATAACAAGCTAGGCGCTGGTGGCTCACACCTGTAATCCTAGCTACTCAGGAGGCTGAGATCTGAGGTTCATGGTTCAAAGCCAGCCAGGGCAGAAAAGTCCACGAGACTCTGATCTCCAATAAAACACTAGAAAACCGGAAGCGGCTCTGTGGCTCAAGAGGTAGAGTGCTTGCCTTGAGCTGAAGAGCACAGGGACAGTGCCCAGGCCCAGAGATCAAGACCCACAACCAACAAAACAAAACAAACAAACAAACAAACAAGCTGTTTGGATGATGTATATACAAGTTTCCAGACTGAGTCTTGGTAGTAAGCATGTGTTTTGGGATCCAGATAGCTTATTATGAGCCTGACCTTGAAAATTTACAGTCTGTGTGCCTCAGTTTTCCCACATGTCTAGTGGAAATAGTAATACAGATTACCACAATCACTTATGAAGATCACTAAATTAGCTAATATTGATGAAGCTCTTAGAACAATGCATAGTTCACAAAAAATAATGCTTATGTTTATTATTAATAATGCTTTAAAATGTGAGATATTTTCAAAATATCTACTGAAATGGACTAAGGGCATACTAATTAAAAACAAGGCTACATTAAAAAAATCTACATTAAAAATACTTAATGAGTAATATTTATTTTATGTTAATATGCTAGCCATTTAAAAATTATGTATTTTCCAAGTTGACCACAATTTTATCCTCCCTTCTTGACTAGTGGTTTTCACTTTGGCTATAAATCAGAATCATATGAAGGATTAATAAGACAGTAACAAATAGAACACAAACACCCATCAAGGCCTAATTCTCACACTCTCTGATTCAAATAGAATGAGGAGGAGTTTCAAGCACTGGCAATTTTTACCTAACTGCCTAGATGGTTCTGCTTCTGGCCAACAAATTTACTTCTTACAATTTTCATAACTGCATCTTTAAATGAGGTGGGAAACCCCACTAATTTATTACGTTGTTTAAAATTCTAAATAAAGCTAGTGAAGTAAAATGCTAGCAAAGTAAAACATGAAAGAATACTGATACCAATCTTGGTAACATCTAGATATCTATTTTAGATTAGAAATAACTCTGGGAAGTTTTCTCACTTTATACAAATTAAAAATATGAGGTTAGACCCCAGAACTCAGGGTGATAACACACGCCCTCTTTTAATCAAATGACATAAATACAGAGGAAACTAAAGCAAAACAGCATCTTCGTAAAAATGAAAAGTTAACTAGGAAACAATTTTCATGCTCAATATTTTCTCACCAAACAGAAAACCTTTATTTCTTCAGAATACTTAAAATTCACTACCACTGGCTGGGAATGTGGCTTAGTGGTAGAGTGCTTGCCTTTCATGCATAAAGCCCTGGGTTCAATTCCTGATTACCCCATACATAGAAAAAGCTGAAAGTGGTGCTGTCTCAAGTGGTAGAGTGCTAGCCTTGAGCAATAAGCAGCTCAGGGACAGTGCTCAGGCCCAGAGTTTAAGCCCTAGGACTGCCAACAAACAAACAAACAAACAAACAACCCCCCCCCCCACTACTCCTTACTACCTTGCTAGTAAATACCTATCTTCAGAATAATACTAGCAAATAATACTTCATGAACAAACACAAGTGGTTCATAAGCTGGGCGAGTCTGTGGCTCACATCTGTAATTCTAGCTACTAAAGGAGGCTGAGATCTGAGGATCAGTTTGAAGCCAACAGACAAATCTGTGAGACTCGTATCTCCAATTAACCAGTAAAAATCCAAAAGTAGAGGTATTGCTTAAGTAGAGAACACTAGCCTTAGGATGAAAAAGTCAAACAAGACTTTGGGGCTGAGTTTAAATCCCGGTACTAGGACATACATGCATGCGCACGCGCACACACACACGTTCATTTTCAACATTGGTAGGTATTTAAAGATGGTCAGTAAGACACTTCTGACCCAAAATTTATGTGTGTGGGTTTTTTTTAATTTTAAAAAACCACACTGCTGGGAAGGTGGCTCAGTGGTAGAGTGCTTGCCTTGCATGCATGAGGTACTGGGTTCGATTCCTCAGCACCACATAAAGCAGAAAAGGTCGGAAGTGGTGCTGTGGCTCTAGTGGTAGAGTGCTAGCCTTGAGCTGAAGAGCTGAGGGGCAGTGTTCAGGCCCAGAGTTCAGGCCCCATAACAGACCTAAATAAATAATAAATAAAAATAAAAAAATAAAAAACCACACTAATTTTCTACCACTAGAAATTAGGTTTATCAACTTAATTCAGGGACTTAAAAATTTGTAACAGCTGGTATGGTGATACATACCTATATCTCAACACTTAAGAAGCCAAGGCAGAAGGATTAAGAGTTTAAGGCCAGCCTATGCAACATATGAAATGCTGTCTCAACAACAAATAGGACTAGTGGCATGGCTCAAGGGTACAGTGCCAGTTTAGAAAGTACAAAGCTGAGTTCAAAACCCCCAGTACTGCCAAACAAATAAACTTTTATTCCTTTTATCTTAGCATTCTCTTCTTCTTCCCTTCCCTCCCCACTGCTGAACTCAGGGCCTTGAAGCTCACTAGGCAGGAACTCAAATGCTTAAGCCACGCCTCCATCGAGCCCCTTTTACTCTAGCTATTATAGGGTCTTTTCTTTTGCCCAGGCCTGCCTGGACCAGTTTGATCATCAGATTTATGCTTCCTGCCATAGTTGGGAAGACGTGTCTATTGAGATAAGCATCTCTGGAACTTTATCGCTCAGACTGAACTGCAGTTCTAATGATCCTCCACACCTTCCACATAGCTGAGATGATAGGTGTGTTTTACTTACTTTGCTTATTTCTTACTTTAAAAAAAACTATTTAAATCTAGGGTTTAGAGTCATGATCCTAGCACTGAAGAAATAAAAAAGAAAGAAAAAAAAGAGAAGAAAAAGTATTTGGCAAAAATAATTTAATTACACTGTTACCTGGGCTCTCCCTACATAATAAATGAGAAAAGAATAACACTGTTTACCTACCATGTGGGGGATACTTACAAATATTATTTAATTCTTACAATAACCCAATAAAGAAATTCTCCTTCATAGGAGGAAATGGTGACACAGAAGTATAGTGACTTGCTTAAGATCATACAAGCAAACATCATTACTTCTTCCAAAAAGAAATATCACTATGGGTTAATATCCAATGAACAGATTTCCCCCAGAAAGCATAATTTTTCTTGTCAATGTTTCATTTTAAACATTTAAGTGTTATAAATCATAGAGCATCTTAAGGCTTTTTAAAATAAACATTAATTCAAAGCACTCCAATCATATAGCCCCAAATTGTGTTTCAACATGAGTTCTGTTAAGCAGTGGTATGTATCTTAGTCATTTTTGTGGCTTCCTGTTCTTCCTGTTAACAGCTATTGATAAACTTCCTCTGTTCTACAGAAACCATTTCAGTGTGCTAGAAGAGCACTTTAATCTGAATTGGACCACCCTTTTACCTTTCTTAGCCAAATCACCAAATGATCTATTACAACAAGAATTTACCATTCTGCAAAAGAAGTTAGCAGGTAAGAAAAATTTCACACATAGGCTATTTGATGTGATTTGATTTTAAAACCCAAAGAATCATTAGTATTTTTAACTTGAGTTCAATCTCGATAGTTAAAAATGTCTCTAACAAGTTTTGTGGTTTTGTTGCATAGAATTAAAAATATTCAATGTCAAGCTTGCTTTAGACAAAAGTTTTCAACTAGGTTTTTATATTGTAAACCCTTTGAGGTCTATTCAATCAAAATATTTGTTAATTTATTTTTGTAATTAAAAGAAACAATATACAGTCATGACAGATAAAGCTGAAGTTTAGAAAATACAACTAGATTCCGGGAGATATGACTGCATTTACAACATAAAAATATTAATTATTAAAAAGTTTAGGTATCAGGTTATATCTTGGTGCTCAGTGCAGTAGTGAACTTACTAAGTAGAGTTATGTGGACTCCCCCATCATCACAAAGAAAAAAAATCTAACTTGGTTTCTATAAAAACTTCTCAATCCATAATATAATCTACAGATATAAATCTTTTTCATTTTTTAATCCCCTTTAGTTTCCATAGTAAAAATATCATCTTGCCTTCACTTAATTTAAAAAGAAATTAGATGGATATTAATTATCATGTTTCATTTTTATACAAATAGAATGTTATAGTTAAGTAATAATGAAGACATGAAAATATTCTAATTTGTTTTAAAAGCTTCCTAAGACAAAACTGTTAAGATAAAATGGGTATACTATTCTCACATTAACTACATATCTATGTCACATATTCTTATCTGATCTTTAAAAAGGACATAAGATACAAATAAAAAGTACAAAACTGTTACTTATATATAAACTATGTGAGCAAACTGGGCAATTACAAAGTCAATTTGTCTTTTCAATAAAAATTGCAGAGTTTCAATAGGTCTATGTTTTTGAAGAATAATAAATCTCATAATGGGTGATAATCTAGTTTAACATTTCATAGATACTTATGATTCTCCTAACATGTCATAGTGGCCTTTTTATCTATTTGAGAAGCTAGAAAATATATATTTTTAAATTTCTCTAATAAAGAGTTTCCTTTTCTTTTTTTTTTTCAGTGCTGGGGGATGAACCCAGGAATTTGCATGATAGGCAAGTGTTCTACCACTAAGCTCCAGCATCAGTGTTAATGCTGGGCTTAGTACTACACATGTCTAATACATGCAGACTCCTACCCCACTGCAACTGTGTTTAAAATGCTTATTATTTAAGACTATTTACATCTTCCTCTTCTTTAAAAAAAACTTTTTAAATATTCAGGAAAGGGCAAAATGCAAATTTAAACTTCAAAGTGCCAGCCTAAAATAATGAGGAAAATATCACAATGTGAAGGTAGTTAAATTTGGATTTTGCCTGAGATTATAAAGGATTTCTAGAGAAGTTCCACATAAGATTATGTACAGGCAATTTGGAGTAATTAGCAGATGCGCTTCTAGGTAGTGTCAGGGAGGAAGATAAACAGGCAGGAAGTGGACAGGGGAGAAGAGGGAATCTTCAGGATTCTTATAGAAGCTAGGCAAGCCTAAAATGAAGGTTAAGTGGGTTTGAGTACTCATCTACTCAAGGCCTCCAGCTTGGACAGACTAGTTCCCTGTATTGTGGATGCAGACCAATGACAGGAGTACAACTGTGTGCCTGTTTCTCTCATCTGCACCTCTCTCTTCAAACTTCACTTTACCCACTTCTATCTTCTACAAGAACTTACTGCTCTTCCCAGACATTTGTTAACTTTTCTTTTCAATATCTTCTATCAACCGATCCTTCCCTTTCCATAAAATTTTTGCTTTCTATAAATTTTGTTTCAAAAGTGGTAAACTTAGGCCCAGTGCCAGTGGCTCATGCTTGTAATCCTAGGTAGTCAGGAGGCTGAGATCTGAGGATCACAGTTTGATGCCAGCTCAGCTAAGGAAAGTCCATGAGACTCTTATCTCCAATAAACTATTCAGAGAAAGCCTGAAGGAGAGTTGTGGCTCAAGGGTAGAGTGTTAGTCCTGCGCACAGAGAGGCTCAGAGACAGAGACTGAGTTCAAGGCCCAGGACAAGCAAAAAAAAAATTTTTTTTGTTTCAATTTTCTCTTTTGGGTTATTTGTTTTTCTTCTGTTATTTTTCTGTTCCACATTAAGTTTTTCTTACTATTACCTGGTCCCCACACAGAAACAATATATACTTTAGGTACAAATCATATATTTGACACTACCTTCATTACCTTTGGAAAAAAAAGTTTAATTTTTACATCTCCTACTTATTCTTCTTTAAGTCTTTGATGCTTTAGAGAAAAGTTTTCAACTAGGTTTTTATATTGTAAACCCTCTGAGGTCTATTCAATCAAAATATTTGTTTGATGCTTCTTTTCTGGACTACTTTGAATTGCTATAGTAGGATACTAATAGATTCCAGTATTATGATGTAGAAAAACCTAGGAGGGTAAACTGGGAGAAAATGATGAGAGAGTTCCAAAATGGAATTCTGTAGTTAATATTGTGCAAACAAGTAAAAAAATCTCACAATGAAGTTTCTAACAACTTCTTACTGACATTAAGGATATAAACCTACTAAAATTGATCTTACCAACTAAACTGGGTTTCAAATTAGGTTCCTGTTTTCACCATTTCCCCTATTTCCTTTTTCAGCTAACTAAAAAGAGGAACGGTATTTTTTTAAAAACTAAATTATTTTAAGCCGTCACAAAAGAGGAAAACATCTTCGGCTGAAGACAATTCATGGCCTATATCTTCTGCTGCTCTGGAAGCATTTTCTAAAATCATTTTAAAAGTGAAACATTCAAGAATAACATTTTCTAACAAAGCCCTTTTTTGGTAATCTACAAAAATAGTGAATTGGAACTGCATAGATTATTTAGTTCTCATGTCTATGCCAAAAATTCCAAATCTGTTCCTTTTTGCAAAATGAATAAAACATTTTGCAAAACAGATAAACTGAATTTACTGAGCTGCATTTGGTAGTGCATTCATCTAATCTCAGCATTTAGGAAGCTGAGGCAGGAACATCCTAAGTTCAAGGCCAGCTTGGGTTACACAGTAATAGCTCATCTTAAAAACAAGCAGAACAAAACACCCAGAATTTACTTACTTAGATTTTACCTTTTTTGTTTATACCTTGGTAGAAGTCTTTTGGCAGTAATAGGGTTTGAATTCAGGGCCTTAAGCAGGCTATCAATTGGGCCATATTTCCTAGTCCTTTTTTCTGTAGTTACACACACACACACACACACACACACACACACACACACACACACACACACACACACACACACTCTCTACAATCATACACTCATGCTTGACTTGTTCTTTGACATAAAGTCTTGTAATTTTGGGGGGAGGGGTAAGGGGAAGAGGCCTTGAGCTTGGGTTAGCCTTGAACCATGATTTCTCTATCTTTACTATCAATTAGCTGGGATTACAGGTGTGAGCCACCTCTGAAAGAAGTCTTAATAAAAGTGAAAAAAGAAGCTGCATGCCAGTAACTTACACCGGCCAGTAGTCCTAGCTACTTGGGAGGCTGAGATCTGTAGTTCAAAGTCAGCGCAAGCAGCAGAGTCTGTGAGACTCTTATTTCCAATTAATCACAAGAAAAGCTGGAAGTGGCACACTGTGGCTCAAGTAGTAGAGTGCTTACCTTGAGCAAAAGGAGCCCAGGGACAGTGCCCAGGCCCACAGTTCAAGCCTCAGGACTGGCAAAACACAAAACAAAACAAAAACAGCAAAAACCCCACCACAAACAGTGGGAAAAGTGAAATAGAAAGAAGAGGACTAATATGGATCAAATGTTTACTGAGTGTCTAATATGGAAGGTACGTTTACTGAAGAGGAATCAAATTATGAGGCCTGTGGGGTAGAGAAATTACATAGATCTTGGTACAAATCCTTACACTTAAGTCATTTCAATTTATCTCTTGATTTGTATACCACAAAGCCATTCCTCTGAAGCCATTTAAAGGTTCAATGAAACAAAATACATGCATCATCAGTGTTAAAACAACACATAGTATATGCATGCTTAGACAAGGTCCTTTTTTTTCTTCTTTTTTTTCTTTTTCTTTTCCTTTCCTAGGTCCTGCCCCTCCTCCTTCAGAATTCTCTTTAATCTTGTTTGAGATGAGAGTGATGAAAAGACAATGTGAAAAGCCAAGCAATAAAAAAAAAAAAGAGCAAATTACATGTGGAAGTAGGGCATGATATCACGATGTTAGGGGCTGGGAAGGTGGCTCAGTGGTAGAGCGCTTGCCTTGCATGCCTGAGGCCCTGGGTTCGATTCCTCAGCACCACATAAGCAAAAAGAAAAAAGCCAGAAGTGGCGCTGTGGCTCAAGTAGTAGAGCACTAGCCTTGAGCTGAGGGACAGCGCCCAGGCCCAGAGTTCAGGCCACATGACCGGACCCCCCCCCCCCCAAAAAAAAGATGTGGGCATTTGTTCAAACACACAGAAGCAAAGATAGCAAGAATACAAATGGATGATTCTAGGTGAAGAGTACTCAGGGAAGTAAAACTTCCATGAAACCAAAAAAATCTCAGAATAAAAAATTGGTAGACTAAGCCAGGTGCCAGTGGCTGTTGTGCTAGCACTTAGGAGGCTGAGGTCTGATCACAGTTAACAATCTCCAATTAACAAGAAATAAACAAGAAGTTAAACTGTCATTTAAGTAGCAGCACTAGCCTTAGCAAAAAAGCTAAAAAGCTAAGGGATAGCATGCAGACCCTACGTTCAAGCACTGGTATTGGTGAGCACTGTGTGAACACACACACAAAAAAAACTGGTTGACTCAAAATTGCTAAAAGTTGGTGGCCCAGGTATAAAAACAAACAAAAACCCCTAACCTAAACTGTGTGAAAAAAAAATGAACAGCTAATTAAACAATAAAAAACAAAAAAAGCCGGGCACCAGTGGTTCACACCTATAATCTTAGCTACTCAGGAGTTCAAAGCCAGCCTGAGCAGGAAAGTCCATGAGACTCTTATCTCCAATAAATCACCAGAAAAGCAAAAGTGGTGCTGAGGCGCAAGTGGTAAAGTGCTCACCTTGAGCTGAAGAGCTGAGGGACAGTGCCCAGGCCCAGAGTTCAAGCCCCACGACTGACCAAAAAAAAAAAAAGGAGAATTCAAACAATTGTGCAAGATAAAGACAGATACAGATATGCAATCAGAAGGGCAAAAAAGGATAGACTTGGAAAAAAAGAATACATCCATAGGGTGAAAAACAGCATAATTAAAAGTGTTTAGGGTAAAAAATGTGTATTTGGAAAGTATGAAAAGAAGAAAAGTCAGTTTAGAAGTCTTGTCTCAACAGCAATCTCAAGCAAGGGAGCACTTAATGTAATTCATCATAAGCAGGAATTCTAATGAGAACTTTAAAGTAAGGCTTAACACCATGGAGAAAAGAGAGACAGATAACATGGAAATCAATCGTGTATTTTTTTCCTTACTAAAATGGGGCAATTTTGGAATACACTTGCAATATCACTCAGCAGGTGAAAATGGGAGGAAGGAGAGTTTGAGCCCAGCTTCAAAACATAGCTAGTTCAAGTCTAACTTGGGCTATATAGTGAAACCCTGTCTCAAAAGCAAAACAAAACAAAACAAAAACCCACAAAGAACACTCATCCCCAAAAAGATGGGGTCTCATTTTATTATCACTGCTTTACCAGTAGTAGAGGGATAACCAATGAAAACTACTCAAAGCATGAAAGTCTACTTTTCTTTTTCTGCCCATCTTGAGGCTTGAATTCAGAGCCTGGGTACTGTCCCCGAGCTTTTTTTGCTCAAGGCTAGCACTCTACCACTTGAGCCACAGCACCACTTCTGGCTTTTTCTGCTTATGTGGTACTAAGAAATCAAACCCAGGGCTTCATGCATGCTAGACAAAAACTCTACCACTAAGCCACATTCCCAGCCCAGAAAGTCTACTTTTAAAACCTTTAATTGTGCCTTGGAACAGAACAACAAATGTCTCTTCGATAATCTACAGATTAATTTTAGTTTTTTATCATATATAACATTGAGGTTTTGCTTTCCTTAAGAAATAACTGACAGTTACCACTATGTTTGGTATAGTACAAAACAAGTATACTCAGAGCTGAAAGTTGTCTTGGTATAGCTCTTCACTTTAAAGTAAGGCAGAAGTGGACAGATTGTGTGACTAGTCTCATGGCTTAATAGGTAGTAAGGTGGCAGAAGCAGAACCAGAACTTAATTCTTCAAGTTTTACTCTCTGCCACATCCACAAAAAACCCCAATGTGCTTCCTTTTTCATGCCTGTATCTTCATCCCAAATGGATCATTCCTTTGCTAACTTAGTTCTTACAGACCTTTTAAGATTCAGTTCCAGTTTTAAGTCTCTGGGAAACTGACCCTGAAACCTGTCCAGGCTAGGTTAGTTCCACTATGTACCCCTGAGTAACTTTGTGAGGAAACATCAAATGACTGTAATTATTTTTTCCTGGTATTTCAACCACAAGAATATGAACCACTTGAAACTATTTTTTATGTTAAACCTAGCCAGAACCTGACAAAAATCTAGTGGTCACTAATACATGCCTAAAAGTAGCAGCAGGCTTACTTGACTATGACTTGACCAAACTCAGAGATCACTAAGATTCTGACCCTAAGAGTTGAACTGATTCTTTTTAAAACTATGGGATATAAGAACACAGTGCTAGATCGTGAGGTCTAGCACAAAAATTACTAATACAATAAACTGTGTATAAGAACCTTAGTGGTGGGGCTGGGAAGGTGGCTCAGTGGTAGAGTGCTTGCCTTGCATGAATGAGGCCCTGGGTTTGACTCCTCAGCACCATATAAGCAGAAAAAGCTGAAGTGTCAGAGTGCTAGCTAGCCTTGAGCTAAAGAGCTGAGGGACAGTGCCCAGGCCCAGAGTTCAGGTCCCATGACCAAAAAAAAAAAAAAGAATCTTAGTGGTATGAATAACCAAAATATCAATTTCATTAGAGTAATTAGTTTTGAAGTGAAGATGGATTCCATTTTTAAACATGTCAAATTTGCTGATAGTGATATGTACACACACACACACACACACACACACACACACACACACACACACACACACACACACACAGAATAACCACTAAGGAGCATACAAATGGACTTAAAAAAAAAAGAAGATTTAGTTTGCTTATGTAGACCTGGGAGTTATGGCATAGAAGGTCTGAAGAAGAGTTTTTTTTTCCCCCCTGGTCCTGGACATTTGTGTTCAAGGCTAGTGCTCTACCACAGGAGCTACACTCCATACACTCAATTTCTGGCTTTTTTGGTAGTTTTAGTAGAGATAAGAATCTCACAGACTTTTCTGCCTGGGCTGGCTTCAAACTGTTATCCTCAGATCTCAGCCTCCTAGTAGCTAGGATTATAGGCTTGAGCCACCAGTGCCCAGTGAAAGAAAATCTTTGACTCATAAAGTAGATAACTGCAGATCGGGAGTTATGTCATGAAGATGTGAAGAAAACACAAAGAAAAATTTTGAAACAGAATAGGTAAGGGTGATTTCTGAGTATCAACTATCTATGAGAGGCATAAGGGAGAGTAGTGGAAGGTCATGGTTGTCTTACAAAGAGCTAGTCAAATACTAGTGAAGGAATAGTCAACTATGTCCAATGGTGAAGAAAGGGGAAAGAGAAAAGTAAGGACAATAGGATTATGGTAGCAGATTGTCACTGGTATTCCTCAAGGTAACAGGATCATTTGTACACATTTGTAGGAACAGAGGGTAAAAAGAACAAGTACCCGGACCTAGCACACTGAACTATGCACTTAAGAAGTATGAGCTGAGCTGAGGAGTTAATACTGTTAATAATGTTAAGGAGAGAGGGGCCACAGGGCCAAATACAGATCCAAGAATTAGAAGACCACTACCCAGGAGGTCCAAATGCTACATAATGAGTTGGACTATACAAGATTTGTTTATAGTAACCTATGGTGAGTCAAATGTAAATTAGCATAGTAAATACAAATCAGGTGTCTACCTGCTTTTTATGTCAGTCATTCTAATGATGGTCAGTGTAGGAGAAGGTGGAAGGGAAAAAGAAAAGATGGAAATTGAATACTTTTGAAACATATTGGAAGTATGTATGAAAACAGTATAAAGAACCTCAATGAGAGTTTTTGATCAATACAGAGACAGTGATATAGAGGATGAGATTAATTGGAATATATTGTAAATATGTGTGAAAATAATTAAATTTAATTAACAATGATCTCCCATTTCAGTATAACTGATATAATAAAAAAAGAAAAACAAATGTAATTTGACATCAAATGATATGTCTTTTTTCTTTCTTTTGTTGTAAAACCACTGGTAAGGAAGAAATATTCTAAAATGGATCGCAAATATTTCATCATAATTTTGTTTTGTGAATACATGAACAATGTATTTTTCTCAGAGACAAAGGCCATACCAGAAAAGGAGCCACAATCTGCTTTAATTACATCATCAGTGCCATATATCTCAACTAATTCTCAAAACACAACAGGAAATGCTTTGGATCAACTAACACAATTCAACAACATTTCTTCTGGACAACCAATATCACCTGCCAAAATCAACGCTGAACAACCAACACCGGCTATTTATGTTTCTTCTGGGAAGCCAGCAGCTCACACTTCTGGACAACCTGACAACAACATCATCAGTCTACCAATTCCAACCATCAATACCTCCTTTCTACAAACAGCACCGCCTGTGTTCACCTCTGCTAGACAACTACCACATTCTCCCCATACTTCCACTCCCTCTCAACAATCACCATTACTTGTTTATAACTCTTCTAAAACACCAGTGGTACCAACTGTTCATAATCTATCCATACAGCCAACACCAACTGTTTACTTACCTAAGACTATCAATGTACCGAGGAATACACCAGTGTTCACCTCAAAACCTACCAGTAACAAAAGAATTCCACATAAAACTAATTATAATGCAATAGCTGCTATATTAATTGGTATAATTCTGATTTCTATGTTGGTAGCTATACTGATGATCATCCTATGGAAATGTTTGAGAAAACCAGTGTTAAGGGACCAAAATTGGGCAGGTAGATCTCCATTTGCTGATGGAGAAACTCCTGACATATGTATGGATAACATTAGAGAAAATGAAATATCCACAAAACACACATCAATTGTTTCACTTATGACCTGGAAACCAAACAAAAGCACACATATAGTAGATGATTTAGCAGCTAAGTTGTTTGAATCAAGTGAAAATATTGGAGATGCCATCAATTCCAAAACAGACAAAATAAAAGAGCCAGGAACTGGCACATCAGAGGACAGTGCTGACCGATCAACTATTGGTACTGCAGTTTCTTCTTCAGATGATGCAGATCTGCCTCTTCCACCACCTCATTTTGTTGATGTGGAAGGACAAGACAAGAACCAGTCAGACAAACCCCCAATAACTGCATCTTCTTGTTCAAATGATTCTACTTATCTTCAACCATCTCTGGACAGTCTAAATCAAGCCTCTGAAGATGATAATTCTGAGAACAAACAACCATTTCCATCACACTCTGACTTACTTAACTTGCCCTTGCCACCAGATTTTACCAAGAGTCAAGAAGATTTCAACAATGAGATCCAATGTCAGGAGTTCTCTATTCTTCCTGCCTCTGATCAAGATCTTACTGAATCCTTGCCACTGCCACCACCACCTGAAGAACTGTTGTAAATACTTTTTGGCTTGTCTTCCATCCATGAGTCCATCTTTTATTGTTCTTTGTGTGATGAACAATATAAAATGAAAACTGTAGCCAATTCTGACTTCTACTCAGGAACTACCTGAAATGTGCTCAAAGCTTGTATGTGTATGCAGAATGTTTTTCTGTATTACAGAGAAGGGTTTTTTAGCTATAGTGCTTATCTTTTTTTGAACTCAGGGCCTGGGTGCTGTTCCTGAGCTTCTTTTGCTAAAGGCTAGTGCTTTACCACTTTAGCCACAGTTCTACTTTTGGCTTCTACTGAATAGTTTATTGGAGATAACAATCTCAGTGACTTTCCTGCCAGGCTGGCTTCAAACCACAATCCTCAGATCTCAGTTTCCTCAGTAGTGAAAATTATAGGCCTGAGCCACCAGCACATGGCTACAGTATATCTTTAAAGAACTGTATATTTTGTACAGAGCATGATAGAAGTCAACTGGAAATCAGTAATACATATACTTAATATTACCAGTAGATTTGTTTCCTGTAAAGTTGCATATAAACTTGAAAAATAAAGTTTTATTTTTCTATCTCAAACTTTGGCATGGAGAAGAATAAAAGATACATTCTTCAAGTTTTAAATGAACACTTAGTTCATGAAGTCTTAAGGGAGTAAGGGACTAAGTTTAAGGTTGGGGGGTGGGGGGTTGTTTTGTGTTGCTGTTTTTAAATGCCAGTACTGAGGCTTGAACTCAAGGCCTCATGTTCTTGCTTGGCTTTAGTTGCTCAAGGCTGGCACTCCACCACCTGAGCCACACTTGCAGTTTGTCTTTTTTTTTTTTTTGGTGCCAGTCCTGGGGTTTCAACTCAGGGCCTGGACACTGTCCTTGAGCTTTTTGCTAAAGGTTAGTGTTCAACCACAGCTCGACTTCCGACTTTTCTGGTGCTTAATTGGAGATAAGATTCTCACAAACTTTCCTGTCTAGGCTTTGAACTATGATCCTTAGACCTCAGCCTCCTGAATAGCTATGATTATAGGCCTAAACTATTTGCACCTTGGTTTAGTTTGTTTTTAACTCATCTTTTTTTTTTTTTTTTTGGGGGGGGGGGTTGGTCATGGGGCTTGAACTCTGGGCCTGGGTGCTCTTCAGCTCTTCAGCTCAAGGCTAGTGCTCTACCACTTGAGCCACAGTATCACTTCTGGTTTTCTGTTGGTTTATTGGAGATAAGAGTTTCGTGGACTTTCCTGCCAAGGCTGGCTTTGAGCCATGATCCTCAGGTCTCAGACTCCTGAGTAGCTAGGATTACAGGCATGAGCCACCAGATAATTTAAGCCAGGCTTAAATTATCTTTTAAATGTACAATTTCATCATTAACCTCATTACCTGACAACTGATCTTTGTGAAATACCAGAACAGTGATAGGCCAAACCTGTCAAAGTCTAACTTGTGGAGATTTCAACTTGTAACTACAGAAGTTCTTCTTTGTCCATCAAGCGCATAATTAACCTTTGAGATCCTCTTACAGTTTTGGGATTTTTCAAATGAAATACAGCATGTTTATGTAGCATTAGTGGTCAAGAAATTAACAAAGCCGCATCTATAATCATAGCCAGGGACTTCACATACAATGCTTATCCATTGATCTTCAGGTCTCCCTTCCTGACAATTAACACTTAGTGCAGAAGTACTTTCTTGAACTTTGTAAGCATGATGTTTATCATATTACATTAGTTCTGTCTAACACATTAAAATATTTCTTTCATGTATTTTTCAAACTTACCACTTTTAATTTTTACAGCAAGCAATCAGGAGTTTAAGAATTTCTCCTTATTCTTTTGAATTTAAGTATTTGAGCAAGGGTAAATTGGACACTTTTGTCTTTGAAATGTCTTCAATAATCTTTTTTTGTTTGTTGTCCAAGACCAGGCCTTGAACTCAGTATCTGATGCTTTTGCTCATTGGTTGGCTGGCACTCTACCATCTGAACCATACCTCCAATCACAACTTGCATCATCTTAACCCACCTCATTTCACATATTAAGGGCTCTTTTCACAACTTTGCTCCTTTCCACCATCTTTTTTCCTGTCCTTTTGAAGGATGGGAATTAGGAAATACTCTTACTCCAGGTGCTGGTGGTTCAGGCCTGGAATCCTACCTACTCAAGAAGCTAAGATCTAAGGATTGAAATTCAAAGCCAGACTGAGCAGAAAAGTCTGCAAAACTATCTACAATAAACCAGCAAAAAAGCCAAGTGAGGGCGTGAGGTCCTGAGTTTAAGCCCCACTACTGAAAACAAAGGAGGGTGTGTGTGTGTGGGGGAGGGGGTTAATTACACGACACTTTTAAATGTTAAAACCACCAAAAAATATTAAAAGATATGTGCAAACTAGGAAAAAAATAATTGTACATTTAATCAAGATAAAGTGCTAATGTCCTTAATAATTAAAATTCTCCCAAATAGGGTAGGAGAAATGATAAATAGTTGTAAAACAAAACAAAAAGAGTCAAAAAGAGTCCTATTTCTTTGAGAATTTCACAATAAAGTTTGAACAGTATGTATGGCCCTAAACTTGAAATGAGAAACATTGTCACTACTATCATTGTATTAGTATTATATACATTCAGACCATCTGAACATGATACAGATTAAACCCAATATTTTTTGAATCTATCAGCTAAAGAAACAATGCATCCTTTCAAATACAAACACCAGGAAAGATAACAGGAATTGGTAACTACTTCCACACTTGTATAGTGAGGCTTCCTAAAATTAAAGAAAATGAAGTGCTTGCTGGGAGCCAGTGACCCATGCCTGCAATCCTAGCTACTCAGGAGACTTAGATCTGAGAATCATGACTCAAAGCCAGCCCGAGCAAGACAGTCTGTGAGACTCTTACCTCCAATGAACTACTCAGAAAAAGCTGGAAGTGGCATTATAGGTCAAGAGGTAGAGCACTAGGCCTTGAGCACAAAGAGGCTCAGGGACAGAGCCATGTCCCTGAGTTCAAACCCCAGGAGCAGGGGAAAAAAAAAAAAAAAGCAACTATGCTTGGTAAATTGATATTTAGTCGAAACTCTTTTTGGGGGGGGGGTCTGGTCGTGGGGCCTGAACTCTGGGCCTGGGCGCTGTCCCTCAGCTCTTCAGCTCAAGGCTAGCACTCTACCACTTGAGCCACAGCGCCACTTCCAGCTTTTTTCTTTTTGCTTATGGGGTGCTGAAGAATCGAACCCAGGGCCTCAGGCATGCAAGACAAGCGCTCTACCACTGAGCCAACTTCCCAGCCCTAGTCAAAACTCTTAAAGTTCAATAGTATACACAGGAACTGGCATATCTACAAATGCCCCAAACAACCCATTCTCTATACTCTTAACGATATTTCTTCCTTTTTGTGCCATTACTAAAGCTTGAACTCAGGGCTTTGAGCTCTCTCAGCTTCTTTGCTCATGTCTGGCACTTTATCACTTAAGTCATATCTCCACTTTCAGCTTTTTGTTGTTTCCTTTGGAGATAAAAGGATCTTCAAGAATGGGTATTAGGAAATACTCTCATGCCAGGTGCTTTGGATTGATTTGTCTGTTTGGTCTGGCTTTGAATTGTGATCCTCAAAATCTCTGCCTCCTTCACGATCTCTGCCTCCTTAGTAACTAGAATTATAGGCTTGAGACATCATTGGTGGCTGGACTAACAATATTTATTTTATTTTTTTATTTTTATTTTTTGTCAGTGGTGGAGCCTGAGCTCTGGGCCTGGGTGCTGTCCCTCAGCTCTTCAGCTCAAGGCTAGCGCTCTACCACTTGAGCCACAGCACTACTTCCGGCTTTTTTTACTGCTTATGTGGTGCTGAGGAATCGAACCCAGGGCCTCATGCATGCGAGGCAAGCACTCTACCACTGAGACACCTTCCCAGCCCCAGGATTAAAAGTATTTATGAATGTAACACTTTTTAACACATTACAATTGATGACTGTTTTCTGAAATCCATAGAAAGATTCTAGAGCCCAGATAAAACCTCAAAATAAAGTGGCAATAAAACACCTAATCAATAATAAATTTGTAATGTTGCAGACTTATAAAATGTAGGTAATTCTGAAGGAATGTTAGTTTTATATAAAAAGTAACTACAAGAAGATAGCTTCTTTTTCAAGAAAATAAACGAAGAGATTTCTCCATGTGTACATTTCCCTACCTGTCTCTGTGGGGGTATTAGCTGTTTTCATCACTTCCTTCTATGGTCTTGTCTCTAATTTTTTGTAATAACAAGGCAAATTGGCCATTCTGGAAATTGGTTTTGAGCATCATAAATCTGATCTCATTTGAAAAATTTACTATGATTTTCTTTTAAATATATTTCATATAATTGTAAATTAACTTTTTCAAAAAGAAAATACAAAAGACTAAAAGTCACTTGAAATTGATTTTTAATCTCTAAACTATAAAAATCACATATATCTGAAGGAAACACTACTTATATCTAAGAGTAAGTTTTAAGCATTTAATCCTATACACGTAATCCTATACACATGGTCAATGTTATTATTTTTTGCCTGTCCTGGAGAGCTTGAACTCAGGGTCTGGGTGCTATCTCGAGCTTTTTTGCACAAGGCTAACACTCTACCTTGAGCCACAGCTCCACTTCTGGCTTTTTGGTGGTTAACTGGAGACAAGATTCTCATGGACAGGAGCTGGGAAGGTAGCTCAGTGGTAGAGTGCTTGCCTTGCATGCCTGAGGCCCTGGGTTCGATTCCTCAGCACCACATAAGCAAAAAGAAAAAAGCCGGAAGTGGCGCTGTGGCTCAAGTGGTAGGGCGCTAGCCTTGAGCTGAAGAGCTAAGGGACAGCGCCCAGGCCCAGAGTTCAGGCCCCATGACCGGACCCCCCCCCCCAAAAAGAAAGAAAGAAAGAAAGATTCTCATGGACTTTCTATAACTTAGGCTGCCTTCAAATCTCGATCCTCAGATCTCAGCCTTTTGAGTAGGCAGGATTACAGGTGCAAGCCACCTATGGCTGGCAAAACATGGTTGTTTTACCACAGGAATTGTTGTAAAGCCTACAGTGTTCATTTAAAATGTAGCCTATTTTAGGTTTGATTTCTAGGACTGCAAAAAAGTAAAATAAAATCAGTGTAGTCTATGTATAGCCATGGTCAAATAATCCTTTATATTAGGAAGATAAAGACAAAATTAACATAATTAAATATTTCTGTATCTCTTCAAAGGAAGATGAAATACTTAAGTGGTTGGTAATTTTTAAAAGTTGATTAAATATAACCCTAGTGAGGAAAGGCATAAAATCAAACAGATTGTATTTATGACATTTAAAAAGATGACATGATAACATTTAGAAAAGAACAGTGAAATGCAGGAATTAAAAATAGTCAAATTAATGTCTTAGAAATCTATCCATGAAGATCAAATCCATTTTCAGCATGTAAAAAGAATATAGAAGGCATTAAATCAAACCACAGATTCTCTTAATGAGGAAAACGTTGAAATGTGAAAGCCAAAGCCAGAAAATTACAGGAAAAAGTAGAGGCCAGTTCTAATTTTACATGAGGTATTCCATTCTATAGCAAGTATGAGCTATAGAGGTATGCTCAGTCTGTAAATAAAAAAAAATTATCCATTCTGTTGCGTATGCACCTCTTGCAATAAATTTGAGTCAGCACCAATGACGGCTCTGCAGTCTTCTTATGTGGGGCTGATCAGGTGGTTGCAGAGCTTCAGCTCACAGCAACACAATGCAGCTGAGCAGGCAAGCGCAGCCCACAGCCAGAAGCCGTTCCGACTCTCCAGAACAAGACGACCTTTAAGCCTCAAGTTTCCTGGAGAAAATGAGATGCTGATGCTGAAGACCACACTGTGGTAAGCTCTCATTTAAATTAGTAGGAGACAGTCTTTGGATTTTTTCTTTTTTTAAGAAAAAGCCATGTTAGAATTGAATATACATTCAATAGCAAGTGCATGTATCTGAAATTTGCTGCAGTGACTGTTGAGGGTTTTTTTTTATGTTCATTTTGCAAATATTCACACTGCTTTTCATTTAGAATTAATCTTGAAACATACAGGAAAATGTAAGGTTAAAGGTATGATGTTGGTGTGGGTTTTTCAAGTGCTTTAAAATGATCTTACAGGATATATATATATATATTTATATGTATGCATATATATATATATACTAAAAAGGATGAAATGTCAAAGAATTGCTTTATTATCTAAATAGTATCTCATCTTATACTATATGCTGAGTCTTATAATACTGCAGAGATTTGGAAAGCAAAACAAAACAAAAACCCAGACATGACAGCCATTTTTTTCCGAGTTAAAAAAAATATCAAAAATAGTAATAGCTTAAGACTACAACTCTTTATTTGCAGATAATTCCATTTTATCGCATTAAGGCTACGAGATAAATAAGAATGTAATGAAAGAAGAGAAAAATAAGAGAAAAAAATGCAGGCAAGAGTAGGGGGAAGAGAGTCTCTGCTACATAGCCCCAATTGAAGAATCTGATTAGGCATTTGGACTATAAATGAAGGGGAGCTTTGTTAGTTTAATCACTGGAACAATTATAAAAGGACTCAAAAACAAGGAGGTTTATTGAAATTTTTGCCTAATGCTAACTGACCCATGCAGATGCCTAATTTGTATTTGCATAATAAAAGAAGGGTATATCTGTTTGTTTCTAGGCTTTGATGGAATATCAGATATTGAAAATGTCTCCCTGCTTGTTCATCCTTCTGTCTCTCACACCTGGTATTTTATGCATTTGTCCTCTCCAATGTATATGCACAGAGAGGCATAGGCATGTGGACTGTTCAGGCAGAAACTTGACTACATTACCATCGGGACTGCAAGAGAATATTATACATTTAAACCTGTCTTATAACCACTTTACTGATCTGCATAACCAGTTAACCCAATATACCAATCTGAGGACTCTGGACATTTCAAACAACAGGCTTGAAAGCCTGCCTGCTCAGTTACCTCGGTCTCTTTGGAACATGTCTGCTGCTAACAACAACATTAAACTTCTTGACAAATCTGATACTGCTTATCAGTGGAACCTTAAGTATCTGGATGTTTCTAAGAATATGCTGGAAAAGGTTGTCCTGATTAAAAATACCCTAAGAAGTCTCGAGGTTCTCAACCTCAGTGGTAACAAACTTTGGACAGTCCCAACCAACATGCCCTCCAAACTACACATCGTGGACCTGTCTAATAATTCCTTGACACAAATCCTTCCAGGAACATTAATAAACCTGACAAGTCTCACACATCTTTACTTGCATAACAATAAGTTTACATTCATTCCAGATCAATCATTTGACCAACTCTTGCATTTGCAAGAGATAACTCTTTACAATAACAGGTGGTCATGTGACCATACACAAAATATTACTTACTTACTAAAGTGGATGATGGAAACAAATGCTCATGTGATAGGGACTCCTTGTTCTAAACAAATATCATCTCTGAAGGAACATAACATATATCCCACACCTCCTGGATTTACCTCAAGCTTGTTTACTGTAAGTGGAATGCAGACAGTGGACACCATTAACTCTCTGAGTATGGTGACTCAACCCAAAGTGACCAAAATACCCAAACAATATCGAACAAAGGAAACAACATTTGGTGTCACACTAAGCAAAGACACCACCTTTACTAGCACTGATAAGGCTTTGGTGCCCTATCCAGAAGATACATCCACAGAAACGATCAACCCACATGAAGCAGCAGCTGCAACTCTAACTATTCATCTCCACGATGGGATGATTACCAACACAAGCCTCACTAGCTCAACAAAATCATCCCCAACACCCATGACCCTAAGTATCACTAGTGGCATGCCAAATAATTTCTCTGAAATGCCTCAACAAAGCACAACCCTTAACTTACGAAGGGAAGAAACAACTGCAAATGTAAAGACTCAATTATCTGTGGCAAGTGCTTGGAAAGTAAATGCTTCATTTCTCTTAATGCTCAATGCTGTGGTTATGCTGTCTGTCTGAGGGTCTACATTTTCTGAAACTAATGAAAGCATCCTCCCTGATGTACAGTTGGAAAAATATGTCCCTATCTAACCAGTGATCCAAGCTATATTAAGTATTCAGGAAGTCAGTGTTACATTTCTGACTCTGATGTAAATGAAGTAACCTGTCTTAAAAGAAGTGCAGTGTCTTGGTACTTGCTGCTATTTTACTGTCTTAAGTAAAACTAATGAGTTTCTTTAAAAAAAAAAAAAAGAAATGCTTTCTTTTTAAGGCTTCAATTCATTGCATAAATATAAAGCATCTAAACTTTAATATGTATTTTATGTATGTTTACACTGTCAAATGTCTGGGGAAAAAATAAAAGGTCTATGCTCATAATTGTGTCATTTGGTTTTCTACTCATACTAACCAATTAATCTATCTAGTAGAATCAACCAGGCCTAACCATTTTTAAGGTGAATGAAATTCTGTAGTGTCCCAAAAATTTGCCAGTAGAGTAAAACTGGGGCTGCTACCCTATGAATGGTTATGCCACATCATTATTTATACACAAGCCATAGTTGTTTTAAATCTAAATGATGTCCTGCTTCTGAGGAACTCTTGGCTACTTTACAGATTACATAATGCATAAAAGCTCTTAAAAAGGCTAGAAGACACTAGACCTTGCATTTTAATAAGGAAAATTTAACTGTGTGTTTATATTTGAGAAATGTAATACTAAAAAGTTTTAGTTTAACGACTTACAAGGGAGTAGTTTTAGTGCATATTTCCTTTTTCACTTACTGTTGAAAATCTCATTTACAAAATTAAAATCCTACTACCAGTGCAAGAGAGAGACCTTATCTTTTACATAATCAGAAATAAGAATGATTCACCAAAATTAAAAATAATATTAATTTAAGGATAAAATCATGGAGTATAGCAAACTTGGGCCACTCTGAGGGAGTGAGGGAAGGAGAAGAGGAAAGTGACAAGAGATGGAGTTTATTTTTTGATGCTGCAATCAGGTAGTGACTGGGCATGGGACAGATCTGACACTCCAAAGCAAACCAGAAGAAACTGAGAAATTTCTACAAATAATAAAAGTAAGTCACCTTAGACAAGAATCAGCAAAGTAAATTCTGAAACAAGGCAAGATTAAAATGCAAGAGAACACATGTGAAATTTGTAAGCTACAAATGAAGCTTTTAATTTGTGAGGCATAAGGAATAATTCAACATAATTTCAAGCATTCCTACAGGTGAAAAAGAAAATAAGAAAAATTTATAATTCCTCTTCCTAAGAATTTTTTAAGTTCAAAGAGTCTTTTTCCTGGCTTAAGAATAATTCTATTCAGAGAGAAAGTAAAATAACTCCTTCCTTCCTGTCCTGGAGCTTGAACTCAGGGCCTGGGCACTATCCCTGAGCTTTTTTTGCTCAAGGCTAGCT
Organism: Dipodomys spectabilis; assembly: GCF_019054845.1. Lineage (NCBI taxonomy): Eukaryota > Metazoa > Chordata > Mammalia > Rodentia > Heteromyidae > Dipodomys > Dipodomys spectabilis. The sequence continues at coordinate 3,495,159 of NW_024870681.1, read as the reverse complement.
CTTTACTACTTGAGCAACAGTGCCACTTCTGGCTTTTTCTGCTTATATGGTATTAAAGTCGAACCCAGGGCTTCATGCATGGTAGGCAAGCACTCTTCCACTGAGCCACATCCCCAACCAATAACAGTATTATACACTTTTTTTTTTTTTTTGGCCGGTCCCGGAGCTTGAACTCAGGGCCTGGGCACTGTCTTTGAGCCTTTCTGTGCTCAAGGTTAGCACTCTACCACTTGAGCCACAGCATCACTTCTGGCTTTTTCCATTTATGTGTTATGGAGGAATTGAACCCAGGGCTTCACGCATGCTAGGTAAACACTCTACTGCTAAGCCACATTCCCAGACCTATACATTACAGAAAAACAACTCCTCTCTGTACTAATGTAGGTATTTGAATATTTTTCTTCTTTTTTTTTTTTTTTGGGGGGGGGGGAGGTCTGATTGTGGGGCCTGAACTCTGGGCCTGGGCGCTGTTCCTCAGCTCTTCAGCTCAAGGCTAGCGCTCTACCACTTGAGCCACAGCACCACTGCCGGCTTTTTTCTTTTTGCTTATGTGGTGCTGAGGAATTGAACCCAGGGCCTCGTGCATGCAAGGCAAGCGCTCTACCACACTGAGCCATCTTCCCAGCCCCAAATATTTTTCTTCTTAAGCAAACCTAACATGTTCACTATATTAGATAATGTATTAGGGATTCTCACAAGAAAAGGAGATGTTAGAAATGATTTTAAGATGCTTTACTTTTCCAAATAGGCATGCTGTCTCCTCTCGCTTCCAAACATTGACCTATTGTCTTCACCATCTATGACAGAGGCTAACTGGTTAGACAGTGCCTACTCTACACTTGTGTCTTGTTTTAAGAAAACAGATACTAGTCAAGTGTCGATGGCTCACATCTGTAATACTAGCTACTCAGGAAGCTGAGATCTGAGGATTGCAGTTCAAACCCAGCCCACGTAGAAAAGTCCATGAGACTCTTATCTCCAATAAACCACCAGGAAACCGGAAGTGGCACCGTGGCTCAAGTGGTACAGAGCTTGCCTTGATCTGAAGAGCTAAAGGACAGTGTCCAGGCCCAGAGTTCAAGCCCCACGACCAACAGGAAGGAAGGAAGGCCAATGCTCCACCACTTGAGCCACAGCATAGCTTCTGGTTTTCTGATGGTTAATTGGAGATAAGTCTCATGGGCTTTCCTGCCTGTACTGGTCTTGAACTGTAATCTTCAGATTTCAGCCTCCTGAGTAACTAGAATTGCAAGTTTGAGCCACTGGCGCCCTCCTGGAATTATATTCTTATTTTTAATGAAAAGGAGCTTATTATTTGCCACAATAACAGGTAGTGTTATATTACTGGACTCCATAAGCATGTCAAAATGCATCATTCCTTAATTTTATCAGACATAGATATATGATTGTGCATGTCAATATATATGTATAATGACTAATGATGGTTTAATATTTTCAGTATTAATTTAATATTTTTCAATAGACACAAATACTTCGTAAAATAACTTAAAAACTTATAAAATATATGGGTTTGTGTTAAATGTTTTTTGTCTAACTGTAAATTAATGTGTATGTTCTGAGCACATTAAGGTAGACTGGGCTAAGTTATAATGTTCAGTAGTTAGGTATTCTAAATGAATTTTCAACTTAGTATATTTTCAACTTACAGAGGTTATTTGGACATAATCCATTGAGTCAAAGAGTATCCATATATAGATATGTATATATATATATATATATATATACACATACATACATACATACACATCTAAACATATGCACACATAGATACATTCACATATTATCTCTACATCTCTGATATATACATATTACCTATTCATCCATCCCTGAGGTTTGGTTCTGCTTTACAAGTAACATGCCTCTACCACTTCTCAGCTGTACAACCAACAAGCTGCTCTACTGCTTTCAGTCATTTTCCGATCTACAAATGGCTAACAAGCTGGGTGCTAGGAGGTCTGCCTATAATCCTAGCTACTAAGGAGGCTGAGATTTGAAGATTGGTGGTTAAACCAGCCTGAGCAGGAAAGTCCATGAGACTCTTATTTCCAATTAACCACCAAAACCAAGCCAGAAGTGGAGCTGTGGGATTCAAGTGGTAGAATTCTAGCTTTGAGCGAAAAAGTTAGAGACAGCAGTACACACACACACACACACACACACACACACACACACACACACACACACACACACACACACACACACACACACACACACACACACACACACACACACACACACACACACACACACACACACACACACACACACACACACACACACCCCAGATAGTTGTGTTTATTTTTAACCCCCAAGGATTTAATGACTTAAGTCACATAAAGCCTTGGCCCACACGTATGTGCTACTCATTATTTTCCATAATCATGCTAATGAAGTAGTAGTAAATTTCTTTAATGGACACCAAAAATGTTAGATGAGACAACTTAAAATCTTTTAAAGATTATTCCTTATAAAATATATTTTAAAAACAAAATAAGAAATGATACCACATATAATAAACCACTTGCCATTATCCTGTTGGTGAAAAGTAAAGTGTTTTTAAATTTTAATTTTTTCTCCCCGAGTCCTAGGGCCTGAATTCAGGGGCTGGGTGCTATCCCTGGGTTTTTTTTGTTCAAGGCTAGCACTCTAACACTTCAGTCACAGCTTCACTTCCATCTTTTTAGTGATTAACTGGAGATAAAAAGACTCTCATGAACTTGCCAGCCCCAGGTAGCTTTGAACCATGATCCTTAGATCTCAGCCTCCAGAGTAGCTAGGATCACAGGTATGAGCCACGGGTGCCCAGCACTATTTTTTATTTTAAATGGAGAAAAAAGTGCATTTGCTATTAGTTACATAGATTGTTGTAGAAATGTGGTCCATTTCAGTTCAAATAGCATACTTCAGGGGCATTATGAGATACTATGAAGAGAACAAGCAACTGCAAATTTTAGTTGTAAGGATTAAATTATTTATGTCTACCAACGACTTTTCCAGAACAACAACAACAATAACAACAACCAAAGAACAGAAATAACAGAGAAAAGTAGCTGGGTGTTGATGGCTAATCCCCACCTTTACCCCCATAAAAACTCACTTTTATTTTATCAATTAAAAAATGAATAAATACAAATCAAAGATGTGACTAGTGAGCTAACAGAGACCTACTTAAGACAGATCAAGTCTTATTCTAAAGTCTAAGTTTTTTTCCCATTTAGGTCAAGGGTACAGCATCCAAGTCCTGAGAAAAAAGAGATTCAAGAAAAGGAAGCCAGGTGTGGTGGTACATCCCAATAAATTCAATTTGAGTTTCAGGCTAGCCTGGCACACTTCACCTCAAAAAAAAAAAAGAAAAAGAAAAGAAGGAGGATTTGATTAGGTCATTACTGTCTCATAAGAAATTAGTCCTTGGCAGTTATAACTGAACCAATTCCAAATAATTGTTAATCATTATTAATATTGATAACATGTGAACATTTCAATATAGGAAATTGCTCAAGGGAAGTCAATCAGGGAAGTAAACAAATTTTACTTCAATGTGTTACTAATGTTAAAACCTGTAGTCCAAAGTGAGATCTTTAAAAAAACTCAACTTTTAGGAAATGCCACTTTGATTTGTAAACATATCTATGGAATAAATATACCCATGTATCCTGATCTAGATTGCCTGGCCTGAGATTCTGAATTTGTTGTTACTGATGAGCTCAATGTACAGAAATTAAATATACATATACATATATACATGCACATAAAACAAGAGCAGCAAAACTAACTGGTTATTATGTGATCAAAATAATTCTAAATGTACTTAAAACACATTATGGCAAAGCACTGTTGGCTCACATCTATAATCCTAGCTACGCAGGAGGCTGAGATCCATCAGTTCAAAGTCAACCTGCTCAGAAAAGTCCCTGTGAAACTCCTATTTCCACTCAAAAACTGGAAGTGGCACCTGACTCAAAGTGGTAGAGCGTTAGCCTTGACCAAAAGAGCTCAGAGACTGCCCCAAGCTCTGAGTCCATGTCAGACAAAATAAATAAAAACAAATCAAGCCAAAACAAAACACATATGGTTCAACAGAAAGACCATGACATAAAATTTTCCCAACTCTAGTCTGCTATAGTCTTTTTTTTTTTTTTTTTTTTTTTGCCAATCCTGGGGCCTGAACTCTGGGCCTGGGTACTTTCCCTCAGCTCTTCAGCTCAAGGCTAGCACTCTACCACTTGAGCCACAGCGCCACTTCTGGCTTTTTCTGCTTATATGGTACTGAGGAATCGACAGGGCCTCATGCATGCGAGGCAAGCACTCAACCACTGAGCCACCTTCCCAAACCCAGTCTGCTATAATCTTGTATAAACATAAATGGGTCCTCTGATTAAAAACAAACAAAATTCTACATAGCTAAAAAAAAAAAAAGCACAGGGTGTTTGATGGGGGTAGATTAAGTCATATTTATTAGACACTTTGTAGGTGCTGAATATTTTAATTACTGTCTCTTTATAACAGATTTTGAGTAATTAAGATTAGAAATAGTGCTAGAAGCATGGCTTGAGATAGAGTACCAGCTAAATAAGCAAGTTGAAGATGTATGAACCTGAGTTCAAATCTTAGTACTGGCATGCGCCCACATAGACACATACACATGTTCCTTTAAAAAATTAGAAATGCCAGGCATCGGTGGCTCATGCTTGTAACCCTAGCTACTTAGGAGGCTGAGATCTGAGGATCACAGTTCAAAGCTAGCCCAGGCAGGAAAGTCCGTGAGACTCTCTCCAATAAACCACTAGAAGACCGGAAGTGGCGCTGTGGCTCAAGCAGTAGAGGGCTTGCCTTGAGCTGAATAGCCGAGGGACAGCACCCAAGCTGAGTTCAAGCCCCATGACTGACAAAAAATAAATAAATAAATAAAAATATACATATAATAAAAATTATTAAAAAATTAGAAATGACTTGTACTTATGATAGCACATAAGTTCTTATGTATCGATCCTCTCTCTCTTTTTTTTTTTTTTGGGTGGGGGCCAGTCCTGAGGCTTGAACTCAGGGCTGGGGACTGTCCCCGAATTTCTTTTGCTCAAGGCTAGCACTCTACTACTTGAGCCACTGAGGAATGGAACCCAGAGCTTGATGCATGCTAGGCAAGCACTCTACCACTAAGCCACATTCCCAGCCAGTTATCTACCCTCTACAGCTATGCTTCAGAAAACTATTTCATGGAAAATATGATTTAACACCCAAAAATAAATTATCTAAATATCATATGGGCTAGATGCTGGTGGCTTACCTATGTAATCTTAGCTATCCAGGAGGCTGAAGGTTGCAATTTAAAGCCAGCCCCAAGAAAGTCCATGAGACTCTTTTTTGGGGGGTGAGGGAGAGGGTCTGTTGTGGGGCTTGAACTCTGAGCCTGGGCACTGTCCCTCAGCTCTTCAGCTCAAGGCTAGCGCTCTATACCACTTGAGCCACAGCACCACTTCTGGTTTTCTGGTGGTTTATTGGAGATAAGAGTCTCATGGTCTTTCCTGCCAGGGCTGGCTTTGAACCTCAATCCTCAGATCTCAGCCTTCTGAGTAGCTAGATTACAGGCGTGAGCCATCAGCGCTGGGCCTTGAGACTCTTATCTCCAATTAAATACCAAAAAATTCAGAAGTGGAGCTGTGGCTCAAGAATGTTAGGCTTGAACATAAAAGCTAAGGGACAACACACAGGCCCTGAGTTCAAGCCCCAGGACCAGCATTAAATACACTAATTAATATCACATGGGCATTACAATAAATCTGATGAAACATTTCTACAAGGAAGTGATGTTTTCACTCTGTTACTTTGTTGCATATAGTCACAATTCAAACAAACTGAACATTTCTGAAGACTAAAGGCAATGTCAAACATTGCCTCAACAGAAAGGAAAAGAAGATTTAATAGCTTTTCATTGGGAAAGAAAAAATGAAGATGCCATATACCACAATAACCATTGGCAATGCACCATTTGCCAACCAAAGCCTCAGGAACCACGATCACATCTGAGATCGTACGCAATAGAAGAATATTTGGCACACAGCCATAGACACTTACTAGTTCTGTTGCTTAGACAACAGATATACAATTGTATTACTTCATACTGATGACAACCAAAGAAAGCAAATAACTGTTTGAAAATAATTTAATCTAGCCAAGCACTGGTGACTTATGCCTGTAATTGACTCAGGAGGCTGAGATCTGAGGTTAATGGAAAAGTTCTTGTGAGATTCTTATCTCCAATTAACCACTCAAAAACCGAAGTGGCACTGTGGCTCAAGTGGTAGAGTGCAAGTCTTGAGCACAAAAAGGCTCAGGGACAGTGCCCAGACCCTGAGTTCAAGCCTCAGGACTGGCAAAAAGAAAAAAGAAAAGAAATTCCCCTAAAAACTACTAATAGAACTATCAAATACTACTACTATATCACTCTTGGGTATATATCTGAAGGAATGTAAATCAATTTATAAGAGAGATACTGCACATTCATTCATCTTTATAACTATTTATAATATCTAAGATATGGAACCAGCCACTAGCTGATGAATGGATAAAAAATGTAGTACAAATATACAATTGAGTGTTATTTAACTATAAAGAAACTATCTGCAGGGAAACTGATGGAACTGGAGCTCATTATGTTAAATAGAATAAGCCAAGCTCAAAGCCAAATATGACATGTTTTCGTTCATATGCAGAATCTAGGTATTAAAAAAAATGAGATGAGTACATATGGCTCATGCCTGTAATCCTACATACTCAGAGGTTGAGATCTGAGGAATGTAGTTCTAAGTCAGCCTGAGCAGGAAAGTCCAGGACACTTTCTTTTTTTTTTTTTTTTTTTTTTTGGGGGGGGGGTTGGTCCTGGGGCTTGAACTCTGGACCTAGGTGCTGTCCCTGAGCTCTTCAGTTCAAGGCAAACACTCTACCATTTGAGCTACAGCACCACTCCCAGTTTTCTGGTGGTCAATTGGATATAAGTCTCAGGTACTTCCCTGTCCAGGATGGCTTTGAACCACAATCCTCAGATCTAAGCCTCCTGAGTAGCTAGAATTATGGGTGTGAGCCACTAGCACCTGGCTTTCCAGGAGACTCTCATCTCCAATAAATTACTCAGAAAAAGTGAGAAGTGGTGCTGTGGCTCAAGTGGTAGAATACTAGCCTTGAGCACAAAAAGGCTCAAGGCCCTGAGTTCAAGCTGTTGGACTAGCAAACAAACAAACCTCATATGATTTCCATGGACTATTATTAAGCTTTTCTTTTCTATGAATTAGAATTGACCATGGGTAATAAAAACAGAAGACTGAGGTTAAGAAAGAGTGTAAGGCAAAGCATGTATTTTCTTGGCTCCTTGCCTGAAAGATCTCTGTGGTCTGGCTGCATCCCTCCATGAAGATTATGATTTATATTGGGCAACCATCTAGTTTCCTGATAATTGCTCCTTCCTCCCTTCTACTCCACATAGTCTTTCGTAGTTTTCTTAAGTACCACCTTCTGTTTTATATATAACCTCTTCTTTTATACCTAGTTTTTCTCTTTTTTTTTTTAAAGTCAGTATTGACTAGGTGTGTACATATCTGTAATCCCAGCACTTTGGTGCCAAACTTTCACTGATATAATCTTAGATTTTTAGAAATTTTTGGATGGCAGAATTACAGATAAGGGATTATAAATGCACATATGATCCACAAAATAGAATCAGAAAGAGAAGACAAAATTTCAAACTTAGTGTTAGATGAGAAACACAAAGGCACAATGCCTATGTGCTTCTTTATATATATATATTACATATATATAAATATATATATACATATATGCATACATATCGAAACAAACTCCAAGATATAGAAACAAGGGATTTTTTTATTGTTTCTGTTTTCTTTCTGTATAGTTTATTTGTGTATCTTTGGGAGGGTGGGGGAGCACAGAACTTGAGGGAAAAAGGGTGAAAAGCGCAACAGTAGAGTTCACTGGAAACGGTGTTGAAAGTAAACTATACAACTCATGGATGGAGACAGGAGGGAGAAACAGAGTAAAGGAAGGAAAGAAATACATTTATTAACTTGTATATGTAATTATAATCTCTGTACATCACCTTTATAATAACAATGAAGTAAATTTAAACAAAAGATTTCAAGCTTAGGTCTATACCAAATTTATGCTATGATTCAGGAAAATGGTAAATGACCAAATATCTATTATTTTAGATATCAATAATGGTACTGAAAGGAAGAAATTGGAAAGTTTTTGGTGACTTTAAATTTGTCGTGTCTATTTTTTATGAGCATTTACTATGCTAGAATGTAGGGTGAATAAAAAGAATGAAGTAGTACTTGACAAGAAAGCCAGAATAGGCTCACATGTATAATATTAGACATTCAAGAGGCTGAGATCTGAGGATTGCAGTTCGCAGCTAGCCTGGGCTGAAAACTCTGTGAAACTCTTATCTCTAATTACTGCCAAAAAGCCAAAATTGGAGCTGTGGCTCAAATGGTAGAGTGCTAGCCTTGAGCACAGAAGTTCAAGGACAGCACTCAGGCCCTGAGTTCAAGTCCCAGGACTGTCACAAGAAAAAAAAAGTTTAATAGTAAAAGCTGGATATTGATTAAATACAAAGCCCTAAATGACTGGTTCTAAAGTGCAGAATTAGGAAGATTCACATAAGAGGTACTGATAAGCTGGGCTCATGCCTATTATCCTAGCCACTCAAGAGGCTGAGGTTCGAAGGCAGCCTAGGCAGGAAAATATAACTATTATCTCAAATAAACTACCAAAAAGCCAGAAGTGGAGCTGTGGTTCAAGTGGTAGAGTGCTAGCCTTGAGCAAAAGGAGCTCAGGGACAGTGCCCAGGCCTACCGCAGGACTGGCACCAAAAACAAACAAACAAAAAAAGGTACTGAGAGTTAAATCTCACTGGACAAAATTTGAACCAAGAAGGATATAGGGGTTACAGAAGGACACAATGTGGTTTTTAAATGCCTAGATGAGTGCTGGAAAGTTCAGAATTTTAAATTTTACTTCATCATCATTCAAAAACCAGTGGAGCTTAAGACAACTAAGAAAAGCTGGGACCAGTGATTCACACTATAATCCCAGCTACTTAGGGGTGGTGATCAAGAGGATCACAGGTTCAGGATCAGCCTGGGAAGAACAGTCTGACCATTCCAATTAACCAGCAAAATGATGGACTGGAGGCTCCAAAGAAAATATCCAGACTACTGCCAGGCACCAAATTCTCTAACTGAAACAAGGCCTCACCTTGTTAATCCTGAAACAGTAGAGTATCAGACTGCCACCTGTTACCACCTCTAGACCTGCTACTGACCTGGGACTGTTCTTTTGTTATTTTTATTTAAATATAATTTTATTGTTACTATTAAGGTGTTGTACGTGGGTTCTGTTTTGTAAGTCAGGTAATGAGTACAATTCTTTTTGCACAATGTCATCCCTTCCTTCACTTGGACTTTTAACTACACATACTTACTCATTCCCTACATTCAGTTCTCCCTATTTAACCTAAGGCAAATGTTTGTACTTCTGATGACAGCTAAAGATGGCTAAAAAATGTACTAGAGTGTTGTATTCCCATAGCTGCCCTTTCTCCCTCATGTCTTTTTATTTGGCACATAGGGGTGAGAGGCCAGACCTGACATGTGAACTTCCTGGAGTTTGGGCATTGGGTCTAAAAGACTGGTTTCCCATCACATTAGAACTCTAGTTTATAACATTTATTCTGGTTGCCAAGAGGCTGGTTTTATTTCTTAGATATAACCATAATTAGGTATAACCTCCACTTAAGTGAGGTTATTACATGTACCATATAAATTAAGATTGAGCAATCATTTGTCCTATTATTTCTAAGGAAAAATAGTCTTCATACAAAGTAAAACTAGTGGAACATGCACTGACTTGTGTTTCTGCCATTTAGTGATTTCCTCATATGCCCACAACTTGTTTACAATCCTGCAACACTTGAGTACTGGCAACTGTGATGAAAACGTTAGGAAAATATAATCCAACTTCCTTGTTTGCTGATTACCAAACAAAAGGACTGACCAAAACACAAAATTCTTTTAAGCAATTTGCTTAATGCCAGGTTAAAAAAAAAAAAAAAAAAAAAAAAAAAATATATATATATATATATATATATATATATATATATATATATTTGGTATGGGTCCCAGGGCTTGAACTCAACTGTACCACTTGAGCCACACCTGCACTTCAAGCTTTTTGGTAGTAAACTAGAGTCTCACAGGCAGGAACTCAAGCTGACTTTGAACCATGATCCATGATCCTCAGATCTCAGCCTCCCAAGTAGCTAGGATTACTGGTGTAAGCCACCACTGCTTAGCTTAATAAACTTTTTTTTTGTCGGTCATGGGGCCTGAACTCTGGGCCTGGGCACTATGCCTGAGCTCTCCAGCTCAAGACTAACACTCTACCACTTAGAGCTTTTTCTACTTATCTGGTGCTGAGGACTTGAACCCAGGGTCTCATGCATGCAAGCCAAGCACTCTACCACTAAGCCACCTTCCCAGCCCCAATAAACTTTTTTTTAAAGCCCAAAGCTACCAGCTGGGGCCTTGGCTCAAGTGGCAGAGCTCCTGACCTGCAAGACCAACTTCCAGTACTATTTAAAAAAAAAATCCATCACAAAACCTTGTGAATTCAATGGGAAAGTATTACTTTCATATATAAAGTTTTTCCCCCTGGGCTGGGAAGGTGGCTCAGTGGTAGAGCGCTTGCCTTGCATGCATGAGGCCCTGGGTTCGATTCCTCAGCACCACGTAAGCAAAAAGGAAAAAGCCGGAAGTGGTGCTGTGGCTCAAGTGGTAGAGTGCTAGCCTTGAGCTGAAGAGCTGAGGGACAGCGTCCAGGCCCAGAGTTCAGGCCCCACAACCGGACCCAAAAATAAATAAATAAATAAAGTTTTTCCCCCAGTTGTGGGACCTGAACTCAGGGCCTGGGCTCTGTCCCTCAGCTCTTGTGCTCAAGGCTAGTGTTGTACCACTTGAGCCACAGCACCACTTCTGGTTTTCTGATGGTTAATTGAAGATAAGAGTCTCACAGACTTTTCTGCCCGGGGCTGGCTTTGAACCATGATCCTCAGATCTCAGCCTCCTGAGCAGCTAGGATTACATGCGTGAACCACAAGTGCCTGGCTATAAATTTGTTATTAAATTGATATGAATACGGCTTTTTTGTTAAGAGGCTACTTTATTCACCAAAATCAATTTCATCCTGGAATGCTATAGTCTTGAATTATTTTGAAAACTTCAAAACACGGATAGCTAGAAACTACACTATAAAATACGTATATAAAAAAGAAAATATTATCTCCAATAAACCACTAGAAAACTGGAAGTGGCACTGTGGCTCAAACAGTAGGGCACTTGCCTTAAGGTGAAAAGCTGAGGGAAAGTGCCTAAGCCCAAAGTTCAAGCCCCACAACCAACAAAAAAAAAAAAAAAAGAAAGAAAAAGAAAATATTTTGTTTTGTTTTTGCCAGTCCTGGGGTTTGAACTCAAGGCATGGGCACTGTTCCTGAGGTTCTTTTGCTCAAGCTAGCACTCTAGCACTTGAGCCGCAGCGCCACTTCTGGCCTTTTCTGTCTACGTAGTACTGAGGAATGAAACCCAGGGCTTCACACATGCTAGGCAAGCAGTATACCACTAAGCCACACTCCCAGCCCCTTGTTTTACTTGTTTTAAAAGTCTGAAAATTTTATAGTCCTGTTATCAATTTTCATGAAATATGATAATTTTTCTTGTGAGACTGATGTAGTTAAGCTAAGAACTAGTCTTTTTTTAATCTCTTGCTAAGGCTACATCTAAGGCTACTTATAACTGTAAACTTTTGAAAACAAGTATGAGGGCCATACTAAAAGGCAAACTGTAGCATATCAAGGTTGTATTGACATCCAGGACTTCCTGCTAACAGTAACATGTATTTTCTACTTACTTTTCATATAAATTCTAAAATAAATTTGCTTATTATGCACTTAAGAAAAAAGAAAATAACTACAACTTGTGGGGAGATGGAAAAAGCTGGGCAGAGTGTGGGAAAGGGTAACAATGTCCAAAAAGAAATGTAATCTTTGCCTGACTTATGTAGCTGTAACCCCTCTGTACATAACCTTTGTAATAATCAAACTTTTCTTAAAAAAGAAAATATACAGCTTTAACATACTTAATTTTAAACCATAATAGTCAAAGCAATACAGTATATTTATCTGACTAGAGTTATTTCAGTTAAGGGAAAATAACCAACATAAATACCAGATGAAAGAAATAACAAAAAGGTATTTGCTGGATTCTTTAAATAAGTAAGTCGATTTCAGAAAGACTTCATTTGTATTCCTACAGCTCTACCAAAGTTCCTCTGTATATACCAGTTGTTTGGAAAACACTCAGCTGGATACTTCCAGAGGGCAAATAATATGCCAAGTTTGGAGCACATGACTTCCTCACTAATTGTATTTAAACAACAGCAGTGAGCGAGAAATTAGATTGCCTATCAGAAATAGATCCTACTGGATACTAGAGATAGAGTTACTTCATAATCTTCACAAGAATCAAGGTAATATTAACTTGTAATTTTCTGAATTGCCTATTAGAGAAAAATGTAAGTTCTTTTATGTATTAGAATTCATAAACTTGAAGTTTGAACTTTTTTTTGCTATTGTTGTTGGTCATGGGGTTTGAATTTAGGATCTGGGAGCTGTCTTTGAGCTTTTTCCCTCAAGGCTAGCACTCTACCACTTTGAGCCATAGCACCACTTTCAGTTTTCTAGTGGTTAATTGGATAAGAGTTCCCTGGACTTTGCTGCCTGGGCTGGCTTTGAACCATGATCTTCTTATCTCAGCCCTGATAGTTAGGATTACAGGCCTAAGTCACTGAAGCCCTGCTACAGTTTGAACTTTAAGTTAAAAAATTTACAATAGTACAGGCCTATAATTCTAGCACCAGAAGTCTAAAACAGAAGTTCAAAGAGACTCTGTCTTAATTTTTTTTAAGTGTGTTTAGGCATTACAATATTTAATCATGTCCAGCACAAGCTAAATTATCTTGGTGTAGCATGCTATTGATCAGACTTAAATATAGGTTTAAAAGAAGCCAGTCTTCCTGTAAAAAATAATTTATTATCACACTTGGCACATGACTATATTATGTCTTTATAGTCTATATCTACTAAAGAACAACAGAATAAGATTCAGATTTCTCAGCTTTTTTGCTGGTTAATTAGAGATAAGTGAACGGTGCTGCCTGGGCTGGCTTCAAACTGGGATCCTCAGAACTTAGTCTCCTGAGCAGCTAATATTATAGGTGTGAGCCACTAGTGCCCAGATTAAATTGTGACTCTTTGTAAACATTGGGGGCCATAGTATCCAGCACTGAATACTGCATGTGAATACATATGGGGGAAAAAATCCATTGCCACTTAAAAATCTATTCTCTTCTCAGCCAGGTGTTGGTGGTTCATGCTTGTAATCCTAGCAACTCAGGAGGCTGAGATCTGAGGATCACAGTTCAAAGCTAGCCTGCGAAGAAAAGTCAGTAAGACTCTTATCTCCAATAAATTACACAGAAAAAGCCAGAAGTGGTGCCTTGGCTCATGTGGCAGAGCACTAGCCTTGAACACAAAGAGGCTCAGAGATAGCGCATAGCACCCAGGTCCTGAGTTCAAGAACCAGGACTAGCAAAATAAATAAATAAATAAATGCATACATACACACATAAATACATAAAATCAATTCCCTTCTCTAGCACATTTCTGTGCAATTAAAGAATCTAGTACACAATTAAAATTCAGGTCAGTACACAGCAACAATGGGGCCTCTGATGTTAGGTCAGCTTTGGTCACTTTCATATACTCATTAAAACAAGTTCACCAACTTAGTGCAGGATATAGGACAGGAGTGAAAATATACAAATAAAGATATCTAGTTAATTACAATTGCCCTAAGAGCCTCAGCAGATATCTGTTCCTTGTCCAGTAGCTACTGTTTCATTGTCAGTGCATGGTGGAATATTTCTGAGACTGTGCTTTTTTTCTGGTTATGAAATACAGATATTATGCAAATACTGCTTGGTTTATTAATTAACATGGTTTAAAAAAAGATTCAGATTTGGCAAAGTGCCTATACCTCATATTTGTAATCGTACTTACTCAGGAGACTGAGATCTGAGAATCCCAGTTCAAAGCCTGGGTAGACAAATCTGAGGGACTCTTATCACTAGTGGAAGTGGAGCTGGAAGCGAGCTGTGGCTCAAATGGTAGAGTGCCTCCCAGATTTGAGTGGAAAAAAAAACAACCAAGAGTGCAAATCCCTGAGTTCAAACACCAAACAAACAAACAAGCAAAAAAAAAAAAAAGACTCAAAGTCTAGTTCTGATTATTTTTAGAAATGTACCTTCAGATAAGTATAGTTCTTGTGTGCATCCACTTACATAAGAAAGGAGTTGATTTTGATCAATTCTAAATTTCTTTCTGTCTTAAAAGCTGTAAAATCTAAAATCTTGGATGTTTTTTGGTTCAATGAGGAGGATGAAGGAAATCTCAGCATTGAGGGAGATAATTTGTTTTAGCTTCTTTCTTTTGTTTTAGCTTCTTTCATTTTTTGGCATAAATATTTACAAGTGATATCCTAATTTGTGACCTGAGCTTAAATATGAAATTGTTAAAAGTCACAGGTAATCTAGAGAAAAATGTTTCATTCCTGATTTTGTTACTTTATCTTCCCAAGCAGTCTCTCATTCTTTGCCCAACCCTATTTTATACAATGACCTCAATCACACATACTACATCAGCTAAACATTAGGTTTAGTTTTTCTTTTCTTTAATAGAAAAATATAATTAAGCTCATTTTTAGTCTTTTGACTGATTATGCCTTAAGTTGGGAAACTCAGATGGAAAACAGCCCCATTAAACCAGGTATCAGTGGCTCACCACTGTAATCCTATTTACTCAGGAGGTTGAGCTCTAAGGACAGTTAGAACAAATCATCTTCAAGACTCTCTAATTAAAAAGCATAAATGCCAGGCCAGAGACATGGCTCAAGCAGTAGAGTGCCAACTGTAAGTGAAATAAACTGCTTTCAAGGTACTGAGTTGAAGCTCAGTACTCACACAAAAAAAAAAAAAGAAAAGAAAAAGAAAAAGAAAAAAGGGGAGTCTTTTGTCAGATATTATGAAAGAAAATTTGTTATTTGTTTACTAGTCAACAATGAAAAAGTACATTTATATAACACAAATCAATCAAGAATAGTCTTGCCCATTTATGATCCAAGTATTGGACTAAATTTATATAATTATTTTAAGGCAGAGGAAAATGATGTTCAAGCAATCCCTTACCATCAGCCTGCTTCTCCTGTTTTTTCACATTTTGGAAACAATTTCAACACCAACGACCTCTAATGCTACCGAAGACTCAAGTCCCAGGATGAGCCCTACTTCCAGAACAAGTCCAAATCTCAGCATAAGCCCAAATCCAAGGACAAGCCTAAATGATGTGACCAATTCAAATCCTAGAGAGAGCTTCAGTCCTAGGGTAAATCTGACTCTCATGACCACTGTAAATTCCCAGATAACTCTGAGTTCAAAGTTGACACAGATTTCCAATATAACCAAAAGTACTTTCATCTATATGACTATAAAGACTGTGAAAAATGGTAGTATGATACTCAATCCAATGTTCAACATTCACTTCCTTTTCTCTGTAATTATTTTGCAGTTTTATTTGTACTCAGGCTGAAGTAAACTTCAATTACCTGAATGGTCATTTCAGTTCCTTATTACCTGTTGAATGACAACAGATTACAAACTTTCAATTTACTACTTATCAAGTATCCTACTGTGATTTGGTTGTGTGCAATTTTTTTTAATGTGTAAGTTTAAACATGATATAGTCTCTTTGCTTATTAAAAAGTTGCACTATTTTATTAAAGGCAAAATAAGCAAAATGTCCTATTTGTCCTTTAAATGTTTGCAAAGCTGAATTAAAACTGAGCTGTTTATACTGAAGGTATGAAAAATTATGCAGTAGTATTTAATCAAAGGGAGGAGGTAGTAAATGAGGTAATTATTGGATAAGAGAAACTTTGTGTGTGTGTGTGTTTTTAAAATTAAACAGACCAACAGTCCTTTTCAAAACAGCATACCCATTTGTATTATCATATTTCATGAATGTGTAATTGTAATATGTTATTCTAGTGAGAAAGAGACTAATTCTGTTAACATTTATAATATAGAATACTGTCGCGCCAATGATAAAATTATCTTTCAAAAATGTTATCAAGTAGTTGAATAAAGGAGTTACAATTCCATAATTAAGGTTATGAGAACAATGTTTCTTGATAATGTCACTGCTTCCTTCATTCAATATTATCTTGAGTAAATTCTTGACTTGTGTTTCAAGTGGCGCTGTGGCTCAAGAGGTAGAGTACTAGCCTTGAGCTGAAGAGCTGAGGGACAGCACCCAGGCCCAGAGTTCAGGCCCCACAACTGGACCCCCCCCAAAAAAAATGTGCTCATAACTGTTGGCTGAAATTCTATGGTTATGACTATCTACGAAAGTTGATTTAGTACTTAGTATATTAACTATAATAGTTATGTTATTAATAGTAGAGTTAGGACCTTGAGGTTAGTTGTTTTTTTTTGGGCGGGGGGGACGGGGGTTGGTTGTGGGGTCTGAACTCGGCCTGGGCACTGTCTCTCAGCTTTCAGCTCAAGGCTAGAGCTCTACCAACTTGAGCCTCAGTGCCACTTCTGGCTTTTTTCTGCTTATGTGATGCTGTGGAATGGAGCCTAGGGCTTCATGCATCCAAGGCAATCACTCTTCCACTGAGCCACCTTCCCAGCCCTGGGATTAGGTTTTGAGTGCCATTCTGATTTTATTTTATTCTGTTGGTTTATATTCCTTTTTGGTGATCCTAGGAGTTGAATTCAGAGCTTTTAGCTTGTTAGGCAGACCACGTTGCCATACCCCCAGCTCTTTTTACTTTACTTGTGTTTATTCTGTGGGATTTATATCTGGGCTGGTCTGGGCTGAGCTGGTCTGGGCTAGACACATCCTATTTATGCTTCTCTTGTAGCTAGGATAACAGATGCACACCAACATCCCTAGATATTGTCTGAGTTAGTCTCAAACTTTATTTTTTTTGCCCAGGCTGGCTTCAAACCTCAGTCCTCCCAATTTCTACCTTTGAGTAGAGATTACAAGTACAATCACTGTCTAGTCTAATTCTGATCCTTACTAGTTATGCTACTAAATACATGACTCAGCAGGATAAACTGACTATAAATGAATCATTTGAGGTATTTATTAAATAAATTAGCTCTTGCCCCTAGATTTTAATGTGGCAGCTCAGGGTGAAAGCTGGGATTATAGATTAAAGCTTAAAATGCTAGGACTATAGACCTGATCTACTGACAAAATAGGGAAAAGTCAAAATATCTGACAATATTATAGTAAGATTAAGGGTGGAATACAAATATAGTTCATCTCAAAGGCAAAAGAAAAAGCAAATTATTCTAAGACAATTTAGAAACAGTGACTGATATTTGGTGAGAGGATTATCATAGTAAGGATAAAAGCAATTTTTGGATATCTGAATTACCCAATTTAAAAAGATTTCCTTCTTTCTCCTTTTGTTTTTTACCTTCCATACTGCTACTTCTCAATCTCAATTTGTTTCCTACAGAGAGGCAGGTTTTTACCACCCAGAGCCACTAAATCTACAGATACAATTCCTCAATTTCTATTAAATACGGGGTAATTAGAATAATCAAATCTTAATGAATAGCATAATTAACACTAAACTTAGTCACTAAGATTCCAAAGTGAGTGTTTTCTGTATTATATCACATTGTCCTAAAAGTTCAACTTGTGGCTTTATGTCAACATAGGAATTTATATCAAGTAAGAAGTAAAACTGATCAAATAACATCATAGACTAGTTAATAAAAGGCAGGCAGAGCCACCAGGTACAGTGGTCACATACCTATAATCATAGCCTTGGGAGAATTTATGGCCATCTGGGCTATATAACAAGCTCAAGGCCAGCCTAGATTACAAGGGAGACCTTGTCTCAAAAAAAATAAAAACAAAACAAAGGCTAGGGATTTAGGTCAATTGTAAAGTACTTGCCTAGCATACACAAGGTCCTGAGTGTGATCCAGAACCCTTCTCTTTTCTCCTATCCCCACAAAAGTCAGGCAGAATTATACAAAAAAAGACACATAGCAGGCATACCATTACAAACATCACTACTATCATGAAGGAGTAGCTTATCTAGAAGGTGTTATAGGAACTAGTCAAATAGACAATCATTTCAAGGCTGTTGCTTGGACCATCTACCAGCTTCAGAGTTCTACAAGTTCTCAGAAATAGGCTCTTAAAAGTTTCATTCTTTTTTTTTCTTTTTGCCAGTTGTAGGCCCTGAACTCAGAGCTTGGGTGCTGTCCTTCAGCTCTTCAGCTCAAGGCTAGTGCTCTACCACTTGAGCCACAGCACCACTTCCAGCTTTGTCTGCCTAAGTGGTGCTGAGAAATCAAAACCAGGGCCTCATGCATGCAAGGCAAGCACTCTACCACTGAGCCACCTTCCCAGCCCTCATTTCTTCTTGAAAATGAAGAAAAGCTTCTGATGATCATGTTTTAGGTACTAATAAACCAGAATATACTTGAAAATAAAGGTTCTTTGTCATTTTTCACTGATTTAATTAATCCATTGCAGGCAGTATTTTAAACCTCAAGTAGGAAAGGAAAATAACTATGTAAGTGATCTGAAAAGCAATTCCTAATATACTCAACAGCATTTAAAGACAAATGGTTCATTATCTAGCTATGCTCCCAGATAAATCTGTCTTCAAGTCCTATTAATCCAAAGTGGAGAGAGGGCGGGGAGGGAGGAATCAAAACTGCCGTGGCATTTCTCTACAGTGGTTGTCCTTTTCAAAACTTGGTTAAGAGAGACTAAAACGTACTGTTTCTTACCTTCGTGCAACATAATAAAAAATAGGGTTCCCTGCTTTGGAAGTGCCAGCTTGGTAGAAAATACTTAATGTTTTCAAAGCCTTGAACTCTTCTTTTTCATGTACTTGATGTCTAAAAGAAAAGAGATTTAGAAGCTTACATGCTAAATCAAAGATAAAATGTATTATAAAAGCAACAGGCTTTCTGAAGAGAAATTTGGCACCAAAAGCATTTTCATGATTCAAAGCTCCTCAATAAAATTTTAGCTAACAGAATCCAGAAACAAATAAAAAAAAAATCATACCAAGTAGGCTTCATCCCAGAGATGCAAGGTTGGTTTAACATACATAAATCCATAAATATAATTCATCATATCAACAGAGCCACGGTCAAGAATCACATGATTAACTCTATTGATGGAGAAAAGATTTTTGACAAAAATACAACACCCATTCATGTTAAAAGCTCTGGTGAAAATAGGAATAGAAGGAACATTCTTTAAAACAATAAAAGCCATATATGACAGACCAACAGCCAATTTCATACTAATTGAGGAAAAACTAAAACCAACTCCCCTAAAATAGGAACAAGGCAAGGATACCCATTCTCTCCATTCCTCTTCAATATAGTTCTGGAGTCCTTAACCAGAGCAATTAGGCAAGAAAAGAACATTAAAAGAATCCACATAGGGAAGGGAGAAATTAAACATAATCTTATACCTAAATGACCCCAAAAACTCCACTCCCAAACTCCTAGAACTTATAAACCACTTTGGCAAAGCAGCAGGATACAAAACCCACAAAAATCAGTTGCCTTTCTGTATACAACAATGTACAATCAGAAAGGGAAATCAGGAAAACAACCCCTTTCACAATAACCTAAAAAAAAAACAAAACCTAGGAATTAACCAAAGATATAAAGGACCTGTCTAATGCAAACTACAAAAAGTCTAAAGAAAGAAATCAGAGAGGACACCAGGAAATGGAAAGACCTTCCATGTTCATGGAGAGGTAGAATCAGTATCATGAAAATGGCCATACTGCAAAAAATGATATACAAATTTAATGCAATATCCATCAAAATCCCAATGACGGTCTTTACTGAAATAGAGAAAACAATCTAAAAAATTCATATGGAACAACAAACAACCTAGAATAGCCAAAGAAATTCTAGGCAAAAGAAACAACACAGGAGGTATCACAATACCAGATTTCAAGCTCTACTATAGAGCTATAATAACAAAAACAGCTTGGTATTGGCACAAAAACAGACCCAAAGACCAATGAAATAGAAAAGCCAGAAATAAAACCACATACTTAAGTCAGCTGATATTTGACAAAAGAGCCAAAGAGAGACAGTGGAAAAAACATAGCCTCTTCAACTACTGATGCTGGGAAAACTGTGCAGACACATGCAGAAAACTAAAAGTGGATTTTAGCCTGTCATCATGCACTAACACCAACTCAAAATGGATTAAAGATCTCAACCATCAAACCTGAAACTCTGAAACTACTGCAGGACAGAGTAGGAGAGACACTAGTACTTAGAAGCACAGGCAAGAACTTCCTGAACGAGTCCCAGGGTCACAACAAATTGGAGACTCAACAAGTGGAACTACCTTAAAATAAAAAATTTCTGCACAGCTAAAGACATAGCTATCAAACTAGAAAGACAGTCAACCAATTGGGAAAAAAATATTTGCCAGCAATATATCAGACAAGGGCCTAAAATCCATTATATACAGGGAACTCAAGAAACTAATCCCTCCCAAACCAATCATAAATGGGCAAGGAAGCTAAAGAGAGACTTCTAAGAAGAGATAAAAATGGCAAAGAAACATATGAAGAAATGTTCATCATCCCTGGCCATAAAAGAAATGCAAATAAAGACAACCCTGAGATACCACCTTACTCTGATGAGAATGGCCTCTATCCTAAATTCAGACAATTACAATTGCAGGTGGGGATGCAGAGAAGAAGGAACCCTATTGCACTGCTGGTAGTAATGTAAACTAACACAACCACTCTGGAAAGCATCCTGGAGGTTCCTCAGAAAACTAAATATAGGGCTGGGAAGGTGGTTCAGTGGTAGAGTGCTTGCCTAGCATGCATGAAGCCCTGGGTTTGATTTCTCAGTACCACATAAACAGAAAAGGCCAAAAGGGGTGTTATTGCTCAAGGGCTAGAGTACCAGCGTTGAGCAAAAGAAGCTCAGGGACAGTGCCCAGGCTGTACGTTCAAGCCCCAGGACTGGGGAAAAACAAAACAAAACAAAACAAACAAAACAAAACAACTAAATATAGACCTTTCCTGGGCAGACCAGTCCTAGGAACCAGGATACAAGGACACATGTCCATGTTCATTGCTGCACAGTTCACAATAACCAAGACATGGAAACAATCCAGATACCCCACTACAGATGAATGGATCCAATGGAATATTATGCAGCCATTAGACAGGACAAAATAATGGCATTCACAGAGAAATGGGTGGAACCAGAACAGATCATGTTGAGCGAAATAAGCCAAAATCAGAGAGACAAACAGCACATGGTCTCCCTGTTATGTGGATGTTAAATTCAAAACACAATGAGATATGACAAAGTAAATAGGACTCAAGAAACAAAGGACCTCTTCTTAATTTGTCGTATCATTTTTAGATGACTCCATGTTCTTGACCTCATATATACTATATACATTTGCACAGCTAAGGAAAGCTAAGAGGAGGGTACAGAATCAGAGGGAAACAGGTGAAAAAATACAACGGAGGGGCCCATCAGCTGCAATGGACATTGATGATGATGAAAGAGAACTAAGCAACTCAAGGGCAGTGATGGGAGGGAGGGAATGAGAAAAAGAGAGAATAGCTTACAGCAAATAGCTTAAGCAAAAGGAAAGAAATTTATGTATCACCTGATTTAGAAAAGATAGTTGTAGTATCAAAGTTTGTAGAGTTCATAAGCTTTATAGACCATGATAATGACAATTTGCCTTGTGAAGGTTAAAATGTGGTTGTGATTTTAAGCTAAGTACCACTATCCCACAGTATTGTGAAATTTGTGAAATTTATGTAATCACTTAATCTCAATAAAGAAAAAGAAAGTTTTATATTTTGCCAGGTGTCAGTAACTCACACCTGCAATCCTAACTACTCAGGAGGCTGAAATATGAGGAGCCCAGTTTGAAGCCAGCCTGGGCAGGAAAGTCCCTGAGACTCTTTTTTTTTTTTTTTTTTGGGGGGGGGGGGGGTCCAGTTGTGGGGCCTGAACTCTGGGGCGCTGTCCCTCAGCTCTTCAGCTCAAGGCTAGCACTCTACCACTTGAGCCACAGTGCCACTTCCGGCTTTTTTCTTTTTGCTTATGTGGTGCTGAGGAATCAAACCCAGGGCCTCAGGCATGCAAGGCAAGTGCTCTACCACTGAGCCACCTTCCTAGCCCCTCCCTGAGACTCTTAATTCCATAAACTACTCAGAAAAGGCCAGAAGTGGCCCTGTGGCTCAAATGGTAGAGCATTAGCCCTTGAGCAAAAGGTCAGGGACAGACAGGCCTTGAGTTCAAGCCCCAGGACCAGAAAAACAAAAAAGTTTTATATTTTTCTACTATGTAATTCTCAGTTAGGTAATGTGAAACTTTTCTGTGGAAAATACTCCCTAACTGTATATGAATAAACACTGGTTACTGAGGAAGTTCTAACAGAGCTAAAAATAAAAACTAAGTCAAAAGTGGAGGTGTGTAGTTCAAGTGGTCAAGTAATAGCTAAAGGAGAGCCAAATGCCCTGAGTTCAAGTCCCAGTATTGGCACAAGCATGTGTGTGTACACATACACACAAAGTTGAAAAGGATATTACAGATTCATGTTATTTTTTTTTTTTTTTTTTTTTTTTTTTTTTTTTTGGGTCGGTCGTGGGGCTTGAACTCTGGGCCTGGGCGCTGTCCCTCAGCTCCTCAGCTCAAGGCGAGCGCTCTACCACTTGAGCTACAGCGCCACTTCCGGTTTTCTGGTGGTTTATTGGAGATAGGAGTCTCACGGTCTCTCCTGCCCGGGCTGGCTTTGAACCGCGATCCTCAGATCTCAGCCTCCTGAGTAGCTAGGATTACAGGCGTGAGCCACCAGCGCCCGGCTCATGTTATTTTTAAAAAATTTTAGCAATTTTAGCTCCTCATGAAGGAAATAAGAGTTAAAGTCTTCTTGTAAGTTCTTTTATGTATTAATATATTTTAGTAATATAAATGAGCCAGAATCCTATGTACAAAAATAACCTATGTGTAACATAAAATGATTAATAACAGACACTTACAAAGCAAGGCATATTACAACCAAATCTGCAATGTGAACCAACTTCATTTTGTTGGTGGTACTTGGGTTTGAACTCAAGGCCTTATGCTTGCCTGACAGAAACCTCTTGAGTTAATGACATCCCTAGTAAACTACCCTCTAAACAGCAGCTTCTCCAGTAAACATTTTTTGCTTCTGGAATATGATATAAATGAAGCATTCAACTCCAAGCCACTATGGAGCCCTTACTAATTATAAAAATACCATGAGAGGTACTTTAAAATGTAAAGGATTTAGAATAAAGTGGAATTCAGTGGCAGATTACATGTCTAGCAAGACCCTGGGTTTGAGCCGCATACTAAAAGAAAACAAAAAGACAAAAAAAAAAAAAAGAACTAAAAGATTAAACAAACCACCTTCACTGTAACATCAGCATATCTAGGAGTAAGAATCACAAACTAAATCCCTCCAAATCAAATTTCAAACAAATGCCCAAAGAAGTGTTATAGCAATATTTTCTTAATCTTAGTCTAAAACAAGTTAAAACCATTGTAACTTTCATAAGAATTCTGAAGAATAGTCTAATACTGCAGCAGAGAGTCTAGCACTTAAAACCAAAAGACCCATGAGTCAGTTGTGTGAACATAGGCAAATCAATTATTCATATTGAGTTACATTTTCCATAACTATAATATGAAACTAGTATCGTCTACATATCTTCATTAAGTATTAATTGCAAAAACAGACCAAAGCAAGATAATAAGCTATTAGTTAGCCAAACACTACTGTTTTTATAAGACAAGATGTGTAATTTAGCACTATATACATTTCATATTTAGGACAGGAGAAAAAAGATGGAATATAAAACATGTTCAAGTTATTACTAGGTACATCTTTCTGGATAATCTATCAAAAATGCAAGAATATTTAATAAGCAGCCTGGTGGTAAACTTTGTTAATCAAAAAGAAAGCAATCAACACTTCAAAATTGTGCTTTACCTAGTCATAAATTCTTCAAACTTTGAACTGGTAAGGTTAAGGCTGGACCAATGTGTATCTGCCACAGGCTTGTGCTCTGGAGGACCCAGGTATGCAAGAAGTGTTGCCATCTTATCAAAAGGTCGTCTTCCAACAGCTTTATGATCCCTAGATAAAGCAAACTACTTAGAAAGTAGTAGATCACATTGAACAGTACAACGTATTTCTTTAAACTGTTATTTGTTGCTTTTCTTCTTATTGACGGTTCCTTTTATTTGCAAACACCACCAAAAAGACCTCATGGGTGCATGGGTGTAGTGGTGGTGCCTGCCAGCAGTATCAGTTTCTCAGGAGATGAAAACAGAGAGCACTGTGTGCAAAAAAGTTGGGTCAGGACACTCTCCCACCTAGTCTCAACAGATAAGCTAGATACGGTACATGAGAGGTACAGGTAGGAGTACAAAAAGTGTGAGACTCTATGCAAAAACAGTAATGAAAAAACAAAGAAGAGGGGGTAGGGAGT
Source organism: Dipodomys spectabilis (assembly GCF_019054845.1). Lineage (NCBI taxonomy): Eukaryota > Metazoa > Chordata > Mammalia > Rodentia > Heteromyidae > Dipodomys > Dipodomys spectabilis. The sequence continues at coordinate 3,470,374 of NW_024870681.1, read as the reverse complement.
GTTTTGGCCCAACAACAGAGCACCAAAGAAGAAAGATCTAAGTTTAACTCCTGTATCATTCTCAATCACCAAAACACTTCAGGGATCATAAGTATATGCTGAAACATGTTTAATAATATGGCCATTTCCTATGCTATAAAATTCACATTTGATTCAAATTTAAGTGTTCTGTAGAATTCACAACCATTATCTAATATGCCATAAATCAGAATTTTTTTTTTTGGGGGGGGGGGTCTGGTCATGGGGCCTGAACTCTAGGCCTGGGCAGTGTCCCTCAGCTCTTCAGCTCAAGGCTAGCGCTTTATCACTTAAGCCACAACACCACTTCCGGCTTTTTTCTTTTTGCTTATGTGGTGCTGAGGAATCAAACCCAGGGCCTCAGGCATGCAAGGCAAGCGCTCTACCACTGAGCCACCTTCCCAGCCTCAATAAATCAGAATTTAAAATTAACATTCTCATCTACTTTCTCTCAGGATAAGAAGAATCAGTCTTAGCAAATCAATGTTTAGAAAATGGACATGTTTATTCAGGAGAATTTGGTGAATTTAAATTTTCTTTTCAAGCAAGGGTCTTGATACATAGCTCAGGCTGATCTTCTTGTCTCCACCTCCCAAGTACTAGGGTATAGGCATGCACTACCACCTCCAGCTCAGAAATCTGAATTTTCGGGCTGGGAAGGTGGCTCAGTGGTAGAGCGCTTGCCTTGCATGCCTGAGGCCCTGGGTTCAATTCCTCAGCACCACATAAGCAAAAAAAGAAAAAAGCCAGAGATGGCGCTATGGCTCAAGTGGTAGAGCCCTAGCCTTGAGCTGAAGAGCTGAGGGACAGCGCCCAGGCCCAGAGTTCAGGCCCCATGACCGGACCCAAAAAAAAAAAAAAAAAAAAGAAATCTGAATTTTCAGTAACTATTGAATATGTAAAATAATATGTACTAATAATGAGATACTATTTCATAAGCACAATTATTCAAAATAATGTCAACTTTGATGAGGATACACATAAAGAAATATTGTTACATAATCCTGTCGAAGTGCAAAATTAGCACACATACTAATAAGCTAAATAAATCTCAAATAGAATGCTGCCTGAAGAGGTTATATCATTGTTATAATTTCTTTTCTTTTGATTTGGTACCAGTCCTGTAACTTCCAGCTTTTTGGGGTGGTTAACTGGAAATAAAGATTCTCACAGAATTTCCAGCCCAAGCTGGCTTGAAATGCCATCCTCATATCTCAGCCTCCTGAGTAGCTAGGATTATATAGTGCGAGACATTGGTGCCCAGCTCAATTACTGCTATAATATTTTAAAACATACTAAATTGTTACAAAGAACTGCAAGTTCCTTAGTCACATAAATGTGCAGAACAGTATAAAATATATCCAAGAAGCATGCCCACTAGGTTTTAGAAAGTAGGTATGTCTACAGAAAGAAGCACAGAAATGGTATTGTTGAAAAGAAGCCTTTACATACGTGTGTATATAAAATTTTTCCCTCTCAAAACATGAAATGTTATAAAAACCTGATTAATACAGAAAAATGTATGTTGGCTGAGCATCCCACGGTTCACACCTATAATTGTAGCTTTTCAGGAGGTTAGATGTGGAAATTGTGGTTTAAGGCCAGCCTGGTCAGAAAGGTCTGTGAGATTCTTCAATTAATTAGCAAAAAGCTCAAACCCCAGAGTAACAGCTAGGAGCATGAAAGCTAATCAAGTGGGATATCCTAAATTTAAGCCCTGGTAATGACAAAAAAAAAAAATGTTAAAGCTAGGTGAATCCGTTACTGTCTGTACTTTTTGGAATCATGTGGATAGAGCATCTTCCTTTTCTATTTTAGGAGCATGCATCATTAATGTCCATGTCTACTTCAATCCACTTACAATTCATAAAGGATGAAACTCCCACTGCCTTGGCTCTATGGTCTCCTAATTTTCTTACAAATGAGCAAACCATTTTTATTGGTCTGAATGCAACTTACTTTTGAAAAGGAACTCCCTATACTTAGGAATCTGAGCCCTTTATAAACATATATACACTAAAAAGGACACCAAGTTATTTATGCTACAAAGAACTTTGATGAAAACATAATGAAGTTAATTCAATTATTGGGTATTTTCTGTAAAAAGCTTTATCTCCTTCCTTCCTCTCTCCCTCCCTTTTCTTGTCTTTTCCTTTCTCTTCTCTTTCTCTCTTTTTCTCTTTCTGTATATTTATTATCAGAACTTGAATTCAAAGCCTTACACTTGCTAGGCAACCAACCTTCTACCCTTTTTGCTTTAGTCATTTTTTAGATAAGAGTCTCGAATTTCTACCCTGGCTGACCTTGGACCACAAAACTACCTATGTCTCCCAAGTAGCAGGACAAAGTTAATTCAAGATCATGTCTCAAAAAAGAAGCCAGTGAGGCAGAGGCAAGCGGATCTCAGTGTAAGGCTACATAGGCAAAGTTACTGTGTAACCCTATCTGAAAAGCAAACTAAAAACAAAAGGATAAAGCACTTGCTTAGCAAGCATGAGGACTTGAGTCTAATCCCTAGTACCATACATGAAAAAAATCAGTAATATTTATAGTTTTTTTAAAATTTCATATGATTTAACCATTGGCCTTATTTTAAAAGTCCAGCCAGGCACTGGTGGCTCACACCTATAAACTTAGCAACTCAGGAGGCTGAAATCTGAGGACTGCAGTTAGAAGCTAGCCCCAAAGTATAGTCTATGAGACTCTTTTGTTCATTAAACTACAAAAAAAGCTGGAAACAAAACTAACTCAAGTGGCAGAGGACTAGTCTTGAGCAAAAGCAGCTCAGGAACAACACCCAAGAGCAAAGTTCAAATCCCAGGCCCAGAACCAAAAGAAAGAAAAGTTCATGTCTCTTTCCAAATCCTAATTCTTATTGCAACAAGATGCAAAGCAAAAGGCACTATTCATGACCAATTGTTTAAACTTAGTATTTGGTTTCCCCATGACTGAGAAATCGTACCTGTTGCTGGAAAGGTATTGCCCAATTTTTTCTTGGTTGTTCCAAAGCAGACGATGTAAAGCAAGCACATTGCCATCACTGATGAAGGAAAGACTATGGTTTACTGCATCACTTGTGGGACAATCTGATGCCATATCAAGGAAAAACCTTTAAAAAGCAAAGTGAGTAGAATTTTCAACACAAAATATACTCATACCTATGTGTGAATTAAATTGATACAAAATATAATTTGTGAAGTTACTGAGATTACAAACACAAGAAGCTTGTTCACATAGTGATTGTCCTTAAACCAAGCAAAAGAACAAGGAGAAATTTAACTTTAAATTATAGTACCTGGCTTCAGCTTCAGAATAGGCTCTGAAGTCAGAGAACTACAAAATTAGATAGATGAAATCTGGAAAGAAGGTAGTATTTTACAGACAAAGAGAGAGAGCTACAGATCAAATTAAAGACCACCCCTGTCTCCAGCAAAGTTACAAAGCCTGTCTATCCTAGCCAGGACCAGAACCTTGGTTCTTTTAACTATGGAAAGTCCATTTGTTAGAATCCAAATCCTCTGCTGCTATTCACTCCCTCCAATACAGCTTGTTGTTCAGCAATATACCTCCTAAGCTCTAATGTCCCCAGCAGAAAGAACTGGAATTCTGAACTGTACAAGGCAATTTAGATTTTAAGAAGCCTTAGAGTTACACTGTTGAAAAGTAGAATTCTGGCATTAATTTACATCAATAAAGCACTTTTTCATAAATTACCTAATTTGTTTCTTCAAAAATAACTCAGTAAAAGACAGTATTATCCCTAGTTTACCATTAAGTCAACTCAGATAAAAAGTAAAGACAGTATTATCCCTAGTTTACCATTAAGTCAACTCAGCAAAAAAGTGAAGCAATTGGTTAAGTTATAGAAATCTAAAAGCATAAAGCCTCAACAGCTCACTTATTCATAAGATCTTATGACTTTTTACATTAATTGGCTTAAACAGCAACTTTATAATGTACATACAACTCCAAACAATATCAAAAATATTCTAACACCAAAAATTTTAATTATACACTATTATGTATAACCCTTACCAATTTGGTCTGCTTTTAAGGAAAGGAATCTGTCTTACTCCCATATTATAGCAAACTCAAGTTCTTTATTTTAGACATATCAAAAATCTCTCCTGGCTTTCAATTTAAGAAACTATCACCAAATTCACTTCATGACCTTTTTTTTATAATAAGAATACATTCTTAGAAAGGAAAGAAAAAGCCTACAGAAAAACTTAATATAGATCAGGTACATGGATATCATTAAGTGAACTTGACTTGACTGAAACAGCAACTGACGAAGATCTGGTTGCTTACCTTCGTGCCAAATCAAAGTTGCTTTTCACAAAATCATTAAAAGGCCGCATATGTTCTTCTTTAGTGAAGAGAACATGATTGGCAATACTCTGAAGTATCTAAATAAACAGTCACAAATAATCAGAATATTTACCATATGATATTGATAATTAACTTATCATTTAAAAAAGATGAATTGTCTAATACAATTTCTACTGGCAATTAAAATCTGTTTCTTATTCTGTTAGTCTAGATATTGTTTCTACTCTTTCCACCTACAATAATTACATACATATATTTTAAAACATACACACCATATATTTAAATATTTAAATGCATTCTAATAAGAGATTCTATAGTCAACATTTTGGTCTCCATTTAAAAATTCCAGAATTACACAGAAAACTATCTTCAGAAGCTGGTATTTGTTAATGTAGTTTTCTATGACAGAAGGAACCTGCCTAATGAATTACTCGGTAAGATAACCAAATTAAAACAAAACCATAATTGAAATATACATGACATTTCAAAGTAAATTAATGTCAGAATTCTACTTTTCATCAGTATAAATCTAACGGTTCTTAAATTCAAAAGGATCTATTATGAGTATACAAAACTGAAAATTTAGTCAGAAAGGAAATTCGAGGCAAACAGATTATCAAAATAATTCACCTTTGACATTAGCTTCAAGCCTCTTTCAATTCTAGGTGGTGGTTTTTTATCTAAAATCCCTGCTTCATATGGTGAGACAATGGCAGGATTGATAAATCTGAGGAACATGGCACTTCCTACTGCACCGATGCTGTTCTGAGGGAAACGTTGGCTAACCACCTAAAAACAAGGAGTTGAGAATTAAGTATAAGGCTGAATTAAAATAAAGAAATGGAACCAAAGAGCTCAAAGGTCAAACTTGGCTCAAAAACTTAATCCTCACAATGATACTTTCCTATTTTTCTCCTCCAAACATTAGAAAACAAAGTTTATCCTTAACTATATAATCTTACATCATTTTCAAGCACAATGTACTTATTATAATAGGAAAACTCCTTGAGGACTGAAAAAAAAGATCTTATTTTATCATTAGTGTATATACTACAAGTCAGATGAACAATAAAAATATTCAATTTCACACAAAGATTAACATTTTAAAAGATTAATAAATGTGGAAGAATGGTCAATTTTTATAAGGTGAAGCTAAGTTTCCAATAGCACATACCCTAAATATCCCACAAGTAAGAGTAAACATTTCCACTTTGTTGTTTACCATAAACACATGATTAAAAAAAAAAAATCTTGCCATACACAATTTTTTTTCATTGACTGCTACTAGAAAAGACATCTCACTTCCAAGCAATGCTACTTACTGCCAGTTCCCTCCTTCAATAGCATGCTTTCCAATATAAGCACCTTCCTATTACTAAAACAATTGGAGAAATGCACATTCTTGGAGACCTAAAAGAAAAAGAGGATCTCCCAAAACAGACTGCCTGTGTCTACCTCAATCTACAATTCTGCCAAATAAAAAAAAAAAAAATCAAGGAAACTGGAAATGGTTGGCCATGCTATAAAGAAACATGACCCTGTCATCTAAAATAGAATGATATAGGGAGCGGCACAAGCTTACAATCCTAGTACTTGGGAAGTACAGGCAGAAGAATTTCAAATTTGAGGCCAGCCTAAGACTACACAGACCCCTCCCCTCCCAAAAAAAAAATTCCTCTTGAAGGAAATATTAAAAGTGTACTGTTGGATTGGATAAAGTGAATAACTCCCATCTCTTTCCAGGGCCCTTTATTTTAACTTAATATATTAAAATAAAATTATATTGAAATTTTATTTTTATATATACTTATATAAATATATAATATATATAACATATATATATTATATATTTTATCTTTTATATTTTTTTCATTTGATATGGCTAACTTGATATGCCAGCTAGTAATTATAATGATGAAATTCAATATTCTGGGACTTCAGAGATAAATCTTTGTTTTTAAGGATACTGAGAAGGGGTGGGATGAGAAAATGGGATGTATGTGCAGACTATACTATTACAATTCTACTCTTCTTCACTAGGCCTCAATAAAGTAATACTTTGTGTCATGAATTCACATAGCACACTAACTTTCTTTGTGTGTGTGTGTGGGAGGCGTGGTTGTGAGGAAATGTGTCAGTATTGGGGCTTGAACTCAAAGTCTAGGTGCTATCCCTGAGTTTTTTTTAAAGCTAGAATTCTACCACTTGAGCCACAGCTATACTTCTGGCTTTTTTGGTAGTTAGCTGGCAGTAAGAGTCTAAGGGACTTTCCTGCCATAGCCACTTCAAACTGCAATCCTCAGATCTTAGCCTCTCGAGTAGCCAAAACTGAGCCACTGTGCTCAGCTGCACTGCACTGACTCATTTCAAATGTGTAGTTCTGGATTACCTTGAATTTCACATGACTATCACAGCTGCTAAGAAATTAGTAAAAATAAGGTGATTTTTTTTTTAAGCTTAAGAAAGTCTTTGTAAGAGGTAACAAGTGAGGTATGTTCTAAGTAATATATTCTCACCTTCAAGTACACAACATGGCTTAGTGAACTTTTTTTGGTATTAAATTCTTTGGGTGCTTGTTGCATGAAAAACACTAAAATAAGGAGAAACTAAGGAAGATGGCTAAATATGGTTAACAGAATGGCTTTAAACCTTAAATACTACTTATTTTTGGCTGAAATGTAGTTTTAGCTAGAGAATTAAGAAGAAAAGTCAAAGTTTTTACTAACCAATTACAGTATTTAACTTTTTGAAGACTAGAAACCTCTTTGATAAAATGCTAAAAAAATAAATGTACCCACCCACAAAATTCCATCATATCATTTCAGAATATTCAGAGACAACCAATGATAACCAAGTAATTCTGACAGAACTTCCCAATAGGTATTTTTTCCTTTAATTAAAAACAAAACCTAGCCGGGCACCGGTGGCTCAAGCCTGTAATCCTAGCTACTAAAGAGACTGAGATCTGAGGATCACGGTTCAAAGCCAGCCCAGGCAGGAAAGGCAGTGAGACTCTTATCTCCAATAAACCACTGAGAAAACTGGAAGTGGCACTGTAGCTCAAATGGTAAATCGCTAACCTTGAGCTGAAGAGCTGAGGGACAGTGCTCAGGCCCAGAGTTCAAGCCCCACGACCAGCAAAAACCCAACCAGACAAACAAACAAAAAACTCTACAAGACCTTAAAGCCTTTAAGGAGTGAGCAAAAGGTAAAAGATCAAAAACTGCACTTCCGGGGAGAGAGTAAAGTGGAAGGGAAGGATGTATATGTGCTGGGCACCGATACACAAGCTAAGCACAGAGTCTATCATAGAATCCATATCCTTCCAACCTCCCAAACTGCTTATCTTTAATTTTAAGTAGGTTGTTTAAAAATAATAGTAATATACTCAGTTTAACCCATTAAAATTTGAAATAGTTTTTAAAGGTTTTTAAGAAAGGTTTTTTTCAAGAACTAGTTGATTTATAAAATTCTTACTTTTGGAGATAATGTCTCATAAAAGTCAATAATTCAGAGAACTTATAAATAAAAAAATTTCAAGTAACTACTTATTGACTTCAAGTAGAATAAAGGTCTTATAAAGTATGACTTACATTGAGGCTTGATTTATATAAAATAGTACTGAGCTTGAGGATTTAAGAAAAGTTTTAATCAATCACTTCCCAAAAGAGTATCATAAGGTTTATGAAAGGTAAACTCTCACCATCTTCCACATGTTGAAAAATAACTCATGTCAACATTCATTTCATAGCTGAGGAATGAACTATTTCAAGTATCCCATAAACATGTACCTTCCTGAAGGTACTATCTATACTTTAGTGGCTAAAACTTGATTTAAAAAAAAAGATAAATCAATATTAAGAGGAATGTTGTGTATCAAGATCAGGAGTCATTTAAAAAGACTTTTTCTTTCACCAGTAAGTAACATCAACATAATTTTACCTGATAAATGTAGTCAAGTTTTTTTTTGTTTTTGTTTTTTTTGGGGGTCCAGTCCTGGGGCCTGAACTCCGGGCCTGGGCGCTGTCCCTCAGCTCTTCAGCACAAGGCTAGCGCTCTACCACTTGAGCCACAGCACCACTTCCGGCTTTTTTTTTCCTTTTTGCTTATGTGGTGCTGGGGAATCAAACCCAGGGCCTCATATGCAAGGCAAGCGCTCTACCACTGAACCACCTTCCCAGCCTCATGTAGTCAAGTTTTTGCTCCTTAATTTTTATTCTATAAAAATCTAACTGAAGCTGGGTGCTGGTGGCTCACACCTATAATCCTGACTACCCAGGAGGCTGAGATCTGAGGATCACAGTTCAAAAGCCAGCCCAGCTAGGAAAATCCATAAGACTCTTATCTCCAATTAACCACCCGAAAATCAGAAGTGACCCTATGGCTCAAGTGGTAGAAGGCTGGCCTTGAGCTAAAGAGCTAAGGGACAGCACCCAGGCCCAGAGTTCAAGCTCCACGACCGACCACTCACACACACACACAAAAAAAATCTAATTGAATTCAAAATACATTCTACATATAAAGTCACTGGGCCAGTCCCAGTGTTCAATGGTAAAGGCTGAATTACATAATGCAAATAAATATTTATAAACCATATATCAGTAAGAAGATCACTACCCACCTTAAGCAGAATACTTCCCTAGTAAATCAATTATATATTACATGTTGAAGTATAATGTGCAGAATTATCTGTAATATGATTGCATAACTGAACATCACAAGCTAGAACCTTTTCTATTTCACATATTCCAAAGAAAATCAACTTGCTCTTGAATGAAAAGATTAGATTTTGTTAAGAAAACTCTAAAAATTGACATTTTAAGTTTATATGACTGTACTCTAGAAGATCTTCATACTCTAAAAAATGCTCAAATTACCAATTAGATTCCTCTTATTTCTCACATCACCTGAGAAATACATTCCAAAACTTAAGGTTACACTGAAACTTACAAAAAAAAATCTGAAAATAACTATTAAAAACAACGAAAAAATTCCAAGGAACAATTTAGGCAAAAATCTTAATAAATAAAGCAATGTTAGGGAGGCTAGAAAACATGCTCTGGAGAAACACAAAAAGGCAGAATTTTAATTTATGTGATACACTACATAATGGCATTAGTATAACACAGAACAAAAAGTGTTAGAAACAGTAATTTCAACAGTGATAGTGTATATTGTATTAAATCCACATACGCTTAGAATTAGAAAGCTACAGCATTAGACGGAAATGTTTTAAAGCATGAAGGCTATTCAATTGAATCCACTCATTTATAAGTGACCAAATGTACTTATGCTCAAAAGAAAACCTTGAACATAAGAAAAGTAAATGAGGGGCTAGAAGATGGCTCAGTGGTAGAGTGTTTGCCTTGCATGCATGAAGCCTGGGGTTCAATTCCTAAGCACCACATAAGCAGAAAAAGCCAGAAGTGGTGCTGTGGCTCAAGTGGTAGGGCGCTAGCCTTGAGCTGAAGAGCTGAGGGGCAGCGTCCAGGCCCAGAGTTTAGGCCTCATGACCAACAAAAATAAATAAATAAATGAATCTAAATATCAATAAAGTTCTACATTTAAAAGTTGTATGTGGGGTGGGGCACTGGTGGCTCATGCTTATAATCCTAACTACTCAGAAGGCTGAGATCTAAGGCTCACAGTTCAAAGCTAGCCAAGGAAGGGAAAGTTCATGAGACTCTCATCTCCAATTGACCACCAGAAAACTGGAAGTGGAGCTCAAAGTGGTAGAGCACTAGCCCTGAGCACAAAAGCTAAGGGACAGCTCCCAGGTCCTGAGTTCAAACCTCATGACACAATAAATGACCTATGAGAAGCTTCACTGTACATAAAACTATAAGATAAAAGGTAAAAGTTTAAGTCAGATAAAGAATGAATTTTAAATTCTTTCTTTTTTGGGGGGGTGGGGGGAGGGTCCAGTGGCGGGGCCTGAACTCTGGGCCTGGGCACTGTCCCTCAGTTCTGAATTCAGCTGAAGGCTAGCGCTCTACCACTTGAGCCACAGCACCACTTCCAGCTTTTTTCTTTTTGCTTATGTGGTGCTGAGGAATCGAACCCAGGGCCTCATGCATGCAAGGCAAGCACTCTACCACTAAGCCACCTTCCCAGTCCAAATTTTAAATTATTTCTTTTAAAGAAAACTACCTGCTTTCTAAAGTTTCTGTTCATCTTTTTCCACAATCATTTGGATTGTATGAATAAATATAAAACCAATTTGATAAGGATGAGTCAAAGTGACAGACAACTATGTACTTTAAATGAATGTACATTGTAATTTGGATAAATCCCATCCACTGAATTATGACTATCATAATTTTCTACCTATCAAATCAGGTTCAGTTCACAGTCGCAAGGAATTTATTTTTATCATGTCTGCAAAATAAAGCATTTCTAGTCTTCCTTTCACCATAATAATTTAATATTGATTTTTACTGAGGTAAAAGTAGTTTTACCATTAAAATTTTTATAATTGAAAGCACAAGTATCTAAATTCTAGCTCAAACTGTTTAGATAAAAAGATAGGAGTAAAAATTATAAAATTTAGGAAGTTTCAGATTCGATTTAGAAGGTGAGATTTTTTGCCAGAGCTCTTGACTAGCATGCGCAAGACCCCTGCATGCAATCTTTATTTAGTACTGCAAAAAAAAAAGGTAGACACTTTCCCCCAGATGCACCTAACAATTAGGAAAATCTTTCACTTCTATAAAAGACTCATATGACCTGCAAACAAGAAGCAAGAATGAAGACAGCATTTCCTGAGGCCTTGAAATTAAGTTTCTTTTGTATTCATTTATAATTTTAAATAATAATAATGAAATTAGATCAAGGATATTCAATGCAACAAATGCCCACAAAATACCTTTGGGATAAATCAAACCAAAGGAACACAGAGAATGTTTCAATATAACTTAATTCCAGGGTTAATTGAAATGAAAGCTATTTTGTGCCAGAATTAGTAGAATGATTTTACAGTGAAGGTCAAATAGGCTGAAGTGAAGATGTTCTTAACAAACAGCAAAAGATTTTTGGTTTTGCTTTGAAAGAAACAGCTGATAAAAAGTTCTCCAAACTTACTGATTTTTTGTTTTCCTTTTTTTCTTTTACTGTAGCTTTATTCAGTAGGGAGTGGCAAGTTGCCTACAGAACAGAGATGAGCACAAACAAGTCACAGCACCAACTACATACAGCAACGAAAACAATGTTGGCTTGTACATAAATTACACAATAGAATGTAACACAAATGGAATTAACAAAAATCAGAAATCAACTGAATTTGAGGGATGAATTTTAATTCCAAGTTTTAAGTTTTATTATATTTTAAAGCCAAACACTCACTAAGTAGCAAGAAATGTTGCGACTCAATCATGTCTACTATTTCTGGCTATAAATTACAGAAAAGCTTTTCCCAAGTAAATTTGAAGACATACAATATTTACATTTTAATAAATTCCTAGCATTTAATAAATTTTACATGAAATGTTCATTAAAAGATCACATACAAAAACCATTTTGTGTCTACATGTTATTTTCCTCTGATATGTAAAAGATACTTCTCTGTGTATCCTTCAATTGACTTAAAGTATCTGGCATTTAAGATACTGCTCTCTAAAATAAAAATTAAATGGCTAAATACAGTAGATAAATTTAGAGATTCAAAATTAAAATTTTCTCTCTCTACGAGAGATTACTCTTAACATTTCACATATTTTTTAATGTTGTCGACGTTAGATGTTCTGCAATACTGGGGAGAAGAATGTTATCAGCTCAACTAGAAAAAAAGGCATTAATTAATGTTAAAGTTAGGGAACTGCAGAGATAATTAGAGAAAAAACACAAGCCTGCTTAAAACATAAGCCTACTTTTCACTTATTAAAACTATCAGAATGTATCTCCCCCTCCCAAAAATGCACTCATCATAACCTACAGATGTATTCATTTAATATCTCAAAGCTCCTTATAAGAGTTTTTCAAAAATTAAAGACTTTGAACTGGACTATACCAGACAGAATGTTTTTGGGGGTTTTTTTGTGCCAGTCCTAGGGCTTCAACTCAGGGCCTAAGTGCTATCCTGGAGCTTTTTTGCTCAAGGCTACTGCTCTATCCATTGAGTCACAGCTCCACTTTTGCCTTTTCTGGTGCTTAATTGGAGCCAAGAGTTTCATGGATTTTCTTGCCTGGGCTAGCTTTGAACCATGATATTCAGATCTCAGCTTCCTGAGTATCTAGGATTACAGGCACGACTCACTTGTGCAGAGCCAGAATGCTATTTAACTATTTAAAAAATCAAACAAGAATCATTTAATCTATATAATTTATATGCATCCAACACCATGACCCTAATAACATGAGCTTAAAAGTTAGTTTAACACCCACCCATGTAATTATGTGTAACCTAAATGCCAAACACCCTTCTAGACACTGAAAGATAAATGATTCAAATTTTAGGAACCATGCAAATATGACATTATATATATATATTTTCAACAGTGTACAATCATAATTTATAGCCTTAAAATTCTGTGTAAATCACTTACTGGGGAAAGATGACATTCAGACTCTTTTGTCTCAGAGTTCTCTCACCATTACCATAAAAAAAAAATCCATTCCAGAAATATTTTTTTCTTTATTCCAAACTATTACGAGTGGATACAAATACACATAAAAAATAACCTAATAAATCTGACACACATTCACATTTAATTATTCCTGTAAGACTTTAACCCAGTCCACTAAATAAAAAAGGCATACAACAAAGCAAGTTAAGCATGATTCAAAAAGATGTAGAGGCCAAAACATAACTTAAGTAAAAAGAGCTAAAACTCAGCCAAGTTTATTACCTAATAAAACTCATTTAGTTTATTGTTAGAACCCCAAAAAGCAAGAGCCATGTTTACCAAAAGGAGAGGGAGGATCACTATCCCTCCCAATAGAACATAAAAGTACAAAGGTACCATTATGTTATTGCTAGGTCAAAAGGGCAGGTAAATGCCAAACACAGAAGATGAATACAAACAAAATAGAAAACCAAAAGGAAAAAGTTTGGAACAAGACTCAATGAAAAAATATATTTAGATCATTTTCCCCTATCTTTTTCTTTCACTGGAAAATGTAGAATTCCTAATTATTTCTCGTTTATTAAAAACAAAACTTTATGATGGGAAGAAGGGAATAAGAGGGAAAAAGGGAACAGCTTACACTAAGAAAAAGCAAAGCAATGTACATATCACCCGATTTGGAAGAAATTGTTGTACTATCAAAGTTCATAAAATTTACAAACTTTATAGACCATGATAATGACAATTGGCCTTATGAAGGTTAAAATGTGTTTGTGACTTTAAGTATTACTATCCTACAACACTGTGAAATTTGTGAAATTTGTGAAATTTGTGTAATCAATCTCAATTTAAAAATTATTTTAAAAAAACAAAACTTTATAGGACACCTTTGTTCCACAACAGTCTATTCTCCACCTGTGTTAAAAGCAACAGAATGGCAGCATTTAAATGATGTATTTAAAGAGAATAATTTCCTGTGTAATTTCAATCTGACAATTCAAGTGTTAAGGCAATATAGGTTATTTCATTATGAAGTACTCAAGAAATAAAACATAACAAGTGTTTAGTAAGCTACTAATCATCAACTGACTATTTTCACTATTTGGGCTCTCCTTTACTCACTATGAAAACTAACAAGAACTTTGTTCAATTTGTTAAGAAAGAATGAGGAAATTTATTCCTTCATTAAATATTTCCTAAGTACTTAATAAGTGTCAAGACTTGTTCCTTTTACATATTATCACTATCATGGTCTCCAACTGGTATCTAATTTGATATTTCACTTAGGACAAAAACCACAAGAATTCCTACTCAAATCTACTAAGACACATATAATCAGGTAATCACAGTCCTCATTTAACCAACTGAAGTCCAAGCAACTATCATTTTACAAATCTATTTCCTCTCTGAAAGCAGTTATAAAAGGCCAATTTATGATGCAGACAATTTTTAATACATGCTACTTTTTGTCTGCTTAGCCTCGTAAATTGTTTCATATTATAACTAACCCATTCTCTAACCTCAGATCTAACTAGGTGAATAAATTATGTGGGGTTTACTCAGCTTCCTAGAGCTTTTTGAAAAAGCGGTAAAGTCATGACTAAATTATGAGATTGAATGCTAAGTATCATCTATGTATATTGTGAAACATTTTCTTTTTATAGTATAGCAGATACATCTTCTAAAATAGCAGTAGGGAAAAAAATCACACAGAGCAATCTCAAACAGCTTTTTAAATGGTGACTGCATTGTCTCTTAGCAACTGCAACTATGTGCTAAAAAAAAAAAAAAAAAAAAAGATGGGGATGACTTTGCAGAAAGATAGACAAGGCTTTTGCTAACCTTGAAAGTTCTTTCCCTATGCCCACCCTCATCCCAAACACCAGACCAAATATTATTTCTTCCTTCTTGGAAAGCTAATGTGGCTCTGTAGGCCCTCCTGCATAAGAAATTCACCAACACAGGAGACACTATTAAAGAATACAGACCTACTTCCCTCAATAAGAAGAAAATGACTGTAGACCCATGAACTCAGGAGTATGATTTCCAGTGATAGTCACAGAAAATCAAATGACTTGGTCTAGATGAGAATGCAACCTACCTTATAAGTAGCAATCTACATAAAATAAACCAACCAGTTTGTCTTAAGAAACATGACACAATTGCATTTTAATAAAGAAAACAGAATTACTGATCAAATAATTTACAATTCAAAGGCAAGGTACTCTGTGTCATATGTGAAACACTCTTTAATTCAGGTAAAAGAGAACAATAAAAAATTCTTTAATAGTCTCCTTTCAGCCATACCCATCATATTCAATAATGAATTTTGAGCATACTGTCAATGCAAATGTAGTTTTTCAAGTGCTATCTAAAAGTAATTTAAGTGCTTCTGAAGAAAAACTGAACTGTCTTTCAATGCTAAATCTGAAAATAATTCTTAATATATTATTCATCCAATTGACTCAGTATGACAGTCTACCACTTACTATCAACAGCTAAATCTTTCTTTGTTAAGGTTCTCTTTCAATTTAGCTTTAGATTAATAATGGCAGTCCCTAACTTAAGCATACCTGATATAAACAGTGGCACACACTTCGGAGCTGAGGGGGAAATTCTGAGGAGGAGCTGATAATGGCATGAAAGAACTTTTCAGTCATCTGTAGGAGATTCCGCTGATTTTCCTCCAGGATCTCTGATGGTTCTAATCTACAGAGGCAAGGAAAGGTAAATACAAAACATTAATTTCTTCTACTTGAAACAAAATCACTTCTTAAAAGAGACTCTTTTAGATATGTCAAGTGCAATGTGTGTACTTTTGATCCTGATTGGAACAAACAACTTCTCCAAACCTTAGTTTTTTTTCTCATCACTAAGACAGGAGTAACACACACTTTCAGTGGTTTAAATTCTACCCAATGGCATTCAAATCCATAAAGCTCTGATCCCTAACTAGCTTAAATTAAGCTTTCAAAATACATTCTTTAGGGCTGGGAATGTGGCTCAGTGGTAGTGTGCTTGCTTAGCATACATGAAGCCCTGGGTTCGAGTCCAGTGGCGCTGAGGCTCAAGTGGTAAAGTACTAGCCTTCAACAAAAGAAGCTCAGGGACAGTGCCCAGGCCCTGAGTTCAAGTTCCATGACTGGCCAAAAATAAACAAAAACATTCTTTATAGGCCAGGAGTAGTGGTTCACATCTGTAATTCTAGCACTCAGGATGCTCAGGCAGGAGAGTCATGAATTTGAGGCCAGCCTGTATATAGAATGAGGCCCTGTCAAGGCCTGCTGTTTCTTCAGACAGAAAAAGATAAAATAGCAAAGCAGAGACAAATAAGATGAATATATCATAGCTGTTGTTTGTTGAGAAGCCAGAGAAAGAATATGGACTTGGAAGGTGAAGACACTACAAGAGTAATTAAAATCTCAGAGAGAACCTAAGAGTTTTGGAGTAAAAAGTTGAACAAATTCTTTACAAGATTCAGAGATTTCTAGAAACCTTGGCAATTCTTGTCTTTGTGGGAAGTTTTCCTGAGTTGGTTTGGCAGCAGGAACGCTGTGGTCTGGCTCAGTGCTCTGTTGATTCCCACAGGCTCATGAGAACTTGTCAGCTATTCTACTAATCCCAATCTATGAAGCTCTGTATTCAATTGTTTAAATGTTTATGTGTACAAGTCAGTTTAGATTTCAAGGAAATTGTGGGGTTTTTCTATTGTTCTCTATTTCATTCTTTTTAAAAAAATTCTTTGCCATCTGTATGTAGTATGTTTATGTTCATCTTCTCTTTTTCTTTTTTTGGTCGGTAGTGGGGCTTGAACTCTGGGCCTGGGCGCTTTCCCTGAACTCTTCAGCTCAAGGTGAGCGCTCTACCACTTGAAACACAGCACCACTTCCTGTTTTCTAGTTGTTTATTGGAGATAAAAGTCTCACGGAGTTTCCTGCCTGGGATGGCTTTGAACTGTGATCCTCAGATCTCAGGCTCCTGAGTAGCTAGGATTACAGGCATGAGCCACCAGCACCTGACTCATCTTTTCTAATTTTTAAAAATGAGTTGGGAGTTTAATTTTAGATATCTTTTCTAATATATGTACATATATATATATATTTAATGTAATAAATTCCTCTCCAAATACTGATTTCACTATAATCTATAAATTTGGGAAACATGTATATTCATTTTCATTCACTTATTTCTCTTTTTTTTTCCTTGAGCTTCAATTTGTGAAGTTTCTACTGATATATCTTCAAGTTTACTGATTCTTTCCTCCGTTGTGTCCAATGGGCATTCTTTCTATTAGACTGTTCTTAATTTATAGCATTATAAGGATTCCTATTTAGAGTTTTCTTCCCTCTGCTTATACAACCCACCTGTGTGTACATGTTGTCTTTTTTTTTCTTAGCAAATGAATCAGTTATTTTAAAATCTCAATATAATTCCAAAATCTCTGCCACATCCCAGTCTGGTCTGATACCCACTCAGTCCCTTCAGACTAAGATTTGCCACTTTGCCTGCATGCTCTGGTACTGTTGAAAGCCAGGACAATGTACTATTAATAGGAACTGAGGTAAACAGTTCTTTGGCATGAGGTTTTATTTTTAATCTGCCTATGAATTGTCTTTAATGTGTACTGTAGGTGAGGGATATGTGCCATTTCCTCTAGTGTCCTGGTTTTTGTTTCCCTTGTCACCTTTCAATTGTCCTGGAAACATGGGTCTTGTTGTTGTTGTTGTTGGGGCAGGGAGAAGGATGGGGTGGGTAGTGGGTTTAGAACTCAGAACCTCTTGATTGTTCTCTACTACTTGAGCTATGCCCTAAGCAATGTTTTTCTTTAGTTATATTTCAATAGTCTTACTTTTTTGTTTTTGTTTTTCCCAAGCCAGCCTTGAACCAGAATCTTATCTCTGCTTTCTGAATAGCTAAGACATTGGCCACCATATTTGATTTCCTTCAATAACTCCTTTTAAAAAAAGACTTTTTAATAGCATATGTTAGTTGTACAAGGGGAATTTCATTGTGATAATTTAATTAGTATATGCAATGTACTCAAAATTACCCTTTCTCTCCCTCTCCTTCATCCCCTATCCCCTCTTCATAAAAGTTTTAACAGGTTTCATGGACCTATTTTCATACATGCATATAAAGAGAGCACTTTGACCATAGTCACCCTCAATTACCCTCTCAATTAGCCCTCTGTACTCCTGCTGGTATAAGTCCTCCAGCAGAGCCTGCTTGACTTTCTTCTCATTCATTTTTTTTTTTTTTGGGTCCGGTCGTGGGGCCTGAACTCTAGGCCTGGGCGCTGTCCCTCAGCTCTTCAGCTCAAAGCTAGCGCTCTACCACTTGAGCCACAGTGCCACTTCCAGCTTTTTGTAGTGCTGAGGAATCGAACCCAGGGCCTCATGCATGCAAGGCAAGCACTCTACCACTGAGCCACCTTCCCAGCACCTTCTCATTCATTTTTTAGTGTATATTAATTGTATGAAGGGCATGTGCATGTATTATAATTTAGTCAGATGAACCCTTCTCCCTTTCCCAGTTCCCCTCACCTTTCAATGAGTTTATGCTTTCTCCATACACTGTCAACTTAAGAGTCTCTGTGTTGCAGCTCTCTAAGTTACAATTCAGTAAATATACTAGAGCCCTGTGGATGTAAGGATCAGGTATTGGAGAAAAAAATCATTCTATAATCTCATTATACCTCTGTTTTATTGAGTCAAAGTCTGAGTTGTAGCCTTCAGAAGAATTCCTTAGTTCCCCACCTCCATCTATTACCTGTCTATGTTCTGTGCTGGTACTGGGCTTGAACTTGGGGCCTGGGTGCTGTCCCTTAGCTTTTTTGCTCAAGGTTGCCATATCTTCACTTTAGCCTTTTGGTAGTCAAATGGAGATAAGAGTCTTGGACTTTTCTATCTGGGCTGGCTTTGAACCAAGATCCTCATATCTCAGCCTCCTGAGTAGTTAGGATAACAGGTATGAGCTACTAGCACCCAGCCCCTCTTCTACTTTGTGACACATGAAGACTACAGATGGGCAGAAGTGGTTAACTGCTCATCTTCCAAGTCAGATAAAGCTCTATATAAAGTAACTGTTTCTTGAGGAAATACATTTGTTCAGGATGAGAGAACTCTATAGGTATGTTTTTATAGGTATTCTGTAGGTATATATGTTATGTACGTATATCTACACACCTATATATACTCTATAGGGGTGTGCGCGTGGGTGTATACACCTATACCCACATTTACTCTCTTTAGGTGTGTGTGGGGGTAGGTAGGTAGGTATATACTCTATAGGTTTTATTGTGGGTTTTGAACTCACAGCTGTGGTGCTATCCCTGTGCTTTCTCCACTCAAGGCTAATGCTCTACCACTTGAGCCACAGCTCCACTTCTGGCTTTTTTTTCTTTTTTCTTTGGGGGAGGGGGGGTGGTTATTTGGAGATTAGAGTCTCCTAGACTTTCCTGTCCAGGCTGGTTTTGAACCATAATCCTTAGTCTCAGCCTCCATAGGTAGCTAGGTTTAGAGATGTGCACCATCAGCAACTGGCTATAGGCATATTTTTAAATGATTACTTCTCCCATTTCCCTGGTCAAGCCTCAAAAAAAGGCTTGCTTTCTTTTTTTGTGTTAATTTAATTGGAACTCAGGGCCTCCCACTTGCTACATGAGTTACAACTGAATCACACCTAATAGCCTCATAGACTGCTCTGCCATGATCCTAAGATCTTAGATCTCAAGAGAGTAGGTAGAAAGAATTACAGGCCTGAGCCACCAGCACCCAGGTTTGGCAGGGGCTGGGGCAGAGTAGGAGGTGCGTGTGTTTTAAGGTGCTCGGGATAGAACCAAGAGCCTCACACATGCTAGGCAAGCACATCAGCCCTTACCTGCTATCTTGGTATTGAACTACAGCAGAGATTATGGAAACTAGACAATCTCTAATCCCCCATAAAATCTCACAGGGAAGCCCACGTGAAAACAAATAATATGTATTAGAATGTTAGCCTGGTTAATAGTCCCTGAGTGCAAACCCAATACTACTTTACAAAGGAAGAAGATCTGAGTGTGATGGTATATTACTGTAATTCCTGACTGAGGCAGAAAGGTGGAAAGTTTCAGGCAAACCTGGACTGCTAGAGACACTATCTTAAGAGGTTAAAAAAAAAAAATCAAGAGGAGAAATTCTGAGGACCTTGACTCTGCGGTGGTAGTGAAAAGGGGGCAGTTTTACATGAGATGAAGACTAACCTGGTAGGATCTACTTCAAAGCTAACATGTTGCCAATCGGAGGATGTGATAACAATTCTTAATAAAGGATCCAGGAGTTTTTGCAGATAAGTAGCACCATATACCTAAAGAAATGTACAATTAGGAATTTACTATGCCAGTTCCACATATGTTGTATTTTTTAAAAAGTTACTTGCATGTACATTACATACACTGGTTACTGACTGACAAATCTTAGCACACACACAAAATCAATGACACAAACCTTAAAACAAAATGTCATTATTTTACTGGCCAAGCTGTTGCCTCGGAAAAGAGTCTGCATAGAATCTGCCAATTCTACTTCCTTAGAAAACATATTCCAGAGAAGTTGGTAGAGTAAATGTCGAGAGTCAAACAGAGTAACTAGAACTCGAGCTAGTTCATCCTGAAAACAAAACAAAATGTTGTTAGTGTGAACAATTTTACTGTTTTATTTCTGTTTTCTGTGTGTGGAAGTGCAGGGGGGTTTGTATTAGGGCTGATTAATTGGAGATAGAACCTCTGATTTTTCTATTTGGACTGGCTTTTAACTTCAATCCTCAGATCTCAGCCTCCTGAGTAGCTGGAATTACAGGTGTGAGCCACTGGCTCTTGTTTTCTTAATCAGGAATTTAAAGATTGATAAAAACCAAATCTTAAGTTCACAGCCACCTGCTAAAACAAGGTAAATGATGACTGTTTCCCCTAGGACTTACCTGAATACATTCTTTTATAATAGGTGACTCTTTATATACATTTACAATAGTTGTTAATTCTAAGGATAAAGATTAAGAGGCAAGAGAGCCTAGGCTTTACAAGAGATAACACTCCAGGATTCAACTTGAATATCACAGAATGAAAGTATACATACAAAGTGTAATATTAAAATGGTGAGTTTGATTTGCAGAGGCAATGAACTGATAATTTTCTTAAGCAAATCACTGAGCAGAAATAAGCCTAGTGATAAGAAATACATTCTTCTCATACTGTCAGGAGAACTTAGTACAGAACACAGACTAGGCATGAAAAACATAAATTGAAAAACTACAATTTTTTAAAAATCAGGAAGAAAAGTACTTGGCCTTAGCATTCAAAACCCAGAGATCAAACAAATGTACAAAGTTGGAAGGGTAGGCATGAAGGCCGAAATTTCCATCTATTACTTACAAGATAAACATTACATATATTTATGTTTTTGGTACACTCTTCTAGTAAACTACTGTTTTGTCTTAAGCTAGGAGATCTAGAGAGAACAGAGATAATCATAAGAAGATGTCTCGCCAGGCTCAGGTAGTTCACGCCTGTAATCCTAGCTACTCAGGAGGCTGAGATCTGAGGATCATGGTTCAAAGCCAGCCCGAGCAGGAAAGTCCATGTGACTCTTATCTCCAATAAACCACCAGAAAACCAGAGGCGGTGCTGTTGCTAAAGTGGTAGAGTGCTTGCCTTGAGCTGAAGCGCTGCAGGACAGCACCCATGCCCAGAGTTCAAGCCCCACAACTGACCATAAAAAAAAAAAAAAGATGTCCCAACTCTAAAGCTGAAATAATAACCAGGATTGTGTCCATAGCAATTAAGTTGGACTGCTGGCCAACTCTCAGGTTTACAATAACCTGATATTTGAATAAAGGAAAAAGTTTAAGAATCCTAATTACAAATAATTTAGAAGTCAGAGAACTATAAGGATCCAATATTCTAATCTGTTCCTTATAGTTACATAACTAATATTTTACAACTCTACTCTCCATTATGAAATTCAGTAAAATTATAATAATATAGTTATAAAATAGAAGCCATTGGGTGAGGGGAACAGCTCAATAGTGGTAGGCTTGCCTTGAAGGCAAAAAAAACTATGGATTCAATCATGAAACCAGAAAAAAAGGGACGGAGGGCAGGCATTTTTAGATTATGCTACATGTCCTTCTACTATAATCCACCCCCCCTCCAAATCCTGAAAACCTTAAACAACTGAATTTAAAAATATTTACAAAGCACAATTCAAAATTTAAATGCTATTTTATAATCCATTTTTCTTTAAACACAGCTGTAACAGACATGGCCTAATATAACATTGTTCTCAAAATAGTCATTTAAATGAATGGAGATTCAACTCTGGCAGAGTTAAATCTACCTAGCATGCATCAATCCTTGAGTTCAACCCCTAACACCAAAATTAAAAAGTCATTAAAGTAAGGCATAATTGCACATTACTGTAATCCTAGCACTAGGGAGGCAGAAGCAGGACTCTTAAGTATGATGCCAACCAGGGTGACCTTGTTTCAAAAATAATTATTCATTCATTCATTCATTCATTCATTTAGGGCCAGTACTCTGGGCCTGTGTGCTGTCCTTCAGCTCTTCAGCTCTTCAGACTCTACCACTTGAGTCACAGAGCCACTTCCAGCTTTTTCTGCTTATGTAGTACTGAGGAATGGAACCCAGGGCCTCATGCATGCAAGGCAAGCACTCTACCATTGAGCCACCTTCCCAGCCCAAAATTAATGATTTTTTTTTAAGTCATATAATATAAGCCAGGCACCAGGGGCTCACGTCTGTAAATCTAGCTACTCAGGAAGCTAAGTTCTGAGAATCAGGGTTTGTAGCCAGAAGGGGCAGGAAAATCTATGAGATTCTTATCTCCAATTAAGTACTAAAGAGTGGGAAATGGAGCTATGGCTCAAGTGGTAAAGTACTAGCCTGAAACAAAAAAAAGAAGAACACTGAAGAACAGTGCCTAGAAGTAGCACACACACACAAAAAGTCATTTAATACATAACACAAAAATTATTCAGTATAATAAAAAAGCTAGAGCTTCTGAGACTTAATTTGGGTTTTGTTGTTGTTTTGCGTTTTTGGTGGTGCTGGGAATCAAATCCTGGGCAAGTACATGCCACTGAGCTACATCCCCATCCCTTGACTCTTTATTGAGAAAACTACTGAATAATTTTAGCGTTAATTAGATGTAGATGTTAAGAAAATAATTCAGAATAGTATCTTTTTCTAAGACATATGAAGATTTGAGAACTTATTTTAGACTTCAAGAAGATTTCACTATTTCAGGACATTGCTAATCAAGGGCTATATGTTTTCAGATATGTAAGTTCTAGAAAATTTTGGCGCAATATTGCTTTCATTAAAACTAGTGTTGTATTAGTAGAATAGAGATCATGTTAAATGTTCTTACTAAAATCAAATTTAATCAAAATAATCAAAACAAGTATTTAGACAGCAGTAGCAGTGCTCTAAGACAAATAAATATAACATACTTGAGAAACACAAAGTTTAGTAAACAACAAGTAAAATGTCATTAGATAAAGAGATGAGTCTGGGCATAGCCTTGTAGGCCAGGACAGATTTTGAATTTTATTTTAATGTAAAATAAGGTCCTATAGCTTTTAAGGAAACAACCCAACAGGCTAGAAGTTAGTATTATGGTTAGTATTATGAAGTCATTTCTTGTAAGATAAGTTAAATAGCTTTTTAGCACAGAAAGGAACAGAAAATTTCAGAAATACTATTAAGAATGATGTAGAGTTTCAGGATATTCTTTTCATTAAATTAAGAGAATGGCAGGGCCCCAGTGGCTCACGCCTGTAATCCTAGCTACTCAGGAGGCTGAGATCTAAGGATCACGGTTCAAAGCCCAGGCAGTTAAGTCCATGAGACTCTTATCTCCAATAAACCACTTGAAAACCAGAAGTGGCGCTGTGGCTCAAGTGGTAGAACGCTCACCTTAAGCTGAAGAGCGCAGGGACAGCGCCCAAACCCAGAGTTCAAGCCCCACCACCAACCAAAAAAAAAGAGAATGATCAAATAGTAAGAAATATCTTCAGTATTTCAAATAAGTAGTTTCGCAATTCAAATGCAAACAGAATGCTTAAAGTAAAATTATTTTAACTTGCATAAATCATTGTTAATAAACAGCCAACTGAAGGTAACAGAAATAAATTGTAGATTCAGTTCTAGCATTACTAACAATGAACTAAAGTTTAATCTAATTACCTTAGCTAATATGCAAATTAGTATTTTTATATTTTCTTTTGTATTTAAATGAAATTTTTCAGTGAGGTGGAATAAGATGCAACATTATTAAGAGCTAGAGGAGTCAATTATTTCCTCACAGCTAAAACTGATTAGCAGACTATATGAAGTTTCTACTATCTTTAAACTTTATCAATTCATTGAAATGTGTCTTAACCATTTGCTATGTACCAGGCACTCTTCCCTATTTTCACAATAAACTTACCCACTGAGAATAAGGGACCACATTGGCCAGAGCCATAGCTATAGGGAGCTCTCCCTGATCTCCCATCATGGTGACCAATTCCACAAGTCTCTCAAATCGATCTGCCAAGACTGTTTCTGCAAGGGTGTCAAATTCTGTTCCTTGTTGAAGGATTTTTGTGAGAACTTCCATAAATGTAGCTCTTGTCTGGAGATCCTTGTGATAACCTAAACCTGATATGAAAAGATAGGTGAAAATTTACTAAAATGGCCTTGCTGAAGTAGTTACTACTTCTATATATGTTGTTCTTTTTTTGTTTGACTGATTTTGGTGCAGGAATTAGGGTTTAACTCAGAGCCTCAGCTCTCAGCTTTTTCACTCAAGGTTAATGTTCTAACCCTGGAGACACAACTCTACTTCTGGCTTTGACTAGCTAACTGGAGATAGAGTCTCACAGACTTTTCTGACAGGGCTGGCTTCAAGCCTCAATCCTTAGATTACAAACTCCTGAGTATGTAGGATTACAGATATAAGCCACCAATGCCCAGCTCTACTACACTTATCTTAGGGCACACCTCTTTAGACTTTACATTTCAATGTGAAACTTTCATTTGATCTTACCTATGGAGTGCATGAGTCCACTGTCCACATTAGCATTGAGTAAATTTGACATTGCAAGGACTGTACAGTGCCTCAGGGATGCCAGCCTCCGAGACATGCCACGTTTCCTGCCACCTGTTTGTGCATTTTCATCTTCAACTTCACTACAGTCATTCAAAAGGTTCATAAATAACGTGAAGTACCTGAGAAATACAAAGGCTGACCCTTACACACTGAAGGTCATGTCAATCAGAAAGCTAATAGGATATTCTGGAATAATCACATAAGCATTGCATAAGTGACTATGGGTATTTCCTTATCTCTAGTCTTGGGATAATCAGCCAGGGTAGCTCATTATGAAGCTGCCCTAATGAATATTTAATCTTGGCAAAACACACTATCATCTCACCAATACAAAACAGATGCACTGTTTCCTGGTTAATATGTCATTTCTAAGATTTAATATGTAAGAAGAGTGATCAAAATAGCTTAGAGAATGCTATTTTAAAGGACTTACAAGTGAAATTTCATTGTTCACATTATTTTCCTTAAAAACTACAGCACACTTGTTTTCCTATCCCAGGCCTGCCATCTTTGAGTACAGCTTCCTAAGAAGGGTATAATTTTGAAGATAATAGCCAATTGCCATAATTCTAAAGCAATTAGGCCCATTTTTTAAACATAATCATTTGTCACTTTGATTACACTTGCTTTGTGGAAGGGGTGAAAGGGACTTTTTTTGCTTTTTGCTTTTTAGTTTTAGTAGCTGAAATTTACTTAAGAAATAACTGTGATTTGGCTTCCATTAATTCCACACCATCTCCTTCCTCAGGCTGTAGCGGAAGACCAGCGAGGAGTGAAACCACTGCTTCCATGCTTGCTTGGTCCAAATCTCTGAACAATAACAACAAAGAAACTCAAATCTTTCAGGTTCTTTCATTCCATCTTCCCCTCAAATAAATCTCTTACTAACAGACAAACTTTAGAAATTAACTACTTCATTAAACAAACGATTAACACAATCTAAGTATTCTGAGTAAATATGCAGAGTTCAGAACAAAAAACATATCTCAAATTGTTTTTTTTTTTTTTTGCCAGTACTGGGGCTTGAACTCAGGGCCTAAGCACTATCCCTGAGCTTCTTTTGCTCAAGGCTAGTACTCTACTACTTAAGCCACAGCACCACTTCTGGCTTTTTCTGTTTATATGGCACTGAGGAATCAAACCCAGGGCTTCATGCATGCTAGACAAGCACTCCACCACAAGCCACCTTCCCAGCCCACACATTTCAAATTGGAGAGAATATGATAATAACTATCCGCAAATTAATCTTGGCATAATGATGACCTTTAATCAGGAAGTATAGTGATGGAGATGTAAGCTCAGTGAAAAGAGGGCCTATTTATTAGCCTTTATGAGCCTTGAGTTCAATCTACAGCACCACAATAAACTAAGTAATTAAATAAATAAGCAACCAATCAAAAGTATGTGCTGTCAAACTAGGCCAGACCAAAAAAAAAAGCAAATGCTTTATTATATAATTCACAGTACTTAATCATTTTCTAGTATTGACATATTAAGACTTACTCGTAGAAAAGGCTCAACACCTTTTATCTATCTAAAGTAATTTCTTTTTTTTTTTTTTTGGGTCCAGTCATGGGGTCTGAACTCTGGGCCTTAGCGCTATCCTTCAGCTCTTCAGCTCAAGGTTAGCACTCTACCACTTGAGCCACAGCACCACTTCCGGCTTTTTTCCTTTTTGCTTTTGTGGTGCTAAGAAATCGAACCCAGGGTCTCAGGCAAGCGCTCTACCACTGAGCCAACTTCCCAGCCCTAAAGTAATTTCTAAGTAAATACTTTAGGCCTTATATATCATCTTTCCAAGCAACTGTCAACAACTCTTCTTCCTAAGTTTTAAGACTTTCAGGTATTTTTTAAAGGTAATAATAAAGATTAATACATCTGTATATTTCAAATGCAAAAGCTTGGCACAAAAAATAGCTTAAATATAGCATATGTGTAATAGCTATAATAAAGACTTTAAAGCCTTAGACTAAAGCCAGCTAATACTTAAAAGTTATTATCTTTATTTTTTACCTTGTAAGACATTTCACATCATCATCTGCTGCCTGGTTTGAGGTTCCCATAACCCAATCTGTCAAATATTCTACCATCTTATTCCTAAAGGATAGTGAAAACAAAGAAAATAGCACACACATTAAGAAAAAAAAAATCACATACATCCCTTTACACATGGGCATTCCTTTACACATGGGCTAGGAACAAGTCAGGGAAACTGGGAAAAAGCAAAGGAAGGTGTGACACTGTCCAAGAAGCACTGTATTCATTACCTGACTTGTGGAATTGTAACCCCTTTGTACAACTCCTTAACAATAATAATTTTTAAAAAATTTAAGCTGGGTACCAGTGACTCATGCTTATAATCTAGCTATTCTAGATTATTGTGGTTCAGAGACAGCCTGTGCAAAAGGTAGTGAAACCCCACATCTCAAAAAAATGCAGGAAAGCTGGGTGCTGGTGGCTCACACCTGTAATCCTAGCTACTCAGGAGGCTGAGATCTGAGGATCTCGGTTCAAAGCCAGCCCGGGCAGGAAAGTCCGTGAGACTCTTATCTCCAATAAACCACTAGAAAACCGGAAGTGGTGCTGTGGCTCAAGCGGTAGAGCACTCGCCTTGAGCTGAAGAGCGCAGGGACAGTGCCCAAGCCCAGAGTTCAAGCCCCACAACCGACAAAAAAAAAAAAAAAAAAAAAAAAAAATGCAGGAGCTGGTAATCAAGCCCATCATCCCAGCTACATCAGGAAGCATAAAATGGGAAGACGGTGGGCCTGGGTAAAATGAATAGAGACCCTAACTCAAAAATAACCAGAGCAATGGAAGTATGGCTCAAGTGGTAAAGAAACTACCTAGCAAGCATAAAATCCTGAGTTCAAATCTCATATTGCCCCCCAAAACTAAATTTATGTATGTACGTATGTATATATGTATGTACATCCATAGGATCTATTCATGTACCCTGGGCTGTTGCTCAGGCTGACCTAAAACCCTTGATCCTCCGACAAATGTGGTGGAGGATGTACTACCACACCCATCAAGATTTGTGTGTGTGTATGCTGGTCCTAGGGCTTGAACTCAGGACCTGGGTGCAGTCCTTGAGCTTTTTTTTATTTCTTCTCGGCTAGCATTCTACCACTTCAGCTACAGCTCCACTTCCAGATTTTTGGTAGTTTTTATTAGATACAGGGGAGTCTCACAAGCTTTTCTGCCTGGGCTGGCTCTGAACTGCAATCCTGGGATCTCATCTTCCTGACTAGCCAGGATTACAGGCTTAAGGCACTGACACCAGGCCCCATCAATTTTGTTTTTTTTTTTGGTCGGGTCGTGGGGCCTGAACTCTGGGTCTGGACACTATCCCTCAGCTCTTCAGCTCAAGGCTAGCAATCTACCTCTTGAGCCACAGCGCCACTTCTGGCTTTTTTCTTTTTGCTTATGTGGTGCTAAGGAATCAAATCCAGGGCCTCAGGCATGCAAGACAAGCGCTCTACCACTGAGCCACCTTCCCAGCCCGGCCCCATCAAATTTTAATTGTTGTTGCTATCTCTGAGTTTTTTCCGCTCAAGGCTAGGTCTCTACCACTTTGAGCCACAGCACCACTTCCAGTTTTGGTAGTTAATTGGAGATAAGAGTCTCATGGATTTTTTTGCCTGGGCTAGCTTCAAACCACAATCCTCAGATCTCTGTCTCCTGATTAGCTAAGATTACAGGCATGAGCCACCAGTGCCCCTAACTCTGACAAGATTTTTTTTTTTTTTTTGGGGGGGGGGGTCCAGTCATGAGCCTGAACTCTGGGCCTGGGCACTGTCCCTCAGCTCTTTAGCTCAAGGCTAGCGCTCTACCACTTGAGCCACAGCACTACTTCCGACTTTTTTTTCTGCTTATGTGGTGCTGAGGAATCGAACCCAGGGCCTCATGCATTCAAGGCAAGCGCTCTACCATTGAGCCACCTTCCCAGCCCCCTGTCAAGATTTTTTAATAGTGCAAATTGCTAGCCAAATAACCCAGGTGTCATGACAACTTTATAAAAGGGATATTGCTGTAAAAGGGCATAAACAAGTACAGCTTAAAAACTGTTCCTCCACATTAGCACTTTGCTGTGGTATCAATTTGCAAACAGAATCAGATTCTTACTGCTAGTATGGCACAATTTTAGAAAAAAAGTAGGGTTTCCATGAGTGCAAACTTTTGGGAAATTTGAGAAGATATTCAGAAAAAAAAACAAAACAAACCCAAGATGTAAAATGCTCCTTCTCTGCTTAATAACTGCACACCTACTATTTTTCTGTATTCCATTTAACATAATATTGACAAGGACCTAGTTTGTTCTTTTAGAACTCACCTAAATTTCATTTCTTGACAGAATGAGAGATCATCCCTCCTTGCCATCATTACTTCAACTAACTGACAGAGTTTGGTTTTTATCTGAATTGCATGGACCATGTTCCCAAGAACACGAACATATCTATTTAAGCATAAAAACAAACAAAAGACATTATCAGATATATAAAAAACATGATCAGATATAGACAAAAAAGACATATTCTAAATTCTTTAATCTCTAACTAAAATGACAATGTAACTTTAGACATAAGAGTCAAATCTTATTTAAATAAGACTACATACAACTTATGGTTATCTGATTATTACATCCTATTTTGGATGCAGTAAAGAAAAGGATACCAAATTCATCAATAATTACCACTATCAATACCTAGGAGGTTTTTCTTACCTCTTAAAATGTTTCCAGTCCATTCCAGTAACAGAATGCTTACCTGACCAGATTTAACATCATTGTTTCAATGCTAGCTTGTCCCAAATGTTCAGAGCTGCCTTCAGTATGATTATCTAGTAAGTTCTTCATTATAGCTATGGTTTGCTCTACAAATTGAGTATTGGTGTCAGTCAATAAAACCTACAAAAGAACAAAATATATTAGTGATCTTCCATCAACACTCAGAATTCAGGAGGTAGAGAGATGAAACTAACTGGCCTAAATACTATACAGAAATACATGCACATGCATGCCCTTCCCCCACATACACACACTGGCATATTCTCAGATATAAACAGGCACTCTTATTCATACCAAGACATTCATAACACCAGGTACACTCACATGTCAGAGTTACTAAAAAACAAGCTGATCCATACATTAAATGACTCTTCTTTATGTATTTTTTTTACTATTTTTTAAAATGATAGGGAAATATTCATGCCAGTAACTAATTTAAATAACCTGAAAGAAAAAGGCTTCATTAATTCAAACATGCTATCCTTTTCATAAGAAGGGGAAAAAATAAAGCTGAGAACACATTACCTGTCCTTGGGAATCAAAAAATTTGCTGATGGTATTCTTCAGTTTGTTAAACAGCATTGGATAGAGAGCAGGACTCAATTCTAGACCCACCAGATCCTTAACATTGGTCCGTATTTGAAGTCCCACCTTCTCATGGTTACACACCATTAAGGATAACAGACGGTCCATAAATTTGCTGACAGGTGTATCTGTGTTTCCATCTGAGGACATCACTGAAATCATGGACCCTTTACGTTCACTGACGGGGCCCATGGGTGGGCTATAGGTTGCCAGCCCAGAATTACTTCTCTGCTGTAGGCATACTCCCCCAAGGGCACAAAGGAAGCCAGTCATGTTGATCCATTCCTGTAGGGAATCTGTATCAGACAAATCTATGGATCCTCCTCCACTCACATGAGACATCCGTCTCTTAACAATGGTCTTGTGAAGGCTTTCAGTAGCCTAAACACAAAATTTTTGTAGGAAGCATGAATTCAAGATAAGTTGAACAAAACCTGACAAATTACTCTTGATCATTTATTCTAGTACAAAAGTACATTGCTTTTATACATTTTCAAAAGAAAAATTTCTAATTACTATATACATTTTAAGGAATCCTTAACATATTTTGTCACAGCTAGATTAATAAAAATCAACTCAGAATATCAAGTCTTTATAAACACTTTGATTTACATAGATGAACCTTGAAAACATTATTTTATGTGAGAAATAAACCACAGTAATTTAAAATTCCATTTATAGGAAATGGCTAGAATAGGAAAGAGAGACAGAATGTAAAATTAGTGTTCTCCTAAGGCTAGAGGATTGGGTCACAGAGATAGGAAAATGAGGGTAGGGAGGAGACAGCAGAAATAACTAAAAGGCATGAGGGTTTGAGGTTTTCTCCAAGATGATAAAATTGGCTATTCTAAAACAGACTGCATGATAATTACATATTCCTTGAATACATTAAAAAGTCATGCAATTAGACACTTCAAGTGAAAGAATTGTATGGCATGCACATTTTATATTACATAGTTACTCATCCCCAAAACCTTTCATTCTGAAGTTATATATTCTCTTTGAATAACATTAGGTACATAATTTTACTTTACTTTATAAAAACCACAATGTGGGGCTGGGAAGGTGGCTCTGTGGTAGAGCGCTTGCCTTGCATGCATGAGGCCCTGGGTTCGAAAACTCAGCACCACATAAGCAAAAAGAAAAAACCCGGAAGTGGCGCTGTGGCTCAAGTGGTAGAGCGCTAGCCTCGAGCTGAAGAGCTGAGGGACAGCGCCCAGGCCCAGAGTTCAGGCCCCTCGACCAGACCCCAAAAAAAAAAAAAAAGAAAAAGAAAAAAACCACAATGTTAGCTGGGCACCAGTGGCTCATGCCTGTAATCCTAGCAGCTCAAGAGGCTGAGAGCTAAGATTGCAGTTCAAAGCCAGCCTAGGCAAGAAAGTCTATAAGACTCTTATCTCCAATTAACCTCCAGAAAACCAGAAGTGGCACTGTGCCTCAAGTGATAGAGTACACGCCTTGAGCTGAAGAGCTCAGGGACAGGGCCCAGGCTCAAAGTTCAAAACAAAACAAAAACAAAGCAAAACAGAAAAAAAAAAAAAAAACTCACATGTTTTTCTTGTTCTAATTAACCATGACAGAAAGAAAGCAATGGGACCAGGCACTGGTGGCTCATGCCTGTAATCCTAGCTACTCAGGAAGTCAAGATCTAAGGATTGTGGTTGGAAGCCAGCCCAGGCAGGAAAGACAATGGGACTGTTATCTTCAATAAACTACTCAGAAAATCTGGAAGTGGCACTATGGCTCAAGAAGTATAGTGCTGGCATTGAGCACAAAGTAGCCCAGGGATAGTACCCAAGCTCCAAGATGAAAGAAAGAAGAGAAAGAGAGAGAGAGAGAGAGAAAGCAAGCAAGCAAGCAAGGGGAAACAACCAGCTTCTTTTAAACACCTAATATAAGTATACAATGTATGCATAGAAATTAAAAATATAAAAATACCAATGAGGTAATAAATGATAATTGTTAATAGCTGATGAACTATATGATAATGGTTGAACAAAATGTTTAAACTTTTAAATTTCATTTAATATATGAGGGCTTCAATCTCCTGCCTACTAGATCTTAATCAGAATATCTAACAAAATAGCAAAGCGAATTGTTTCATCTTTATTTTTCTCTACTTTTGTCACTTTTCTAAAAATTCTGTAAAATATCTTGGTGAAGAGAAAAAAAGCATGAAAGAGGACAAAGGAGTAGGGCACAGTAGTGGCACATGCCTATGATCCAGTTACTCAGGAGACACCGGTAGGAGGATCATAATCTAAGACCAGCACACCTCAATAAATCCTATCTGAAATATAGCTAAAGTAAAAATGGCTGTAGGCATGTCTCAAGGAGTATAACTAGCTACCAGTACAAGATCCTGAGTTCAAATCCCAGTACCACCAAAATGAAAAGAGAGTAAAGGAATTAATGTTCTCTAAAAGTATTATCCAGTATTAACTAACTAGTAACTAACATAAGAACTAATATAGGAAAATAAGTGCAATAAACTTGGCTACTGGATAACTGAGAAACTCACTTTAACTATATTTAATTTCAATTAATTAAAATCAGTCTACGACAACTATATATTTAGTATACTATGAGTGATTTACAAAAGACTATTTCAGTGAAATGGCATATCTATTAATGGACAAAAATTAACTTTACAGACTGACCTGGCCATCTTCCATTTTGGCTTTTGGATAGTTAAGAATTAGTTTTGTAGCTTGTTCCCATTTTGCATGTGTATCTTCCCAAGCCTAAAATGTGAAGGCAATTGTCACTTGAAAACAAATATAAGCCAAAAGCTAAAAACCAATCAGCAATTTGCTAGATTTCAGGTTTAGTATCCCACATCTCATTGGCACATATTTCAGATTTACTTCAAATGCTATTCCTGATCACACAGCTAAGAGAGGCTTCTAAAACTGAGAATGGAATCCAGAATGAACACTGAGGACCTACCTCAGTGTTTCCTGCCGTGGGATGCTCAATGCGCCTTAGCAGTGCCATCACTCTTTTCTGAAGTGCTGCTCTTCCTAAGCAAAAACAAGGACAAATCAAATTAGAGCATTAAGAGCTCTGCTTCTCAAAGGAGAACCTGACAAGTGTCACCCCAAAGGCACAATAAAAAGAATGAAATGAATGCTTCAGATAATAAAACTGAACACTTCTCTTCACTAACCTCATAGCACAGATACTTACCTTAAACTAGACAGTGTCCATAGTATTCTCCCACCTATGATTTACTCAAGATATATACTAATGTGTATAAAATTCAGGAACAGTAATTTAGATCATCTGAAAGTAATCAACACTGCCAATAATTTATAAAATATATGGCACATTAAAAAATCCGGGCAACTAATAATTTTACTTCAAATGCTATTGATTTTCATCCTCCTTTGTTCAGTAAAGGATTAAGTAAATCATTTTCACTATCTCTGTAAATTTACAAAATGTATTTACAAATACACTCATATTTTTAAAACAGATGTCATGTAACTCAAATCAGGCTGAATTTGTTTTTAAAAATCATATACAATGCCGGGCTCCAGTGGTTCATGCCTGTAATCCTAGCTACTCAGGAGGCTGAGATCTGAGGACTGTGGTTCAAAGTCAGCCCAAGCAGGAAAGTCCGTGAGACTCTTATCTCTAATAAACCACTAGAAAACCAGAAGTGGCGCTGTGGCTCAAGCGGTAGAACGCTCTCCTTGAGCTGAAGAGCCCAGGGACAGCACCCAAGCCCAGAGTTCAAGCACCCCCCATCAAAAAAAATCATATACATTGGGTTGGGAATGTGGCTTCGTGGTAGAGTGCTTGCCTAGGCATGCATGCAGCCCTGGGTTTGATTCCTAGTACCACATAGGAACAAAAAAGGCTGGAAGTGGTGCTGTGGCTCAAATGGTAGAGCACTAGATTTGAGCAAAAGAAGCTCAGGGACAGTGCCCAGGCCCTGAGTTCAGGTCCCAGGACTGGCCCCCACCCCCCAAAATACACATTTACCTGTTGACATCATGTTGCTGACAGAGGCAAATTCCATGAATGTGTTATAGTTGGGCAAAAAATTGTGCACTGACACTTCATCCACCCCACATCGAATATCTGCTTCCTCACAGAGGTGGCGGAAACAGGACATGGCAACCAGAACAGCTTCAGTGTCAGGGCTCCACAGAAACATGTACAGGGCTACTTCTAGCTTGGTCTGGGCTTGTCGGCATATTGGTGGGGTCCCACTGCACCCTGCTGTACTATCCTGGGAGTCAGAAGTGAGAGGAAACTTAAGTGATTTCATTTACAAAAGGTAACAATACAGTAAACAATGCACCATACACACCAGCAGACAAAACTCGTAAGAACTTTCCCCTTTAATTTTAAGATTTTTTTTCCAATCATATTTTAGTCAGGCACTGATGATTCACATCTGTAATCCTAGCTATTCAGGAGGCTGAGATCTGAGGATCAAGACTCAAAGCCAGGCAGGAAAGTTTTTTGTATCTTATTTTCAATTAACTGCAAAAGCCAAAGTAGCACTGAGCTCAAGTTTTAGAATTCAAGCCTTACGATAAAAAGCTCAGGGACAGAAATTACCCAGACTGCACACACACACACACACACACACACACAGAGAGAGAAAGAGAGAGAGAGAGAGCCAGAAGCTCCTTTTGCAATCTGCAGAAGGTACTGCACTCAGAACCATGTATTGATGATAAAAAGCTTCTGCTAAGCCAGGCACCTGTGGCTCATGCCTGTAATCCTACCTACTCAGAAGGCTGAGATCTGAGATCACGGTTCAAAGCCAGCCCAGGCAGGAAAGTCCGTGAGACTCTTATCTCCAATAAAACCAGAAGTGGCACTGTGACTCAAGTAGTAGAGCACTAGCCTTGAGCTGAAGAGCTGAGAGACAGTGCCCAGGCTCCATGACAGACCCTCCCCCCCCCCCCCCCAAAAAAAACACATTTATTCTAGCCTTGTGCTAATGGCTCCTAGCTACTCAAGAGGCTGAGATCTGAGGATTATGGTTCAAAGCCAGTGGGGGCAGGAATCTCCATGAGTCTCTTATCACCAATAACTACCACAAAAGCGGGAAGTAGAATTGTGGCTCAAGTGGTAGAGTGCTAGCTTTGAGCACAAAAGCTCAGGGACAGCAATCAGTATATCCTGAGTTCAAGCCCCAGGACTGGCACCAAAAAAAAAAAAAAAAAAAATTATCTATTTGAGATTATTTAAGCCAATATAACATACTCCTACTGTTCACTGAATTTTAAGTCAAATAGGAAATATCCTATTCTAGATATTAGAAAGGCAAATTACATCTAGCACAAGCATAAATCTATTACAGCAAAAAATGTACTACATTTCTCAAGTCAATTAGAAATATCAAAGGAAGATGTAACAGATGTATTTGCTAGAAGGAAGAAATAAAATAAATACATTGCAGCACTAGGTGAAAGAGTACAAATAAAAACTAAATATTACATTAGAAGATACATTATATGCTGAATTATACATTCCCCAAACACGAAATGTAGAAACTCATTTACAAACAAATGCAAATTTTTTTAAGTGAAGCAGATAATATTACTATTCAGCCTGGGTTTTCTACCTTGAAAAGAAGATCACTTTGGGCTGGGAAGGTGGCTCAGTGGTAGAGTGCTTTTCTTACATGCATGAGGCCCTGGGTTCGATTCCTCAGCACCACATAAGCAGAAAAAAACGCAAGTGGCGCTGTGGCTCAAGTGGTAGAGTGCTAGCCTTGAGCTGAAGAGCTGAGGGACAGCACCCAGGCCCACAACTGACCCCTCCCCACCCCCAAAAAAAGAAGAAGACCACTTTAAAAAGTAAGGATAGAAAAAAATTTATGTCTGGAAAACAACCTCTTCTATTGTAATCTGATACTTCTACTCATACATGATTTAAATTTAAAAGAAATTATATACAGAAATAAAAATTGGGGGGCTGGGAAGGTGGCTCAGTGGTAAAGCGCTTGCCTTGCATGCCAGAGGCCCTGGGTTCGATTCCTCAGCACCACATAAGCAAAACAAAAAAAGCCGGAAGTGGCACTGTGGCTCAAATGGTAGAGCGCTAGCCTTGAGCTGAAGAGCTGAGGGACAGCGCCCAGGCCAAGAGTTCAGGCTCCACAACCGGACCCAAAAAAAAAAAAAAAGAAATAAAAATTGGGGGCCACACATCCAACACATTCAGTAAAAATAAGTCTTTTTTGTGTGTGCACTAGTCTTGGGGCTTAAACTTAGGGCCTGCACATTGTCTCTGAGCTTTTTAGCTCAAGGCTAGCACTCTACCACTTGAGCCACAGCTCCACTTCTAACTTTTTTGGTGCCTAACTGGAGACAGTCTCATAGGCTTCAAACCTCCATCCTTAGATTTCAGCCTCCTGAATTACTAGGAGTACAAACATAAGCCATTGGTGCCAAAATATTTTGTTTTAATCTCAGTAAAAATAAACTGTTGTTAGTTGATAAGCTTTCAACTTCTGGGTATAAATGGTCTTTCTTATGAGGTCTTATAAAAATTATAGTTACCAGTTACAGTGTCAAATAATCATGTGCTATTTTCATCCGATCTAATTTAGTCCTTACAAAACTCTGGGGTAAGAATTATCAATATCCTCATTCTCTCTGTCTCTCTCTGTCTCTCTCTGTCTCCCTCTGTCTCTCTCTCTCTCTCTCTGTCTCTCTCTAATGATTGATTGACCCAACAAGGTCTCAGTATGTAGCTCACATTGGCCTTAAAGTTCCAATCGTCTTGCCTCAACCTCCCTCAGTTCTAGGTTCTGGGATTACAGGCATGCTTCACCTCACCCAGCTACTTTATTTTATTTTACTTATTTTATTTAGGCTCCTGCTTGGCTTTTTGGTGGTAATTTAGAGATAAGAATCTCTCAGCTTTGTCTGCCTGGGCCGGCTCCAAACTGAGATTCTCAGATCTCAGCCTCCTGAGTAGCTTGGACTCTAAGTGAACCAGTGCTCAGAAATTGAGCTGGATACCAGTAGCTCACACCTTTAATTCTACTCAGAAAGCTGAGATCTGGGGGACTGCAGGTTCAAAGACAACCAGGGCAGAAAAGACTAAACTAGTGAAAAGCTGAGCTGAAGGCTATGTTCAAGTGATAATGTACCAACCATGAGCAAGCAAAATGAGTAACTCTCCAAGTCCGTAAATTCAACAAAAAAAGAAATCTAAGAAACTAGCATGAAGCTAAGAAGCTGCCCAAGGTAGCATAAAGGACACCAATGTAATTAAAATCTAACAAGTCTTTAACTACTATGGTATATTAATTAGTTGATATTTACCAAGTCCACTGAGACAGACAGACAGACAGACAAGACAGACAGACAGATGATGATACAGGAAAAACAAAAAACTGGCTTCTTACCACAGAAGAATTTCCTTTTCCCTTCCGCAAAGATGCTCCAGGAGTATAGGTACGCAGTAATTCTTCATGATCCATGGACATCTGAGTGGTATTTCCACCAGGAGGACCATCACATCCTACTCCATAAAGGAAAAGAAAGTGACAGGAACTTCTATCTGCCTGCTAGAAAAAGAAAAGAATAAATTCTACTGAAGCAGTGATAATAAAGGGAGGAGGGATAAGTACTTTATCTGAGTTGTCTTTATATTTAAAACTACCACCCAATCAAAAGCAGAAATTAAAAAAAAAAAAAAAAAGGGAGAAAAAAGAGCAGAATAGCAAAAAAAAATTCTTGTTCGCATTTCTTGGAGTTCATTTCGATAAACATATTTTATGTGATCATATGCAAGTAGCTATTGGAGTCTTTGTGAATATCTCCTTGGAGTATTTTCCTTTGGTCTCACTGTGTAAATGTTTATAGAGTCCTGTTTAACTTATCTTGTCTGTTTTTGATTTCTATACCTTTTGTCTTGTATGTAAGTTTAAGGGAAAGCACAGAAATGGTGGGACAAAGGGTGAACAAATGCAGCAGTGATTCTATACATTGTTGAAATGAACTATATAAATTTGTTGGGGAGGGGTTGAGAAGGGAAAAACCAGGAGAAAATGAAAAGATGACATCATTAAAAAAAAATGTTCTCGTTACCTGACTTATGTAACTGTAACTCCTCTCTATATCATCTTTACAATAAAAATTAATTAATTAATAGGGGAAGAAAGAACTACTGACAACCTCTCCTATCAATCTCTATTCCAAACCTAAGAAACTTTCAGAAAAAACTCATGAAGCACTAAGACACTGTTTGCTCAGTGTTTCTCAAACTTGTCTGTTTCCTACTCTCCATATCAGCAAAAACAATTCTAGAAATGAAAATAAAGTCTGATATGGACCCAAGTAAAATATGAATACTATAAATATACTGTATGAAAACTATAATGTATTCTCAGCCAATGACAAGTGATCAAGATTTTTTTACCTGAAAGATTTTATCCTGTCCTGTCAGGATATCTGCAAGTTGAGTCTTTTGAGATAAATTTACATGCCAACTATGTCTCAGGAGAGACTGGATTAGGTTCTTAGATAAGAGCACAAAATTCTGCAGTCTAATCTCTTTCCTATCTTTGGGATAAACTCAGTCTCCTCTAAACACAGGTATGAATGAACTCCATCCACAATAACTTTTTTGAACAGAAGAGTTAACAAAATGCATAGTACTGAAAAGCCAATAAATTTGATACACTTAAGATTTCTCACAGCTGTGACTCTATATCTAAGTAAAAGCTCATATCAAGTATCCTAGTATACATCTTAACAGAAAATTTTAAAAACTGGTTACAGAAACTGTATGTTAAAAGAAATGCAAGGCTCTTCTATTCCCTACACCTTCACCATGTTTCAATAGTTCAGGATGAAGAATTTCATTTCAACTAAAATAACATGATTTTTGCTCTTTTCAAAAGATAAGCCTTTTATGGAAGGAATATAAACAGACTTAGATCAAAAACCTTTTCTTTGAGCCATGCCCTGGTTGCTCTTGCCTATAATCCTAACTATTCAAGAGGTTGAGATCTGAGGATCAAGGTTCAAAGCCAGCCTGAGCAGGAAAGAAAGTCCATGAGACTCTCATCTCCAACTGACTACCAAAAACCAAAAGTGGAGCTGTGGCTCAAAGTGTTACAGCACTAGACTTGAACAAAAGAGCTCAGGGACAGTATCCAGGCCTCGAGTTCAAACCCCATGACCAACCAAAAAAGAAAACAAACAAACCAAAAAAAACCAATTCTTCCTTTTAGCTTTTGATACATATTTCCAAGATGCGGCTAGCTATAACAGTCAAGGGTTATGTATAGATGAAATAATGACAAAATGTGCTTCTCAGCCTACTGTGGTTATAACAGGCTCCATCCTTCCTAGATCTTCAGAGAGTCCTGCTTACGCCAATCAGAATTCATCATTATCAGTTTTAAGGCCAAAGCCTTAAATGTTTCAATGTCATTTATTTTCATTAAGACAGTATAGGGGGAGTTGAATTACAACCTAATTTGACTTATAAACATTTTCTTTCTATTTAAAATTTTTCATTCTGCCTACGTTATTTTAGTTTCTTCAATGTAAAGGTGATGTACAGAGGGATTACATAAGTCAGACAAATAGTACATTTCTTTTTGAACAATATCACCCATTCCCTTACTCTCTCCCAGTTTTTCCCTCCAATCCTCATCCATGTATCATTGCTGCATTTGATCACCCTTACCCCACCATTTATTTCTGTGACCCTCTTACCTTCCCCCAAAGACAGATAAAATGAACAAACAAGACAAAAGGAAAAGAAAACAAAAACAGCAAAGAGGAAAAAAAAAACCCTCATTTCCATTCCATTTTCTGTAGTTCATTTCAATAAATATTTTATGTGATCAGATGCATATAGCTATTGAGCCTTTGTGATCCTCTCCTAAGAATATCCCTCCTTTGGTCTTACTCTGTGTGAATGCCTAAAGACCTGTATAATTTATCATGCCCCAATGTATTTTCCCGCCTGTGGTATATGTACACAATGAATTTCTACTCATCCATCAGAAAGAATGATATCGTACCATTTATAAGGGAAATGGAAGCACTTGGAAAAAAATGAAATTAAGCAAAGTAAGCCAGACCCAAAGAAACATAAGTTGAATGATTTCTCTCATTTGTGGTAACTAGAATGTACCTATAAATCTACAAGTAAACACAATGGATGATAAAATAAAAGCATACCTTGTTTTTAAGAAGAAATTTATTCCTGCAGATCAAAATTTCCCGTAACCACTTGAGAATTTCTGTACTACTAAGCATTTGATGGCTAGTTAATTTCTTGCAGATGTAAAATAGCATTTGTGAACTGCAATAGCAAAGCTCATTGTTACCAGAATTATCAATAAATAACCTAATATATAATCATATATAAGAATGGTATGCTTAAGTTTCCATTGTAGGGTTTGCTTTAGAGAAATAGTTATCAGAACTATAATCAAAGGAAATACATGTACAGGCTGTATTTAAAAGTACTTATAAACCCCCTATTCTCCAAATTTTTTTTTTCTTTTGGTTGGTCGTGGTTCTTGAACTCTGGGCCTGGGTGCTATCCCACAGCTCTTCAGCTCAAAGCTAGCCCTCTACCACTTGAGCCACTACGCCACTTCCTGTTTTCTGGTGGTTAATTGGAGATAAGAGTCTCACAGGGCCTGGCGCAGGTGGCTCACACACAGCCTCCTAGCTACTCAGGAGGCTGAGATCTGAGGACCATGGTTCAAAGCCAGCTGGGGCAGGAAAGTCCGTGAGACTCCTATCTCCAATAAACCACTAGAAAACCAGAAGTGGTGCTGTGGCTCAAGCAGTAGAGTGCTCACCTTGAGCTGAAGAGCACAGGGACAGTGCCCAAGCCCAGAGTTCACAGGGCCTGGCACAGGTGGCTCACACACAGCCTCCTAGCTACTCAGGAGGCTGAGATCTGAGGACCATGGTTCAAAGCCAGCTCGGGCAGGAAAGTCCGTGAGACTCCTATCTCCAATAAACCACTAGAAAACCAGAAATGGTGCTGTGGCTCAAGCAGTAGAGCGCTCACCTTGAGCTGAAGAGCACAGGGACAGTGCCCAAGCCCAGAGTTCAAGCCCCACGACCGACCAAAAAAAAAAAGTTATAAAATGTTAATATGATAGTCATATAACTATAAAAATCTATTTAAAATATAACTATAAGCCAGGCACTAGTGCTCATGCCTATAATCCTGGCTACTCAGAAAGCTGAGATCTGAGAATCACAGTTCAAAGTCAGCCAGTCTGTAAAACTCTAATCTCCAATAAACTAGCAAAAAAAGCCAAAGTGACAAAGTATTAACCTTGAGCAAAAGATAGTACCCAGGCCCAGATTTCAAGCTTCAAGTTTGGCACTATGTGTGTATACATATGTATATATGTGTATCTGTTTATATATACATACATGTGTGTTTATATATACATATATATATACATATATACATATATATGTCTTTTATGTGTGTGTGTGTGTGTGTATACACACACACACACACACATATAAAACTGTCACTGCATAGAAACAAGAAATACAAGATAATATACCAAACAATAGTACTTATGCCTGGGTGATAAAATTTAGCACTTCAAAATTTTATTTTCTACATTGCTGTAATGATTTTACAGTTAAAAATAATAATCCCAAATGAAATAAAATACAAAATTATAAAAACTCTACAGTTATACTACAGTTTTATGATAATAAATACTATAAATTTAATATTTAAAGATTAAGAATTGAGTTTTAAAATTAAAAGAACATATACCTAATCTCCCAAAATGTTTCTACAGGTGCATCAGGATTCCACAAATCAATGCTGTCTAACTGATGAAGAACCAGCAAAGCCTGAATTGTGAAAAGAGAAAAAGAACTTGAAGTTTTTTTGGGGAAAAAAAAAACATGCATTTATTTTCCAAATGTTAACACATTTATTCAGATGATTGGAGCCTTGATATACAGTAAAAACAAAACTTTTGAGAATAACCCTGAAATACAAATCTCTAGGGACTAACATACATAGCATGTTATCACTTTGCTCCTATCATTTTTTCTGTAGATGTACATGTAAAGTTAAATGAATTCAGAGAACTATCCTTTTTTTTTTGGCCAATCCTGGGGCTTGAACTCAGAGCCTGAGCACTGCTGGAGGTTCTTTTGCTCTAGGATAGCACTTTACTACTTGAGCCACAGTGCCACATCCAGCTTTTTCTGTTTATGTAGTATCGAAGAAACAAACCCAGGGCTTCATGCATGCTACGCAAGCACTCTACCAGTAAGCCACATTCTCAGCCCCATAAGAACTGTCTTAACAAAGTAGTTTCATTCCCAAATAAGAAGGGAGGTCTCCCCAAAATTAGCACACCCCACAAAAGAAATGACTGGAAATAAACTGTCTTGGCACAATATTTTGTGACAAAAAATAGTTTTTGAAATTGA
Source organism: Dipodomys spectabilis (assembly GCF_019054845.1). Taxonomy (NCBI): domain Eukaryota; kingdom Metazoa; phylum Chordata; class Mammalia; order Rodentia; family Heteromyidae; genus Dipodomys; species Dipodomys spectabilis. Next base: position 3,427,515 of record NW_024870681.1, on the reverse strand, counting down.
AAATGGCAAGCAAATCAAACTGTGCATCTCAAGTACAACAGCAGTAACTCACTTTATAGATATAGATAACTATTTATGTAAATTATTACTATATAAAATTTAAACCATTAACCAGACACCAGTAGCTCACATCTATAATCCTATCTACAAAGGAGGCTGAGATCTGAAGATTGTAGTTCAAAGCCAGGCAGGCAGGAAAGTCCATGAGACTCTTACCTCCAATTAGCCACTGAAAAAGTCAGAAGTGGAGCTGTGACTCAAGTGGTAGAGCACTAGCCTTGAGCAAAAAGGCTCAGGGTCAGCGGCCAGTCCCTGCATTCAAACCCAAGACCAGTACCAAAAAACAAAACAAAAACAAAAAAACAACAAAAACTCCATGAACTGCAAATAGCTATGCAATTGCATAACCTGACTCATATTAGGAAAAGCATCCAACTTGGACACTTTGTAACTTTAAAAGTTATAAATTATATAAAGATCAGATTTATATCATTTCAAGGTAATTACAGTTAGGATGGTAATTATTTAAGATATGCATTACTTTTATATCTATTATGCAAAAACTTGGTACAATGTTGTGGCACCTAAGTATTTTTATGTGACACATTTCTCTATATATTTTTTAATATAAAAGAAAATGTGATAGCCTTTTCCTTCTCATGTCCTTCTCTTTTTAAATTATCTACATATAGTCAAATGTTGCAAGGCAAGGAAACATTCTGAGCAATGTGTAGCACATTTGGTGATTATATTGTTGTGACCACATCACAGAATATACAACATAAACCCAGAGTGCTCTGATGTCACTAGGTGATACAATCTTATGGGCTAACCGTTATACTGTCATCCCTTGTTAACCAAAATACTGTTCTACAATGACTACATATGTTAAGAAAGCCATAAACATAATATACTCAGCTGGGTACTGGGTGGCTCATGCTTATAATCCAAGCTACTCAAGAAGCTGAGATCTGAAGATCACAATTCAAAGCCAGCCTGTACAAATTATCTCCAATAAACTACTTAGAAAAAGCCGGAATTGGCGCTGTGGGGATCAAATGATAAAGTGCTGGCCTTGAGCAAAAGAAACTCAGGGATAGCACCCAGACCCTGAGTTCAAGCCCCAGGACCAGCACCCAAAAAAGAAAAAAAATACTATACTCTTTTGATATCACATAAATATTTTCTCCTATTGCTGAACAGTTGATCCACATAAGTACTTTTAGGTTTTGGAGGTAAGGTCTCACTATAAAGCCAATGCTGGTCTAGCACTAGATAGGCCAGACTAGCCTTGAACCCTTTGGATCCTCCTACGTGTTGGGATTACAGGTGTTTGACACCATGCATGATTTTAATGGGTGTGTAATAGCCCACTAAGTTGAAATACAACTCTGTCATGTCTTTTTTACTAGTGAATGAAGTTTTCCTATCAGTCTATTATAAAATGCAGTCTGGGGGCTGGGAAGGTGGCTCAATGGTAGAGTGCTCGCCTTGCATGCATGATTCCTCAGCACCACATAAACAAAAAAAGGCCTGAAGTGGTGCTATGGCTGGTGCCCAGGCCCAGAGTTGAGACCCCATGACTGACTCAAAAAACAAAAACAAAAAAAAGAGAGAGAGAAGAAGCGGTCTGTTTTGCTTGCCCTTCTCCCAACTTTAAATGATTTTTCTTCCCCCCCCCCCCAAAAAATGTGACAAGTGAGCATTTTACATTATGTAGCTTAAGCATTTCAATTGTGTCCACAAGGCAAAAAATAACACAATTAGTCAGGCACCAGTAGCTCACGCCTGTAATCCTAACTACTCAGAAGGCTGAGATCTAAGGATCACAGTTCAAAGCCAGCCCAGACAGCAAAGTCCATGAGACTCTTATCTCCAATAAAACACTAGAAAACCAGAAGTGGTGCTGTGGCTCAAGCGGTAAAGCGCTCACCTTGAGCTGAAGATCAGAAGGACAACACCCAAGCCCAGAGTTCAAGCCCCATGAACAACCAAAAAAAAAAAAAAAAAAAAAAAATATATATATATATATATATATATATATCACAAGAATAGTTATTTGAACAATACAACTAAAATATCAGAGTAGCTACCATCAAGCATTGGCAAATGGCCTTGCAAAAACAAATGCAAGTAATGCACCAATTTATAGAACCAATGGCATTGTATACAAATATAGGTAGTAACTATACAATAAATGCTAAAGTGTGTGTGTGTGTGTGTGCGCGCGCGCGCGCACGAGCTGGTACTAAGGCTTGAACTCAGGGCCTGGGTGTTGTCTCAGCTTTTTTGTTCAAGGCTGGCACTCTATCACTTGATTTTTTTTTTTTTTTTGGGGGGGGGGGGGGAGTCCGGTTGTGGGGCCTGAACTCTGGGCCTGGGCGCTGTCCCTCAGCTCTTCAGCTCAAGGCTAGCGCTCTACCACTTGAGCCACAGCGCCACTTCCGGCTTTTTTCATTTTGCTTTATGTGGTGCTGAGAAATCAAACCCAGGGCCTCATGCATGCAAGGCCAGCGCTCTACCACTGAGCCACCTTCCCAGCCCCAGCACTCTATCACTTGAGCCACAACTCCACATTTAGCTTTTTGCTGATTAACGGGAGATAAGAGTCTCAAAAGCTTTCCTGCTTAGGCTGGCTTCAAATCACAGATCTCAGATCTCAGCTCTCAGCCTCCAGAGTAGCTAGGATTACAGGCATGAGTCACTGATGCCCAGTTAACTGAAATATTTTTGCAAATATTTCAAACACATATCCTTAACTGTACAGTTCATACATAGCAAGTCTTAAGATTTTACATTAATGAATTTCCATTAGTCTATGGACTCCATTATCAACCAAATTAATGTTAACAATATCCATAAGCTTTTGTTGCTTCACCTCCCTGTCAACTCTTTACAAGAGGAGCTACTGTTCTGCCCTCTATCACCACAGATTATTTTGCCTATTAGTAAATCTTATATAAAGGAAACCATAAAACATGGTGTGTGTGTGTGAAACCATAAAACGTGTGTGTGTGTGTGTGTGTGTGTGTGTGTGTGTGTCAAGTTTCACTCAACATTATGTAAGATTTTATACATGTTTTGGATTTACCAGTAACTCACTCTTTTTTTTTCTATAGTAACTCACTCTTCATTGTTGCAGAGTACTCAACTGAATTACTACAACCAAAATTATCTTATCTCCATTTGTTCAATCTATCAGATTTTGAAAAAGATATATTCAAGGAGGTATACTCTACTCAAGGAGAGAAGGAGAAAAGTTGGAAGAGAGAAAGGGAAGAAACAGTTGAACCTTCTCCTTTAAGAATCTAAAATTAATTTCCCCTTACCTCCATTGCTTCCTGAGCAACCTCTGGCATGTGTGATTGAGGGACCAGCTGTACAAGCCCTGTAATTAGTTCTGCTGTACTGCCTTGAGTTTCAGGACCCTGTTTTCTTGGATTCTACAAAAGAAAAACCAAACCTCAATTTAAAATAAAAAAAAATCAACTTACAGAATTATGAAGGAAGAAAAATAGAGACCAATTCCTAACCACTACTAAATTTCTTTTAGGGGTGATGAAAATATTTTAAAATTAGTTGCAATAGTTCCAATTTGTAAATATACTAGAAGCCACTGGATTGTATTTCTTAAAAGGATGATTTTAATCAGATATGGTGGCTCACACCTGTAATTCCAAAGACTCCAGAGGCAGAAATAGGATTGTGATTTGGCCCAACCCTGGCTAAAAGTCCATGAGACTTTATTTTTAAAAAATAAGTAAGGGCTGGGAAGGTGGCTCAGTGGTAGAGCGCTTGCCTTGCATGCATGAAGCCCTGGGTTCCATTCCTCAGCACCACATAAGCAAAAAGAAAAAAGCCGGAAGTGGCGCTGTGGCTCAAGTGGTAGAGTGCTAGCCTTGAGCTGAAGCGCTGAGGGACAGTGTCCAGGCCCAGAGTTCAGGCCCCACGACCGGACCCAAAATAAATAAATAAGATGCAGGGTGCCAGTGGCTCACACCCATAATCCTAGCTACTCAGGAGGCTGAGATCTGAGAATGGAGGTTCAAAGCCAGCCCAGGCAGTAAAGTCCATGAGACTCTCATCTCCAACTAGCCACGAGAAAACCAGAAATGACGCTGTGACTCAAGTAGTAGAGTGCTCGCCTTGAGCTGAAGAGCCCAAGGACAGCACCCAAGCCCAGAGTTCAAGCCCAATGACATAAATAAATAAATAAATAAGATGGAGGCTGGTGCCAGGTGATCCATATCTCTAATCCTAGCTACTCAGAAGTCTGAGGTCTTAAGATTACAGTTTGAAGCCAGCCCAGGCAGAAAAGTCTGTGACACTGCTATTTCCAATTAACCATCAAAAATATGGAAATGGAGGCCTGGCTCAAGGGGTAGAGTGCTAGCCTTGAGTGAAAAAGCTAAGAGACAGGCCCTGAGTTCAAGCCTCAGTACTAGAATGAAATAAAACAAAAAAAAATTCAATTATTTTTGGGGGGTCCGGTCATGGGGCCTGAACTCTGGGCCTGGGCGCTGTCCCTCAGCTCTTCAGCTCAAGACTAGCTCTCTACCACTTGAGCCACAGCGCCACTTCTGGCTTTTTTTTCTGCTTATGTGGTGCTGAGGAATTGAACCCAGGGCCTTATGCATGCAAGGCAAGCATTCTACCACTGAGCCACCTTCCCAGCCCTCAAATATTTTTTGTTAGAGCCTCTTAATTCATATCTTTATTTGCTCTTTAAGCAATGTTCAGGAAGTCTGCTAATTAAAACAAAACAAAAATAGATTCAACCCTTGAATTAAGAAATTATATCAAAGGCTAGGTATACCAGTTAGTGCTGAGTGCAAGCCTAGCATGCAAAATGCCCTGAGTTTGATCTCCAGTGCTATTAAAAAAAAAATCAATAACATAAGGAGTCTATTGTTTGTTTGTCTGTTTTGTAGCCCTGGGTGACAGTGAACTTGTTTTTTGGGTTTTTTTGGGTCCAGTCGTGGGCTTGAACTCTGAGCCTGGGCGCTGCCCCTCAGCTCTTCAGCTCAAGGCTAGCACTCTACCACTTGAGTGACAGCACCACTTTCGGCTTTTTTTTTTTTTGCTTATGGGTGTCGAGGAATCGAACCCAGGGCCTCAAGCATGCAAGGCAAGCATTTTACCACTGAGCCACCTTCCCAGCCCCGTGACAGTGAACTTGATATCTTCTTGCCTAAGTCTTTTGAGTCTGGGTACAGGCATGCACCACTATACCAATTCAGTAACTTTTATGAGTAACATTCTACTGGCTAAACAAGAAAATTCTAGTTTGGGCCTTAGAAGTTTTGACTATTATACATGATTGTTATCAAAGAAGCAGAATATACTTGTTGGATGAGAATTGCATAATTATCCTATACAGCTCTTTGCCCAGTATAAAACAGAAAAAAAGAACATATAGTAAGTTTTACCTGTATATTATTTTGTTAGCTACAGATAGCTCTCCAGTGTAACTAATATAAGCCTTCATCCAGTATACCTATAATTCAAAATTATTAGCCTATATTCTAACATGTAATATTCATTCGTTCAGAACCCAATAGAATTTGCCAAACACCAAATATCTAAGCAATCAAAAATGATGACTTCTACCCTCCAGAAGTATGTGGTCCTACAAGGAAAACAAATATCAATAAAATAAAGCATAAAACTGCAAATAAACTAAGCTGTTCCTATGAAAGCCTTTATGAGGAAAACGTGGCCCAATCTGGGAAGTTTCCTTAGGGTAGAGGTAACAGCTCAGACTCAGCAGGAATTACTCTGTGGAGAGGGAGCAGATTCTAGCCAAGTACCAAGGAAGATGTGAGGGAATATATAATAGAGAAAGACTGAAAGAAAGGTTATTATGACCAGCACAGGCAAAAATGAGATGCTCTATTTGGAAGAACTGGTAAGTGAGTGAAAGGCTCTGCATGACCTGGTACCTCTATCTGGGTTTTGTCTTTATCTCAAGAGTGACTTCTAATTACAAAGCAAACTTAATTTTAAGTTGGACAAGGGACATAATAGGATTTGGTTTTTAAACAAGTCATGATAAATTCAATGCAAAGAAATGTAAGAAACAATGAAGATTTAAAAAGTCAAGACTCTTGAAAATTTTAAAGTGTGATAAACCAGGACAGAGAGAACATAAAATCATATTACTTCAAAAATACCATGGTTGAGATCATTTATTATCTATTTCTGTATTCTTATTAACTAAGACAAAATTTTGATATTTCAAATACACACATAATAAAACTCAGAAGAAATCTTTCAGTATTTTATTTACCTATGACTAAGAGATTTCAAAATCATTCAACCACTAGATGGCAGCAAAGAAAAGAACCCCACAAGGCCGACTCTACTTCACAAGGCGGTAAAGCATGGGTCTAACCCAGAGCAAGAATGAATTTCCAGTACCACAAAAACAAAATAAGCAAGCAAACAAATCCCAAGGCTAGAGATGGGAGCACAGTAGTATAGAGTACCTGTCTAGCAAGCACAAGGTCCTGAGTTCAATCCTTAGCACTGAAAACAAAAACAACAACAATAATAGTAATACAAAGAATCGTGACCTTTGGATTGGAAAATAGTACATTTTATTTAAACTCTTTGGTTTCTAACAATATTATATTCAACATAAAAGACAACTGTATGTTGGTATGTACTCTGAATGAATTATGGCCAAACAAGTAGTTCTGATTCTGGTATTATATGGCATTAATGGTGAAACAGCATTAAAAAAGAAATGAAAAGGTATTTCATTACTTTCACAGTATCATTGACAGATGTAACGGAATTTCCAAAGGTCAAAGGTCAATTTATTCTGGTAGGCTCTTTAATTGAATCAGATCAGCAAAAAGTTCAAAATATGGTAACTTTGGGAGAAGAGGTGCTCCACTGGAAATTTCGGGAATTCTTTGTTTTTTCCTTTGCTGTTTCTAGAAATATTGCTCAAATGCACACACATTTTAAAATTCAGGATGCAAAAGGGGACTAATGTGGTGGCTTACTAAGGCAGATGAGGCAAGAAGATTACAAGTACAAATATTAAGTTTAAAAAACAATTTTATAAATAAAAACTGGGGGGTTCACAGAACTCATGAAACCAAAGACCTAGTTATAAGTTTCTATTATTATAGTGCTTGGAAAAACACAACACCAAAGTTGAAAATAACATAGCGGGGGAAGTCCATGAGATTCTTTTTTTTTTTTGGGGGTCCGGTCGTGGGGCCTGAACTCTGGGCCTGGGCGCTGTCCCTCAGCTCTTCAGCTCAAGGCTGGCGCTCTACCACTTGAGCCACAGCGCCACCTCCGGCTTTTTTTTTTTCTTTTTGCTTATGTGGTGCTGAGGAATCGAACCCAGGGCCTCAGGCATGCAAGGCAAGCACTCTACCACTGAGCCATCTTCCCAGCCCGTCCATGAGATTCTTATCTCCAGTTAATAACAAAGAAGCCAGAAGTGGAGCTGTGGCTCAAGTAATAAAGCACTAGCCTTGAGCAAAATAGCTCAGAGACAGTGAGATGGAGAAAGAGAAGGAGTAGGAGAAGAGGGAAGAGGAGGAAGAGAGCAATAGAAGAAAGAAGCCTGTCACTGAATAAAGCAATATAAAATTTTGTTTGATGCTGTTCTCTGGGAACTGGAGAAATTTGACAAAGGGTAAATTTATCATCCTATAAAAATCAGAATTGTTGCAGGGTAATGGCAGCTCATGCCTGTAATCATAGCTACTCAGGAGATCTGAGGATTGCAGTTTGTAATCAGCCCAGGTAGCAAAAGTCTGTGAGATTCTTATCTCCAATTAACCACCAGAAAACCAGAAGTGGTGTTATGGCTCAAAGTGGTAGGGCTTTAGTATTGAGCAAAAGAGCTCAGGGACAGGGCCCAAGCCCTGAGTTCAAGCCCCATGACTGAAAAAAAAAAACAAAATTATTAGATTTTGAGCTGGACATGGTAGTTTATACCTATAAACCCAGCACTAAAAAGGCAGGATGATCAGAAATTCACAATCAGCCTGGATTACATAGTAAAAATCTGCCTCAAAACAAAAGAAAAAATTATTACATTTGAGGAGGCTCTTAAATAATATTAATGGTTACTTTATCTTATTATTAGTAATAATAGCTAACATTTATTTAGGTCTTTTAATGCTGCAGGAATTGTTCCTAAAAGCCTTACATATATCATTTCAATTTTCTTAACGATCTCTCTCTCTGAGGTAAGAACTATTATTATCCCATTATTTCAAATGAGAAAACTCAGGCTGAAAGAAGTTTAAGTAAATCACCTAGCTAGTAATTATTCTGTCTCCAGAGCCCACGTTTTTAATCGCTTCATGTAACTATCATTCATTTACAGCAATTACATTATTAGTCCCTAATTATTCTGTGTACCAGAGTGAAGTTCTCAGGAATCTACTGTCACCTAAGGCAATAAAAACAGTTATGATAATAACTGAATACTAACCACACCCATTTCACTTCCTTCTTCAAATACATTATCTGTAGGTAGAGTCAATGATAAATAGAAACCAATGAGAAAAATAAAGAGAGATAAAGATGCTCAATTGCTTGGCAATAGCGATTGCAAATTAAAAGAATGGGCAGTATAAATGTAGACTGAAGAAACACTGTGATGTATGGCTCCTTTCTTCTACCCCAGCTTAGGACTAAGCATGTATGAAACATAATCTAGTATAGCAGGTTCAGGACAAATGATGTCAAGAAAGTTAACTTAATGATTAGGGAAATGAAGAAGTCCGGAAATTTGAAATAATTTCATTAGCATCATCTATAAGTTAGTGTCCTTTAGAAAGTATCAGTAAGATCATGGCATTTCAGTTAAACCAGAAACACGTAATATAATAATTTCAAAGCATTTCATAAAAAAATACTTACACAAAGCAAAAGCTTTGGATCTGCATGAATTAGTTTCACCATGGACAAGAGAAGAACCTTATAGTTTCTTGTCTCAAGGTCTGTAGGTTTTTCTTTGAATTTAAGGCTTGTAACTTTTTCTTTAAATGTAAGACTCTAAAAACAAAACAAAAACATGGCATCACTTTGAAAGAATCAGATATCAGGTTGTGAACAGTATCAATAAAACTTAAAAAAATAAATTTATTATAAAAAGTCACTGAAAATGTAAGCATTTTATACCACTAAATATGTGGTATTGATAGAAATAAGCATGAAGTAAAAGTTTTATTTTTTAAAAATGTCATTTTATGCCCTTTGTGTTATTCTTATATAATCAATCTAATCAGACTAATAAAAATTAAATTAAAATGCTAAAAGACTTCATGTTGAATCCCATATAAAAAAAAGAATTCTAAAATGTAAAAATATATTTAGTTTATATGATTCACAAATATCCATACCAGGAACTCATTTAACCAACATTATCCCACATATATACATATACAAATATTTCATAGACACTGCAATATTTTCCATTTTAAGACATATCATTACTTGCTACATCAAAAGAGATGAAAAGTCACTGTTTATAAGAGACATCATAACAAGTAAGATACTTCCAATTTCAGAGAAAAGTACAAGTATTCTTTACAACTAATGAAATATGCTATATAGCCAATCTCTGTACTTAACCGTTTCAATTATAAATTGTACTTTTTCTTTTGACAGCATTTTATCTCTCCAGTTACAATGTACATGTATTGTCTGAAGAATATTCATGGAACAGAATTCTTTGAAGAAAGTATCTTTCAATTACAGAGATACTATGGTTAACTAAATTAATTATGGATGTCATTAAATAAAAAAACTTCAGCTGGGCGCCAGTAGCTCATGCCTGTAATCCTAGCTACTCAGGAGGCTGAGATCTGAGGCTCATGGTTCAAAGCCAGCCTGGGCAGGTGAGACTCTTACCTCCAATTAACCACCAGAAAACCAGAAGTGGTGCTGTGGCTCAAGCGGCAGAGCGCTTGCCTTAAGCTGAAGAGCAAAGGGACAATACCCAAGCCTAGAGTTCAAGCCCCATGACTAACAAAAAAAAAAAAAAAAACTCCAGTAGGGTGCTGGTGACACACCTGTGATCCTAGCTACTCAGAAAGCTGAGAATCACAGTTTGAAGTCAACCCAGGCAGGATACTCAGTCCAAAACAGTCTCATCTCCAATTAATTATCACCAAAAAAGTCAGACAAAAAAAGCAAAAGTGTTAGAGTGCTAGCCTTGAGTACAAAAGCTCTGAGACAGTACCCAAGCCATGAGTTCAAGTCCCAGGATGAGGTAAAACAAACAAAAACCTCCAACAATCACATTCTGGATCCAAAGTCATCTATTTCTATTCTAAGAGACATTCATATTCTTTTCTAAAAGAATTCAACAGTAATTGACTTAGATACCTTTACACATGGAAGCATACAAACAGAAATATGGCTGTAGACTATGAAGAATCTATCCAACCATAATAAAAATGTCCAAATAAACACGGTGTTCTCTTTCAAAGCTAGTAAGTAGATATTAATATCCATACTACAATATATGGCAACTCTCCTTAACGTTGAAAAGAGATAAGTTTGTTATTAAGCCTAAGAACGCTAAAGATTTTGGTCCTCAGGAGGAAGAAGAGTTATTTAAGGAACAGATACTCCGAAGAAATATCACTACAAAACTGAAAAACCAAAATTCATTCGTGTGCATGTTTGTGTATGCTGGTCCTGAGGGCTGAACTGAGGGCTTGAACACTGTCCCTGAGTTGTTTTTTGCAGGGTTTTTGTTTTGTTTTTTGCTCAAGGATGGCACTCTACCCCTTGAGCTCTACTTCCAGATTTTTTGGCAAATGATAAGTGTCTCACGCACTTTCCTACCCAAGATGGCTTCAAACCATGAACCTCAGATCTCAGCCCTTGAGTAGCTAGGAATATAGGTGTGAGTTACCCACACCAGGCACAAATACTACTTTATCTTTAAAATAAATACGTTTTACTTTAAAAATTACTTTATTGTTCTTATAAAGGTGATGTACAGAAGGATTACATGTATCAGGTAACGAGTTACTTTATTGTTCTTATAAAGGTGATGTACAGAAGGATTACATGTATCAGGTAACAAGTACGCTTCCTTCCGTACAGTGTCTTCTGTTGCCTCACTCGCTCCCAGTCCCTCCCTTCCATTTCCACCCATAAGTTGTATAGCTCACTTTCTTCTATGTCCAGTGAGCTCCACTACTGCATTTTTTCACCCTTTTTCCCTCGAGTTCTGTATCCTTCTCCCTATCCTCCCAAAGATATACACTTCAACAAACCATACATAAGACAGATCATCAAAAAATAAAATTTAAGGGGCTGGGAAGGTGGCTCAGTGGTAGAGCGCTTGCCTTGCATGCATGAGGCCCTGGGTTCCATTCCTCAGCACCACATAAGCAAAAAGAAAAAAGCCGGAAGTGGCGCTGTGGCTCAAGTGGTAGAGCACTAGCCTTGAGCTAAAAAGCTGAGGGACAGCACCCAGGCCCAGAGTTCAGGCCCCACGACTGGACCCAAAAAATAATAATAATAAATAAAATAAAATAAAATTTAAATACATACATTTTTATATAAAGATTATATCATCTGAAAGGCAAATGTACTATCAAATATACTGAATAAATTCTGGGAATTAGCATGCTGTTTTTAAGTTAGCATCTATTGGTTGTATAAGATAGTTCCCTTGTGACTTTCTATATGTTTATGTATGTGTAAGCTTTTCTTTAAATTTATGTCTTGTTATTTTTTCTTTAAATGTAAGACTAAAATCAAAACAAAAACATGGTTATCACCTTGAACGATATTACATACAAACACAATATATCCCTATCAACCTCATCACCTTATTTCTCTCCCCTTCCTATTGCCCATTCTTTAGACAATTTCAATAGGTTTCATTGTTATATTTTCATACATGCAAATCAACAATATAGACCATATTTATTTACCCTCATTTATCCTCTTTTTAACCCATTTCCCACCACCTGAGTCTATTTTACTTTCCTGTCATTTTTAATATATTAATTGCACCATTTAACTGTTATTTCAGATGTGCAAATATTATGTTCTTCTCAAAATAACTCTATTGCTTTCTTTTCTTCCACCTTATCAAGGCCCTATTCACCAACAGCTCTCATTCAGGTTTCTTAAGCAATACTCTTACATAATTTCAATATTATTTCTATACCATTCATTCTAAATCATTCATAGTTTCACTGGTTATTTCTCAATCATCTTTTCCCATTACTTCTCATCTTCCTTCATAGCCCCATAGTTAGAATCATGTCATATATATGTATGTGTATATATATGTAAATGTGTCCCCAAATATGTATTTTTAGGTCTAGTTTTCACATGAAGGAAAAACATACTTGGCTTTTGGAGCTTGACTTATCTTGCTTAATATTATCCAATCCCATCCATTTTTCTACAAATGATACTTTTCTTTATAGCTTTGTAATACCCCATGGTATAGAAATACCATAATTGCTATCCATTTATTTGTTATTGGGCACCTCAGCTGATTCCATTAGATTATCATAATTCTAATATAGTACTGCAACTAATATGGGTATGAAAGATTCTTTCTTGTATATTGATTTATTTATGTTTGGATAGATGCCCAACAGTGTTATGGCAGGGTCAAAATGTAAGTCTCTTTCTAGTTTTTTGAGGAATCTCCATACTAATTTCCATAATCACTGTACTAGTTTACATTTCCAGCATCAGTATGCCAATTTCTTTTTCTCCCATACTCTCACCAGTATGTTTTCCTGATGACTGCCATTCTGACTGGAGATGGAAATCTTACTGTAGTTTTGATTTGCATTTCCTTCATGCAAAGGATGTTGGACATTTCTTCCTTTATTAGCCATGTATATTTCCTGTCCTAAGAAATATCTGTTCCAGGACTGGGAAGGTAGCTCAGTGGTAGAGCGTTTGCCTTGCATGCATGAGGCCCTGGGTTCGATTCCTGAGCACCACATAAGCAGAAAATTTAAAAAAAAAATCTGTTCCAGGGGCTAGGAAAGTGGCTCAGTGGTAGAGTGCTTACCTTGCATGTATGAGGTCCTGGGTTTGATTTCTCAACACCATATAAACAGAAAAAGCCAGAAGCAGCGCTGTGGCTCAAGTGGTAGAGTGCTAAGCCTTGAGCTGAAGAGCTGAGGGACAGTGCCCAGAGTTAAGGCCCCACAACCGACAAAAAAAAAAAAAACTTCTGTTCCATTTGTTTGCCCATTTACTAGAGATTATTGTTTTTTTGCTGTTCCAATTTTTGTTTTGCTTTTTAGTGCTGATCGTAGGGCCTGAGGCATTGTCCCAGCTAAAGGCTGGGGCTCTATCACTTGAGCTACAACTCTACTTCTCACTTTTGGTGGCTAACTGGAGATAAGAATCTCACAGACTTTTCTACCCAGGCTGGCTTCAATCAACAATCCTTCAGATCTCAGCCTACTGAGTAGCTAGGATTACAAGAATGAGACAGGACACCTGGCTTGCTGTTCAGTTTGTTTTTTGGTTCCTTGTACATTCTGAGTATTAATCCTTTATCTGCTGAATAGCTAGTGATTTTTTTCTTCCAAGTCATGGTTGTCTTTTGTTTCTGGAAATTATTTCATTTGCTATAAAGATACTTTTCATTTTGATGTATTCCATTTCCCAATACTTGTTCTTTGTTTTCAAAGCAACTGTAGTCTCAACCAGAAAATAACTGTATCTGTAATTTTCAGAGTTTCCCATGTATTTCTGTACTAAAGTCTCAGGTTTTGCTTTGAGTTCCTAGATTCATGTGGATTTTGTGTGCGTGCATGTGTGCGTGGGGGAAGGGGGACAGTACTGGGGCTTAAATGCCATCCTTGAGCTTCCTGAGCTCTTTTGTTCAAGGCTAGTGTTCTACCACTTGAGGCACAGCTTCACTTCTGGCCTTTTTGGTGGTTCATTAGAGGTAAAAGTCTCAGGAACTTTCCTGCCTAGGCTGGCTTTGAACCATGATCCTCAGATCTCAGCCTCCTAAGTAGCTATGATTACAAAAGTGAGTCACTGATGCCAGACCCTGGAGTTCTGTACAGCATGAAAGATAAAGGACAGGTTTCAATTTCCTTCAAGTAAATAACCAGTCTTCCAGGAATCTCTTGTTGAAGATGCTCTCCTTTCTCCAGTGTGTTTTTTATTTCTTTGGCAAAAACTGTAAGGTTATAAGTTTATAGTATTATTCATTCCTGCGCCTTCAACTTTATTCAATTGGTCTTTGGGTCTGCTTTTGTGCCAATACCAAGCTGGTTTTGTTACTAAATCTCTGTAGTCCACATTTAAAGTTTGGTATTATAATTTCAACATTGTTTTTTATTGTTGTTTCTGTTGGTCATGGGGCTTAACTCAGGGCCTGGGCTCTGTCCCTGAACTGTTTTCCTCAAGGCTAGCATTCTATCACTTGAGCCACAGTGCCATGTCCAGTTTTATGGTAGTTCACTGGAGATAAGTGTCTCATAGACTTCCCTGCCCAGGCTGGCTTTGAACCATGAGGCTCAGGTCTCAGATTCCTGAGTAGCAAAGATTACAGACATGAGCCACCAGCACCTGGCCACATTGTTCTTTTTCATCAGAATTTCTCTATTTGAGAAATTTTATGCCTCCATATAAATTCTTGAGTTGATTTTTGTATTTCTGTGAAAAATGATATTGAGACTTTTGGTTGGTGTTGCATAGAGAAATTTTTATGATACTGATCCTGCCAATCTAAAAGTGTAAAAAATCTTTAGATCTTCTATGTCTGATTTCTTTAAGGCTTTATAGCTTTTACTGTATCTTTTACTTCCTTAGTTAATAGGTATTTTGCTGTTTTATGGCTATTGTAAATGAGATTATTTTCCTGACTCCATTCTCATTTTGTTTATTGTTGGTATATAGAAAAGCTACTGACTTTTGAATATCTTGCTACATTTCTAAAGGTATATATTAAATCTTTAAGTCTACAGGGTCTCTTAAGTATAGGACTATAACATCTGCAAATATTTGGATACTTCCTTCCTTGTTTGAATCCTTTTTATTTCATTCTTCTGTCTTATTGCTCTGGCTAGAAATTCTAGTATCAAAGGAGTAGGGAGAATGAACATTCCTGACTTTACAGGAAATGACTTATTTTCTCTATGATATTGGCTATACGTTTACTAAATTCAGGTACATTTTTTTTCTATTCCTAGCTTGTTCAGAGATTTTTTTTTTTTGGGGGGGGGGGGGGTCCAGTCGTGGGAACTGAACTCCGGGCCTGGGCACTGTCCCTCAGCTCTTCAGCTCAAGGCTAGCGTTCTACCACTTGAGCCACAGCGCCACTTCCGGCTTTTTTCTTTTTGCTTATGTGGTGCTGAGGAATGGAACCCAGGGCCTCAGGCATGCAAGGCAAGCGCTCTACCCCTGAGCCACCTTCCCAGCCCTGTTCAGAGATTTTTATCATACATATCATTACTCCTGCAAGCTTTCTGGTTCTATTTTCTTAAAAAGTCTTTTTTCATCATTCTGCCTTAAGCTTTGATCTATCTTTGTGAGTATAATGTGTTTCTTGTAGTCAACTAATGAATGGGTCTTGCTTTTTGATTTAAGTTACTGTTTTGTCTTTTTAAAATATTTTATTATAAAAATATTGTACAGAAGGGTTACAGTTATATGAGTAAGGTAATTAGTACATTTCCTATCAAGCATTGTTACCTCCTCCTTTGTTTTTCCCCTTTTGATAGAAGTTAAAAAATGAAAGCCCGGTGCCGGTGGCTCACACCTGTAATCCTAGCTACTCAGGAGCTGAGATCTGAGGCTCTCAGTTCAAAGCCAGCCCAAGTAGGAAAGCCCGTGAGACTCTTTTTTTTTTTGGATCTGGTTGTGGGGACTGAAATCTGGGCCTGGGCACTGTCCCTCATCTCTTCAGCTCAAGACTAGCGCTCTACCACTTGAGCCACAGCGCCACTTCCAGCTTTTTTCTTTTTCCTTATGTAGTGCTGAGGAATCGAACCCAGGGCCTCATGCTTGCAAGGCAAGCACTCTACCACTGAGCCACCTTCCCAGCCCATGAGACTCTTATTTCCAATAAACCACTCAGAAAACTAAAAGTGGCACTGTAACTCAAGTGGTAGAACACTAGCCTTGAGCTGAAGAGCTGAGGGACAGCACCCAGGCCCAGAGTTCAAGCCCCACAACTGACAAAAAGAAAAAAATTAATGTTCAACATTAATATTGAAAAGATGTTGTATTTCCTTTCATTTTTCATGATACTTCCTTCTTTCCTATACATGTTCTGCCAATCTATTCATCTATTAGTATTTTTTTTCCTCTATTTTCTTATGTTTTATCGTCCTATTCTGTTGATAGGATTCCTTTAAATATCTATTGTATTACACACTTAATAGTCATAAACTCCTTTAGCTTTTATCATGAAAAGTATGTAAAGTGGTTTGGTTTTGTTTTTTTGGGGGGGGGGAGGGGTTATTACAGGCTTGAACTCAGGGCCTAGGTGCTATCTCTAAGCTTTTATGCTCAAAGCTATTGTTCTACTGCTTTGAGCCACAACTCAACTTCCAGTTGTCTTTTATCTTTTTGTGTGCATGTTCTTGATAAAGAGTCTCATGAATTTTCCTGCCAGGCTGGCTAGGATCACAGGCATGAGCCACCAGTGCCTGGCTCATATAAAGTTTTTATACCTCTATCAACTTTTATGAAAGACAGTCTTGCTGTATAAATGAATCTAGATTGGTAACTGTTACTTCTTAGGGTTTGAATTCTTTTCTTCCATGCCCTCCTTGCATTTAGTCTGTGTTAGGAAATCTACTGTAATTTTAATGAGATTTCCTTTCTTAATCTCTCCCTTTTCCAACTTCAATAAGCTTTTATTAGCCAGACACCAGTGGCTTATGTCTGTAATCCTAGCTATTCAGGAGGCTGAGATCTGAGGATCACAGTTCAAAGCCAGCCTGGGCATAAAAGTCCAATTAACCAACAGAAAACCAGAAGTGGCGCTGTGGCTCAAGTGGTTGAGCACTAGCTTGAGCTGAAGAGCTGAGGGGCAGTGCCCAGGCTCAGAGTTCAAGCCACATGACCAACCAAAAATAAATAAATAAAAACAACTTTCATTTACTCTGTTTACTTAGTGCTTTAACTATAATGTAGGGGCGTTTCTTCTTTAATCCAGTTTGGTATTCTATACACCTCCTCAATATGGAGGACCTTTCCTTGAGACTGGGAAGTTTTTCTGCCATTATTTCACTATCACTATTATTTTAATTATCTTTAGTTTGAACTTCTGCTACCTCTGTAACTATAACTGATAGGTATCATCATTTCATAGAGTCAAAAAGTCTTATAAATTCCATTTGTATCTTGTTGCTTTCAGTTTCTTTAACTGTTTGATATAATGCCTCTGCTTTCTTTATCTTCAACTCCACTACCCTACTTTCAACTTGCTCTACACTACTAGAAAAGCTTTTCAGTTTTAAATATTTGGGCCACTGAGCTCTTCAGTTTCAGTATTTCAATTTATTTCTGTATCCTCATTCATTTCCTTCTTCAAATGTTACATATTTAGCTGTTTGTGTCATCTCTGAATTACTTCAGATGCTTAAACATTTAAACCATTCTTATCATTGATTTATTGAGCTCATTGGTTGTACTTCTATCATCTTCACTATTGGTATCTTTACTTACTATGGATTTGATCACTTTTGAAGGAAATATATGACCTTGTTTAGACATTTTTTCCCTAGAAATTACATATCTGAGACCAAGATTTAGAGGAGAGTTCAATCTCACATGCCATTTAAGTTGGTGATTTCTTACAGATTACTTAAAACTGGATAATGGCCGAGTTGTATTTTCCAGTGAGAGGCAAGTCTTACTTGTTAAATAATTGATTTCAGTGCTCAAGATATATGTGCAGAACTCTTTTCCAGTCAAGGAGAATGAGGAAAAAAGCTACAAAAGCTTTTATAATTCATAAACCACAGCCTGGTGTTTGCTGCAATCTCTAATTAAAACTAGTCACATATATTGCTCCAATATCTTTTTTTATGAATTTAAAAAAAATTTAAGGTGACATACAAAGGGGTTACAATTACCTAAGTCAGGTAAAGAGTACATTTCTTTTTGAACAATGTCACCCCTCCCTTGCTCTCTCCCAGATTTTCCTTCCCATCCCCACCTTCAAATTGTATACTTATATAAAAGCACTGATATGTCTTCACGGATTAGCTAACCAGGGTATAGTACAAAAAAGACAGTGGGAGTAAACTAATGAATAATACTAAGCATTTTTTTATACAGAAAAAGATGGTATGAGGGTTAAACCTAATAGAAAAAAACTAATGAGAAATAAAGGGAGTACCAGAAAGCTGCTAATCTTGTGTTGAAAAGGAAGTAAAATAAAGAAAACTGACAAACACACATCATAAAATAACAGTAACAACAACAAAAGCAAAGACTGTAAATAAATAAAAGGAAAAAATGATATTCAAGCAATCTAATCACAAAGTAAGAGTGTGGGTAAAAAGGAAAAACTAGAGATGAAGGACCAGGGGGATAAAATGAAATATGAGCAAGAGAACTCATAGAAAGAAAAGTAAAATGAGATAGAGTACAGAAAGAGGATGAAAATATGATTTATAATTAAATATTAGCCAGGCACTGGTGGCTCACACCTGTAATCCTAGTCACTCAGGAGGCTGAGATCTGAGAATCACTGTTCAAAGCCAGCCTGAGCAGGAAAGTCTGTGACACTCTTATCTCCAATAAACTACCAAAAAACTGGAAGTGGCGCTGTGGCTAAAGTGGTAGAGCATTAGCCTTGAGCTGAAGAGCTGAGGGACAGCGCCCAGGCCAAGTTCAAGCTCCACGACCGACAAAAATAAATAAATAAATAAATATTACGGGCTGGGAATGTGGCTTAGTGGTAGAGTGCTTGCCCAGCATGCATGAAGCCCTGTGTTCGATTCCTCAATACCACATAAACAAAAAAGGCCAGAAGTGGCACTGTGGCTCAAGTGGTAGAGTGCCAATCATGAACAAATGAAGCTCAGGGACAGAACCCAGGCTCAGAGTTCAAGCCCCAGGACTGGCAAAAAATAATAATAATAAATACAAAAAGGGCATCTATTGTAATTCAGGTATAATGACATTGGGAGGAAGGGAGGGAGTGATAAGCAGAACTGAAAAGTAAATGGGAAGGACTAAGTCGGCTATATTAAAAAGCAAAACTAAAAGGTAAATGGCCTATATTAGATATACAGAAAAAGGGCTAGGAATGTGGCTTAGTGGTAGCGTGCTTGCCTAGCATGTATGAAGCTCTGGGTTTGAAAAGGCTGGAAGTGGCACTGTGGCTCAAGTGGTAGAGTGAGCAAAAGCAGCTCAGGGACAGTGCCCAAGCCCTGAGTTCAAGCCCCAAGACTGGCAAGGAAAAAAAAAAAAAAAAAAAGATACATAGAAAAAAAAATCCACATAGTAAAATATAAAATCAAAACTATCTAAAACTGAAAAAACAGACTTACACATAATAACAGCTTTCCATTTTGCTTATGTGTATTATCATATACCTCTCTGAAGTGTGCAAGAGGCTATGGAGATCATGTGATTTAGATCTCAGTAAGAGAGCTGTCTTTCTTAGCAGTCAGCATATAGAGAGGAAACAGGCTCTACATAATGAGTACTTTACAGACCACAGGCCCAAAATTCACTGTGCCTCTCTCTTCAGTGGATTCAATACTCTCCTGGCCAAAAACGGGGTAGCCACAGACAGTAGCCATGCCCATGCCTTCAGAGTCCCAGTTGCCTCTAATAATACCTGTGCTATATGAACCTGCACACAAATATGACTGTTTTGGGCACCTTAACACTACTAGCAGATTCTTGTGGCTGACTGACCCTGAAGTCTATAAAAACTTAACTATTTCTGCTTCCAAACCTCCCGGTTATGCCTCTGTCTCAAAACTTAGCTGACTTCAGTCTCTATAGGCTATTAATAAAATCTAATAGCCCAAGTTGCTAGTGTCAAGCAGTAAGCCTTCCTACATAATGCTGCCTCATTACCACTCTATGATATATGGGGGAGTGAAGGGCTGTCCATTCTGATGTTGGCCTGTCATACTTAGGTAGCCACAGGCCTGCCAAATCTCCTATACTGGAGTTTGATACCTGCAGGGGGCATGAATAAGCTAGACACAGATGGCTAACCCCTATAATCCTTGCTACTCAAGAGGCTTAGAACACAGTCTTGATTTAGAGCCAGCCCAGAAAAACAAATTCTCATGACTCTTATCTCTAATTAACCAGCAAAAAAAAAAAAAAAGCAGCCAGAAGTGGAGGTGTGGCTCAAGTGGTAGAACCCTAGCTGAGAACAAAAGTTGGGTCACACCACCAGGTTCTAAATTCAAACCTCAGTGTACACGTACACATGTACACACACGCACACACACACACACACACACACACACACACACACACACACACACAGATTAATATCTATTAGACTAAGAAGTTTTTGGCTCCACTGTACTCATAAATTGACATGTTGAATTGAAACCCCTTTGTGCAACTATGTAAAGACTTTATTAAATTTAAATAGTCAAACTTCAATTGAAGTTCGTATCGTTATGAATTGCTCAAACTTTACCAAATGATTATATTTACTAAAGTATGAAATGTTTTATGTTAAATTAAAATTTTAAATTTTTGTTTCTAATTTCCTATATGGCATATTAAGCATCCAATAAGGTGCAGTCACTAACTTAGAAGTCAGCTTCCTTTATTCACCCTCTAATAGTGAGAAGGTAATCAAAATATTTTGATATAAAAAGGAACTAAAAAATAGATGGAAAATGGTATTCATAAAGATTTTGATGGCATTTTATGAAAAATTTTCTGTAAGAAAAATAAGTTTAACTAACTCAACAGTGGAAAACAAATGTATTTTCTGACATAGAAATACTATAACATAGCATAACATTTACAAGAAAGGATGAACACATTTTAGTCTCTGAAATAATCAAGTCATCAGACTGAGATAAAGACACAAAAAACACAACAGAAAGGTGGTGAGATTCAAATTCATGATTTCTTACTGGTGCCATCCGTATTGCTGGGTGTGCCCCACAACTCTGCACTGCTTTGTGAAGTGTTTCACCAAACATATTTCGAAGTTCAACTGAATGACAATATACAGCATCAATCTTGGGCCACCAATCCAATGCAGACTGAAAATAAACAAAGACCATAAGGAAAAAAGTACAAAATGACATGAATTATATGCTCTGTTATCACTGTAGTGTTATATTCTATTCTTCTGTCAGAAACATTCTATAAGACCATGCAAACACACATGATTTTCGTTTTTGATGTGATGTCTTTAACTCAAACATTAACCCATTCATATTTTAAAATAGGACTGGGAACATGGCTCAAGTGATGGGAAGCTTACCTAGCAAGCATATGGCTCTTATTTCAAACCCAATACTGAATAACCAAAAAAAAATTTTTTTAAGTGAAATACAATGAGTATGTACATTCAAGACTCTTTTCTCTTGGACAATCTACTGAATTTGAAAGCCAAGTCTCTGGAGAAATATTTAGCCAATATTACTCTTTTTCTTTTAATCTAAAGTTAAATTTGCTACACATATCAGAAACACATGCATTTTTTTTCTCATTTTCAAGTAAAAATGCTATCACCAAGAAGGAGCAAGTGGTTAATGCTTATAATCATAGTTTCTCAGATGAATGATATTTGAAGATCACACTTTGAAGCCAGCCTGGGCAGGAAAGTGCATAATACTCTTATCGCCAATAAACCACCAAAAAGCCAGAGTAGAGCTGTGGCTCAAGTGGTAGAGCACTAGTTTTGAACAAAAAGGCTAAGTGATAGCACCTGGGCCCTAAGCTTGGGGACCAGTACACCCATACACCCATATACACACACACACACACACACACACACACACACACACACACACACACACACACACACTTATTCTCAAATCTTTATAAGCAACCACTAGTTCAACACAATGTTGAAAGAATACAGTGTTGCTTAAAAGCTTATCAACAATAATGATAATTACAAGATAAATTGATATGCAATGATGGCGCAGTACAAGAAAAGACTAATGATCACCATAAACAAAGACAAACTGACCCTCACTAAGTATTTTTAGGATATTAATGTTTTGTTTGTTTGCTTGCTTGTTTATGGTGTTGGGGATCAAACCCAAGGCCTTGCACATGCTAAGCAAATTATCACTGGGCTACATCAGAGCCTCAATAATTAGGGAATTATTATTTTGTATAAATTCTTCTTTATCTCTGTTTAACCTATCTCACTGAAATGCCTAGTTCTAAATGCCTATTTTATTTAGAAGCTTATCTTTTTTAAAAAATTAGTAATTATAAAAATGACATAAAATCACTAAATTATGACCTTTTTCTCTATCAGTTCATAGAAAAATGAACTTTGAACCAAACACCAGTGATTCATGCCTATAATCCTAACTACTCAGCAAGAATCTGAAAAGTCCATGACACGCTTATCTTCAATTAACCAGTAAAAAGCCGGAAGTAGAGTTGTGGCTCAAATGTCACATCAGCCTTGAGTGGGAAAAGCCAAGTGAGAGCACTAGGCCATGAGTTCAAGCCCAAGTCCCAGTTTACACACACACACACACACACACACATATACACACACACACAAACACACACACACGAAGGCTTAACAACCTTTTCCCACATTCCTTCCTACTCAAAATTAAGCTAGTTTCAACATTTAACTTCTCACTCATAACTCTCACAATATTTTTAGTAGTAACAAGTTACGTTAACATAAGTCAAAACTATGGATTAGCCAGGCACCAATGGCTCACGCCTGTAATCCTAGCTACTTGAGAGGCTGAGATTTGAGGATCACAGTTCACAGCCAGCCTGGCAGGAAAGTCTGTGAGACTCTATCTCCAATAAACCACTACAAAACTGGAAGTGGTGCTGTGACTCAAGTGGTAGAACACTCGCCTTGAGCTGTAGAGCTCAGGGACAGCGCCCAGGCCCAGAGTTCAAGCCCCAGGATCAACAACAACAACAACAACAAAAAACCCTATGGATTAGAAACTATTTACAGGAGGCTCAAATACAAGTCAGGTTTGGTGGTTCATGCCTATAATTCCAGCACTTTGAGAGACTGAGGCAGGAAAATCACAGGTTTAAATCTAGCCAGGTTATATAGTAAGGTATTGTCTCAAAAAGAAGAGGGGAGGGAGAGGAGAAGGATGGAGAAGTGCAGGGAGGAAAAGGGAAGGACAGCTGCTAAGATTAAGTATATAACACAGATTTCACAATTACAATTTACTTCTTTGTAGTACACCAAAAAAAATGGTGACAGTACAAGTAACATTTTAGAAACTAAAAACTGTCATTGCAATAAAAATCAATGGACTATTTCAGATCTAAACAATACTTATGAACTGCATATGTCCCACAGAAGCAAAATAAAATTGCAAGCACTGTTACTACTTCTACATAATTTTCAAAAACACATCAATAAAACTTGTATTTGAGAATGTGATTAATTTCAAAAACAGTGTGAACTGTTTAAAAACCATGGAAAAGAAGAACTCATAAGGTGTATTTACCAAGAGTCATTAAAAAGAAACCTTTTAGCATAAATTAATTTTGTTGAGCTCAAGTAGCTTAGAAAAATTCATATGAATTCCAGACATAAAAATATTTCCCTAATACCTATTTTAGTAAGACTGCCAGTTCACAGTATTTGAATATCTACTTTTATATGTCATCCTTTAAAGTGAGGAAGTATTTTAGCTTCAATATCTACTGGACTTAAAGGAAAGTGGGGATGAGGCATTTCTTGAGAAACAATTTACTGGAGGTAGGAGATAGCTCAGTGATAATGCATTTGCCTAATATGTGTGAGGCCTTGGATTCAATCCCCAGAACCATAAAAGGAAAATATGAATGAGAATTAATTGACCAAACAATCTGTAATGACAAAGTGTTACTATCTAAAGTATAACTTTAAAAGACACTTTGACATACTATTTGTTACTTTCAAGCTTGAAAGTAACTCAAACATTATTGATGCTTAAGATTTAAAAATTATAGTCAATAATTTCTCTATATAGACTGATGTCTAAAGTGACATGATCTGGGATACAGACACACTCCACCTTCACACATGCAGTACTCATCGGAGTACAGAGGATGAACACCACTGTCACCAAGTACAATGAGGCATGCATGAAGGACCACTCCAGGCATGCTTAAAACCCAGAAAGAAGCAGCTCAGCCACTTACAGCAGTGCCAAGTCCATGCTTGAAAGTGCTCTATATATTCAATTGTAGACAAAAATATTTCACAATTAAAGTAACTAGCCACAAAGTATTCAAAGCACATATACTTGGGTTTATTAAATACAAATTTAAAAATTTATGTAAAATTATCCATCCTGAATAAATTAATGTTTTTAGTATTTTGAGTCAAGAGGGAAAAGTTTACATTTTCTTTCTAAATAGCATAGAAACTTGGTGGTGGGGAGGGGGCTTTTTCTCTTCAAAGCCTTGAAAGTAAAACAGTATCTTAAGACAGTATCTTAGCTCATTTTATTAGTAAAAAAAAGTACAGTAATTTTTAAGTTCTTAATACAAGCATATCTTATCTACAATTAGATTAAATTTTCTTCTTTGAATCAAAGAGTAATCAACGTGACCTCTTGTGATACTTGTGATACTCAAATAAGAGAGGTATCACTCCTTTGGGTATCTAGTTGTTCTCAATGTGAGAGATGCAGCACAAATGGCAATTAATGAAATAAGGACCAGAGGTACTAAATGTTCTGCAACACCCAAGGCAGTTCTGCATAACAAAGAATTATCTTCCAAAAATCTACTAATATTGCACCAAGAAAATTAAGTCACTAGTTTTATCAACAGGAATGTCTAAAAGAAAATATGGGTAGCATTAGGTTTCAATCAATATATTTAAGGCACATTGGGGAGGTAGTTTACTTTACAGGAGCCTTGAACAATTTAATTCTAAATAGTATAAATATACTAAGTAATTAACGACCAAAGCCTTAATAAAGGAAGACATGAATATTTGGATAATTATCTTGACATATAAGTGTAAATATCAATGAATAAAAGTATAACTATAAAAAAGCACTAGAGGGGCTGGGAAGGTGGCTCAGTGGTAAAGCGCTTGCCTTGCATGCTTGAGACCCTGGGTTGGATTCCTCAGCACCCATAAGCAAAAAAAAAACAAAAAACAAAAAAAAAGCTGGAAGTGGCGCTGTGGCTCAAGTGGTAGAGTGCTAGCCTTGAGCTGAAGAGCTGAGGGGCAGCGCCCAGTCCCAGAGTTCAGGCCCATGACCAGACCCAAAATAAACAAATAAATAAAAATAAAAAGTAAATAAAAAAGCACTGGAGAACCTTCAAATCACAACTGTTTTAACTAGGTGAATAGCATTTTTTAAATCCATAGTCCATGTTTCTTTCTATGTAATATACCCATATCACAAGTATCTCTTAAAAAATTTACACAATTTTGTATATTGTAAATATCTATTTTGTAGTGTTAAAACTTCATTTTAAGAAAGATTGAAAGTATGAGAGGTACCAAAACACCATTATAAATGGTCTTCACCATTTTATAAATGTGCCATGTTGTTTTTACATGGCAAGGTGTTAAGTCAGAATGTATCAAATGTTGGGATTGGACTAAAAGTGTTCAAATAACATGTGAAGAGCTTTCAGATGAAAATATTCATTATAGCTGGGCGCCGGTGGCTCACACCTGTAATCCTAACTACTCAGAAGGCTGAGATCTGAGGATTGCAGTTCAAAGCCAGCCCGGGCAGGAAACTCTGTGAAACTCTTATCTCCAATAAACCACCAGAAAACCGGAAGTGGTGCTGTAGCTCAAGTGGTAGGGCACTAGCCTTGAGCTGAAGAGCTGAGGGACAGCGCTAAGGCCCAGAGTTCAAGGCCCACGACTGACAAAAAATAGAAAAGAAAATATTCATTATGTTTTCAGTAGGTCTTCTCAAGAGCTATAAATCTAAATAAAATGATTCAAGTTTATTCGTTCCAAAAGACCCTAATAACTCTTTCTTAATAAATGTTTGAGTCAAGATAGAACATGAAAAATACAATTTTATATCACTCACTAGATACAATAACCTTAGAGCTATCATCCTACATCATACCATCTAAGTTCAGAAACTTTGTGAGAACCAAGAGCATTGTTCTTTAAAGGTAAAAAAATAAGTACATTCCAATTCAGAGTAGAAATAAAATTTTACTTTTCAGTAAATTAGCAATACCTTTTGGACTTACATTGGTGATGATACGATGGAGTGAATTTACCAACACATAGTGAAATGTAGAAGGTGAATTCTGAGCCAGGCAGATCTACAGAAATAAGGGGGAAAAATCATGTCTATGAGGAAAATATTCATTAATACAAATGAAAAGGAACCACAAAAATATTTTTAAAAACTGAATAAAAACGTTAAGGTCATGAAATTCAAATTAATACATAAAATCAAGAAATACTGATAAAGGTGCACCTATTCATCTTCCCAGTATTTTCATGTTTATAACACAGGTAGATAAAAACCAATTCTCTTACCTTAAAGTGTTGGTTGTTGTGAGGGCTTATACGAAAGCAAGAAACAAGGCAGTCAATCATTAAATCCACATCTGCAGTCTGACTGCCTCTTGAGAATGGTTTACTTGGGTTAAAAAGCAGGTTCTACAGAAATTCCAGTAGAAAACAAAGGCTTTTAACTATTTATGTAGAATTTTTTTACCTGATTTTTTTTATCCACACAAATTGTATAATCTTCAGTTGGCAAAAAGTACAAAAAACTAATATTATGGTTCCTCAATCTGATATAAGACTTTATTACACCACATGTGATTCCTTTTAGGCCATAGTTCCTGTAATATTTTAAACCCAAGTCTATAAATTTATACTCACTTAAGAAAACTAGTGAATATTGTATGGCTGTTCATATTTGCAGTCTAGGCTAATGAACATATTAACAACAAAAGCACGTCCTAAGAACTTAATATCAAGATGATTCAGAACTTTAGAGCTAGCAATTATCTTTGGCACAATACTTATATTAAAGTTTATTCTTTCTAATTTTCTTATACTTTGTAGTAAAGAAAGAATGTTACCTTAAGATCAACCACCATGGACTGAACTAGTAGGAAAATGACAGAGTTATCTTCCCAGTTGATGTAAGTACTTGCTTTACACAGTTTGACACAAGCAATGGCAGCACTTTCTGTCAGCTGCCTGCTTCCTCCATGGCCTGCAAGTGCTTTTCGTAGACTGTCCAGAAACAACTTCTACAGAATTCAAATACAGTAATAAGATAATACATGAATCTTCTTCTATTTCAAATTTACCTAATAAAGTAGCAAACTGTCCCTAAAATTCAAACCATAAAGAATACAAACTTCCTATTTTGCTTTTCAATTTTTTTTTTTTTTTTTTGGTCATGGGGCCTGAACTCGGTGCCTGGGCTCTATCTCCCAGCTTTTCAGCTCAAGGCTAGCACTCTACCACTTGAGCCACAGCACCACTTCCAGATTTTTCTGCTTATGTGGTGCTGAGGAATCGAATCCAGGGCCTCATGCATGTAAGGCAAGCACTCTACCACTGAGCCACCTTCCCAGCCCTTGCTTTTCAATTTTGTGATTTAATAGTTCTCATTTAAATCATTCTCAAAACTAAAAAAAAAAAAAATCACCAATCTGCATGTCAAATTATCACACAAAAAAGAAATGAACATTCCTTCCTAAACATTTGAACTCAGAATTGAACTCAGTTAATATCTTGGTATTGCACTTACTTGTTTTGTTTGTTTTGTGTCAGTACTAAGGCCTCAGGCCTGGTTTAGCTTAAGGTAGGTGCTCTACCACTTAAGCTACACCTCTACTTCCAACATTTTGCTGGTTAATTGGAAAAAAGAATATCACAGACTCTGTCCCAGCTGGATTCTTAGATTTCAGCTTCCTAATTACCTAGGATTAGAGGCATGAGCCACCAGTTCCCACCACTGATATTACTTTCATTCTCTAAGTATTATATGATCATGGTTAGAGTACATGTCAACTTGCTCCATCTTTTGAAGGAAAACACTAGAATATATTAAACTTTCCAAAATAAGAGTACATTCAAATTTTGTTCTTCAAAAAAAAAAACTGTCATTCTTATGATCTTAACAGTTCTTTATAATCACTAATAAATTTCTTCCTTTGACTTTCCTAAATGAAAACCTCATATCTCTATCAACATATATTCTCAAACGTAACAAATCAAAAGCTAAATTCATGCAACACCAGCAGAATACAATCTTCCGGAGTGTACATGGAACATTTCCCAAGATACCACATGTTAAGTCACCAAACAAGTTTCAATCCAAATGTATAAAGACCAAAAGTATACACAAAACAACCTGTTAGGGAGTGCCACTACCAGTGCTACAAAGAGAAAGACCCGGATGGTTGCTACCGGCTGGTGGACTATTTGGAAGGGATCCAGAAGAATTTTGATGAGGCAGCTAAGGTGTTGAAGTTCAACTGTGAAGAGAACAAACATAGCAATAGCTGCTACAAACTAGGAGCCTATTATATGACTGGAAAAGGTGGACTGACCCAGGACCTGAAAGCTGCCTTAAACTGCTTTCTAGTGGCATGTGAGAAACCTGGAAAGAAGTCTATGGAAGCATGTCACAATGTTGGTCTCCTGGCCCATGATGGACAGGTCAATGAGGATGGCCAGCCGGACCTGGAGAAGGCCAGAGA
This sequence comes from Dipodomys spectabilis, assembly GCF_019054845.1. Lineage (NCBI taxonomy): Eukaryota > Metazoa > Chordata > Mammalia > Rodentia > Heteromyidae > Dipodomys > Dipodomys spectabilis. Next base: position 3,398,682 of record NW_024870681.1, on the reverse strand, counting down.
CTATTACACACGAGCCTGTGATGGCAGCTATGCCTCCAGCTGCTTCAACCTCAGTGCTATGTTCCTGCAGGGCGCCCCTGGCTTTCCCAAGGACATGAGCCAGGCATGTAAATACTCACTGAAGGCCTGTGACCTGGGCCATATGTGGGCCTGTGCCAATGCCAGCCGCATGTATAAGCTGGGAGATGGTGTTGAAAAAGATGAGGCCAAGGCTGAGTTGCTAAAAAATCGAGCCCGGCAGCTGCATAAAGAACAGCATAAACGAGTCCAGCCCTTAACATTTGGGTAGCATGGCCTAGCCCCCTCCCAGGGTATATTCTATGAAGAAATGCACATTTATGGGGCTTAATTTTCAAATAATGAGCCCTAAAAAAATTGGAACAAACTTGAAAGCCATAGAGATTTGGAGGATGGGGGGGGGGGGGCGCAGGAAGTTGTAAAAATCAGCAGTCACCATCATCATTATTATCCTGGAAGGGCTTGAAAATCAGAAAATACCCTAATTTACATAACAGAGGTCTTAGGGAGTTAAGAACAGTAATGTCACGACTGCCACCCTCTGACTTACATAATCATTGGTGTGGGCTTCCCTTTTGCCTTTACAGTCAGGTCTTCTATTGCAGCAATGAGAAGGGTTGTGTAGCATACAGGTTAAAGGTTGTTAAAAAGGTGAAAGGTTGTTAGGCCTCTGGGTTGCTAAAGAAGGTGAAACCAGCCTGCTTTCCTCTAGGAGAGCTATTCAGTTAAAATGTAAAACCTCATGGTGATCACCTGGCACCGCTCCTCATTTAGAGAGAGCTAATTATTCCCAGCAACAAGGATTTTGTGGCACATTTTGCCCACTGCAACTGGGCAACTTTTGGAGACAAGTCTTGGTATTTAGCACTGGCCTCAAACTTGTCATTCTCTTGCCACGGCTTTCCAAGTGCTGGGCTTGTAAGCATGTGTCACCACACTGGTGGAACAATTGTTTTTTAATGTTTTTTATTGTAAAGATACTGTACAGAGGGGTTAGTTACATGAGTAAGGTAATGAGTACATTTCCTATCAAGCATTGTTACTCCCTCCTTTGTTTTTGGAACTGAACTTCTTTAACTGTGAATAAACTATTCTGACCAGTTAAAAAAAAAAAAAAAACAAAAAACAACCTGTTATAGCTAATAAGCAAATTCATCAAAGGTAACGAACATAGTATCAAAAATCAGTTGGGTTTATCATCAATAGCTAAAAATTTGCAAAAGAACAGTTTTTCAATTCCACTTTTAACAGCATCAAGAAGAATAAAATACTTATGAATTAACTAAGGTGGTTATACTTTCTTAATGAAAACTAAAATATGGTGCTGAAAAACACTTAGCAAAACAAAAAGAGATGGAAAAGCATCTTTTATGCATGGATTCTTAAGAAAACAATACCTCCCAAAGAAATCAACAGAATCTATGTAATGCAAAAATGGAAACACTTATCCATACGGATATTAACTGGTCAAAATCATTTTGAAAAGTAAAATAAAGTTTGATAACTCACTGTAATTGAAAAGCAAGCACAAGCACAAGAACAGACATACAGACCAATGGAAAACAAAGTTTAGAAAGAAACCCTACACTTATAGCCAACAACTTTCCACAAAGGTACATACAAAAAAAAAAAAATTAAAAGTTTGGAGTTGGGAATGTGGCTTAATGGTAGAGTGCTTGCCTAGCATGCATGAAGCCCTGGATTCAATTCCTCAGTACCACATAAACAAAAAAGCGGGAAGTAGTGCTATGGCTCAAGTAAGTGGTAGAGTGCTAGCCCTGAGCTAAAGAAGCTCAAGGACAGTGCCCAGGCCTTGCGTTCAAGCCCCAGAACTGGCAGCCAAAAAAAAAAAGTTTGACCCTTTACTTTTTCATCATATCCAAAAATTTGCCCAAAATAATGAAAGGCCTAAACTTAGCAGCTAAAACTATAAAATTCTAAAAAGAAAATCTTTATAACATTGAGTTTGGAACTAATTTCCTGTATATACAAAAAAAGAGCCAGGCCAATAATCCTAGCTACTCAGGAGGTTGAGATCTGAGGACTGAGGTTCAAAGCCAGCCCAGATTTTCAGTGGTAGAGTATTACCCTTGAGCAAAAAGAGACTCAGGGAGTACCCAGTTCAAGGCCCACACCAACAAAAAAAAAAAAAAAGGACAGGCAACAAAAGAAAAAAGATGAATAAATTGGAATAAATCAAAACAGAGCCAGGCACTGGTGGCTTACGCCTGTAATCCTAGCTACTCAGGAGATTGAGATCTGAGATTTGTGGTTCACAGCTAGCCTGGGCAAGAAAGTCCATGAGATTCTTATCTCTAATTAACCACCAAAAAACTGGAAGTAGCATTATGGCTCAAGTGGTAGAGCTCTCGCCTTGAGCTGAAGAGCTTAAGGACAGTGCCCAGGCCAAGAGTTCAAGCCCCATAGCGGACAAAAAAAAAAAAAGGAACTCATGGGCTGGGAAGGTGGCTCAGGGCTCAGTGGTAGAGTATTTGCCTCACATGCATGAGACCCTGGGTTCTATTCCTCAGCACCACATAAGCAGAAAAAAAGCGAGAAGTGGCACTGTGGCTCAAGTGGTAGAGCGCTAACCAACCTTGAGCTGAAGAGATGAGGGACAGTGCCCAGGCCCAGAGTTCAGCCTCCACGACCGACAGAAACAAAAAAATTCACAAGACACTTTGCCTCAGAAACTGAGTATAAAAGTTATTATTTGTGTCAAGAGATGTCAGAGAACATAGCAGAAAAATTTAAGGTGCGGGAAGCCTTGCTGCAGCCAGGAAACCAGAGGTTGCAGAAGCTAGCTGGCTGCACCAGACAAAAAGGATTGAGAATTCCTGCTGAGGGAAAAGAGAAACTTAGGTGACAGATTTTAAGTCCCAACTGGAAAGAACTGAGGTTCCCAGAAACCCAGTAAAATAAGCAACCAAGCTAGAGCAGCAGAAAAAAAGTCTGGTATGGCCTGCTATTAGATAAAAGCAGCTAAGTCACACCTGGTAGCAGAGCTGTCTTGGGAACCCTGGCTATACCAAACAATACAGGCATCAGCTATCAACGTGAACCCCAAAGGCTTCTTTCTCCCCTGCAAGGTCTTCTGAAGAAAACAAAGACCTCACACACAGGCTTAAAGCAGACTCTTGCATCCTGCACACAAATCTATAAATACATAGACATATAGGAACAATTTTTTAAAATTATCGTATTTAAGTCTGTTTTCTTATTTTGGTTCAATTGTGAGTGTTGTGTATGTTTAACTGAATGGCTTATCTTTATTGTAAATCAGATAAATGCAATTTACTTTTTTATTTCTATATCCTAGCATAGACTTGTTATGTAACTGTAACCCCTCTGTAATAACAATTTTAAAAAATTTTTAAGAAACAATAATGCCACATTAACTGTAGGTGCCAGTGGCTGTCACCTATAATCCTAGCTACTCAGGAGGCTAAGATGAGGATTGTGGTTCAAAACCAGCCCATGAAGGAAAGACTGGAAGACTCATCTCCAATTAACCACCAAAAAGCTGGAGATGGAATGAGCTATGGTTCAAGGAGTAGATCATTAGCCTCGAGCAGAAAAAGCAGAAGGACAGCACCCAGGCCCTGAGTTCAAGTCCCAATACCAGCATGAAAAACAAAAAATAAATTAGAGTGAAGAGGAAGAACATTTAACCAATGAGCTCAATAAAACAACAGTAAGGAAGGATGATTTATAATGGAATAGGTGTTTAAAAATCTGAATTAATTCTAAGAGGATTTAAACAAACATGAGAAACAACGAACAACAACAGAAACCAAATAAACAAGAAGAAAGGACAAACGAAAGAAGGCAATGCAAAATATGAGAAATTCAATGAAGAAAGGGTAACTTAAAAAAAAAAAATCTAATTAAGCGGGAGCCGGTGGCTCATGTCTGTAATCCTAGCTACTCAGGAGGCTGAGATCTGAGGATCACAGTTCAAAGCCAGCCTGGGCAGGAAAGTCCTCCACACTCTTATCTCCAATAAACCAATAGAAAACCAGAAGTGGTGCTGTGGCTCAAGTGGTAGAATGCTTGCTTTGAACTGAAGAGCGAAGGGATAGAGTTCAAGGCCCAGAGTTCAAGCCTCACGACCGACCAAAAAAAACTAATTAAAATCCTGGAAGTGAAGAGCTCAATTGCCAAATGAAACACTCAATCACAGCTGAGTAGCTGTGGCTAACTCCTGTAATCCTAGCTACTCAGCAGGCTGAGTCTGAAGATTGCAGTTTGAAGATAGTTGGGGATCTGTGGCTCAAGTGGTAGAACGCTAGTCTTGAGCACAATTAGGCTCAGGGACAGTACCCAGGCTCTGAGTTCAAGCCCCAGGACCAACAACAAAAAAAAAAAAAAAAGAAAGAAAGAAAAGATAGAAAAAAAAAAAAAAACTGAGACATAGGAGCTAAGAATGCAACTTATTGGTAGAGCACTCGACTAGCATGAGTGAAGAACCTAGCTTCCATCCTCAGCACCAGAATGAATGAACAAACAAATGAATAAACAATCAAAGTTGGGCCAAAGACCTAAAAGGAATACCACAAGAACATAGATTCTCAAGGACTTTACTGATTTACACTTTAATGCCTAAATTCTCTACCAATAATTTCTACAAAGGAGTAAATCTCCATCTATGGTCAGGTTATATAGGAGCCCATGTCATCTAGTCACGTTTCTCCCAAAGTGGCAAAAGAAAAAAATACATATCAAAGCAACTTCATACTGAACTTCAAATAAAATAGTAAGATACTCAGCTTTTTATTTCTCTTAAAAGTTCCAGTTGAACTGGGGGGAAGCAAAGGAAGGAGTGGCATTGTCCGAAAAGAAATGTACCCATTACCTGCTTTATGAAAGTTACTCCTTTGTACAACACAGCACTTTAATAACAATATTTTTTTAAATTTCCAGTTGTTGGGAGTGACAAACTCAACACATAATACCATTTTCAATTCTGTAAAATAAATCATTCTAAAATGCCTAAAATGAGTTACTAGATCATTTCAGTAGCATCATATTAAAGCATGTTTCAGTATATACAAACACCTTTAAAAAAAAGTAATAGTCTTAGTAGGGTCACACCTGAGATGAAATGATTATCTGAGAAACTATAACTAAGAAATTGTTTTAAATCTTTGATCACTGAATCATGTATTTATACCTGTTCCAAATAAAATTATACATATTCATCTACAAAGGCCAGCAAACAGACACCAAGAATGATTATAATTAAAACTGCACCACGAGATAATCTGCTTAAAGAATAATAAACCCAGCCAAATACCGGTGGTTCAAGCCTATAATCCTAGGTACTCAAAAGAAAAGATCAGAAAGACTGCAATTAGGTACCAGCCCAAATAAAAAGTTTATGTGATCTTATCTCAACCAAAAGCTAGGCATGGTATCACACACCAGTCAGCCAGGCTACATGAAAAGCTGAAATCAAGAATATCTGTTTCAGGCCAGATCAGGCAACAAAGTTGCCTTACCTCAACAGAAAAGGCTGGGTGTGCCATTACAAGTACCTGTCATTTCGGCCACATGGGAAGCATAAATATGAGAATGGCGGTCCAGGTTAGTCTAGGCAAAAGATGAGACTATCTCAAAAACATGCAGAGCAAAAAGGGCTGGAAACATGTGGCTCCAGCAATATGAGCAACTGCCTAGCTAGTGCAAATCCCTGAGTCCAAAAAATCCAGTAAAATATACACACAAAATTTTTTTTTAAGATAAGCCTAAAGTAATACATACCTTGAGTAAAAACAAAGTGCTTCAGATCTGGATATAATGGAAATTAATTTTGCCCTCCTCACCTTATTCATATTGTTTTCATCAACCACATCCTTGGATATATCCTGGATTATTTCGGGACACAAAATAAGGAGAATGATTTGTAGTGGCCAAACTGCTGCTTTACGTTTGGTGCTTTCAGCAAAACCATCCACCAAGTCAAACAGCTTTTCTGCACACTCTATATAAAAAAATACAAATATTAAATGACAGTATTAGATAAGGAAAAAAAATTCTTGCTTTCAAATTAAAAGCCAACACTGCTCAAAAGCCCATAGGCCACAATTTTAAGAGATACACTTGAATAGTTAAACAACTATAAAACTCATCTAGAAAGTAGACAAGCAATGTCACATTGTATATGTTAGAAGAACTATCCTGATCCATTCTGAAAAAGTCCTCGTCTTAAAATGCTAATTCTGTATTCTGTCTTAATGTGGCAGGCCCTATGCAAAGTGCAATAAAGCAAGAAGGACTACACATCTTCCCAAGGAGAGTTATTCAAGTTCCCCAATCTGTATTTTCTGCCATGCAGCTATCCTCAAGAATTCTTACTTTCGACACACCTCTCTAAATACAAAATAAAGCCTGAGAACACACACCAAATAAGTTGCTTTTCTGAAATGCAGATGAAATAACTAATCACAACTTTAAAGATTAGAGCTTCATTTTAAATTTGTTTGCTCAAAGGAAGGGAAGGGAAAAGGCTAGAGATAATTCAGAAATATGAAAAAATATTTGCTATCAGTTAATAGAAGATGAAGCTATTTACAAAAGAAAACTCTGGAAATCACCAAATTTTTACCTTGTTAAAGCATTTAAGACCCTCCCCCCCCCCCCAAAAAAAAATTAATCTTATCCTTACCAGCCATATCAGTCTGTGGAATCTGGTAGAGCTTTGTAAATTCATCTGGATAATTTTCTACCCAGTTCCAAAAGGCCTACAAATAATAAAGCATGTCTTTATATGAAAACCATGAACTTTTCTTAATACAGTAAATGGCCAGTATTTCTAATGTTCTTAATAAAAGTATTATAATTCATTCTTTCAAAAATTAACATAAAACTATTACTTGTCCTTAGTTTTAAATTCAAAATACAAAAGATACCAAAACTATTAATTAAGAGCATAATTTTCTTTTTTTCTGTCAGTTGTGAGGCTTGAACTCAGGGTCTGGGCACTGTCCCTGAGCCTCTTTGTGCTCAAGGCTAACACTCTACCACTTGAATCACAGCACCACTTCCATTTTTGAGTTGCTTATTGGAGATAAGAGTCTCACAGGGACTTTTCTGCCTAGGCTAGCTTTGAACCTTGATCCTCAGGCTTCAGTATCCTGAGTAGCTAGGCACAGCTAGCAGCGCCTGCCCTCTTTTTTTTTTTTTTTTGGCCAGTCCTGGGGCCTGTGCTCAAGACCTGGGTAAGGGTAGCACTCTATCACTTGAGCCACAGTGCCACTTCCAGCTTTTTCTATTTATGTGGTACTAAGGAATTGAATCCAGGGCTTTATGTATGCTAAAAAAGCATTCTACCACTAAGCCACATTCCTAGCTCCCAAGAGCATAATTTTAATATAAAGATGCTGCAGCTTACCTTTTCCAGGCTGTTTATAACAGCTAACTGTGCAACCTTCTTTAGGGCTTTAAATTTAAATGCTGTTTCTGAGGTAGGAAAAAAAAAATTATTTACCTCCAAATTATTTAATTAGCATAAATACAGTTCAGAGTTATTAGCAAAGTAACATTTCATTTACCTGCTGTTTTCATTCATTATTTATAAGCAATATCAAGGTAAACATAATTAATATAAACTCCAACTCATAAATTAAGACCAATAAAGACAAAATTCAATAAAAACAAATATGCCACTCGGCGCTGGTGGCTCATGCTGTAATTCTAGCTACTCAGAAGGCTGAGATCTGAGGATCGCGGTTCAAAGCCAGCCCAGGCAGGAAAGACGGTGAGACTCCGATCTCCAATAAACCACTAGAAAACCAGAAGTAGTGCTGTAGCTCAAGTGATAGAGTGCTCGCCTTGAGATGAAGAGCTGAGGGACAGTGCCCAGGCCAAGAGTTCAAGCCCCATGGCGGACCAAAAAAAACAAAAAACAAAAAAAACCAAATATGCCTGATTTTCCAAAGTTGAGTCTTTCCTTATTTTTATTTACATTTCAAAAAGGTGTAAAATGTATGGTCATAATAAAATTGTTTTAAATAATATGCAACTGCCTAAGCCTTAAACTTAGATTGATCCATAATTCTACATTATAGAAACATTCATAGAGATGGGTTTTCTTTCATTCTTTTTCCTATGTATATATATATAAGAAATATCTATCTAACATAACAACATTTTGGTCATACTAAACTCGTTTTTTTGGCAATACAAGGGCTTGCTTTGCTCTGTGCTGGTACTAGGGCTTGCTCATCTTTTTCTACTCAGGCTGATGTTCTATCACTTGAACCATGTCTCCAGTTCCAGCTTTTTGCTGGTTAATTGGAGAAAAGTCTCATTTGGATTTGTCAGCATTAACTATTTTCCTACTGTGATTATCAGATCTTAGCATCCTGAGTAACTAGGATTATAGGCACAAGCCAAGGGTGGCCAGCTCCTCCTAAGAATACTAATTTTTATTACATGTACATAAAATCTTTCTAATAGAAATGAGTCTCCAAGGATACAGCTAAAGAATCCTTCATGATTTTCTTTTCTTGGACTTGAAAATAAGTGACTATTAAATGTACTCTTGCAATGCATTATCCATAAACTACTCAGAAAAGGCCAGAAGAAAAGCTGTGCTCAAGTAGTAGAATGATAGCCTTGACCAAAAGAAGCTCAAGGACAGAACCCAGCCACCTGCCACCCCCCCCTCACACATACACACACAAAACACTCTTTGGTAGGGAATATGAAGGAGAATGAAGAGTGACATACCAAGAAGCATTGTATTCATAACCTGACTTATGAAACCATAATCCTTTTATATAATTACTTAATAATGATAAACAAATTAAAAACACTGTTTGATAATACCTTAACCAAGATATAAAGTAAAACAAAAACAATGAATTCAGTCAGTACTGGTGGCTCACGCCAATAATCCTAGCTACTCAGGAGGCTGAAATCTGAGGATCAGAGTTCAAAGCCAGCCCGGGCAGGAATGTTTATGAGATTCTTATCTCCAATAAACCACTAGACAACTGGATCGCTCTGTGGCTCAAGTGGTAGAGGGCTCACCTTGAGCTGAAGAGCTGAGGGACAACACCCAGGCCCAGAGTTCAAGCCCCACAACCAACAACAACAAAAAAAAAACCTATGAACTGTATACTGTAAAGTTTGTTGATTAAATTAGTAAAGGTCCAATGATACCTACAAGGTATTGTAGTAAAAAGAAATTTAAAAGTACTCATAGCTGAAGTTTATGAATGGTACACAATGTTGATTCATATTAACACTTTCTGCTTATCACAGTAATTCTCTCAATTCTATTTCAATCCACATAATTATGTGAAGCCCTTTCAAAAAATTTTAAATCACATCTTCCATCCTGTAATATCCTCTCATCCCCATGTGAGATGATTGACACAAAGCAAAACTAGTCTTTGAGATGCTGAAACTTGATAATGCTGTAAAGCTGGCAAGAAAGAAAATAAAAATGGAAATATCAGAAATAAGAATCCTAAGCCGGGCACTGGTGGCTCATGCCTGTAATCCTAGCTACTCAGGAGGATGAGATCTGAGGATCATGGTTCAAAGCCAGCCAGGCAAGGTAAGTCCATAAGACTCTTATCTCCAGTAACCACTCAGAAAACCGAAGTGGTGCTGTGGCTCAAGTGGTAGAGTGCTCGCCTTGAGCTGAAGTGCTCAAGGAGAGTGTCCAGGCCGAGAGTTCAAGCCCCACTACCAGGGGGAAAAAAAAAAAGGAAGAAATTAAGAATCCTGGCTCAATTCATCACAATTTCCTGGGTCCAAAAGATACTGAAACTGAAATCATATTTGTATGTGTGTCCTGGCTCAATTCATCACAATTTCCTGGGTCCAAAAGATACTGAAACTGAAATTTTGTGTGTGTGTGTGTGTGTGTGTGTGTGTGTGTGTGTGTGTGTGTGTGTGTGTACACATTGATTAATGAGGACTGAACTCAGAGCCTCAAAATTCTTGCTCCTTTTTTCTACTTATGACTATAAGTCTACCACTTAGGCTACTTTCAACTTTCTGATGCTTGACGGGAGGTAAAAGTCTCCTTGCTTTTTTGGCCTGCCTATCTCTGAACGGTGATTCTCAGAGATCAGCCTCATGAATAGTTAGGATTATATCCATAAGAGACTAGCAACTATCTTCTTTAAACACTACAATAGCTAAACAGGTCATTTCTATGACCTAGAGCCATCCTTAAGGAATCAAATTTCTGAAAAATTAAACACTCTTACATCTCATTATTAAAAATAAATATGGGTGGGGCACTGGTGGCCTATAACTGTAATCCTAGCTACTCAGGAGGCTGAGATCTGAGGATCACAGTTCAAAGCAGGAACTGCTTTGAGCTTTGAGACTCTTATCTCCAATAAACCACCAGGAAACCGAAAGTAGCACCGTAGCTCAAGTGGTAGAGCATTCTCCTTGAGCTGAAGAGCTCAGGGACAATGCCTAGGCCTAGAGTTCACAAAAAAAAAAAAAAAAAAAAGTGGTGCAGCCGGGCGCCAGTGGCTCACACCTGTAATCCTAGCTGAGGAGGCTAGAAATAAACGGCTAGAAAACCGGAAGTGGTGCTGTGGCTCAAGCGGTAGAGCGCTTGCCTTGAGCTGAAGAGCACAAGGACAGTGCCCAAGTCCAGAGTTAAAGCCCCTCGACTGACAAAAAAAAAAATTGTGGTGCAAGTGGTAAAGAGCCAGCCAAGTAAGCAAGCCAAACAAGTGTAAGGCCCTAACTTACAAGCCCTGGTACAGCCCTCCCACTAACTCCTCTCCCCACCCAACAAAAGTTGGCTCTTCCTAACACCAATGGCTCTTTTTGTAATTAAGAGAATTACATAGGCCAGCTGGGACAGAAAAGTCCAAAGGCTCTATTTCTAAAATAACCAGCAAAGAAGTAGGCTGGAGGTCTGACAAATGGTAAAAACACAAGCTGAATAAGCAAGCTGACCCAAGTTCAAGAACTTTAGTTCAAACCTCAGCACTGGAAGAAAAAAAATATACATAGCTGAGAAAGACTGAGAAATATATTTGTGGGTAAAATTAAATCTGTGCTGACTAGCTTTAAAAAATAACTTAAAAACTATAGCTGAAAAAAAATATATTGTATTGCCAAGATCTAAGATACTCATTTTCACTTTTATTTTTAAAGATTCAGAAATTAGTGAACCAGATACATTACTGAACATCTCACAAAAATATTTGAAGGACCAAATCCTCTCTGATGTTCCAACTGCATACAATTAGTACATTCATACTGCTGTTATTTGGCTATGTTTGTTTCTGTGGAACTGGGATTTGAGCTGAAGATCTCTCATTTGCTAGGCAGGCCCTATACTACTGAAACATACCTCTAACCCTTTTTTGTGCTTTTTGAGATAAGTCTTACTTTCTACTCAACACACCTGAATTTTTTTTTTTTTTTTTTTTGCCAGTTCTGGGCCTTGAACTTAGGGCCTGGGCACTGTCCTTGAGCTTCTTTTGCTCAAGGCTAGCACTCTACCACTTGAGCCACAGCAGCACTTCTAGCATTTTCTGCTTATGTGGTAGTAAGGAATCAAACCGAGGCTTTGCATGCTAGGCAAACACTCTACCACTGAGCCATGTTCCCAGCCCACATACTTGAATCTTGATCCACATATTTTAGGCTTCTACTTGTAACTTGAGTAATAGGTGTGAGCCACAAGCCCAAGTATGAGTGAGAACTGGTCTCAAAATTTTTTCTACTCTTTTTTGAGCTGGCTTCAAACAACAATACATCCAATCTCAGCCTCCAAACAACTAGGATAAGAAGCAAGAGCTGGCTGGGAAGGTGGCTCAGTGGTAGGGCGCTTGCCTTGCATGCCTGAGGCCCTGGGTTTGATTCCTCAGCACCACATAAGCAAAAAGAAAAAAGCCGGAAGTGGCGCTGTGGCTCAAGTGGTAGAGCACTAGCCTTGAGCTGAAGAGCTGAGGGACAGCGCCCAGGCCCAGAGTTCTGGCCCCATGACCGGACCCAAAAAAAAAAAAGAAGCAAGAGCTACTGGCACTCAGTTTATAATACTCATTTTTGATTCACAGTGATTATCTTTAGATATATCATACAGTCATACTTACCCTTCAAGAGTCGTTTCAGTTTTGCACAATCCACATTAATATGCTGCAACAATTCTATATCATGGACATCAACATTGTCTTCTGAACAAACTGTCAATTCCTGTAACCTGAAAAGTAAAAAACAAAATACTTCATTGATTTAAGTCTTAGGATATTCCACAATTCTGACAATTCTTAAACCCAATAAAAGGTTTGTAAGAGTAAAGACACATAAAAATAAAAGATCGTGGGGCTGGGAAGGTGGCTCAGTGGTAGACCACTTGCCTTGCATGCATGAGGCCCTGGGTTTGATTCCTCAGTACCACATAAGCAGAAAAAAAAAGCCAGAACTGGCACTGTGGCTCAAGTGGTAAAGCACTAGCCTTGAGGTGAAGAGCTGAGAGACAGCACCCAGGCCCAGAGTTCGAGCCCCATGACTGGACCCAAAATAAATAAATAAATAAATCTAAAGAATATAATGAATTCAAAGGACAAGATGAAAAAAAATACAAAACTTAAATGTATTTCTGTAAGAGTATGATGTCTCAATTGCATTCCTCACAACTACCCAGGGCATTCAAGGAAAATTACTTAATTCCAAAATAAGAGCAGAAGTTCAAAATGTGCCTACGTCATTAAACAGTAATGCTCAGATGTCAGCCTCCTGAGTAGCTAGGATTACAGGCAACCAGTACCCAGTGGACACCGAAAGTTTTGTTCAATGGGATTTTTTATTTCCTGAATCTAGTCCACTGTTGGCACAATAGAAGTATCTAAAATTTCATTGGCTTTAGGGGATAGACTGTTTAGAAATGAGTATATGTTTCAGACAACTCAATTTGCCTTTTCATGTCTTCAAGAGTCAAAAATGAGAGTTTATATTATTAAAAGATTACTTACCTAATAAACAATTATAATATTTTAACTTAGTGGGAGAAATCTTGTGACACTTCTGGTTTAGCATTAGATAACAAAAATATTGAGTGACTTAAATGACAATTATTTCTGTAAATTGATTATATTTATCACGTATAATAGATGACTTAATATGAAAAAGTTTTGAGCTTCACCATTCTGTCACATATTTAATTTTGTTTTTTAGATTAGGGTGTACCCATCTGTCTGCATTTCTGGGTCAAACCTAAGTCATTGTACATGTGCTTTACATGAGTTACATCCCCAGCCCTAAGACTGATTTTTATATTATCTTTTTTTTTGGGGGGGGGGGGGAGGGTCAATCCTGGGGTTTGAACTCAGGGACTAGGCACTGTTCCTGAGCTTTTGTGCTTAAAACTAAAGCTCTACCACTTGCACTATCACTCCAGCTTTTTGGAGGTTAATTGTAGATAAGTGTCTTAAGGACTTTCCTGCCCAGGCTAGTTTTGAACCTTGATCCTAAGATCTCAGCTTCCTGAGTAACTAGGATTGCAGGTGTGAGTCACCAATGCCTGGCAGCATCACACAAATTATTATCTCCCATTTTAAGGAGCTACTGATATCATTAGATCCTTTTTGTGGGGGGCGGGGGGGGGGCAACAAAGTGCTAAATTGTTCATTTAAATTGTGTTTTTTAAAGATCTGTAGTACTGACAGGGCTGGGAAGGTGGCCCAGTGGTAGAGCGTTTGCCTTGCATACATGAGGCCCTGGGTTCGATTCCTCGGCACCACATAAGCAAAAAGAAAAAAGCCGGAAGTGGCGCTGTGGCTCAAGTGGTAGAGCATTAGCCTTGAGCTGAAGAGCTGAGGGACAGCGCCCAGGCCCAGAGTTCAGGCCCCACCACTGGACCAAAAAAAAAAAGATCTGTAGTACTGGGGATGGAATCCAGGGCCTTGCATGTTAAATTATGGTTCTTGAAAAAGATTTTTTCTTTGTTATGTATATTATTATAATGTATATATGCAGTACAAAATGGAGGCTTAACTATTATTTATATTCAGTATGAATTAGTATAACTACTGTGAAAGATTATCCAGAGCTTCTATTTTTCAGTATTACTACATGGACTTTTATTTACTGCATGTTTTTCCCTTTTTTTTTTTTTTTTTTTTTGGGGGGGGGGGGGGTCTGGTCGTGGGGCCTGAACTCTGGGCCTGCGCACTGTCCCTCAGCTCTTCAGCTCAAGGCTAATGCTCTACCACTTGAGCCACAGTGCCACTTCTGCCTTTTTTCTTTTTGTTTATGTGGTGCTGAGGAATCGAACCCAGGGCCTCATGTATGCAAGGCAAGTGCTCTACCACTGAGCCACCTTCCCAGCCTTTCAATTCTTATATACACAATTCTTTTTTTTGGGTCCGGCTGTGGGGCCTCTGAACTCTGGGCCTAGGCACTGTCCCTCAGCTCTTCAGCTCAAGGCTAGCGCTCTACCACTTGAGCCACAGCGCCACTTCCGGCTTTTTTCTTTTTTTGCTTATGTGGTACTGAGGAATCGAACCCAGGGCCTCAGGCATGCAAGGCAAGTGCTCTACCACTGAGCCACCTTCCCAGCCCATACACAATTCTTGTGATGTTCAAATTCTGACTTTTTGACAGTCGGGAGTACATTTAAATGCATACCTTTATGATTTTTTTGTTGTTGTTGATTATGGGACTTTTACTCTGAGCCTGGGGACCGTCCCTCCAGCACCCAACTAGGAAATAACTTGTTTATCTACAAGATTACAAATTTGCTGGGTGCCAGTAGCTCAGACCTATAATTCTAGCTACTCAGGAATCTGAGATCTGAGGATCAAGGTTCAAATCCAACCCAGTCAGAAAAGTTTCTACGAGATTCCATCTTCAGTTAATACTAGATTGAAGGCGTGGCTCCAGTGTTAGAGCAACAGCTATAAATAAAAAAGTTAAGCAAGCTGGGTACCAGTGGCTCACACCTGTAATTCTAGCTACTCAAGAGGCTGAGGTCTAAGGATCACAATTTGAAGCCAGCCAGGCTTATCTCCAATAAACTTAGAAAAGGCCAGTAATGGTACTGTGGCTCAAGTGGTAGAGCACTTGCCTCACAAGGAAAAGGCCCTGAATTTAAACCCCAGTACTCCCTGCCCCAAACATACACACAGGGGAAAAAAAAAAATACAGCTAAAGTAGTCTTGGAACAACGAGTATAATGAAACAGATTCTAAAACTAGTTTTGTATCCTCCATTATTTAGAGGTACATTTCATACTAGGAGAATAAAACAGTATCATCAGTATGCAATAACTGTGACTCTTATATATACCTAAAACACAAGCTACTTTATAGAGAATTCCACTTTGCAATTACTTCCTTGTACTTTTACAATGCTTAAGGATTTCTTTTTTTTTTTTTGGTTTAGTAATTTAGCACCTTCTGATAAATTCTTAATAATCTCACAGCTATGAGATTAAAATTCCCAGCTACTCTTACCAACTATCCACCTGACTGAGCAATTTAAAGGGATATGTCAAAAATACCAAATCAGGGCTGGGAAGGTAGATCAGTGTAGAACACTTGCCTTGCATGCATGAGGTCCTGGATTCGATTCCCCAGCACCACATAAGCAAAAAGAAAAAAAGCCGGAAGTGGTGGCTGTGGCTCAAGTGGTAGAGTGCTAGCCTTGAGCTGAAGAGCTGAGGGACAGTGCCCAGGCCAAAAAAAAAAAAAAAAAAATCAAAGCTAGGGAAGTATCTTAGTGGTATAGAATGTGCAAGACTCTAGGCTCACCCCAGCACTGCAAAAATAAAGAAAGAAAACATTCATACATAGTATTAAAAAAAAAAAAAAGAGTTCAAGTGGGTATATACCTCAGTGGTAGGGCATGTTCATGAAGATCCTAAATTCAATCCTCAGTACTAAAGGGGGGTAGGGGGGAGGGCCCGGCCATAGAAGATTTCTTTTCCTAAAATTTAGACCTTCAAGTTTATAACACTGTTCATCAATACCATAATATTACATAAATGAAATTTCAAAGACATTAATGTATAAAATTTCTACTAAAATCCAGGTAAGTCGTTTGCTATTTTTATTTTTATGTAAACAAGTTTTTAAATTTCTATTACTTTAATAGTCTTATGCCATTCACACACTAACCTGGTAGAAATGCGACTAAAGACTGCATTGAAGTTGTTGCAGCTGAGAGAAAATAAAACCCCAGAGGCAGAATTCCGAAGTTCAGCTGCATGTTGGTTTCCTTCTCGACAGGTATGAAGAAAATGGCAGATTTCTGGCAACAACTGCTTTACCAACATGGTTTCATCTAATCTCATTGTGTCTTTTGGTTGCTAAAAGAGAAATGACTGCATAATTCTAAAACTTTAATTTTACCTGTGAACATTTGCTATTATGAACATTTTCAAGCATACAGAAAAGCTGAAAAAGAATAACAAACACCTATATGGCCGTCACCTATATCCAACAATTATTAACATTTTGTCTTATTTGATACATCTATCTAGAGATGGTCTAATAAAGGTAGTTTCATCTTTCACCCTGTAACTAATAATTCAAGTCCAACCTTCAACTCATCCTTAGTATCTATCCACTCCATCCTTAGTATCCAAGTTCTATCCACCCAAATTGTTTGCTTTCTTTTTTAAAGAATGATCCTTTCCTTTCTGGAAATTTCCAATGTGTTGTGCATTCTAAATAAATTGTACTTATTCACTGGTAAGTACATTATGTTGTTTGTCTCAACATCTAATTACATCCTGCAGACTAACCAAAACAGGTATTACTTACCACACATATGGCAGTTTATTTTAACTAATTCTTCTAGCTGCTGTACTTTCTGTAGGTAGACGCTAATGTTGGGTTTAATTAAGGCCAAGTGTTTTAGGTAATTCAGTAAAGTTCCTATTTCACCTATCAGTAGCATATAACTCCAGGTGGTCTCTTGTTCATGACAAGTTTAATGTCAGCAACTTGGGTGGGGTTTCTAAGGGGAGGGGGGGAGGAAATGGGGTTGTGCCAATCTTGGGGCTTGAACTCAAGAGCCTAGGTCCTGTCCCTGAGACACTTTTTCTCAGGTTAGCACTCCACCACTTGAACCATAGCACCACTTCTGGATTTTTCTGAGTAGTTTATTGAAGATGAGAGTCTCACAGACTTTCCTGTCCAGGCTGGCTTCAAGCCACAATCCTCAGATTTCAGCCACCTGAGTAGCTAGGTTTACAAATGAGAGCCACCAGCACCTAGCTGGTGTTAACATTTTGATCTCTACATTGTAAATGTTTACTTTGCAAATAACCATCGAAGACAAGTCATCCTTAAAAGAAGCTGTTTCTATTTCACCTAGCTATTATGGTTTTGATATCCATATATGCATAAACAATCCTGATAATACTGAGCAGGCTGGCAAAGAACAAAATTTGTGTAATTTTATTCTTCATCCTATTCAAGTGCTTTCCTATATAAATACACAGAAATAAAAAAAGGAGAGATTTAGAGATTTCTCAAAAACCTGTCACATTTGTTACGTTAATCAAACCAGATATTGTAGCTAATCCAAATAAGTAAATTAAAATCAGAAAATTATTAAATATTTTTAATAGTAATAGTATTGAGTAACATTCCTCTAACTCTACAAAGTTTTAATTATAATACTGATAAGTACTCTCCTTTACTTAGTTATTCTAACCACTTACATGATAAATATGTACAATCTGTTTTAAACTGCCTCTAATTTCATCTAAATATGAGACTCAAACATTAACAAAAGTATTATCAAGGTATTGTTAGGTAAAAAGAAAAAATGTAAAATTAATTAGATGGAAATCAAAAGACAGCCATAAAATCACAGAAGAAAGCCTAACATAATATAACTTCTTTTTTTTTTCTTTTTTTGTTGGTCATGGGGCTTGAACTCTCAGCCTAGGCACTATCCCTGAGCTCTTCAGCTGAAAGCTGGCACTCTACCACTTGAGCAGCCAAAGCACCACTTCTGGTTTTCTGGTGGTGAATTGGAGATAGAGTCTCATGGACTTTCCTGCCAGGGCTGGCTTTGAACTGTGATCCTCAGATCTCAGCCTCCTGAGTAACTAGGATTACAGGTGTAATCCAGCACCTGGCTATATTACTTTTAAATTATAATAATGATTTTTTTTTTTTTGGTTGGTCGTGGAGTCTGAACTCTGGGCCTGGGCGCTGTCCCTCAGCTCTTCAGCTCAAGGCTAGCACTCCACCACTTGAGCCACAGCACCACTTCCAGCTTTTTCTGCTTATGTAGTGCTGAGGAATGGAACCCAGGGCTTCATGCATGCAAGGCAAGCACTCTACCACTGAGCCACCTTCCCCAGCCCCATGAAAAAAATTTTAAGTGATACAATTCTATGGATATAGCTCAGTGGAAGAGTGACTGCCAAGTATTATACCTATCCCTGGTTATAATCCTCAGCTCAACTTAAAACATTTTCAGTAGTGAAACTGAACAGTGATACATACAATATATACATACATACACACTCATATATAGTACAAGTTATACAAGACCACTTGTGAGCATAACAATTTTTATTATCACCAAAGAACATTACATCAAACAAGGGCCAATAATAATTACCCACCCACATACATTTACCATTTCTTCTAAACTATCAGTGTCAATGCTGTGGAAAATGAAAAAGACAATACCTCCATTTAATCCTGGGTATGGATGATATACTGGTAATTCCAAAATAATGACTACTATGAAGAATTGATTCAAAAGCGTAAAACTACCCACCTTCATAGCAATGCTCTTATTCTTTCACTCCATTTAACAAATGAATAGTAGGAGATCGCAAATTAACACAAGAAACCAACTTAAAACAACTAGCTCATCCTCAGTTTAAGTGTACAATTTTGGAACATAATTTGGAACAAAGCCAAGCTCAGTAAGAATTTAAGATAATACACTTAGATTTTCTGGCTTTGATAAGAAAATTGTTGTGTGAATATAATTACTTTCTTCTTGACCATACAACCAATGAGCCCTCACATATTAGCATCTCTTAACATCTCTTGGGTTCTAGGTTTACTATAAAGATCTGTAACATGGCACAATGCCTATGTGCCTCTGATCATATAAAATAGTATTTAAAAAATAGTATTTATCAAAATGAACTCCAGGAAATGGAAATGAGATTTTTCTCTTTGTTGTTTTTGTTTTCTTTTTATCTTGTTTGTTTCTCTGTCTTTGGGAGGGGAAGGGGGAACACAGAAATGGAGGGGAAAAGAATGAGCAAATACAGTGGTGGTACTCACTAGATACTGTTGAAAATAAACCATACAACTTGTAGATGTGGATGGGAGGGAAAAACTGGGAGTGTGTGAGGGAAGGAGTGACACTGTCCAAAAAGAAACATATTCATTACCTGACCTATGTAACTTTAACCCCTCTGTACCTTATAATAACAAAAAACAAAAATTTTAAAAAAGATTTGCAACCTATACAAGAAAAATTACTGAGTAAAAGCAAACTTCTCCAAGTTCTGCCAAATGAAGAAAGAACTTAATAACTTGATTCTAATATATACAGAATAGACTTAATAGAGGTATTTAATTTATACATGTATATAAATTATCAATGTTCTGTAAGAACTAAAGCTATTGAAGAACAGAAACATTTTTGCTTTGTACAACAGAAATCTTCATGAAAAAGTACAAATTAACTTATTTAAATACACTGATTTCTTAGAAGAAACCTGGAAAACACTATTTGGTACTCAACTAACTCCACATACCTGTTCTATTGCTCATATTTACACAAAATCAATGTTGGTTTTTTGGTTTTTTTTTTGGGTCCGGTCATGGGGCCTGAACTCTGGGCCTGGGCGCTGTCCCTCAGCTCTTCAGCTCAAGGCTAGCGCTCTACCACTTGAGCCACAGCGCCACTGCTGGCTTTTTTCTTTTCTCTGCTTATGTGGTGCTGAGGAATCGAACCCAGGGCCTCATGCATGCAAGCGCTCTACCACTGAGCCACCTTCCCAGCCCCACAAAATCAATGTTAAAATGCTATTTCCTTCCAACAGAATAAGTTCAATTTTCAAGGACCCTTTCACACACACACACACACACACACACACACACACACACACACACACACACACACACACACACACACACACACACACACACACACACACACACACACACACACACACACACACACACACACATCTTTTTTGTTGTTCCTCAGCTCTTCAGCTCAAGGCCAACACTCTACCACTTGAGCCACAGAGCCACTTCCGGTTTTCTGGTGGTTAATTGGAGATAAGAGTCTCAGGGAGTTTCCTGTCCCGGCTGGCTTTGAACCACGATCCTCAGATCTCAGCCTCCTGAGTAGCTAGGATTACAGGCGTGAGCCACCAGCACCCAGCTAAAATCATATTTATACAGGAACAAAAATAAGATTACTATTGATCGTCTGATAACATTCTTTCACAGTTCTGCAATGGCACAGGCTTAACAAAATCTGAGAAGTTAATTAAAACCAATAGTGATTAAATCACAAAAACATTCTCTAAACCAGGGCTGGGAATGTAGCTTAGTGGGTAGAGTGCTTGCCTAGCATTCACGAAGCCCTGGGTTCGATTCCTCAGTACCATATAAACAGAACAAACCGGGGCTGGGAAGGTGGCTCTGTGGTAGAGCGCTTGCTTTGCATGCATGAGGCCGTGGGTTTGATTCCTCAGCATCACATAAGCAGAAAAAGTTGGAAGTGGTGCTGTAGCTCAAGTGGTAAAGCGCTAGCCTTGAGCTGAAGAGCTGAGGGACAGCGCCCAGGTCCCAAGACCGACCAAAAAAAAAAAAAAAAAGACAGAAAAAGCTAGAAGTGGCACTGAGGTAGCATTGAGCAAAAGAAGCTCAGGGACAGTGCCCAGGCCCTGAGTTCAAGCCCCAGGACTAGCAAAAACAAAGAGAGGGAGAGAGAATGTAAATCCCTGAGCTCAAACCCCAGTGTCAACATCAAAAAGAAAAAAAGAGATTTACTTACCCCAGCAAGACATTTTTCCAGTGTATCCAATATAATCAATTGAGAGAGATACAAATTTTTTTCAGCAGCTTCTCCAAATATCCTCTATAAAAAGAGATATTCAGCACACAAAAGTTGGTTATCACTCTCCATACATTTAGCAAGCATCTGAAAAGTGAGGCACTGAGGAACAAGAAAAATCAATAATCTTCCACTTTATCTTCTAGATTATACTATATCTAAACCTATTGTTTCTATTTTACCTTAATCCTCACAAAATAAATTACTGAACAAAAATGAAAGCATTCATTATAAACTGCCATTCATTATCTCTGTAATAGTTAAAGACATTGCTTTTAGTTTACGTTTCAAAATACCTTGATTTAAAGATCTGTACTAAAGTCTTGAACTGATCATTTAAACAAATTCTCATTCTGCAAAATTAAAGCCTTCTTATGAAGACAAAATTCTACTACCAATTAGTGCGTCTTTGTTTGTTTGTTTGTTTGTTTTTGGGTCCAGTCATGGGCCTGAACTCTGGGCCTGGGCGCTGTCCCTCAGCTCTTCAGCTCAAGGCTAGCGCTCTACCACTTGAGCCACAGCGCCACTTCCGGCTTTTTTCTTTTTGCTTATGTGGCGCTGAGGAATGGAACCCAGAGCCTCATGCATGCAAGGCAAGCACTCTACCACTGAGCCACCTTCCCAGCCCTGTTAGTGCATTTTTTGAAGCATTTACTACTCTCAAATTGGATGATACTTCATCTATTTACTACCAAAATACTATGGTTTCCACAATATAATTTATTCAATAAGCATTAAGTGAATGCCAGGCCAAAACATATGTTTTTGTTTTGAAGAAGGTCTCAAATATAAAAAATATTTCACTATAACTGGGAACAAGGATACATATTTATATGTGCAAAATCCTATTCAGCGGCATGGCTCTGGTAGTTCCCACCTGAAATTCTAGCTACTTAGAAAGCTAAAATCTAAAAATCATGGTTTCAAGCTGACTAGTCTGGGTAGGAAAAATCCATGAGACTCTTATCTCCAAGTGACCACCATGAAACAAAACAAAACAAACAAACAAAAAACACTCAAAGTGGAGCTGTGGTAAAACACTATCCTTGAGCAAAAAAGCTCAGGGACAGCCCCCTGAGCTTTTTATGCTTCTAGTGCTAAGCAACTTTCTTTAAAAAGGAAACACACATGGGCCATGGGCTGGGAAGGTGGCTCAGTGGTAGAGTGCTTGCCTTGCATGAATGAGGCCCTGGGTTCGATTCCTCAGCACCACATAAGCAAAAAAGGCCAGAAGTGGCAATGTGGCTCAAGTGTAGAGCGCTAGCCTCCTGCTGAAGAGCTGAGGGACAGCGCCCAGGCCCAGAGTTCAGGTACCATGACTGACAAAGAAAGAAAGAAAGAGAGAAAGAAAGAGAGGAAGAAAGAAAGAAAGAAAGAAGGAAGGAAGGAAGGAAGGAAGGAAGGAAGGAAGGAAGGAAGGAAGGAAGGAAGGAAGGAAGGAAGGAAGGAGAGACACCAAAGATGATTTGACTATAAAAAAAAAAAAAAATGAGTTTGAGGGGCTGGGAATGTGGCTCAGTAGTAGAGTGCTTGTCTAGCATGCATGAAGCTGGAAGTGGTGCTGTGGCTCAAATGGTAGAGTGCTAGCCTT
Organism: Dipodomys spectabilis; assembly: GCF_019054845.1. Taxonomy (NCBI): domain Eukaryota; kingdom Metazoa; phylum Chordata; class Mammalia; order Rodentia; family Heteromyidae; genus Dipodomys; species Dipodomys spectabilis. Next base: position 3,376,022 of record NW_024870681.1, on the reverse strand, counting down.
GAGCTGAAGAGCTCAGGAACAGCACCCGGGCCCAGAGTTCAAGCTCTACAACCGAAGGCGGGGGCGGGGGGGGGGGGGGGGGGGGGGAAATGAGATTACAACCAGTTCTTTCATAGATCAATACAAGCAATACAAATTGAGGACAGAGCTTAGAATTAAGAAAAACCTGTATCAATTACTTTGAACTGTATATGAGAAGATGGTTAAACGGAAACTGTTTGAGATTATTTTAGAGGAATAGGAGGCATTCTAGTTCAAAACTACAGAGAAACTGAAGTATGCTAAAGTGAAGAATTTTGGGTGGAAATGGGAGAGATTAAGGGAACAGATGACACTGTACTTATTACCTGATTCATATAAATGTAACCTAGCACCTTTATATATCACCTCTATAGTAACAATAAAGTAAATTAAAAATAAGAAATATGTAATTACTTTATGAAACTGGTACTTTGAGGAAAGCTGGTTTCAACACCAGTTCCCTAACTAGTGTCATAGGTTACAAAGAGAGAAAAAACATTTAATATTATCACAAGAATCCCACATTTTAGAAGTAAAATAGCATTTATTCATCCTCTATTTGGGAGTAAGCTAATCTGGTACATAAATTCAATAGGAAACTTACGAAAACTCAAGTAATAATTTATTATATAGTATAGTGCTAAGAACATAGTTCACTGGTAGAGGGCAAACCTAACATATGTAAGGACCTGGATTTGCTTCTCAGCACCATGAGGGGAAAAGAAATTTTCATACTATGGTCAATTTCTATAGTAGGGCACCAATGGCTTACACCTGTGGTCCTGAGTACATGCAGACTATTTTGGAGGTTAAGATCTAAACCTCTCAGTTTGAAGCCAGCCCAGGCAGGAAAGGCCCTGAGACTCTTATCTCCAATTAACCAACAAATAGCCAGAAGTGGTCAGGCTGGTGGCTCATGCCTTGTAATCCTAGCTACTCAGGAAGCTGAGATCTGAGAATCATGGTTTAAAGCTAGCCTGGACACGAAAGTCTTTGAGACTCTTTTCTCTTAAAAAGCAAAAAAAAAAAAAACAAAAAAACACCTCAGAAAAGGCTGGAAGTGCCTTGAGAAGAATCTCCAAGACAGTTCCCAGGCCCAGACTTCAAGTGAGAGGGGGAAGTGGGGGGGGGGGGGGGTGACAGAAGAGAAAAGAAAAAAGTTGGGGCGGGGAGGGCAGAAGTAAAGCTTTGACTAAGTAGTAGAGCACTAGCCTTAAGTGAAAAAGCTAAGGAACCAGTAACCAGGTCCTGAGTTCAAGCCCCAATATGGGTACCCAAAAAAAAAAAAAAAGTCATGGGAACAATGGAAAGGGAAATTATACCATGAATAAAAGAAGCTTCTGGGCAAGGAATATGGCTTAGTGGTAGAGTGCTTGCCTAGCATGCATGAAACCCAGAGTTCAATTCCTTAGTACCCCATAAACAAAAAAGGCAGAAGTGGCACGGTGGCTCAAGTGGTAGAGTGCTAGCCTTGAGCAAAAGAGCTCAGGGACAATGCCTAAGACCTGAGTTCAAGCTCCAGGGCTGGCAAAAATAAATAAATAATAAAAGAAGCTTCTATGGGGAAGAATATAAAACTAAAATGAAAGTTCAAAATTACAGTTACACTCATTCATAAGATAAAATCATTATATCCAAAATTCATAGGTAATTATTTCCTGTTTTTCAAAATATGATGTTCCATACTTCTAAATCAAAATAAAGCAAATTAACCAAAAAATAGTAATCCAAATACTCACCATGGTGTTAACGTTCTTTAAGATAGTAGTGAGGCCACTTATAACCAAAGAAAACTTGTATTTGGAAATATTGATTAAACATTCCTTATTGTGCTCAGTGCTGACTTTGGTATGTGTGTTCTGTTGTCCTGTTTTAATTGGGAGCTGAGGGAAAACAAAAAGTTAAGAGTTTATCCTTCCAAATGACTAAAGACAACTTATTTCACTAAAAATCATGTCATCTTAGGAAAGCTGTCTATCATAGTAATCTGTATTTGTTTCTCAAGCTCCAATATTCAATATACTATAGCATTATAGCAAATATAAAAATTTTTTGACAATTTCAATTTTTGCAGTTTTCCTACTAGAAGTTATAAATATCTTCAAAATTAAACATTTATGCAGCCAGGTGCCAGTGGCTCACGCCTATAATCCTAGTTACTAAAGAGGCCAAGATCTGAGGATTATGGTTCAAAGCCAGCCCAGGCAGGAAAAGTCTGTGAGACTCTTAACTCCCAAAAACCTGAAAGTGGAGCTTTGGCTCAAGTGGTAGAATACTAGCCTTGAGCTAGCTCAGAAACAGCATCCAGGCCCTAGTTCAAGCCCTAGGACCAGCACAAAATAATTTCTTTTTTTAACCCAGCATTCTCATGAGAGAACAATAACTCACAGAATCAGAACTAAGTCACTTAAGGGGAGGGGAACAGGGGAGTTAAGACTAACTCAAGTAAGATAACTACCTTCAGCTGCACAATGATACACTTTACAGGAAAATATATCCTGAGGGAGAAATCACAGAATGGGTTAAGAAGTCACACTGCCTAGAAATTGATCTCTTAAAAAAAAAAATCATCTCTACTCTGTTCAAAAGTAGTATGTATTTTTAAGCACCCTACATGTATTTACTGTTAGTATTAGATCTTTCTAATGTTAACAGAGAATTCTGGTAAGTTTCCTGTGAAATCCAACCAATCTATCTGAGTTCAGCTTTCACCACTTGAGAATTGTCTAGTAAAAGTGGAAAGAACGAGTGGTATGGACAAGTTTGCTACAACAATAATAGGTGATTAAACAGCAAAGAAATACTAAATGGAAGGAGAGCATTTTGGGGGTATAGAGAAGACAGAACAGAAGCTATATATTACATAATGTTAAAAAGGGATTTCAGAAAATGGCTACAACACAGTTCATAAACCTTCCCAAGTCTTCCCCAAAGAAAGAAGAGAAACGAGACTAGGAAAGCCACAAACTGACAGTCATTTACATTAAAATGAGGGGGGACAAGGCTTCCCCACAAAGCTTCTAAAACATACAAATAAGAACCACTTAAAGTTAGAAAGGTGGTGAGGTTTTAAGTGCACAAGACAAAATCTTAAGAGGAACAAGAGGAGATTCCCCAAAAATATATCATATCCTCAATGAAAAGTATAGTAGGCCAATTTAAAAACACTAACCTAAAATGCAGGGGAGATTTGTACACTGCAATGTACAGGTTAACTGTAAAAGGTTTAAAGTCTGAAGAGAATGACTCACTCTAAAACAACACTAACATAATTTTCTGTGATGATGATGATGATGATAATTATGGGGGAGAGGAGGTTCTAGGGCTTGAACTCAGGGCCTGGGCCCTGTCCCTACGCTTTTTTGCTCAAGGCTGGCGTTCTACCACTTGAGCCACAGCTCCAATTTTGGTGGTTAATTGGAAAAATTAAGAGTCATGGACTTTCCTACCCGGCTGGCTTCAAATCACAGTCCTCCTGAGTAGCTAAGATTACAGGCACGAGCCACAAGCACCTGTCTCCACTTTAAGATTTTTGCCAGTTAAATGCACTTAAGAGTCTCACAAACTTTTGTGCGCAGGCTGGTTTTGAACAAGTCCTCAAAGCTCAGCCTCCTGAGTAGCTAGGATTACAGGCATGAACCATCAGCACCAGGCAAAACTAGAAACTTTTTTAATCTCATGAAGACAGAAAAGTAAGAGTTTACTTTTCCCTCTTAAGAAGGAAACTAATTTCACATAAAAAATAATCAATTAAGCCAGGCACTGGTAGCTCATACCTGTAAACCTAACTACTTAGTAGGGCTGAGATCTGAGGATCTTGATTAAAGCTAGCCTGGGCAAGATAGTTTGTGAGACTTGTATCTCCAATTAACTTCCAGAAAAGAGCTGGAAGTGGATCAAGTGGTAAAGCTCAAAAACATCACCCAGGCCCTCAGTTCAAGCCCAGGACTGGCACCCCCCCCCAAAAAAAAAATCAATTTTTAAAAATTATCAATCAGGATACCTATAATTTATAATTCTACCTACTCAAGAGGCTAATGTCTGAAGATCATCATTCAAAGCCAAGCAGAGCAAAACAGTCTGTCACTCTCATCTCCAATTAACCAGCAAAAAGTTTTAAGTGTAGCTGTGGCTCAAGTGGTAGCATGCTAACCTTGAGCAAAAAAGCTCAGGGGCAGTATTGAGGCCCTGAGTTCAAGCCCAGGACTGGCATAATATGTGTGATGTGTGTGTATGTATGTATATACATATATTTATATATATATGTATATATTATAAATATACATAAAATCAAATCCTGCATAGAGTTATTTTTTATAAGGAATGAAGTGGGACATGGTTGCATTCACCTCTATCCTAGAAGACTTTTTAAGACAGTTTTAAGTTCAAGGCCAGCATGGGTTACATAGACTTTCTCTCAAAAAATGAAACAAGGGACTAAGAATGTGGCTTAATGGTAGAGTGCTTGCCTAGCATGCATGAGAGTCTGGGTTTGATTCCTTGGTACCACATAAACCAAAAAATAAAAGTAAAGTAAAAATTAAAAAAGGCCAGGTGCTAGTGGCTCACGCCTGTAATCCTAGCTACTCAGGAGTCTGGGATCTGAGGATTATGGTTCAAAGCTAGCCTGGGCAGGAAAGTCTGTGAGACCTTTATCTCCAATTAACTACCAGAAAATTGGAAGTGGAGCTGTGTCTCAAAGTAGTAGAGCACTAGCCTTGAGCAAAAGAGCTCAGGGATAGCACTCAGGCCCTGAGTTGAAGCCTCACAACCTGATTTTTTTTTTAATTAATATATGCTAATACAAAGTAAGAAATAAGTAAAACAAACAGAATGAGACAGAAAATATATGAATCAGAATAAAAGGAAGAGGATCAGAATAAAAGGAAGAGGATCCAAAAAAAAGACATGTCCACCAACAGATTAAAACTATAATCATTTCAAAATAAGCCAAGAGAAATTAAGAAAACCATAAAAAATATAAATTAGAATTTAACATAATAAAAGGATAGAAGTTATAGTATGTTTACAAATGAAAACTGAGGGGCTGGGAAGGTGGCTCAGTGGTAGAGTGCTTGCCTTGTATGCATGAGGCCCTGGGTTCGATTCCTCAGCACCACATAAGCAAAAAAGAAAAAAGACAGGAAATGGCTCTGTGGCTCAAGTGGTAAAGTGCTAGCCTTGAGCTGAAGAGCTGAGGGACAGCGCCCAGGCCCAGAGTTCAGGCCCCAGGACCAGACCCAAAAAAAGAGAAAAGAAAAATCCATGAGACTCTTATCTCCAATTAATCACAGGAAAAAAAAAATCCAGGGGTGGCACTGTAGCTCAAGTGGTAGAGCACTACTCTTGAGCAAAAGGACTCCAGGGACATCACCCAGGCCCAGAATTCAAGCTTCAGACCAGGAAACAAACTCCTTTGAACATTCAGGCAAAAAGAGGAAATAACTTAAAACAAGAGCAAAAAATTAAGACTACAGACTGGATCAAGTAGATGAGCACCAGTCATGAATAAAAAAGCCAAGTGGAGTACAAGGCTCTGAATTCAAGACCTAGTACCAGCACCAAAAAAAAAAAAATTAGCCAGGCACTGATGGCTCATACCTGTAATCCTAGCTACTTAGGAGTCCTAGCTACTTAGCCGGGCAGAAGAGTCTGTGAGACTTTTATATCCAAAAAAAACACTAGAAAACTGGAAGTGGTTTTGTGGCTTAAGTGGTAGAGCACTCGCCTTGAGCTGAAGAGCACAGGGACAGCGCCCAAGCCCAGAGTTCAAGCCCTATGACCGACTGCGTCAATTTCATTAAGTTGAGACCCTCTTTCCCAGAATCTCACTCTGTTTAAGACTGATAGTGTTGGTCCAAAAGTAAATTTTCACAGATTTAAAATGTGGAAGTGGGGAGCTGGGAAGTGGCTCAGTGGTAGAGCCCTTGCTTTGCATGCATGAGGCCCTGGCTTCGATTCCCCAGCACCACATAAGCAAAAAGAAAAAAAGCCGGAAGTGGCGCTGTGGCTCAAGTGGTAGAGCATTAGCCTTGAGCTGAAGAGCTGAGGGACAGCGCCCAGGCCCAGAGTTCAGGCCCCACAACCGGACCCAAAAAAAAAAAAAAAAGAAAAGAAACAACAATAAAATGTGGAAGTGGAGCAGCATCTATTATTCTGAGGAGCTTCATGGTCAGATACAATGAGACAGATACAGAGGTTGTAGAGGTGCCCTGAGAATTCCAGTTTATTTCTCTATCACTGTATGTCAAGCAAGTACCTACCTTGGTGAGAAACAGTGGCTCAAATCCCTCACTAGATACTGGCTGCAAACTTATAGAAGTTAACTATAAATAGCAGGAACTTCCTATAGAATTTCAAGCTTTTCCCTTCATCATCTCACTTCAGTGGTTAGCTGTTCTTGGCTTCCCAGATTTCCTTGAATGTTCCAATTTATCAGATCATTTCCACTGATTCTGGAGACCCAGTTAAGACTTCTCTAATCCTCCAGCTACCCCTTCCATATGCAGTCTTCTCCAAGTTATATATATATATATATACAGTTTAATTCTGTAAGTTCCCTATTCTATTACACAGTCTGCTTCTCTGAACTCTGATAAAACAAACCTTTGTTAAATATTAAAATACATGCTGAAACAGCAAATAACATCTACCAAACAATGACACTTTAAAAATTGTATAAATATTAATGCAATTTGAGAGAAATGAATTCATGAATGAGAAATGAATTTATGAACCTATAGAATAGTCCCTAATCTTCCAGGTTTTTGCCATCTTAATATCTAGAATTATACACATGAGCCACCAGTGACTGGTTCAGGCTCCTTTTCCTATAACTACTCATTCTCACGTGAACTGGATCCCAAAGAACTGAATTTTTATCCCTTCTAAGGGCAGTACCCCAGAGATCCTTCACCTCTTAAAAATCCCAGCACTGCCATTCTTAGGATCAATATTCCAACACATGAAGCTTTAGGAAACACACTCAAAACACATCAATATGAACGTAGAAATTTAATATGACAAACTACTGTTTCAAGTCAGTGGCAAAAGAAAAGATTAGTTCAAATATTGATGTCAGATCAACTGGCTAGCCATCTTTTTTTTTTTTTTTGCTCCAAGACCAGGACTTGAATTCAGTACCTGACACTTTGCTCACTGGCAGTGCTCTACCAACTGAGCCATGGCTAAAACCCCTATCCCTAAAAATAACAACTCAAATCAAATTTGAAAATGGGTAGGTGATTTAAAACCTACTATAAGTAAAAAGTAATAAAGTGAATAGGTCAAACACTAAAAACTAATTTCACAATGCTAGAGAGAGGAGGACCTTTCTAAGAAAGATGAAAACACAACAGCTACAAAGAAAAATCACCAATCTCACAAAAAGTGCAAATTCTATAATAAAAAGACACTATTGACAAGAAACAAATAATAGCAGAAATTACAAGAATTGAAAAAAAAAAGGTGTAAAGAAAAAGTATAAAAAATGTGTGAAAGGGTTTACGTAGCTATTAAGTCTGTGTGACTCTTATCTCCAATAAACTACTAAGAAAAAGCCAGAAGTGTGCTGTGGCTCAAGTGGTAGTGTGCTAAGCTTGGGCAAAAGAAGCTCAAGGAGAGAACTCAGGTGCTGAGTTCAAGTCCAGGACCTGCCCCCCCCCCCAAAAAAAAACTCTACTACTCTCGCCACACCCCCAGTCTATGAGTTGCTTTTCAATGCACATCTGTGAATTTCATAATTAAGTAAAAATAAGAGCTAAACTTTAAAACATTTTATTCTACATTATAGACATCTTTAGATATAATGGAAGAGCTACAAAGGGTCTAAACTGCTTGAAAAAAAACACCATCTTCTAATTATAATTTCTAGTAATACACTATTAGCTACTTAAGATACAAGATTTCAACTAGAGGATTAAGCAAAAAAGCTGCCTCACAGGAAGCAAAGCACTCTAAACAATAGACAATGTGTGTCTTGTTTCACTCAGAAATTCTTCAAAAGGTCACAGGCTAAAATTTTTGCCTTGTATACATTTAACTAGTTTCCAAACGGCCCATCAGACTATGACTAGAGTTGAGAATTTCACTACAATTTATTCAATGTAGTTGAAAGAAGAAGAAAGAAAAAAAAAAATCATACTGACGGAAAAGCCCTTAAAATATCAGCTCTGATATCAGGTTAACACAAACAACAAAATGTACCAAATATAAAAACTGGTTACAATAAGACATGTTCCAAAGTGGAATTTGTACCATTTCATAGCATATAATAACACTTTATTTGTTTGTTTATTTATTTAGGTTGGTGTGGGGCTTGAACTCTGGGCCTGGGTACTATCCCTGAGCTCTTCGACTCAAGGCAAGTGTTCTACCATTTGAGCCACAGCTCCACTTCCAGTTTTTTAGTGGTTTATTGGAGATAATCTCAGGGACTTTCCTACCTGGGCTGGCTTTGAACCATGATCCTCTGATCTTGGCCTCCTGAGTAGCTAGGATTA